>NW_026695241.1:11455000-12727500 GCF_021218885.2 Marmota monax
CAACGTGTAAATAAAACTAAGTGAACTACACATAGACTGAGAGTTTTTCTTTTTGTTTTGTTTTTTATTAAGCATTCTTTATAGATTGATATTTGTATCCTCTGCCCTTATGCTCAGTGCTAAAGAAGGATAAAACAATGGTTTGACGCCAAACCAAATAATTTCTTGAACTCTTGATTGTGATTGCATTTCTGTGTCACCACAGACTCTTGCCATTTAAAGCTAAAAGACATTCAAGATGGCACTCAGAGTCACCCACTGAAGGAAACAGAGTTCCCAAAAGGTTAAGGGATATTCCCGAAGCTGTACAGTACCTACTAAGTGTTGTATATAAATCAACTTACTGCAAAAATAGGGGAGCTGGACATGGAAAAGAGGCGATGTTTTTTTTTAAAAAAAAAATTTATAAAAATAATGTCATGGTATTTATTAGGATTCATAACTTTTTGTGTTCATTCTCTTCTTCACGAGTGTTGATGTTATGAGAACTGGATTAGGAGTCCAGGTTCACTGAAAAATCACTCTATTGTTATGATGGTCTTAAGTTCAGATGCAGCTGGAAAATAAACAGGAAGCAAGAGGCTCTTCTGCTCTCATTTAGAGGCACACACTTCCATTGTTTCTGCATGATGCCTATTTGATGTTCCAGGTAATGAAGCAGTAATAATGGCCAAGCCAACACTGTGGGCAGTTCCAGGAAATACCAGACATGATGGAGCAAGAAAAGCTACAACCCGTGCTGTCTATATAAATTTATAATTGGAAAAGTTTAGAGAACTATAAATATCCCAACAAGTCCAGAAAAATAATGTTTACACAAATAAAGAAGCAGAGCTTTTGCAAGAAATTCGATCATTACAGAAATTATACAAAAGTATAAAGATTGGTGTCAACATGCCTTATATATAATCAGAGATATGATAAATTATTGGATAATGGTTTATTAAGAATTGTAATGCAAAAATAAATACATAAATGAATGAATAAAAAAAGAAAAAAAGGGAAAAATAAAATATTAAAAAGGAAAAAAATCTATGAATTACAAAAAAAGTATAAAGAATAAAATAAGGAAATAATGTAAAAGTCACAAACTGAAACCTCAGGAAGTTAGGGGAGGAAAAAGGATGTCTCACGACTTATGGCTGAGTGTTCTGAGGTCAAGTTCAAACTGCCATAACACAGGGTAAAACTACTACACATGTTTTCTCCTTCAATTTTCTGGTTCCTTTGGTTTTCTGAGCAAGTATAAAAATTTTTAAATTATGTTATATTTAAACAGTGGAAAAAATATTCTCTTTTCTTTATGATTATCTTTCCTCATACTTTCACATTTTTGGTCTTTCACTAGTATCTGTGATTCTCTTTTAAGGATATATTCAGAGAACAAGCCTGTGGCTCCATAGTATGCTCCTCAGACCAGCAGTGGCAGTAGCAGCAATAGCAGCAGTAGCAGTACCTGGGAACTTCTTAAAATTTCATGGCAGAAACTCTGGAGGTGGAGCCCAGCAGTCCTTTCTATGAAGGCCTCCAGGTGATTCTGGAACATTCTAAAGTTTGAGAACTAGTATTACAAACATTAAGTCTTTTACAATTGTATACTTTGTTTCCACTCAACCTAGGAATACTCAGTTAATTTATTTGAAGAGACTATATTGCATCTATTAAAGTAAATGATAGTTGATGTTTTAAAACTCATGTTGAGTTGTTTCTTCATAAAGAAGAAAAAGCATAACCATTTAAATAGAGTAATTTTTTTCTGTAAAGTAAATAACTACTAGGACAGCCTCAGAGTTATCTTTCATAAAGATTTGAAAATGTTTGCACTAATTTTGATAGAACTACGCATTTTTCATGAAACACTTTTATTATATGAGGAATATATTCAGTAAAATAAATTTAATGAAATGAAAATTGCTTTAGGAGCTAGTTTTCAAAATTTCAATTTATTGCCAATATATCCACTTTTCAGGGTTCCCTTTATAAGTTTGGGTTGCCTAGCAACAATAGTACTTTGTTATTCACTATTTAATAAATGTCATAAAGTATCAAATATCCTAATGTTTCAATATGAAAGTATTCAGCACAATTAAAGTTTTTTCTTTTATAAAATTATACCAGTATTTCTCTTAACATTCTATTTTTCTTACCATATATATATATATATATATATATATATATATATATATATATATATATATAAACATATTTATCTGTATTTTGCAATGTACTGCACATGTATGAAAATAATTTTAGCTGAATTTTGATATAAACCCAACTCAAACAAACATATAGTAGATGAAATAAAAGTACCTAAGCTAGAATAAAAAAAAAAATCTTTCAGTTATCATTTATAATTTTTGAAGTGAGTGAGTTGAAATGATGATTTTGACCCTTCTTGGTTTAGTGCTAAGCCGCCTTAGTGGGATCCTGGTGAGAACTGTACTAAGGTCTGGTGAGAAAGGCAGGATTCATTAGGACTTCAGTATTCCTGCAGTCAGGACACTCAGGTATCTTACGCCAATTATCTTTGGCTATAAACTTGCCCATGGTGTTTAGCAAACCTAGCTGGTTAAAATGAAATGGTCTGGAGTTCCATTGGTCCTGTTTTCTCCAGGTCCAACCAACTTGTACAATCACCTATTAATGTTAAAACTGTATAGTCAGAAGTTCATGTTGAATTCAGATACAGCAATGTACCCATCTATCTGGAATTGCAGGCTAGAAAGCAAGGATAGCTTTGAAAAATACAAAAAAAAAAATGTCTTTTGCTACGTGTGCATTGTGTCACGTGTATTGGAAATATATACATATATAACTGGTTTTTAAAAATTGATTTTATTTCCAAGAGCTTCTGAAGGACTTTCCTATTAACAGCTAAAGCAGATGGGTTTTATTAAACTGCCCAGATTCTTCTTTTTCTAATCATCTGCCTCACCCAATCTGAGGGGAAAAGGGCAGATATATGAGGAATCCGTTTTCCTCTAACCTTCTCTGCAAGGCATCTGCTAAGACCTCATTCATCACAGTGAAAGCTGTGAATGTAGAGCTAGGCAATACCCCAAGGTCTCATTGGAAGTGGTGCTGTGACGCCTGGCCTCTCCTTTGTGAAACAAAAAGAACCTGTACTTTTGTCAAACTGTCAGCAAACACTTCTCTCTTGATACAGTTTGTTCAAGGGAACCTTCTGCACTGTCAACTGGTCACAAATGTTTCATTTTGGAACGGAAATAAATAAATAAAACCCAAAGAGTTGTCCTCCTGTGGTTCTCAGGAATGAGTATGTTTGACTGAGTGGTAGCTCAGAGTGGGTAGGATTTGTTTGCCTCCAGAGGGGTCCAAACCATTTAGAAAATTGAATGATTTTCACATTTGATGGTCAGATTACAGCATTAGGTTCTACGGGCTACATAGCTACTGCATAAAGTCGGTCCCAAATATCACCTCCATCAACCTTTCCTAAAATGATGGGCTATCATTGGATCATAATATCCTAGACCTGCTGCTCTCAAGGCCCACTTGAGGAGGAAGGGTTGATTGCAGAGTGAGAAACAGGATTCCAGTCCCTCTCTGACACCCAGCCTCAAGTAGGACTGAATACTAATGAGCTGCTAACTCTAGGGCCCACACTCACTTTCAAACCCAAATGACACAAGTTATCAAAGGAAATTAAGGCTGGAATCCTCCTCCACTTATTAATTACAGTGTGAAATATTTCAGTCGTCATTTTCTTTTCGTGTTGGCATGAGAATTCAAAAGACATGGCATTTGTTCTTCAGGTTGTGAAGTGGCCCATTCATCGGTGGAAACTTCTTCCCAGGGTGTTCTCCCTGCGTCCCCTCATAATTCCAGTCCCTAGTTGTTCAAAGAATAGACATTTGAGAAATCAACATGCCTAGAGTGACACATCAGACCTCTTAGCACTCAATCTTTCCTCAATTTTCATGAAGTGTCTTTCATTACAAAGTAAGTTTATATTTTAAATATTTGATATTTTTTTTCTTTTTCTTTTTTCTTGAATAAGTACGTCTACACCTTCCTAAATTATCCCATATCTTTCGGATACCACAGGAAAGACTTATTTTTGGTGAGTTTATTCCATCATCCTAGTGTCAATATGAGTTTTGATGCTCACTATGAAGTTTTCTATTCATAAATAATTTTAATCATTTAATATTAAACTTTTGAAATTGACCATTAAAACACATAGTGCTTTTGTTTAAAATTTTTATTAGTAAGCTTACCAAATGAAAGCAATAATTTTAACAGTCTTTGATACATGTCTATTTAATTTACAAACTTATGTAAACATGTATCTCAATATTTTAAACTGTCTTAATATAAGATTTTTTACCTTACCTTTAAATACCTATATAATTGACAAAAATAATTTTTAACATTTACAATAAATAATTCGAGTACTTAAGAAAATCTTGTGGTATAAATATACTAATATCTTGATGATGCTATTTAAATCATCTGATATTGTATATAACTATTGTTAAACCTCAATATAAAATTGAAAATATCAATTCCTCAACATTTTAAAGGAGGAAGGGTTGATTGAAATTACAAAATTGACCCTAATGGGCTAATTCTCAAATCATCAAATATATACATAATATTCTGATATTACAATATTAATAATTCAGTTTGAATAGATTTTTAAAAATATTTCTCTACTTGATTTTAATATTATTTAGCTTAAGAAATACAATTCAATGAACTATAATTATACTATTCTAAAAATCTTGGTATTACCTGTTGTGATGACTGAGATTGGTTAATGATCAGAAAGAGAAGTTGAGATTTGAATGATAGTGGCTGAACACTTTCAAATCAGTATTGGAGACTTCATTGCTTAAAGTAGTTGTAAGGGAGCTGGGGTTGTGGCTCATTTGTAGAGTACTTGCCTGGCATGTGTGAGGCACTGGGTTTGATTCTCGGTACCACATATAAGTAAATAAAATAAAGTTTTTTGGTTTTTGTTTTTTTTTTTTACATCATTACCTGCTTTTCACAACTCGTAGAAGTCTACAAACATCACTAAGTTGCCCTTTCATTTAACAAGATTCTGTATTATTTTGTCTTCTTACACATTTAGGTGAATGTTCCTCGAAAAATACTAAGAACCATATAATTACTAAAGAAGACAAAATTAAATCTGAAAACATTATTGTTTTCTCATAGCTCAAGGGTTCTGGCTATATCACCTATCCTGAAGTTATAAAAAGATTTGTATTGTGGCCATTGTATATGTCTCTTTTGGAACAAACTTTCACATGTGTTGTGTCTGTTTTTCTAAGATTAATCTCACTTTCTTCCCGAGTTAGTACATTGAAGTACTCCAGCCTCTTGCAAAAGGTCCACAGGAACAATGTTACATCCAAGGTCTATATGCTTTCACACTATCTTTTTTCATTCTTTGTCAGTAAAAATGCCCTGATTCTCCTCAATGACTTTGACTGCAGGTCATCCACACACAATAAAATGGCTTCCTATGTGGAATTGGTGAAATGATGCTTATACTTTCAACCCGTCATCAAACCCTATTGGATCTGAGATCTTTCTCCATTATGTCACTCAAAGGTGGCTATGGATGCCATGACCCTAGAATTTAGAGTGATGATTCTTAATTCATGCTCTTGAGAACATTACAATAATCTGCTTTCTAGATGGTAAGTAAAAGCAGGTATCAAGAACCATAGCTCATCAAAATGCATTCTGCTGTCATACATACCAAATTTGAATAAGTAAATTAATTAATTTTTTAAAAAGAGGCAATGAGATGAATCACACCTGTTTTTCCAGAGACTCGGGAGGCTGAGGCAGGAGGATCATGAGTTCAAAGCCAGCCTCAGAAACTTAGGGAGGCCCTAAGCAACTAAGTGAGAGCTTGTCACAAATTAAAATACGAAAAAAAAAAAAAGAAAGGAAATACGTATTGACTGTAATCTTGAGTATAATTCTACAACTTTTTGAAATCAACTAAACTTTAGTGAATTACTGCAATTCTGCAGCAATAATAAACATGTCAAATCAATATTTTTTTAAAAAAAAAATCACAGCTCTAAGTTTTGTTCATTTGCTTCAACCAGGGTGACAGCCATTAATTTATTTATTTATGCATTTATTCTTCATTTCTTGCATGAAGCTCAGATTTACATACCACAACTTTCAACAAGTATAAATAAATTCAAAATAAATAAAAAGCAAAACTTCCTCTCTTGCTAGACTATAAACGGCAAGAAAGTTTTCATTTCCCAAAACTTTAATTCTTCAACATCATTTTTTCTATAATTTGGTTAATGAAGAAATAAAATTTTGTTAGACTGATATTCTGCCTAATATAAGAAAAAGTAAGCTGTTTTTAAAGGGATTATGGTAAAATGGAAAGAAAATTAGGTTAACACTTTAGGGAACCTGCAATAGTTTACCATGTTAGTTACAGGAGCGAGATTATTAGGTTCCAATTAATTTGGGTGAAACTTACTGTGATGCCAAAGTCTAGCACTAACTCAGGGTGGCAGTAACATGGGGATGAAGAACTTAGGGTTTGAAGTTAGCCTCTTCAAGTCAATGTCCTGGCTATCATCTATACTTTTTACTTTGGACAAGTCACATAACCTTCATAATCCTTAGTATTCCTATATGTTAAATGGAAATAAAAGTAAGACCTACACGACTGACTGATGGCATTACTTGATGAATTAATTCATGAATAGGGTACAGCAGAACTAGGAGAATTCATAAGGAAGTACTTTGAACAAGCTAAAGCACTGGGGAGTAAAGATGTAACTCAAGTTACATTAATGTTTATACTTTTCCCCTGTAACTTATTCAGCTATTCATCATTTCAGATTTTCCAAAGAGAACTATAATGATTATATGTCCTGTAGGTTAATCATTAAATAAATATAAAGTGAAAATCACAATTATTAATATTATTATCAGTATTAACAAAACTACTACAGTCACATGCTATTAACAAAACTACTACAGATCTTCCTGCCTCAGCCTCCTGATTCACTGGAATAACAAGTGTTTGCTTGCTCAGAAATGATATGCACCTAATCATATCTCTGGGGCACTTTATAAAATTTGATATTGTGATATGTATTATTTACTTCTATAGCATTTTTTTCTGCTTGTGATAAGCTTCTGAAGAATAGGGCCTTTTTAATTTTTTATTTACTTTTTATTTATATATGACAGCAGAATGCATTACAATTCTTATTACACATATAAAGCACAATATTTTGTATCTTTGGTTGTATACACAGTATAGTCACACCAATTTGTGTCTTCCTACCTGTACTTAGGATAATAATGATTATCACGTTCCACCATCATTAATAACTCCATGCCCCCTCCCTTCCCCTCCAACCCCTCTGCCCTATCTAGAGTTCATTTATTCCTCCCATGCTCCTGCTCCCTATCCCACTAGAAATCATCCTCCTTATAGCAAAGAAAACATTCAGCATTTGGTTTTGGGGGATTGGCTAACTTCACTTAGCATTATCTTCTCTTACTCCATCCATTTACCTGTAAATGCCATAATTTTATTCTCTTTTACAAAACCTATCTTGGTTTACATGGACTTCCTAGAGTTAGCACCAAAGTTCTGAACCCAGGAACCCTTGAATTTTGAGCAAATCAGAGCAGTTGATAGTTTCCCCTCAGGTCTCATTCTCTGTCGCCTAAAATATTTTCCATAGTCACTTATGAGTGAAAAGTGTTCATTTCCCCTCTATTGAATTAAAATAAATTTAGTTGGTTACTGTCAAAATTCGTCTATCAGTTCACTATGCACCAGATATGTTCCTTCATTGTAAAAACTGGCCTGGACTCTTATGATGAAGTTTCCAGATGAATTGCTCTAAGTCCTGGAAAGCCACAAAAGATTAGAAGAGAAAGTGAAAGCAGTAGTGCAATAAAAGAAAACTATCCAGAAAATCTTGATTTACACTAATTAAATTTCTTCTGCTGCTGCTGAGAAGTGTGGGCAAGGTTGATCTTTACTAACCAAAGTCCAAAATAGTAATATACTAAATTAAGTGACTCCAATTGGAATTCACTTTTATTTTAATAAAGTAATAACTGTATATGTAATAACTAATAGCAACTTATTATAATGCCGTGATGATTCATTACAGTAAAGCGTTATAAAATAGCTCTTCCTTGGAAAACTCAAAATATTTTAATAAATATTATTGAAAATCATACATGATTAAATGGTGACATTAAATATCTCTGAAGAAAAACACGCATCATGACCTCTACTAATTATTAGCACCAGTGCACACTAAAGGTGTCTGCTGGGTTATTCATCTTTTGAAAGCTCCATCAACAGCTCCTTGAGCTTGGCAGTCCCTGGAGAGCTAAAGCAAGCCCAAAACAGTCACACTCTGAAGTCCCAGCTTTAGAGATAGCGCATCAAAGGGTTAGAGGTTCATAAGTCAGACTTTCTGCTCCAGTCCCTGGTAGGAATTTCAACAGAGCATACTTTCTGAAGAGTTTTGAATACTTCCAACCATTGTTGGAAACAGGAAGGGCAAAAGTAAAAGCACAAAATTTAAAAAAAAAGTAAAGGAAACAACATTGAACTTCAAAAAAACTATATAAAAAAATAAGAAGAAGAAAGAACAACGCTTGTTTTGCATTTGCATGAAGGTTGGGATTTTTTTTTTCTTCCTGCTTACTAATTCACTCACCCCAGGATTCTTGTGAGGGCAGAAAGTCAAATAGCCTTGTCCTTGTTCACCTCTGTACTCTGGGTGACTCTTCTCAGCTCTGAGCTCCCACTGACTTCAAAGAGGGGAAAGGCCATGGAAGAAATCCACAGGGTGCAGAGGGGGAAAGCCTGGGTGCAAAGCATGCAGCTAAGCCATCTGAAGTGCAGCGTTGTTTCTTCAGCATTCTCTGATGGGTTCAATTAAGATCTACCTTTGATTTACAAAGCAGATTTTTTTTTTTTCTGTAGGTGAAATGGAAACATCTGTATGTTGTCAAAATTTTAAACCCCCATGAAAAAATAATATTTTGGAATGTTTTTATGTATATGAATGTTCAAGCAGATAGACATTAGGACTATGGTCCCTTCCTACATTGTGGGTCCATATTACACAAAAGCTGCACTGGTAGTATTCATAGTTTTGGTGGTGACTGAATGAAAAGTTTTAAATATGTTCGCAACCATTTCAGCAGTGCTTAATGGATATAGGATTCTCAGTGGATGAAGAAAGGAGGGTCCAGATAAGGTGATGTGAAGAGGCTTGAGACTACTGTTATGTAACAGTTTTATTTCCCAAACATTCCTCCATGTGTCAATTTCATGCAACAATAATCCCATCTTTCCTTCTCTCTCACCTCCAAAAGTACTTATCTTGACCTATATTTTGAAGTGGAAAAGACCAAACGTGCATTTTTTTCTAAAGTGCTTCATTCAAAATAAATTATTAAAAATGTATATCTTATTTATACAGTAACTATGTTCAAGTCTTTTATTTTTATTTTTTTATTTTTGTTGTTACCATTCTTAACCTGCTGTTTTATGACCCAGGTCTAACATCAACTTTTGTTTGTTTGTTTGTTTGTTTTCCTTTTCTGACTGTATGTTGACTATTCTAAGGCTGTGCTATCAAACACCATTTCACAGTCTAATTTCTAATATTTTCAATAAAGCTTCCACATCTCCATGTGGAATTCTTTACTTGGACATTATATTTATGTTTTCCTTCTTCAAAAATCTAATAATGAACCTTGCAACCGTGTGACTAATTTCTTCCAGAAGTTGTCACTATCAAACACTCACACTGAGCATGATAACACTGGTACATGATAACCTCTACTTTCAGCCAAGTCACCTTCCCCTTTACCTCCCATACAGTCAAACACTGAGACCTATCATCATCACCCGAGTAATGGCCTGGTTGTCATAGCCAGGTCTCTGCTGATGGTAGAATAGATATCTTGAGAAGAGACATTTTAGTTGGTAAAACATCCTAATAACTAAATTCATGAATTTTCTCTTGAAATTCCTAGAGCTTGATTACAAAATCTAGGATCACATAAATTATAGTAAATACATTGCATTCTATACCCTGGGGATCAGCAAACTTAGCTAGTGGGTGCCACTGCAGGTAAAATCAGGTCATCCCTTTGTTGCTTCTCATCTGGGCATGATTTTACCTACAGGGTATAACTGAGGAATTTCCACAAAGCCTGTATCACCATCCAAAATGGCAAAATATTTATAATCTGACCTGAGAAAAAGTTTGCTAACCACTTCTCCAGCCAAAACCAGTAATAGCTCCGAAGATACAGCTTCTATTTTGGTTTCCTATTTTCCTTACCTTTCCCCATAAAATATGGGGACTGCTCCAGAAGAAATCTCAACTATCCTTTAATTTTCTATGAACTCACAATGAAGATTTTTTAACCTGGAGTTTATAAATAGATTTTTTGAGGCAAAACTTTGTGTCTCGGTACATGTATCCATTTTCCACAGCAGCATATATTAGGAGGCTAAGGACAGAATCCTTAATACTGAGGCTTGAATCATGCTCCCATACTTTATGTAGGTTACTAGGACTTTTTGCATTTCAATTCTCTAATCTGAAAATAGTGAACTATTTATACCTTCTTGCAAAGACTTAGTGAGGATAAAAATAAATATAACATTGTATGCATAACTTCATAATGGACCTATCAAGTGCTGAATCTTACTTACCTCCTTATCATGAAGTAGAGAACACATTGAATAGTGGATGCCAAAACAAACACACTAGCTGCTCTTGTTTCTGAACTGAATCCAAGCTAAGAAAATTTAGCCATCACAATGATAGCAAAAAAAAAGGGGGGGGGGAGTGCATAATAGCTCATTTAAGAATGAAATAAACTATACACATACTTTCATAGAAATAATGAGGTACAATGAAATGAGATTAATAATTTGCAGCTCTGAAGAGCATTTATTAAGTCTCTAGTTTATTTCTAGAGATAAATAAATAAGTAAAACTTGACAATTTCTATACTATATAAACCAGCATCAAGAGAACTTTTAGGTTTTTTTTTCTTTTTTTATTGTATACTGTTATAACAAAAAGAGAGGGAATAGAATAGTCCATTATTTTAAAAATGATTCAGATGGTGAATTGATTCAACAAAGTTTCTGGAAATCTGATCAGTTTTCTTGAGGACTATGAAGCCATAATATATATTTAATAGTTAAACTTTGAAAAAGAAATAATCAGTTGCTTAAACAGTAAATTTTATTCTAACCAGAAAATAAAACAGAAATGATAAATTTGGTTTTAGAAAACAGATCTGCTTATTTTACATCCTTTGCAATCTGAAGTGGTACCAGCAGTGTTGAAAATGACAGTACATATGTTATGACTGTTTGAATTTCAGAAAGCCTTTGGTTAAATTCTGCATAATTGGTTCCTGCTTAAGACACAGCTCACAGGAATCCACGAGGAGACATGGGAGTAGATAAAGAATGAGTGGAAGAAACAAAAAACAGACACTCCTGGTAAGAGGAACCATGTCTGTTTTTTTGGGAAGCATTAGAAGGTCCCACATGGAGCAGGGCTTAGATCTTGGCTGCCTTTTATCTGAATAACTGATTCAGACAGAGGGATCAGATTTAAGTGGTTACATTTGCAGATGCTGATTGGAAGACAGTGAATATGAAGATAGTTGCCAGAGAAATTCGGAAGGCACGGATGTACTTTATTATAGCACTGAAGATCAACACATGGCATTTAATAGTTATAAACACATTATGTTCAAAGTTTATTAACATAAAAATGCAGGGAAGGGGGACTAGAGGTAGGACCTTAAAATACAGACATATACAACACAGGATAAAATAAAGATTCATAAAAGCCCCGATTAGAATGAGTTCCCACTAAATACTATGATACTTATTGATTTAAATTATTTACATGAAAATGATACCATTTGGAGGAACACTGTTTTTGCTTAAAGAATTATGATAGATTTGAAGATCTTGTACGTCTTGGAGGCAACTTGAAAATACTAAGAAAAAATTAGCAGTGAAATTCTAAGTAGTTTGTGAATTCAAGTTGCAATTAGAAGAGAAATAACATGCTCCATGCAGTGACATGGTCTCTTTCCTAGGTATGCAGCATGAACATGGTGGCACAGCATGGGTCTGGAAAGTTGGGGAAGATGTCTGATGCATGACTGAATACTGGGCAGGTGATGGAATATTCTCTGTTCCCACTTCATCGATTTAGAAATAAATTAACAAAAATAGTGCACAGGCAAATGTCACCCTTTCAACTTAAAGAAAGCAAGTCAGTCATTATCATTACCAGCTTTCAAAACTGCAACAGGAAGTAAATGATTTCCTTGAAATACACACAGTGCATAAACAATCAGATGACTCTCCAATGACTTTGTAGTACACAGTGATATTTATGTTCTTATTTAATTGATTGTACAACATACTCCAGGTTGATGACAAAGTCCTTACTTGTCACTATGATGGATTGTCTAAGAGTAAAGAACAGAACACAAAAATCAGCAAATGTTTTTTATATTGAAAACTCAAGTCAGGGACTTAAATTTTTATACTGGTCAGCTTATATTCATAAAAAGAAAACATAGCAGATAAGAGAGAAGAAAAAGGAAACTTGAGATGACATTAAAGGTCTGCAATTATTTCCACAAACATTAGTTCATTCACAAAAGGTCCCCAAAAGTTCTTTCTTGCTTAACTCTGAGCAAGTAAAATTACAGGCAATGACCACACACCCTAGACTTTGTATTTGGAGAAACAAGGCTAAACACTACTAACAAATAATATTTTGTGCTGGCTCTCTAGAATGCTAGAAAGATGTTGAGGCAGTTTCCAGACTTAGTAAATGAATGATATGGATAATTATCATTTTTTTCTTGGAGAGAATGCTAGTAGGGTGTATATCATTATTGAAGTTGAGTGTACTACTTTGGAATTTCTAAATTCTTCCTTTATCAAAATTTTATAAAGGATTTGGGCTTATTGTTATTTTTCTGCAGATGTGTTGACTTGGATTTACTCACAAAATTAACTTTTCCAACTCCCGTTACATATATTCTCAGATACACCAGTTTTCATTGGGATACAAAGACTAGAAAGCATGCTCTCAAGTTTCCAAGTCAAAAGATGAGTATTTTTTAATATTTTGCTTGTATTTTATTTCCTTAGGAACAAACATTGACATGTAAATGATACTGGCTGTAACATAGATGTGATAGGTGATATACTTTAAAAAGTGCTCATTGGTGACAAAAACTGTTTTTTACTTATTGATGACTAAACTGTTTCTCAGGTAATGTGGAAATGTTTTACACCTTGAATATATATATATATATATATTTTCAAGGTGTAAAACATATATATATATATTCAAGGTGTAAAATATATATATATTCAAGGTATAAAACTTTTACAGTTTCCTTCTTGGAGTCCACATTAAGAAAGATTTGAAAATTTGAAAATTAAGTACACATGAACTTAAAATATTTATTGAATGGCTATTTTATTCTAGGTATTTTTCTAGGCATTGGAGGAAACATCAATGAACTGAAGAATTACTATAATATGTATTTTTAAAAATTTTAAAATAACAGAGTCTTACAAGTATGAGCAAATAGAATACAACTGATGGTCAAAAACATTTACCAAAAGAATAGAAATGAATATGAATATTTTCTTTAATAACACATAATTTTCTGAAATAAAGCCAAAGTATACCAAATTTTAATATAGTGGATACAGTTTTCCCCCAACTTACCTTTCTCAATGAGGCCTCAGAAAAATTAAAAGAAAAAAGATTATATAGAATGATTATTCTTTTACCAGAGTGTTTGACATACAACAACATCCCAGAGGGGTTTGAATCAACTCCAGCTTGAAGTTTAAGAAATCTCTGCACTCTAAAGTTATAGATGGGGCAGATTATGGAAGCTTTGAAGATCTAATCCAACTCCCCCATCTTCAGATGATATCTCTATTATTCCATGCAGAAATGAGAATATTGATTGGGTTGTTTGGTTTTTTGGTGTTGAGTTTTTTGAGTTCTTTATATATCCTGGAGTTTAGTGCTCTATCTTATGTGCATGTGGCAAAAATTTGCTCCCAAAATGTAGGCTCTCTCTTCACTTAATTGATTGTTTCTTTTGCTGAAAAGAAGCTTCTTAGTTTAAGTGCATCCCATTTATTAATTCTTGATTTTATTTCTTGAGCTTTAGGAGTCTTGTTAAGGAAGCCAGGGTGTAATTTGACGTGATGAAGATTTGGGCCTACTTTTTCCTCTTTAGGCACAGGGTCTCTGAACTAATTTCTAGGTCCTTTACCCACCCACTTTGAGTCGAGTTTTATGCATGATGAGAGAGAGGGGTTTATTTTCATTTTGCTGCATGCATTCTGCTGTCATATATACCTAATTAAGTAAATAAATAAATTATTTTTTTTAAAAAATGAGGATATGACTGTGTCTGGATCACAACCTACATAAGATTGAAAGATTACTCTAGTGTTTAGAGTTGCTTATATGAGTTCTCCTTTTCCCCTTGCTCCAGAAGGATTCTACAATGAAAAGTCTAAATAAGGAAGACATCCAGATGCCACGCACTATTATGTACATTTTTCAGGGTAAGAGGGATAAGCCCCTGAACAAGAAAACATTGATTTTATTTCAGTTTTCAAAACTTTTGTTTAACTTAATAATATTCTCTGTACAATCACCATATCTCTATACAATCTACAAACAATGGGACAAGGTATTTTATCACCTATAAATTTGTGTACTATCTTAGAAGTACTCCTAGCTGCTATATATTTCTCTTTCATTTGGTTATTTTGCATTTATAAATCTCCTTCTCATTCGGCTGTAGCTCTAATGTATTAGAATAGCACTTGGTGAATTACTGTGAGATCCAAGAGTATTTGGTGTCTGCCTCATTCTTATTTCCTTTTTAGGAATTTCTCTTATGGTTTCTAGGGTGAAAAAAAGTAGAGCATTTGTATAAAATTTCCTCAGAAACCAGCAATTTTCAAAAACAACAACAACAAAACCCATGTATTTACTTTAGACAGAAATGCAAATTTGTAGTTTTTTTTTTTTATGAAAGACATGGCATCATCCTTATTGATTGCATCTAGAGTGAAAATGGTCCTGAATAAGTCCTTTTTACTATCACTTCTACATCAGAGTTTCCAATTGCCCCATTTGTGTCAGACCTTTCCAATTTGCCCAGTAAAATCTGTTTAGAAAATACAAGAAGGGATATTTTTTATTCACTGTTTTCCCCCCTGATTTAGTTAAATAAATTTCATCCTCATTCTGCTCTCTACACAAAACACGCAGGTAAAAAAAATATATATATATATATAGATAGATAGATAGATAGATAGATAGATTATTTCACAGAATCCCAGTAACAACCCTCTTAGCAAACTTGAGCAAAGTCCCACAACTAATGAGAGTTAGAGGAAATTTCAACCAGAGTTCTCTGATACTGCACTCTCTCAAATTCCATCAGTTGAAGGAATTTCATCACCGCACACCTTTATCTTTCTCCTCAGCTAAGTGTAGACATTGCAACAGAGGAAGATTTGTCAAGAGACTCAAATTAATAATGTGTAGTTTAAATTATCCTGGATGCCAGTTGATATATCTTTATTATTTACAAATGGCAATGCAGTAGAACAGAGACAGAGAATTAGATGAGAAGCACCATGTTTCCAACAAGAACAGTCACTCAAGTCCCATGATATGGCTCAATTTAGACACTTACTAATTGATTGATTTATTAGAAGATAGTATTAGAATGACAGTTGTGGGAAATTCTTGACTGGTCATATAATTTAAAATACTGTTTACTGTGTATCTATATATAAGAATCATAGAATTAGAGAATTCCAGAATTAAAATCTATATTAGACTGTTCTGTTCCAACTCCTTTTTAACTTTGGAGAACAGGGGGCTAGGAGAAACCAAGGTTGGTCATTGGTAAAACATCCCCTCATGCAACCAGAGGACAGGTGCTTCACCCTAACAGAGTATGTTCTCACTTGCCAGACTTTCCTTCTCCATCCCTTCCACACTCACACACGAAAGTCCCCCCGCCACATACACACACACACACACCGATATATCACACACTTCTCTTCATCATGTCATATTAAAACACTTCCTGACATGATATGTTTGAAGATTTAAAATAAATAGTGTTTTTTAAAATGGTTTAGAAAGATCAAGGGAATTTTTTTTTAATGTAGGGAAGAAACCACAGCAAAGAGCTGAAAGCTTTGCCAAAGAAAAGAAGCATTCCCCAGTGAGAGTTTCAATAGGGCTTTCCTGCGTCCTTTAGGTTTTTTTTTTTTTTTTAGGCACAACTTCCATATAAAGATGGGCCTGTGAGTGTCTCCATCAGCCCAGAGATTTGTGTATTAGGAGTTGCAGGGTGGAACACTAGTGTCTGTTCAAAGTAGCCTAATGGCCTTGCTCTTCTGATTTGGAATATTGTTTATCAGTCAGAAGGATGAAATAGCACTTAGCTAGTGTAAGAACAAAGTGTTTTGGGAAAAATAATGAAGGAGCTTTTTATAAACATCAGGAAGCAGAAAGTACATTTGTTTCTACTCACTGACAAAATCTCCCAGCCTTCTCAGTGTCACTCCCTGTGTTGGTGCTATGCATCTGGGACTTTGAGGTATTTTACTACAGATGCCCCCTCCTGCTATAATTCAAAATGAATGCAGTCTTTGCTCAACAGATATGCTACTCGACTTTCCATTGCTGTGACCAAAGTGCCTGACAAGAACAAATTAAAGGAGGGAAAGTTCATTTTGGGCTCACAGTGTCAAAAGTTTATATGCATATATTCAAGTTCTAGTTATAACAATAGGATAGCTTCCTCCTTAAGATGAAATGAGCGAAAACAGGCCATTCAGGGAGGCTTTAAATGCCAGGTGACTTCAAAGAGGCCATCAGAAGCATTTCTTCTCTAGTCAGACATTTCTATCAACCTACCTATCTATCTAAACATACATATGTATGTGTATATATATGTGCAGTTTCTTGGAGATATTTAGGATTTTGAAAATTTTATACCTAGCTTATATTATTATTCATCAATCCAATAATTTACTGAATACTATTTAATATATGTACGTATAGATTTTTATTCTTGCAGATTGCAGAAAGTATATAAGAGATTAGAAGTTATGGTTTCTCATATGTTCTCAGTATGATTACAATCTAAACAATAAATACACTGATAAACAAATAATTAGTCCTTCATGGTGTTACCTTAGATATGTGGATAAAATGATGCAGAAGTATAGAAAATGGGATTTTATGAAGTTTTTGAAAGTAATCTTATCTTCTTTACCACTTTAAAATGTGTATCTGTGGAAATGTGTCTTACTATGTATTTTATGTATAGAATAGACTAAAAAAGAAACTACAAATGAAGAGTAACATTGTCATATACACTTATTCAATATGTAATTATTATGTCTTTTCAGATTTTGCTTCTTTCTGTAAATGGTTATTTCTTTTTCATTATCTTCTTTCCAGCAAACATTCTCTTTTATTTCCAGCAGAATTGCATTAACTGTACTTTCTCTTCTTCAGGCAGCAAGTCAAAATTTGAAATGTTTTGTATACTTGTGTGATTCTGTGTTTATATTTTATACTGCCTTTAAAATAGCAAACTACTAGTGAATTCTTATTTGCTTATCTAAATATTACTTATTCACTCTTTGTACTTTCTGTAGAAAGATTCATACTCTAAGAAAATAAGCAAGATTTTCAAATTTGGGGAAGAAACCTGAGATTACAAGATTTTTAGAGAGTTGCACAATCAATCGTACCTCCTGGATTCACACACAACTAAAGAAGGAAATAGGATCTGTATTTTTGAATGATATTTTGTCATTATAGAATTCTCATTTTTTAACCTTTCTTTCAAAAATTATTAGGTTAAAGCATTAATATATGTATACACACATATATATTCATACATTCATTTTGTGCATATAAAATATTCAGCAATAAAGTTGGAAACAAGATATTTGAGAAGGGTATCAATTACGATATAGATCTGCAATTATGTTGATGAGAAATTTAATTTCAACAGCTATCTACCTACCTATTACCTATTTACCTATCTTCACCTCTACCATTTCTGTTCCTCTAACTATGGTTTAAGGGTGTATTTTCAAAACTTCACCACAGGAATAGAAAAAAATGCTGCTTTGTTTTAAATTAAGATTCAAAGAATTCCCTGGTGGGATTTGATTATCTTGTTTTCATTGAAAGTATCATCTTTACCTCAAAGGTTCTCCATAATTTGAATATATGCCTGGCATATTTAAAAAATCAAAATTTTAATAAGGCCCCAAAGCAGAAGAACAAGCATCAGACTGCAATTCCCAGTTGAGTTTGTTCTCCATATGGCAATAGCTTATCATAACATTAAAAGTCAGTTAGGAAAAGAACTTCTTTAGGAATAAATAGGGGAATTTGGGCTGTGAGTGTGTGGTTTTGTACTTGAATGAAAGCCAATATTGATTATCTCTAATCAGGTGTATTTCTAAGTACTTAATGGGTGATATTTCAATAAACTCTTACCAGGAAAGAATATAAAAAATGCTGAGAGCCATAGCCAAGTAGGAATGACATGGCATTTTTAATTGAACGGTGACCCTGCTCAGGGACTAGGGTGGCTCCAGGTTTAGGGTGGATCCTGCTGGATTAGGGTGGCTCCAGGTTTAGGGTGGATCCTGCTGGGAATAGGGCGTATCCTGCTGCCTCAGGCCCCCACTCCTTGAGTTCCCTTTGAGTTCTCACAGGGTTCTGAGAGTATTTGGGACTCAGAGCCCGGTGGAGGGTGAATTTTCCCAGAACGTGCGTGTAGAGTGCTGGTGACAGTTCGGGAATAAAGAGCTGCTGTTTGAATCTACAGGGCTTTTGTGGTGGCTCGGTTATTTTGTGTCCAGCCAGACTGCGGCAAAAAATTATATCTTAAACATTAAGACACTGAGTATCTCCAAGTTCATCCAGTTGTTGAAGAGCCATAATTTAAATCCTAGTCTGTTTATATGATTGTCCTCACTTCCATTTTATTTGTTATAAGAACTTCCTATGAAACCTAAAATCATCATAAAATATTAGAAAAATATTTGAATTTTCAAAATAATTTACATATAAATATGTGTCACACTGTTGCATAATTTTCCCTTTAATTACACGTCTTTTTAATTTTCTCTCAGTTCACAAACAGCCATTTGGATAATCTTCTTATACATTTTATATTTCTCTCTACTTTTTAACATGTTTACACACATTTAATTATTATCCTGTTCATTAACTTGAGATGAAAAACAGAAAATTGTTCAAACTTGTACCAACAAGTTAAGATAAACACAGTTTATATTATTCACACATTTGTGCACATATGTCCCTGTCTGGACTAAAATTAGCCAAGAATGAAGGCAAATGGGAAATGTTGATCAGATCTTATCAATTAGAGCTGAGAAATGGAGGGATAACTTGTCAGTCAGGAGACTTGGCTTTTGTTTTGCTCATAGCAGGAGCTCAATCTCATCATTCTGAATCAAATAATGTGATACAGATTTTATATATTCCAAATTTGGGGTGGATGTCCTAGGCCAGGAGTATGATAATTAACTTGCTATTTTTTAGTCAAGAGTTTTAAAATTCAATTGCATCATACATTAGGGATTATGCAAGCATTCAAACATAATAAAGGTATGTCTATTGCTCACTAAATAATTAAACAGCCTCATGCTGGAAAGGGTTAGATCACAGAAATAGTGAAAAGTTACCTACACACAGTCTCTAGAGGTAACAGTACATTATTACTGAGTTTTCTTCAGTCTCCAATGCAATAACTCTCTTTCTGTTACCAACTTATACCATTTATACCATGAAGCTGTAACTAATTATCATTCTCCCACAGGGTACTGTGGACTCACTGAGTGATGATCAAGTATAAAATGTTATTATTTCTTGGGGATTTCTATTTAATATATTTGTATGCCTGAGAATCATATATTACAGGATTTCGATGTTTGCATTACCTGAATGGATAGGCAAATCACATCCAGAGTAAATGAATCTGATTACTTGTTTTTCTTACCCTATCATGGTGATCTGAAATATTATGTAATATGATATGCTGAGAACAGTCTCACTAAAATTCAGGCTACATTCTTGAGATAAGTAATTTTTATGGTTTAGATGTAAGATTTCCAACAAAAGTTCAATTATGAGACAACACAAGAATTTTTAGAAATGAAATTATTGGATTGTGAGAACTATAACCTAACGAATTGAATAACTCGCTGATATGGATTAATTGGGTGGTAAATGTAGGAGGTACATTATGTTTGGAAGAAGTAGGTCAGTGGGGGTGTGCCTTTGGGGTTCATAATTACAAACTCCTTAGTGAGTGGAGGTCTCTGCCTCCTGGTTGCCATGTTCTGAACCTTTTTGTTCTGCCATGCCCTCCCATCATGATGTTCTGCCTCCCCTTGGGCCCAGAGCTATGTAGTCTGCCACCTATGGACAAACACCTCTGAGACTGTGAGTCAAAATAAAATCTTCCTCCTCTACATTTTCTGGTGAAGTCTTTGGTCACAGGGATGTAAAGCTAGCTAAAACATAATTATAATTGAAACCCACCTTTGCTGTACATATTAAGATCTTCTTATCTTGGAGAGTTAAACATATGAATGGTGTGTTTAAACAGTTTGATAAAGATTATAAAGAGATATGTTAGATATTTGAGATAAGTTATAAGTGCAGATTAATTTCTATTAATACAATCATACAATGCATAAATTATAACTCAATGAATAATATTAAAATAATAGACAATATTTCAAATCATAGATTGTAATTATAAAGATGAGAATAGATTAAAAGAAAATCAAACATATTACATATAAGTTAAATAATTATATCCTATATTTTTAATCTTGACATTATAGAGCACATATATTTTAAAATTGAGCATACTTACTTTTTGCTTAACTTTTCCATTCATGAGGGCACAGTAATTTTTTTTTCCTGTGAGATTCATATTTTTTTCCTACAATATCTGCCCACTGTCTCTTAAGCCCTCTTATTTCACGGGAAGGACAGCCATTACAAATTCATTCAGTGAACTCAGTCCCTAACATTTTTTATTTTGATTCTGTTAGTAAAAGGAACTCAGTTTCTTTTCGACTTTAAGCAAATAGGTAACTGCCTGGAGATTGATAACATCAACAGGTAGTGATATTGTTACCGCTGTTGACCGGTGACGAGTTCTTGCTTCCCCAATGTTGAAGAATAACACCAAAGAAGCACGCCGAGGCAAGGTCAGAGTAGAAATTAGAAGTTTATTAAAGGACAGCAGAAAAGACTTCTCCCGGAGGAAGAAGGGGACCCAAGAGGTGGAATCCGTGGAAGGGATGTTGTCTCCCCTTTTTATAGTTCTTTCAGTGATGGAATGTAGGTGGGAAGGCCCAACGGGTGGGACACAGGTGGGCCAAAGAAGTAATCTGGTCAGGAAGGACTTCTGAGTCAGCACCTTTTCGCTGGGGGCTGTTCATTAACATTTCTTTGAGGTGGACTTTGGCCTAGGGCCTTTTCGGACTTCATTAACATTCCTTGAGTTGTCCTGCATTTCCCGGAATCATTGCCAGCATGGCCTCCATTTTAGATTTCACTCGGTATTAGACCCGATTTACCTAACTACACTGACTACCTAACTTTAAATCTGGCTTCAATATTACCTGCAAGTGATGTAGCTATTTGATATTAGAGATAAAAAGGAAATGATTTCTGATGATATAATTTAAGCACTTGAATCTAGTCCTGCTTGTCAATAAATTTGTATTTTTAAAGCCACCAATTTGATTTGTATTTGTTTCACTTTCTAAGTATTATAGGAATTTTTCTCAACACCCTAACAATTCTTAGACATAAAATTTTCCTTACATTATTTTATCTACATGGAACATACTTATGCTTACAAATAACCTTAATTTAATTATATCAAAGCCCTTTAAGTGGATTGTGATCTTTTTTTTTTTAACTGATAGATTTTTGTGGAGTGGTTGGGTTTCATGAAGATATGGCTCTTTTGTGCTAATTAGCTAATAGAAAAAAAATTCTAGAGAAGCAGAAGTCCACTGGTGAGGTATGCAAGGTTGTCTCCCTTTGTTATCATTCCTCCCTGATACAAACAGAAGGGAGCATATTGCTTCTATCCAAATATATTAGAGCAGTTTGAACAAAGATGCTGCCTTTTTCCAGGCCCTTTGTTCTCAGTGACTTGGGATTCTCTTAGAGGATATTTACAGAGAATGGTCAGGAAGAGTTCTATACTTTATTCATCTGGTGGGAAACTCAGACTGATGTCACATTTGCCCCAGTCTGCCTAGGGGGAAAGCCTAGCAACAACACAAAATAAACAATCAATTTCTCCACTTGTCTCACAGCCTCAGAAGCACAAGGATTCCCTACCCCCATTCCACACCTGGATGCTTTATATTGATGAATGGGATCATACACAGGAAGACTTGAAGGGAAACAGCACTCAGGAATTTGATTTCAAAATTTACTTTTCTAATTTTTTGTAAAATTGTATTTGGATTGGATTTTTTTTTTTTTTTTTTTTTTTTAGTGAACTGAGAATTTTGGAACAAAGAGCACATAGTACATAGATCAGGCTGTAGAAACAAAGAAAATAAAGCCCTAAGCCACACAAGTCATAAAACATGGTAATAGATGGAAAAGATGTCTGTTACTGCAGAAAAGAACTGCCATTTACAGACATGCACCTTCGTTTGGATTGAAACCCCCAAACCAATTATATGCTGCTTACAAATATATATCTAACAAAATGTCATGAAAGATAAAACGTATGGTCAAGGACATATTAAGCAAAATCAAGTGAAGTAGAGATGTTGGTGAGAGGAATAACTCCAAGGGAAACAGAAATAAGACAGCATTACAAAAATAAAAGAGATAAAAGAGTTTATTTTCAGTTCTTATAATGCACAATCTACCATGAAAACATAACCATCATAATTCTTTATGATTCAAATATTATACTAACATGCTGTGACTTAATTTTTAAGCAAAAATATGAAGTGAAGAAATAGGAAGAAATAGTAGTGGAAGACATAAGTACATTACTCACAACAAGTCAATTTGGATAAAAATGTACTTATAAAATAATATTTTTCAAAGACAAATAATATATAGATTCATTTAAAGAAAAAAATGAGATTTCCAATATTTTTTTCATATTATTTTCATTTCATTAAATTATTTAAGACATGCAGGTACAAACCAGAAATAAGCATGTGACTTTATAACACTGTAAAACAAAACAACATTTCAAATCAAAGACCTTACAATTCTAAACTGCAATCATCTCTAGTATTAATAACAACAATATATATACATGTTTTGTTTTTTATTAATTTCTTATATTTTTTAATATAATGATCCATCACTCATATCATGATTTTGATCACTGAGTACTCAGTAGATCATAGTAATTAAGTTTATGAAGTGCCTTTATCCAACAGCAAATTTCCAACTCTCCAGATAAGAGAGGATGATACTTAAGCTTCCTGTGGTCTGTTTTCCCATCCATGCCAAGTAGGTAAGGGCTATTCTCTCCTCAGAGAACTGTTGTACATGCTTCAGTGCTGACAGTACCTGGCATGTAGTAAATAGCATATATGCTCACTTTTAAAAGCAATTTATTTCAAATTATTTTCTTGTATTTTTGTAAGTCAAGTTTTCATATTTACACAAATGGAGTACTTATATGTAAAATAATTATTTTTATTAAAAATTGTTATGGTTTGGATGTGGATTGCCTCCTCAAATCTCACGTGTGAGACAATGTAAGAACATTCAGAAGTGAAATGATTTGGTTATGACAGTCTTAACCTAGTCAGTAAATTAATTCCTCATGGGGATTTACTGAGTGATAACCAAAGGCAGATAGGGTATGGCTGAAGGAGGTGGGCATTGGGGCATGCCTTTGGGATATATATTTTGTATTGCTTGAGCGGCGCCTCTGAGTCAGCTTTGTGATCATCATGTGAGCTGCATTCTTCCATTACACT
Organism: Marmota monax; assembly: GCF_021218885.2. NCBI lineage: Eukaryota > Metazoa > Chordata > Mammalia > Rodentia > Sciuridae > Marmota > Marmota monax. The sequence continues at coordinate 11,479,182 of NW_026695241.1, forward strand.
CTTCCTCTATGATATTCTATCTCACCTGGTGACCTGAGGAATGCAGCCAGCTGTGTATGGATTGAGATCTCCGAAACAATGAGCCCCCAAATAAACTTTTCCTCCTCTAAAATTATTTTTGTGAGGTTGTTTTGTCACAGCAACAAAAAAGTCACCTAAAATAAAGACTTAGGTTATTTACTAGTACATATAGGATTTCAAAGAAATGCTCTCCTTGCTGCTGAATATAAAGTATATTGCTATGGATTTATATGAGTCTGTGACTTTGTGTAAATTTCCTCTCTACTAAGCATCCTTCTGTGTAAATTGCTTGAGAAACAAGATTTTCAGTGATTTTAGAGAATTTAAAACAAACAAAAAACGTTTTTCAATTAATTATATTTTTTAATAGACTGAAGTAACAAAGTTACAAAATATGAAGAGACATTCATTTATACAGCAATTGTGCATTGTCTATTTCGTTTAAGTATCAAACTAGGAGATATTAAAAAAGAAAAAAATTATGCTGAAATGAATTCATAAAAATCAAATGATCAAAGACAGATACATTTTAGAAAACAAAACAAAAAAATAGGTAAAATAGACCTGAAAAGATTGTATTTCACAATTTACGAGAACAAAAACATGTATTAATATAAATGAGGTAGGCTTTATAAATGACAATATGCAGGCATAATGAAAATTAACAGATATTCTATTAATTTAGAAATATATCTTTTAATTAATGTTAACAATATTTAAGACTAACAAAATAATGCTTTATTTTAGTCAACTTGAAGGATATAAGTAAAATATTATGAATACATTTTTTAAGACTGGCTAATTTAATAGTCAATAACTTTTGTAGCTAAGAAAGGGAAGATAAGTATATGGTTCCTCAGATCACCTTCGTCAGGGAACCGGCTAATGGTCTTTGAGGGCCATAACAGAAATTTTACCTGGATAAATATTAAGGTCCAGTTTGAGGTGTTGAGTTTCTTTTTTTCCTCTATCATTCTCAGCATCATTTGCTGCAGAATGGGCAACCAGGTTTCTGATTGAGTTTTGCTGAGCATAAATATGTTTATGCTTCCTCACACGCCATGCTAAAGAGAGAGCATGTGATTTTCAGAGAAGCAAGGTCAAGGTGTTAAAGAGGTGGGTGATAAAACAAAGAGATGCAAAGAGTGAGAGTGGCTCAAGGTAGGAAGAGTCCACCACGGAGTTGTAGTCCACAGTTTACTGCTATTCACTCTGTGAATAGAAATAGAATAAAAGCACAATGTTTTTTGTTTTGTTTTGTTTTTAATGGCCAGATAGTTATCTGACAATGGAACTGGATGAAGCCAGAACTTGTTTACCAAAATGTTAATGACCTCCTGCTACAATTTTTCTTTCTGCCTTTCCTTCTTGCCACTCAGTGTAGAGGCACATTTGGAACCATGTTTTCATGTCCTTGCTTGAAAACTTTTCTTAGCCATATATAGCAATCAGGGTATAAAAAAAGTTTTGTTTTGTTTATTTTTCTGTATCTCAACAGAAATGGCACACCAAATGTGTTCTTGAAATATTTACTTTGTGAGCATAAAACTACCAATTGGGCAAGCCAACTCAGATCTCAGGCCAACCATAAAACTCAGTTCTGTACTTTCACAATTAGATCAGTTTTCTTTCTTTATTAAGGCTGTTTCATGTGAATTAGTCATTTTAATTTACATGATGTTTTGGTGTCATCTTTATACACTAAATAGAAGGAGCAGAATAAAAGGCAAATAGAATTAATATTATTCAGAAACAAAAGAGAAATGTGATTGTTAATGTGGTTATTATGGTTTTGATACAATGTGTGCCCCTAAAGTTCCTGTATGAGAACTTCAGAGGTGAAATGATTAAATTAGGAGAGGTGTTTTACCTAATCAATAGATCAATCCCCTGATAGAAATTAAATGGGAAGGCAGGTGGATTGTGACTGGAGGAATTCACTGGGATTGTGCCTTTGGGGTCTTTATTTTGTCCCTGGTGTGCAGAGCTCTCTGTTTCTTAGTTGCCACAGCCTGAGCCACTTTCCTTTGCCACATCTTTCCACCATGATATTCAGTGGGCCCACCATGGACTGAGCCTCTGAAACTGTGAACTAAAAAATACTTTCTGTCTTCTAAATTGTTCTCATCAGGTCTCTAGGTCACAGCAACACACAAATTGACTAAAATAGTGGTGATACAAATTGTGACACAGATTCTAAGAATCAAGGTTAAAATGAGGAAGTAAATTAACCAGCAAGGTCTTTCTAGAAGAAGGAGATTTCACAACTATGAGAGATGGTAATTTACACAATACCTAAACAATCAAGTGTAAATTGGTGCATTCCTATATGTGTTCTGTAATCACATTAAAACCACCCCAAATTGTAAAATGTTTCCATTTACATTTGCTATTAAAACAAATACCATGGCAAGGTAATTTTACCCCTCTTCTCATATCCAAGAAACAAATTCCTAGAATTCCTCTGATTTCAAATATTCACACAGTTCATAAATCATAGACTTAGGACTTGAATCTTTTACCTCATATTTTCTAAACTAGTGTTTTATGAACCAAATGACAGTCATTTCATTTTAATTTTTCTTTCTGTTTTATATATTATGCATATAAGTTAATATATGTTTACAAATTAAAATATTTTAGCATTAAAATAGAGAATGACCTGAAAGTACTATTTATGAAGGCAAAAAGAAATGTTTCCAACTTTAAGTACTGTGTGTGTGTGTGTGTGTGTGTGCCTTGTTAAGGGTCAATGTACCTTATTAATTTTTTGTCATTCTTTTGAAAAAACAACCATTTGCATTGATCTTTTCCCACTGTGTTTTCTTTTAATTTTTTTCATTCTTTTTAAGTTCTTCTTTTTATAATTTCCTTGTGTTTTGATTTGAATTTTGTCTTCCATAAAAAATATATCCACATCCCAATCCCTGATACTTAAAAATAGAACCATATCAGGAGAGAAGGTCTTTGTGGTTATGATTAAGAGTTAAACTAAGATGATACCTGCTGAAGTAGGGCAGGCTTTTAGCCCAGTATGGCAGGTGTATTAATGAGAAGAGAAGAAAATGAACTCAGTCAGAAGTAGTAATGTAGAGACAGAGATGGACATTAGAATTATGAGACTAATAGAGAAAGAATGCCAAGAATTGCCATAAGTAGCCAGGAAAGAGACCATGAAAAGACTATCCCCTGAGGCCCAAGAAAGAATTAATGCTCCCATTATTTGGCTTTTGGACTTCTGGTCTACTGAATAGTGGAACAATAAATAGTTTACTTAAACCATATATTTTGTAGTACTTCATTTTGGCAGACCTAAGAATGCAATACATCTTCTTTCTTTCTTTTTCAAAGTATTTTTAATATATTTTAAGTTAACAAGAATGATTTCTCATATTTTTGTGGTACAATGTGTTGTTTCAGTATATGCATACCTTGTATGATAATTAAATGAGGGCAATTAGCATATTCTCAAACATTTATTATTTCTTTCTGGTGAGGACATTCAAAATTTTGTCTTCTAGATATTTACTTTGCAAGAAAATACCAGCAGTTATTCCTTTTTATCTGATTTTTACTTTGTACTTATTGCCAAAATGTCCCCTTCACCAACTTTTCAAGCCCATGGTGCCCACCACTCTACTCTCTATTTCTGTAAGTTCAATTGTTTTTAGATTACATATATAAGTGAGATTTTATAATACTGGTCTATTTTACTTAATATAATATCCTCTAAGTTCATCCATTTTGTTGCAAATGACAGTATATTTTTCTTTTTTTTTTATGGCTGAATAGCTTTCCATCGTGTGTATTTTCTTTATGCATTCATCTATCAGTGAACCCTTAGGTTCATTCCTTATCTTGGCTGCAATCAAAAAAGCAGAAAAAGACATAGGAGTACAGAAGTTTCCTTGACATATTGATTTTGAATTTTTTGTGTACATACCTAGAAAAGCCATTGGCAATGGTAATTCTATTTTTAGATTTTTGAGGAAATTACATACTATTTTCCCAAATGGCTACACTGATTTATAATACCGCCAGCAGTATATAAAGATTTCCTTTTCTTCACATCCTCACCCATGTTTTACCTTTCATATTCTTGATAATTGCCATTCTCACAGGTCTGACATGATAGTTCACTGTGATTTAACTTGCATTTTCTGGATTAGTTTTTGTTGGGAGTCGCCCCAGCTCCAAAGAGTAACTTCCCCATCCCCCAAGAAGAGCCGTCCAATGTTGAGCCCTGCTGGCTCACATGATTCTTACCCACCAATCAGACTAGCCCTGCTGGCTCACATGATCCTTACCCACCAATCAAAAAGCACCACATGCCAACTGTCAAACCCTTCAACAATTAAACTGTCATAACTGTCAAACCACCCCCGGCTCTATAAATATGCAGAGCTGTTCCTCAATAAATGGGCATTTTCTCCATTGGCAAGCCTTGATCTTTCTTTCATTGTTTTCATTAGTGATATTGAACATTTTTCATATATCTGTTGCTCATTTTATTTCTTCTCTTGAAATTTTTTTTAAATTGTGCTTTTTTTAAAAGAGAGAGAGAGAGAGAGAGAGAGAGAGAGAGAGAGAGAGAGAGAGAGTTTTAATATTTATTTATTTTTTTTAGTTTTCAGCAGATACAACATCTTTCTTTGTATGTGGTGCTGAGGATTAAACCCGGGCCGCAAGCATGCCAGGCAAGCGCGCTACGCTTGAGCCACATCCCCAACCCTGTGCTATTTTGTTTTAATTTTGAAATCATATTGTGGTCCTTTTCCAGATTTCTGAGGAAAGTTTAATTTTTTTCTCAATTCAATGTGATGGTAGGTGTGGATTTTGTACTTTATTAAAACAAATTTACAGGATGTATAAATTTAATATGGTCACTTCTAGGTCATGATAGTGCTAATAATAATGAAAAACAATCTTGCCATCACCTCCTGTATATGATCGACTTGGTGTAGATACTTTACATACATTACCCATTTAATTTTCACAGCAATCTTTCAGGTATTATGTAATTATCCTAATTTTCTAAATAGAGCGTAGTCTTATAGAGGTTAAATAAATTGTCAAAGGCCCAGAATTAGAAAATGGGAAAACCGTAATTTGAATCAGCTGCTTTTTTTCAGTCTTTACTGTTTTTTTCAGTGCCTGGCAGCTGCTCTACAGGTCTTATGTAAGATAACCAGTGTGCTACTGAGTCTCTGCACAATTCAGAAAATATATGACAATCCTGTTAGGGAAAAGGATAGGAATCAGGGCTAGTAGTATAGGCTAAATGGTTTTGAAAGTAGTGAAAGTGCAACACTAAGAAAAGAGGGAGTGAGACTGACTTCGACTGTTGGTGCTGCTGTAACAAAATGTCACAAACTGGGTACTGTGTAAATAATAAATATTTATTTCTCACAGTTTTGCCGGTTGGGAAATACAGAATCAAGGTGCTGACAGATTCAGAGTCCAGCAAGAGCTTAGTACCTTTGGTTTTAAAGTTCTTGTTGCAACTGGAGAGGGGACCAAGGCTGTGTTCTCACTGTTGGGAAGAACAAAGGACAGAAAGGGTCTACCTCATGATTTGATTGCCTGGCACAGGGACCTTCTCTTATACTTCAGCATCAGAGAAAATTTTCTTTTTTTCCCCCCCAGTTTCTTTTTGCTCTATTCCAAAGATCCATATAAATTATACAGTATATAATGAGGGTAAATATCAAATGAAAGAAATTAAAGCATACAAATCAGGTAAAATCAGGTAATAATATGAAAATGTATTGCTTTGAGACTATAGAAACCAGTATATGCACATACTGTTTCTTGTATTCTTTCTTTTGTCCTGAATTATAATATCGTGGCATTTAAAGTAAAATCTCCATTTCCACTAAATTTTCATTGGTATAGTATAGTAGTGCATTTTCTGCTATTAATAACAAAATACCACAGAGAAAGCAAGTTATAAAGAAAAGAATTTTATTTGGGCTCATGTTCTGGTTCTCTTTTTATAATCACAGAAATCATGTACTTATTTCAAACTGACTTATGTTGAGTCCTGATGAAAAATTTAAATAATTAAGAACTTTTGGTAATATTGTAAATATTTACACATATTTAATAATATTCTCTATAATCTGTGAGATTCTAGACTGAAGAATGTCTGTCACTATTTTATATATTCATCAGTGATGAAGAAATATCTAAATCTTTTTTAAAATTTATGTCTCATAGTCTATGCACATTATGCTTTGGTTCTCTCTTTTTAATATTTTATTAATTTTTTTATTTATATATGACAGCAGAATGCGTTACGATTCTTATTACACATATGGAGCACAATTTTTCATATCTCTGGCTGTATACAAAATATATAAATGTACTTTGGATAATAATGTCCATCACATTCCACCATCATTTCTAACCCTATACCTTCTCCCTTCCCCGCCCACTCCTTTGCCCTATATAGAGTTTGTCTATTACTCCCACACGCCCCCTCCCTACCACACTATGAGTCAGCCTCCTTAAACCAGAGAAAACATTCAGCATTTGTTTTTTGGGGACTGGCTAACTTCACTTAGATTATCTTCTCTAACTCCCCCCATTTACCTGCAAATGCCATGATTTTTTCTCTTTTATTGCAAACACTGATGTGACTGTGTCCCTGTAATATGCTGTTTTTAAGTACTTTGGGTATATACAGAGGAGAGGGATAGCTGGGTAAAATGGTGGTTCTATTCCCAGTTTTCCAAGGAATCTCCATACTGCTTTCCACATTGGCTGCACCAATATGCAGTCCCATCAGCAGTATATGAGTGTATCTTTTTCCCCACATCCTCACCAACACTTATTGTTGTTTGTCTTCATAACAACTGCCATTCTGACTGGAATGAGATGGTATCTTAAGAGTAGTTTTGATTTGCTAGCAATGATGAACATTTTTCGCATATCTGTTGGTTGATTGTATGTCATCTTCTGAGAAGTTTCTTTTCAGTTCCTTGGCCCATTTGTTGATTGGATTATTTGGGTTTTTTTGTGTTTTTTTGGTGCTTAGCTTTTTGAGTTCTTTTTGTACCATAGAGATTAGTGTTCTATCTGATGCATGAGGGATAAAGATTTGCTCCCAAGATGTAGGCTCTCTATTCACCTCACAGATTGTTTCTTTTGCTGAGAAGAAACATTTAGTTCGGGTCCATCCCATTTATTGATTCTTGATTTTAATTCTTACACCAAAGGAGTCTTGTTAATGAAATTGTTGTCTAATCCCACATGATGGAGATTAGGGCCTACTTTTTCTTCTATTAGAATCAGGGTGTCTGGTTTAATTCCTAGGTCCTTTATTGATTTTGAGTTTAGTTTTGTGCATAGTGAAAGATACGGATTTAATTTCATTTTGATGCTTACGGATTTCCAGTTTTCCCAGCACCATTTGTTGAAGAGGCTATCTTTTCTCCAATGCATGTTTTGGGCGCCTTTGTTGAATATAAGATAATTGTAATTTTGTGGGTTAGTCTCTGTGTCCTCTATTCTGTACCATTGTTCTACCAGTCTGTTTTGGTGCCAATACCATGCTGTTTTTGTTACTATTGTTCTGTATTATAGTTAAGGGTCTGATATATTGATGCTACCTGCTTCACTCTTCCTGCTAAGTCTTGCTTTAGCTAGTCTAGGCCCTTTATTTTTCCCAATGAATTTCATGATTGTTTTTTCTAATTCTATGAGGAATGCCATTGGGATTTTGGTCAGAATTTCATTAAATCTGTGTAGTACTTTTGGTAGTATGGCCATTTTGATAATATTAATTCTGCCTATCCAAGAGCAAGGTAGATCTTTCCATCTTCTAAGGTCTTCATTGATTTCTTTCTTTAGAGTGCTATAATTTTCATTATATAGATTTTTCACCTCTTTCATTAAGTTGATTCCCACTTATTTTATTTTATTTTATTGAGGTTATTGTAAATGGTGTAGTTTTACTCATTTCCCTCTCTGAGGATTTGTACCTGATATGCAGAAATGCCTTTGGTCTATGGGTGTTGATTTTATGTCCTGTTACTTTGCTGAATTCATTTACTAGTTCTAGAAGTTTCTGGTGGGACTTTTAGGGTCTTCTAGGTATAGAATCATAGAATCATCATCAGCAAATGGTGCCAATTTGAGTACTTCTTTTTCCATGTGTAGCCCTTTAATTTCTTTCTTCTGTCTGATTGCTCTGGCCAAAGTTTCAAGAACTGTGTTAAATAGAAATGGTGAAAGAGGACATCCCTGTCTTGTTCCAGTTTTTAGAGGGAATATCTTCAATTTTTCTCCACTTAGAATGATGTTGGCCTGGGGCTTAGAACAGATAGCCTTTATGATGTTGAGATATGTTCCTGTTATCCATAATTTTTCTAGTGTTTTGAACATGAAGGGGTACTGTATTTTGTTAATGTTTTTCTGCGTCTATTGAGATGACCATATGATTTTTATCTTTACATCTATTCATGTGATGAATTATATTTATTGATTTCCGTATGTTGAACCAAACTTGCATCCCGGATGAATCCCACTTGATCATGGTGCACAATATTTTTGATAACTTTTTGTATTCGATTTGCCAGAATTTTATTGAGAATTTTGCATCTATGTTTATTAGAGATATTGGTCTGAAGTTTTATTTATTTATTTATTTATTTATTTATTTATTTATTTATTTATTTATTTTTGGTGTGTCTTTGCCTGGTTTTGGAATCAGGGTGATATTGGCCTCATAGAATGAGATTGGAAGTGCTGTCTCCTTTTTATTTCCTGAAATAAATTGAAGAGTATTGGTATTAGTTCTTTTTTAAGGGTCTTATAGAACTAGGTTGTGTATCCATCTGGTCCTGGACTTTTCTTTGTTGGTAGACTTCTGATGGCATCTTCTATTTCATCACTTGTAATAGATCTGTTTAAATTATGTATATCATCCTGATTCAATTTGAGCAAATTATATGACTCTAGAAAGTTTTCAATGCCTTCAATATTTTCTATTTTATTGGGATATAAGTTTTCAAAATAATTTCTAATTATCTTATGTATTTCTGTAGTGTCTGTCATGATATTTCTGTTTTCATCATATATTTTAGTAATTTGAGTTTTCTCTCTCCTTCTCTTTGTTAGCATGGCTAAGGGTCTGTCAATTTTATTTATTTTTTCAAAGAACCAACTTTTTGTTCTGTCAATTTTTTGAATTATCTCTTTGTTTCAATTTCTTTTTCATTTCACCTCTGATTTTAATTATTTTATGTCTTCTACTCCTTTTGGTGTTGATTTTGTCTTCTTTTTCTAGGTCTTTTAGATGTAATGTGAATTCATTTATTTGTTGAATTTTTATTCTTTTGGGGAATGAACTCCATGCAGTGAACTTTGCTCTTAGAACTGCTTTCATAGTGTCCCAGAGATTTTGATATGTTGTATCTGTGCTCTCATTCACCTCTACATTTTTTTAAATCTTCTTGTTGGTGTCTTCTGCAACCCATTGTTCATTCAGTAGCATATTATTTAGTTTCCAGGTTTTGGAGTAGCTTTTATTTCTTATTTTATCATTGATTTCTAATTTCATTCTATTATGATCTGATAGAATGTAGGGTAGTATCTCTACTATTTTATATTTTCTAAGATTTGCTTTGTGGCATAGCATATGGTCTATTTTAGAGAAGGATCCATGTGTTTCTGAAAAGAAAGTGTATTCGCTTGTTGAAGAATGAAATATTCTATATATGTCAGTTAAGTCTAAGTTATTGAATGTGTTATTGAGTTCTATAATTTCTTTGCTCAGCTTTTGTTTGGAATATCTATCCATTGGTGAAAGATGTGTGTTAAAGTCACCCCAAATTATTGTGTTCTGGTCTATTTGACTCTTGAACTTTAAAAGAGTTAGTTTGATGAACATAGCTGCTCCATTGTTTGGGGCATTATATATTTATAATTGTTAAGGTATGTTGATGTATGGTTCCCTTGAGCAGTATGGAGTGTCCTTCTTTATGCTTTTTGATTGACTTTAGCTTGAAGTCTACTTTATTTGATATGAGGATAAAAACCTGTGGTTTCTTCCGTGGTCCCTGTGAATGGTACTATTTTTCCCAACCCTTCATCTTCAGTCTGTGGATGTGTTTTCCTATGAGATGAGTCTCTTGAAGGCAGCATTTTTTTTTATCCAATCTGCTAGTCTATGTCTTTTGATTGGTGAGTTTAGGCCATTAACATTCAGGGTTATTATTGAGACATGATTTGTATTCTCAGCCATTTTTGTTTATTTTTGCTATTTAACATGACTTCGTTTCTCCTCTGATTAGATTTTACTTTAGTGTAATACCTCCCTCTTATGATTTTCATCATTATTTTTCATTTCCTCTTCATGGAATATTTTGTTGGAGATGTTCTGTTGTGCAGGCTTTCTGGTTGTAAGTTCTTTTAACTTTTGTTTATCATGGAAGGTTTTTATTTCATCATCAAATCTAAAGCTTATTTTTGCTGGATATAAGATTCTTGGCTGGCATCCATTTTCTTTCAGAGATTTGTATATGATGTTCCATGATCTTCTGGCTTTGAGGGTCTGGGTTGAATAATCTGCTGAGATAAGAATTGGTTTCCCCCTATATGTGATCTGATTCCTCTCTCTTGTGGCTTTTAAGATTCTATCCTTATTCTGTATGCTAGGCATTTTCATTATAATGTGCCTTGGTGTAGATCTGTTGTAATTTTGTACATTTGGCATCTTGCATTTGGTTTTCCAATTCATTCTTCATGCTTGGGAAATTTTCTGATATTTTCTCATGTAGACATTGTGCATTGTTTTGGCTTGAAACTCTGTGCCTTCCTCTGTCCCAATAACTCTTAGATTTGGTCTTTTGTCCCATAATTCTTGGATGTTCTGTTTATGGTTTGTAACTTTTTTCACTATGTGATCAACTTTATTTTCCAGATTATATACTTTGTCTTCATAATTTGATATTATTTCTACTAAGTTATTTAGTCTGTTGGTTATGCTTTCTATTGAGTTTTTTATTTTGTTTATTGTATCCTTCATTTCAAGGATTTCTGAAATTTTTTTCAGAGTCTCTATCTCTTTCTTGAAGTAATCTTTTGCTACCTGTATTTGCTCTCATCTCTTTGTTGGAGTGATCAATTTTTGCCTATAATTGCTCATTTATGTCATTCTTTAATTTACAGATCATTTTAATTATGAAAAAAAACTTGTGAACTCCTCTCTGGCATTTCAGCAATGTCACTATCCATGGGTTCTGCTATTATAGTGTCCTAGTTTATTTGGGACACTTTATTACTTTTTTTTTTCCATGTTGTCTATATGTCTTCCTTTCTTGCAGTGTGAATTCGAGATATTACAGTTTCTACCCTATATTCTTGTAATACCCATGCAGATTGTCTGTACCTTACCTTGATGATGGGCTTCCAGACCCTGCTGGTGTTCCTCAATGTATGCTACTGCGTATAAAGGTGGTGGCAACAATAGCTGAGGTAACTTGAGATAATAGTTGAGGTGCCCCAAGATGGAAGCAATATCTTACAGAGATGAGGCTGAAAGGGTGGGCCTCACACTCTTTGGGATGTCTTCTCTGAGATGCAGCTGCTTCTAGGTCTTGTCTGTTGTCAAAAAGTTAGGGGCTACTACATGGGGAAGGCTATGAAGTTGACTGTAGTGTCCCAAGAAAGAAGTATTTAGACATAGGCTCCCAGGTACAGGGGGGTGAACTCAGACCTACCCTGGACTTGGGTCCTGTGCAAGTCCTTGTGGGTGGATCTGGGCTGGGCCCAGGCTCCTTGGTAGTTGTGAGCCTTGGTCATGGCAGGCTCCTATGGGCAGATCTGGACTGCTGGGCTTGACCTCCTGTGGTAGTCAGCTGGTTGGAAAGGGTGGTCCTGTGACAGAGCTGAAAAAAATTTCTACATGAATTTTTGAAGGGGATATAAACATTTAAACCACAGAATATCAAAAAGAAAAATGCTACATTATTCTCAATTCAGGTTATGAGTAAATCTTTGTGAGACTTAGGAGGGTGGAAGCAGGAGGACTGTACAGGAAGGATGGAAGGATGTAGTTAAGAATCTGTTAAGAAACCAGAGTGTCATCTATTGTGAAAGATAGTTGGAATTTCAAATAATGTAAAAGTCAGATATTTGATTTCTCTGTTTTTTTTTCTACCAAGTAATGACACACAGACATTTGGAAGACAGATAATCATCAAGCCTGAGGCAAATGCCCTGGTGAAGTTCAGGGAAAGCTTCAATTTTTTCTGCATTCAGTATGATATCAGATGTGGATGTATTACTTTGTTAAAACATTGGTGCGGAACTATGGTGGAAAAATTTGACGTGTATTTAGAAAAACACCCTTCGTATATTTTTTTTTTTTCACTTTTGATTGAACACTGATCCTCTTGATCATTGGGAAGGACATTCAGATCTGTGAATATAGTATATTTTCCTTTCCTTTTTATCCTTAGCAAAGTCCAGGGAAAGAAAATACACCACATTCAGAGATATGAATGTCCTTCCTAACAAAAAAGAGGGTCAGTCCAAACAAAAGTGAAAAATATCTACAAAGTCTGTCTCCCCATGTGGAGGTCAAATTTTCCCCCAAATTTCTATTTCATTGTATATTCAACCTTCTCCCTGGCCGCCCTAGTTTCAATTCATTTAAATAGAAACTAACTTTGAGAGCTTTAAATTGAAAAGTTTTAGAACTTACAGCCAGATTTAGATTTTGCTAAATAAGGGAGGAAACTGGTTATAATAAAAGCATAAATGACATTTTATGATTACATATGCGCTAAAGAAGAATTTTTTAGTGACTGGAATAAAAAGTCAATGAGAAGCACTAACAAATCTGGTCCTTTTATTTATTTTTTTATTGTCCATGGTTAATCAATTAGAAATGTCCAAACACTATAAACAGAATATAAAAGTACTTTTCATTAACAGCTTATATTTATAATCTCCACAACAAACTGTGAAGCAAAACTATTTTATAGTCAAATATCCATGTTACAATATCTTTCTTTTTTTTTTCTTCATGTGAAGTTGTGTATATAAATGACCGTTTTATTGTATTGGGGCTTTAAAGTGTCCATTTATGTTTCATATAAAAATAGAAAAAAAGTATTTTAAAGATTTTATTTCAATAGAGTTGTTATGCCAGCAAATAGATGTGTAGAAAACCTGGTAATTAATTGAAATTTGTTTTTAAATCATATAAGTTTAAATTGTTACATTGAGGTATTAATTGCACATTATTTGATTTTTTTAGTTTGAAAACTTTTAACTTTTCTTCACTCAAGTAGAATTACTTGCTATAGAATGACTTACTAAATATCTAAGAAGGCAGCTCTGCATCAGTTGACACAAAATGACAACAGGGAGCACGTCTTGGTCATCCCTTTAACCTGTGCATTGGAGATTACTATTTGCAGAAACTCTAGAAACATGGGAATGGATTTGCTGATTCATCTTTTTCATATCTTCTTATATCTTTTTCACAATGCAAAATATTTTTTTTTCTTTTTAGATTTGGTAGGACAGGAAATGCTCTTGAAAAGTTGAAAAATTACAGGGGGAGAATGGAGCTAGAATATATGAAGCTCCAACTCCAAAATCTCTATCCCTAGTCACATGCAGCTCTATTGCCTCCATGGGGAACAAGGAAGACACAAGGCCTCAACTCAGAAGTCACCAACTTGTTTTAGAGGTGGTGACAGTGGTGTGACACCCATAAGAGAGGCTACTGAGATCTCTTCAAATAAATATTTGGCTAATGAGGAGTGACACCTATTCAACACTGGGTTCCATCAGCAGGGACTGCCCAATAAATTCTTAAGAGGCATGTCAGAGAAAAGAGCAGGGAAGGCATTGGGGAAAAACACAACAACCAAACAACAACTGAACAATAACAGAAAACTACAAAGTAAATAAAAAGATAAAACTGTATTTATAGAAAAAATAGCATCTCTAATCACCAAGAAAGGAGAAAATGTGCTAACTAGATCTCTGGGCAGTATTACAATGATGACTGAATGGTCATAATCTATGTATAAACAAGGAGCTACAGGAACACCAGGGGAATGGCATGTATCTAAATGCTAAATTGAGAAATTTTCAGAAGAGTCTCATAACTGAGATGAACCTTAGAGTATTGGTAAGATGTAGCCAGGTGAAGGAGTAAAGGAGGTGCTTCCAGAAAGAGAAACGTGAGCAAAGCCATGGAGATGTGGGACTCCACACTGATCAGTATATTAGGTTCTCTAGACAAAACATAGAAGATCATAGATAGATAGATAGATACATACATACATACATACATACATACATAGATAAATAGATAGATATTAGGAAAACTGACTTACATGATTATGGAGCCTCAGAATTCTCATGGTAGGCTGTTTGCAAGCTGGAGAACCATAGAGCCTAATAACATGGCTCAGTCCAAATTAGAAGGACTCAGAATTATGGAAGTCACTGATGTAACTCTCAGTCTGAGACCAAAGGCCTGAGAACTTTGAGGTGTGGGTGTAACTGTGGTGCAAGCTCCAGAGTCCAAATTCTAGAGGAAATGAAGTTCTGATATCTGAAGACTTAAGAAGAAAGATATCTTTCTGCCAGTTCCAGAACGGAGAGGGCATCTCTTTTCCTCCGTCTTTTTTGCTCTTACTGGGCCCCAAGCGGACTCCATGGTATCTACCTACATGGAAGGCGGATTTTCCTCCACTCAGTCCATTCAGGAACACACCAATCCTCTGGAAACACCCTCACAGACACACCAGCAACACTACTTTACCATATATCTAGGTATCCTTTCATCCAGTCAAGTTTACACATAAAATTAACCATCACAATCTTTTACTGTAATGTCAAAGAAGTGAGATGGAAGAATAATAGAAATTGCAGGTAGCAAGGATCTAAGACCTTCACAATGTAAGACAGTCCATACTGTACATTCCCCTCACATTACTATAAGACCCAGATAAAATTCTGTTTTATATTCTAAACACTTTTTGGATTTATTTCTTCTCAATACTCAGGCATATTAGAACAGGTGAGATCATGCCACAGCACCTTTCTCTTCCTTGACCATATCCATCTATCTTATCTAACAGCTGGTTCACTTCAAGAAAGCTGGTTCACTTCAAGAAACCTTGACAATGACCCAATGTAGTCAGTCTACATCCATACTGACAAGCACTATTCCTTACACAGAAGACATTAGTTAATATTGATTGAATAAATGAAACTCTTACCTGAGTCTTGGCCATGTGCTCCCTTTGACACAGGTATATATCCTGTAATCCTTCTCACTTTTCTGAAAAAGCAGTACATGGATGGATCCCCGCCTTGTTGATAAATATATGATTCAATATAGGAAGCTAAGTGTTTATTCATAAATATTTATTAAAAAGGACTTCTGATCAGTCTTCCACATAACAAGATTTCTGAAATCAGTGTTAAATTTGTAATCCCTTTACATAAACTTCCATTTCTTACCTCAATATTCCTTTTGTTAAGTTTTAAAATGTATCTCTCCCAATTTTTAATTAACTATGTCTATAAATGTATTTGATTTTCCTTTCACACAATTTTTGGTGATTTGAATTTGGAAACAGAGTCTAGGTATTGTCTTCTTAAATATACTTAATTTTAATTTTGAAAGATTTCCATGGATGAGACTTCTATTTTCTCTTCTTCTGCTTTTAAACACACACACATACACACAGAAAGATATTACACACACACACACACACACACACAGAGAGAGAGAGAGAGAGAGAGAGAGAGAGAGAAGGCAACAGATAAATTTCCCAATGAGATCAATAGGATTTATTTCTCCTCTCACATACTTTTCCAAGAGTAATTCCTTGGAAACAAGTCTGACATGGAGAATTTTGTACCACTTACACTGTGGATTTCAATTCTCACCATATCACTGACATATGTATACATCTTATTTCTCACTTGCCCTAATACCTCTGTCTATAAAATGAGAAAAATATTTTCTTCCTCACATGCATTGCTTTGAAAATCCAATGAAAAATAAACAGTTGCGCAAAGTATAATGATAGGAAAACAGTCTGAAAAGAAAGTAGAAGAGTTTCTGATATGGATTTCATTGACACAACCAAAGAAGTACCAAATACCTAACACTAACTGTGTGCAAAGGCTGTGGCAGGTAGAGATGATGAGAAACAAATAATCCCGTATTTCCCCATTTCTCTCTAAAAGGAGCCTTTTGCTAAGTCAAGGAGGCAGATATACAGAGAAGTCATGCTTTTAGTCAATGTCCATCAGTAAGTAGGTCCTATGTATCACACTTATTCTGGCCGATGTGGAGGCTGCAATTACAGGAGCCAGGCACAAGTGATCTCCGCTCTCAGTGGAGCTTGAATTATAAGAAGGAAAAAGAAAAACTTCAAAGTAAGATACAGTGTGAAATTTTAAACCAATTAGTAAGAAAGACCTCCTGTAGATTCTATTAAAACCAATAATTGAAGGAAGTGATGCTGTTTATTGATGGAAAGAAAATTTAAGGCAAAAGTGACAGTAAATACAAAGGCCCTAAGGTGCCATAGCATGGAGGCCAGTATGTCTGGCGTTTAGGACCAAAGATGGCTTATGTAAAGTGTTTAACAAATACAGATGATGGCTGTGATAGGGAAGATTCCAATGAAGAATTTATGAAGACATAGCACTCATTGAATGAGCATTTTATTTTCTTAATTTCCTGGTCTCACTAGCCTGTTATTATAAAACACTTCACATTTACACCAAAGTTACATGGTGCAAGTGGCTCTTTGCATTGCCAGAATACCCACATGATTACTCTATATTTATCCCTTTAAGGTCCAAACTTGGTGATTTCTGGATGTCTCCAGAAATATCCTACATGTCCTCTCACATTCTGCTCTTAACCATGGTCGCACTCAAACACCTTTTCTGTTCTTAACTTTCTTTTCCAACTTCTGTTTATATTTTATCCATGAGGCTAAATATTCACTGCTGTAAATATTCACTGCTGGGTCTTACCCAGGAAAGCATGAGTGCCCATACTTAGCGCAAGACTGTGTTAACTGTCAGGTGAGGATGATGCCTGCTCCCAAAGTGTCTATGGTCTCCACCACAGAGGACCCAAAACCATGCTTTTTGTAGTGTCTTACACATTTTCTCATAAGTAATTCAAATAAATATATGTCTAACCTTCTTTCTTCATCATAAGAGTTCAGAAGTAGGACTGGATGTAGGAGGGTGCTATGATTTGCATGTTTTTTGTATCCCAAAGTTCCATGTTTTAGATGTTTGCTCCTCTTGTGATAGTGGTATCTTTAGGAGGTGGAGCATCATGGGAGGTCTTAGTTCTTTGGAGGTGATATCCTAAAACGAGAATGCTAATATCTTTGAGTGAATCCTCATGAGAGCAAGTTGTTCTAAATGCCTGAGGACCTCCCGATTCTTTCTGGTTTCCTGTTTGGCAATGTGCCTGCCTCAAGTATTTCATTATGATAACAGAAAGCAGACTAATAATTATAGATTTTTCTCAGGAGTAACTCAACTAAATAACATCCTTAACTTTATTCTTCACAGGAGATCAGAACTAGAACCTATGCAGGGACCATAGCCATCTTGCAATTTTACCTTTCTGACTGTGTCCTATTTAAACTGCATTCAACAGCTAAAAAGAAACTTCTCAGATGTATTATAATGACTGTCATAGATGAGCTCATGGCCAAGAGGAAGAAAAGGAAACATTTTTTCATTATACTAAAAATTTTAGTGAACCCCAAGCACCTTTTAAGACCAAGGTCATTGGGAGAATCTAGACTACTTTCCAGGCCAAGCCAAAAATATATGTAAAGACATTTTTGTATGAAGACATAGCATTGTTAACGAAATGGTATTTGGGCTGTGACCAAAATATAAGGGATGTAGAATGAATCATTAAAGAAACAGTCATAAAGAGAGTCTGGGATCCTATTACAGAAACATTTAAGGGATTTGGGTTCTTCCTGTAGGTAATAAATGATTGTAAGCAAGAAAGAGAAATGAACACATTTTATTATTATTTTTTTTTTGAAACAGTGCTGTCACTGCAAAATGTTGAGCAGAAGGAACAGGGGAGACATTCAAGCCAAAGGGAGCAGATGGGAGACTTGCAAAGACTTCGGTAAGAGTTTCCTTCCTTGGGTCACTATTTGTTCACTCTACTCTGTGTCAGGGACTGTACTTGCCAAATGGCATATATGCAGAATTAGTGTGAGTCTGTAAAGGGCTTGATAAATCTGACCAGTGATCCCCATAATATAGTGTGAATATGTTCAAGGGCAAGAAAGATACTATGATGACATATGGTGGCATGATGTGTCCAAGGATTGACCTGTAAATTGAAAGGAATGAATAAATTTAAGAGCTGTTTAGGATGCAGATTCCACACAACATCTACAAAATGGGGAGGAGAAATAATGGCAGTGAATTATCCAATTCTGTCACATGTGTTGTATCTCTCTTTACAGATTGCTCTTATTCTCAATTTTGTATATATATTAGAGTCCAAAGAAATGTCTGTTAAAATTTAAAAAGTCCTATTCCAGGGGTTTAGATTTAACATGTGTTTAATCTTATTCTCCAACACTTTACTGAAATCAGATTACATAAAAACTCAAGACATGGCATGAATTTATGCAAGCAATGAACATTTGGAGCACTAATGATTCTAAGAATTGGTTCATAGGGAATCAAACAGATAAATATCTCTGTTTTCATGGAGATTGCTTTCTAGAAGGGAGAGACAGAAAATTGTGATGAGAATGAATTTGTGTATTTTTTGTTTTTAAGTATTATTGGAGAAATGAGCAAGGGTAATGGGAAATGTAGATTTTAAGAGATTTCATTTTAAATATAGTTATTTTCTGTCTCATTGGAAATTTGGTATGAGAGCAACAACTTTAAGGAATTCATGGAGTGATGATCCATGTGGGTATCTCAGGGAGAGGTGTCCAGACTGATGGAAGAACTCATGCAGTAACATGTCCTGGAATCAGAGCGTGGCAAGGAGGCCAGTAAGCCCAGATTATATGACTGAAACAAGAGCAGTATGAAATGGAAGTGGAAGGGTGATATGATAGTGTGTGGAGGATTGACTGGTCATGGATCATTTCGGAAGATGATGGTGGACTTTGGATTTAAATTTGATATTGGTACCCTTTTGAAAATTTTTAGTGAATAAATGGCATAATGAGATTCAGTTTTAACAGCATCACCATGATTGGTGTTTTGAGATTGCAGGGACAATATGAGAAATAGGACGATTAACTAGAAATCACTTTAATTATCTAAGGGCTTTGTTTGGTTAGACTTCCATGTTTCTGGATCCAGAAGTCTTAGCATTGTAGACTTTTCAAGTAATTTGCCATTTTTTTTATTAATGTCAAACTTACATGAAGCCCAGAATAAAATTTAACATGGATTCAGAGATACTTCCTAATAGTCTGAGCATTCAGAAAAACAAAGCAGACTACATTAACACACTAGAGCTTCTTAAAACTCTATGGATGCAATGGAAAGATAAGTTATATGGATGCTTCTGCATCCCCCTTCTTTATCTTTTTATACAATATTAAAAGAAAATACTGAACAACAACTTGGAGTCAAATGATTGAAATTCTTTTTTCTCCAATATTTGCTATTTAATCACTCAGAGATCATCTACAATAAATTTTTCATTCCACAGAAAATTGAATTTTTACCTTAAAGACATTATAGGTCTAGAACATTGAACAAATTCTATAAAAGATTATTAAACACACTACTGGATTCATTAAGCTTGTTGCATCAAAGTACAAATCTTTGATTTCATTATTAAAGATTTCATTACTAAAATTTGTTAAGCACATTGGGAAAAGTTTCCCTTTCTGCTCAAAGAGAAAGAATAGAAACCCTATTCTATAGTTTGTAGTTTAAACTTTTGGTGGATAATCAAAAATATTTGTTCTTTATACTTTCCCCTATTATAGAGTTTAAAAAGTTGGTCATTATAAAATGGAACAATGTGATATACAGGGATAGGAATGACAGGCTTTCTGTCTATTTGGAATCTCTGTTGTTATGGTTTGGATGTGAGGTGTCCTCCCCCCCAATAATCAAGTGAGACAATGCAAGAAGATTCAGAGGAGAAATGATTGGGTTAAAAGAATCTTAAACCCATCAATGAATTAAATCTTCCAATAGGGATTACCTGAGTGGTAATTGAAGTGGTATGTGTGGCTGGAGGAAGTGGGAATTGGGGCGTGGCTTTGGGGTATACATTTGTGTCTGTCGAGTGGAGACCACTCTTTCTCTGCTTCTTGATTGTCGTGTGAGCTGCTTCTTTCCTCCACTACACGCTTCCACCATGATGCTCTGCCTTATTCTCTACCCTGAGGAGTGGAGCCTGGTGTCTGTGGACTGATACCTCT
This sequence comes from Marmota monax, assembly GCF_021218885.2. Taxonomy (NCBI): domain Eukaryota; kingdom Metazoa; phylum Chordata; class Mammalia; order Rodentia; family Sciuridae; genus Marmota; species Marmota monax. The sequence continues at coordinate 11,499,659 of NW_026695241.1, forward strand.
GAAGCCATGAGCCGTAAATAAACTTTTTCTCCTCTACAATTGTTCTGGTTGGGTCCTTTTAGTCAGAGCAGTGAAAAAGCTGACTAAAACATCTATTTTCTTTTGTCATCGTTAACATTTTTTTTCCCCCAGATAGTCTCTGAATTGATAAGTAGCTATTTGGGATTAGTTTTAGAGAAATATAAGAATTCTCCAAAGACCAGTGCCTAAAAAAGGTACAGAATTATTCTTTGTTAAAATTGATGAAATTCACCACTGTGGTATCTATATAATGAGAGGTTCAGGTTTCTTCTCTGTCATGTATGGCTTTCATTTCCATTTTCACCCATTGTCCACATGGCTACAGAGAGCCAAGCAGTTTATGTAATTTAGAGTCAGGGGAATTTCCCATGGGATGTTTTATAAAGTAACAGAATCCTGTACATTCTCCAATCAGCCTGCTGGAGACATGGAACAAATATCTTTAACCAACAAAAGTGGGAAAAACAATTAAAGGGTCCCCTGAAAGACATCTAAAGGGAAGTTCAAACAAAACAAATGATGATACAATTCTTTTTTTTTTATTTATTACTTTTTTCTTTCTTTATTTTTTTTTATATTTTTAATTTTTTATTGTGGGTTGTTCAAAACATTACAAATTTCTTGACATATCATATTCCACACTTTGATTCAAGTGGGTTATGAACTCCCACCTTCACCCCATACACAGATTGCAGAATCACATCAGTTACACATCCATTGATTTACATATTGCCATACTAGTGTCTGTTGTGCTCCGCTGCCTTTCCCATCCTCCACCCTCCCCCCTCCCCACCTCTCCCCTCCCCTCCCCTCCTCTCTCTCTACCCCCTCCACTGTATAACCCTGAGGGTCTCCTTTCATTACCATGCAATTTCCCTTCTCTCTCCCTTTCCCTCCCACCTCTCATCCCTGTTAAATGTTAATCTTCTTCTCCTGCTCTTCGTCCTTACTCTGATCTTAGTTACTCTTCTTATATCAAAGAAGACATTTGGCATTTGTTTTTTAGGGATTGGCTAGCTTCACTTAGCATAATCTGCTCTAATGCCATCCATTTCCCTGTAAATTCTATGATTTTGTCATTTTTTAATGCAGAGTAATACTCCATTGTGTATAAATGCCACATTTTTTTTATCCATTCGTCTATTGAAGGGCATCTAGGTTGGTTCCACAGTCTTGCTATTGTGAACTGTGGTGCTATGAACATCGATGTAGCAGTGTCCCTGTATCATGCTCTTTTTAGGTCTTTAGGGAATAGACCAAGAAGGGGAATAGCTGGGTCAAATGGTGGCTCCATTCCCAGCTTTCCAAGAAATCTCCATACTGCTTTCCAAATTGGCTGCACCAATCTGCAGTCCCACCAGCAATGTACAAGTGTACCCTTTTCCCCACATCCTCGCCAGCACTTGTTGTTGTTTGACTTCATAATGGCTGCCAATCTTACTGGAGTGAGATGGTATCTTAGGGTGGTTTTGATTTGCATTTCTCTGACAGCTAGAGATGGTGAGCATTTTTTCATGTACTTGTTGATTGACTGTATGTCCTCCTCTGAGAAGTGTCTGTTCAGGTCCTTGGCCCATTTGTTGATTGGGTTGTTTGTTCTCTTATTGTCTAATTTTTTGAGTTCTTTGTATACTCTGGATATTAGGGCTCTATCTGAAGTGTGAGGAGTAAAGATTTGTTCCCAGGATGTAGGCTCCCTATTTACCTCTCTTATTGTTTCTTTTGCTGAGAAAAAACATTTTAGTTTGAGTAAGTCCCATTTGTTGATTCTAGTTATTAACTTTTGTGCTATGGGTATCCTATTGAGGAATTTGGAGCCCGACCCCACCGACTGTAGATCATAGCCAACTTTTTCTTCTATCAGATGGTGCGTCTCTGATTTGATATCAAGCTCCTTGATCCGTTTTGAATTCACTTTTGTGCATGGCGAGAGAAAGGGATTCAGTTTCATTTTGTTGCATATGGATTTCCAGTTTTCCCAGCACCATTTGTTGAAGATGCTACCTTTCCTCCATTGCATGCTTTTAGCCCCTTTATCAAATATAAGATAGTTGTAGTTTTGTGGATTGGTTTCTCTGTCCTCTATTCTGTACCATTGGTCCACCCGCCTGTTTTGGTACCAGTACCATGCTGTTTTTGTTACTATTGCTCTGTAGTATAGTTTGAAGTCTGGTATCGCTATACCGCGTGATTCACACTTCCTGCTTAGCATTGTTTTTGCTATTCTGGGTCTTTTATTTTTCCATATGAATTTCATGATTGCTTTCTCTATTTCTACAAGAAATGCCGTTGGGATTTTGATTGGCATTGCATTAAACCTATAGAGAACTTTTGGTAATATCGCAATTTTGATGATGTTAGTTCTGCCTATCCATGAACAGGGTATATTTTTCCATCTTCTAAGATCTTCTTCTATTTCTCTCTTTAGGGTTCTGTAGTTTTCATTGTATAAGTCTTTCACCTCTTTGTTAGGTTGATTCCCAAGTATTTTATTTTTTTTGAAGATATTGTGAATGGAGTGGTTGTCCTCACTTCCATTTCAGAGGATTTGTCGCTGATATACAGGAATGCCTTTGATTTATGCGTGTTGATTTTATATCCTGCCACTTTGCTGAATTCATTTATTAGCTCTAATAGTTTCTTTGTAGAGCCTTTTGGGTCTGCTAGGTATAGAATCATATCATCTGCAAATATTGATAATTTAAGTTCTTCTTTTCCTATTTTTATGCCTTTAATTTCTTTCGTCTGTCTAATTGCTCTGGCCAGTGTTTCGAGAACTATGTTGAAGAGAAGTGGAGAGAGAGGGCATCCCTGTCTTGTTCCAGATTTTAGAGGGAATGCCTTCAGTTTTTCTCCATTCAGAATGATGCTAGCATGAGGCTTAGCATAGATTGCTTTTACAATATTGAGGTGTGTTCCTGTTATCCCTAGTTTTTCTAGAGTTTTGAACATAAAGGGATGCTGTACTTTGTCGAATGCTTTTTCCGCATCTATCGAGATGATCATATGGTTCTTATTTTTAAGTCTATTGATGTGGTGAATAACATTTATTGATTTCCGTATATTGAACCAGCCTTGCATCCCAGGGATGAATCCTACTTGATCATGGTGCACAATTTTTTTGATATGTTTTTGTATCCGATTCGCCAGAATTTTATTGAGGATTTTTGCATCTAGGTTCATTAGAGATATTGGTCTGTAGTTTTCTTTCTTTGAAGTGTCTTTGTCTGGTTTAGGTATCAGGGTGATGTTGGCCTCATAGAATGAATTTGGAAGTTCTCCCTCCTTTTCTATTTCCTGAAGTAGCTTGAAAAGTATTGGTATTAGTTCTTCTTTAAAGGTTTTGTAAAATTCTGCTGTATACCCATCCGGTCCTGGGCTTTTCTTAGTTGGTAGTCTTTTGATGGTTTCTTCTATTTCCTCAATTGATATTGGTCTGTTTAGGTTTTCTATATCCTCCTGACTCAATCTGGGCAGATCATATGACTTAAGAAATTTATCTATGCCTTCACTATCTTCTAATTTTTTGGAGTATAAGGATTCAAAATAGTTTTTGATTATCTTCTGTATTTCTGAAGTGTCTGTTGTGATATTGCCTTTTTCATCCCGTATGCTAGTAATTTGAGTTCTCTCTCTTCTTCTCTTCGCTAGCATCGCTAAGGGTCTGTCAATTTTGTTTATTTTTTCAAAGAACCAACTTTTAGTTTTGTCAATTTTTTCAATTGTTTCTTTTGTTTCGATTTCATTAATTTCAGCTCTGATTTTAATTATTTCTTGCCTTCTACTTCTTTTGCTGTTGTTTTGCTCTTCTTTTTCAAGGATTTTGAGATGAAGTATGAGATCATTTATTTGTTGGTTTTTTCTTTTTTTAAGGAATGAACTCCAAGCAATGAATTTTCCTCTTAGAACTGCTTTCAATGTGTCCCATAGATTCCGATATGTTGTGTCTGTGTTTTCATTTATCTCTAAGAATTTTTTAATTTCCTCCTTGATGTCTTCTATAACCCATTGATCATTCAGTAACCTATTGTTCATTCTCCAAGTGATGTATGCTTTTTCCTTCCTTCTTTTATCGTTGATTTTCAGTTTCATTCCATTATGATCAGATAAGATGCATGGTATTATCTCTACTCCTTTATATTGTCTAAGAGTTGCCCTGTGACATAATATATGATCTATTTTTGAGAAGGATCCATGTGCTGCTGAGAAAAAAGTGTAACTGCTTGATGTTGGGTGGTATACTCTATATATGTCAATTAGGTCTAGGTTATTAATAGTGTTATTGAGTTCTATAGTTTCCTTATTCAACTTTTGTTTGGAAGATCTGTCCAGTGGCGAGAGAGGTGTGTTGAAGTCTCCCATGATTATGGTATGGTGGTCTATTAGACTCTTGAACTTGAGAAGAGTTTGTTTGACGAACATAGCTGCACCATTGTTTGGGGCATAAATATTTATGATTGTTATGTCTTGTTGGTGTATGGTTCCCTTAAGCAGTATGTAGTGTCCCTCTTTATCCCTTTTGATTAACTTTGGCTTGAAATCTATTTTATTTGATATGAGTATGGACACTCCTGCTTGTTTCCGAAGTCCATATGAGTGATATGATTTTTCCCAACCTTTCACCTTCAGCCTATGTATGTCTTTTCCTATCAAATGCGTCTCCTGTAGGCAGCATATTGTTGGGTCTTGTTTTGTGATCCATTCTACTAGCCTGTGTCTCTTAATTGGTGAGTTTAAGCCATTAACATTTAGGGTTATTATTGAGATATGGGTTGTTCTTCCAGCCATATTTGTTTATTTCTGTTACTAAACATGGTTTGTTTTCCTCTTTGATTATTTCCCCCCCCTTTACTGTCCTACCTCCCACTGTTGGTTTTCATTGTTATTTTCCATTTCCTCTTCCTGTAATGCTTTGTCGAGGATGTTTTGAAGAGATGGTTTTCTAGCTGCGAATTCTTTAAACTTTTGTTTATCGTGGAAGGTTTTAATTTCATCTTCCATCCTGAAGCTTAATTTCGCTGGATACACAATTCTTGGTTGGAACCCATTTTCTTTCAGTGTTTGAAATATGTTATTCCAGGATCTTCTAGCTTTCAGAGTCTGTGTTGAAAGATCAGCTGTTATCCTGATTGGCTTACCCCTAAATGTAATCTGCTTCCTTTCTCTTGTAGCTTTTAAAATTCTCTCCTTATTCTGTATGTTGGGCATCTTCATTATAATGTGTCTAGGTGTGGATCTCTTATGATTTTGCACATTCGGCGTCCTGTAGGCTTCTAGGATTTGGGATTCTGTCTCATTCTTCAAGTCTGGGAAGTTTTCTCGTATTATTTCATTGAATAGACTGCTCATTCCTTTGGTTTGGAGCTCTGTACCTTCCTGTATCCCAATGACTCTTAAGTTTGGTCTCTTAATGTTATCCCATATTTCTTGGATGTTCTGCTCATGGTTTCTTAACAGTCTTGCTGAGCTGTCTATGTTCTTTTCCAGTTGAAATACTTTGTCTTCATTGTCTGATGTTCTATCTTCTAAGTGTTCTACTCTGTTGGTAGTATTCTCCATTGAGTTTTTAAGTTGGTTTATTGCTTCCTGCATTTCTAGGATTTCTGTTTGTTTGTTTTTTATAACCTCTATCTCCCTGTAGAGTTGATCCTTTGCTTCCTGGATTTGTTTGCGTAATTCATTGTCGAAGTGATCTTTCATTGTCTGATTTTGCTGTTTAATGTCTTCCTTGATACTCCAGATCATCTGAAGCATGTATATCCTGAATTCTTTATCTGACATTCCATCTGCTGCAGCTGTTACCTCTTCTAAAGTTGCGTTGACCTGCATTGCTTGTGGTCCTTTCTTTCCTTGTCTTTTCATACTGCTTGCGTATCTTTCCTGCAGGCGCGGGCGGCGGCTCTGCTCTCTCCTTATTCCAATTGGGGTGTCGTGGCTACCACGCCGGCAGGTCACTGGGCCTGTTCTGGGCGCTGGTGGCGGCTCTGTTCTGACGCTACTCCAATTGGGGTGACAAGTTTACCACACCGGCAGGCCACCGGGCCTGATCCGCCGGTCGGTTGCAGGTTTGCCTACCCTGCAGGCGCGGGCGGCGGCTCTACTGTGCCCCTACTCCAAATGGGGTGACGTGTCGTACCGGCAGGCCACTGGGCCTGTCCCGCTGGTCGGTCGCAGATCTGCCCACCTTTCGGGCACAGGTGGAGGCTCTGCTCTGCCCCTACTCCAATTGGGGTGTCGTGACTACCCCGCCTGCAGGACGCTGGGCCTGTTCCTGGCACGGGCGGCGACTCTGCTCTGCCCCTACTCCAATTAGGGTGGTGTGTGTACCACGCCGGCAGGCTCCCGGGCCTGATCCGCCGGTCTGTTGCAGGTCTGCCTACCTTGGAGGCGCGGGCGGCGGATCTGCCCTGCCCCTCCTACCACGCCTGCGGACCCCTGGGCCTGATTTGCAGGTTGGTCTCAGGTCTGCTCACCCTGCGGGCACGGGTGGCGGTTCCGCTCCGCCCCCACTCCAATTGGGGTCACGTGACCACCACACCGGCAGGGCCTGATCCGGGCGTGGGAGAAGGATCTGCTCTGCCCCTACTCACGTTGGGGTGACGTGTGTACCACCCTGGCAGGCCACTGGGCCTGACCCGCCAGGCTGTCACAGGTCTGTTTACCTTGCAAGCACGAATGGCGGCTCTGCCCTGCCCCTCCTACCACGCCCATGTACCACTGGGTCGCGGGTCTGCCCACCTTGCGAGTGCGGGTGGCGGCTCCGCTCCGCCCCCTCTCCAATTGGGGTCACACGGTCACCACTCTGGCGAGCCGATGGGCCTGCTCCGGGCGCTGGCGGCGGCCCGTCTCCTCCCCTCTGGCTCGACGACAAATTGAGGAGACTCTGGTGTCTGTGCCTCACCCCCCCCTACCAGGAGACCAACTGTTTATGTTGCCGCTGGTATTGATGAAGTTCTCTCCTCCGCCGCTTTCTGATGACATCAGATCTCTGCCATGTTGGTATCCTATGCGAATGGCAGCATTTCGTTCCCCTTGCCGGGCAACCAAAGCAACGGGAGAGTCCTGACCGGCCCTCAGCAGGACCCGGACCGAGAAGCAGTTTCCGCGGGCTCCTAGCCCCGGGCCAGGGAAGTTCCGGGAGCGGGAACTCGGCCGCTCCGTGCTCGGTGTAAGCTCCTATAAGTGTAGGCTCCAATAAGCAGTCCCCGCGGGCTCAGTTCCGGGAGCCGGAATTCGGCCGCTTAGTGCTTGGTGTATGCTCTGATAGGAGCAGGGTCCAAGAAGCAGCCTCCGCAGGCTCCGCAGCCCTGGGCCAGGGCGGTTCCGGGACGGTTACTGGAGCCGGAACTCGGCCACCCCGTGCTCGGTGTTCGCTCCGATAAGATCAGGTTCTAAGAAGCACCCAGGCACTGAACCCTAGCAATCTGTCTGCAAGCCGCAGGCGAATGGCAGCCTGAAATTACCTGTTCTATGGCTGAATGAGCTGCGGTCAGTCAAAAACAGGTATGGTGACGTCAGCTTTCCAACATGGTGGCTGCTGCCCTCCTCTGTGGTCTGACCGGTGTGGAGAACCGAGATGGACCGCTTCCTTCCCCCGTCTCGAACCCAGAATTCAGCCCTGAGTACGGTGCTTGCACGGCTGGCAGAAACTGCAGCGCTGTATCCCTGCGTTGCTATCTCCTCGTTTCCCAGCGCGCGCTGCAGACTCTAGCCGCGGGGCGATTTGCTGAATAAGCAGTGTTACCCTCCGTGCGACAAACCTCTCGCGTTTGAGTCCCCGTAGCCGATCCTCGTGCGATGGAAATCCTTCCTCCAGGTTCCGGAGCACCCCACTATTGCTGGAAATTCCTAACAAGATATCCTTTAGCCGTCCTGACTTGTCATACTCCCACACAGTGAAGCAGCACACTGGGGCAATGCACTCCCCTCGCCGCCATCTTCCTTCTCCCCACAATTCTTGGGAATTATTTAAGGGCCATCAAGTGTGATTGTGGGGAGGGGTGCGTGGATGCATATGTTCTGTAAGAAAATGTGATGTTCTCCCTTCTTTTTCTATTGATATCTGGTAGAAAATAAGACAGAATTTATTTTAAACAGCAGTTTTTATAATTCTTCTATTTAAATGATAATTTAAATATTATGGCTTCCAATGCATCCAGAAAAATAAAATCACAAAAAGAAAAATAGAAATTCAAAGATTTGACAGATGTTTATCATGTTTCTGTTATTATTCTACCAACTTACTTAATCCTCAAATATATCCTCATATGTGCATATTAATCTTATTTATAATCAGCATAAAAAAAGTAAAGGAAGTCAGATCATGTGCGCTGCGTGGTAGAGCTGTGGGAACTCAAATTGTTTCCAGAGCTTCCCCTACTAACAGTGCTGTTGTTCTCTCACCATTCATAACATGAGAATTCCAATGGACCCACCAGTGACCCGTCTGACACTGAGACTGTTAGATGTAGCCATTTAATCAGTTTTTGAACATACACTGATATGAGATATTTTGCAGACACACAGGTAAAAAACTCAGTTGGGGAAAAAACACGTAAATCAGCAATTAAAATCCACTTAGTGCTCAATCCCATTAAGTAAGACAGGGATTCATATGATGGTGACAATGAGAGAGAAGGCCAATTCAGTTTTGGGAGAACTTGGGATAATTCAGAGTGTGTACCTCAAAGAAGAGACTCCAGTGGCAGTTTCAGAGAATTGATTATTGCCAACAAAGCACAGGGTGATGGAGTCATGGATGTCAATATGTGCAAGAATAGATGAGCACATGGTATTTCTGGCACCAAGAGCAGGGAATAGAGGCTGTGGGACTGGAAACATTTGTGGAAGTGTATTGCACCCAGATTTGCAGCAAAGATGTGGATGGTGACCATGAAGAACTTTGTTTTCATGTTAAGTAATCTGGTCTATATCTTTAATGCTATGGAGGAATTTGAAATTCTGGTGGTTGCAGAAGGTTCAGTCTGACAGATTTAGGATGAGTGGAACGAGACTGGGGCCTGGGAGATATAGACTGGGAAGAGTGTAGGGATGAAAAGATCTCAGCAGAAACCAAGTAAAGGGTAATAGGATTTGAGTAGTGGTGAAGATAGGGAGAATGTGTGGAGTAGACTTAACAGAGTTTCTGTATCAGTCAGCTTCATGTCACTACAATGAAATACCTATGGCAACTAACTTAATTCAAAACAAGAGTCTCATAGTTTTGAGGATTGATATCCACAATTGAGTGACCCTATTAGTATAGGTCTCTGATGAGGGCTCCAGATGGCAAAGATGGGAGCCCAAGTGGGAGGGAGCTGTCACACCTTGATCCAGGTGGCAGAGAGAGACACATGAAGAGAACTGGGATCCCACAGTCCCTTTGAGGATACACTTCCAGTGAAATTGGACCTCCCACTAGGCCCCACCTCTTTAAATGTCCATAAGACCCTGGGGCCTCAGCCTTGACATGTGAAATTTTTAAGGGTCATTCATCTCAAACATAGCAGTTTTCTAAAATATTTTAGTAAATGCCTTTTTTTACTAAAAACGTTTCATGAAAACATAGAATACAAAAAGTAAATTTGAACATGAAATGTCAAAGGGAAGTCTTGATTTATAATTTATTAAATTTACGATGCTTGAGCAACATCTAACTGGATATGCCTGAGTCCATTAAATGTTCAGATTATTTTATTTCAATTTCAAGTACTAGTGTAATGAAATCTGCCTATCTTTCCATCTTCTATGCACACATATGCATATGTGTATTTATCTGAGGTGCATACAATGTGTAAAGATGAGAGATTATTCAGTAAGCATATATAAAGGGCCATCTTAATTAGAAATTGTCTTTGTTCCTTGATGCTGTCTGTGTACACACATACACATACACACAATTCCAATAAAAGTGATAATTTTAAAACTCGAAACTTCAATAAATGAAAATATCTTTGGAACTTCAATAAGTTAAAATTTGTAAAATTTATATGTAAAATTGTTTCTTGTAAATAAATAATTAGGAAAGCATTTTGCAGAGGTAGAAATTTAAAAAAAATAAATTTTATTTATTACCATTCATATCACTCAGAAGAAGCCAATAATCTGTCAGGGTGATATCAACCATGAGAAATTTCAATTCAGAATAGTAATCTTTTGAGAAAGATAAAAGTAATAGAAATATTGGCTCGGAATTGAAATGCCCCTAAAATGCTATAACATTAATAAGATGTATATCATTGGAAAGATGGTTTCACCTGAGTAATCCCAAGTGAGCAGGTCAAATTGCTTGTGCAGACGAATGCGACTTTAGAGTTTTTCTTGGAATAAGAATTATACATATTTGTTTAGAAACCTACCTGACTCAGTAATAAAACTCAGTCTAGAATCATATAATTTTAAAGTATGAAAGATAAGGAAAAATAGGAAAAACAGTGATCATGCACTGAGAATAAACATTCTTGGTAATCCAGACCTGGGAACCCATACAGATTATAGTTTGGGTAATTGAACTTTCAAATATTTGATGCTCTAACAGCTCTTAGCTTCCAACTCTTTGCCTTTATGAGGGTTCCTTCAGGCTCAGGGCATATGCTTGGATTTCAGAAATAGTCAAATAGCTGTGAAAGGGGGAAAAACAAAAACTTCAAGGAACATAAACACAGAGTTAAGGCTTTCTCACTCATGCATGTCAGAGGAATTGATAGGAAAATTTTAATTTTTTTTCATTTTTTGAAATATTTATTTTTTACTTGTAGTTGAACACAATACCTTTATTTTATTTATTTATTTTTATGTGTTGCCAAGGATCGAACCCAGTGATTTGCACATGCTAGGGGAGTGCTCTACCGCTGAGTCAGAATCCCAGCCCCTGACAAATTTTAAATAGGGGTTCATTGGAGAGAAAGTGGTCAGCTGGTGAACCAATTTATATTTGAACAAAGTTCTGAAATATTTGTCTTTATTATCCATTAACAAGGAAGATATACATTACTATAAAACCTAAAAGCATTAGGTTAAGTGCTATTTTATTGATTTTTAAAGTTGTACTAGTGACTTTAACAAATTTTATAGGCCTAAGTATAATTGAAATTGTAAAACAGTAGCTTTTTTGCAGCATTTTAATGAAAATTCAGAGTGTTTGAATAAGTTCATAGACCTAATCATACATTGAAATTCCAGAAAACATTCTATATTCACAAATGCAGACACGGCTTCTAATCATAGCTTGCCACTCCCCAAAAGGCCAAATGACTTCTCCATTGTTGGCCAAAAGATAATGTTCCTGGGCTGTGTTTCTCATGTACAAAATGGAATGTGGGCCAAAACACAGGGTTCCCAGTCTGATTATGCAGAAAAAACACCTGAGGAGGTTTATAAAAACGCAGACTTCCATCAGGGAGCAGTGGCCCTGCCATGTTCAAGGCCAATCTAAGACTGATTCAGCTGCTTACATTGGAAGCATAAAGCCAACAATGGCAGAGCACATACATACAAACCTCTTAAATCCACTGACAACCAGTGTTGTGTCATATAGAGTGCTAAAGATGCAAAGTACTGCAACTTTGATTTAGAACAGCTTAGCATACTCTTCCAGCAAGTAATTTCACCTATTTGAATTTAAACTAAGAAGATAATCAGGCCAGAAAATAATGAGCAAATGTAATGTACTGGAGTTATTTATTATAGGAAAAAACAAGTTAAAATTAAACAAAATAGAGTGCATAGGATCAAAATCAGTGTTTTCCAAATAACCTGGGGAACTTATTAAAAACAGAGATTTTTAATACACTTTTCTGGAGATCTTGATATGGTAAATTCAGGAGAGAGTTCATGATTCAATATTTTTAAGCAATCCTCTAGGTGATTTGGTAAATTGAGGGAATCTTACATTTAGTAAATGATGTTAAGAAATAAAATATCGGGGCTGGGGATGTGGCTCGGGCGGTGGCAAGCTCGCCTGGCATGTGTGAGACCCAGGTTAGATCCTCAGCACCACGTACAAACAAAGATGTTTTGTCCACCGAAAACTGGAGAATAAATGTTGAGAAAGGCTCTCTCTCTCTCTCTCTCTCTCTCTCTCTCTCTCTCTCTTTAAAAAAAAAAGGTAATAAAATATCATGTAACAATTAGAAAGATTCTATAAATATTTCCATTTTTATGAAAAGCTATCAGGGTATGTCCTAAGATTTTTTTTTTTTTTTTTTTTTTTTTTTGCACACAGGTAAAAGTGCACATGTACAGTGAGCACTTGTTTTTGTTAAATAAGATATGAATATACTGGAGAGGCCGGGAAAGATTTAATAGTGTTATCTTAGTGTTATCTCTGATGGGGATGAGAGAGAAATTTGTTTTTCTCTCTTTTCTATTTACCTAGATTTGGCATTATTTCTCATATCGTGGCCTAGTATTCAGGTAAAAAGGAAGCTTTTGGCTCTAAATAGAATTCTTTACAATAATTAACACTCATTGCTGCTGTCATTTAAAAATAGAAAGGAAGAGAACAACAACAAAAAAAGGAGACTTAGGCTTGAGTGCTGGGCTGACTGTTGTACTGGGGAGCAGGTGGTAGGTAACTTTGAGTTTTATTCAATTAGGGTAATGAGACAGAGCACAGAGGTGTGAGAAGCTTCACCTGCCTTCCTGGAGTTTGCAGCCGGCAGCCCCTCTAGGGTTCTTGCATTTCCATTTGTGCATGCTCCTGTTCGGCCAGCACCAGTCCTATAGGAAAATGCTTTTCCAGAAGTAGTTGAAAAGAGAGGTTAAACTCCATCAAAATAAGAACTTTCATCTTGGCTCCTGCCAAATTGGTATGTTGTAGTAAAGATTTTAATTGTCAGTGAATTTAGTCTCTGCATGGCAGCATCTGAACTAAAAATATATTTACATAGTCCTTTGCCATTTAAGTCTGTTTCCCTTTGTAAGGAACCGAGTGGATACACAAAAGCTGAGCCTTACTTAGTCCTGCGCAAAATGACCCCTTTTATCCAGATTCAACACAATTGGGCTTATAGTCAGTTTCAACTGAACATTTCTTTCCTCTAGAAATAAGATGATTTGCATTAGAAAGGAAGGCTTTGATGGGTTTTATTTTCGAAGACTTTTTTTTTAAACATATGGAGCTATGCTCAAGAAAATGTAAAGATGAGCGAAACCTCTCTGAGATGCATCTGTTGTAAAACAAAATATTTTGGCTATTGCTTTTAAGGTATAGAGATTAACTACACACACTTTTGTGAAACTCTTTGAAGATAAAAAGCATTTTCTAAAAGCTTAGCATTATTATTCTAATTATTATTATTCCTTTTAAGCATTCATTAAAAATCCCGCTGCTCATATTAACCAGCTTAGTAGCAAGCTTTAATTTCCCTCTGTTTTAACACAAAAAAGTAGGTGACTCAGTCTTAAAGCATGTCTTTGCTTGCTATGTGTAGGTGTGCAGTTGCTTAGAATTTTATATAACTTGTCGTCATTACATCAGAAATTCAGAACAAAGCTGAGGCTGGGTTTTGTTGCAAATTTACATTTTGTGACTACAAATTTGTCAAAGTATCTCAACTCATATTCTTTGGCAGTTTACTGCTTTCAAATCTAATGGTTCAGTTGGAATTGGAATCAATATTCACATACAAAGTTTTATCCCATGACATTAATTTGCAGAGGAATAAAATCAAAGTTGAAAAGGCATCAGTTTTGATGGAAATAAGTCAAACTTATGGGAGTCAAATTCACTCTTCTTCTCTGGCAGTCATACTAGTGTACAGTTTTCTTTAAGCATATTTCTTCTATCTGCAGTTGAAACCATTTCTGGGTGACACTTATCAGGGATCAGATAATTTTTAAAAAATGTGTATTATCTATATCAATTAAAATTAATATGATCTACGTGATCTTGGGTTTAAAATCAGTAAATAAATAATGTAAGCATTATAGAGAGTGACTATGGCCAGGAGTTACTTAGAGGTGTTGGAGAACTAAATCTATACCAGAATGTTTCATTAAAATATTGCAGTAATATCAACTACAGAAATCTCCCCACAGAACTGGTCTGGATTTTAAGAATTGATCTAGGTTTCACTTTCCAACTCAGATTAAATATTACAAATTTTTTTGTTCAGAGTTGATACCGACAACGGTCTATTCCAATTAGCCACAGAAGTTCAAAACAATTTAAGGATATTAGTTTATCTGGCCCATAAAATTGTTATACAGTGGAACATCATTTTGTTTTGTTTTGTTTTGTTTCTCCCACAGTACTCTTATGTCAAGAATCTTTTGAATTCTCTCTGTTGGGAAGTATCTCTGCATATCTTATAAGACCTGGATTAGATCCATGATGTTAATAAAATGATTAGTGTTATTGGCAAGGCAAACAAAGCAGCAAAGGGATAAAAGGAGATGTGAAGAATATGTAGTGTCATATTTTCCAGCCCAAACTTCCTTTTTCAATGTTTATTCAATCTATATTCCTTGTGGCCAGCCTTGTGCCAGTGTGACACAAAGAATTTGAAAATTTAATTCTCTGTTTCCGGTCAGGACAGTGAGCAAGACACATATGCATTATGCTTGCATGTAACACACACATACACACACATACAATATCATACTAAAATATAACAAGCTGTATATCTGAGAACAAGTCCCATTGCCTTTGGTGCACTAAAGCGAGAATTACAAATTCTGCAGGACGTTGAGGAATATAATGTTTTAAATGATTTTTAAATAGCATAAGAGCTATTTTTATTTTCACTGTTAAACCTTTTATTTATGCATGCAGAAAAGATCACAGATTACTTGATGAACTTACAGAAAATGTACCCACCTGTGTAAATACCATCATTCTGATGATATTAAATATAAATAACACCCCAGCAAACCATGAATTCCCTTGGGGAAATTTAAATTTCCCCTCAAAAGATAACATAATTTCTCATTGGCAGGTGGGAAAAATAATGGTGGGGAATAACATTATAGGAAGAGAAATACACCTTGTTTGAATATCAGTAGATAAAAAATGAAGGTAACTCATACTGAGAATAGTAGGTGCTATTTGTTTATGTATCTCCACAGGTTTCATATGATGAAATTTTCTCTCTGTTGTAAGGTATTAAAAGGGCAGAGACATAATCCAACTATTGCATTTAGAATTGGGGCCTTTGGGGCTGATTGATTAGCTGATTATGGTGGAACCCCTGTAACTAATTCCTGATGACACAGAGACAAGAAGAGACACACACATGCTCTCTGTCTATCCACTTGTGATAATCTGAATTGCAGAAGAAGTCTGTCATCCTGGGGGCCATCTCTAGATGTGATCCCTCAACATCGAACCAGAACCTTGTGCAAAATAAAATCTCTTTTATAATAAATTTGTCTAGTCCCTGATTTATGTAATTAATAACAGATAATGTTTAAACAGTGGGCCTATTATATATGCATATAATCCATCAGCCTGAGAAGATTTTGGCAAAAACATGAATTCTATGCTTAGCACTTTTATTTTTATTTGTCATATAGTAAAATAGATAAACTCTAATGAATTTTAATACATATATAGATTCATGTAACCACCATAACGGTTAAGATTCAAAACAGTTGTGTCTCTTCCTCTTACTTCCTTTGTATAATCCCTTCCCTATTAGAGTAAGAATATGCAAACTTTTCAAGATAATGCATTAGAGATTCACCTAAGTTGTATGAATCAGTAATTCATTCCCTTTTATTAACAAGTTGCATTTCATTTTATGGATATTGCACTTTGTTTATCTTTTCACATAATTGATGACATTTGGGTTGTTTCCAGATTTAGTGATTGTGAAAGGAGATGATATGACCATTTATCTGCAGGTTTGCTTGTGTATGCAAGCTTTTATATCTCAAGGGTAAATATGCATAAGTGGTATTGCTGGTTCACAAAGTGACTAAGTGTCAAGAGTTTTGCAGAATTGCCTTACCAGATTTATTTTTGTCTTTTTAACTTCTATTTCTAGATACATACACATTTATTGCTTATCAACTGCTATGCCTTTTTTGTGAAATGGCTTTTTTATCAACATGCAATGTCCTTCTATTATTAGTAATATTCCTTCATCTGAAGTATAACTTGTCAATCAAGCTTTCATTAGGGTTTCTGTGGTATATATTTTGCTATTCTCTGACATTTATCTTACCTATACAATTATATTTAAAGTGAGCTTTTGCATGAAATATAGTGGCATAATTTTAATCCATTCTGATATTCTGTCTTTTAGTAAATTTTTTTATCATTTACATTTAATGTAATTTTTATATCTTTGTATTCAGTTCTATCATTTTATTGTTTTCTGTTTATGCTGTTTTTCATTCTCATGATTTTTTAATGAGTTGTTTGAATAAGGATTGCATTCCACTTAAATTTTCTAGTGATTTCAGGGTGGGGGTGCAGTGGGTGATTGAACTCGGGGGCACTCGACCACTGAGCCACATCCCAAGCCCTAATTTGTATTTTATTTAGAGACAGCGGCTCACTAAGTTTCTTATCTCCTTGCCTTTGCTGAGACTGGCTTTGAACTTGAGATCCTTCTGCCTCAGCCTCCCAAGACGCTGGGATTTCAGCCGCTGAAATCTCAATGCCTAGCTTTGAGTGTATTTTTTATTACATCTCTTTGAATATCAATTTCATAGTCCCTCTAGGTATTATAATATACAGACTTGTACTTTTCACATTCTATTTAGAGTCAAAATGTTATCATTGCAAGTAGAATTAGAGAAACCTTACCCCAATATGGGGGCTTTTACTATCTTAAGATGTTATGGTTGTCTTACATTTTGTATTTATGTACATTAGAAACTCCATGAGGAGCTTTAACTTTTGTTTGCAAGTATCACAAATAATTTAAGAAACTCAAGAGAAGAAGAAAAGTCTACTAGATTTACCCAGATAACTACTATTTCAATATGCTTTCCTCATTTCTGAGATTTCAAGTGTCATTCTGGAATAATTGTTAATCTTCTGATTGAAGAACTTTTTTTTAATAGTTCTAGTGCATTTCTGTCAGCAATGAATCCTCTCAGTTTCCTTCACTGAGAGGATCTTTATTTCACCTTTATATCTGAAGGATATTTTTGCAGAATATTGAATTCCAGGCTGACACTTCTTTAATCTCATTTCAGCACTTTAAAAATGTCATGCCATTTCCTTCTGACTCATGGTTTCTGATGAGCAATCTGTGGCATTCAAATAACTTCTTCCCTATTGGAAGGATCTATTTTCTCTGGTAGTTTTCAGGTTTATTCCTTTGTTTTTAGGTTTCAGTAGTTTGATTATGATAGAATGGAATTTTTAATTATGACACTCATTAAATGTTCCTCACACTTTACCGCTGGATTGTTTACTTTCAAGTGTCCACATTTGTTTCCTGAGGAAGGGTTTTGTGATTTTTAGTGAGACAGATATTTGAGAAGTGGAAGTAGCATTTATATTCTTCTTCTCCCTCAGCATCCAGTAGGTACTTGGTAAAGGCAACTCCTTTGAAAATAGATTGATACATACTTCAACATCATGTATTTTAGCTCAGAGAGGAGAAAGAATATACCTTTAACTGAACCCAGATGAAGTTTAAAAGAAAAATATCCAACATTAAATCAGGTGGTCAAGTACTGATGGCTGGAGGAGAAAGCAAAGCTTAAATGTGAACCAAGACAATGTAGATATAGTACATTCCCTTTGTGAGAGAGTTGTTGTTGCTGCTGTTTCTTCTATTAAAAGATTTAGTTATTATTTAGAATATCAAAAGAACCTATGACTATCGTTATAAACACTAAACTTAAACATACTGGTCACTCAAGTTTCAATTTGTAAAGCATATGAGGGCAAATCCATCTCTCTTGAGTTAACCTTACATATTATAATTGTATCATTAGCAGAGGCAACAGGAAATAAATAGTAATGTTTGTACTCAAATAGTAATTAATGTTCTGACTCAAATGTTAAACATCTCTGCTTCTTTAAATGGTATAGAAGCACAAATTTGCATTCAGCCTTCTATTATTAGCTTGCATCCATATTATTTTTCTCTACTATATGACCTTTAGTCTCAAAGACAGCATCTATTTTTTATCTTTTTAGTATATAGCTTAGTGCCTGATATTATTCAATCAGTTAATATATTCATTCAGCAGACATTGATTGAAAACAAAGTTTGTACAAGAGATCATTTTGGGGATTAAAAATCTAGTAGTTAACATGGTACACAATGTGATTTGTTGGAGCGAAACTCTATTCAGAATTTACTTATGTACAAAGAAGAAAAACCAACATGACCAGGTAAGTAAATAAAAATAATACTATAAATCAGTACTTGCCCACAATTATAAAATATTCTATAGTGATTAGGTACTAAACAATAATATTAATTATATCAAATGATTTTTACCTTCACCACAAATATCGAAAAATAAACAACTCCTCTACACCCCTGGGAAGCCAAAATATTTAGTTGTTCTTCTTAAACCTCAAAACTTGAAATGATGTAAAAGTCACAGAAAGGATGGTAGAACTCTCTCCTGCTGTATGGCATGTCAAGATGAGCAGTAGTGTTTACCCCTGGATCCTGCACCAGAGTATTCAGGAATGGCAGCCCAATAATCAGTGCCCAAGCAGAGGAATCCCATGGCACAGTCTTCAGCATAGATGACCATCTTTGTTCCTTCAAAACCTTTGTTCTCCAGTCTTTTGATTTGGGAGCTATTACCTAATGAAA
The DNA here is from genome assembly GCF_021218885.2 of Marmota monax. Taxonomy (NCBI): domain Eukaryota; kingdom Metazoa; phylum Chordata; class Mammalia; order Rodentia; family Sciuridae; genus Marmota; species Marmota monax. The sequence continues at coordinate 11,518,420 of NW_026695241.1, forward strand.
ACCGACTTTTGATTTTATTTCATCAAAGTTGTTTTATTTTATTTACAATAAATAATCTCAACTGGAGATGTGTAAACCTTATTAATCATTTATTTTCACAATTACTGTGGAAAAAAAAGTGCTGTGTCATTTCATTTTCTTATTTGTTCTTACTGGTTATATTAAAGGAAGAGTCTCGACATATTCTTGTTTGTTGAAAATAGCCTGAACATAGGACAGAATAATCTAGTGCACGAGTTAGAAAACATTCCCACACTGATGACTAGAGGCAAATGCTAAATGTTTTATGATTTTCTGGTCACACAGTTTCTGATGAAATTACCAAACTCTGCCATCATAGTGTGGAAAGTATCAGAGACCAGGCATAAATCAAATAGCACAGTGGTGCTCGATATATAATGTCCTTTACAAGAGAAGACAGCAAGGTAAATTTGGCTTGGATTTGGCTAACTTTGGTCTAGGGAAATGAGCATAGGTCTTGGGAATATATAGATATCCTTGAATAAAGAAAATCATTAACTTTTGAGAATAAGGTTGCTGCTTTATTATTAGGCATAATATCAGCATATGAATTTCCCCTAAGGATTGAATGTAAAGAAAATGCACATTATCAAAGTACCTTATTCTGTAAGTGTATAACATGATAAAAGCTCTGTATGTTACCATTATAACTATGATATTTTTCAAAGGTAAGGTTAATATTAATGTGTTCACAACGTGTGTACTAAGTGAAGCATTTATGTAACTTCTTGAAGAACAGTGTCCTTAGCTATAAATGATCTCCTAATAATATTATGGATGCTATATTTAAGTATAGGGCTCTTATGTTATTATTTATCCATCCACAAGTAGTCCTCACAGCATCAACATATTACCAGATATATTATTACAAAGTGTTAGCAACTCCAACTATTCTAACACTGGTTTCTTTAATATGTATTTTAATTGGAAGTATGAAGGAAGCTTCTAACTATTAACTTATAACACAGTTATGAAAAAGGGGAAGGTTTTCAAACATGTTCACAAAAGGGTCTGTGAGAAGAGAAATTAATTTAAAGACCAGCAGGTTCATCTTAGGAATTCAACAGATTTTTAATTGGTTATGATAGTGCGTATTTTATACAAACTATGAAACCAAGAAAATTGTAGAGTGGGCTCATGCTACTGAATGTTATTAAAATGTTTCCTGATCAATAGCATTACGTGAAACATCAAAACATCTGTTTCACACTTAATCTATGGTCATCAATGTCTTCCCTTTCAGGAAGGAAAACATGTTATGGTTTAGATATAAGGTATCATCCCAAAGTGTCTGTCTTAATGCAGGAATATTAGGTGAAATGACTGTATTGTGAGAGCTGTAATCCAATCAGTCCAATAAAGCTTGAATGGACTGACAAGGTGGTAACTGTAGGCAGGTGGGAAGGGGTTGGAAATGGTAGGTCATAGGGGGATGCCTTAAACAGATTTTTCTTCTCTGTATCTCTTCTCTCCTCCTCCTCCTCCTCCTCTTCTTCTTCTTCTTCCTTTCTCTCTCTCTCTCTCTCTCTCTCTCTCTCTCTCTCTCTCTCTCTCTCTCTTTCCAGACTGCCATGTTCTGCCATGTTTCTGTCACACCTTTCTTCCATGATGTACTTGCTGCTTCACCTTGGACATAGAGCAATGAAAGTAGGTGGTCATGGTCTAAACCTATGAATGGCAAGCCACGGTAAACTTTCTGTCTCCCTAATTTGTTATGTTTAGGTATTTTGGTCACAATGATGCAAAGTTGATTAACACCCAAAGAAAGTGTAGCCCTTCTGACACCTAGATTTTGGATTTCTAACCTCCAGAATGGAGAGACAATATGTTTCTTCTGTTTTAAAACACCCACTTCATAGTACTTTATTACAGTAGCCCTGGGAAATTAATGCAGCAGTAAAATATTTATTTCTTGGAAGAGAAGTTAATACCATCAGTCGTATTCTTCGCGGATACTGAAACAAAAATAACTAAGAGTCTATGTCTCTGACCATCCCGGAGAACTGTTTCACCATGTACATAAGCCATAACAGCTTTTATTTTACTGAGTCTTTCTGATGTTTCACTGAAGTTTCTAATTCTAACTGAAAGGACTAAATTGTTGTTTCCTTTTAGAAATTATAGGTGATTAATTATAAAATAAGTACCTTTCACAAGTTAGGCAAGCATCAGATGATGAGAAAGATTGCAAATAGTTGTTTTATTCAGACCATATACTAAACACCTACTCAATTTTAGAAAACTGGTAAAAAATGAAAAAAATGAAATGAAAAATTTAATATCACTGTCAGTGAAGATTTTAACCATTATTTACATGTTTACAACTTGGTTTGTGATGGACTTTTTATTTTATTCTCTGGAATTGTCCTGCTGAAGTTGATTCCTTACAGAAAAATAGTTAGACAGTAAGATCTCAGCTGTTTCAGGAGACTATCCATAGATGCTAAGAGTGAAAAGGGCCACCAAGTCTTCTAAGTGACTATGAAATAAGAGGGCAGAATTTTGGAAGTTTTGGGTTGTGAAGAAGATGGGTCGAAAGACAGAAATGTCACAGGAAAACATGTATAGATTATTTTCATGGGATGAACTATGCGATTATATTTAACAATTATGGTCTACAGTAAAGATCCCACTTGCGCTCATTACATCTTGTTTACTTAATGTGAGTCCCAAAAGATAGACCACTGGTAAAAACATGACCATTTATATGCTTTTGAATTCATAATTTCAAGATGATTTCAGAAATAATTATTTAGATTATGCACCAGTATTTGGTAAAAATGTTATTCTTCAACTTCCTTAATCAGCAGTGACAGTTCTTTTTTAAATGTTTTTCAACTTAAATTTTTTAAAAAATTGAATTTTGTTGTCTGACTTTGCATTTTTCATAATTGATAATGCTGAATGTCTCATTCTTGTTAGCAGTTTTTGTTGATTTTTATTAAAAAGGGGCTATTTATCTTCATTTCTCAGTTTGCTTTCTGATGTATAATTTTATATATTTTTCCACATCATACTTTTTTAGAAATTTAAAAAATTATGCAGGTCCATGAGACACTAAAACCATGTAGCAGTGCATTAATATATCTTTCCTTCCAATTTCACTGTTTGGAGTACAGTTTAAATGCGCATATTGTTGCTAGCATCAACACATGCAGGCTCATAAGCAAAGATATATTCTGAAGTTTTTTTTTAAGCAATTGTAATATATATCTATCATTGTCTAGCCTGCTTTTTATTCTTAATGTTTCAGACTGAGTCTTTTTTAAAATCACTTACTATAAACATAATATTTCACCTTTAGTAGATGCATATTATTTTATAAAAGGCATATACTAAAATGTTCAGATCCTTTTTATTTGCATACAATTATACTACTCCTAGTTTTATTGCATATTTTGCTGATGGTTTGAGGTCATGGAAAATAATGCTGGGACAAACAAACTTATACACCCTCATGTACATATAGAAAATACACATACTCATACATGTAAGCATACACATATATTATATTTTGTTGGTTTTGGTGTTATAGATTGGCTTCCCCCAAAGTTCAGTTTCAATGAATGATAGGAACTCATCTCATAAAACTATCAATAAGTGGAGGAGGTGATAAAAAGCCTGAGACAGTCTCAAAAAAAGATAACAAATGGCCAACAATTATATGAAGAAGGCTCAATATCATTAGCCATCAGAAAAATCCAAATGAAAACTACCTGAGGGTCATCTCACCCTCATTAGAATGGATATTTTCAGAAAAAGAAAAAAAAATAACAAGTGGTGAAGATGTGTGAAAAAAAGGAACTCATATACTCTTGGTAGGAATCTGAATGCATTATTGCCATTATCAACAACAGTATGAAGGTTCCTCAAAAAACTAAAAAATGTATTATCATATAATCCAGCTATCCCACTTCTGGGAGCATATCTAAAGGAAATGAAATCAGCTTACCAAAGAGATAACTGTGTATTTATGTTCATTGCAGCATAATTCACACAGCTGAGATATGAAATCAGCCTAGGTGCCATAAACACGTGAACTGATAAAGAACATATGGTATGTATATAAAATGGAATATTATTCAGTCACAAAGAAGAATGGAATCCTGACATTGAAAGCAAAACACATGGACCTGGAGGACATCATGAAGTGAAATAAGCCAGATCCAGAAAGTCATGTACAAAATGTTCTTTTTCATAGGTGGAAGCTCAAGAAGTATACCTAAATATAGAATAATGATCAGTAGAGGTTGAAAAGAGGATCAGGAAGGGTAGAAAATGGGAGGATGGATTTGGTCAGTGCATAGTTCATGTATGTGTTGAATTATTACTCTGAACCCCATTAATATGCACAAATAATGCATGTTAATAAAACAAATTTAAAATCTGTGGAAAAAAAGAAAGCCTGAGGGAGCATATCTATCTGATCTATCTGCCTACAAGTGACAGTGTTTTTCACAGATTTTAAGAAATTTTAGCAATTTTTATACTCATTAAAATCCATTCCTGTTCCAGAGAGAGAGAAAGAGAGAAAGAGAGAGAGAGAAGAGAAAATGTTTTAAAAGGCTGAATTAGCTAAATCATTCAATACAAAAGTGTTGTGTATTTTGAGTTTTTAGTCTAATCTTTGTATCTAATATGAAGGAGACCTTGATTACCCTTTTAAAGAAGATCTAAAAATAAAATGTCAGAAAGTGTGAAAGGAGGATGGGAGGAAATACATTTTTTTTTTGTGTCTCAAAAAGCCAGTATTTTGGGCCTTCCTTAGAGCTTTAATATACTGTAAAATGAAGGAAATAAATAAAATGTAGTACTACAGTCAGGTCTATCTCTAGTTACTTAACATTTGAATTATAGCGGTAGGCAAGTTTCCAAACTAGAAGAATGCACTTCTGGTCAGAGGATAGAGGAATGACAGTGTTTTGGAAGTTGATTTAAAGTCAAAGCAGTAACAGTCTGAGTTGTGTAGACCTGAAAACTATCACTACTGATGTGGCCTTGGAAAGAAAATATTGGTATTATGGGATAGATGTAAACAAAAGGAGGCCACTTTCATAGTGATACTGAGTCAATTCCCTTTGAGGGACTCAAATCTGTAGCTCATAACTGAAAGTATTCTTCAGCATCAACTGGGGTTCTTGTGTAAATACATATATAGTGGTTGAAATTCTGACTCAGCAGGTCTGAGGTGGTATTCAACATGCATGTTTTTAAAAAGCTTACCAAATTATTGGTATGAGAAACTCTGAAATAAGAATCACAGCTTTCAATGTTTCTTGAAGTAAATGTCATGTATTGCCTCAATCAGAACCATGGGACATGTTAAAACTATACATTCCCAGGTATATGTACAGATATGGATTCCATATGGCATGAATGAGGCTTGAGAATCTGTACTTTTCATGAGACCCTGTGGATTATGCACACTGAAGTTTCTGAAACACTGGACCTGCATAATCCAAGAACAACATTAAAGGATCATGGGTTCATTGTTCTTGACTAATTGCAAATGAGCTGAGATGGAGCTGAAAAGCCATTACCAAGTGTGAACACTGGTTGTAAGATTTTACAACTTGACATACTCAAGTTAATAAGAGGTCTTTACTGGGTGTGGGGACTGCTTTCCCCATTGGTGACTTTACTAGTAATAGTCCAACTGTCATAATATTCAGATCAGCTCTGCATAGCCTCTGGGTAAGCAAGATTATGGGGACAAGTGAAACCAAAACTAGGGACAACTGATCTGAGAAATTAATTAAGCATTGTAAAAGGAGAATTATTCAGAAGGATGCAAAAAAAAAAAAAAAAATGGGCAAAGCCAAGCTGGAAGTGAGAATTGAAGAAGATTGAAAAAAAACCCACTTGACATCTACCATTTGCTCCTTTCTGTTCTCAGCTTTATTTTTGTCTCAGTGCTGAATGCTTTATTCTGTTTCTTCAAGCAGGTGATGGAAGATGTTCCCTGAGATTTCCCAAATTCGCATGTGTCCAAGATCTGGCCCTTCACATAACTTACCTTTTATTGCACTGGTCCAAATGTCTGGGAAGGAGAATTTGGGCAAGGACTTCACCTTTGACACAGTCAATCGTGTAGAAAGACCAGCTCAGGAATATCGCTGCTGAGGCCAGTCTTGGCAGTTCCCAAATTACAGGAGTCAGATTTGATTTCTGAACTGAACTGAAGATTTAAGAAATAAGTTGATGGTTGATGAGACACAAAGTACTATGGTCAAAATGAATATAAGTTTACCATGTATACACAAGCAGCAACATAGACACACACACACACAAGAATGCAATGTTGTTAAATATAATGTGTGTGATATGGTGTGCCCCCCACCCCTTTTTTTTCCTCAAAAATGTCTGCTCTTAAGACATTTGCAAGCCATCTTTGCCTTGTGCCTAGAAGTAAAGTATAGGTCTTGATTTAAGGTCCTTTAACTAAATCTAATGCTCTGTGGATTCTGAGTAAAGACAGTCGAACAAAACCTACTTTGCTGGCCAGGGTCCTTCGAGTTACTGAATTTTCTTGCTTATGATCCACTAACTTCCTAGAGAATCACTTCCTTTCAGATACTGCCACAGGTATTTTTCTAATGTTCCACACTCCCCTCTGCAACCTTCTTCTCTTAATTGGTAGGAAGAAAAAGTTTCTGTCAAAATGTTGTGCTACAAAGTCTCTGTCTTTTGATAAAAGAATGCTATTTCTTTCTGTGAGTTTTTTTTTTTTTCCATATTTCCCATGTAGTCATTGGAACTGAAAGAGATGGAATGTGTCATTGTACATGGACTATAGAATTCCTCTTACTGGTAAAAGGATATTACAGTGATGAAATTATCCTGTTCCTAATTGCCACATGAGCATTACAGGAACACAGCTGTACAATGGCATTAAACATAGAGGATTGGTTCTCTGTTGAATTGTGGAAACAATATCACATCACAGAGAGAGGTGTGCATTGTGTTCTGATTGATTGTTAGTAATGGCTATAAAATAAGCCACACTAGTTTATTTTCAATCTGTTACAATGAGTTTAAGAATTCTGTCAACATGATAAAGTTATGCAAATTCATTTATTCATTTGTTCTCTATTTTTTTTTCTTTTGAGAATTTATACAGTAGAATTTGCCTTGGACTCTGAAATCATACACATGATTATCATCTGTCTGTCTTTCTGTTGTGGGAGATTAAATAAAACTGCTGGTTCACAAGTGCCAAACAAGTTTATTTTCTGCACTAAAATTTCTGATTATTGAGGGGATGTTTAGGAGATTCAGCCCTTATCTAGTATGGAACTCAAAAGAGAAAGCAGTTTATTTTCCTCCACAAATGTGCCTTTTAAACTTTTAAGGTGTTATCAGGTCTTGGTCATGCTGTATCACAATTCTTCACTGTACTTCCTTCTCTATTCAGTAAGATCTCTGTCTGTCCTTATGCTTTGTCAGGCTTTGCTTGTATCCCAACTCCTGAAAGACACGAGGTTACAGCATCAGTACCTCTGGTTGAGTTTAGCTAAATTCCCAGCAAGAAAAATAAGAAAATAAGAGCAGAGTGGAAGGATTTGGACAATTACAGTTTGTGGAGAAAAAGAGATTATGTAAAGGTGTAGCAAAGGTATATTTGCTGGTGCTGATAAAAAAGAAGCCAAATGGTTTGCCCTAGAACCATGGGAAAGATGCCTCAAGGACATCTCTGAAATCAGTAGGGTCATAGCAATCACAAATAAAAGATGGGGAAATGCAAATTTCATTCAGAGATTTCCCTGGGCAGTTATCTTTTAGGAAAATCAAAACAAAACAAACAAAAACAAAAGCAACAACAAAAATCAAAAGCAAGCAGATGTTCTGACACCCCAGGATTGCCTAAGGACTCATTTTTCTAGAATTCCCTTTTCCATTTTCAGCTGACAAGACATTCAGAAGCCATTGCAACTATGGGCCCAGGTACTGTTCAGGATGGTGGTAGACCTTGGCGTCATCCGTGTGATGCTGGTTTAACAGGCCTGCAAAATGCAAGAATTGTGGATCATTAGGCTTCCATCAATAGTTCAGTAGAAAGCCTGGGAGGCGGTGTTTTTGGGGAACAGAACTCTTGTAAGTGGCACCTGAGAAGGTGATATGTGGAGTTGTTGGAGTGAAGCTGAAACTACAATGGAGATCTTCCAAAGGTAGAGGTACTAAAGTCTGACAGGAAAGCTCTAGGCACTGCACAGAGCTAGGCAGAAAAAAGTCCTCATCTAAGTTACAACCAGCCAAGTCACAGGGGAGGGACTGGCCAAGTGTTTGGGACCCCGCATTCCACCACAGTATGTCCCAGATGGCAGACATGAAGCGGCAGGACTTAAGGTTTTTCCTGAGGGACTTCAGTCTTGCTTTGGGCCAATTCTTTTTTTTTTTTTTTTTCCTATTCCCAGTTTCTCCCTTTTGGAATACCCTCTGTTTGTATTTTGGATACATCTGATTTTCTTTTTGATTTTTATAGGGATTTGTATCAGTCAGCATTTGAACTCTGTGACCAAAATACCTGACAAAACAACTTAGAGGAAAAGAAGTTTATTTTGGCCCATGGTTTCAGAGGTTTAGTCCACAGTTGGCTGAGTTCATTGCTCTGGGCCCAAGATGAGGCAGAACATAATGGCAGAAGGACATGGTGAAGGAAAAGTGCTCACCTCATGGCGACTGGGAAGCAGAGAGAAAGGAGAAGGGCAAATGAACAAGACATGTCCCCAGTGACCCACCTCCTCCAGCCACACTCCGTCCACCCACAGTTACCCCCCCCCCCCAGTTAGCCTATTCAAACTAAGATGGAATGACTAGGTTAGAACTATCATAATCCAATCACTTTACATCTAGATATTTCTGCATTAACATGGGCACTTTTGAGGAACATCTCACATCCAAAGTTCAACAGGTCTCACAGTTGAGCTTGCTGTTAATTTCAGAGGATACTTTGGACTTGGATTTTTTTTTTTTATCTTGTTTTATTTTTTATTCTAATTTGTTATATATGATAGCAGAATATATTACATTGTGATGGACTTGGATTTTTTTTTTTTGTTGTTGTTGTTGTTGTTGTTGTTGGGATTGAACTCAGGGCACTCCAACACTGAGTCACATTCCCAGCCCTATTTTTTATTTTTGTTTAGAGACAGGGTCTCACTGAATTGCTTAGTGCCTCATTTTGTGCTGAAGCTGGCTGTGAACTTACCATCCTCCTGCCTCAGCCTCCTGAGCTGCTGGGATTATAGACATGAGCTACCGCACCCAGCTTGGACTTGGATTTTTGAGCCAAGATGGAACAGTTAAGATTTCAGATACTCTTGGAGATGGACTGAATGCATTTTGTATTGTGAGTCAGATTATAATTATAAACTTTGGGGGTCAGGGGAAGAATGCCATAGCTAGATTTTAAAGGTCCTCCCAAAGGCTCATGTGCTAAAGCCTTGATTGCCAGGGGGCCCTATCACTGGGAGGTAGTAGAACCTCTAATAAGCGGGGTCTAGTAGGAGGTCTTTAGATCACTGGTAGTATGCCTTTGATTGAAATTGTGGGACCTCTAGTCCCCTCCTTGCTATATTTTCTTTGTGGCCATGTCATTAGCAGTTTTTTTCTACCAGAAACTCTTGCCATGATGTGCTGTCTTTCCATAGACCCAAAGTAGCAGGGCCAATTGATCATAGACGGGACTCACCAAATGGTGAGTCAAAGTCAGCATTTTCTGTATAAGTTGGTTATCTCAGTAATGTGTTATGGAAACTGATCATTGTCTAGCACAGATGATAAGTACACTGAAGATGTAATCAGGTAATGAATTTGTTCTCTATTGTGATGGGATCAGAAAAAAAGTCATATTAGAAACTCCATAGTATGTAAATGTTTTTATGATTATCAAATTATCTGAGTCTTGCCTTTTGGAAAAAAGTATTCAGAACACACGTAACTTAGTTTCAAATAAGAAATTATTACCAGTGTGGTGCCTTAACTCAGTGCCTTTTTTTGGTGTAAACTTAATTCAAGTTAATTTGTTTTTTTTTTTTTCTTCTCTAGTTTCTTCTGTGTCTTCAGAGTGCAGTAAGATCATTCAAATCTAATGTAAGGAATTTCTTTTTTTAATTTTTTGATGGACCTTTGTTTTTATTCATTTATTTATATGTGGTGCTGAGACTCGAACCCAGTGCCTCACACATGCTAAGCAAGTGCTCTACCACCGAGCCACCACCCCAGCCCCCTAATGTAAAGGATTTCTAACATTTTTCTGATTCAAGGCAGAACAAGGAATTCAATGATGCAAAAATATGACTACACATTTTCTTCCATGTTTTATTTTTCCTATGAAAAGCGTAGATAATAGAAAATTTGGTAAAAAAAAAAAAACAAAAAAAACTGAAATTTTTCATTCCTTCATGCCTGTTCACTAATTTAAAAAAAAAAAACATGTAAAGAAGACAGTGGGTAAATAAGCATCTTCAATACCTTGAAGGGAATATTTACTTTCACTTATAAAATTTATAACCTCAAACTCACCTCCATGTGCTGCCATTGGGATGTGGTAGAACCTTCAGAGATGGGACCTAGGGGGAGGTCTTAAAGTCCAGGAAGTGTACTCTGGAAGGAAATTGCTGAACCCTGGCCCGCTTCTGACTTTCTTTGCTTCTGGCCATGAAGAGAGTGGTTTTGCTCCACCATATATACTCATTACTTCAAATTGTCTGAAATATCTTTCAAATGAAACACAGGTATGGCACACAAAAATGGCAGAAGCCCATTGCTGTTTGATGTAAAATATCACACTCATGACTTCTTCATTGTCACCTGCTGTGGTATCAGAGAAGGGTTGTTCGTGTTTTGTTTCTCCTTCACTCTTCCCTTCCTCCCCTCCTCTTGGTCCTCCTCTTTCTTTTGGTTCGCTTTTGTTCCTAGAGTCAAGGAGTGACAAACTCTGATTGAATATGACTGTCGGCACATGGTCAGAGGCCATGGTTACTCTGCATCTATAATGAAATGGAGCAGGGTTTACCATTACAGAGTTGAAGTAACTTTGAACCAGCCTCTTAGCACATACCAAATTAGAATTAAATTAAGCAAAAAAAAAAATACTGGAGATTGTTTATTCAAGGAGATTTCTCGTAATTTAGAGTAAGGTATATCATTTGAGCTGAGCTTGAAGGAAACCACGTTGTCCAGCAGAAATTCTTCTCTAGGAAATTCAACTCACTGCTTAGAAATGTTCAAGCAATCAAAACACGAAGTTTCAACAAAACACAAGTGTCTTGATTCAGAGTTTGTTTTCCTAATGACAGAACATTTCAGTTAACTTGAAGTTTGTGTGTCTACAAAAGGGTATTTTCACACTTATACCAATACTCTTTAGGTTCACAAAAATCCTTTTAATGCACAGGGAAAGCTAGCAGTAAAAATGTGCTAGCTGGGGCAGCAGGGAATTAGTTTTACTTCTTTCACAAAGAAATCCTTCACTGCTCCTATAGCACCGAAGATGCACAGATATTTACTTTGAGTTTGTTTTTTGTAAGATGAGTTTTAAAAGAATATTGGTTATTTTCCCTTCTAAAAATTCACAATGATCAAAAAGTTAAACCTTGTTAGAATGAAAATCTCATTAACTTTTAATTTTATGGCATAGGTCATATTAATAGAATGTGTGTGTGTGTGTGTGTGTGTGCATGCACACATGTGTGTGTTAGAGAGAGAGAGAGAGAGAGAGAGAGAGAGAGAGAAAACATGAGTTTACATAACCACATCATTACAGGCAGAGCATCCTTAAACCAAGAATTCAAAATCCTAAGTACTTCTGGCCCAAAGCTTTTCAGATAAGGAGTGCTCAACCAGTATTCATTATAAAATTAAAGACTCTAAATCCAATGCTAATGAGTAACCCCTGCTTAAATACTAGTTACCACTGGGAATAATTTCTTTATCTTGATTCATATCTTTTATCTGGATTATATTTCAAAACTCAAGAATTTTAGTTTTTTTAATCAATTTTTTATTTATATATGTTGGAATATTACCTGGCAATAAAAGAGAATAAAATCATAGCATTTGCAGGTAAATGGATGGAGTTAGAGAAGATAATGCTAAGTGAAGTTAGCCAATCCCAAAACACCAAATGCCAATGTTTTCTCTGATATAAGGAGGCTGATTCATAGTGGGGGTGGGAGGGGGAGCATGGGAGGAATAGATGAACTCTAGATAGGGCAGAGGAGTGGGAGGTGAAGGGAGGGGGCATGGGGTTAGAAATGATGATGGAATGTGATGGACATTATTATCCAAAGTAGATATATGAAGACATGAATTGGTGTGAATATACTTTTTATACAATTAGAGATATAAAAAATTCTGCTCTATATGTATAATAAGAATTGTAATGCATTCTACTGTCATATATAAATAAAAAGAATTTTAGTTTTAATGCAAGAAAGTCATTAAGACATTTAAATAGGAAAGAAAATATAAAAATGAGAGAAAAATGATTTGAAAATTGAAGTAAAATTTGAGGCAGGTTGAGTGAAGTCTTTTTTTGCAATCCTGGGATTAATGCAAAGTTAGCTTTGGTGTAAAGTCTAGTTCCTATTCCTAAAGGGAAACAGTGGGACAATTTGAATAGAGCTCTGGAAAGCTCATTGGTCTCTAGGTACTTGAATGAGTCCATTCCTGAGCCAACTAAATGGATGTATTGAATATTTAGTGATTGGCAAGTTGGAAGAGTCATCCACATCAAATCTGACAGGAGCAGTGACAATTTGAACTGTTCCATATTTGTTAACTCTTCCAACTATTTCACCAGTTTTGTAAAATTGGTATTATCTGTTTTATATATAAGAAACATTAGATTAGTAAAAAATAAATGAAAACTTCTAAAACTATATTTGAATGTTTAGATGGGACATCATCCTAGCTAATACTAAAAGTACAAATGTCTGGAGAATATAAGACTATTTTCTGAAAAAGCTGACATCAGCTTGATAATTTTGTTTTGGTGTAGAATTTGTATCTTGTGTCTGTATTTACCAGGTTGTATTGAAAAAAAAAATGTATTGGTTACAATTCTCCCTTCCCTATTATATTTAAGAGTAGTGTTTGAGTCTTGGAGAATAAATTAGTTATTGTAGTATCTGATAACTGGAAATTAGTTCCTAAATAGTTCACCCTAAGTTATTAACTTCAAACTTTTAATGATTTTCTTGTAAGCAATTTATTGTATGTATTTCCCTAAACTATTGTGCAGGACTTAAAAATGGCAGGAAGATGAGGGTGATCCTCATATACACACTTTTATCTATCCACAAACCTGGAGAAATGAAAGATTAAGTCAAAATGATAAATATAATAATGGACACAGCTACTTATTAAGCATAGCCCTTCTCTGAGCATATTATATATATTAACTTGTTCAATATTCACATCAGCTATAACAGGTAGGAACTACCAGTACTATACTTTGTCATATGAATAACTAAAGGCACAATGAGGTCAAATATTTTGCTAAAGGTCTTCAAGCTGGTGAGGGGAAGAGTTATGGTTTAAGTCCAGAGTGTCTGGCACCATAATCAGTATTCAGAACTATTTTGTTAAGATGTGCAGCTTCTTTAAATGCATAGTAATCCTTGTCTCCACCAAATCCTCAATGGCAAAGGATCTTTATGTTAAAGTATCATCTATATTACTTTATTATTTAGATAAAAGTGAGAATGAGGGAATTCTCAAGGGATGAAAAATAATGAAGTAAATTCTAATCATATCATCTAGAAAGCAGACATATCCTGTTCATTATCCTACATCTTCCTTTCTCTCACAAAGACTAAACTCTCTAAAATCTGTTATTTCATGCCATCTAAATATGTTCATTCATTTATACATCTCCAGAAATGTAGTAATAAGCACATGAAGAGACATTTATCAAGCACACTCTATTTGGAAGTCATAACTTTATATATAGATATAAATAAATGTTAGAATAGAAAAAGAATGGTTTACTGAAATGTAATTCAAAACTATAAAATCATTGATAACAATCATAAAATTGTTCTCTTCAAATCCAAAACAATTTTTTTTTTAATTTGATGGTTCAAAGCAAAAGAAGCAATAAGTAAACAAAAGATAAGACCATTTGGTCTTAGTCTAGGACCAGCAAAACTAGATGGTGAATTAATCAGGCAAACAATAGAAGAGTATCCTGGGTTATGGTGAAGGTAGTAGAAAACCAGTGAGTATCTAACATCTCATGGCTCATTCAATTACTTAAAAACATATGGTCAAAATTAAACAAGCAAAACATTTTTTAAGTGAATTGATAGACGGTTACCTCAAGAGATCAAGAAAGATTGACTAATGAAGGATCAAGACTATCTTCAAATGATCTGATCACAATGATGCAATTTCAACTAGTAACTGATAAATCAGAAGCCAAAATAATACTGAGTTCCATGTTGCAATTACTGGTCACTACAGAAATTCTTTTGGGACTAGTATATATTATCATTGTATTCAGGTAGTTTGACTCCATAACAGACTTTCTATTTTTTGACTTATCAGATAGTTGTATCTGTTTATCATGCTGGTTACTAGGATCCTTTGTTAAGAAAACACCATAGCAAATTAGCCCTGCTGTGCAAGATTTAAGGCAGACACCTTTGAATGGGAAAGGGCTCGCTTTGAAACCAAGGGGGTAACACTTTATTAAACCAGCAATGCTGACATAATCTGAAAGCTTTTCATCATGTATATATTTGAAGCCAAATGAAATATCTTTGAAATAGTTTGAAATCATTATATTTAGAAATAAGGTGACCAAGATTTCCTGTTTGCCTAGAATTGAGTAATTTACTGAGACAAATGACTTTCAGTACTAAAATGGAGATGATCTCTGACATGTTGGATGGAGTAGCCAGCCTGTGAACATCAGTCTCTTGTCAGCTCACCAAAGTTGTGTTCTAATAAAGCACTGGTGTCATCTGCTCTTGTAATGGGTTGTTTGTGTAAAACTTGGATTACTCTATTGCCAACAGCAACAGTTTCCTTGCAATTTTCCCAGAAATGATTGGGTATCCTGGTTAGTCACTGTGCAGAATTCAGGAAGACAGAGTTCCAGGGTTTGTTTGTTTGTTTGTTTGTTTGTTTGTTTGTTTTGGGTTGGTTGTTTTTTGGAATTGATCAGTTGGAGAAGAGGGTAATAGAAAGGGGAGGTGATATAAGATTAATGTTTGAGTGAGGAGCAGGATCACCCACCATGTGTTTTCATGAGTTCTGGCTCCTGGGGAGCATCCTTCAGACTGTGACAAGATACAGGAATTTGGGAATGTGTAATAACACGCCTCAACCATTGCTTAGAATTCTTCCCCATGATTGACAGAATTTTAAAGTGGCCAGAGATCAAAATATAAGTCAAAATATGGCCAATTGTTTTGTAGGGTTCTAGGTGTAGACTTGGTTGTTCAGTTCCATTCAGATGGAAGCAAACCCAGCCCTTTATTTAAGCCAAGAAGTTACATGGATTCTCCATGGTAATTCTTTTGTTTTTATTTATTTTATTATTTTATTTTTTGTGTGTGCTGAGGATTGAACCCAGGACCTCATACATACTTGACAAACACTCAAACACTGAACTATGTACCCAGCCTTATATAGTAATTCTTGAATTGCAGTAAATGTCACACATTAAGGACCTCATTTCTCGAATTCTACAAGTTGATCTTCAAGGGAAGTAATTCTTTCACTATTCCAGAGCTCACTAAATACAATTCAGTTATGTGCTAATATTGATGTTGATATCAATAGTGTTAGTATAAATATAGGAAGCTGATATCCATATTATGAAAGTCATCATGTCAGAGTTTCTGCGGAAAAAAACTACTCCCTGGTTGAGGCAAGAGATGGGCCCATCCCCCAAAAAGGCTTTGATTCATTTTGAGTGGTTACATTAAAATGTATCACAGTTTTTTTTTTTTTTTCAAGGTCAATGCTTACATTTCAAAGAAAGTGGAAGTAGACTGACTATTCCCATAGTAGCTAGGGAAAACGGATTCTTGTAAGGTTTCATAGACGAGCTTAATAAAAATTGTTCTATTACTCTATTTCCTTTTCACAGCAGTGAAATTTTTTTCCATGGCAAGGTTTTAAAAAGGTGGTATCAGCATTTTTCAGGTTGATAGTCTCAGGTTCTAAGAAATGAGGGTTACATTCAAGGTTATTTGTTTTTGCAGAGCGACTAGAAGCCATGCCATTTGAATACATAAATAATGTCATTTATTAGGTGATGTGTATTTATATCTCTGCCTTTTCCATAACCAGACTATAGTAAATTTGGTTCCAAATCCAGATTTATTATTATTAATACACTTCTATATAAAAGCAATGGCTATAAAACTAAGTGGGTTGTTACTAGGAGTATTTGACAGCCTTTTGCTAAATTCGAAAAGACCACATGGCAATATACTTCCTGTGAGACAGCTGTCCCCATAAAAAGTCTGCTCTCACAAGAAGCATCCTTGTTGACCAACTGAATGACCCACTTGTGTCTGGGCAGAAATCCATTCATTTTGGAGCTAATGCATTGCTGGGAAGCAAGAGAAAAACTGCTCTTTTATACCCAATACTTTACAAATAATAAGAAATATAAAAAAACTTGACTACTTTCGTTTATATTTGACATCTTTAATAATCAATAAAATAGTAACACAAGCCAAAAGCAAGATATGAAGATTGCTTTGAACATTTTTTTGTAGTAATTTCTATATTTCTATTTTATTTTCCATGAAACTAATGTAGGAAAGGATTTGTCTTTGTTTTGCTTTTGCTTTGGGACAATATCCAAGTAATAAGAAATATTGTTCAATTAGTTTTGATTATTCTCTTTTTTTACACAATGTAAGAATTATTTACTCTCTAGGTAAATTAAACTTAAGTAATTGATAACAAATAAATAAAGGGAGAAAAACCCTCTTATTTCATGAAAAAAAGTAGATAGACGTTAGAGAAAGACAGACTTGGCTAAAGAGTTGCTGTCAGAAAGAATTCTTTGCTTTCCAAGAACAATTGTTCCTTGATAACTGAGTGAATTCCTAAAGTTCACAGTTATGACAATCTAGCTAAATAAGGTCTCTTAATATTAGAGTAAATGTGTAAGATAACTGTGTGATGATCCATTAGCCCATTGCTTTTTATGGGAAACTTATTTTATACACCAGAGGTATAGGCCTAAACATAGCATGATACTTGAGTTCAAGTAGATGAACTTGATGAGGAAGATCATCTTACAGGTCTCCATGGGCAAAAGCAAATATGGTATAGTTTAACAAAATAAAAATAATACTGACCCAGTTTCTGACAGCAATTTATTTAGTCATTTATAAAGGATGATTTATATACCATTTTTCTTTTTTGCTTAGTTTTTATATAAATGAAATTAGTTAAGTCTACTCATCAGGTTAATAATGATATTTAATCAGAATAGATATAAACTGTTTAGAAAAGACCCTGATTCAAAATTATGCACCCCATGTGGGCAGCTCACAGTTCAAATAATATAAAATGTCTTCTTTTTCCTTTTCTGACTTATTAAAATTGACTTGACTATACAAACTTTTTAAGCATATTTTCTCTGATGACCTCAAGCAAATAAACATTTATATATTTATAAGTGTGTATACACTTAAATCCAGTTGACACAAATGTATTTATCTTAGCTTGTCTTATTTTGCCTATTGGAGTTGTTCTTGATTTCCTTTTTTCTTTTCTTTTCTTTCTTCTTTTTTTTTTTTTTTTTGGTAGGGTAAGCTTTTCCCTGAAAGATGACCTCTATTTTGGAGCACAAGAACCATAATGTGTATTTGTCATGAGATACTCTAAAATACTATACTCAGTCTTCCTCTGGCATAGGATTCTTTTGTTTTTAGCTTTTGAATGAAAAGCAGAATCATCAATGATTATTTCTGACTTTGGTACAAGGCAATGGGAGAAATAGTTGTGAATGTTCCATCCCAAATTTCTATATATAAACTGTTAAAAATCTAAAAGTCAATGTAATGAAACACTCCCACATTTAGGCACAGGACTGTAGAGCTCCTAGAATATTGCTTGTGTAAGATGGCTGGCAAAGAAAATGTTGAAGAGTGGCCCAAATGGAATGCAAAAGGAAAGAGCTCAGAAAAAGAGAGATGGATGTCTTTGAGGTGGGGTGGTGTTAGAAGAGTTTCCCTTCTCCCTCCTTTTGGGAGAGGACAGGCCAAGAGCAATCATCAGCATATTTTCTTTTCCAAGTGAAAGGAGGCAAGATAAAGGAGTGAGGGAGAGACTGTCCAGGTCTGAGCCAAGATAACTTCTTTTAATGTTCATTTTGGCTGAGGCTCAGAAAACACCCCTTTCTCATTTGGGAGCTTAGTTTGGGGTGTTTTCTGAGCAAGTTTCTTATTGAGTTAATTTTGGGGGGACTCTAAACATCACTGTAATGAAGTAAGCTTCTGTTCTTATGCAAGGTTTCTTGAATTCTCTGTGGAAATCTAAACACATTTATGTAAATGTGACTTTAAGGTGAGAATCACTGACGTCAGCTGCTTTCCTAGGAATGCATCCCAAACGGAACATGTCCTTTCAGAGGTATCAGTGCCTTGGTGTTTCAGAAGCTCCCTTCCCTTGAGCTTGTACAGAACATTGCTACTTTTGATTACCAGCAAGAGCAAATGAGCAGAATGACAGGTTGCCTCTGTAAACCAACTTCATGAGTCTCTTATCTTGTTCTTTTAGTTTTGGAGACAGTGGTATGCAAAGGGACAAAGGGAGCCAAGCAATGGGATCACTCTACATCCAACTAGCCTTGTGGAAGAGGAACTCCTTCTTCTATCTCTGCAAGACAATGTCCTAAATATATTGACACTTTGCACTTTTGTTGGGAGAATTTGGGAAACAAGCAATAGAAACCAATCCCATCCCCCCAATTCCCCTAAATTTATGTATGCTTTTCTTTGAATCAGATAAATTAATAATTCATCAGATTTTACAAAAGACAACAAATTATATTTTCATTTAGGTGCATTACGCTTGTTATTATAACATTGTTGAATTAGATTTAAGTCTCTTTACTTAAAATCAACTTTCAGATCCTTTTTGGTTTGAATCTGAAAATATATTTTGCAATGCATTGGTATTTGTCTGAAAATGTACTTGAGGATGAGTCACATCCATCCATGACAGTCTCAGGCATCTCATCTGAAATTAGAGGAAAAGTGTTCAACCAGGATATCTGACATTCTGTTTTAAATCTATAGTACAGTAGTTGGGGAAGCAGCTCTATGTCCAAGATTAGAAAGATTCTGTAATCCTCTTTCTAATGGTAGGATCCCTGAATCAATATTCAGATATGCATGCCCATGATTTACTTCTTTCAACTTAATAGGTGTTTGATTATTAAATGGACTTTTTAAAAAGTTTGTTTTAATTAATCTGGATTACTTTTATAAAGTGAGGCTTTGGTGTATGTGTGTGTGTGTGTGTGTGTGTGTGTGTTATGGAAAAAAAATGAATTCAAGTATTAACTTTAGAAAGTAAAAATTATAATTTGAAAAATACATTCTCTAAAAATTTAAATTCTTCCTCTACAAAAAACAACAATCCTTTCTTCCTTTTACAATTGCTATAGGTATATGGGATTATGTATCTATATGCATTATTTTTGCAAATGTTCAAAAATTTCACATATTTGACTAAGTTACAAAAATAATTATATTAAAATGATAAAGTATAAATATAATTCATTCTAAAATTTTGTGTGATAACCCATCCCTTTGTAGGAAAAACCTACTTAAGATTAATTCAGATTTATTGTGTTTTATAAGAGTATTTTTAGTCTAGACTTGTCAGAGAGATTCACAATGGCCAAATATTTCTTTTACAATCACTAAAATCATCTCAATCTAAATTCAACCACTATTTTCACCTTCACAAATAATACAAGAAAATTGATATAGGTTATTTCTAACTACCCTCTCATTTTCCATGTTATGGTTGTCTAATATTTCAGCTTCATCTTCTCTTAAAAATCAAACACAATTAGTCTTCGTGGGTTTTTTTTTTAGATAATTTTACTTTAAAAATTATTTTGAGTAATCTAAATATTTCCCAATTCATTTAATGATCATTTTCCCTTGTATCAAACTATTTTACTGTCAAATTTTTCTTCTATTAAAGAATTTCTTAAAGTTCTTGATATATAAAGGGTGACACATCTTGGTTTCTAGCTACCTCATATTATTTAAATTTCATTTCTCTACCAATGTTTGCAAACTCTTGTTATAATGACATATTCAATAATAGAGCTTAAAGCAAAGATATGGAGAGATTTCAAGAACAATATGTAAATATCATACATTCAGGCAACAATGAAAAAAAAAAAAAACCTAAGATTTCAAAACAGAACAAACGAGAAATAAAAAAGTAGAAGAATTTCAATGCCTGCTGTATAAGTAATTGGTGTTGTATGAGAAATTTTTATTTAAAATGTTAAAACCAAGTACAAATTGAATGTATGTAATCTGAAAATTCAAAACCCCAAATGTTCTCAAATCCAAATTTTTAAGAGATGACATTATTCCATAAGTGGGAAATTTCATATTTTATACTTTCATATTTAAAATTATTGAATATTTTGTATAAAATTGCCTGCAGGCTATATGTATAAAGCATATATAAAAAGTGAATTTTTTTGCTTTCTTGATTCTCAGCACCAGCATTTCTAGTTACATATACTCAAAGATTCTAAAAATGTAAAAAAATATCAGACATCAAACACTTCTGGCACCAAGCATTTCAGATAACACATACTCAATCTGCTTGAAGTCAAAGGGGAAAAGAAAGATGACATAAGTAAGGTATTGCAGAATCTAGCACTGAAAATTTATCCTAAAAGTTTATACGAACTCTCTCAAATATAAAATATATACAAAAGAAATCAGAGAACAGGATTACACAGAAAACAAAAGCAATAAAATAATACATAAATAATTAGAAGTCCAAATAAAGACATATTTCAGATTAACTTAGAATTCTGTATACATATGTTTTTAAACTCACATGAAGTCAATACATTCAGTAAAATAGCCTATAGAAGAAATAAAGTTATTATAAAACTATACCTGTATAAAAATATATCAGATTTAGATTATTTCACAGAGGAAGTCCATCAATCTTTCAAAAACTAAATGATCCCACTGTAATTTAGGGTAGCCCAGAGTACACAGGGCTAAGAGTCTCTAACTCTTAATAGACTAAATATAGCTTTGAGTTTTAAGCTTGATTATAAAAACAGCAAATTTAAAAGAAAATCAATAGCCAGACATGAATATCCAAGCCACATTATAGAAAATTAATAACTGAACATGAATAGCAATGCCACATAGTGAACAATGTTTTAGAAAATAGAATTGAATAGCATATTTAAATAATTATAACAACAAAAAGGAAGTTTTTAAAAACTTTAATCATTTAGGAATTTATAATACAATTCACATCATCACGGTATACAGAGAGAAAAAGTATATAATTATCTTTACAGACATCCAATAGGGCTGTTGAGAAAACACTACAGAAAATAGAACAAATACTTTGTCGGAATGGTTTTTGCACTCACAAGCACGTAGGTGTGGGAATTTCTATACGTGTTGGAAGGTGTACACACCCACATTACTGCATATCAGAAGAAAGACCACAGAAAAGCTGAAAATAGCTACATATAGGAATAGCATGGAAACAGGATGGGAAAGGGAAGGGAGTCTGTCCTATGTAAGCATATCTCTTTTAAGTAATTTTGACTTTTTGACTATGAAAATATATATAATCACACAAAATAACATTACATCATAAAATGCAAAATTCACTTCAAAATTAGGTAAATAAACAACAGCAACAAAACAGCTCTGCAGTCTGTTGAACATACTTGTATCTCTGGACTCCCACTTTCTCATATTGCACTGCTGTAGCTATGGGATCTCCTGCTTATTCCCCATGCCCCAGGTGGTCTCTCTTTTTTAAAATTGGATTGTTTGATTGATTGGTTGATTGATTGATTTAGTCATACTGGGTTTCATGTCTGCTAAGCAAGCTTTCTACCGCTGTGCTATATCCCCAATCCCTTTCTTTTCATTTTATTTTAGGACATGGTCTTTCTTAACTTGTGCAGTCTGTCCTGGAACTTGTGATCCTCCTGCTTCAGCTTCCCAAGTAGCTGGGATTATAGGCATGTACCCCCATGTCTGGCTTATATTAAATAAATATGTGTAGTCTTTCCATGTTCTTTAAAAGAAAAGTGATCTTTATTAAATTATTCTACCAAACTCCTAAATCCTAATTTTTAAAAATATATTTTAAGCAATTAAATTTATCCCTATAAAAGTTAAACAGATTTTTAAAAAGAAAAAGACAGTTAAAAACAAAGCAAGTAGAAGAATCTCACCAGGTCAACTTCATTTTAACTATCATTTCCTGAAATAATAATCAGGTAATTCTCTTTAACAGTGTTATACAATGATTCTGAAACTCTGTTACTTACATCTTCCCCCAATATTATTAGCCACTAGTAGAAAGCCGAATTTTTTTTAAAGTGCTCAGTTAAAAAATGCCAAACTTATGATTATTAATTCATGAACTGATGAATTTCTTATATTAAGAAAAGGACAGAATACATCTGTCTTATGCAACAATAATGACTAATCAACTGGACTTTTGTTCTTTGTGGTTAGCTATATTTTATTTACTTTGCATGTAATAAACTACTATCATTATAGAAATAATTAAAGTAATAATAGACATTAAGTAATATCTATGAAAAATGCGAGCATGCAAGACTTTCATTTTCTTAGAAGCTAATAGAACATCATACACAGCCATCGCTGGATGAAGTGCAAGCTATCCTTTGCGCTTGTAGACATTGACATGAATGTGTAGGGTCAAGCTTAGTACTGGTAATTTAAATGAAAATTGAGATTTTATAGACTTTATGGCAAAACGAAACTCCTCCTCCACCTAGGCTCCTATTTCCAAAGTTGCAGCATAGATAATTTGACATAATCAACACTAATCAAATAGCAAGTAACTAACATAGCACCTCCAATGCTCCAATGAACAAACTCTGTTACAAAGACAACACATGTAACACTTAATTTACCCCATCATAGAAGCTGGGTACCAATGTTAGGTATAATTCTACATTTTCTCAGTTTTATGATTCGTAAGTGGCCAATTTGAGTTAGTGTTCTTAATCATACCCCTGGCTTTCTCCTTTTCCACTCATTTCTGGAGCCAGCACTTGTATTTAGTGACAGACAAGAAAAGAGGAGTACCTGATTCTTCCACATTGTAATTGGTGTGAGTTTTTGCATGTTACTTTCTTTTCACAAGGGAATATCCAATACTTTGATAGGTGTGGAGAACGGCATACCCGAGAAAGAGGTGGAATAAAGATTATATATCAATGTACTATGAAAATGAACACTATGCTGCGATTCCTATGATCACACCAAATGAGCAAACCTCACTTTTAGCCTTCTTGGATAAACTGAAGTTTTCAACCACCTTGCTGGAATTGCTACTGGATCATTCATTTTAGGATTAGAGTAACAATTGTCAGGGGAGCTACTCTAAAAGCATCTACCACAGGTGATTAATACCTGCCATGTTTTTAAGAAAAATTCCACTATAAATCTTTGAGGGGTCCTTGAGTCATTTCTAACTCAATTCTGCAGGCATGAGAGGTTAGTTAAACATCCAAGTCATGGAACCATTTTCTGAATACCCTTGAGGATCATCCGTGATAAACAGTATCAGTGACTGCACTTGGCAGTGAGACTTTTTCACATCACCCTCTCCTCTCTGCTAGATGGATCTAAGACCAAATTTTTAATTTTTTCATCTGTTAGCCTGCTTGGAGCAGAAACTGGCAGTTGTGCCAGAATGTATGATGGTTTAATGATGTTCAGAATTGCTTCATGGCCAAAAGCCAGAGAGTAATCCTTGACCTGGATTCACTGATGATTCTACACTTCTGAAATGGAAAAAGGAGGGCACTGAATTTTTAACGTATTCTTTCTGTTCTATTCCCAAATTGAATGCTATTGTGGTTTGACAGTATTTATTTTTTGAGAGGCTAAATACTTATCGATATTTATACTTCTTAACATGAGAAGTACACTGGAATGTGTTTGGAAGAGAGTGGAGGTTTTGTTACTTTCACACATGTTGGGAAAAAATGTTAATGTACAGCCTGCAGCTAGCAGTGTAGAAAAGAGCAAAGATGATTATAGATGGATCTAATCACTAATAGAAAGGAATGTTCAGTAAGAGATTATTATTACTTGAGCTGTGGTTTGTGGGCACTAAAACTAATTAGTAGCATTTTTTTATTTTGTTTTAATTTTAGGAAAAGTACAATAATCTCCTGAGATTTCAGGATAGGTACTGACAGTACTTTAAAAACATCTAAACTGTACAAATACAACATATGCCAACTTTATTTAATGGAATTTCCTGGCAACATTTAATATTTTTGATAATAAAAATATTAACACTTCTAAGTTTCAGACATTCAGTATAATTTTAATATAAGAGTACATATAGTACAAAGTTTTTTTTAAAAAAATGACATTGACAGTAATAAACCTATGAAGGTAGCACTTCTTTGAGGGGTTCAGATGAATTATTAGTGGACTTTTGAAATATTTTCCTTCTTTTGTAATGGTGAAACAAATACCAAATAATTTCTTCAAGCTTTTTTTGAATAGGATAGCAGGTCTTGTCTATTCAAGATAAACTTAGTTATTAGTTAACATTGCATGGCAAAAATCTACTATTTAAGTAAAAATACACATACACATACATGTGTGTATATATATACATAATACATTAGATAACAATTATATAAATATAAATATATTTAGAAAAATGTCTGGGAAATAACTCAAAATATTAAAGGTTACTAATTGGTAATGACATTTTTTAAAAACTTAAAAAAATTCTCATATGATTTGTTAATTCTATAGTGATATTTTACATTTATAATAACTTTGCTATTATCTTTTAAGGTCGTCTTCAATATAAGACTACCTCTTATCATTATTCAATGAAAAAAAAGATTTTTTTGTGAATTCGAATACATAAACATTTAGGAATACAGATGAAATTGTCACATGTCTATTATAACTTTTAGTCTTCAATAAAATAGAAAAATCACATGATGTATGACATGAATTGGGATTTTTGCATTGTTTCAAATTATGGAATTTTTTTTAAATTTCTCAATTTGAATTCTTGGCATTGGACAGCTAATCTTCATCGCAGCTAGAACTATCATATTCATTATCACTGTTATTCCAAGAATACTCTTAATTTGCTTTAATCTATTTTTTATAATTTAGCATTTTTAAAACTTTGTTTGATGTTGCTAGCAAGAAATTTTGTTCAAGTATAAAAACTTTCACTACCAGGAGATTGCAACATTCCTTCTCATTCTCTGTGTATTTGACTATCTGTGACCTATGCATTGTAAGCCTTTATTGCATTTATTTGTAAAAATTGTGAAAAGGGAAGAAATAAATTGACATTTCATATGAAAGCCACTCTTCCAAAAATTAGATTTTCACTAAATACTAAAGCAGCTCTGAATCAGTTACACCTCTCTCTCTATATATAAGTAATATGTGTATTTTTGTGTATACATCACACACATTATTCAAATGAACCTCATAAACTTACCTCCAAGTAAGATTTTGTTTTCCGGAAGAAAGCTATTAAGAAAGACTGTTCTGTAAAGACTTTCATATAAGATTTCAACCTTATATTTAAAGGGTACTATTGAGATAAAGAGGCAACATTGTCATATTTCTTGGCATATAGCAATATAAATATTATTGTTAATAAGTCATGTGCATCTGTTATATTGCTTGTGAATATTCAAACTTGATATAAGAGACAAAAAACAGATGGGATAGATGAAACTCATTAGTTAGAACTCATAAGTAGTTACTAGACCAAGTGTGTGAACACAGAGGGGATGACCAATATAATGTAGCACTCGATGCAAGAAGCATTGTTCATCAGGCATTAAACATACAAGGGGCTCCTAAAGCAATGAATATTTATGATATAATAAATACACATAAGGAACATGAAGCACACAACTGTCAAGAAATGTCAATTAAGTGTCACATTGGTAGTCATCAGTTGAGTGCCAAGTGTTCTCTCTTCAGGAAGCATACAGTCACAGCTGTGGTGACGATGACTTACATTGACATCCCTTGGGTAGAATAAGTGTGGCCCTAGCATTCCCCAACTATCACCCAGGAGATCTGAATACTTTATAGTTCAAGATGCTGGATGTATGATGGATCCTTTTACTCTATTTGCATTGTATCTGATTTGTGCCAATTTACCTCAACTTTTCCTCCTACATTCTGTAAGCATGTGTTTTAGATAGATTCAATGTATCATAAGATAGTAATTATTACTTTATTTCTGTCTGTTAAGTGTTTTTGGTACCATGACTCCAGGGTAGTTTGCTTGATGGTATATTTGGGTACTGCCATCGTATCAAAGTGATTTCCTATGTGACAAAATTTATTCATGCTCTACCTCAGCTTTTACCATTATTAATACATTAAGGAAGTACCAAAAGATGTAATTTCATTGTACTCTCTCTTTATACTTTAAAATGGAAGGACAATTTGCTCCACAAAATGTTTTTCACTGAAATGTAGATGTTAAAGCAAAGAAAATTCAAGTTGTCTGAGATATGTACTGTGTGCATGTGTTTCTGGATGTGGCACCTGGAGAGAAGTAACATCTTTAAGTGATCACCTTATAAAAATGTCCATTCAAATATAAGTAAGTCCAAGAGACAGTTGTACATTTTAAGAAGGTAACATGAAGACTAAAAGAGATTGTGATGATCCTAAAACACAAGGAAACACAATCTCTCATGTTTGAAGGGCCTGTCAGGAGGATTTAAATTTATAATTAGAGAATTCTTCTTTGACTTTTATTAAGGCTTTCTGAGAAGACTAATTGAGATCCCCTTGGGAGAATTTTATTCAGTGGGTGTCTTTGCCTCTGTGACACCACTACATCAAAGGTAATAGAATTTGCACACTGATTGGATTGAACAAGACCTGCAGTTGTTTGTAAGCTGAGGTGGTGAACTTGAATATTAACCTTTCAGGCAACACAAGAATGTAAAGTGCTTGCTCCATCTCTTCTAAAATCATAAATAGACATAACATATTCACCCAGGCTGACTTGACAGAATGTCAGTATAAAGAATTTTTTAAAAACCTTTGTAGATTGGTGTCTACTGTTTTGGATTCCAGTGGATCCCTTGAAAGGTCAAGAAAAAAACAACATTTTGCTATAATGAACTTATATATATCTGCAGGTTTCACATTTAGATTGTTCTATGAATTTGCATGGGAATATTCAAACTTGATATAAGAGACAAAAAAACAGATGGGATAGATGAAACTCATTAGTTAGATAATCTTTCTTGTTCACATCCTGCTCATTTTAACTGTACTATCACACTAATTCCATATTCATTATCTTCAATGCAAATTTTTAGAAAGCTAAATATTTTTATATTTTATGTTCTTTATACTTTGTTGTTTTCATAATTCCAGAAATGTTACAAGAATTGAATATGTATTTAGAAAAATCAGAAGACCATAAGAAAAAACAGATCTAATACTTCATGATTTAAAAACAATTATATGTATGGATTTACAGATTTTGTATTGGAAATATTTTCTTTGTATCTATTTTCACTTTATTTTTGATATATATATATATATATATATCCAAAATATATATGTACATATATGTATGGATATATATTGTAATTAATACATTACTATGCAATTATATTGTTAAGAACTTTTACATGTACACCAAACTCAATGTACATATACAATTCCATTAAGTGTGTATATGTACATAGCTTAAAAATTTACATAAATACCATCACAAATCAAAATTCTAGAAGTATCTATTTGTATGATGTGTATATCATGTATATATGTATATAATAATTTATGTAATTTACTGTTTTTACTGTATTTGAACTTGATGGATCTGCCTGAAATATATTTTGAATAATTCTAAATTTTCATCATCAAATGACAGAACAATGAACGTTTTTAAGCATAAGATTCCTTGGACATAACCATAATAAATTTCTTAGAAGAAATTCTTTTGCTTACTATTGCTTGGACTAGGAGTAAAATATTTCCACATAATTTGGAAATATTGATAAAATGTATTTTTTCATAAAAGACAAACCTGTGGCTATTGCCATTTAATATGAGTCTTTACTGAGATATATGGTCATTAAAATAAATATTGATTTTACAGGTAAAAATAGTCCTGTTTCAATTTACGTTTTTTCTTGATTATGTGGTTTGAATTTTCCTGTGGTTAATTTCTAATTCTGTCTTACTTGATGATTACTCCATCTACAAAATGTAGCCATTTTTCATTCAGAATATTTAAAAAACATATTATTCTTATTTATTCCTGAAATCTAATCTTTATTACAATAATGACTACCATGTATGTTAAATTATTTTTTCAAGTTTCTAATTTGCTTTATATCTCTTTAATTTTTATACATTTGTGTGTGTGTGTGTGTGTGTGTGTGTTAGAATTAAAACCCATGGCCTTGCTCATACTAGATAAGCACTCTAAAACTGAGACCCAATTTACTCACTTTTTGATCTTTGTGTCCCTTCTACTCTACACATTGGCACATAAATAATATTATATTTTTAATCAAAGTATATCTTAATTCATTCATAACTGTCTTTGAAAAGTTCCATTAGAACTTGATCAACTACAGAATAAAATTCACATGCATGATCGATGTTTTGTATATCTCCTATGATTTATCCTAGACCGATTTTGCTAGTCTTGATTCTGACAATTGTGCAAAGCTTCAATAGACATTTTGAAGAATATGTGACTCCAGGATTTATTTTCTATATTTTTCTGTCTAAAAAGGAACCATACTGTGAATAAGGCTGTATAAATTCTATGCTTCCTTTGAGACTCTTAATAATCCCCTTTACTTAATTATCTTTTGACAAGAATCCAATTCATAATTAATTGATCTATAACATTTAATTTCTGCTTAGTAATTCCCTCAGTTACAGAAGCTGTCCCACTAAGCCTTTCTTCATATTTAACTATGTCTAACTTTAATTCTCTATTAGTTTATTTATTTACTATTTATATAAAACTAATTTTTAGTTGCTTTTTGTTGCTAGTTTATAAAGTATAAGGTTAGGAACTTTATGCTAATGTACTCCTGTGCACCACAGCTTAAAAGGAAATATATTATGCTAAGCATTAATCATAAATTTTAACATAACTTTAGAACACATTCATTAAGTCACTTTAATACAGAAAATGTGTATCAGAGATTTCAAATTGTTTACAGAGATACTGAGCAATCACTGGTGTTTTGATTATTAGTCTCACAAAAGACAATACCATCATATATCCACCTGGGATTTCTACCAAATCATTTTAAAATTCTATTTTAAAATAAAATGACTATCAATCAGTAAAATCATGTTATCTGACTTTTTAGAATGTTTACCTATCATATACCAAGAATTTTTATAATTACTTTCTCTTTATCATCAAAATAATCATCTAAAATAAGTGGTATTTTCCTTGTATTTCTGATGAGAAAATGGAGGCTCAGAAAAATGTACATGATTTCCTTTGCTGAACAAGAGATTCAATTCCAAATGCCATGTTCATTCTCATATAAAGGCTGCCTCCCTTTAGGTAAGTTCTCCATCTCTTTATTTACATTAAACCATATGTCTAATTCATTTGAATATATTTTGAGGATCTTCACCAGAAAAATAAAATATAATTTATTTTAAATATATTTAGCATAAATATATACAAAATGTATTGAAATATACATTTTTCAAAACTCTTCTGAAAGACCAATTGTCAGAGTTTCAATAGACTCAATGTAATCATTCTTTTGAATTGATGTTGAGGGTCTTCACTGAAATCGTCCTGCTGCCAATGATCTTAAATAACTAAAAGCGAACAGGAGCTGCATAAAAGACTTATGAATTCAGGTCCATGCACAAAGACAATTTAGAAGCATTACAGAAAAATATCATGGAAATGAACTCTCTGACTGAGAATGGCCCTTATTTTCTTCTCTGATGGGGTTTCAGTTCACTTTGCCCTGAATAGACACAGAAAATGTAACTGTCACTTGGACTTGAAGTCAATCTCATTGATATTTCAGTGATTAGGGAATGATAAGTGAAGCCTTCCAACAGTCATACCCCTGAAACGACCTGCTTCCCTAGCTCTGAATACTGCACTCTCCCAATTGGAAATCCATTAAACTGAGACAGAAGCAAGCACATGCTGAGTAAAAATGATGAGAGCGAACAAGATGATAAAAAAATTCAGAAAGATCCAGAAACTGGTTGGAATGTCACTCGAAGCTGTTGGACGGATGTGTTATTGTTTACATTAGAATTCGTTTGATATTCTAGAAGGAATGCCATTCGTGGATGGAACATTCTTGTATTTTTTCACTCAATACATCACTAGTGACAATCTAAAGTTTGGGGTTCATTTTGTCCTTGCATCTGTTTCCTCTTGTTAGGTCAAGCAGTTCTCAAAACTGATGTATCAATAGAAACGCCTGTGATTATTTGTTAAAATGCAGATTACCAACCCTTGTGCCCTAAATTTTCAGACATATAAGGATTAGGCACCAACACTGTATATATTAATTTCAACATGTATTCTTACTTTAGGAATTATTTCTTGCCCATTGTGAATAAATAAAACCGGAGAGAAAAAAGCCCATTGTACAATTAGACTTCATTCAACAGACGGTTTCTGAGTCTCTACCTTTGAAAACTACTTCAGATATACAAATGTCAAGTAACTCACAGGCTGACAAGGAAGACAAACATGGATATTGTTCTTTGTAGAAACACATGAGGAGTTCTGTATAATGAAGGCATGAGTCAAACACCAGGACTCCACACAGGAGGCAAGGTGCTCACCTTGTAGACAAAGGGAGCTTGAATAGTTCTTTTGTGCCATCCATTTTTGTCAAACCAGCCTCAACATGTAGGGTGGGTGAATTTCTCAGCACTCCACTTCCCCTGCATTATGCTTCATAAACATCTGAAAGTTTCTTCCAGAGGGCTTTTCTTCTCAGACAAGGAAACCTCAGCTGTTAATTGGTCTTTAAAGAGTGTATCATTGTACTAACTCTAGTGTTTTTGGTCTCAATGAAAACAAAACAAATAACAATATTATGCAAAAGGAATATGTTCCTAGAATTGGCTAATTCACCAAGTTTTTAGACAATGTCAGGCACAACATCCAAGGAAGGAAGATGCAAAAGAAAACAGGAAAAAGAATAAGAAATTAGAAAAAGTTGGTTCTCCTCACATTGCAGGTTCTTTCTCTCTCTCTCACTCTCTCTCTCCCCCTCCCTCCCTCCCTCCCTCAATCTCTCAATCTCTTTCTCTCAATATCTATCTCTATTTCTATTTTGTTGTTGTTGTTTGATTATGAAGCCTTCCCAGGTGCTTTTAGCAAATCTTGCCCAGTTCCATTTGCACCAGTGCTTCATCTGCTCACCATAAGGGCAAATGAGGAATTGCATGGCCAGATCCATCAAGGGGGGTGTTCCATGATGGGATAAGGGGAGAGGAGGCAGATGCACAGGTATCTCCTCTGAGTGTATTGCTGGATTCACTTAAACAAGATCAGATGACTCTTACGAACAAAGGGCAGAATTGCAGTTGCATAGGTAAGTAAGAATCTGTATTAGTGAAGTACTTGGGATTTGATTGAGCATTGTAACACAATGGGAAAGTGACTTGATATCACAAAATACCAAATTTTAAAAGTACATCACGTTAAGCTATGTGATATTGTGTCTGAGGTCAGCCCTGCATTTATAACTCTGGTCTGATAAAATTTTCTTCTCTAAGAATATGTCCAAAGCTAATAAGGAAAGACAACTTAAAAACCTTTGGGGAAAAAAAAAGTAATCACAAACAAGATGTATAGATTACCAACATTTCTAACCCATGGAAGCTCTGGAGAGATCAAATGTCAGCTTTACAATGTGAATTCTGTAGATATAATGATACTTAACAACATTCAGGTAAGACAAGATGTCTTGCATACCAACATCAAAGCAAATTAGAAATTTTCATGACAGGATAGTTTCCAAATGATGTAATCTTGCAAGATAACCCCAGGAAATGAATTACATTTTTGTTTTCTCCATGGTTTATCAATTCATCCTTTTCATGTAAAGTCTTCTCAAATTCCATCAATTAAGTAGCATGGCTAACACTTCAGAATCTTTTGACCAAGTTAATATGGGCATGAACCTGCACATGGAAATGAGAGCAGTTCTCAGAGTGGGTCAAGCCAGAACAAGACCATTAAATTCTGAGCATCTTAGTGGTAAGGGTTAAAAATGATTGCTTGACTCTATTGGAAAAGAGAGAAGATGGAGTGAGTGGGTGGCCAAACAATGATTTATTATTAGTAATAAACTGGCCAGGAGGCCAGCAAGCCCAATAATGGATCTTACCCGTGAGATCAGTGACAGTTCTCTCAGAGTTAGTTTTAAGCAAAGCCAAATGGAGAAGTACATCCCACATTCTACTACAGAAAAGTAGTTCAGCAGATCAAATGCCAGCCTTTGAAGAGTAAGATCTTGCAATGGAAGAGTTAAGTGTAGTTTGGGAATGAAGAACTGTTTCTATGCATTGTATCTAGCACAGACAAGTTTTAATCCTTGCATGATAACTATTGTAGGAAATTGAGCCCCAATGCCATATCACGAGGTGTAAAGACAGCCCTTATGAGTGTGTGCAGAGCCATCTGCTCCATGCCTGCCTGGTGGCCTCTTTACCATGCTTTCCAGTTTATTGGGTGAGGTTCAGCCTCAAGTTTAAAACCAGCATGAAAAGACAGACTGAGAAGCTTGCCCTCAGTACACAAACACTGATGCATGTTGGCACTTCGGATGACATTTATTCCCTGTCAACACTTCATTGGCGACTTAAAGTTCCTTTATGTTGATTTTGGCATAGACAGAGCCAACAAAAGCTAAAACAATAGACTGAAATGCGCAATGCATTAACCTTGATTATGTTACTATATTTGTTTTTCCCTTAAAGTAGCCAAAGCTGCTGCAGGACTGGAACAGTACATCACTTTGTTAAGCTGTCTGCACAATGCCCAAACAGTTGTTGAAAAGCTAAGAAAGATTTGTATTCATCTAGTTTCTGCCACAGGACAAACTAATATTTAGTTAATCTTTACTATCAGATTACTCCCAGAGAAGAATCAAATCAATTATGCAGATCTATCAGTGTTATATACAAATACTTCTCCAACTTCCTTAAAATAAAAATTAAAACCAATTTGGAACAGTATGCATATTTTACAAGTCTAATTCTATATATTGATCAAAGCTTCTCTAGAAAATATAAGAAATAACTTACTAAAAATTAAGTCATTATTAACTTGAACAACCTCCAGTTTATTTTTTATTTTGAAAATTGTTAGTCTTTCTATACAAAGTTATTTTATGAACAATAAAATACCTTAATCCTTTTAAAATTATTGAGTAAGATAAATAGAACATTCAATGAAATAAAAGTTGAGCGTTTTCTTTTTCTCTCTTTGAAGAAAATTATTATTTTTGACTCATTTTCTTTGTGATACAAGTCATAAAATTTAAATTGATGTCGCAGTAGGTTTTTTATATTGTGGATGGATTTTAAAATAAAAAGAGAGAAAAATACAGGCCCTGTATATTCCTTGTAATATATTTGAAAGAGTTGCTTTTAATTAATCACAAAGTAAGGCCTTAGTTATTTTAAGCATTAAACATCCCCAATGACTTCTATGAAGTATGAACATACCCAGACTGTCAGTTGCATTAATAAAAAAAATGTTTTTTTAAAAAACACATAATACTGCATCAAAATTATGATTTAATAGGTATGCAAATCAGGAAAATGTAAAATGATTAAATGTGTAAGAGCACGATTTCCTAGCTCAGGGTTACTTACAAGAGACACTAAGCTCAAAGTTACCCTTTTTATTTTTCTAGAAATTATCATAATTAACTAAAAGTCTCAAGAAACATTTTCGGCAGGGCTTAAGCCTATCTTTCACATATTCATCATAAGTAACAAGCCAAGGGATTTTCTCAAATGTGGCCATTAACATTCACCTTTTCATGAACTTTATGTTTAGAAAAATATCAAAAAAGAAACTTTGCAGGACAGGACAAAAACACAATAGGTATTCAAAGTCTCTATGTGTAAGGACATTAATTGCATCAGCAATGTGATCATCAGTGAGCATTATTCCCCAGGGGATGCTTGTTCTGCCTAATGGACTACAGAAGGCCCTCAAAGAGCCGAACCTATTTATCAGCCTGGAGAACCTCTTGCTGGGAATTATTACTTAATATCATAGCTTTTTCCTTTGCCAGGAACTTGATTTTCCAACACATCTCTCTAATGGTTTCTGTCTTCAGAAGTATGAAATTTGCTTCCATTTCGGAGGGTTGTGATGGTGACTGCTGAGTGGCCTTCTCGAATACCACTGGGCCTGGAATCGACCATTCAGTAAACATTTTTCTCCCACTTTGGGCTATGACTTAGTCTTTTTAGACAAGCGTGGATATGGAATAAATATTAACTCACGTAACATTTTGTGTGACGCTGCTAAGAACCTTTTCCTTCCTTAAACTGAAGGGCCAAGGACACCTTGGTGCTACTGAGGCAGGAAGAAGAACAGGTGTTTGGGAAAAGAGAGTCAGGGTGCACTGAAAGCAGGAGAAGTGGCTTTGAAGGTGTGTGCTTTCTATATTTCATAGTCTTGCAAACAGCTAATTCATAATGGAAAGACTAAATAGTGCACACCTGTATCATGACCCTGCACGCAAGGCAATGAACAGCTGTATATTAATAGGGATAGTACTGCTGACTTTATAAAATAACAAGGTGACCTAATAAAAATAGCTAAATGTTGAGTCTTTTTGGTTTTAATTTTTTTGCAATATAATCTGGCTACATTTATAAGGATAAAAAAACCATTATATTGTCGGGTAATTTTTGTTATAAGTTATTATTTAAGTTTTTTTTCTTTTTGCATTTTTTAGCCCATGTTTCCTCCTTTATTGTCATCCTATGTAAGTAAATATTATTTTCTTTAGGAGAGATATATGGTCAGGTGAAAGAGTCTTTTATTTGCAACTTGTGCTGTTTTTGATACTTAAGCTTATTAAAAAAATCATATAAAACTTCCTAGAGGTTAAAAGAAGAGAGAAAAAATATAAAGAGAGCAAAAGGAAATAAAAGAGTG
This sequence comes from Marmota monax, assembly GCF_021218885.2. NCBI lineage: Eukaryota > Metazoa > Chordata > Mammalia > Rodentia > Sciuridae > Marmota > Marmota monax. The sequence continues at coordinate 11,553,892 of NW_026695241.1, forward strand.
CACTTAATATGGGAAAGATAATATCTATAGTCTCATGAGTGGTGGAAGCCCATACCATGTCTTATGTTTTTTCTTGAAAAGCTCACAAGTTTTCTAGCAAAGTTTCTGTAGGCAGCTGAAGTCCACTTCCTATGGGGCCATCTCTGCTGCCCTACTACTGCCACCTCAACACTCACCTAGTTCTGTAAGAGACTTCCTATAACAAGTGGGCTAAGACAAAATGTAAGTCAAGTCTAATGTATAGATTGTATTTTATGGCACATTGGCACTAACTGCAGAATTCTCTTTCTGGAAGGTTGTTCCCCAAAAGATTTTGCAAATTTTTGTTCATTTTGGTTTTAATTTCTGTCTCATATTTACATACTTTAGCTCTTGCACCCAGAAAAGTGTTAAGCTATATTATCAATGGTTTTCATTTTTTCCATATTTTCTTGTCTACTCTCTGGAGTACGGTTTTTGACCTACAATTTCAGCAAGATTCCCGTAGTAAATTAAAATAAAAAACAGTAATCCTATAGATTATGCTATGGTTTAATTGTGATTTGTTTCTCATGAGTTCCTGTGTTCAAGACTTGGTCTTGTGGTGGTGTAAGCACTGGTGGACTTTAAGATATGGGACCTTGTGGGAGGCCTTTATATCATTGGGACACTGTCTTGCGAGAGATTAAGGTAGTTTTCCTGAGATACTGAATTAGTTCTCATTACACATGTAGTGACGTAGTACAGAATGGCTGAAGCCTGACCTCTGGTTTCCTGTCTGATTAGGTGATCCCACACACTTACCTATATGCTTTCATAAAATCATGATGCCATTAGCCATGATGTTACACAGCAATGGCGGGGGGGTGAGGGGGGGGTTCTCTTCAGAGCTGGTGCCATTCCTACTGGAATTTCAGCCTCTAAAATTATGAGATAAATAAACCTCTTTAAAATTATACAATCTCAGGTATTTCATTATGGTAATGGAAATTTACTTAAGTAGAAAAGTTTATTTTTAAATTTTTTAATTATTTTTATTTTTATTTTCTTTGCAGTGCCAGGAATTGAACCCAGGGCCTTGTATGAGCACTGAACTATATTCCCAGCCCCAACCACCTTTTAATTTTTAAAGAATTTTTATTTGTATTGAAGATAACAATGTCATGTTCATCATATATGCTACAAATTTATTTATCTTTTACATGGTTGTGGAATTTGTTTCTACTCAATCTCTCAAACCTGCCTCCTTTCCCCATTTTTGAGTTTGTTTTTAGAGCTATATTTCTAATGTCTTTCCCAGGAAATTATCGAAAGATTTTGCTTATATTTTCTAGTGACTTTGTAACCCACCACATTTTATAGGCTTTTTTTTTAATTCCCAGAGAATTCATAAAGTGGATGTTTTCAATCCATATCCCTCTACATCTTCACTGAATGAAATAAATTTGAGAGAAGTAAAAAGTGGTAAAAATTCATGTGGGCCAATTTTGATTATGGTTTGCAAAATGAAAGAAGAAAAAGCTATGCTGGAAAGGCTGTCCAAATCAAAAAGCTGGGTATCAGGTTGCTTGCCTCAAAACATTCTGTTTCCTAAATTTCTACCACAAGAAGTACAAAGATTTCCACATCCTACGCAGTACACAATAGTTTTTTTTTTTTTTTCCTACTTTGGTGAATTTGAATTGCAGCTGAAGTAGCACACACAAATACAAGTACTGCTGGATAAAGAAATGACTTCAATGAAATGCAGGCACAAGAGATAGCTTCCTCTAGATTTACCAAGAAAGTGTGTGTGTGTGTGTGTGTGTGTGTTTGTCTGTCTGTCTGTTTCTCTGTCTCTCAAGCATGATGAATTACATGACCAAACTTGGATGTAAAAAACTTAACATATTTTTCTCAATCCTATTAGCATGCTATACTTTTGAATAAATGACAGGCAACAATTTAAATGTTGTTGCTTAGTTTTTGGGCTTCTTTTTTTTTAAAAAAAATAATTATTATTTTTTTTTAGCATTTGAGAAACCAGAAGGTAGCTATTTTTAAAAGCTTTCCTAAATGTCTACCTCCCAAAATGGCCTTTTAGTCTCAGTTACCAGATATTTTTCTTCCACAAAGAAAGAAAATAAGTAGTTCTGCTTCTACCTATAACCTCCATCAATAAACACAGTAATACAAACTTCTTTACATCTTAATAATTGCCAAGCTAAATTAACAAGCTGCTAATGTTTTGATTTACAAATTGAAGGCCCCTTTGGTTTGCTTGGTCTTCAGGAAGATTGAGCTGTCTGGCTATTCCCTGAAAGTAAGTAAATGACTGTTTATTCATTCCCTTGATTAGAAGGCTGCCCTCCAGCCAGATAAAAGAGGTTCCATAATAAATGTGAGACTCCCATGTTTTGTTTTGCTTTCTGGATTTAGCACTAAACATTAAAAGCAATTGGAGATTGATTTTTGTTCGGGGATCGGTGCCAGATAAAACAAGGAGTGAGCAAGCAGACTAGTTTGTAGACATGAGCTCCTTTGTAATGAGGAGAGGATTTGAGTTTTAATGTAACAGTAACTGGGTTATTCCAGGTGTGTGTGGTGGTGGTGGTGGTGGTGTGTGTGTGTGTGTGTGTGTGTGTGCGCGCGCGCGCACGCGTGCACATACATATGCCTCCCAGCCTCAGCAGGGCTTCTTAATTTATATTCAATGATATTCTGTTAGTAGTTGCTGTTTTCTAAGATGAAAACTAAATGCAGCTCACCATTTCTTTAGTCATTGAACCAAAAAGCTTCAGTTGATTTTTTTTTTTTCCATGAGACCAGTTTGACAGCAATATTGTGGGGACTAAAACACACACACACACACACACACACAGCATGAAATGAAAGAGATTTCCATATATACATTTGCAATACATTATTTATGTAATGCACATACTTCTTTTTAATTTCTTCCTTTTTCTCTCCTTCTTCCCTCCCACCTTTTGGAGGACCACAGGGCTTCCTTTACTGTATAACTTTGTCTTTTGACATCAGGTCACAAATCAATTCCTTCCAATTCATCTCTTTTCTGCCCTTGCCTTAGGGACAATCTGTGTCTCCTTTGACTCGAAATGGAACTAACTGCTCTGCTTTTTGGAGTTGCTGACAAATTGGCCAATAATGGGAATAATGGATATAGCAGTCTCTTGTCTCCCTCTGAGCAATTTACATGTCAAGCCTAAAGTGTCTCCTCAGTAGATTCCTGGGCCCAGAGGAATACCCAGTTGCAGTTACTAATGGAGCTGCTTGTCTGAGTGCCTAAAATCAATAGATCGATAAATAAAATTATCTCAGTTGCTAAGAATATATGCTGCAGTTTGAACCATAAGCAAAAAGATGGGATAGACAGAGAAGTTGAAAAGCGGAGGAGAGATAATTTCAAATTAATATTTGGGTTTACATTCTCCTCTATTTCTAACTTGTAGAGTGTTATCTGGATGCCCTACTTCTGTGAGATGAAAAGTGTTGTAAACTTTATGATAAAAACCAGAAGTGAGGAGAATGAGGTAGCTTTGCTGGTTTTTTTTTCTTTTTCTTTTTCTTTTTTTTTTGCTTCAGCAATCCAGGCAAACTTGAAAGAGATTTAATTTGTTTCAGAGAAAGGAGAATCAATGTCTACAACTTCTCCCTCATTTGAAGGAATCCACTCCCAAGTCTCTAAAACCTAGTGCTCTCCTTGACTCCTGAGGAAATGATCAGGCAATTCACTCCTGTTACTGAAAACCCACTGCTATGGCACAGCTCTCTGAAGGTGTTTGTGGAGAAAAGAAAATGCATATAGTAGTGATTCAGTAATTCATTTCACCACTCACTCATTCATAATATAAGAGAGAGCAGAAAGCAAGTATTGGGGCATAGTGGACACTAGTGGGACTGGTTGCCTATGATTGTCCTTTTTTTTTTTTTTAAATGAGAAGCATTTATTTGATTTGGAATAGCACCATAATATATGCAACTCAAGTCATACAATTAATTTTATGAGGCTTCCTGTCTTATGTCTTATTATCTCATTACAGACATTTATGACCCCTCCCCTGAAGGCCAGGATTCATTCACCCCTTCACTCATCCCATAAATATTCATGAGATAGCTACTGCTTTCTGAGGCTGGGAGCTGAACTGAAGGTGTGTAACAAAATGAGCTGGTTTGCAACTGGCATTATGATACTTGGGCAATCCAAGAACTGAAAACCAAAGACCAATAAAACTTGCATCCCTCCATGCTAGTTAATAGTATATATACACACATATCTAACAAGGTAACTTATTAAAAATATTCAATGGCCAAAATCATAGGCTATTCCAAGAGCAATGCTGAACCCCAATTTTTTTTCATGTATTCCTAAATCTAGTCTGTATCTTTCTTATCTCTAAATTTTTCTTCTCCCTCTCCATTTTTTTTTATTCATGGAAGTACACATTTTTAATCAAACAAAATAATCCTATTTTACTAATTCTCTTTGGATAGGGGCTCATTCTTTTTGAGTAATCAGATAAAATTGTCATTTAGTTCTTCTGTCTAGTAAATTATAGCAACAGATTTACTAGTATATCATCCCTATATACTCTTTGTTATATGATAAAAATAACTTATTTCCCTATTTAATATTTATTGTTTGAATTTCCTACTCCTGCCTGATCCAGTGGTTGCAGACCCTATTGTTCAAAAGTCTATGATCATCTTCTCACAATCTAAGAATTTCCTTGAGTCTACAAATACTAAAGCTCTTTAGAAGTCTTTTTTATCTTAAAATATCAGTCATAGGGCTGGGGATGTGGCTCAAGCATAGCGCGCACTGCTGGCATGTGCGCGGCGCTGGGTTCGACCCTCAGCACCACATACAAATAAAGATGTTGTGTCTGCCGAAAACTAAAAAATAAATATTAAAAAATTCTCTCTCTCTCTCTCTCAAAAAAAAAAAAAGGAAAATATCTGTCATAATGCCTCTGGAAAACCTTATTTATATTTCCATGTCCATTTTTTTATTATTGTTCTTTTTTTTCACAAATGAAAACAAACAATACACAATTCTTTTGGGTCAGATCATTATTTTTCTTTCCTTTTCTTTATTTCTTTCTCTTTTTTTTTTTTTTTTTTGTCCTGTAGAATGTGATATGTCTTTTGGCATGCAGTGATTCATTAGACAGATAATGTGGAAATGAGATTTACATGCCTTTATCAGACTCTGCCCAAGTGAGGAAAAACGCCACTGGATAAACCTCTTCCATGAAGGGGTGTGTTACAATTCTCTGAAGAAAAGCATTCTACATATGTACACTGTTAATAGGGCATGATTCACACTCATTAATGGAAATCATCCGAGGCCAATAAAGATCTTTTGATGAATTCAAACAAACTTACTCTAAGAAATTTACTACAGAAACAGCGGTCTGATGTGATACCTGATTTCTTGTTTATCTCTTCAGAACTTTTTCTTGCCACAACATACTAACTCATGTCAGTTCATTTTTATTTTTTTAATCTTCCTTACCCAAGTGGATGTTAAGAAACCTTTCTCACACCTAGAATCACGAGATAATCTGGTCAAGGAAGTGAGAAGACATAGATTTAAACCTAGTTGTTGTGAGAATGTGTAGGTCCCAGCACTCAGATCAGCAGGTGATGTATGAATATAAGTAAATGGATAAACAGATGTGATCAGGTGAGTATTGACTTCATGTGAACCTTTGTTCTCACAGGGTTGAAATCTCAAGAATAGATGTATATGGAAAAATATGAAGGCTGCATTGCCAAGACCTAAATTTAGCAGTCCAGATATAATTGCTGGCTTAATCAAATGGCCAGTGGGTACTTTGACCAGCTTGGTATCTGGGTGGATACCAAGTAGAGCTATCATTCTCTTTTCCCTTTAGCTCTTAAACTTTCTAAAAAACTTGAAGCTTACTTAGAGGAATAGGAGTCTTGCAAAACTTTTGCTATAGGCAATATTGTATAATTTGATATATTGTGTGTCTCAGCAAATAATTCACAATTAGGATCTGAGGGTAATTACGGTTACTGTTTTTTGTTGCTTATTTCTAAAGAAGCATAAACCTTTTATTTGCTATTTGTCATTTACTATTATGTGTTTTTGTTTTCTAAGGGAACATAAAATTTTCATTATTATGATTATGACAGCTGCATGAGAAAATTTTTCAATGAAAAATATGGAAAACACACTTTTGAAATAATTATGGACTTTTGATTCTCTCATAACACCAAGTTACAAAACGTGTTCTAGAAAGGAAGAACTTCATCATACTTCCTTAAGCCCCTGGCCATTTAGTACTTTGCTACCCTGCTACTCTTATTTAATAATTGAGTGAGTGAGACTGTTGATGGAGATACCATGCAATGCTTTTATCCAGGGGGGAAAATACAGAAACAAAAGTCTTTCACTGTTCATGCCCACGCCATCTATGGTTTTCTCTAGCATGCCTCCTGGTTTGTAGCTTTCCTTTTCCAAAGGCAAGCCACATTTGGAAAGCTGGTGACCCATGTACTTTTATATATTGGTATATAAGTCCCCAAAGAACTGTTATGTTTAACTGTTATTGCAGATTGTATTTTACAGTTGCCCAAGGTTGTGTTAAAGAGGGTGTTTTGCTCTTTGACTTAGACATGTTCTCTGAAATATGTTATTTTACTGATTCACAAATGTCTCACAAGCTGAGAGTTTTACTATCCATGTCACCAATAAACTATGTTCCTTATCATACTTAATTATACGCTCAAGTCCTGGACCTGAGATTTGGCTAAAATTGAAGTAAGAGGAATATCTATTAAGTGACTATGTTTTTGTAACCTTGAATTATATGTCATTATTTGGATACATACTCCCTTTTATTTCACAAGCTCCTATAAATTGTCCAAAAAAAAACCCCTCAGAATGGGTGGTTAAAAATATGGAGATTTTAGTCTCTTGCACTTAAAAGTATGAATCAAATAAATCAAAATGGGGAATGAACTATTCAACTTATATACATTATGCCAAATTCATCTCATAAAAAAGAGATGGTAACAGCGTGTATTATTTAATACATATTTCCTTTGTATTTTTAAGTTCTTGATAATTTTCTTAGGGTTTTGAAATATACTATCAAAGTTTGTCAATATGACGATTCTCTGAGATCAAATATTGTCAATATCTTTTTGTTTTAAAATTGATAGATAAAAGATATACAGAGACAAGACAATCATCCTATAATCATAAAAACCATAAGTAATGGGACTCAAGGTCAGTATTGGCCTTCTAAGTCCTTTTCAAGATTTTCACATCTGTATGCTGTGAATTCAGAAAGCATGGCAAACATGTTGTATTTGTGCTTCTTGCACTTGTTATTTGAAGCCATTTGGTGAACATTTAAAAAGTCTGGAGATAAACTTGACAAATTTCAAGGTAAGTTTGGTCATTTCTGCACCTTTACTCTGTGAAAGGTCATCAAGTTGTAATTCACTTCTTTGGAAGGAGGAGAAATACTTTCAATCATGCTTAGTGCATACTAAAAATGAAATGCAAGATGTTAAAGAGCCTTAAAGGCCATCCTTTGAGAAACCACATTAAGACTACTATATCTTAAAGAAGACTAGGTATAGATGGCTACATTTCGATGGCATATTGCAGTCCTTGAATATATCACTTGGTGCATGTAACAATCTAATTTATCATTATACAAAATTCCTTGTTGCAGATATACCAGCAAAATTTAGGTGCATAAATTAGTGTAAAATGATACAAATTACATTTATTAATAAAAAAAGATATTTAAGAATAGTGTCAGTATTGAATTTTTAATATGATAGGAGCATCATTATAACACTACAGCCACACTCTGACTATCAGAGCTCAGAGGATTTTACTCTTGATCTCCCACTGAGTCAATCTGTTTCCAAATCTCACAGATTCTATCCATATTTTCTTACACATTTCCTTCTACTTTCAGAACTTGTCCATATTTTATCACTGCTCTGACAGTTTTGAGCACACTCCAAATCCTATCTACTCAATCTAACCTGCAAACTTCTCAGAAAGATATTTTTTATCTAATCAACTCTAACAATTTATCTTCTAATTACTTCTTAAAAACAAATTACTTTTGCTATTATTTCATGTTATGGAACATATAGAAAATGTCACATATACAACATGATGGGGTAAATGGAGGATATCTGAGTGAATGGAGGGAATTGATGAAATAATGCATTTTTATATTCTGCACAATTAAAATAAAATAAAATGAATATGGGATATATTACATTTTGAATTTTTCTAATAGAGTATTTTCAAAATTTTAAAGAAGAAGCTTGAGTAGGGCTATAGTATCAATATAGATCAAGCTTGTCTCCCATGGTACTGGTGTTTGAAACCTGATTCCCAGAGCGACCAATAATAAGATGTGGAAACTAGTGGGAAGTTACTAGGTCTTCTAGGACTGCTACCCACCTATGGTATTTATCATGGGACCACAAATTACCTTTTATGAGAAAAAAATATTATAAAAGATTATCTCTCTGTTGTTTGACTTTATGCTGGTGGATACCATCTCTCCCTCTGGCAAACACTCCCATCAATATGATGCTACCCCACATCATGTGAACAGCTTTGACAGATCCAGTGACATGCTCAGCCTCCAAAATTGTAGACTAAATGAGCTTCTTTCCTTTAGGAGTTACTCAGTCTCAGGTATTTTGCTTATGGTAAAAAAAAATGAACTAATACAATTGGCCACTGAGAAACTTTGATTTTCAGATTTTAACCTGAAAATGTGATCAAAACTTTCAATGATAATTCTTTCATTTGTTGTGAATGTCTTCATTAACGGGAAATTTCTTTCATATATGTAGGTCATTGCCAAGAGCAAAAAATAACATATTATTTTTGGCACTAACCAAAAGAAATTTGTCTGTAAGCATTGAAAGACTTCAGAGGACGGGGCTGGGGATGTGGCTCAAGCGGTAGCGCGCCCATAGCACAAAAGTTAATAACTAGAATCAACAAATGGGACTTATTCAAACTAAAAAGTTTTTTCTCAGCTAAAGAAACAATAAGAGAGGTAAATAGAGAGCCTACATCCTGGGAACAAATCTTTACTCCTCACACTTCAGACAGAGCCCTAATATCCAGAGTATACAAAGAACTCCAAAAATTAGACAATAAGATAACTAACAACCCAATCAACAAATGGGCCAAGGACCTTAACAGACACTTCTCAGAGGAGGACATACAATCAATCAACAAGTACATGAAAAAATGCTCACCATCTCTAGCAGTCAGAGAAATGCAAATCAAAACCACCCTAAGATACCATCTCACTCCAGTTAGATTGGCAGCCATTATGAAGTCAAACAACAACAAGTGCTGGCGAGGATGTGGGGAAAAGGGTACACTTGTACATTGCTGGTGGGACTGCAAATTGGTGCAGCCAATTTGGAAAGCAGTATGGAGATTTCTTGGAAAGCTGGGAATGGAGCCACCATTTGACCCAGCTATTCCCCTTCTTGGTCTATTCCCTAAAGACCTAAAAAGAGCATGCTACAGGGACACTGCTACATCGATGTTCATAGCAGCTCAATTCACAATAGCAAGACTTTGGAACCAACCCAGATGCCCTTCAATAGACGAATGGATTAAAAAAATGTGGCATTTATACACAATGGAGTATTACTCTGCATTAAAAAATGACAAAATCATAGAATTTGCAGGGAAATGGATGGCACTAGAGCAGATTATGCTAAGTGAAGCTAGCCAATCCCTAAAAAGCAAATGCCAAATGTCTCCTTTGATATAAGGAGAGTAACTAAGAACAGAGTAGGGACGAAGAGCATGAGAAGAAGATTAACATTAAACAGAGATGAGAGGTGGGAGGGAAAGGGAGAGAGAAGGGAAAATGCATGGAAATGGAAGGAGACCCTCAGGGTTATACAAAAGAACATACAAGAGGAAATGAGGGGAAAGGGAAAAATAATACAAGGGGGAGAAATGAAGGTCAATAGAGGGGGTAGAGAGAGAAGAGGGGTGGGGAGGGGAGGGGAGGGGGGATAGTAGAGGATAGGAAAGGTAGCAGAACATGACAGTCACTAGTATGGCAATATGTAAATCAATGGATGTGTAATTGATGTGATTCTGCAATCTGCATATGGGCTAAAAATGGGAGGTCATAACCCACTTGAAGCAAAGTGTGAAAGATGATATATCAAGAACTATGTAATGTTTTGAACAAGCAAGTGAACATCTTAGGACAGATCATATTTCCACTGTATCAAAAAGTCCTGCTATGATAATCTAATTTTAGATTTTAAGGTCAGACTGGACAACATAAATCTCATCTCTTAAGAAAAACAACATTAAACAGGGATGAGGGATGGGAGGGAAAGGGAGAGAGAAGGGAAATTGCATGGAAATGGAAGGAGACCCTCAGGGTTATACAAAATTACATACAAGAGGAAGTGAGGGGAAAGGGAAAAACAATACAAGGGGGAAAAATAAATGACAGTAGAAGGGGTAGAGAGAGAAGAGGGGAGGGGAGGGGAGGGGAGGGGGGATAGTAGAGGATAGGAAAGGCAGCAGAATACAACAGACACTAGTATGGCAATATGTAAATCAATGGATGTGTAACTGATGTGATTCTGCAATCTGTATACGGGGTAAAAATGGGAGTTCATAACCCACTTGAATCAAAGTGTGAAATATGGTATATCAAGAACCATGTAATGTTTTGAACAACCAACAATAAAAATTAAAAAAAAAAAAAAGAACGACTTCAGAGGAATAATTCTCTAAATATACTCCAAATTTGAAATCACCCTTAAAATCTTCCAGCTCTTCCTTTTATGCTATTGAGAAGTGAAATGTTGAAATTTCTTATGTTAATCCAAAAGGATATGAAATTAAAACATTTTCATATCATTTAAAATATTAATAAATTATTTTTATTAATTAAATATATTGATAAATTGTTTTTAATAGAATTTTAAAACTAAACAACACGGTAAACATTTTTAAATATACTCTTCCAAAGTTAAATTTTTGTTCTAAATACATAAAATATATAGATTAATCTACTTCATGCATTTTTTGCATTTGTTAAAAATATGTTTATGCAGAATGTTCAGAAATTTTACTTAACTGTTTTGAGAAAACAATAATCATTCAATAGTTTGTAAAGTGATAATTGTCCAAAATAATTTCTCCATTTTTTTCTATTAATTTTCTCTTAGCTTATAGTTTTGACAAATGTTATGCACACCAAAACACTTCAGATAGTAATATTCTCTTCCTAATGTTTTGCATAAAGCTGAAAACAATATTGACCTGAAAATTTTCAGAACCCCATGTCTAATTTCATTTAATATGGAACTGAAGCCACAGGCAAGGCTGTTAAGGATGATTTTTTTTTTTCGGTGAATTTAGTAATGTATTATTTTAAAACTATTTTTTTCGAAATATATATTAATTGGTGCATCCCATATACATAATCTTCCTAATCAAGACACTTTAGTGAGTAAATGTGTATAATTAAGAGGTTGGATGTTATGGTTTAGATATGAGGTGTCCCCTGAAACACTCAAGTATTAGACAATGCAGGGATGTTCAGTAGTGAAATGATTAGATTACAAGAGCTATGACCCAATCAGTGGATTTATCTATTTGATGAGCTTAATAATACGAATGGACTGTTGGGTGGTAGCTGTAGACAGGAGGATCTTGACTGGAGGACATCTGTCACTGGAGTATGGGCATGAGGTCTGTTTTGTGTCTTGGCTTCTTGCTCTCTCTCTCTCTCAGCTTCCTGGCAGCCATGAGCAGAGCAGTTGTCCCCTACTACACCATTCCACCCTGATGGTCTGCCTCACCTCAGGCTCAAAGGAATGGAGTCTGCCAACCATGAACACAAATCTTTGAAACCATGAACCAAAATATACTTTTTCCTCCTGTAAGTTATTCTTGATAAGTATTTTGATCACAGTCACAAAAAGCTGACTAACTTATAGAGTATGGCAAGAACTTTAACAAAGAAAAATCCTGAGTGAACCTAATATTCATTTACCAATATAACTCATCTTTCCACTATGATTATCATAACTAATATTAATTTACTTAATCCTTATATAACAACTGATGGACTTATGCTATAGAATGTACTACTATCTCTATTTTAAAAGTCAGGGTGCTTTAATATATATATATAGAGTAGTGCTGGGGATTAAACCCAGGGCCCTATACATTTTGCACATTCAAAGCAGGCACTCTACCAACTGAGCTATAACGTCAGTCCAAAAATTATGGTACTAAGATCAGAAGTGGTTAAATAGTTTGCAGCATATCACATGACAAATGCAGAGCCAGTATCTTTTGAAAAATCTTAAAATATGGGTGCATTAACATTGATTTGGTAATGCATTTGACTTTGTGTATCCTTGCCTATTTACTTATATTTTTGTGAGCTCTATGATTTTTTTTCACATAGTGGTATTTTTAAAAAGTATCAATTTCTACTTAAATACTTGTCCTGAATAGTGTTTTTGATATTTTCATGAAGGAAAAAAATGACATTCTTCTAAGCAATTTCTTTTCATGTCTTTTAACTAGGGAAGTCATTTTTGTTTTCATCTTCTGAATCACTATGGCCATTATGTCACTGGTTACATCAACAACATATTACTGAGATATAGTATTTCTTAGCTTATAGTATTTCTTAGCTTTATTGGTTCCAAACATTAGTGTGGGACATTAGTTTATGAAAGATAGTAAAATATGGCATTCTGTAATGTGTGAAGCATTTTGGATTTTGTCATCACTGTGTAATCTTGTGACTAGTTATCCTTAGTATGATCTCATACCACTGGAACTAATCTCATGAGGGTGATTGTCATTTTCCACTTGCAAACACTTAAAAGAGTGAAAAACTCTTTTTGGTCTCATGGATATTTTGTTTACCAAGGTATCAATGTAGTTAAATCATCAATATCATTTTTTAAAAAATTTCAAAACAAAAATCAGACAGTTTAGGCTGAGGTCAAAAATCATAGGGACCCATATGTGCATATTAGATAATATTCATTTTATTACCTAATTAATTATAAACATTGAGATTATTCTGTCTTATACATTAGATAACTTCTCTTCAAATTCAAATAGTTGTCCATCTTGGTGTTAAATGGAAGATTTTTAATAATATTAACATATATGCTCAAAGCAGTTATTAACCTCTGTGGCATTGAAATTTTGATTTTTGATCTCAGGCTCATCTGGAGGAAGGACTCTACCTGGAGTTCAGTCAAGCCTCAGTGGGGGCACAATCATACACTCAAGTACCTGAACTTGATTTTCTGCCTCAAGATCTCTGAAACAGAGAAAAAAAAATATTTAGTTTGAAGTTTAAGTACATCAAGAAAGCACAGATGAATTAACCCTTTCCAGGGCTACCCACAGTCAATGAATCAGCAAGTAGGTAAAGATTCCCAGCCAACTGTTCACCACCAGGCATACTATGAGGGCTCTGGCTGACTGCTCAAGAGATCAAGAAAGGCAACATCTTTGCAGCCCACAATGAAAATTAGCAGCTAAAGTGTGTTACCAGATTTTCTCTTTCCTTTCCTTTCTCATTGCTCATTCCTTCCTCCTGGAATCACCTCTCTTCATTCCAATCACTCCTTTTGAAAGGTATCACTGAAGGCAAAATATAGTAGATTATTTTGAGAATATTGTAAGTTGATTTATAGCAACAGCTTTAAAACATTAAGCACAGGGTAAACAAGTATATAAGCGAAATATCATTTACCTATCAAATTTCTGAAAAACGAACAAAATAAACACGGTGCTTTATACACCTATGTGACAAAATTATTTTAATCATGAATTTATGAATTCTGAAATGTGTAATCTCTCTACTTGAAATATTTTACTACATTTTTAATGACAATTCTGAATCAGCTTTTGACCAATTCTTAATATCAAATGACAAAATATTTGATAAAAAAATATGAGAAAGAAAGAAAAGAATGAGGAGGAAGATGAAAAGATCAAGGAGGAAAATGAGGGGAGGAATGGAGGAGGGACCATTAAGAAATAAGGGACTGTTTTGTAGCATACATATAGTGCACCCACAGATAGGTTTGGGGACAGGGACTCTGTCCCAATACGCACTCAATCTCTACTCCTAAGATTTCATCTTATTTTCCAGTCTCATCCTAAACTTGTAAAATTATTATTACTTTATGTGTTAGGTCTTTCTTTTCAATTAAAGTAAGATCTCATATTTCTGTGCCTACCTATATATTTCATATACTTCTTTGATTTGTCCATAGATTGTACTAAACAAGTATTTACTTTGCTATGCTCTGCAGTACCACTAGTTTCACACCTCAAATTTTAATACATATGTGAGTTATATTTCTAAGCTCTCTCTTCTGTTTGTTGATTAACCTTTTTATCCCTGAGCTAACAGTACACATTTAATTTTTTTTGAGAGAGAGAATTTTTTTTAATATTTATTTTTTTTTTTTTAGTTTTCGGCGGACACAACATCTTTGTTTGTATGTGGTGCTGAGGATCAAACCCGGGCCGCACGCATGCCAGGCGAGCTTGCTAGCGCTTTGAGCCACATCCCCAGCCCACATTTTAAAAATTTAAATAGAAATATAAATTGGAATATATCTTGGAATACAGTAAGTTAAAGTCCTTTACATTTTTCTTATTTTTCAGTAATTCTTTCCTCTTCTTGGGTGTTTTCTCTTACATAGACAATTTGGCATTCATCAACAAAATTGTTGATTTTTAGTTGGAATTACATTGGCACCATAGATGAAAAGGCCAGATCCATTCTTCCGGACTTGAGGTGAGGCAGAACATCATGGCTGAAGAGTGTGGCAGAGGGAAGCAGCTCACATCATAATCAGAAGCCCAGAGAGAACTCTGCTCACTAGATACAAATATATATCCCAAAGCCACACCCCCAAATTCTACCTCCTCCAGGCACACCCTACCACTTCAGTGACCACTCAGTTAATACTATCTGAGGATTAACTCACTGATCAGGTTAAGATTCTCACAACATAATTTCTCCTTCAACCATCTTGCATTGTCTTACATTTGAGCTTGGGGGATATCACATCTAAATAATAATAAATTTCAAGAAAAAATATTAACTATATACAATCAATAAAATCTTAATTACATATACTTTTTGATAAAATATAGAGCTATAATTAAACTCTTTGATTTTAGATTGAAACTATCCATGTGATTATCTTGCTAAACTCTACTATTCTAGTATTTTTAAATAGATTTATAAAAATTTCTCAATGTAGAAAAATTATAAAATTTTTAAGTATAATATTTTTCAACAGAATGCTATCCCAATTTAATTATTCCTTAGGTGCATATAATTCCTTACGTGTTTTTAATATTTTAATTAGTGTTCTGCTAAAGTAGATAGTATGAACAATTTACACAAAATCATGATCTTAAATATTATTAGCTATACATTCTTCTCTTTGGGCACTTGAGGTCTGTTTGAAGAAAAATAAACAAATCAATAAATAAAAACAAGTAAGCAAAAGACCACAATATGAGAATATAGGTACCAGAAAATATTAATTCATAGCTGATGATATTTCCCTATTCTCTTGTGGACATGGTGAGTCTTACATATTCACATATGTTTCAACAACTTTAGTTTTCATACATTTGTGATAATCCTCTTGCAACAAAACTGTCCTACAGAAGCCGAATGGCCAAAATATATTCATTTAATATATCCATATCAAAACTAACAACCTCTGGCACATTTTACATTAATTAATTACCTAACATTAAGCAAACACAATAAGTGAAGGATCTAGTTGGTGACCACTGTCCCAAGACATGTTTCTAGTCTATTTGCAGAAAATAAATCAATTAAAAAACTTTGAATTCACATAAGTATTCCAAAAATAGTCACTCTGCTTACTCTCATTATGTTACCTAAATGAAAAAAAAATTAAATATTTTTAACCAATAGTGAGTTTTAGTATTTTTCACTTTGACTTGTTATTATTGATGTTTTTTTTCCTGTTATTATCATATTAACATTCAGTTCATTGCTTTAGCAGTTCAACACTCCTAATTTCAGAGTTCAATATATTATTTTCATCAATCCCTTCTTAAATTCCCTGGAAATTAGCTAAAACTTAAATTTATTTCTGATCATCTAAATAATATGAAAACCTTTAAAGTGGCTAACAATAGTATCTCAGAAAAAAATGGGTATGTCTCTGTACACAGGTGTAACTGGAATTTGAATATTCTTTTTTAAAATTAATACAGTTAAGGTTTTAAAATAACAGATGAGATTGTAGGCATCTAAAGATCAACAGCAAAACAGTGATGAAAATAATTTTAGAGGACCTCCAAAATTGGAGGGATATTCCATGTTCATATATTAAAAGAATTAATCTTGTTAAAATGCCCATACTATTTAAAGCAATATATGAATTCAATGTAATCTTTGTCAAAATCTCCATGGTGTTCTTCACAGAAATAAAAACAAAAATCCTAAAATTTATGGGGAACTACAAACGACTCCAAGTAGCCAAAGCAATTCTGAGGAAAACAAAAGTAAAATGAAAAAACAAAGTAACAAAGTTGGAGATATTACACCTTCTGATTTAAAATTATATTACAAAGCTATTGTAGTTAAGACAGTATGATATAGCATGAAAAATTATACTGGATTGTGATAGAGAGCTCAGAAATCCATCCAAATATATAAAATCAACTAGTTTTTGACAAGGACACCAAGAAGGCATAATGAGGAAAGGATATTTTTTTTCAATAATTGGTCCTTGAAAAATTGGATTCCACATGAAAATAAATGAAACTTTTGTACATCGTATACAAGTATTCAACTCGAAATGAATAAAATACCTAAACATTAGACCTGAACATTAAAGTTCTAAAAGAAAACACGGTGAAATACCCCCAACATTGTCATTTGAAATGATTTCTTGGATATTGCAACAAAAATTAATATATAATCACATCAAACTAAAAGCATCTGCCCAGCAAAGTAAATAACCAGCAAAGTGCAGTCGACTCATGAATGGGAAAACATTTACAAAACATGCAGCAGATAAGTGGTTAACATTTATTATGATTTTTTCTTTAAATGTACACAATAAAATTTGTTTAAAAAGGAGAACTACCAGGTGCGGTTGTATATGCCTAAAATCCAAGTGACTTTGGAGGCTGAGACAGGATTGCCAAGTTGTAGATCATCCTTGGCATCTTATGTCAAAATCAAATTTAAATAGATCTGAAAATTTATTTCCCAGGTATAGCACTTTGGGTTCAATTCCCAGTACCATAAAAAAAAAAAGTCTTCAACTAAAAAACAATAATGATGACCAAATTTCTTCTGATGCTCTAAATTGTGCATCTTTGGGCACACTGTTTATGTATCATAGCTCTGACATTATGTTGATGTCTGTCTTTTTTTTTTTTTTTTCAATTTGTGACTATGCCGTAATTTACTTAAAGGATGTTTGCCTGATATGTCAGCTCTACAATTATGGAAAGACAGAGAGTAGAGTTTTACATCTTTTCACAGAATAAGCCTCTGACCGTGATATAAACCATGATTGTGACCAAAGGATCACAATCCTAATGCCAACAAAACTCTAAAAAAAAAAAAAATACTTTCAGTGTGAAAGGTGATATTGTTTTTGTTCATTGTAGTCCATGTTTCCTAGATTATTTGGTGTTCCTGAGAACACAAGGCATTTTCTAAAATAAAAAAAAAAATTCATTTTTCATTGTAAATAATCAATTTTTGCTTGAATTTTTAATTCAACAATGTCCTCAGGAATATTTGTAAAAAGAAACCATGTAAGTGTTTACTACTAAAGATCTTAAAAACTTAGTAAGAGACAAACATCTTAAAGAGATATTTATTGCAATTAAAAATTTAGCATATGCCAGAGCATAGTCTTGCCATTGTTTTTCACAATGCTAAAGATATAAATAAATGCAACTTACAAAAAAAGTAAAGAATAATGTTTAAAATTATGCAGCAAATTGGGCCTTTAAAATACCTAAAAATTAAAAAGTTATCACATGTATAAGTTAGCCTGAGGGCGCGCACACACACAAACACACACACACATACACACGCACACTCACACACACTTTAATGATCAAATGATCATAAGAAATAAAGATTAAGAAAAATAAGAAGAAATGTCTGTCAGCTTTCATGATAAATATGCAAATTTTAAACTACAAACATCCAAACATTTAGAGTATGTATTTGTATCTTCTTTGAATGAGTCTCATGAGGAAAGACAAAGAAGGAGTACAAAGATGAAGGAAAGGAGACTGGTTTTGTTTATTAAGCAACTTGGATAAAGATGGAGATGCACAGTCACTAGTGAGCCAAGAGAAAGCAGGGCTTATAAAGACTATGATTTGGTCAAGCAATAACCTGTCACACAAGTTAAGACAGGAACTGTGGTATGTAGTCCTTTGGCAAATAGTCTAGAGAATTATCTATTTAGAATGCTAGAAATACATGTAAGCATTTAGGTCTGCATAGGCATGTTATTGATTCCGTTATCTAATGGTGCAGAGGTTAGAGGTCAATTGTCAAGCATAGAGCAGTAGTGATCATGCAGGAAGTCATCTGAGTAAGAGACAGCTTAAAGTATCTAGAAGGCATTCAGTAAATGACAAGGGGATTGGAGGAGACCAGAGAACACTAAAAGAAGGATAACTCTAGTGACATATGTATTTGCTTTATTTCACAGTATCTCCAAGTCATTCCATAGGAAATGAGGGCACACACACTCACACACACTTTAAGAAATAATCCTTAGAGGACTTAGTGATGATTAATAGATAGATTGACATCTAGAGAAAGAAGGGGGTAAAAAAGAAACAGTGTTAGAAGGGTAAAAAGTTCAAGCTGTTAGAGAATTCCAAATTCCTGGTTCTTATTACATATTTTATTATGATTATTTTTTTCTTTGCATGTCTGTATGTGGACCCCTTATAACCTCAACATTGTGAAAGAAAAAGGAAAAAGATGTGGGCTGTAGTGTGACAGGAACACAGCCCCCTCCTCATAAATACACACCAAATCCAACAATGCTTCATAAAAATATCAAGTTTCAGATTAAAACAAAATACTTTTTAAGGTCAAAAATAACAAGTCTACTTCAGCGTTTGTGCTATTAAATAATTTTAAATCACTTGAGAAAAATCATGGAAACCTTCCAAGCCTTGTTTTTACTGTCTTTGCAGCCTTCTGTTCTTTGATCTGTAGTAGAAATTTGGCAAAGTGTTTATTGCATACCCAGACACCAAGCAAAGCAGTTGTGTTGTCACAAAAGCTGATTATTTGCAAAAGGATACATTTTTCACATACGATATCTCGAGATCTGTTATTTATATTTATTTTTTTGCAGTGACATTTAAATTTTCAACTTTGAGCAGCTTTTAGTATGTTATTAATTTCAACTTCTTTTCAAAGGGCAAGTGGGATTCCTGATTACCATTACCAACAGCATCATAATTTAGATTAGGAATCTGGATTAAAAGTATTACAATCCACTTGTCTAAGGATTTGCAATGCCTTTGTCGTTCAGCACAAAGGTACTTTCAAGTTCATAGGGTTCAGCTAAGTATTTGCATTAGTACAGACAGTGAGGCACATTCTTCTGTTATTAGAAACCAGCTTATAAAAATGTTCCCACATCTATCACAGAAGGAGCACCCCTAGGGTCAGTTGGAGGAGATAAGAGTTTTTAAAGGATGGATTTTGTCCTGTAGATTCTAGCATTCACAGTTAGAACTAATGTTCTGCAGTCAATTCTTACATTCAGTTTTCAACTTCTGCCTCTAGAAGAAACTTTGAATCAGCAACATACACAAATAAACACATACAGGCACTTATGCACACAAAATTCATTATTGAAATGGATTCTATGAGATTCCTCTAAACTTAATGAAGCTTTGCAGTGTAAAGTAAAAGTTTATCTTATGTAAAACGGACATTTGCCACTACATATGCATTACATTTCGAAGAAATCTGGTACATTTACAGAAGTAACTATTATTTCCAAAATGAAAGACTGGTGATGTATCCAATTATATAATAACAATCAAATAATTGGCAACACTTAATTAGAAACAAATGTTATGTTATAATGATTTCAGAAAAGAATTATGAAAGAAACAGTAAAATCATAAAGATGTTAAAGATGTATTTATATGATTATTATATAGAGTCAAAGGCAAGTTATTCACATATCAAAATTACTCAAAGAAATTACAATGGTGTTAAAATAATATCTTTGGAGGGGAATATTGACTCTGGGAAAACAAAGTGAATGCATAGCTGCAGATATTGTTTGTGTTTAGATGTAAAATTAAACCAGAGGAACTTTTGTGTCAAGTAGGTGAAGAAATGTGAACTAGCAGCCACTGTTCACATAATTGGGCAAAGACTGCATAAGAGAGTCAAGTCCTCTGGCAGTTACACCAAGCAGGACCCAGCAAAACTACGTGTGAGAAGGTCCTCCAACCTGCCAACATAAATGTTTCTTGCCACAGTAGAATATGTCCTTTGTGAAGAGGACAGAGGGAACTAACACGTTTATCAGTTTCTTCAGTTCTGGGATAATGTCTATTTTTTCCATCACCTGAAATTGTACTGGTAGTACTTAGGAAATGGTTTCAAGTAGTAATTCATACCAATAACTGATTTCATTTATTAGTATTATTGGTTAATATGCTTATGTGAAAATATGTTATAGATTAAATAATCATTTTTTGGTTAAAATAATTAGTGAAATCATGTGTTCTTAATATTCTTTGTATTTCTAGTACATGGATTAGGCTTCTTTTTTTTTTAATTTTTTATTGTGGGTTGTTCAAAACATTACAAATTTCTTGACATATCATATTCCACACTTTGATTCAAGTGGGTTATGAACTCCCACCTTCACCCCATACACAGATTGCCAAATCACATCAGTTACACATCCATTGATTTACATATTGCCATACTAGTGTCTGTTGTGCTCCGCTGCCTTTCCCATCCTCCACCCTTCCCCCTCCCCACCTCTCCCCTCCCCTCCCATCCTCTCTCTCTACCCCCTCCACTGTATAACCCTGAGGGTCTCCTTCCATTACCATGCAATTTCCCTTCTCTCTCCCTTTCCCTCCCACCTCTCATCCCTGTTTAATGTTAATCTTCTTCTCCTGCTCTTCATCCCTACTCTGATCTTAGTTACTCTCCTTATATCAAAGAAGACATTTGGCATTTGTTTTTTAGGGATTGGCTAGCTTCACTTAGCATAATCTGCTCTAATGCCATCCATTTCCCTGTAAATTCTATGATTTTGTCATTTTTTAATGCAGAGTAATACTCCATTGTGTATAAATGCCACATTTTTTTATCCATTCGTCTATTGAAGGGCATCTAGGTTGGTTCCACAGTCTTGCTATTGTGAACTGTGCTGCTATGAACATCGATGTAGCAGTGTCCCTGTAGCATGCTCTTTTTAGGTCTTTAGGGAATAGACCAAGAAGGGGAATAGCTGGGTCAAATGGTGGCTCCATTCCCAGCTTTCCAAGAAATCTCCATACTGCTTTCCAAATTGGCTGCACCAATCTGCAGTCCCACCAGCAATGTACAAGTGTACCCTTTTCCCCACATCCTCGCCAGCACTTGTTGTTGTTTGACTTCATAATGGCTGCCAATCTTACTGGAGTGAGATGGTATCTTAGGGTGGTTTTGATTTGCATTTCTCTGACAGCTAGAGATGTTGAGCATTTTTTCATGTACTTGTTGATTGACTGTATGTCCTCCTCTGAGAAGTGTCTGTTCAGGTCCTTGGCCCATTTGTTGATTGGGTTGTTTGTTCTCTTATTGTCTAATTTTTTGAGTTCTTTGTATACTCTGGATATTAGGGCTCTATCTGAAGTGTGAGGAGTAAAGATTTGTTCCCAGGATGTAGGCTCTCTATTTACCTCTCTTATTGTTTCTTTTGCTGAGAAAAAACTTTTTAGTTTGAGTAAGTCCCATTTGTTGATTCTAGTTATTAACTTTTGTGCTATGGGTGTCCTATTGAGGAATTTGGAGCCCGACCCCACCGACTGTAGATCGTAGCCAACTTTTTCTTCTATCAGTCGCAGAGTCTCTGATTTGATATCAAGCTCCTTGATCCATTTTGAATTCACTTTTGTGCATGGCGAGAGAAAGGGATTCAGTTTCATTTTGTTGCATATGGATTTCCAGTTTTCCCAGCACCATTTGTTGAAGATGCTACCCTTCCTCCATTGCATGCTTTTAGCCCCTTTATCAAATATAAGGTAGTTGTAGTTTTGTGGATTGGTTTCTGTGTCCTCTATTCTGTACCATTGGTCCATCCGCCTGTTTTGGTACCAGTACCATGCTGTTTTTGTTACTATTGCTCTGTAGTATAGTTTGAAGTCTGGTATCGCTATACCGCCTGATTCACACTTCCTGCTTAGCATTGTTTTTGCTATTCTGGGTCTTTTATTTTTCATATGAATTTCATGATTGCTCTCTCTATTTCTACAAGAAATGCCGTTGGGATTTTGATTGGCATTGCATTAAACCTATAGAGAACTTTTGGTAATATCGCCATTTTGATGATGTTAGTTCTGCCTATCCATGAACAGGGTATATTTTTCCATCTTCTAAGATCTTCTTCTATTTCTCTCTTTAGGGTTCTGTAGTTTTCATTGTATAAGTCTTTCACCTCTTTTGTTAGGTTGATTCCCAAGTATTTCATTTTTTTTTTTTGAAGATATTGTGAATGGAGTGGTTGTCCTCATTTCCATTTCAGAGGATTTGTCGCTGATATACAGGAATGCCTTTGATTTATGCGTGTTGATTTTATATCCTGCCACTTTGCTGAATTCATTTATTAGCTCTAATAGTTTCTTTGTAGAGCCTTTTGGGTCTGCTAGGTATAGAATCATATCATCTGCAAATAGTGATAATTTAAGTTCTTCTTTTCCTATTTTGATGCCTTTAATTTCTTTCATCTGTCTAATTGCTCTGGCCAGTGTTTTGAGAACTATGTTGAACAGAAGTGGAGAGAGAGGGCATCCCTGTCTTGTTCCAGATTTTAGAGGGAATGCCTTCAGTTTTTCTCCATTCAGAATGATGCTAGCCTGAGGCTTAGCATAGATTTCTTTTACAATATTGAGGTATGTTCCTGTTATCCCTAGTTTTTCTAGAGTTTTGAACATAAAGGGATGCTGTACTTTGTCGAATGCTTTTTCCGCATCTATCGAGATGATCATATGGTTCTTATTTTTAAGTCTATTGATGTGGTGAATAATATTTACTGATTTCCATATACTGAACCAGCCTTGCATCCCAGGGATGAATCCTACTTGATCATGGTGTACAATTTTTTTGATATGTTTTTGTATCCGATTCGCCAGAATTTTGTTGAGGATTTTTGCATCTAGGTTCATTAGAGATATTGGTCTGTAGTTTTCTTTCTTTGAAGTGTCTTTGTCTGGTTTAGGTATCAGGGTGATGTTGGCCTCATAGAATGAATTTGGAAGTTCTCCCTCTTTCTCTATTTCCTGAAGTAGCTTGAAAAGTATTGGTATTAGTTCTTCTTTAAAGGTTTTGTAAAATTCTGCTGTATACCCATCCGGTCCTGGGCTTTTCATAGTTGGTAGTCTTTTGATGGTTTCTTCTATTTCCTCAATTGATATTGGTCTGTTTAGGTTGTCTATATCCTCCTGACTCAATCTGGGCAGATCATATGACTTAAGAAATTTATCTATGCCTTCACTATCTTCTAATTTATTGGAGTATAAGGATTCAAAATAGTTTTTGATTATCTTCTGTATTTCTGAAGTGTCTGTTGTGATATTGCCTTTTTCATCCCGTATGCTAGTAATTTGAGTTCTCTTCTTCTCTTCGCTAGCATCCCTAAGGGTCTGTCGATTTTGTTTATGTTTTCAAAGAACCAAATTTTAGTTTTGTCAATTTTTTCAATTGTTTCTTTTGTTTCGATTTCATTAATTTCAGCTCTGATTTTCATTATTTCTTGCCTTCTACTTCTTTTGCTGTTGTTTTGCTCTTCTTTTTCTAGGATTTTGAGATGAAGTATGAGATCATTTATTTGTTGGTTTTTTCTTTTTTTAAGGAATGAACTCCAAGCAATGAATTTTCCTCTTAGAACTGCTTTCAATGTGTCCCATAGATTCCGATATGTTGTGTCTGTGTTTTCATTAATCTCTAAGAATTTCTTAATTTCCTCCTTGATGTCTTCTATAACCCATTGATCATTCAGTAACCTATTGTTCATTCTCCAAGTGATGTATGCTTTTTCCTTCCTTCTTTTATCGTTGATTTTCAGTTTCATTCCATTATGATCAGATAAGATGCATGGTATTATCTCTACTCCTTTATATTGTCTAAGAGTTGCCCTGTGACATAATATATGATCTATTTTTGAGAAGGATCCATGTGCTGCTGAGAAAAAAGTGTAACTGCTTGATGTTGGGTGGTATACTCTATATATGTCAATTAGGTCTAGGTTATTAATAGTGTTATTGAATTCTATAGTTTCCTTATTCAACTTTTGTTTGGAAGATCTGTCCAGTGGCGAGAGAGGTGTGTTGAAGTCTCCCATGATTACGGTATGGTGGTCTATTAGACTCTTGAACTTGAGAAGAGTTTGTTTGACGAACATAGCTGCACCATTGTTTGGGGCATAAATATTTATGATTGTTATGTCTTGTTGGTGTATGGCTCCCTTAAGCAGTATGTAGTGTCCCTCTTTATCCCTTTTGATTAACTTTGGCTTGAAATCTATTTTATTTGATATGAGTATGGACACTCCTGCTTGTTTCCAAAGTCCATATGAGTGATATGATTTTTCCCAACCTTTCACCTTCAGCCTATGTATGTCTTTTCCTATCAAATGCGTCTCCTGTAGGCAGCATATTGTTGGGTCTTGTTTTGTGATCCATTCTACTAGCCTGTGTCTCTTAATTGGTGAGTTTAAGCCATTAACATTTAGGGTTATTATTGAGATGTGGGTTGTTCTTCCAGCCATATTTGTTTATTTCTGTTACTAAACATGGTTTGTTTTCCTCTTTGATTATTTCCCCCCCCTTTACTGTCCTACCTCCCACTGTTGGTTTCATTGTTATTTTCCATTTCCTCTTCCTGTAATGCTTTGGCCGAGGATGTTTTGAAGAGATGGTTTTCTAGCTGCGAATTCTTTAAACTTTTGTTTATCGTGGAAGGTTTTAATTTCATCTTCCATCCTGAAGCTTAATTTCTCTGGATACACAATTCTTGGTTGGAACCCATTTTCTTTCAGTGTTTGAAATATGTTATTCCAGGATCTTCTAGCTTTCAGAGTCTGTGTTAAAAGATCAGCTGTTATCCTGATTGGCTTACCCCTAAATGTAATCTGCTTCCTTTCTCTTGTAGCTTTTAAAATTCTCTCCTTATTCTGTATGTTGGGCATCTTCATTATAATGTGTCTAGGTGTGGATCTCTTATGATTTTGCACATTCGGCGTCCTGTAGGCTTCTAGGATTTGGGATTCTGTCTCATTCTTCAAGTCTGGGAAGTTTTCTCATATTATTTCATTGAATAGACTGCTCATTCCTTTGGTTTGGAGCTCTGTACCTTCCTGTATCCCAATGACTCTTAAGTTTGGTCTCTTAATGTTATCCCATATTTCTTGGATGTTCTGCTCATGGGTTCTTAACAGTCTTGCTGAGCTGTCTACGTTCTTTTCCAGTTGAAATACTTTGTCTTCATTGTCTGATGTTCTATCTTCTAAGTGTTCTACTCTGCTGGTAGTATTCTCCATTGGGTTTTTAAGTTGGTTTATTGCTTCCTGCATTTCTAGGATTTCTGTTTGTTTGTTTTTTATAACCTCTATCTCCCTGTAGAGTTGATCCTTTGCTTCCTGGATTTGTTTGCGTAATTCATTGTCGAAGTGATCTTTCATTGTCTGATTTTGCTGTTTAATGTCTTCCTTGATACTCCAGATCATCTGAAGCATGTATATCCTGAATTCTTTATCTGACATTCCATCTGCTGCAGCTGTTACCTCTTCTAAAGTTGCGTTGACCTGCATTGCCTGTGGTCCTTTCTTTCCTTGTCTTTTCATACTGCTTGCGTATCTTTCCTGCAGGCGCGGGCGGCGGCTCTGCTCTCTCCTTATTCCAATTGGGGTGTCGTGGCTACCACGCCGGCAGGTCACTGGGCCTGTTCTGGGCACTGGCGGCGGCTCTGTTCTGCCCCTACTCCAATTGGGGTGACGAGTGTACCACGCCGGCAGGCCACCGGGCCTGATCCGCCGGTCGGTTGCAGGTTTGCCTACCCTGCAGGCGCGGGCGGCGGCTCTACTCTGCCCCTACTCCAAATGGGGTGACGTGTCTGTTGTACCGGCAGGCCACTGGGCCTGTCCCGCTGGTCGGTCGCAGATCTGCCCACCTTTCATGCACGGGTGGCGGCTCTGCTCTGCCCCTACTCCAATTGGGGTGTTCCTGGCACGGGCGGCGACTCTGCTCTGCCCCTACTCCAATTAGGGTGGTGTGTGTACCACGCCGGCAGGCTCCCGGGCCTGATCCGCCGATCTGTCGCAGTTCTGCCTACCTTGGAGGCGCGGGCGGCGGATCTGCCCTGCCCCTCCTACCACGCCTGCGGACCCCTGGGCCTGATCTGCACGTTGGTCACAGGTCTGCTCACCCTGCGGGCACGGGTGGCGGTTCCACTCCGCCCCCACTCCAATTGGGGTCATGTGGCCACCACACCGGCAGGGCCTGATCCGGGCGTGGGAGAAGGATCTGCTCTGCCCCTACTCCAATTGGGGTGACGTGTGTACCACACTGGCAGGCCACTGGGCCTGACCCGCCAGGCTGTCACAGGTCTGTTTACCTTGCAAGCACGAACGGCGGCTCTGCCCTGCCCCTCCTACCACGCCCACGTACCACTGGGTCGCAGGTCTGCCCACCTTGCGGGTGGCAGCTCCGCTCCGCCCCCTCTCCAATTGGGGTCTCGCACGCTGGCGAGCCGCTGGGCCTGCTCCGGGCGCTGGCGGCAGCCCGGCTCCTCCCCTCTGGCTCGACGACAAATTGAGGAGACTCGGGTGTCTGTGCCTCACCCCCCCTACCAGGATACCAACTGTTTCTGTCGCCGCTGGTATTGATGAAGTTCTCTCCTCCGCCGCTTTCTGATGACATCAGATCTCTGCCATGTTGGTATCCTATGCGAATGGCAGCATTTCTTTCCCCTTGCCGGGCAACCAAAGCAACGGGTGAGTCCTGACCGGCCCTCAGCAGGACCCGGACCGAGAAGCAGTTTCCGTGGGCTCCTAGCCCCGGGCCAGGGAAGTTCCGGGAGCCGGAACTCGGTCGCTCCGTGCTCGGCGTAAGCTCCTATAAGAGTAGGCTCCAAGAAGCAGTCCCCGCGGGCTCAGTTCCGGGAGCCGGAATTCGGCCGCTTAGTGCTTGGTGTATGCTCTGATAGGAGCAGGGTCCAAGAAGCAGCCTCCGCAGGCTCCGCAGCCCTGGGCCAGGGCGGTTCCGGGAGCCGGAACCCGGCCGCCCTGCGCTCGGTGTTCGCTCCGATAAGATCAGATTCTAAGAAGCACCCAGGCACTGAACCCTAGCAATCTGTCTGCAAGCCGCAGGCGAATGGCAGCCTGAAATTACCTGTTCTATGGCTGAATGAGCTGCGGTCAGTCGAAAACAGGGATGGTGACGTCAGCTTTCCAACATGATGGCTGCTGGCCTCCTCTGTGGTCTGACCGGTGTGGAGAACCGAGATGGACCGCTTCCTTCCCCCGTCTCGAACCCAGAATTCAGCCCTGAGTACGGTGCTTGCACAGCTGGCAGAAACTGCAGCGCTGTATCCCTGCGTCGCTATCTCCTCGTTTCCCAGCGCGCGTTGCAGACTCTAGCCGCGGGGCGATTTGCTGAATAAGCAGTGTTACCCTCCGTGTGACAAACCTCTCGCGTTTGAGTCCCCGTAGCCGATCCTCGTGCGATGGAAATCCTTCCTCCAGGTTCTGGAGCACCCCACTATTGCTGGAAATTCCTAACAAGATAGCCTTTAGCCGTCCTGACTTGTCATACTCCCACACAGTGAAGCAGCACACGGGGGCAATGCACTCCCCTCGCCGCCATCTTCCCTCTCCTGGATTAGGCTTCTTATCAACAGGAAAATGAGTTAAAATTTGTAACAAAGTAAATAACTTGGGAAAAATGAGAGACTAGTGAAATAAAAGCATATACAGTAAGAGAGTCAACAGAATAATTTTTTTTTCTTTCAAAAAACCAATAAAATTTTCATTGTTAAGCAGGAGAAACTTTGAGATGAAGGACAGATAAACATGGAAGACACAGTCATTAAAAAGGAAGCAAAGGATACTTAGAAGACATTTTTGATAAACCTTTTAGAAATCAGGTAAATTGTAAAATCCTAGCAGCTCTGGAGGATGACAAGTTCAAAGCCGCCTATCTCAGCAATTTAACAAGGTCTTAAGCAAGTTAGTGAGACTTTGTCTCAAAATAAAAATAAATAAGTAAATAAAGAGGGCTGAGGATGTAACTCAAAGGTAAAACAACTCTGGGTTCAATCCACAGAACCCTCCTCAAATAAGGCAAAGTGAACAATCTTACCTGTCACCAAAAGTACATCACCAAAACAATTATGAGAAAAATTGGGAAATAGAAAAACCTCATATTCCATAAAAAGTAAATAAATATTTTTTTTTTACCAACAAAACAAAACAACCAGATTATTATGCACAAAAAAATACTTTCTTGAGGGACCCATAGATCTTAAATGGTGATGTCTACTAAATGTTTATGAACCTGTAAGATCCTTTCATTTGTATAGAAACTATTCCAAACTAAGAACAAAGGGATAGACTATAGATATCAGTTTTTCAACGTACTTCATTGAGCTAATTTAAAATTTTTAAATTTAATTAAACAATTATTTAAACTGAGAAAAAAGATGGGAACAGGATGAAATATCTCTCAAGCCATTGATTAAGTAACATTGATGAAATTAAATAGCATTGTTTTTAGGATATGTACGAGAATTTTAATCTTTCATGGCCATATTGAATTTATTCAAGAAATGAAAGATTAATTTGATAGAGGTCAATTTGTTAATATAATACAATAGACAAACTGACTAAAGAAGAAGGGGCACTTGATCATCTAAATAAACAGAAAAATTTGATATAATTCTAGTTTCCTTCATGTTAAGATATCCTTAAGTAAGTATCAATAGAAGTAGTTCTCCTTAGTTTAAGAATGAGGATATTCTGCCCATTGATAATGATACATTTTTGGCAGCATCTTCTTCAAGACAGGAGATTAAAAAAAATGACATGCTTAAGAACCACTATTGTTGCATATTTTTCTGGAGAGCCTGGCCAGTGCAATAAAAAAGAAAAAAAATACTTTTATATATAAAATTAATGAAAACTGAAAGTAAGGTTAAAACATGGGTCCTCTGTACATGAAGCCAGGATAGATGAATCAGCCAGCCTGAATAAAACAGACCATATAGGTTTGGCTACAAAGTTTGGAACTGTGCCTGTGGGACACTGAAATGTTAATGTCCCCAAAGCCTTGCCTATACTGCCCATCCTAAAGAACTGTTAATGAAGCAACTCAGAGCAGTTGGGGAACTGCTAATTAGTTTGCCCTGGATCTGCTTTCTTCCAGGATCCCTCCTCCCAGGCCCCTCCAGCCCACCTGTTTCCCACCTTTTGGCCATCCCACCTAGCATCTCTGGGCCTAGTCAGGTAAGTGGGAAGAAGAGAGAGAAGGGGAAGAGCACAGGAGAACAAAGGAAGCCAGGACATATAAAAAAAGCAGAATGGCCTCACTTCTTGGAATACTAGGATACCAGCTATGGCCCCCTTCTCCCTCTGGGGAGAAGTCTATTACCACTTTTTAAATAAACCCTGATACATACGCTTGCCTCGGTGTGCTTCTCTAATGTTATACTTCACCATGTGAGAAAGCAGAACTTGTCATTGGTAACGAGTGGTATCATACATGTGATATAATTAAGTAGACATGTAAATGAATTATTATAATTATTAATAAATATAGATGGACAATTACTCTTAAAGACTTAAGTAAGTAATTTATCTAAGACAAAACTTTTATCACAAATATTTCAAAAATTTCCAAGTTGTTCTCTTGATAAAAATGCAATTCCAGGTAAAACTGCATAATTTGTCTATTTAATTATTTATATTATTGATATTATATGGTACTAGGGATTGAACCCAGAGGCACTTGATCACAACCACATTCCCAATTCTTTTAATTAATTATTATTTTTTTTAAATTTTGAGACAAATTTTCCTTAAGTTGCTGAGGGCCTTGCTAAGTTGCTGGCTTTGAACACACGATGAGGACCTGCCTTAGCCTCCTCAGTTGCTGGGATTATAGGGATGCATCACAGCACCCAGCTTTTTGATGAAATTTGGCATGTTAATTCTACAAGCAAGAAGGCAATGTGAAGTTCCAAGAACAGCCAAGAAATTCTTGCAAAAGGACAAGGCAGAGGTGAAATGTTGCACTGAATATTAAACTATAAAAAAATGTGTCACAATTAAGACGACGATATTGCCAGACAGGAAGAAAAGACGACTTTTGGAACAGAATAGAGAGCCATGAACCCATTTGTAAAAATGTGGTAATTTGACATATTAGAAAGATAATACTGAATATTAATTGTTTATCTGCTTCTCATATGGATTATGCTTACAGAGATTTTCAACTTTTAATATTTCTTGGCTTATTATATTTTACTGTCTTTGGAACTAAGATAAACCACCCATCCATTTTAATACTTATCTCAGAATATTAAACCCCATTATGCCAGAGGGAATGTAACTTGAATATTCTCATGCCCTGGTGAGAGTATGTGATATGTAATATTTATTGAACACTTAAATCATTAAGTCCAAGATTTTAGTACTGTGAATATTTCAATAAAATTGTCTTAGGTAAATTAAAATAGTTTGTATGTAATTTGTTTGATACTATTATATTAACATTAATAAAATGTAATTATTACATTATATCTTATATATTACACATTCTATGATATTTTTAAGTTTTTATAGATGTTCCACATCTGAGATGATGGCATAAAATGAATAAACATACATTAGCATCTTTCTTAATCCTGTATCTATATTAACTTTTAAACCTAAAACAATGGCTTATATAATCTATATTTTCATTTTTTCATACAAAGAAACTGAGGCACAAAGTAGTTAACTATCTTAGCAACATTCTACAAGAATAAGTTAGAGCACTGAGATTTAAATGTTGGCTCCAGAGTCTAGAGTCTAGTTTGTTTTATAACAAACTTTGAAATCAACAGTCTTAAAAATGTTACTCATAATTTGAAAAATCTACCTATAGGAAGGTAGATTATAAACAACCAACTTTAAATTCATTTAATACTATGTGAACAAAGACGCCCATTTTTTGTATTCCATTCCAAATATTTCCTGTGATCAGCACAGAATACTGGAAACAGATGAGACATGCAGTTGTTAGTACTAAGCCAGTGTCAAAATGAAATTCAGAAATAGTTTTTTTTAATCGTAAAGTTCCATTTATATTTCAAAGCTCAGTGCAAAAAATCAGAACACAGTGATAAAATATAGCCTTGTGTCACATGGCACAGATGTACCTACGAGAGTAGAGAAAATATGAACAGTAAGTGTTGATGAAGGGATATGAGCACAATTATTCTTTTATTTTCTGTATATTTTCTATGAATAGAGTGACAGTGCTATATGACTTAGGTTGTTGAAAAATTACTAAATAGGCTTTTAAAAAATAGTGTTTTTTAAAAGCCAGAAGCTTTTTCAGTTTGGGTTTTAGAACATAGATTATGAACTCTGGGAAGGGCATCTCTGGACCAGGAGCTTTCTCAGATCCATTGGCCTGGATAAGCTTCTCCTCATCTGAGGGCAGAGAAAACAGGTTCAGAGACACTGCCTGGTGCACAGGGAAGTTTGCTCTGGGGATCAAATTAGATAATGGAGCAGAGGGGCTTTAAAAACTCTCAAGACCAAAAGAGATAAGGTGCTACTGCCTTCTGGTAAATTGTGAAACATGCTGTCGAATAAAATACTTGTGATCTAATGGCACAGGAAAATCAATAGTATGTTATTTTAAGCTTTATCCTTGACTTATCTTCTACTCAAAGAACATCTTCAGGAAGGAAAGTTTAGCTTCCTGTCCTTGACTTTCCCTTGTTGGACAGCATGTGTAATGCTCTTCATTTATTTGAAAAATGATTTGGGATCAATGCATTAAAAGGGTTTGTTTCAGAACATTATAATTATCACAGAATAACACTTTCCCGCCCACACGATTTTAGGAAATGACATGTACAAATTACCCAGAGGTCAAAACTCTTGCACTAAGCAGAAATTGGCCAAATTAGTTTTTCTTTCTTCGTTTAGTCAAATATCTTCGTGAAAATATTTAATATGAATTCTGCAAAAGTTCTAGCAGGTCTTGGATTGGGTGTAATGAGTACTACTGAAAACTTTCTATTTGTTTGGAGGGTAAGCAAGTAGAGAGAAAAACTCCATAAAAGAAATATGGATTAGGAGAACTTTGATCTGAATTGAGGGAGGTGATTTCACAAAAATCATGTCATGACTGAGTGAATCTTATAGTTTTGTATAATCAGTAATGTTTTGTAGTGATCAGATCCCAAGGGAACATGTTTTACAAATATCCAATTTCTATTAATTTTTTTTTCCTTATAAGCAGACCATGAAGGAAAGGGTAGTTCCATTTTGTGTTCAGCTGTTGTGATTCATCTATTTCAAAGTTATATGTGGTTATTGTTTACATTACTGGGGATTTGTTTTGTTCGTGGTTTTTGCCCAATTTGTGTGTGTGCCCATGAACATAAAGTATGGACTATTTCAATACATATATTAGAAACCAGTTATTAAAACAGGAACAAGATAGAGCCTACAAGAGAACAGAATTTTAACGAACCTTGAGTACCATAAAACTCTGCTCCTTTCTTTTTAGTGAATGTGTACATTTTATTGCTTTTACTGGTAAGGAAAAAAAAAGGACAGATGGCACAAAAATGGGACCTAGGAAAATCGCTTATAGTGAAACCAATTTTAATACCCTTGCTAATAAAGTTCTCTCTATACATATGGGCCAGATTTTTCAAGGAAAAAGGGAGTAATTCTTCATTTTTCCTAGGAGTTTAACTCTTTCAATACCCTAGGGCACTTTACGGTACATTAAATTATACTAAATAGCCCGAAAGAATTAACACACTTTCCAAGTCAAGTCTTTTATTTCTTTTTGCTGGGTAACATCAGGCCATTGATCATATTAGAAGGTCTAACCAACTCCCACAAGGCACTTTCCCTTATGTCAGAGCAAGCCAGGTGTGATGGTTTCCTTTCTTGAACTCCAATAAACTTTATAAGACCTATTCAACATCACTCAGCTAAATCACATAATGGCAAATTTATAACCCAGTGGTGGTACATGATTTAGTTAGTTGTCTCTGCAGTTTGCTAACTGATATTAAAAATAAAGACAGCCAACCCAATATTTGTCTAAAATTGTATTACTTGACCTTTGTCATACCAAAACAAGAGAATAACTTCATGCCACACCATCGTTTTTAAAATTGTGTCTGTCCCCAATTGGTCTTGTAAAATGAGGGAGCCAGTCAAGCTTTTTATCCCACCTCAGGGGGTCGAGAGAATAGGAAACCTGTCACTAATTCCTTTCACCTCACAGGCAAAACTCTTTCACCCAATTAACTGAGACCAGGTGCACCCTCCAGTGAGTCTGAGGAATGCAGAGAACTCACTAACCCTCCTTCCATCTTGGCAGAAAGGAACCCAGCCTGTACCTGATTAGCAAACTTTGCTAGAACTGCAAAAAAAAAGTTTGGTAAATGCATGTCAGTTTCTTCATAAAGTCTGGGAAAGATCAAAGATGTTAGATATAAACAATGATTGCCCTAGCCAAATGATATCCAGAGTACTTTGTGCATTGGCAGACCTATCCCCATCACAATCAGTTTGTAAACACAGACCAGTGGCTGCCACTCTCACAAACCAGCAAACATCAATAAGCTGAACTTGAGTTTTGAACCAAGTGGCCTTTAACGTATTCTTAGGATATGTTCATTTGTGTTACTACTGGTTTGAATTTTCAGGACTATTTATAAATATTTTCAGATAAAATAAACGGTGAAAAAACAGGAGCATACCAAGGGAAAAGAAAAAAAAATCCTAATTAAGAAGTCAGGAATACTGTTCTTAATATCAAGCTATTTTACAAAGGTAGAAACAGCAAGTATTTGTTATACAGGTGGATGCTGGAATCCCAAAGACCTGGATTCAATATGTGAGGGAGTTATGACCTCACAAGTTATATGAGTCACCCCACATATTGGAGGGGCATTGATTTCAGGCCCTACTCCATAGTAAAATCCCAAGCCCATGTCCCTTCCATAAAATGGTATTATATTTTATATAAATTGTACACATCTTCCCTTATACTTTAAATAATCTCTAGATTACAGATAATACCTAATTTAATGTAAACACCATATAAATAGTCACTACATTTTATTGTTGGGTGACAATGAACATCAATGTATTTTTTTTCTCTGAATATTTACAAAACATTAGTTGAATATGAGGATGTACCTCCCACTGATGCAGAGAACCAACTGTACCTGCATTATTTCCTTAATATCTCTCAGCTTCAGTTTCCTCATCCAAAGCCACAAAAGTAATTATAATAACAGCAGCAGGACTTCCATTATAGGACAGTAGTGAGAATTTAATGAGATAATGCAATCAGGACATTGGAGACTAGCAGGCACAGACTATGCACTCAGTAACTGGGTGCTTTTATTAGAATGATAGAAGATATTTAATTAGTGAAAGTAGCAAAATAATGAAATGAAAAATGTGTTCTCTCCCAGAAGGCAAATCTACTAAATGAGAAGTTAGGGCTTTGCCTAAAATTTGGCAAAGAAATGGCTGGGATCCAGGAAATTAATAGGGAATGGATTAGAGCTATGATTTTCAAAATACACTTAGCTGGGTCCTGAGCAGTTTTTGAAGTGCCTGAATGTCCACATCAGGGAAGAAGAACAGGCCATACAGGTGTTGAGCAGGTTGTTTCCCACTCCCACTTCAATTACTGAGCAACTTTGCTTCTATTGTATATATTATCTTCAACTCATGATTCTATTTGAATAAATGGCTTATACATGTAAACATTTATTAAAAGCACATGCTTAGTATAACCTAAAATAATTTACTGCTGAGACACTGGTTATTACAATGATAGGTGTCCTTCATGTTTTATTTCCCAGTCTGTCTTTAGGTAAATATTAAAAATACCCCTGTTTGGGGTACTGATATTAGATGTTAGTTACAGAGAAGTTACTTGCTGGTGAGAAAATTACTTTTGATGCACTGGTTCTCTATTGTTTCTATTTAGGATTACACTGTACCACCAAAAATCCCTTGTGAATCTCACGTGTCTTGAGAAGTAGTAGTGACAGTCATCTGCTCTTTGCAGTACTAGTTGAGAGAAACTTAAACCAATCCTAACAGTCTTTGACCATTCTTTGACATCAAAATGGCTTGTAACATCTTCTCCCATTCCCCAGATTGTCTCTTCTCTGAGTTGTTTCCTTTGTAGTGCCAAAGCCTTCTAGTTTGATATAATTCTCCCCATTTTTTTCCAATTTTGCTTTTTTCTCCCTGTGCTTTATGAGTTTTGTCCAAAGCATCCTCGAAGGTTCAAATGTCTTGAATCATTTTCCTTATGTTTTCTTCTAGGGGTTCCATAGTGTTAGGTCTTACACTTAAGTTTTTAACTCACTTGAGCTGGTATTTTATGTGGTTGAGGTGGATCAAGTTCCATTCTTATGTAAGTGGATATTAATTTTTCCCAGCATTATTTATGGAAATGACAGCCTATTATCCAATGTGTGCACTCAGCACTTTCGTTGAAGGTCAGCTGGCTGTAGATGTTTACTACTAGGCTCTTATCCTTCCTTGGTTTATCTGTTTTTATGCTAATACCATATTGTCTTGATTACTGCAATTTCCTAATACAGTTTGAAGCCAATTAGTGTAATACCTCTTGCTTTTCTCATTTTCATTAAGAATGCTTTGGTTATTTTGCCTTTTTTAGTGGTTTTATCCAAACTTTAGGATTTTTTTTTTCTTTTTAGCCTCATGAAAATCGTGATTGGTATTTTGTAAAGATTACAAAATATTTCCAAACTATCCATCTGAGGAGAGGTTGATATCTAGAATATATAAAAAGCTCAAATGG
This sequence comes from Marmota monax, assembly GCF_021218885.2. NCBI lineage: Eukaryota > Metazoa > Chordata > Mammalia > Rodentia > Sciuridae > Marmota > Marmota monax. The sequence goes on from NW_026695241.1 coordinate 11,590,313, forward strand.
TTCTATAACAAAATAATAAATGAAGGTAAATAAAAATGTTATGAAAACAGACATTACTCCAAAGAAAGCATACAAATGGTCAACATATATATAAAAATATGTTCAACAGGGTTAATCACCAGGGATGTACAAATCAAAAACACAGTGAGATATCACTTCATTCCACTTAGAACAACTATTATGAAAACCACACACAAATAAAGAAAAATAAGTGCTGGCATATATGTGAAGAGAAGGGAACCCTCATGCCCTGTTTGGAATGCAAATTAGGATAGTCATTGTGAAAAAGACAGTACAGAGACTCCTCAAAATATTAAAAATAGAACAACTCTATGATCCAGCAATCCCATTACTGTGTGTACAATCAAATGAGATGATATAGAATATTGAAAAGATACCTGCCCACCCATGTTTATTGCAACACTATTCACAACAGTCAAGAAATGGAAACAAGTGTCCGTTAGTTGATGAATAAATGAAGAAAAGTGGAACATATGCATACTTGAGTACTCTGAAGCCAGAAAAATCTTGTCATTTGTGACAATGTGGATGGAACTGTCAATCATCATGCTCAGTAAAATAGAACAAGCATAGAAATAAAAGAAATGTATCATCTCACTCACACATAGAATCTAAAATCTAAAATTTAATCTTATAGAAATTGGGAGTAGAATTACCAGGGGCTGGGAAGAATAGGAAGAAGGGAGAGAGAGGGATAGTTTGATCCATTGGTAGTAAGTTAAAATTAGGAGAAAGAAATTCTTGCATGTCATTGGATAGGAAGGTAACTATAGATAATGAAGATGTACTATATATTTTTTAAAAAGTTAGAACAAATGATTTAGAATATTTTTACCAAAAGTAAATAACAAATGCCTGAGGATCTAGATAGGCTTTGTCTTAATGGAACACTATACAATGTGCATGTAGCCAATAAACTTGTGCAATTTTATGCATAAGAAACTTGTGGTTCTTTATAAAGCAAGTACCAGAAGGTTGCAGAGAACCTCATTTCCAACATAGTTTCACTAGAGGGTTTTAAGATTTCATTAAGGTAATAAAGTCTCATAATACCTCATAAGCCTTGTTTTTCTCTCCAATAGAACTCAATTTCTATTTTAGCATTATCAGCACTTTGTGACTCTCACATAAGCTTTCTAGAAACTGGAATGGCTCCCGTTGATTGTTTCTGCTCCTTTCTATGAGGAGTTCAGCATTCAGGCTTGTCAGAGTGAACACAACCTTGCCTCAGGTTTACAGTGAAGAGGTTTTGGTTGGGTGTAGCTATTTTATGAACTGTATCCCTCCAGGACATAACCTGAGCAAACAGAAATTATAGTCCCTACATGGCTTTGATTCTGAATGACATAATCATGGGAATACAATCCAACAACCAAAAGTACTTTAAAAAGAATTCCTACCTTCAGTTTCATCTCTAAGCACTTTAAGTTGTAACTCACAGCAGCAACTTTGAAAGTATATTTTCTTCTTAGTTTTCTTGCACCTGCTTTTCTGAGTATATCTTTTGCCTAATGTAGTCCCTATTCCCTGCCCCTGACAATCCCACCATTTACTGCAAATTTAGGAATTTTAAAACATACTTCTCAATGGCAGCATAGAGTTAAGTTCCTTTCCTGTCTTCACATGTGTAACAAATTAGAAATGGAAATCTCAATAGTCAATAATATATTAGTAATAATAGTTCATCTAATGCCTTCGAAGATGTGTAGTTCTTATTGACATGTTTAGATTTTTCTGTATAAGTAGTTGGAATTTATAATCATCTGTTTCAGGAAAAGTCAAAATATTGGAAGAAGTTGAATAAAAACTGGTTGACTACAATTGGAAAAATTGTAGGCATCTGTATGTTCCTTATATTGTTTCTCAGAACAGCCCCATCCTGAGTTTTTCTTTCTTCATTTTCCATAGGAATATACCACACTCCTCCTATTTCCCATTCCAAAAATAATAATGCACAATTTTATGACATTTCACAGCCCTAGGCTTATAAGCCAATAAATTGCTGAAGTTTTGGAGACTATTAAATAATTTTTGCCAATTCAGGTATATAAAAAATATTCTCTTCTTCTAAATTACATTTTTCCTAGCAAGAAATGTTTTAAGACATCTTTCATTAATGACTATTTTTAAGTGTAACTTTTCCAATGATTTTTCCCCTAATAAATCAAGGGAAAATGAAATTAATAAAAAGTACTCCATGAAATGGTCTAATTCATATATGTAAGTTTCCTCAATAAAAAAATTAAAACGCTTTTCTTTTATGTTCACTATTTCAATATGCACATCAGAGAACAAAGCAGAGCTTTCAACAATGATCATGGATATGGAATTAAGTGTCCATGGTTATAGCATGGAGTGAGGATGGAGAATATGTGGGGTCTTGTTCTAGCTTATTCTGTTGTCCCATTGAGTGGAACATGAGAGAATATTTGAAGATTATCTTCATTCCTGGGATTTGACTAATTATTTTGTGAAGCTGAGATAATACTTTTTTTATTTCTACTGTAGTCTAGAGGAGAGCTGGAGTAGGAGGAGGAGAAGGAGAGAAATTACGCCTGTAATCCTAGCACCTTGAGAGGCTGAGACAGGAGGATCATGAATTCAAAGCCAGCCTGAGCAAAAGTAAGGCAATAAGTAACTCAATGAGACCCTGTCTCTAAATCAAATACAAAATAGGGCTGGGGATGTAGCTCAGTGGTCAAGTGTCCCTGAGTTCAATCCCTGGTAGAAAAAAAAGAGGAGGAATTGGTATACCTGGTTATAGAGGCTGAGGATTTCCAGAGTCTGCACCACAATCTGCAGTTGACAATCTGGAGACCTAGGTTATACATTTAAGTTCTTGCTGGAAAGCCTGAGAAGCAATCCAGCTAAAAGTGTAAGGTTACATTTATTTTCAAATCTGAAGGCAAACTACTGGACAGCTCAAACACACACAGGTAGGAAGAGAATACTCCCTTACTGACTCTTTTCTTCTACTCAGGCCTTTGGAGGTTTGTATAAGGCCCAAACACAGTGATGAGTGAAATATGCTTACTTAATTCTACTGACTCCAATGTCAAGCCCATCCAGAAACACCCTCTTGGTCAAAGCCAGAATACTGCTTCACGAAATAATTGGCCATACTGCTGCCCAGTCAGGTTGGCACATATAATAAGCTATCATCTACTAAACAAGATTATTTTCATGCTCACATAAATTATTTAAAATATGGACAGAAAAATCTACCACTTGAATGTTACCATATTTCATGTGTTTAGAGATCTTGTATCTGTTTATACATACATATGCACGCTTCCAGAGTTAACACATATTTTGAAACTGAAAATTTTCTTAGACCTTAACTTTCATCAAGACAGATAACCAACTCGTGTCCTCTTATTCTTCTATACCTGTGCTGTCTAAAATATTAGTAATCATATGTGGCAATCAAGCATTTGAAATGTCGCTAGCATAACTAAAGATATATGCTTTAACTAAGTTTTATTTAATTTAAAATTCTAAACAAAATATAATTTAGTTATTAAAAATTTTTGAATATATTTGGAATGATTTACACATGTGAATCTATATTTTCAATTGTACATTTGTGAAGTCTAAATTCAGATCAAGACTTTAGATAATTATTCAGCATCCAACTGGAGAAGTGTTGAAAGTGTGAATCATTCACTGAGATTTGCATAGCTGCATAGAAATAAAATATAAAATATCATAATAATAGTTTTGATATTTGCTATAATATGAAACATCAGGGTTATATTGGGTTAATAAAATATATCATCAACATTTATTTCACCTGTTTGTTTTTAGTTTTTAATGTGACTACTAGAAAATTTTAAATTGCATATTTATATATTTTTTTTTTGTTGGACAAAACTCTGTTTTTCTTATTGCCACATAACAGTGGGTTTCATTGTGGTATGTATGTACATACACATAACATAACATACTTTGAAAAACTTCAAAAATATGCTTTATTTTTTTGCCGCAATCTGGCTGGGAACAAAATCACGAGCCACTCAAACAGGAACAAACTTTATTTTTGAAACTCCCGCCAATACCCTGTATGCTCCCAGGAAATATGCTCACACACACACACACACACACACACACACACACACACACATGGTGTTCTCCCGGACACACACCAACAGGAAATCCCTCCTCTGGAATTCCCGCCTACCGCACTTCCCCAACCAATGGGAACTCTCCAGGAGTCCTGTAGCAGGCCTAGGTGGACAGCAGGGGTCTAATATCCATTTGAATGCAGATCTTAACATAATCATATCATCTCAATGGCTTGCTGGCATCACCTTTCAACCAAAAATGCCATGCATCATTACTACTTGGCTATGGCTCTTGCCAATTTTTTATATCAGTAACATCAGTAGTACAGTTTAGGTGGAATGGAATATTTTTATTGTATTATTAATCATTACTATTTATAATGCTCAAGATTAAATTCAGGACTTCACACATGCTGAACAAGAGCTCTACCACTGAGCTATGATTTCAACCCCGTAAAGTCATGATCAAACTAGAAAATGGAAAGGGTTTGAATACTTGCAATCCCCAAACACTAATGCATGGGGCAGCATATTTGTAATAATGGAATTTTTTTTTTTAGCCAATGCCATGGTTTATATTGTTTTCTCTTTGGACTATATGTATCATAAACGTGATTATACATTGAAATTGACTGTATGAATTATATTGTTTAATATAGCTATTCCATTCATTTATTCAACAGATATACATAAACTTGGCACTGGAACGTAATAGCAAACAAGAGAAATTTTGAGTTCATATCCTAATGGAATTTATATAGATAAAAAATATTTGAATAGCAAAAATTATAAATGATCTCTCTCTATATATATGTGTATGTGTATGTGACATATATATGCATACATATACATATACATATATTATATCTGTTTATAATAATTTCTTTGAAAGAAGGAAATGATGGAATTCTCAGACAGTTTTTAATGAATGTTTCAGAGTGGAAGCCTCTTTGAATGGTGCTGAACAGAGAACAGGAGGTGAGAAGTTAGAGACACTTAATCTGGGGAGAACTCTCAGAAATTCTAACTACAAGGGCGGTTTGTGAAAAGATGAAATACATGAGGAAATATTTGAGAGTCATGTAGTGTTTTTAAAGATGAGATTTGGTTGAGAAGGTCTTTCAAAGACCATGGAAATAACCAAGTGGAAAGCCAGGGAACAAAGATGCAGAGAAGTGTGGGGATACCCAAAGCAGCAGGATCTCTGAGAAATTGGCAGGAGTGATGTTTTGCAGTATAGAGACCAATAGAAGAAATGGACTTCTGCACCAGGAAGAACACTGCATGTCTTACAGCAGGAAGGAGCTCCCACCCATTGAGACTCATGAATATAATGTTGGATAAGATACCCAGGACTGAGAGCTTAAGCAGAAGACACCAAATTGATACCTAGGGCATGAGAAAATGAGTCTGCAAGTGTTATGCTCGAATTCGGGACCCCCAAAAGACCACCAGAGACCAAGATGGATGTAAGCAGCAAAGAGGTGTTTATTTCAAGCTAGCTCGGTCCTCCACATGCACACAGCAACTGGGGATGCTGAGAGGCCCCGAGCCTAGGGTTTGCAGCAGTTTTATACACTCTTTGGGGAAGGCAGGGACCCCCACATACATCATAGCATCTCTTAGCAAATCATCACACACCGTGGGAAAATCAAACAACAACTCTAAAACATGATTAGCATATTCACTGGCGGGAACAAGTTGGGTAGGGGTGATTGGTTACTACAAGAGTGGGATTCATTTGAACTGATTGGTTTAAGCCAAGAGGGGTGTTTGGACTGAACTACATGGTTTCCCAACACGTTATCAACCACCATAAACTACTGGGAGGGTCATCTGGCATCCCAGGTATTTCCCTGTCTCATGCTGATTGGTAGCTGCTAGGGGTTTGCTATGGATCCCCACCTAGCCAACTGAGTCAGGGACACCTGGCATAGCAGATCTCTCCTGTTATTTGTAGATAAACAACTTAGCAGGGTGGGAATGTGCCTAGGAGTGCTCTGTGGGTCTTTCCTTGGACAGGCTTTGCTCTGATGTAGAGGCTGGTTTTTAACAAGAGGTACACTGCTTACCACACTCTTGAGCTTTATGTACAAAAATTTACATATATGAAGTCTGGTTGGCTGTGTAGTTATTTGTTCATGCCAAATATAATGTATGGAGAAGGTTGATGAAGAATTCATTCACAATCAGGACTTTGCTAATGGAGGAAGCAGTGGGTAAACTGATAATTAAAATGATGGAAAATGTCAACTATGTTGGAAAAGGATATAAATAAAGCCAGGGATGGAATATGAGTAGTGGGAAAAGAGCACGGATTGGATGTACTGGCAAGTCAAATTATTGTGGCAATGGTAGTAAATAAGCAATTTAATCCAAAGGATAGGAAAAGTGATTGCAAACTGGAATATCTAAAATTAAGCATAGAAAGGTGTTGGATTGTGTAACTTAGCCAATCTATAGCAAATCACATGGGTTTTAGGCTGAAATATATTGGTTTTAAAGAGGTCACATAAAGTATTGCATAGGTAAGTTTGGGAGTTTGAATGCATTGATGTTCCTGAGAAACACTGAAAGAAGATAGGGATAAGAAATTGAAATGGAGGGGAGAGAGGGATATGTTACTAAATGAGAGCAGGAGTGGATACAGTATTGTATCTTTATGGATTAATTATCAAGATACATGAATTTTTGCAATATGGAAGAGAGTACATTCATCTTACTTCATGACATGGGAGCATCCTGGTTATAAGAGTTAAACAGCCTGTAATGAGGAGGTAAGCCAAATTCCAGTTAGGGCAAAATTTGTTTGGGCTTTTTCTGTGAAAGTACTGAGAAAACAAGAGTGGACCAAGTATAAACTAGAAATTCCACAGTCTGCACTGAAAGGGGTCACAGAGGGAAAAAAATTTAAAAAAAAGGAAGCCCTAATGATTTCGATGGTGTGATAGATTGCACAGTGTAGGTGGCAAAGCAGGAGAGGGCTAACTTCTTATTCTCTGAGATAAGGGCAGGGAACCAGAAGTCACACACTACCCAAATACTACCGTCGGTTTTACAGCAAGTTAAGTTCAGATGGTCCTGGAAGCAATGAATGTGATGTATATTATTATGGAATTGAAGCTTTCTGAGGTACTTTGAATGATTTTCTTGATTGTTTTTCTGGGCATGTATGAATACCTAAAAATATTTCTAAGTATAGAGTTACATTTCTTTGTCAATGCACATTCTATTGTATTAGCAAAAGATGTAAATGCCTTAAATGTTCTAATCTGTGTATGTGTTTAAAAAGATCATAAATTTATTTTTCTCTATTGACTTTTATGATATGCTGTGTAACCCAAAGAAATTAAAAAAACTATAATATCCATTCTCATATTCAGTATTGGCATTGTCAACTTCAAAACTAATTTATAATGTATATTTGGAAAACAAATATTTGGCATGCAATCTAGACCATATGAATTACATCTCCATAGCAGCCTACACTTGGAAGATAGTTGTGATGTCAATAGGAAAGAGTTTAGCCGGATTTTCTCCAAAATAGCTTGTTTTATATTCATGTGTGATGCATTAACAAATTGTGAATGCTATTCTTAGTTCATTTTTTCAATGCAAGATTTAAATTTAACTACTGTATTTGTATTGAAAGTAGTTTATGTTTCAAAAAGACTATAGCTTCACCTTTATTCTGATTTACTTGAAATTAATTCTGTTGGCAGAAAAGCATTAGTGTTTTTGAAACTTCACTTTATTTTTTTTCCTATCCATAGTCTTTTAATGCACAATTTTTTTTCTTTTTTTTTCTTTCTTTTTTTATTAGTTCTTCAAAACATTACAAAGCTCTTGACATATCATATTTTATACATTTGAGTCAAGTGGGTTATGAACTCCCATTTTTACCATCTATACAGATTGCAGAATCACATCAGTTATACATCCACGTTTTTACATACTGCCATACTAACTTCACTTTAGAAAAGAGTTATAGTTACAAATGTTGTTCTTGAAAAAGAAATAGTTTTAAAAATAAAACTGTCTTTGCGTAAGTTTTAATGAAATGTCAGTAAAGGGCTTTTTATGTTTCTACATTTCTTAATGTTAGAAATTTAGCTGGTATTAATAACAAATAGTTTTTTTAGTTACTTTAAGTGGAATGAGGGTTTGAAATAATATTCATGCATAAGGTTTTAAATTTTCTTTTGTTTAAGTTTTGTTCCCCTTTGAGGTTACTATAAATATGCAGAAATAAATGTTCAAATAGTGTATGCATTGATAATAAAATTATTATTCTTTACTTTCTCTGTCCCCCTTGCCTCATCAATTCATAGAAAATTTTTTGAACTTTCTTATGTAATTACGTGCTTCCCCATTTAATTCTAAGATATATATATGTATATATGTATATATACATATATATATACATATATATATCTTATATGTGTGTATATATATATATATATCTTATATGTGTATATATATATACACATATATATATACAAATATACATATATATATATATATATACATATACACATATTTTAATTTTGACAAAATTTGTGCAATTAGTTCCTTTATGCAATTGTATTCATTTACTCATTACTATAAAAACAGAAAAGGAGGTGAAAGTTTAACTCAATTAAACTAATATCTCTCTGCATTTTAGTTTCTGCTTATTTAGTTGTATTCTAAATATAAACATTATTTAATGATTTATCAATATTAGATACTATCTTTTGATTTTTATATGATGAATTTATTCATTCTGCACTTGTTTTTATTTTTTCCACCAAATAATAGTAGGTCTACTGTTATTTTTGTACTAGTATTATATAGCTATGTTCATGTTAAATCCTGATAGTAAAACTGTGTCTCCTATACTTCACTAGTTGATTTTAGTTTTGAAAACCAATAAATACTTTTAATAACATTAATAAATTTATAAATATTATTTGCTAAAGAACTTGGAAATGTTATTAAATCCATAGAACAATATGGATGTGGAGATTCACTGATGCTAATTAGAATAAGATAGACTCCATGTTTGTATAACTATATCAAAATACACTCTACTGTCACGTATAACTAAAAAGAATAACCACGTGGATTGTTTTTTCTCTATTCTGAAAAGAGTAATACTTTTACTCTGGAGAATCACTACTATTAAGATTTGAGAAATTTTATTCTTTCAGTTTTTTACTAATATTTTCCTAACTTTTTCTCTCTGATCTCTTTCTTGCACTGTCAATAAATGGAGATGTAAAATGCCATCTTGATTTATTGAAGAAAGGAAGGAATAAATATGTTCTCAGATCTCCTTCTGAGAAGGTTGATTTCTAAATTTAGGAAATTATTACCTTCATTTAAAAATAAATTATATTATTAGAGTTTAGTTTGATCACTCATAATTTATATATTTAAAAAAAAAATTGCAAGAGCTAGGTGCAATGGTGCACACCTATTATCCCAGCAGCTTGGAAGGCCAAGGCAGGAGAATTACAAGTTGAAGACAAGTCACTGCAACTTAGGGATGCCCTAAGCAACTTAGTGAGACTTGGTACCAAAATAAAAAATAAAAAAGGCTTGGGATGTGGCTCATTAGATAAGCACCCTTGGCTTCAATCTCTGGTAGCAAACAAACAAACAAACAACCTTGATGAATAAACATTAAAAGTACCAAGAACGTTATAATAGACACTAAAAGAATGCTAACATATTATTATAACTATGATCTTTAATTTTTATTGCACTGTTATTTTATAACATGATTATTTTATACCATGATGATTATTTACTGGAATTTATGTTAGTTGCAAAAACATAGTATGCTTCCTATTTTTTTATATAGTTAAAGAATTAAAGAATATCTGAAATTTAAAAGAATACTTAGTCAATCATATTTCTGTTTTAATATTTATTTTTTAGTTTTAGGTGGATACAATATCTTTATTTTATTTTTATGTGTGCTAAGAAACGAACCCAGTGCCTCACAGGTGCTAATGAATACTCTACCACTTGAGCCACAACCTCAGCTCCAATCATATTTCTTTCTCGCCTGCAGCATGCATAAGACAACCAGGATAGTGGTCAGTTTTGCATGTTCTAGAATGCACATTTTATAAGGAAATGCTATTCTCGACACACAGAATTCATTTTTAGGGAAAATAAATTATTTTTCATGCCATTTATACCTCAAGAGCCAGTCATAGAATCACAAAGATTGCTTTTAAACATATTTATTCTGATATCACAGTAATAGAAACATTTTATTTAAGCAAGATAGCTCACAGAATCTTTATATGTGGATATATATTTACACATGAGACAAAACTTTCATGTGGAAAGACTTTATGCATGAAATTTCCTCTGATATTTTCTGCCTTGTTCTATTTTACCAATTAAAACAAAAATGAGACATTGAAATCTTGGTCACAACTATTCACCTTCTTTTGCCAAATAGTGTATCACAATCCATAACTTGGAAAGCATTCTACATCACTGAGTTTTACAACTTAAAAGTTTCCTAGAACTGGAACTTCAGGATCTTAAGCAAAATCAATTTAAAATGCTCCTCTTTTAGCCAAAAAGAATGTGTGAGAAAAGTGGCAGAGGAAAATCTGACAGTTCAAATTTAAGTGTCTTCACTTTTTTCCTCTCTTGCAATAGAACTAGGCAGTAAAAATATCCAGAATGCTGTGGTGTAGTTGAACTAACATACTTCTAAGTCTAGAAATAATTTATATACTATATATAAATAATTTATACATAAATATATAATTTATATATATTTATGTGTAAATAAAATGAAGTTGTGAAAAATTAATCACACAGAGAGTAAATGGCATCTAAACAGTGCAAAGGCTGGTATCGTTCTGTAGGATTCATGGGATTAAAGGGTGCTTTTCTGCCATCACAGACAGCCACCTCCTTTTAAACTTTATTTTGGAAGCTATTTATTCACATTTGCTCTTTTATATGTTATTCAAGGTAAACGGCTTGTTCTAAGAAATGTGACTTCAAAAGGATCATATGCAAAACATCTGTAGCTGGCACATTTTCCAAGGAATAAATTCAATAGGTTTCAACTTTTTAAGTCTTGAGGCAAGAAAAAAAATAGTAGGATGAATGACTGACTTAAAATGAGAAAGTTGTGCAAAGTTTGCCATCAAGATTCTGGTGAGGTCATGAGGAAAACATGGGTGCCATGTTTAGATACACTCAAGTGAGCAAATCTACTGCCAGCTTGAGATGCTTATAAATTCCCCTCAAAATATTGTGGTTAACTGCTCCAAAGAATGTGAAAGTTGATTTCAATAAGTTTCCAGAAATTAAACTGTTTATTCCAGCCTTCTCCATTAAGCTTTGATATGTAAATCAGTTTGGGAACAAAGATATTTTTACCTCTTAAAAGTTTCCATCCTGTACTTGTGGTAAATGGCAACCTTGGGATAATTTTTTCCTTGATCTAAGAAATGGGCCTAAGTTAGTTTTTATGAAGGTCAGAGTGAGATAGATTTAATTCCATCCAACAAAATGAAACTTATTTGCATTACTCTCCACACATGAAATAACAAGAACTGGGAACAGACATGTATTAGCTTAATCCCTGACTTACACTGTGGCCTATATCAAGCCAATGAGTTTTTGCCTTAGTTTCATTACCTGTGAAGAGGGATTTTCCTGCTTACCTTCTGGGTTTAGAGGAACTAGTGGTCACAGACGGAAAGCATGTAACTCAGTGTTTTAGTCAGATTGTTCACTGGTGTGACTAAAAGTCACAACCAGAACAATTGTAGAGTAAGAAAAGTTTAGTTGAGAGATCAGAGTTTTAAAGGTCTCAGACCATAGAAGTCTGAGACCTTCTGAGGAAAGGAGATGACACAGAGCATAATGCAAGAAGAATGTAGGAAAGGGAAGCAACTCAATGATAATCAGAAAACACACACATACACACACACACACACAGGTCTCCATTTGTCAGATAAAAATATATATCCCAAAGCCAAGCCCCAAATTCCCACCTACTCCACCAACACCCTACCACTTCATTTACCACTCAGTTAATCCCTATCAGGGGATTAAATCACTGATTGGGTTAAGAATCTTACAACCCAATCGTTTCTCTTCTGAACCTTCTTGCATTGTCTCATATGTGAGCTTTTGGGGGACACGTCACATCCAAACCATAACACTCTGTTCTGACTTAAATTGAGTACCCCTAAGCAATGGTGCTTACCAATGGGTTATTTTTGTACTTCTGATTGTTACTTTAAAAGTTACAACAGTGGTTCTTGCTGGATCTACTAAGAGAAAGACATCATCCCTGAAAAATGACAAAATAAAAATTGGGTAGAATGAAATAAAGAAATAAGTCATTCTAATATATTGTGATTGACTCAAATATATCTGGATAGAGTTTACTAATCATTTTCTGAAACAAGGCAAAGAAATTTCAATTCTTTAACTTTTTTTTTGATCATCAGTCCACTTGAAGTCTTGTACCTGATATGCCAGAAATGTTGATCTCCTTCCTGTACCCGTGGCATACTCACATTTAGACACAAGAATGTTGTTATTGCTGTGGGTGGCTGATGTCCATTCTGATTGTCAGTGCCTCTGCCACATAGTTGCTGGATATTTGGACTACCCACCATTATGTCCAGGAAAGTTTATAAGTGTGTCAGGACAATAGACAAAAGGATCACTTGACAGGGGCTGAAAATATGCAAATTGTTTCTTGCTCTAAATATATATAGTGCTTTTAATACAGAGTCTCACATATAGCTCTTTGTAGGTAAATAAACTGAATTTCCAGAATTTGACCTTCTGTAAAATAAGCATAGGTAAATTATATTAGACTGTACTCTTCATAAAACAAAAGTCTCCCCCCACCCTTAACCTGACATATCCAGAAGCCATTTTGGTCAGGTTGAATTTGATCTTTACATTTCTCTTGTTCTTCCCTGTGAAACATTTGCCCTATGATCAACAGCTGTGTTATTTTTTTGTAAATAGATTTTCACAAAATGCATCAGCAGTGTCTATAATTAATTAAATAAAAAATTTGGCCAACTAGGAGATAAATACTGTGGATTTTTAGAAATTGCAAGTTTCACCATGTCCAGCCCACCATTAACTTTCATAGATGTCAGTAGTGATGAGTTTTCTGTGCTGATGGCTTACCATTTATCAACAATAGAAATTATTGTGATTGCTGATTCCTTTTTTTTTTATCTTGGTTCTTATATTTTTAAATGTCTATTGGGGTTTAAAAAACATATAACATGCAATCTATCCTCTTGAGGAATTTTAAGCGTATCAATGTTGAACACACTGTCCAGCAGATCTCTAGAATTCTTTCATCTTGTGGGAACAGTAATTCCGTTATTCCTTTCCTAGGTAACTACTAGATTCCTTAGGTAACTTTCTGATTTGAGAAGTCTTCTACTTTAAATATCTTATATACCTACAATCAGTAAGCATTTGGCCTTCTGTGAATAACTTACTTCTCTTGGCATAACATCTTCAGGTTTAATCCATTTCTAGCATACGATACCATTTCCAGTTATCCTTACCATTTTCCTCTCTTTTCTAGGATTTTTGTCCCCTTTTGCTTGCTCACTGCCTTCTTTATGCTTTGCTGGTAATTTGTATTGAAATCCTTTGGTTCTTTCTTCATATTTTTTCCTGAATCTATTATCTTAATTCCCTCTGTGGCTATCATAAGGAATATATGAAACATAAGTTATTCAAATCTATTTTAAGTTAATGAGATTTAACTCTAATGATACACAAAAACATGACACTTTTACCTCTTTCCCCTGTGTTCTTTATATTAATGAGTTCACAAATTACATATTTACATATTATATGTATCTATAACATATTTACAAGTATAGCTATTTTTCATACTTTTGACTTTTAATTTGTACTTCAAAATTATCAGTGACTGATGTACCATCTTTAGACTATTATACTATTCTGTGTTTGCCTGAATACTTAACCTTTCCTAGCAGCTTTGTACTTTTTTAAGCTTTCGTGTAACTGTTCAGAGTCTTCTCTTTGCAACTTGAATGACTCATGTTATCATTTCTGGTAAGGTAGTTTTCATTCTTTGGACTCCCTTAACATTGTTTAACTGTGACACCTTCACCTTTCCTTCAACTTTAAGGACAGTTTTGATTAATATAGCCTTCTAGTCCTTAAGTATGGGCTGTGTTTTCATTAGTTTACGTCTTCTTTAATTTCTTTCAGTGATCTTTTGTATATTTCATTGTTCAAGTCTTTCACTTCTTTGGTGAAGTTGAATTAATAAGTTTTTTTTTTTTTTCTGATGCTGTTGTTAATGTAAACTTATTTTCAGATTATTCACATTTTTCTGTGTAGAAATGAAACTGGTTTTTGTACATTGACTTTGTATCTGACTAATTTACTAAAGTTGTGTACTAATTGTGATAACATTTTTTTAGTTCTCTTTAGGGTTTCTACATATAAGATCATGAATTCTACAGAGATAATTTTATTTTTTCCCTCTAGTTTGGATGCCTTTTATTTCTGTCCCTTGCCCTGGCTAGACTTTCCAGTACTATATTGAAGAGAAACTCCAGAAGATGTTATCTTTGCTTGATCCTGATCACACAAGGGAAGTGTTCAGACTTCTCCATTAGATATAATATATGCTGTCAGTGTATTATATGTAAACTAATTTATGTTGAGGCAAATTTCTTCCATTCCTAGCTTGGTGTTCCCATTTTTAAATTATTAGAGGAAATGCTTTCCCTCTATTAATTACAATGATCATATTTTTCATTCACTCTGTTACTGTAGAATCTTACACTGATTTATGTTCAAATGTTGAACCATCCTTGCATCCCAGGAATAAATTCCACTTGGTCATGGTATATAATCTTTTTTTAAAAATTAAATTATTTATTTATTCTAATTTGCTATACATGATGGCAGAATGCAATTCATTTCATAATACACTTATAGAGCACAATTTTTCAAGTCACTGATTGTACACAAAGTATTTTCACACCATTCAGGTCTTCATACATGTATTTAAGGTAATAATGTCTAACTCATTTCATCAAAATCCCTACCCCCTCGCCCCTTCCCTTCCTCTCTCTCCCCTTTACCCTATCTAAAGTTCCTCCATTTCTCCCATGCTCCCCCCACCATCACCCTTATGAGTCAGCATCTTCATACCAAAGAAAATATTCAGCCTTTGGTTTTTGGGGGATTGGCTTGCTTCACTTAGCATTATACTCTACAACTCCATCCATTTATCTGCAAAAGCCAAGATATTATTCTCTTTTAAAACTGAGTAATGTTTCATTGTATATATATAACAAAGTTTCCCCATCTATTAATCTACTGAAGAGCAACTGGGTTGGTTCCACTATTTAGCTATGTTTAATTGATGTGGCTGTGTCCCTATAGTACCAATTTGCAGTCCCACCAGCAATGTATGAGTGTGCCTTTTCCCCCACATGCTCTCCAATACTTATTGTTGTTTGTATTCTTGATAGCTGCCATTCTGATTGGAGTGAAATGAAATCATAGCATAGTTTTGATTTGCATTTCTCTAATTGCTAGAGATGTTGAACGTTTTTTCATATTTCATTGATTTATTGTATATCTTCTTCTGAGAAGTGTCTGTTCAGTTTCTTGGCCCATTTATTGATCAGGATATATATATGTTTTGAGTGCTTTATATATCCTAGAGATTAGTGCTGATGTACTTGTGGTAAAGATTTGCTCCCATTCTATAGGCTCTCTATTCACCTCACTAATTATTTTTTTTGCTGAGAAGAACTTTGTTTTATTTGAGAATTTTTTATTCAAAATTTATAGAGAATATTTGGATGTAAAATATTTTCTTGTATTGTTTTTGTCTGGCATTGACATCAGACCAATACTAATGTTAAAAAAAGGATGATAATTATCTCTTTCATTTTTTGGAAAAGTTTGAGAAGTTCGTGTTAGTTCTTTCATGAGTGTTTTACAGACCCAACCCATCCTTGAAGATCTCAGGATCAAGACTTTTCTTTTTTGAAAGACTTTTGGTTACTCATTCAATGTCTTTACTATTTATAGGTTGATTAAGATTTTATATATATTTGTGATTTTGTCTTAGTAGATTTTATGTTTTTAGGAATTTATTACATATTTTCTACCTTATCCAAGTGGTTGGCATACAATTATTGATAGAACTATCTCATAATTCATTTTATTTCTGTAAAAGAGGCAATAATATCTGTTTTACTTTACATTTTAATAATTTTTGGTTTCTCTCTTTTCTTAGTCCATCTAATTAAAAGTTTGTCAATGTTATTGATCTTTTCAAAACACCAATTATATAATTTCTTTTCTCTATTAATTTTCCATCCTCTATTTTATTTACCTCTGCTCTTATCTTTATTATTTCCTTCCCTCTTCCAATTTAGGGTTTGGGTTTTTATTATTTTTTAAGTTTTTGAGTTGTAAATTAGATTGCTGATTTCAAATATTTCTTGATTTTAATGTAAGCATTTATAGCTTAACTTTCCCTCCAAGCATTGCTTTCACCATGTCCTTTATGTATTAGTATGTTGCTTCCAGGTGTTTCCAAAGCCCTTTGTGACTTCTCTTTTGACCTATTGGTTAAGTGCAGGCTGTTGACTTTCCACAATTCTGATAATTTTCTTTCTTTTTTTTTTTTTTTGTACTGTTATTGGTTTCTAACTTCACTCCTTTAAGGCCAAAAAAGATACCTGATATGATATCTGTCTATCTATCTATCTATCTATGTATCTATCTATCCATACATCCATTGAGACTTAATTTGTCCTAATATGTGTTGTTCTTGGAAATTTTCTCATGTGCACTTGAGAAGATTGGTTAAGCTGTTGGGTAGTGTGTTCTGTACATGTCTCTTAGATGTAGATGGATTATTGTGTTAAGTCCTCCATTTCCTTATTTATCTTTTACAGGGAATGGTATTGAAACCACAAGCTATTATCATAATCTTTTATTTCTCCCTTTACTTATGTTAGTCTTTGTTTCACATCTTTTGATGGTTTACTAGCCACATAAATATTTATTGTTGTTAAACTTTCTTGCTGTATGGAAATGTTATTAATATGGAATGCCAATTTTGTCTCCTAGATTTTTTTTTTATTAAAAGTCAATTTAATCTAAGGCTCTTAAAGCTTCTGTTTGCTTTTAGTTATAATTTATATGGAATGTATAATTTATTTCTTTTAGTTTTAATCTGTTTTTGTCTTCGTATCCAGAGTGAGTATCTAAAAACAGCATATAGATTATATATTTTTATCAGTTTTTTTCAATATCTCCCTTTTGATTGGCAAGTTCAATTCATTTACATTATTAGTTACATTTAAAGTATAACTGATAAGGAAGCTCACTTCTGCCATTTTATTACTTGTTTTCTACATGCTTTTTCTCCTTTTGGCTTCTTCATTTTCTGCCTGTCTCCTTTTGAGTTTATTTTTGTAGTAAAATGTTTAAATTTACCTTTTATCTTTTATTGTGCATTTTATTTTTATTTTCTTTGAAGTTACTGCAGGCATTACTTTTAACATCTTTAAGTTGTGACACTGAAAATTTTGTTTGCATCAATTTAACTTCACACATACAAACTCTCTCTCCTTCTTTATGGTTCTGTTCCTATCCTTTTAGTTGTTAATGTCACAAAAGTACATCTTTATAAATTGTATGACCCAAACAAAATCTCAATTCTTTTTTTTGTAGGATGGGTACTGAAGATTGAACTCAGGAGCACTCAACCACTGAGTAACATCCTCAGCTGTATTTTGTATTTTATTTAGAGAATGGTTCTCACTGAGTTTCTTAGCGCCTTGCTTTTGCTGAGGGTGACTTTGAACTCCTGCTCCTCCTGCCTCGGTCTCCCGAGCCTCTGGGATCACAGATGTGCGCCACCACACACAGGCTCAAAAACTCAATTCTTTTAAATTCATTAGTCTCTTCAGTTACACAGAAAATAAAATGTAAGGTTACAAACTTAACTTATAGTAATACTAGAATTTAGGCCGAAGTTTGCTTTTTGAATATATCAGTGTCTTAAATCATGGAAAAAGAAAAAAAAATGAAGTAAAAATCATTTTTATAATAATGTTTGATTCTCACCATTGCTTATGTTTTCTCCCTTATGAAGATCTCTATTTATTCACGTGTCTTAAAGTTTTTGTCTAGTGTCCTTTCCTTTCACTTGCAAGACTACTGTAAGTACTTCTTGATGCTCACGTGGTTAAAGTTTATTTTTATTTATCTGATAATTTCTTAATTTCCTACAAAAATCCACATAAATAAATACCGTTTTAAATATTTATCAGTTAATTCTCAAGGAACCTAGTTAATTCTGGTGGATCCTCTGGCAGGGAACTTTCGCTTTACCCTTTGGTGGCTGCTAGAGTTAGTAGCTACTAGATAAGGTGATAGAGAAATTGGAAGGTTTATTAAAAACATTCATGTTTTGTTATGATGCAGTAGAGGAGGATTTTCTAAAATCAAATGGAAATTTGTAACACCAGATATGGATCAGTGTGGCTCATAATACACAGGGTGAATGGAGGTAGCTGGTAGATGCTGAAGTGTGTGTTTTGTGAATTTTTCTACTAGTGAACTGGGAGCAGTTTTAAGTATTAACCTTATGTTTCTCATCGATGGAACTGCACATAAGTAAACGTGAAATTTCCGTTATGCTCAAATTGATCTCTAATATGTCAATCGTGTTAGGATGGAATCTCTTTTCAAAACAAGCATTACAGCAGCTCTGCTGTATAATCATTTCATGAATTAGATTTATAAAAATGAACAGTTTAAATATTTCTGCACTAAATCACATTTCTAATTTCTGAAAAGCCCTTGCCTTGGCCTTATAGAATGTGTATTGAGCACCCACACATTGACTCTGATGGATTTAAATTTGAATCCTATCTTTACTTACTTGATACTGAATACACATCCTTGACCTCTTGAAGCTGAATTTCCTCATCTTTGAATAAAAGATTAAAATCTTTCCTCATAGGTTACTATGATAATTAAAAGATAAAACATATACAATTTCTTTAGAGGACTTTTACATATAAACTACTCAGTACTGATAATTTATCTGAATAGTTTTAATCATGAAATATTATGTGTTGCATATGCTGAGTTTATTGCTGTTTGTAATATTATTATTGTTATTATGATTAGGAAATATATCTCCATAAAGTTTTTATAATAAATTTTTGCTATGGCTTAGATGTGAGATGTCCCCAAAAACTCATGTACAAGACAATGCAAGAGGGTTTAGAGGTGAAATGATTGAGTTATGAGACTCTTAACCCAATCAGTGAATTAATACCCTGCTAGGAATTAACTGAGTTGTGACTATAGGCAGGTGAGGTGTGGCTTGAGGAGGTGGGCATTGGGGGTATAGCTTTAGGGTATATATTTTGTGAGCTGAGCTTAGTCTATTTCTGATTTTGTGCTGAGAAGTTCTTGTCTGCTTTTCTCTGCCATACCCTTCTGCCATGATGCACTGACTCATTTGCAACCCCCAGAAATGGAGCTAACCATCAATGGACTGAGACTTTTGAAACCATGAGTCCCAAATGAACTTTTTCCCCTATAATAGTTCTTTTCAGGTCTTTTGGTGACAGCAATAAAAAAGCTGACAAAACACTATTTTTTAAAGTCTTATTTGCATATATTTCTTATTTTCTTAAAAATAAGCATGTATTATTTCAGGATATAAGTCTCACTTTTAAAGCTTGCCACACATGAAACCATACATTTATTTTTTGGGTTAGAGATTGTGGGTATTTTTAGGGTGTGGGAAGATTGTGGTTATTGTAACATTAGATTCCTAAACTTTATGGCTTTAGCAATTTAGAAGTGAGGGAACAAGGTTTGTCCATAGAAGTGGTTATAAAATTAATCCTAAATTGGAAATTTAAGGCTCATCTAATCTGAGTGCCCATCTTTATATGTCTATGATCTCAGAAAAATAGGAGAATCACATCTATATAATGATAGAAAGGGCAAGCTGGAGTGGACAACAGAGTGTAGAATGTGACCCTTTATATTTTCCAAAGGTAGCACATTTCCTCAGGAATTCTCTGGTATGGCATAAAATACAGTTTCTGCTTCATGTCAATTAATAAATCTCTGGATTTTTGGTTGCTTTAAGTTATCATCATTATCACTACCCTCCCTCCCTCCCTCCCTTCCTTTTTACTTTCCTTCCTTCTTCATGTTTTTTTCTACCTTTCTAAATTTTGTCCATTCAAGCAAAGTCAATCTGCAAACTTCTGATCCTTCAACACATGCCTTATTTTGTCAGGGGAAAGAAATATGTGTCACAAAGTCATAAGGCTCATTGCACTAATGTGGCACAGAGGAGGGAACATGTAACTTATTAGAATAAGAAAGTTTTCAAAAAGTGTGTCATTACTTAATACATTTTCAAAAGATGCATGAAGTAGAAAATAATGACAGATGGAAGCTCCAGCCCTTCAAAGCATTCTGTTTCTTGTCACTGGCAAGCCAATCGGAGAGTGGTGTGGTGAGGCTGGAATGGGGGTAGATCTGTCTCTTGCAAGATTTTGGCAGAATAATTGATGAAGTTGTACCCAGCTTATTGCAATTTATTCCTTAGAGATTGTAGGACCACATTCGAGAATTATATTTATGCTTTGCAGGATAGATGGAAAGGATTGTTGAAAATATTTTAATATTTTCAATCGAAAGATTGAAAACTAAATTCTGAAAAGGAGAGAAACCATGAACAACTTTTTTTTTTAAAAAAGCATGTAATCACTGGAGAAAGTTCAGTGCTTTGGGAATGTGGTTCATCATAGAAGAATTTTAAATGACCTCAAGAGCAAGTGAAATTAATTGACAGAGGTCAATGGCAGTGTGCATTAGCCACCTGTCCTAATTGACAAACCACAGATCTCTAAGCAAAAAACTTGCAGACATTTATTTGGGGACTTATTTTTTTGTTCAGGTGTAGCATCATTAATGTTGTTTGTTACCCAAATACTTGATTCTTTCTGTTCGTAACCATTAATAGATTGGATTGATCCCTTAACTATTTTGGGGTCTCCAATCATCTACCACCTCTTTTCTGCTAAGTCCTACTTCCTTGTTTATATTTAGATATTCATAGGCTTCATCATTACATGACTCTGTTGGCAATTTCATGTATTATGCAATTTTTCTCTTTCATTATGTTTCCATTAGTCTTTTAACCCCCATAAACCCAGATCCCATTTTAGGCTCCTGCTGTCTAAATTTGAGGCCCATCATTCTTCTGAAACAGATCCTTCAGAGACCTCAAATGGCTTTCTTTTTGCTAATTCCAATGACCCATCTCCCTCTTTCTGTTCTTAATCTGTAATGTATTTCACATCACTTAGCCGCACTTCTTCTCTGACATTTCTGACACGGCTGTATATTGAATTTCATTTGTCCCCTTTGACCATTGTCTTGGTTTGGATGCTGTGTCTTTTTGACCCATTATGCTTTAAATATCAAAACCCATCCATTTCATACATCTGAGGCTTTCAAGAGAAGCCTATGTCTTATAACTAGAACTATTAGATGAAATTTTAATGTTGCAACAGTAACTAACATAATATTTTTGGTAAAATGTGTTATGATAGCAAGTTTTTTGGTGCAGTGTTTGTATATTTAAAATAAGGATAAATAGCTTATCATATTATACTAAATATCAGATTTTTTATTGCTTCACAGAAGCATAACATATCTGAGTTACTGTCTATAAAGTCATTAAATCAATTTCTGATATGTAGTTAGCTCATAAATTTTTAACTGCTAATAATTGATTATTTTAATAAATGTGTGCGAAACATGGAATGAGACAAAACCTAGTGTTCTTCATTTACAATCAAAAATTTTTCTTCATTTAAGTTGACTTTATATTGAAAAAGCCCTTCATTTTTTTTCTTTGTAATATTACATATGATTTCCAAATTTGAATGTATTTTTTCTGGTACAAATTTCCCCATTAACAAATACAGCACTGACTTTTTTTTAGACTAAATAAGAGTTAGGACTTTTATTTCATTAGGTTATAAGAGCACCAAACCATGGATTGAAACATGTTGTCCACTCCTGCCATAATAAACTATTTTTCCACATTTTTAAAGGTATCCCGAATAGGTAATATTTGCTTCCTCCTAATTGATCAAACATTACAAGTAGTTTGTACTTGCATGATACATTAGTAACTAGATATAATTTACTTGTTTTTTTGTGTGTGTATGTGTGTGTGAGAGAGAGAGAGAGAGAGAGAGAGAGAGAGAGAGAGAGAGCGCTTGGTGCTGGGGATTGAACCCAGGGCCTTGTGCATGCAAGGCTAACACTCTACCAGCTAAGCTATATCCCCAGCCTGATTTACTTAGTTTTTTTGAATAGATTTTATTTTTAAAAATATTGAGCTTACTAATGTCAACACAAAGCTTAAGTTTTAAATTAGAGAGTTGTATCATTTTTAAGGATCTTAGAGAATTAAAACAGCACACTTTATATACAATGTTTCAATTTTTATTTACTTCTTACAATACTTTCTTGAATCTTAGTCCTTTCTCAAAGCTTTCTCTTTAAACCTCATCACATTGAATTATTTCTTTATGCCATGTCTCAAACATTCATTTTGTATCTCTCTCCTGATCAGATTATTCTGATATATTATTAAACTCTGAGTACCACATAGGAGAAGTGATATAGAGATATGGAAAAACTAGATATCTAGAAAATAAATGATCTGGATGACAAGGAGGCTAAACAAAACATCCCTCAAATAAAATATAAAGAAAACCATTGTTTTTTATTCTGAGCAAGAAAAGCAAGGCAGCCCTTAGTGCATAACTTTTTATGTTTAAACAACTTCCATTTTTGAGGGGAATAAAGGGATTAGGTTTATTGTATATTGTTCTATAGGACAGAGACAGAAATATGAAAAGTATGTTACCTTAACATTCACAACAAAAATAAGAAAATATGGCTAAAAATTAATAAACTCAATTGCTATTAGAAGAAAAATTTGGTGCTGTTGTGCAAAGAATTTATGAAGAGTTTCAGCCAATACCATATTTCACAACATAATCACTGCCAACACATGAACCTATATTCACAAGTATTCCAAGCATCCTAATCTTGCATCATACTGTTTACTAATGAATTATTTTTAAATAATATCAGTGCAATTTTTAAATGCTTCACACAATGTTTACATTCAACTTTTAAGCAAAATAAAATAAAATAGACTTAAAATCTGCAACAATTATGCAGTGAAATATGGTTATTGTAAAATAACATTAAATCTTCTAATACATACTTACTCTTCAAGTGATGCTTTGAAAGTATCATTCCTCTTCTCATAAGACCTTCAATTTGGGAATTGCTAATAAAGGATCATCAGAATGACTTACAATCTCTGAAATATTATTCCATGAAAGTGTCTCAATTAATTACAAATAGTCCATTTTTTTGAATTTTAGTCTCCTTCATATCTTACATATATTCTCTTTCCTGTTGTCTGAACAAATTGTACACAGTGATCAGTACCTTTCTCTGTCTTTTTTTTTTCTCAAAAATTCTATCATGGAAACAATTCCATGTATAATTGACTTAGTATTAGAGAATTAAAAGCATTTCATATGGTTTAAAACATTAGCAACACTGTTTTAAAAGATTTCAAATTTTTCCATGTGAGATTTTAATGGCCAGCTTTCTCTTTGGTCACAACTTCATCACTCCCCTTTTTTCTTTCTCTCCTAGAACTTTTATCAGAATTCTATCACCTCACTCTAATATTCCAAGCAACTTACCTGTCTGCTAACTACTGAATTGTGGAGTGGCCACACACGGAAGTCTCGTTTGCATATAATAGTGGATATTGCTATTTGTTTAGGTTCTTACCTTTTTCCATTGCAGCCTTTCAAATTTTTACTTCCTTTCAATCTCTTCCTTTTCTGACACTCTCTGTAATTATTTCATGTGACATTATGTTATGAAGGCAAATTAGCCACTTTCTTTTTCTTCAAGGAACTACTTGTACATCTAAGAAACAGGGTCTAAACAAATACCCATTTCTTTATTTTTTTTAATATTTGCTATTATATATTTGTTTCTCTGATCATTAGGAACAAATCAACATATCTATCCAAACTCTACCCTTTCAAGCAAATTACTCCAATTCACATTGATATATCACACTTTATTTCCTGAAAATTAACCCTTTTTATCCTAATTATTAAAGATTTATTTTTTACATATTGATACTATCTTCTAAACTGAACTATAACCTCTCTGTTGACTGGTTCTATGTTCGGTATTCACATACATATATGCAAATATGCCCCAAATACTCATGGCTTCATTGTTCAAAGTAACTTTTGGGAACTTCCTGTCTTAATGTGTTAAGCAGCTTTTCATCACTGTAACCAATACAAAGTACAGTAGGAAAAGTTTATTTTGGTTCATGATTTCAGTGTTTTAATCCAGGGTCAGCTGTGACTCCGTTGCTATGGGCCTAAAATGAGGCAGAACATCATGGCAGAGGGTGTGGTGAATGAAAGCTGCTCAGATCATGCAAGCCAGAAAGCCTCAGGAGTGGGAGAGGATACACAAGAGGGGTCAGGGACAAGATATAATCACCAAGACAGGCACTCAGTGACCCACCTACTCTAGCCATATCCTGCTTGCCTACCGTTATCACCCAGTTGTTCATTCAATCACTAATCCATCAAACTACGTAGTTACAGTTCTAAGTTTTGCTTACAAGCCCTAACTCTGAATGCTGAATTGCGGACCATGCTTCCATAGCCTAACCTTTTGCTGGACATTTCTAGAACCAAAACATAACATTTGATGAGCATCAAAGCATTCCCTTTGTCAGGCTTGAATTTTAAGCAGTTATTTTAAAAGGCAGACTGAAGAGGCATTTAAAAATTTCTAATGGAAACTAAAGTCTCAGATTGTCAAAAGGAGAGACTGTAGACCCTAAGAGATATGATGCTTTTATTTCAGTTCTATCTAAAAATGTAATTTTTGAGAGTTGGAAGATCAGTCTTTCTGATACTACATTTTCTCTGCCCACATAACAGGAATGATATATGAACAAATTTCAACAAAACACTTTCATCTTTGCCTTATATACAGAGGAATCAGCATGATTCATAAGAATGAATTATGGGAGCACATGCCATCATTAATGCTCTTTCTTTCTCACGCCCATGCAGTTCAGAACATTTTGATTCAATTAACTCTGCAAGCCCAAGATTCAAATATCTTTTTCTCTGCCTGAATCACATTGTAATAATCCCATTGTCATTATCTCCTTAAAGTGTTGACCCTATGAATGCTGCTGTAGGTACAAGGAAAGTAACAGAATTTGTATGGAATTCAGGCTTTGACTGGATTAGATTACCAATTTATGAGGGGAAAAGAAAAACCCTCAATCTATAGAAAAGTAAAGAATGTAGACAGGGCAGGGAAAACAAAGACCTTGTGAAAAATTCAATAAGGAAACCATTCTGCCTTTGAAAATGACTGATCACATGGACTTGGATAAATAATTTTATCTCTAAATCATTTTTTTTAACTAAAAGGAATTTGTACCTTGGTAGAAATTTGAAAATAACATGAGTTTCACTCCTATGAATGAAATCAGACCTAAGAGAAGTCTTCCAATGTTTTGATTCTTCTCCCATAATTTTAATTATTATAATTTTATTTAAATTGACATTAACATAGTTTTCTAAATTTGATATATATATATATATATATATATATATATTTGATTGTGGTAAACTACAATTTAAAACAATCTTCATTAAATTGATTAAGGGATGACTTCATCTTTTCTAGGATGTTGAAAACTGAAAGCTAATATTAAAACATGTACAGAACTAATGTTGGATCATAGCAAGAGAAGAGTGATCAAAGAAGACCAGAGGGAAGTTGGATTTTTAAGCAATGTTCATGGACATTATAAAATCATTGCTGTTTAAAATCTTCTTAATGACTCTAGTTCTCACTGCATTGTAGGTCTCAGATGAATGAACTATAAGCCTATGATCCTATAAAAGCTTTTATTGGAATATCAAGACAAGGTACCTGTTAACGCTAATTATTTTCCTGCATATATCCATTTAGAGAGTGCAAATTTGGGCTGAAAGACACAGTTTGGATGTTAAAGAACGCTAACTTATTTCAAAGAAACATTTTTAAATCATCTTATTTTATTCATTCGTGTGAAGGAATCAGGTTAAATATTTATGACAGTACTATTAAAATAGTGTAAAATTCATGTGAGTTCTACTCTTTGAAACTTTTCAGATTGTAGTGGAGAAAAAAGAACTGGAAAATAACTCATCAGAACAATGTCTGCATATCATCTTTTGTGTTGCCTTTAGATATAACATTTGAATTAGGAGATTTTAGAATTGTTAGTGTTAATGAGATCTGGAGTACCTTAAATTAAGTGACCATAAAAACAAAGGAAATTCTAGATATTCATGAGTATATTCTGTGCATGCTAAATAAATATAAGTAACTCTATAATTCCTTCTAATTGTTTCTTCTCCTTCCCAGAGTCTAAACATTCTGAACCTGCAGGCAAATGTACTCAAATGTTATAAAAGTTCTTTTCTCTTTTGAAATTTTGAAGAAAATCAGCAAGCTACTTCATTTCATATTTCTGATCAAATACCTCCCAGTCTAAGCAAAAGACTAGAAAATAACACAAGAACAAAAGGAAATTTTGTTGGAAATAATGCATAGCATCGGGATACAGACAAAGTCATAGAAAGTTTCTTTCTAACTCAAATGTTATTTAATGCTGGTAGCATTTAACTATTTACTTACCAATTTATTCAACATTTATTGAGTATGCAAAGGTCAACCACGTATTGTATAAGGGAGTAAAAGATGACTCTAAAATTTTCTCTGACCTTAAAAATTTTATAATCTACTAGAGGAAAAAGAAAAGATATAAAAAACTAAATTGAAATATAATAAGGTGAATGATAGCTTGCTAATGGAGATTGATGGGTAGGAGAATATGGAGCCATAATACTTCCTAAAAGGGGACACATTTGTTGTTGGACTTGTTATTGACATTTTCTTTGAAACTCCATCTGAAAGGAACTTGTAGTTACTGTCATTTAAGTGACCATGACACTAAGATGTTTGAGTAATAGCTCATCGAAAAATATTTTGAACTGGCTTTTTCCTGAATAAACATGTACTTCATAAATTAGAGAACTGGTGTAATTGTACATAACCACATAGGAAAAAATTAACAAGGCAGCAGAAAAGTGACAAAATATTTTTGAGGAACCATAAAATGGATTTAAGTCTGTGAAGAAAAATTGTGTGTTCTAAAAGTTGTTAAAGTATTTATTTTTTAAATTTCTTCCTTGGGATTCTCCTCAAATATACTTGAAAAGAAAAAGTAACTTAGTCAAGGCAAAACAATATTAAGATAAGTGCTTAAATAGTAAATAATAAATTTCATAAAATAAAAAAAAGCTTTTGAGGTGGAAACAAAACAAAATTTTTTATAGTTTAAAATTTAAAATATTATGTGTAGTAAAGTTTACTCCATAATAGTAAAAATATTTAGCTTACTACTATAAGACCCAAGTAGATAAAATGCCTAGTACATAAAATTGTGCTATCAGTGGAATGAAACTTGTATTAACACAAACCATACATGACACACAAACATTAGGAACATTGAATATTGAAGGAAGAAATATAATTAATTAATTTCAATTACTGAAACATACTTAAAATGATATAATTGATTTTTTTAAGTTTCTTCTACTTCCCAGTTATCACTTTTTCTGTTGGTCAGAATTAAAGATTGCATATTTACATATCCAAAGTAAATTAAAGGCTTAAACATACTAACATGTTATTTATGTCATAATTAATAAAGATATACTTTCAGGTATACTTTGTGTTGATAATTTAAATATAATTGTCTTGATTTAGAAAACATACATAGGATATATGTATGTACAAATTTATACTATATATATATATATATATATATATATCATAGCTTTTATAAAATGTTTGGTATGTTTCATAACTGCATCGGAAGTATATATGTATAAATAAAAACTCATTTTATTTATTAGTATACATATATACATATAGAATATTAAAATAAGTTTCTCAATAGATGTGTTTACATATTTCATTTGTAGAATTATGTCCTGAAACATCAAAGATTCACTTTCAATGGAATATTATAGAAAACTCATTACATTAAGTTAGGTTAAACATGTATTTAATTAAAAAAGGATCTAATCATTAATAAAGATATTATAAGATTCATTTGATTAAATAGCAGAAGAGTAATTTGAAAAACTAAGTTTGACTAAGTTAAATAGGACCTGAAATTAATTTAAGAAAGAAAGGGCAATACAGATTGATTGGTAGCCATAGAACAACAGGGATTTAAATAAAAGTATCTGAAAATTATATTCCTAGTGTGTTTGTCATCTTTCCATTGCTGTGACATATAGTTGAGATCAATCAACTGAAAAATAAGAAAAGTTAATTTTGATTCACAGTTTGGAAGGTTTAAGTTCATGGTCAGTTGGCACCATTCTTTTAGGTTATGATAGAAGTGTGTGGTAGAACAAATCTGCTCAATTCAGGCAAACTGGAAAACAGAGCCAGGAAGTGGTAAGGTTCCAATATTCCTTCAAGAGTACATAACAACAATCATAACATTTCTATCATTTATTATTTATATTACATCTTTAAAATTTTTCAATTTTCTATATATACAAAAATACACACATATATAAAAGAGTCAAAGTGGTCTGCATTTTTATGTATTTTACCACATTGAGTAATAAGCATTATTTATATCACCTAAATCATTTAAAATGAGTTTTTGCTTTAAATTAGTTTTATTAATGCACCCTTGTTAATATTTACATACAGATGTTTAACCAAAAAAATAAAAATAAATAAGGATGTAATATGTAAATAAAGTGGAGGCTAATGCATCAACTTATAAAAGTACTTAAGCTTCTCTAAGAATACCTAAATTAGACTTAACTGCATTGGTGGTGTATTCTTTAGGATATTCCCTTAAATTCTCTGAACAATTTGTTTTAAAATATTTATTTTAATAGTTCTGAATGTATTTGCATTTTATAAAGCTGACTAGAAATTGAATAATGTATATAAATTTGACAGCAACTCCATTTTGTTAAATTTTGCAGGAAACAAAGTCAAAAGCATTCTCAACTGGACTCATATGAGAGGAATGATGAGTTTTTGATATGTGTGACACGGCCAGATAGCTTCATATAAAGTTTTCATTCAGTCCTCACAATAACTCAGGAGAAGATGTTTTATAATTATGCCCCTTCGTGGATGAGAAACACTGAGGCAGAGAGAAGTCAAGTAGCTGTAAATGGAAGAGAAGAGTTTAAGGTCCACCGGCTTTTTAAATTATTATTATTTTTTTAAGTTGAGGCATAACAACTATATGTATATGTGTGAGATACCATGTGATATTCCAACTTTAACACTTTGTGCTATATTGGTTTCTTCAATGTAAAGTAGGTAATATTTTTATATTGCTTTCCAGTTTGCTAGACAATTTAATTTAATCCACCTAGTAATTCTGTGAGCAAAGCACTATTGTACTCCCTGTTTTATAGCTGAGGAAATTGGAAGCCTATTGTGGGATTTCCCTAAAGGATCATAGTCTTGAATGGAAGTTGGGGTTTGAACCTAAACCTAAATGTTATAATATTATATCTTTGTTTCTCTGCCTCTTATTCACTCATAACTACACAGAGAATTTCTAATCAAATAATGTACATGCACACATGTATATATTCCCAGGGGCCTTATTCAAATAAAAAATTCTTCATCATTATATAAGCAGTGAATGCAAACACCATGCTAATGAGATTTGAACTGAGAACAAACATTGGAATAGCTATATATTCTGCCTAAATAAAAGCAACACGGGAATTACAAGAGGTCCTGCCCAGGAACTTCAAAGGAAATATGCTGTCCTTATTAAGAGCTTTTAATGCAAACTTATCCAAAATAGAATGCCTGCTATGGGAATTTTCTATGCCACACTCATGCACATCATTGCCCACTAGTCAATTGGAGACATAGAAAAAAATAATGGAATTTTCAGGTGTTAAATTAGCCACCCTGGGGCACCACAGCATAGTCCCTTGAATGCAGTAAAGGAAATATATGGAATGTGACAAAGAAAATTAATTAAAATGGGCAATAAAGACTGCCAAGTTCAAACAAATTGTGGCCCCTAGCACATACCAGTTCTGTACCTGCAGGCCAGACTTCATGAAATCCAGACAACTTAAAGCTTGTGTTTATACTTTAATAGAGAAAGGAGGTTTTCATGTTTCTTAACTATTTGGAAATCTATACTGACCACTTTGCTTTGGAGAATTCTAACAAGGACAATTTACTGAAATTGTATAATCCTTTCTTCAGGAAAATCAGCCAATTCTATTTTGGGGGATTTCAATAAGATTTTTCAGTTATTCAAATGCAACATTTTATCTACCTGATAAAAGCTGACATAAGATTTAGGTTAATTGTAAGAAAGCATTAATTTATTCAATAATATTTCAATAGTCACCTGTGTTTCTATCTGTTTCAATTTCATCCTGTTAATATTATTTTAAACATTTTTTTCTTAGCATACCCATGCCTATTTCTTCACAATAGCTAGAGCCTTTTAATTTTTCTTTTGGAGAATACTCAAACATGTTTTCTTTAGTTTCTTCCTTTATATAAATAGTACTGTGGCTTTATTGTTTCTCCATATATTTTTTCTTTGTACTTTAACATGTAGAAGCAAGGTGCATCATGGAATTCCACATCATTCCACATTTCCCATAATGTTTCATGTTATTTTAAATTCTTTACAAGTTTCCTTTACAGGCTTGGGGATCTGCCTCTCCTGTTTCTAAACTTCTTAGTTAGATTCAGCTGACAGCCTTCCATCTAAGATTTCTTTCATTCTGCTGAGGGAGAAAATATCACTGAGCTGTCACTTTCAAGATGGTTTCTGTACATGAGTGAAGCCAAATTTACATCGATCAAAGCGACATGTTTGCAGAGCCAAATAAACTGAAACATCCATATAATTTATGGCTTGTTATATTTTGGTGATAAACAGATATTTAATTAAATCTGATATTGAAGCTTTGAAAATTTCCGTTTGAATTTTATCACCAATAAAAAATAGGGCCTTGGCGAAAGGAAGAGATAAACAGCAGAGCATATCCTCTATTTAGACATGGAGTAAAGATACAGGTGTTTGCACCACTGGTGTGAGATGGGGCCATGAAATAAAATACCAAGAAAGTTCCATGAACTTATGAAAGATGTGTAGAAACCCTGATGATAAAAAAGACCTTTCTCCTCTTATGCCCAAACCAAGCTTATAAACTCTTGAAGGCATGAGTATAATAGTAATGGGAATGAAGAGTAATTTCCATAATATAGAGCTTGATGAAAGCAGCTACCTATGGAGAAATTTGTCTTTGAACCCTTTGGGCTGACATTGTCTGATGTAATGAAACTGTGGGCCATGGCAGGAGAGTGGCGTGGTCCTGGAGGCTGAAGTTCTAAGGGCTTTCTGGCCCAGTGACTGAGCAGTCATGGCTGGGTGGTGTGCATCAGAAGCTGAATCAGTGGAGGGCTCTCAGGACTGTTTCTTGAGCCACTGTTGTCTTCTTAGTGGAATATACAGAAATTCTGGACTAAGATTTAGCTTAAAATATGATTTTAAAAAATATTTTAATTTAGAAAGATGAATGGAAACATTTACATTCTACTGTTTTGAAAGGTAAATGGGCATAAAAGATTTTTAGTTTGTAGATTTCAATATTGATACGGAAAGAATAAAATAGTATTTTTGTTTTTCCCAAAGTTCTGGTGTATTAGTTTACTGGGGCTGCTATAACAAAAAAATACTACAGACTAGGAGTGTAAAGAAAAACTCAATTTCTCACACTCTGGAAACTGAAAGTATGAGACCAAAATTCTGTGCACGGTTAATGTATTCTGAGGCCAGTGTCAAAGATACTGAGTTGAAAGAGAGCTCTGTTGGTAGGATATCTTTATCTCCTATTGTAGTAAGCATTCTAATGGATTTTACTCTTTTCATTAGCAGTAAAAATCTTAGTGTAATGATTTTTTTTTAAATTAGGTGTATATTTTTGCCATAAACCAGAAAAATCAAATGAGTATGTTTAAGATATTATACAACACATTATACAAATTTTTTTATAAGATTGCAATTCTCATTTAAAAAGTATACATATACCCACTTTTTGCAGCATAACTTGGGAATTCCATTCTATTCTTGATACTAGTATAATACTAGAATTTTGAATTCCCTCTGTCAATTTGCATCTGCATCCTACAAAAAGCACAGAGAAGCACACCTTATTGGATCTACATGCCAGGTAGTTCAAAAGTCATCTTTGACTTTTCTTTTTTAAACACATTTAAGGATGGGTATAGAGATGAGATATGTAAGTTTCTATTAAGTCATAAATATAGATATATATCTTTGTAAAAATGACCAATTTTTTTAAATTTTATTTATTTTTTTAAAATTTTTTATTGTTGGTTGTTCAAAACATTACAAATTTCTTGACATATCATATTCCACACTTTGATTCAAGTGGGTTATGAACTCCCACCTTCACCCCATACACAGATTGCAGAATCACATCAGTTACACATCCATTGATTTACATATTGCCATACTAGTGTCTGTTGTGCTCCGCTGCCTTTCCCATCCTCCACCCTCCCCACTCCCCACCTCTCCCCTCCCCTCCCCTCCTCTCTCTCTACCCCCTCCACTGTATAACCCTGAGGGTCTCCTTCCATTTCCATGCAATTTCCCTTCTCTCTCCCTTTCCCTCCCACCTCTCATCCCTGTTAAATGTTAATCTTCTTCTCCTGCTCTTCGTCCCTACTCTGATCTTAGTTACTCTCCTTGTATCAAAGAAGACATTTGGCATTTGTTTTTTAGGGATTGGCTAGCTTAACTTAGCATAATCTGCTCTAATGCCATCCATTTCCCTGCAAATTCTATGATTTTGTCATTTTTCAATGCAGAGTAATACTCCATTGTGTATAAATGCCACATTTTTTTATCCATTCGTCTATTGAAGGGCATCTAGGTTGGTTCCACAGTCTAGCTATTGTGAATTGTGCTGCTATGAACATCGATGTAGCAGTGTCCCTGTAGCATGCTCTTTTTAGGTCTTTAGGGAATAGACCAAGAAGGCGAATAGCTGGGTCAAATGGTGGCTCCATTCCCAGCTTTCCAAGAAATCTCCATACTGCTTTCCAAATTGGCTGCACCAATCTGCAGTCCCACCAGCAATGTACAAGTGTACCCTTTTCCCCACATCCTCGCCAGCACTTGTTGTTGTTTGACTTCATAATGGCTGCCAATCTTACTGGAGTGAGATGGTATCTTAGGGTGGTTTTGATTTGCATTTCTCTGACAGCTAGAGATGGTGAGCATTTTTTCATGTACTTGTTGATTGACTGTATGTCCTCCTCTGAGAAGTGTCTGTTCAGGTCCTTGGCCCATTTGTTGATTGGGTTGTTTGTTCTCTTATTGTCTAATTTTTTGAGTTCTTTGTATACTCTGGATATTAGGGCTCTATCTGAAGTGTGAGGAGTAAAGATTTGTTCCCAGGGTGTAGGCTCCCTATTTACCTCTCTTATTGTTTCTTTTGCTGAGAAAAAACATTTTAGTTTGAGTAAGTCCCATTTGTTGATTCTAGTTATTAACTTTTGTGCGATGGGTGTCCTATTGAGGAATTTGGAGCCCGACCCCACCGACTGTAGATCGTAGCCAACTTTTTCTTCTATCAGATGGCGTGTCTCTGATTTGATATCAAGCTCCTTGATCCATTTTGAATTCACTTTTGTGCATGGCGAGAGAAAGGGATTCAGTTTCATTTTGTTGCATATGGATTTCCAGTTTTCCCAGCACCATTTGTTGAAGATGCTACCCTTCCTCCATTGCATGCTTTTAGCCCCTTTATCAAATATAAGATAGTTGTAGTTTTGTGGATTGGTTTCTGTGTCCTCTATTCTGTACCATTGGTCCACCCGCCTGTTTTGGTACCAGTACCATGCTGTTTTTGTTACTATTGCTCTGTAGTATAGTTTGAAGTCTGGTATCGCTATACCGCCTGATTCACACTTCCTGCTTAGCATTGTTTTTGCTATTCTGGGTCTTTTATTTTTCCATATGAATTTCATGATTGCTTTCTCTATTTCTACAAGAAATGCCGTTGGGATTTTGATTGGCATTACATTAAACCTATAGAGAACTTTTGGTAATATCGTCATTTTGATGATGTTAGTTCTGCCTATCCATGAACAGGGTATATTTTTCCATCTTCTAAGATCTTCTTCTATTTCTCTCTTTAGGGTTCTGTAGTTTTCATTGTATAAGTCTTTCACCTCTTTTGTTAGGTTGATTCCCAAGTCTATTGATGTGGTGAATAACATTTATTGATTTCCGTATATTGAACCAGCCTTGCATCCCAGGGATGAATCCTACTTGATCATGGTGCACAATTTTTTTGATATGTTTTTGTATCCGATTCGCCAGAATTTTGTTGAGGATTTTTGCATCTAGGTTCATTAGAGATATTGGTCTGTAGTTTTCTTTCTTTGAAGTGTCTTTGTCTGGTTTAGGTATCAGGGTGATGTTGGCCTCATAGAATGAATTTGGAAGTTCTCCCTCTTTTTCTATTTCCTGAAGTAGCTTGAAAAGTATTGGTATTAGTTCTTCTTTAAAGGTTTTGTAAAATTCTGCTGTATACCCATCCGGTCCTGGGCTTTTCTTAGTTGGTAGTCTTTTTATGGCTTCTTCTATTTCCTCAATTGATATTGGTCTGTTTAGGTTGTCTATATCCTCCTGACTCAATCTGGGCAGATCATATGACTTAAGAAATTTATCTATGCCTTCACTATCTTCTAATTTATTGGAGTATAATGATTCAAAATAGTTTTTGATTATCTTCTGTATTTCTGAAGTGTCTGTTGTGATATTGCCTTTTTCATCCCGTATGCTAGTAATTTGAGTTCTCTCTCTTCTTCTCTTCGCTAGCATCGCTAAGGGTCTGTCGATTTTGTTTATTTTTTCAAAGAACCAACTTTTAGTTTTGTCAATTTTTTCAATTGTTTCTTTTGTTTCGATTTCATTAATTTCAGCTCTGATTTTAATTATTTCTTGCCTTCTACTTCTTTTGCTATTGTTTTGCTCTTCTTTTTCTAGGATTTTGAGATGAAGTATGAGATCATTTATTTGTTGTTTTTTTTCTTTTTTTAAGGAATGAACTCCAAGCAATGAATTTTCCTCTTAGAACTGCTTTCAATGTGTCCCATAGATTCCGATATGTTGTGTCTGTGTTTTCATTTATCTCTAAGAATTTTTTAATTTCCTCCTTGATGTCTTCTATAACCCATTGGTCATTCAGTAACCTATTGTTCATTCTCCAAGTGATGTATGCTTTTTCCTTCCGTCTTTTATCGTTGATTTTCAGTTTCATTCCATTATGATCAGATAAGATGCATGGTATTATCTCTACTCCTTTATATTGTCTAAGAGTTGCCCTGTGACATAATATATGATCTATTTTTGAGAAGGATCCATGTGCTGCTGATAAAAAAGTATAACTGCTTGATGTTGGGTGGTATACTCTATATATGTAAATTAAGTCTAGGTTATTAATTGTGTTATTGAGTTCTATAGTTTCCTTATTCAACTTTTGTTTGGAAGATCTGTCCAGTGGCGAGAGAGGTGTGTTGAAGTCTCCCATGATTATGGTATGGTGGTCTATTAGACTCTTGAACTTGAGAAGAGTTTGTTTGATGAACATAGCTGCACCATTGTTTGGGGCATAAATATTTATGATTGTTATGTCTTGTTGGTGTATGGTTCCCTTAAGCAGTATGTAGTGTCCCTCTTTATCCCTTTTGATTAACTTTGGCTTATAATCTATTTTATTTGATATGAGTATGGACACTCCTGCTTGTTTCCGAAGTCCATATGAGTGATATGATTTTTCCCAACCTTTCACCTTCAGCCTATGTATGTCTTTTCCTATCAAATGCGTCTCCTGTAGGCAGCATATTGTTGGGTCTTGTTTTGTGATCCATTCTACTAGCCCGTGTCTCTTAATTGGTGAGTTTAAGCCATTAACATTTAGGGTTATTATTGAGATATGGGTTGTTCTTCCAGCCATATTTGTTTATTTCTGTTACTAAACATGGTTTGTTTTCCTCTTTGATTATTTCCCCCCCCCCTTTACTGTCCTACCTCCCACTGTTGATTTTCATTGTTATTTTCCATTTCCTCATCCTGTAATGCTTTGGCGAGGATGTTTTGAAGAGATGGTTTTCTAGCTGCGAATTCTTTAAACTTTTGTTTATCGTGGAAGGTTTTAATTTCATCTTCCATCCTGAAGCTTAATTTCGCTGGATACATAATTCTTGGTTGTAACCCATTTTCTTTCAGTGTTTGAAATATGTTATTCCAGGATCTTCTAGCTTTCAGAGTCTGTGTTGAAAGATCAGCTGTTATCCTGATTGGCTTACCCCTAAATGTAATCTGCTTCCTTTCTCTTGTAGCTTTTAAAATTCTCTCCTTATTCTGTATGTTGGGCATCTTCATTATAATGTGTCTAGGTGGGGATCTCTTATGATTTTGCACATTCGGCGTCCTGTAGGCTTCTAGGATTTGGGATTCTGTCTCATTCTTCAAGTCTGAGAAGTTTTCTCGTATTATTTCATTGAATAGACTGCTCATTCCTTTGGTTTGGAGCTCTGTACCTTCCTGTTTCCCAATGACTCTTAAGTTTGGGCTCTTAATGTTATCCCATATTTCTTGGATGTTCTGCTCATGGTTTCTTAACAGTCTTGCTGAGCTGTCTATGTTCTTTTCCAGTTGAAATACTTTGTCTTCATTGTCTGATGTTCTATCTTCTAAGTGTTCTACTCTGCTGGTAGTATTCTCCACTGAGTTTTTAAGTTGGTTTATTGCTTCCTGCATTTCTAGGATTTCTGTTTGTTTGTTTTTTATAACCTCTATCTCCCTGTATAGTTGATCCTTTGCTTCCTGGATTTGTTTGCGTAATTCATTGTCGAAGTGATCTTTCATTGTCTGATTTTGCTCTCTAATGTCTTCCTTGATACTCCAGATCATCTGAAGTATGTATATCCTG
This sequence comes from Marmota monax, assembly GCF_021218885.2. Classification (NCBI taxonomy): domain Eukaryota; kingdom Metazoa; phylum Chordata; class Mammalia; order Rodentia; family Sciuridae; genus Marmota; species Marmota monax. The sequence continues at coordinate 11,627,733 of NW_026695241.1, forward strand.
AATTCTTTATCTGACATTCCATCTGCTGCATCTGTTACCTCTTCTAAAGTTGCGTTGACCTGCATTGCTTGTGGTCCTTTCTTTCCTTGTCTTTTCATACTGCTTGCGTATCTTTCCTGCAGGCGCGGGCGGCGGCTCTGCTCTCTCCTTATTCCAATTGGGGTGTCGTGGCTACCACGCCGGCAGGTCACTGGGCCTGTTCTGGGCGCTGGCGGCGGCTCTGTTCTGCCCCTACTCCAATTGGGGTGACGAGTGTACCACGCTGGCAGGCCACCGGGCCTGATCCGCCGGTCGGTTGCAGGTTTGCCTACCCTGCAGGCGCGGGCGGTGGCTCTGCTCTGCCCCTACTCCAAATGGGGTGACGTGTCTGTTGTACCGGCAGGCCACTGGGCCTGTCCCACTGGTCGGTCGCAGTTCTGCCCACCTTTCGGGCACGGGTGGCGGCTCTGCTCTGCCCCTACTCCAATTGGGGTGTCGTGACTACCCCGCCTGCAGGTCGCTGGGCCTGTTCCTGGCACGGGCGGCGACTCTGCTCTGCCCCTACTCCAATTAGGGTGGTGTGTGTACCACGCCGGCAGGCTCCTGGGCCTGATCCGCCGATCTGTCGCAGTTCTGCCTACCTTGGAGGCACGGGCGGCGGATCTGCCCTGCCCCTCCCACCACGCCTGCGGACCCCTGGGCCTGATCTGCACGTTGGTCACAGGTCTCCTCACCCTGCGGGCACGGGTGACGGTTCCGCTCCGCCCCCACTCCAATTGGGGTCACGTGGCCACCACACCGGCAGGGCCTGATCCGGGCGTGGGAGAAGGATCTGCTCTGCCCCTACTCCAATTGGGGTGACGTGTGTACCACACTGGCAGGCCACTGGGCCTGACCCGCCAGGCTGTCACAGGTCTGTTTACCTTGCAAGCGCGAACGGCGGCTCTGCCTTGCCCCTCCTACCACGCCCATGTACCACTGGGTCGCGGGTCTGCCCACCTTGCGGGTGGCGGCTCCGCTCCGCCCCCTCTCCAATTGGGGTCACGCGGTCATCACGCTGGCGAGCTGCTGGGCCTGCTCTGGGCGCTGACGGCAGCCCAGCTCCTCCCCTCTGGCTCGACGACAAATTGAGGAGACTCTGGTGTCTGTGCCTCACCCCCCCTACCAGGAGACCAACTGTTTCTGTCACCGCTGGTATTGATGAAGTTCTCTCCTCCGCCGCTTTCTGATGACATCAGATCTCTGCCATGTTGGTATCCTATGCGAATGGCAGCATTTCGTTCCCCTTGCCGGGCAACCAAAGCAACGGGTGAGTCCTGACCAGCCCTCAGCAGGACCCGGACCGAGACGCAGTTTCCGTGGGCTCCTAGCCCTGGGCCAGGGCAGTCTTTTTTTTTTTAATTTTAATAAGGAACAATTGAAAGAAAATTAAAGGCTGATCTGTATTGATTTCTCCGTACTGAGGGATATGCTCTTTCCTTACACTAGAGGGTTTTTAGTGCTATCATCATAACCGTAGCAGGCATTATGCTGTACTTAAGTATTTTAATAGCTGTGCATATGTTACCTGGAAGCAATCCCACGTGAGGATTTCCCAACATTAAAAAGGAGGAACACTGATGGTATATAAGACTAGACATTCAGTGTCTCAATCTTTTTCTATGGACTCTCTTCCTAGTAACCTTTACTGACAATTGCATAAGTAAAGAGTGTCTTGAAACCAAAGAATCTCAAAGGTCTAAATATAAACTAGGTAATTTCTTGGCAGGACTAAGACTTATGGTAAAAGACTGATTGGGTTAGTGCTGAATGATGAGAAATAACTAAGTAAAAATACTCATTTCAAAAGATATTTTCTTTTTGTTTTTTTAGTGGTTGGAGGTGTTATGATCTGAAGTAGATGTCCATGTAGACATGGGATAAATTTGTAGAATTTTATAAATTGAATAATTCCTAATTGTATTTTTCTTTAATGCTATTCTCACTACCAAATTATAGTCACAATGAAGATTAACAGATGTTAGCATCAGAGATGTTATAATATATAGAAAATATTTATTTATTTTCAAAATGAAAATTAAGGCATATTTGCTTACAGTATTATATCACCAAGTAGAAATTGAATATAAATATTTACCATCACCTTTCTCAACCTTTCTCATGAGAAGTGATCATTGCTAAATGTCTGTAAGTGCTCAAATCAATGCTTATGACTTCTTTAATACATTATTGCTGTGATCCTATTGTGAATAAGATGACTGATGGCAAAAATATCAACATACTATGCAATAAAATTCAAAATATTTCAATATCTTTGTTTTAATCTTTATGAAAGTGGAAAATGTTATTTAAAAATACATTAAGATGCCTTAAAATATTTTGCTATTCCTTCTACAGGTTCAGTTTCTATGCAACTGATTCTGTCTCTCTCAACCAACATCAAGCTCTTAATGACTTAAGATCAAGCTCTTTAATATAAATTCTTGTAATTGCTCAGCCTTAGGACAATGTGACAAATCCAGAATAAGCTGCATTGTCCATTATTTTTTTCTCTGATTCCATTTGGTGGGTCAACAGTATCCCAAGTTTCTTTCAACTTTTTCTGGTGTTACACTACTACTGCCTGAACTTCAAGGAAGAGTCAGGAAATTAACCAAGTATACATGAATTTTCCTTCCTTTAAAGAAAAATTGTAGTATAGTTTTGGTAACCCCTGCATCAGACATAAAAGCATTTATATAGAGAAACCAGATCTTTAAATGAGAAAACTTTGGGTATGTTGCTCAGCTGATAAAATAAGTTTCTGATGAATAAACAGAAAACAGAAGTTGGAACTGAGCCAGTGGTAGGATTTGTGGATTTGTGAGGAACAAAAGTCAAAGCAGTTTAGTTAGCAATGGAAGGTTGGGGGTGGGGGAGTTCTTTGTAGTGCAAGTGCTGTGTTGTCTGGTTTGTTTAATTTTTGAAGTTGACACAACACACGCTGTTGACTGGACAAGCTGAATGAACTTGAGGGTGGTGTAGAAAGTACTAAGAAAGCCAAGGGCTCTGCTTGCACTCATGAGTCACCAATAGCAAGAAAAAAAAAGGATTAGTTTGTCTGGAAGAATTTCCAGACTCATCTGGATGATGTGAACATGTTGTGAACAACATCATGTCATTCGATAAACTTGAAACAGTGTTTTTTAAAGCACTGTGCCAAGAATGGAGATAATGAAGACATATATCTATGTTAAGATAGCATGACATTTTAATGACACTAAAGTACTGTATTGCAGACCATTGAAAAGTTTGAGGAGCCATCACATGCAGTGACCGTTAGCACAGTTCAGATTCTACCCTAGTGATATTTCACAGTGTGAAACCAGGTGACACACCAGGCACATGATCTTGGGAGGGAGTGGGGTCTGTTGCACCCCGGGAGCAAGGGTTCAGGTCACTGGAATATAATTAGGGTAAACCATACCTGCATTAGCCCTATGTTAATAGGAGGAAGGAAGGAAAGAAGGCAGAAAGGGAGGGAGAGAATCTTCCAGGTAAACTTTGAGCTTAATAAAAGTGAATTGATGGTAGATAAGACTTAGGTAGTCAGAACAATAAATGATCTTTATTATAAAGTGACTGGGTTCAAACCTAATAAAAAATAATTGAGTGAATCAACTTGAAAATTTCATAGTGTATTTGGAATAATCTAAGGAAAGAATTTACTCTTGTACTCTAGTTTGCAATTAGGTTTTATTTGGAGATTTTTCTCTTCCTGGATCATATTGTCCATTGTGGTATTCAAATTTATAACAAAACAAAACATAGGATGAGTCTCACAAGGGCTCCTCAAGATCATCAAGTATCATTTTAAATAAAAAGTAGCCACCATGTTGAGCCCTTGCAGAAACTATTCTGGGGGAAGTCTAAATTGAACCAGTCAAGAAGCAAATGCCAAGGTCTGGAGGAAACTTTTTTAGACATTAAAATTTAAAAGAAGAAGGTTTATTAAAGAATAGGACTGATGATTCTAATTTCATTAACCAGTCATGCAGCTGAGAGTTTAAGGCTTCAATTTAACTCTTTATTATCTCTTATTTGTTCTCTTATTTCATGTTTAGAAAGTCTTAATCAGCATAGATTAGGAGAGATTAATTTTAGCACTTGCAAAATTGTTACCATGGTTCTACTGAGTGTGACTATTGCTAGCAGAATTCTTTTATACTTAATTCTCTTGTTATAATAAGCTTTTCCCAACCCTTACAACTGTTTCAAATGCTTTGTGCTAGAGAATTTCCTGTATACTTTTCTTTAAAATGCAATTTATCTAACACTGTGGATCACTGCTAATAAATAATATAGAGCACCAAGCAATTTGCTAACTCATCAGTGTTATTAATCCTAAGTGCTAAAACCTTGTTTATCACATTTGAGGGAATAACATTGTGATTTGCACCTTGGTTGAACCTCCTTCTAGGGATTATAATTTTGGAGTCATACTCATCACCTTTTTAATATGTTTCTGTGTGTGAGATCTAGAGTAGCCTTTGTCAGCTGTTCCACACTTCCCCTTGCCACCATACCACCATTGGTTCTTCACATCCCAATAACCCCACATCTTCATTTTGGGGTGACATGATTGTGAAGAAGTTGGCATCACCCCAGACTTCGGGGGGCCTAGGAATGAGATCAGCTGAGTCAGCCTCAACCTGCTGCTGGGCATAGTGATAAGGTCAGGTGCAGGCATGAGATCTTATCCAGGTCAACCACGCTGACAATCTTTCCTCCTAGATATGAATGAAGATGCTCTTTAATATAAATTCTTGTAATTGCTCAGCCTTAGGACAATGTGACACTGCATAATGTCAAGCAGAATCAAGGAACTGTGCTGTTTGGTGATATCATTGCTCTGACATTTTTACTTTCCCCTGTGAGGGAGGGGTACAAATAAGGTTAGTCTTGTTTATGCTGAGAGTCACTGTCCATCTGCAACAAGCACAAGATGAGTACTTGCATTGGGAGTGTATATCTCAACTCCAGATATACAGATTTTTTTGAACATATTAAAAAAGATTCTTAACACAAAATAGGAGCTTGTGACAATGGAAACAAGTGTGTGTGTGTGTGTATGTGTGTGTGTGTGTGTGTAATTTATCACTACAGTAGTCTGAACCGTAAGGAGTGAGTTTGACTGAAGTTAAGTGTTTGTCCTTGTGGGGGACTAATATCCAGTGATGATTAGATGGAAAAAGTTCTTCATATGCATGTTGATTTCCTGTTTATTCATCTCAACTGCTTTTCTTTTCTTCCCCCAGGATTAAACTCATACTAACTTAACTGTGTAAATGCAACAAAATGTACATAGTACTGTTGTCTTATTTGTTCTTTCAACTAAAATATAAGATTTGAGATAACCTAAAATTTCTTTATGCTTTTGCCTATTGAATTCCTCAGAGGTAGTTGAGGACGTGCCATTTATGAAATATCAAGTTTGATTGGATAATTAAATAAGTTTAAATTTAGTGCAATTCACTTTACTAGCACTGGTAAGTTTTCTGTACACTTATATCTTAACTTCTTTGATCTTCCCAACAATCTGTGGGGAAAGGCAGCATCTCTTTTGAAATGATAAGAGTTTTACTTTTTTTCGAACTCCCAAGATACTTCCAAGCCTGCATCTATTTCATAACACACAGGGAAACACAGGGCACCACCAGCTTAAACGTATTTTATTCCGGCAATTCTGAAGACACTAACATTTCGCTTGAAATTTGCACTGCCTAATGATCTTGGCACCTAGGCTATGGAATCCTACTTCTTTGGGGTGGAAATGTCTGCATAATTTACTGAGGCTTTAGGCAGGGTTATGTTGGTCTAGCAGTTAAATAGTTATGTCAGGAATAAAAAAGTATTCAATGGTTTATTGGAAAGTCAAAAGGCATAATGTGTGAGGTGCCTCTTTAAAGGTATACTAAAAGTGTCAGAATTCTGTACAATTTTCCACATATAAAAGCAGCATAATATCCTACAGGTGTCACCCATTTCTTTCCACTTGCCAGACTCATTAGTAAAATATTTCAATAGTCTCCTATAGATTAATCAGACATGTCCTAACAAATAGCCAAGTTAAACAAGCAAGTAAGTAGGTTCTAAAACCATGTTAAATATTAAGAACTTACTACAATTTATCTAAAGTGCTATGATTGGTTCTGTGTTGGATTTTGCACTGTCTGTTCATTTTTTACTATAATTTCTTTTGAAAAAACCAAGATATCTCTGATAGCTAAATTGTCTTTGCCTTATACTCACTATTAAAATACTAAAGATTGCTAAGACTAACAAAAACTCTTTAAGAACACTGCTACTTTTTCAAAACAGTAATTGATTTCTGGTGGACATGTATTTTTGTGAATATAGTCGTCTATATTGGTAGACATGTTCTATGCAAATTCCTAGACACACATTGCCACATAGAATATTATAGCAAGGTACTCTGCCCTATAAAAAAAAATTCAGAGTTCAAAAAGTTTTATTTTTTTAAAGAAATCACATTAAAATAATAAAAAGTGTACATGATTTTATATTTCTTATATTTTAAAAATGCATTTATTTTTCTTTGCTTTCTTTGTATTTTAAGAATTTGTACTCATTTGGGCTGCCACAACAAAGTGCCATAGACTTGGCAGTTTACAAACAACAGATTTAATTTTTTAGTTCTTGAGCTGGAAATGCAAGATCAGAGTGTAATCATGGCTGGGGTTAAATGAGTCCCTTCTTCTGGATTGTAAACCATCATCTTCTCACCAAACCTTCACATAGTGGCACAAAAATAGAAAGGAATAAAATGGTCTGGTTATTCTTATCAGGGCTTTATATCTTAACTTTATATCTTAACTTCCTGACTCATCTGATACTGATCATCTTCAAAAGGCCCCCTCCTAACACCATCACAATTGTGACAGTGTTTCAATGCATAAATTGTTAAAGAACATAAATATTCAGTCCGTAGATAAACACACACACACACACACCCCCCCACACACACGCAAATATATATTACATCTTATAACACAGTCTGCTTTTGTACATATTTTTATCATTATATTCTTAAGTGTCAATGTAAGAGTAGGCATATTATATGAAAAATACATCTGTTTTTTGAAACAGAAATACGTAGAATGTGGATGTGTGTTTTCTGTATAATTATTTATGTATGTATTATCTACTAAGGCACCAAGGATAGAGAATAAGAGATGTAAACATGCAGCAGTCTGGCTGGGCACAATTCACCAGCCACTTATCAAGCAGAAATGAACTTTATTTTTAGAACACACACAAAGCACCACAGGAGCTCTTCAGGAATTCCCTCAGAGCCCAACTGCCACCACTGGATTCCCACAAGCCTCTCAAACCCCCACTCCTCCTGCTCTTGAGGCCGATTGGCTGGGTCGTGTGGGCGGAGCCAAAAGAGTCACCCAATGAGCAGCTCCGTGGTCTGAAAGGGCGGGGAAACAGCCCAATGAGCATCACCGAAGAGGAGCCAATCAGCTAGCAGCTGTAAGTTTTCTGGGGCCGCTGTGAGCCAATCATCAGCTGGCAGCTGGAAGTTTGCTGGGGCCCCTTCGGCTGTGGCTCTCAATATAAACATACAAGTATATGGTATGTATCTAACCATTCTTTAATTTTAGCATTATATTACTTCCCTTAAAACATTTTTTTAATTATAGATCTATCATTATGATATCTGCAGGTTAATAGATGGTTGGCTATTCTTCTGTGACCTAACTTTACTTCAACTTCATGGTAAATTTATTTAGAATAATGAGTACTAGTTGTGTTATTTAAAGATTATTGTGCTCTGAGGTTTCATAGATATTCTTCCATTTTTAAGGATGCAAAACTATTTAATAATAATAACTGTTCTAGTCAAGCCAAATTATAACAAAATACTTTATTTGGGATCATGTTATAGATTTATTATATCAATTAAGAAATGTTCAGTAAGTCAAACAACTTAAGTGCTTCCAATTCTTACTCTATTGTTTATTTTCAATTACAGTTAAGTCAAAGAAATATTAAGTAAACAAATAGATTTGAATAATTCTGCCTATGTTTATTGATTCTTTCTTGGGAATGAGGAAGCAGTAAATATTTTCATTCTGTTTGGCTTGGGATTGTAACATATTCATTTTATTTTTAAGGATCTGTTAATATTTAGAATACATAATTATTTATATTGTAATCTTTAAAAGAACTTTCTGAATTACTCATTTAATCTTATTAATCAGTGTTTCACATTATCCTCATTAGCCATTTCAACATTTTACTGAGTTGCAAAAATTTCCAGCTACTTATTTCACATATAACCAAACTCATATTATGCTATTATTTCTCTATAAATTACTGAGTAAAATGTCTTTCTTCTATTTTTATCAAATATTTGTAAATCTTGCTTTCTACTGTATTTCTAGCCAATTCACAATAAAGCCACTAGACGATTTCACTTTTTTCTGAGAAGTTTCAAGCAATCAGGGATCATAAGCTTGTACCCACTAACGTACCTACTTTCCTGCTTCTATCCTAATGTGTTCCCATGGCTCAGAATAAATTGTCTGTGTTCCTGACTGAGGCCACACCACAATATTTTGAAACCTTATACTCTAGTAAATTGGAAAACCTGGAAGAAATAGATACATTTCTACACATATACGACCTGCCAAAGTTGAATTAAGAGGACATAGAAAACCTGAACAGACCAATAAAAAGCAATGAGATAGAAGACAGTAATAAAAAAAAGCTTTTCAACAAAGAAAAGCTCAGGACCAGATGGATTCTCAACTGAGTTCTACCCAACCACCATAGGAGCAATGGAATCCATTCATTATTGCCAACTCAAGGATATTGTTTCAGCAATTCTTTCCTCTCCCCTGTTTCTTTTTTCTTTCTTTCTTTTATATCATGAGTGTTCCATATAATACAATATATTTTCAATTACAACACAAAAATGCTTTTTCCTCCAATTTTAAGAATAATTACTAAATGAAAAAAAAAAACAAGAAAAAATTTGTGATCTCATTTATCTCCTAGGTTCCATGATTCTTACTTTTCTTCACCTTACATTATACATTGTTACTTTCTGTAATTCTTCCTGCCCGTGTTGATGAACACATACCAGTTCATGTCTTTTCCCCTGCATCACTTTATTACATTCCACTCCTTTTCTTAGAGTACCAGTAAGTCCCATGTAGCTAATTTCAATAGTTAATTTCTAGTCCTTGAGCTAGGTTGAATAATGCCTCCCAAAATCCATGAATATCTGTAAACACAGAATGTGACCTTACTTAAATACAGGGTCCTGGGAGATATAATTATTTATAATAAGTTTTATTGGGTTAGAGAGGACCCTAGTCCCATGATTGGCATCTTTATAAAAAAGCAAACTAGAAACACAGAAGACACCCTGTGGGGTACGGGGGGAAGAGATGATGAAGGCAGAAACTGAAGTTATGCTGCCAAAAGCTATGAAATGCCAGGAGTTATCAACTACTACCAGAAGTTGAAAGAGGCCAGGATGAATTCTCCCCTGGAATTTTTGGAGAAAATGTGGTCCCCTGACATGTTGATTTCCTGATTTCAGACTTCTAAACTTCAGAACTGTGAGAGAATTATTATACCAGCTCAGCAAGTTGATCTAGTCCTTTTTTGTTTCTTGAATAATCAGTACTATCTCACTTAACTGCATATGCCTCTCCTATTGCAGACTTTGAATTCACTAATTAGTAAGGCAATGCACTCATCGCTTGTTCTGCATCTTTGGATGCTCCTTTGGAGTTCCTGGTAAGTCTGTATCTGTCTCACCTGCAAATAAGAGAGAATTCCCCAGGGCTTATCTTTGCACCAGTCCTCTGCTTCTACCCCTTCTTTTATAGACAACACAATGCCTTCCTGATCTTATCCAGTCTCATGGTTTTAATCCCATATATATCCTTGTGATTTTAAATATCTATTTGTGATTCAAACCTCTAATCTAAATTCTGTGCAGCTTCCTTCTTAACATATCCACATTTAATTCTTGCTGCCCATCTTGATGAACAGTTAATGAACTTCTCAAATTTAACATGTCCAAAACTGATAAACTCATGTGTATGACTATGCTATTCTACACAGCAATTAATAAGGAGCATTATGCAGTCTTTCCAACTGAAAAGTAATAAATATTCATAATGTGAATATAGTTTGAATTACGTATCTTGATATTATGTCTCCTTCTTTGGAGTTTTGGCTTTTGAAACAGGAAACATATAAATTTCAGTTTAATGCTCTCATTTCAATAATTGAATGAATAGAATGAATGTAGATGAATTCAGTTGTCCCTCCTTACCCATGGTTTGCCTTCTGTGATTTTAGTTACCTATGATCAACCACAGTCTGAAATACTAAATGGGAAGTTTCAGAAATAAACAATTCAAAAGTTTTAAATTGCAGGCCATTCTGACTAGCAAGATGAAATCACATGCCATCCAGCTCTGCTCTTCTCAGGAATTGAATCATTACTTCATTCAGCATATCCATGTTGTGTATGCTACCCTCCCATTAATCACTTAGTAAAAATGTGGTTATCAGATCAATTATCATGTCATGGCAGTGCTTATGTTCAAGTAACCCTAGTTTTACTCAATACAAGAGTAGTGATATTAACAATTGGAAATGCCAAAGATAATCCAGAAAGTGCTTCCTTTAAATGAAAAGGTCAAGTTATTTATTGAAGAACAACAACATCAACAGTTCATGCTGAAGTTTCTAGGATTGACAGTGAGAACAAATCTATCCATGAAATTGTGAAGAAGTAAAAAGAAATTCATGTTTGTTTTTCATTAGACATCAAATTGCAAAATATGTGATCACTGTGTATGCTAAGTGGGTAGTTCAGATGAAAAAGGCATCAAATGATATAGGTTAGAGCTATCCAAAGTCTCAGTTATCACTGGGGGTCTGGGTATTGAATCATATACACTCTGGATAGGGGTACTACTGTAATATTGTTCTCCAAGAAATTTTGAACACAGTATATAGTTTTATTAGTTTAATATAAATAATTGAAGATATAATTCATGCTATCCTAATAAATTTACTTACTTTTGTATGTATTTATGTATGTGTGTACAATATATTTACCCAAGTAAATATTGTTGAAAGTCATAAAGTCAGTTTCAAGGCCAATAAAAAACTCTAGAATATCCTATAGATTAAACTTCCGATCAATAATACATAAATAGGCAAACACAAATAGTATTACTCAAAAAATCCATTAGAGAACAACAAATATTGAAACATTTAAAAATTGGCATTAAAATATTCACATTTTCACACAAAATTGAATATGATAAGAAGCTTATTTTTGCTCTCCCAAGCAATATCAGGGGACCCCAACTAATTCCTAGTGGAGTAAAGGATCGTATGAAGGAATACAACTAACAAAACACATTACTAACTAGTAAAGGAGATTCTGTGATGCAGAAGAACATATCTTTGTATGTTAATGAATGTGGTAGAATGGACAATTTTCTGCATGTATGATTCATTTTATGAATTCGAAACTTCAGGAAATTCAGAGTTTTATTCTGAAACAGTACATAGCAACGAAAGCTTTAGGGACATGAGTAGTATCACAATTAACCTTGATATAAGTACACCCATGTGAGTATTGGCCAGTTGGTAAATGTCAGGGAACATCCCCAACATACATCAATAGAAATGAAAATTAATATAAAGAAAAGCTGAGCAAGGCAGATGTCTAATGTTAAGAGATCCATGAGAGAGTTCAGTACAGTGTCCTTAGGTCTACCAAAAATAGTTGCATGACATTTTTACCAAAGGCAAAAGTTAAATATTTGTCAAAATACATGAAAACCATGATTTCCAACTTGAAATTTCTGGGGGTGCTTTTCTTTTCCCCTGAATTGCTGGTTTATATACCTAATTGCATATATGACTTTTTCAGTTTAGTGTCTTAGTGCTATCTCAAACTCAAAACACCCCCAGAATAAAACTCTTGGTGCTGACCTATCTCCAAAATCATATATATATATATATTTGTTTTCATTTATCCTACCAGAATTAATGTTCCAAAATGAATTGATTGGCAAAGACCCCAAAACTCAAATTATTAGTTTTGATCTTTGTGTAGTTTCTTTCATTACAGATCAGCTTCATCCCCTTGTATTTCTTTAGAATAGTGAAGCTTTGTACTATCCTCAATATCTCCTCTGTTCCTTTTCTATCTTCCCTGTCTTATAATTAACCAATGAATCATGTTTGCTTCATATTTTATTGGAAATCAAATTACTATTGCCTATTTCCTTTATTACTGTGTTATTTCAAGCCATCACTAGTTTCTTATTGAAATTAAGCAGTAGCCTCTAGTTAATCTCTTCTTTTAAATTCTAATTCTCTACAGTCAAACAGCCAAAAATAAACTCTTTAAATATAAACCATATTATGCTATTTCTGGCTCATAACCTGCAAAGCTTTTATAGTGTATTAATTGTAATTGCAAACTCTCTCCTAGACGAGTAAAGTTCTGTAGGATCTAACCTACCTTACATTCCTCTGTGACTTCCTCCCCTATCTCCCTACTAACTTATTCTCTTCTCTTGCTGCCTTGCTTTTCTCTTTGTTTCTGAAACAAACCAAGCTACTTCCTATTGTAGAGCTTTTGCCATTTTGTACATTTGTATCTTATTGTACTGATTTTTCAACTACTTTTTATAATTGACTATTATTATTATTGTTATTTTTTATTATTGTTGTGTGGTACTAGGATTGAATCCAAGAATTTGCCTATCTATACTAGTTCTTTACCACTGAGTTACATACTCCAACTCCTGAGTAGCTAATACTGTAGCCATGAGCCATCTCACCCATCCTACACTTTAGTTTTAATATAACTTTGCAGAGATTTTCCATTAACATCAATTTTAGTCATTCTAAAACATATTCACTATTCTTCATCATATATATAATTTATTAAAGTGTCAGGTTACACAGTTTCATAATACATAATTATAAATATTTTGAGTTTTGATTAAAATGGCATCTTCTGCTCTTACCTGGAATTTGCATAAACTGAAGTGGTTAAATCTGCCTTTATGTCAGTGAAAATAACACTTCAGAGAAAAATACCATAAACCCTTCAGCCATCAGATTGAGAAACAAGATTTTATTGGTAGAATCATTAGCTACTGAACTATTAAGATGAATATTCACGACGAGATCTTACTAAAAAAGTTAAAAGAATTAATGAGGTGTGGTTGACTTAAATGCCTTATAGGTTCAGCACTCCTGCATTAATAGGGTATAAGTATCCAGAAAAGTCTGTAGCATGTACCTTGGGGATTGGGCCTAGGGATTAATCACTGTTAATCCAAGCATTCTTTGAATTAGGCAGCTCTATACTTTATGTTGGTTCTAAGGGGAAAACCTTTTGTTTTATTCAGCTTTTCCATTGCTGGTGAAAATACTCAACAAAAACAACTTACAGTGGATACAGTGTATTCAGATCTCATGGTTTCAGAGGTCCTAGCCCATAGATGGTCAACTCCATTGCTCTGGGCCTAATACAATTGATAGCTATGCATCATGGGGGAAAGAGCTAGCAGAGGAAAGCTGCTCAGCTTGTGACAGGGTCAGGAAGGAGAGGGGTGAGGGGAAGGGAAAATATGGAATGGACGAAATGAAAAAAATAGCCCATCTCAGGCAGATCACAGTTACCCTTCCCCTTCAGTCATTCCCCACTTGCCTTCAGTTAACACTCAGTAAGCCATTTTCAACTAGGATGAACTGATTAGGTTACAGCTCTCATAGTCTTACCATTTTACCTTCGAATACTCCTACATTAACACAGGAGCTTTTGAGGGACTCCTCATATTGCACATCGTGATACTTCTGTAATGGAATTTCATCAGATTTTTGAAATTTATAAAATAAAATTTATGAAATATTTTCTGTGTGCTTTGATTGTAAATATCTAGTTGGTAAATGTTAGTATAGTGGTATCTATGGGTCTGAAATGTGCTATTAGCTCATAGGTAGAAGAGCCCAACCTTGTTCTCTGTATACAATTGCTATTTTTATCTACTAAAAATCAAATAATCTAAGAGTTGTTCTTTATCATGCTAGTTGCTAGTTTTTGTCCCAAGCTCTAATTCATTGGTTTATCAGGTGAACAAATTATTTAAAAACTCCAACTGGTTTAAACTTAGTCTATTCTCCTAACATCAATTGTCGCTTCAGGAAATATTTAGCTGGTCTTGAGGGAAAATAAATTGTCCTTAAGATAACTGTGCCTTTTTATCTTTTCCTGAAGACATTTAATTATATGGCATGAGGAAAAAATATTATCTATCTCTGCAAAATGGATGTGAACTTGTGCTGGTTAGTGCATCCTTGGGACCCTAAGCCACACTTTTTTATTCACCAGAGACTTCTAGATCTGCTACTGTTGTAGCTTTTCTTTTGAAAGTGTGATTCATAGCCTGCTCAGTGGAACCTTGTCCTCCTTGGAGAATTAAGATTTGCTGGTTGCAGACCCTGCAGTGATGGCCAATTTTCCATCTAACTGTTGGCCTGACAGCCCTTCAGCCATCCATGCTCAACCCCTGCTCAATCGTAGCACTCTGCCAGAGTTGGTTCCTTGGAAGGATACCTGAAAAGCTTCACCATTTACACACAAGAGAAATAAGGTGTTTTATTGTTGTTTTTGTTGTTTTGTTTTAAGAAACTAAACCAAATAGTTTTCGCTGTGGTCTAAGTTGGGAGAGGAAAGTGTCAGAGAGAAACTCTTACCTGCCTCCTGAAACAGGCACTTGGGACATCAAAAGCAGTTTGCATCTTTAGAATGTTCCCTTCATCACAGCAGTCATCTTTTGCTCTTTAAATTGCAGCACTGGAAGAGGGAGTGCCCACCAGTTTCTTTCAACTCATACTCTTCTTCCCCAACTCTTACCTCTTAGCAATATCCTCTCTCAAACCACAGCCTCATTCTTGATTTGGATAAGCAGAATTTAGGTCCTCCTGATCTCTGATCTCTGTCCTGCCCTCCTTCTGCAAGTAAGATAATGCTAATTTTTATGACCAAAAGAATTTTTTAGATACAATGTTTTACTAATTAACTGACAATAAAGCTAAGAGATTATTTTGCATTATTCTGCTAGGTCAAGTGTAGTCATATGATGACTCTTTAAAAAAACAGCAGAAGAAGGGAGCAAAAAGCAAGGAAGACAGAAGGGGAAGTCAGAGAGACCAGAGACAGAGAATAGCCTTGATTTATAATTTCTGGCTTTAGAGATGGGGGATACCTGCTAAGGAATTCAGATAGTCTCTAGAATCCGAGAATCAACAGGGAGACAGGGATGTTACTTCTCTAATCACATCGACTGAATGCAGAACAACTGTACAGATCCCCACAAATGCGACTTCAGCCGTATGAGACCGTGAGCAGAGCACTCAGCCAGATCTGCATGGGCTATGGACCTAAAGAAACTAAAAGATGAAAAGTGTGTGTTATAGTAAGCTCCACATTCTGTGGTAATTTGTTAAATAAGGACTGTAAAATTAGCTAAGTGTTAATGATAGGTAGGTTTATGTTTTCCATATTATAAGAAGAGTCTAATGGTTGAGTAGTCTAAGTTTTATTATTAACAGGATAAAGATGAGTATGAAAAAAATTTGAAACAGTTTTTCTAATACTCATGGCCTACTTTGCAAGGTATTGTCTAACAATAAATTCTAGTACCTGCTGTCCCCTGCCAGGTGTGATAGCAAGACTTCAAGGCCACTCCATAGGACTAAAACTCTGTAGTGAGAAATGATTTGAGGAAATATTTTAAAACATTGGCTTAATAATTATAAACAAAAAAAAAATCATGAAGTTGGAAGTTTTCTTCTTCCTAAAATTATTGTATCCTCTCCTGGGTGATGCAGGCTGCAGAACTCCACAGGTGGGGAGGCCCTTGGTGATAGCTTTGCTTTCCCTCTGCACTTCCATATGCTGAATACCCTGAGATTAAATTTTCTTTCTTTTATATTATAGATATCCTTTATGAGAACCTTCTTTTCTCATTTTAGTTTAAGGTTTTGATCAGTTTTTACTACAGGTGTTGACTACACACAAGGCCTTATAAATTTCAATGTCTCTTCTGTGTGTGTTGTGCTTTTGAAAAGATAAAACTAACTATTGGTGTTTTTCATTAAAATATCCAAATAGTGCATTATCTTACAATGTCATTCCTTACCTTCTCTCCCTCTCTGCACCCCTCACCCCTCTCTCTCATGTCTCTCTCATCTTCACAGCTCTCTGGGCTTCACTGAACATTTTGGCTTGTTCACAATGGAAACAATTAAATTTGATTTCTTGTAGCAATTGTTCATTCATCATTAAGATTTTGTAAACTCCATAAGAAATAAGAAATTACTTCAGAGTAAGTAATATGGGAAAGATAAAAGAGTATGAAAGTGAAGGGAAAAAATAATAAAGGTGGGAGGGAGAGCATATGTTTTTTGAAATCTCAAACTTCATGAGCTACCCTATTAATATTTACAACTACAATCTTGATTTAGGATCCCATTTTAACAAACATTCATAACAATCTTCTTTGGGGCCAAACACTTTAATAAGGGTTTTCTATATAACATTGAATCCTAAAAATTATACTGTCAATTTTATGTTTTCTAATTATTTTGGAAAGTTAAAACTGCTTTTCATTGAGAAAAAACTTACCAAAGTTAATTCAACAAAAGTTGAAGCATGTGGAATTGAAACTCAGTCTTTAGAAACACATCAATACACAAAAATGTTTGCTTTATTTAAATTGTGTTTCAGGAGACACCTCCCAAACATGTATGCTTCACTAGGTTCATATTTCACTTAACTCAGACATTAATGCTAGTTCTGTCCTTTTCCCCATCCTCAGTATTTTGACATGTTGATTCCATATTTAGGTTAATGTTCCAGAAATTTCTATTTAATTTAGCTACTCTCTAATGTTAAGTGAATAAAAAAATAAAAATTCTGGTTCAAAACCCATAGTTTAAAGGCAAAATTTAGGAACCTACTAGCTCCATACCATGAGAAGAAATTCTATAAAAATAAAAGAATCAAGAAGAGGCCTCTTCCTATAAACCCTTTTTAATTTATTTGGACATGTGCTGACATGAAGAAACAAAAAGTTAAACAAAATGGGGAGCCCACTAGTGCCAACCTATGGGCATGAGAAGCCACACTAAAGAGAACTATTTTAGGGAGTTTAGAATTCTTGGAAAGAGCTATGTTTGGAAATGGTTGAAAAGATCATAATGAAAATAATTTGGCTTAGACCGGGTTTTAAAATATTTAGATAGTTGAGCAGGAAGAGTGATGGATATTTAAAAGGAACGAAATATACACATGAGATAAATATGAGTTTTTGCACTGCCATGGGCTCCTGGGTGGTTTGCTGTGGTAGTAGGTTGCTATGGCCCTACAAACATCATGAATACTTTTGAATTAAATTAGGACAGTCTGATGTTTGTCTTCAGAACTTAACTCTTATTAAAGTTA
This sequence comes from Marmota monax, assembly GCF_021218885.2. Taxonomy (NCBI): domain Eukaryota; kingdom Metazoa; phylum Chordata; class Mammalia; order Rodentia; family Sciuridae; genus Marmota; species Marmota monax. The sequence goes on from NW_026695241.1 coordinate 11,645,290, forward strand.
TGAGAGGCAATGAAAAATAAAAAAGAAAAAGAAAATATGAACTATAAAATGCATTCCTTTGGATATGACTAACGATTCTGGAAGCTTAAGACTGTTAACTCCTCTTTTCCTGACTGAATATACATTAAAGCCCGTGGAAGGATGAAAAGTAAGAAATAACAGGAGAGAGTGACCCCAACATTTCATCTCAAAATACTGCCCTGGATATCTGTGAAGGAAGCAGAACAATTTATTTTAACATCACTGCAGTATTACACAGACGTATATGAAATCGATATCTTCTGAATGTGAGTCATCTACTACCAGTTTGCACCTAATTAATTTTTTCACTTGTGTTCTTCTTTCCAATTAGATAGCAGATATGAACTGGATCCTCTCTCTTGCATATACTGATTAGAGTGTAAATTACATCTTACTTATGAATCAGCATGTATTACACATAAAAACACCAAAAAGAAAATTTAATTTCAAATATTTCTTGGACATAAATTTGAACTTGCCCAAATGTTCTGCTATTTTTGTCATAATTAATCAAAGCAATAATTATTAATTCAATCAATCAACATAGTTTTCAGATGCTAAAGAGAGAGTAACTAAAATTAGAGTTTTTCTCTCTGGCTGAAAATTAATAAAACATGCATGTAGAGTATTAAGAAGATTTGTAAATGCACATATGAAATGTTAAATGAGCATTAGAGTGTTATGGAAAGTGTCTTCCTCACAGGTTCAGAAAGGTGTTGGCTCTTTCTCAGAACAGAATAAATCATGGCAACTGTGCTTCCATTTTTGGCTTGAAATCTTTTCTTTTTGTTCCAACTGAAGAACCCATCTCATGGAGAATTCCTCTTGGCTTTTTCATTGTATTTCTCTGTATAGAAAGCTCTAAGATGTGGGAAAAACAATAGGCAATATTTCTAATTTTCAGTCTTCACCTTACCAGCTCTGTAATCTTGAACTTTATCATGTAAACTGGGAAACTTTTGTTATGTAATTTGAGAGAAAAAATAACTTTAAGAATCAAAAGAATGAGAGGTGGGAGGGAAAGGGAGAGAGAAGGGAAATTGCATGGTAATGGAAGGAGACCCTCAGGGTTATACAGTGGAGGGGGTAGAGAGAGAGGAGGGGAGGGGAGGGGAGAGGTGGGGAGGGGGGAGGGTGGAGGATGGGAAAGGCAGCGGAGCACAACAGACACTAGTATGGCAATATGTAAATCAATGGATGTGTAACTGATGTGATTCTGCAATCTGTGTATGGGGTGAAGGTGGGAGTTCATAACCCACTTGAATCAAAGTGTGGAATATGATATGTCAAGAAATTTGTAATGTTTTGAACAACCCACAATAAAAAATTAAAAATAAAAAAAATTAAAAAAAAGAGACGGCCACAAAAAAAAAAAAAGAATCAAAAGAGAGAATTTTAATTGAGACACTGGAGATATGTAAAACCACCTGGCATACTTTCAAGAACCTAAGTTTTCCTTGAATATTAAAAAAATATATCTTCAATGATTATTAAAAAAATCTTTTATATGAAAACAAAACTAAAACTGACATGTTATAGGGTAGTAAGGAATATAGAATTGACCTGAAGCTGAAAGAAAGAAGTCAAAGAATTTTGGTTTGAACTAGCATTTCCAGAAGATGGAAAGAACCCTTCTGATACACGTGTATTTGACAAGGAATAAGTTTACCCTCTTTTGTCTCTATCAGTGGTCAGGTAGAAGAACCTTTGAAGGTCACTGACAGAGCCATTAGAATGGTGCTGTGGCACAGTGGGTACCCAAAATCATCTATTAAAATTGTCATCATCACTCATAGTACAAGAAGAGTGGAATATATTGTTCTTAATTGAAGAAAGTATATTTACCATATGTTTCCAATAATGTAAAACACACAGACTAGCACATCCTGGACACTTGGCATATGGTTTGTGATTGATTTCTACTCTATAATCCAAGAAATGCTTATGAATCTTCTTGAATGTGTTGCCTGCTAACATATATTACAAATGTTTGAAAGACATTGTTTCTCCCTTCCCTTCCACACCCACACCTAAATGGTCTACATTTTCCTTCCTTTGAATTGTAGCCAAAATGATTTCACTCAGTAAAAAAATTGAGTCAACTAAGCCAAAATTTCAGATGTGCTCACTTGCATGCCCACACCCATAACAAAGAGCTTAGGGAAGCTTCACTTTGTCTTTAAATATCCCTATTATGTAACAGGAAGCATTGTTACTGGAAGTAAAAAAAAAATCTATTAGATGAGCTTATTCACAAACTTAAATGGCTTTAAAAATATGTGGGTTTCTGTTACAGTGCAGAATGAGTTTAAAAGTGTTTATCTCAAGTGTCACTCTATTTTAAATTGTGCCAAAGGAGAAATAAAATTTTAGTCGTACAATTAAGCAAGGAGAGTATTTTTTCATAGTAGGAAACATATCTTTGTTGATATGTTTTACGTAATTATTGCACAGCAGTTGAAATTGATGGACATTCCCTTCTAGAGAGGCTAATAGAGTTACAACGAGAGGACACAAAATTTGAATTACACCAAATGCCACCTGAAATGTGCCTTTATCACTGGTGTTTACTTCTTCTGAAGCCCTGTATTTAAATGTTAGTCTTTTGCAGAATTGAGGCAGGGATTAGAAAAAATAACTTTCTTAAACTACTTGGCCAATCTAAAAGCTTCCTAAATGCAAAACTCATGGGACTTCCCTTTCCCTTTTCAACGTGTTCCCTCCACATCTTTGCTCATGTTCTCTGGAGGGCAGTGCAGTTTTGCGTTCCTATCTTTTCATATACTTTTTCCTAGCACTTCTGATCATGATCACAATGTTTACCTTTCTCTTGTTATTCTAAGACTCTTTGAAACCTCTGTGTAAAATTGCAGGGGCCATCATGAAGAGTAGTTTAAAATCAATGAGCTTTAAATGAAAACATGTTACTTTATTGTGAAGAGTTCTTATTCCCCAGCCATCTGTCATAGTCACATTCCTTATTTTCACTCTGGCCGTATCTGTATCATTTAAATAAATAACCTTTATTTCCTCAGGTCCCAGAATTAATATAGTTATTCCAAACCAATGGAAATAAATGTCATGCTTCTCGTGGAGTTATAGGACTTTAATTTTTAGCACATCTATTTGATTATTGCTTATACTAATTCTCTAATGCCTTTTGAATACCTCCACTTGGATATAATATAAACTCTTAAAAATAAAGACAATTTCTCTTCTTCTTTTCATTTTATGTCCCTGAGATGTTTGGTCAATCTTTGTCTTTAATAACACAGAATGGTAGCTGCTCAGTGCTCCAAGAGACCTGGATGTCCCTGTTTCCCTCACTTGTTTTTTACACCTACCCACAGTGGTCATGCAACTCTGTGTTGAGCTTATTGGTGCTTACCAGGGGAAGACTGCCAACAATGCAGATGTACTCCCACAAAGTTGGTCCTATGATTCCCTGAAACAAAAAAAGCTGCAAACACTGGCCCTTTGCAGTGTCTTCCTAAGAGAGTGTAAGAATGGTCTGTTAAAGGATTTGGGCATGCGTTAAGTGATCTGGAGACAGTTTCAAGGATGCAGGGATTTACTGTGAATTGGGAGCTGTCAGAAAGCAAAGATAATTTGGTGTCTTAATAATTTATCTAAGAAGAGAGAAGGACAACAGAGAGCTAAAACAGTAATTGGTGAAATAAAACAAAACTACATAAATCCAAATAAACATGGTGCTCATTCAGAAATGAGTGTCATTTGAGAGTGCTGAAAGAGTGATGGCTGATTGTGTTGGTAGTTTATAGTTTTGATTTTATCTGTGCTCAAATATGCTCATGGAATTGGTATATTTCTGATCTCAGTCCATCATGGTCACAATTATGATACTTTCTAAGGACAGCAGCCCAGCTGTTGGAGCATATTCTGGTCTTTAGCTCCAGGGACTCTGGTCAGAAGTTTATCCTGATCTGTCTTTCTCTCACATGCACTTCATCCTTCCAGACTCATATACTTTAAAGCTGTCTGAGTGCCTGGTAGTTTATGTCTACCTGTCCTTTACAAAAGGTTTCCTGCTCACAGAATATATTTCTGCTGTATTTTTTATTCTTCTAACTCTAGCTCATCTTCTAACCAGCTTACAGCACCCTTCCACACATTATCTTCTAACTGAGCCTCCTTCTAAATGAGGCCTGCCCCACCTATGCCTCTGATGCACCTTGAAGAGTAAACATTCTAAATGATTATGGGCTGTATTTATCATATTCATCATGGCATCTCCAGAACTTGGTTCAAATTGTTGGCTATCACAAAATATTTATTGAAAGACCAAGTGAATCATTTATTTTGTGTTTTTCCCTGCATAAAAGAAAAGGTAAAAAATGAAGCCAAAATGAACTTACTCTTACTTTAGGTAGCTTATATTGATTGCGAAACACTGAGTGCTGTTAATTTAATGTTAGTTTGATAATTTAAAATTAAATGTATCTAAAGCTTATAGGTATTTTTATTTGTGGAGATGGGCTATTAAGAGAATGAGTTAAGAGGGGCATCATGGCAGGCCATATTCCTCAGTGGAATTTTTGGCTACGCATACAAAGAGACATTTTTGTTTCTTCAAAAAATTCCAGAGCTATAAGAATGATAGTTTTATACATAGGGGCAAATGTTAGTTTTGCTTTACTCCTGCCAAAAGTGAAATTTTTATCCAAACAATATTTGATTGAACATCACTGTCATTTGCTCCCTAGGAGTCTTGAGAATTGGCAGCATGGGGAATTGTACATGCAAGTTCAGGGCTCCCGGAGGGAATAATTTGTTTTATAACATAAGACACAGGGAATCCATGCTCTCTGGAGTATGTAGCACATGTAGAGAGGAGATGAATGACCCTAAATATGGGTCATTCATATGAGATAGAGCTGCCTTAACAACTACACTGCGGGAGCTTAACAGTCCCAGTCTCATATGCCTGCTAGTATAGCCATTGTTTCCCGACTTGAGCAGTGCAAAGCTTGAAAAATACAAAAGCAATTTCCACTTTCTAATCATCAGCATGGTAGCTGGTCTTGTGTTGTGCTTTTTTCTCAGGATTCATGAGTAGAAGTAGCCAAGTATCTTTAGCTATGGATTTAAAACAAACAACAACAACAAAAAGGCTTAGCAAACAGCACTGCTGCCTGTGAGTATTTAAATGTAGGTTGTTGGTTATGATCACATATTAGATAATTTTCTTCTTAGAGCACTGGTGTGAAGCAGGCCCAGTAGATACTGCTGTGCTCACTTGACAGATGAAAAAATTAAAAGCCAATTCTGTCCAGCATCCATGGAAGACATCACTAATATGTCACCGACCTCCATATTTCCAAGGTGATACAGTGTCACAATTGCTGTCAACAAAGTGCTCTAGGAAGCTATGCAGAGGTTAACCTACTGCCCAAAATTACATACCTAGCCTAAAGCCATGAAAGACTAGCAGCTCAATAGTTCTGAAATAGTAGATGAAATTTAAAAGTAACTATTCTTTGCCTGTTTCTAATTGGAAAAGTAGTCTCTTACTTCTTTTAATTATATTTCACTTTCTTAAATATTTTTAGCTTTTTTATGTAACTTTCTACATAAAATGGAAGAACTAAGAAATAATTTGGAGAGAGAGAAAGAAGAAAAGAAAGGGAGGGATAGAAAGGTAGAGAAGAGAAATTGGATATCTTTGAACACTATGCTACATCAGATATTTAGCATTTTATATATTATATATTTTATATCATATATTATTTATTGTGATAGTTTTTTTAATGAAAGCATGTGGCTTAGACAGTTTCATCATAAAATGATTATACTTTCTTAATTGGAAATTTTAAGAACATTTCTCAGACAAGTAGCTCCATTTTTTATCAAATTTTTTAAGTTCACTGCTCAGTGGTTATTCATTGAATACTGACCACAGAGAACAGGAAAAAAAAATGAGGAAAAGTGTGGTGAATATATTTTTACTATTGAATACTGACCACAGAGAAAAGGAAAAAATGTGGTGTATTTATTTTCACTATTGAATCATCTCTCTGCATTTTTACAAACACATCCACATGTAGGTAGATTCTTTGCCAGTGTTTAAACTGTTATAAGCCTTTTCTTTTTGTCAATAGTTCATAAATGTTGATGTTGATAATATTTCTATAGTCCCATAAACCCATTATGGGCTTGAGTATAATGATGAGCATATTTTTATTATTGAGCATCATTACTTTTGTCTCGTATAGATAGATGTTCTCTATGTGTCTACTCATTCTATTTAGCACAGTTAGCTTTGAGACAACTTAATTTTTCTCAGTATTATAGAAACAATGTAATGTCCTAAGAGAACACATTTGCAAATGTTTATAGATTATAATTATAGCAGTGCTCAGTCCTATATCTCTCTAGAAAAGCTGACAAAGTTAGTAATGTGAAGCAAAGCTAAGTAAAGATGTTTAGTGGCCCTTCTGGATTTACTTATGCAAGTGTTAGGACTTGTCCTAAATATTGCATTAAAAAAATTTACTATTTTCAAGGACCTCAGCAAAGACGAACTGTGTATACTTACAAAAGAAAAATGGAACAGTAAGTTCCAGGGCAATGCTCATCAAATAGAGAATAATAGATTCAGAATCACAGCTTTTCTTTTAAAATATGTGTTTTGAATTTAACTCTTCCACTACAATTATAGTTTTGAAATATTATCATCATATTTTGGATCAACTTGATGTTTATTCTATGTTCTAATATTCTCACTTAGTTTCAATGTCTTTGTTTTAAACATTTTTTTACTTGTAGTTGGATACAATATGTTTATTTTTATTTATTTATTCATTTTTATATGGTGCTAAGGATTGAACCCAGTGCCTAGCTCCTGCTGGGCAAGCTCTCTACCACTGAGCCACAACCCCAGCCTAGTTTCAATGCCTTTTTGCAGTTCTATAATTTTCCTTGGTGATGTTTTATAGTATTGATATCAACATATAGTGACAACAGATCTTTTTATATTGACAACAGATTTTTTTGTTGTTGTTTATTTCATATCTGGCTGCAACTGGGTTTTCAAACCTTAATGTTAAAATGGCATAATATATCCATGTCCTCCAGTACATACATTCAAAAATAATTTGTCAGTCACAAATACATATTTTCCAGTGGCAATTAGAAGTTGAAATATTTTAAAATATGAATTTAATTTGTCACTTAATAAATTGTACCTTTGATTTATCAATAGAAAATATCTTTACATGATCAGGTTGGTGGTATATTCACATGATAGTTTATATGTAAGTTCTAGGGGCTTTAAATTACAAGAATTACTTCCAAGACATGTAGAAGATACTAGAATTGGGCACATACGTATCTGTGAAATTTACAAATACAGGATGTTTTAACACATTTTTAATACAATCATCTGTTTATACTGCCATCTTTTTCCTATAATAACTCATTTTACGTCAAGTATTATATGGAACAGCAGAATGATGTGTTGGGACATATAGAGGGTGTATTCATTTACTAGAGCTGTCATAACAAATGCCACAAACTGTGGGATATAAACAGCAGAAATTTATTTTTTCACAGTTCTGGAGGCTAGAGGACCAAGATCAAGGTGTTGGCAGGCTTGCTTTCTTCACAGATCCTGCTCCTTGTCTTGCACATGACAACTTCTCCTTGTTTAGTCCCATAATCCTTCCTCTCAGTGGATGCATATCTGTGTGTGTCTCTCTTTGTATGCTCTAATCTCCTCTTCTTATAAAGATAACAATTATATTGGATTAGGGTGTGCCCTAAATGCCTGTTTTGACTTAATTACCTCTTTCAAGACCCAATCTCCAATTATAGTTCCATTCTGAGGTATCAGGTGTTAGGGACTCAAAATACAAATTATGTTCCCTAAAAATTAAGCTTATAATATATGAGTAAGCTGAGGTTGGGCACACACACACACACACACACACTCACACACACTCAGAGGTAAATTTATCCAAGTATCGTTATTTTTAGGCACCCTGTTGTAAGAGGAGGCCCATTGTGTTACCTGGATCTACATCCTAATGAAGGATCTTAATATAAATATTGCCCAGAGTGCTGATCAAGTTATTAATATGGAGAAATGAGGCTTAAATTACATAGAGCAAAAAAAACAGTGTATGTTAAATATTTTCAATATTCAGATTATAATCTTATGAAAATTAAGAATTCAGTTCTTATGAGAATCTTGTCTAAAGGAAATATTTTGACATCTACCATCAGAGATACTGATAATGCAATGCATAGAATTTTAAAGGTAACAAATATGTGTTTTCCTTGTCTTTATGGAAGTCATGTAAAATTTATGAGTTTCTTCCTAATTGGACACAGATCTGACTCACTCCTAGGAACAGAGAATCTACATATTGTATGTGTTTCAGCATATCTGATCACATCTTTGAGAACTGAAACTGATGCATGATGCTTTATTAAATTTGTAATTAGAGATTTGACATCACACAAATTTTCCAGCAATACTGCATAGTGACCCAAAGAAACCAATGCTTCAGTGAGTGTCAAAAACTCTCATGCAAAGTCATTAATATTTCAATGAATGCTGCATTATAAGAGCAATTATATTAGAGAAATTTGTAGCTCAATGAAGTGGCAGTTTAAGCACATTTGAACTGCAATTGTATAATTTTAAATTAATTTTGTGCATTCTTCATTTTATCACAAACAATATTGTATATGTTAGGCTATATCCTGAATTTTTATATTGGCCATATTTGTCAACATTTTTTTCAAATTTCAAAATGGATATAATTATTTCTTATTATATTAGTAATTACTTTAAAATCTAATTTTGCATTAAAAATTTTTAATTCTTAAACGGCTTCCTGACTTCTATACATGTCTGGCCCAAAAATATTCAGACCCACCCAAAATGTATTAGTCTAAGTACTACTTAATTATCATAGGCAAATAGAAATGAATTTGTCCAGTGGAAAGACTACCCATAAAGCATAACATTCCACCAACAGAAACCAATGTGCTCTAATGTGTGCTTTATGAATGTAGTTTTTAAAGCATTTTATACAGAAGAAAGTAGATACAGAACTAAATTAATCTTGTACATAGCACTAAATAGGAGCAAATTAATTTAAATAATTCAATTAGTGGAAGCCAATTTAGTTTCAGAAACAAAATTCATAATCACTTTACACTAAGGTTCTTATTTAAATATTTAACATTGATTGTATTTAATTTATAAATTTATTTGGTTTTATAACTGTATTAGGATGAAAATTAAGTATTAGAATTAACTTGATCACATCCATGATTATGCAAATTTTTATAAACCTTATAATAATTGCAATTTCGTGCTTAATTTTTGATATTTGCTAGGATTGTGCTTATTAAGTATGAGTAGAAACAAAAAGGGTCTACTGTAAATTAAAGCAGGCTGAACTGAAAGAGCTGAAAAATTACTGTGGATTTAGAGCCACAGTGAGGTGGCACTGAGGCCTCCAACAATTTTGTTATGACGTAGTTGTCTCTTCATTTGAGGGGATTAAATTAGGTGTTTCCATATTCTCTTTCAGTTATGAATTTCTGTGTGTCTATAATCATGAACTGCAGATCTAGTGATTTTAACTTCACTAAGCAAAAGTGGTCTGGGCCTTGGCTTCATTGCCTGACTCTGTTTTGACAAATAACTAAGGGGAATTAATTTCATGATATGCTTTATAAATCCTGAAAAGGAAGGGCAGAAAATACGAATTTAATCTATTTTCAAAGTATATAGTATTTCAACTTCTCTTCAAAAGGCAGCAAATTTGTTTAAATTTAAGTGCTATGAAATAGTCTCTATTCAAAATTATCTAAGTCTGATTATTCCTACATTACCTATTAAAGAACAAAACAGATGTGTGACTATGTCTCTGTTACTCTAATGGTAAAGACTAATGAGATTTTAGACAAACAATTATTTAAATTTTGTATTGTATTCAGCCTATGTTATTTTTTTTTGTTTTTATTTATTACTTTGTAAAACATAATTAGAAATAATTTTTACAATCTTAATTGAAATATCAAATTATTTTGTTTGCCCAAATGTACTTTAGTACAATATTTTGATATGGTTAAAGAATACAGAGATAAATGATAGTTATTTATAATCCATGAAATAAAAAGCTGAGTATTATTTAGAGATAAGGAGTCTAAAATCTCAATCTATAATGCAATACAATAGATTTTCTTGAATGTTCATTCCTGAGTGACATTTGCAAGGAAAAACTCCTAAATGTATGAACCTTTGAAATAAATTCAGAAAAGGAATTACTGATAATGTATATTTCTATCTTTTAAAAAAATACTGAATTGAAAAAAAAAGGCTTTAGTCCAAGTTTCAATTGGTCTGTGATTTATTCATTGCAATTGAATGCATGATGCATGATGGTAATATAGATCTTTGTGTGTTTTTAAAGTATCATTACAAAAATAAATAAGCAAGGATGTGTTCAAGAAGAGTATTAAGGCATGCACAAGGCCTGGTTTCAATCCCCAGCACGCACGCACACACACACACACACACACACACACACAAAATGGTATTAAGGGAAAATGTGTGTTAAATATAATGATGCTTCTATCCCTGTAAGTAGGTGATAATATATAAAACAGTTCAAAAAAAGCACATATGTCAATAAAAACAATATATTATTCCAATAATAAAATGCAATATATGTGAAAAAATGAAGTTTCAAACCAAGGAAGTAAGAAAACAATACTGAAAAAACTGAATAAAAATTTGATAAATAATAAAAAATGAAAGGTAATCCATTCATTATGTCATTCTTTTAAATAAATCTCAAATGGATTAAAGAGTTTTACATGACAACATATAAAAGGAAGAAATGCTAACCAAAGCAGGATCAAATTTATCAGACTTGGGGAGATATTTAAATTTTTCATTTTTCAATGATAATAAATCCCCAAAGAAAATGTAGAGAAAAAAATAAATATGTGTGTAAATTAAAAGTTTATATAGTAAAATTTTTAAAATTTTAAACAGTTCACAGGTATTTCAGAAAAAGTCTTTACTCAGTCTAGAACATCAATCCACTAATAATCATATAGGTACAATTTAAGAAGGAAAAAGTCATGCCTCAGTTACATTTCACAAGATATGAGTCATGCTTCAGTTAAATTTCACAAGATATAAGATATAACTAAGCCATCCTTTAGATTTATTGAATGTTATTGAGAAATCAAAAGGCATTGTTCAGAGTTCATAAAGCTGATCTACAGAGTCAACAGGGTTAATATCGGAATCTGAGTAAGTACTAAACCAGCACAAAATGAAAGCGGTAATAATTATCACATCTTGTGGAAAGGACTTCTCTCTCTGGACTTTATCCAAAAACAGTCAAAATATTTATTCTAAAACAGTCATTACAAGATTATGTAATACAGTCTCAAATTGGATACAAAAATTTCCTTCATTTCTTTAAGAAAAGTACATCAAAGCGCATGAAAACAATAAAAGTATTTTTGACAAAACTAAAAACATTATTGATTCAGCTTATAAAAATAAGATCATCTATCATTTATTAAATCTGTTATGCAAATTACATACATGTTTTAGGTAATATGCAATAATAAAATTGTTTTGTGTTCAGGTGATTAGATTATAGACAATTAATGGTTAGATTTTAAAATTGTTACTCCTCCCCTTAGCATGATATTTTCATTTTGTTCACTATTTTTGGCATAGTGAAGTGAAGTGAATTCAGATGCTGTTACTTTGCTAGGGTAAGAAGTTTAAATTGCTTTCAGTCTCTTTTGCAGAGATCTTTCGATCTCATTTTTGTCCTTGCTTTGCTCTTTCTTCTTGCGTGTGTGAGTGTGTGATTATTTTCTACTCCAGGAGCTAATCTTCAGAAATATGCATTGTTCCTGGGGATGTGAAAGCTTCAAGGAAGCAATGTGAGCTGTGCACTTTCAACCTGCCTGCTTCCTGCTTCTCCAGTCTCACTGTAAATGATGTAAAGTGGCATTATCTTCTTCCCATCTTGACAGATACTAGGTTGAAAGAGCACCATTTGGCTGCCAGGCTATAGATCATCCCCTTTGTTCTATTGAACCTCGATTGCCAGTGACAACCTCCAGAGGCTGGAGCAGGCTCTGCTCTGAGACTGCTTTAGGAAATTCCTTCTGCTAAAATTTCAAATACCAGCTGTTTAGTCATGATGGTTGGTGAAGTGCTTTTGCGGTGCTCTGTTTAGACCGCTGGTGACAAAGCATTATCTTTTAGCTTTTGAAAAAGGATTCAAATAAATTATTGGAATGTATTAGACTCTGATATTCTGACAGTAACACCCCCTGCCACCACTACCAACATATACATTCTAGAGAATCTGAAATTCCCCAAATAGGAGGCTTACAAGGAGACGCCAGGGGCTTATTTAACAATGATGTGTATTTCATTTAGTTTTATTTCATTTAATGTCTCTTTGTGTCTCTTCTTTCTTTCAAACTCTGAGACAGGCTTTAGTGAGGCATTGATGATGGGAGAGGTCTGGTGGGGAAGACAGAGCTACACAACAATTTGCTGTGTGTTCTACTATGGGAGCATGTAAGAACTATGGGCAGAGAGCAAAAAAAAAAAAAAAAAAAAAGTCCTGACATGTTCTAGGGCCTTCAGGGTATGGACAGTGTATGCTATGCAAAAGCCTTCAGAAAAATACTTGACTACTTTTGAAGAACCATTTGACTTTTGCTAGCATTCAGAGGAAGAAAAAGAAGAAATATCAGGAATGTTGAAAGTTTAGTATGGGTGGTGGTTGCAAATCATTTTAATAGTACAGCCAAAGGACAGTTGGGGTTGTTGTCTGTGCTTGATGATGAGATCTTTGGGTCAGGTTACTGGCATTTCCCAGCTTTTAATATGATGCATTGGATAACTGACTGATTGAATAAACAATTGAAGACCTCCTTCTAATCCCAGATAGAATTAAGAGCTAAGTGATGAAGGTTAACCTATACTTTTGACCTCCTTTAAGACACCAAAGGAAGTCAAGTCATGGCAGTGGTAAAACTAGTTATAGACAAAGTCTAGTGCTTTTGTACCTGAGGGGTTTGGGGGAAAAGCTGCTGCATTCTACTGTCACTCACCTAAAGGAAGTGACCTCCATGGGTCCCTTCCCTCTGGCAAGCCTGCAGCTGCCTCTGAACAAGTGAATAGATGGCTTGATATAAATGGCAGGGACACTATATCTCTATTTTCATAAGGATTTTAGGAACCAAAGGATGTTTTTGTAATAAAAAAAAGACTATTTATAAATGACTGGTCTAGATAAGAAAACCAGAATGTATATACAAGCTTAGTAGGTCAGAAATGAGATGGTCCTGTAATGTCAATCATGGTAACTAGTTAAACTACAAATGTCCTCATCTAAAGTATACACATAAAGGTCAAACTGTAACAATAAACTGTTTAGTTAAACTCAAGGAGAAAAGCATCAAGCAAAAGACTTTTATAAATATATAATATCCAGAAATTATAGTTTTGCTGCTTAAAATTTCGTTTCTTAAAAACATGGTATTACTCTGAATGGAAGAAATTTTTACAACATGTTTTAATCATGGAATAAATTGGGGGATAATGAATAATTTATTATATTTGATTTTTGAGATAAGGAATGAATGTATATTAGGAGATTAACTGGTATTTAGTTATATTTATATGTGTATCTATATTTACTTTTATGTGTGTGCACACACACATATATGAACTCATTCGAATTTCAGATCTGCAACAGTGATATAAACTTTATAAAAACTCTTACAAAAGGTTAAGGTATAGGTCATTATATGTAATTACTTTGTTTTCTTTTTCTTTCTTTTCCATTTTTTTTTTTTTTTTTTTTTTGGTAATAGGGATTGAATCCAGGGGGAAGTTATCACTTTTATCACTGAGTTACATTGCCAGACCCTTAATTTTATTATTATTATTATTTAATTTTGGGATAGCATCTCCCTAAGTGTTTTGGGACCTGGCCAAGTTGCCGAGGCTGGTCTAAAATTTATAATCCTCCTATCTCAGCCTCCCTTTGTTGTTGGGATTACAGGTCTGGTTCACCATTCTTGGTGGCACTTTTACTTCTTAATTTTTCTAATCAGTCCATAATTTAATTTTCAAAGTTTTCTGCATTTAACAAATTTATTATTTAGGCATTGTTTTTCATCAATGAGCTGAAGGCCAAAATATTCTATTATATCATTGAGGATTACACTATGTTTAGTCGATGTTTTGTGAATCTGATCTCAAGGAATAAAATTTACTGTTAACCAGAATTTCTCCACTTCTATTATTAGCTTCCATTATGCATATTCAGCTGTCTGAACTGTTCTCATGCTTTAAAAGTAATCTAATCATTGCACCTTTTATCTCTTTAAAACACAATCCAAAAGAGAGATAAAACTAAGAATGGAACACTTTTTTTTTTTTTTTTGCTAAGTTAGAAGCTTGGAGTATCTTAGAGATATTAAAATCTCAAACCTATTTAAATTTAGAATTAATCTTTAGGGAAGAGCAATGCTAATACTTGGCTGCTTTGGATAAATGTTCACTTATTTGTTAACTTTCACTAATTACAAACTGAATTCTCCATTCCATGATTTAGTTCCAGTGTAGGAACAAATGCTGTAAAACAATCATTCTTTATTTACTAAATGTTATCTCTTTTTCCCTATTATAAAAGTATGACCTATTACTTATTTCTGATATGTAAAAATGAGTACAACTAATTTGCACAAATATTTAAAGAGAAAATAAGTTCCTAGAAACCATGTCTGTTTATAGTAGCTGAGAAATGTGAAGATACGATCTATTCAAAGTTTATAACTGTGTCTGTATTTATTTTAAGAACATTAAATCATTAACTATGAGTAAGATGGAGAAAAGGAATAAACAATGTAAATGCAGAGTCTAACATTTGTTCAGGATTGTAAGGAGATTCAAGATGATGCTCCTATAAGGTTGTATAAGAAATTCCTGCAAGATTCAACTGATATTCAGTACTTTGTTATTGGTGAAACTAGTTTAGCACTACTGCCTGTCTTGAACGCATCACAGATCATCATGGCTTCACAATTTTTGACCATTTTGGTAAGGTAAAAACTGTATTTTACACCTTAGACACCAACAACAAAAATCTAGAAAACAGCATATATTTCCATTTGAAGGCAGTAATAAAGCAAACAAAGGATATTTTTAAAACTTCAAGCACAGAATTTTCTCTCCCCTTTCTTCCCAAATGCGGTGGATTGCGCAAAAAAGAGCAGTTCAGTGAAAGTACATTCATGCTTTCGTCCATAACCCAATGAAACCTGACAAACAAAAATCCACACTATAAATTATCATGTGTCATGTCCATAGCTGTGGTGACTCATCCTGCCAAAGAACACTCCCCTTGGCATCAAAGAGAGGAAGGAGGGTGAATCATGCTAAGGGGCTCCATCCCTCTAAGTATATCATATTCTTTCTTTTCTGAAATTGTTTGAGACTACCTAATTAAAGCTGGTTAAGAGGATTGAAGACTCTTGGAAAATGGAAATATTTAACTGAAAAAGGTTAAAAGAAATCAGATCTGATGAGATTTACACATCTTTAAAATCACTTTTGGAAAAGCTATAAATTCCTGTTAGATCATGTGTCCAGGTGGAGCAGGACCTTCCTTTCATCCCTTGGATGAAACTTTCTGTTCACCTACGAGTAGGGTCATTTCTAGGTTTCACATTTTTGACTTTGGTAAAATGTCAATTCAAAAAAGTAAAGAAAGTAAGAAAGAAAAAGAAAAATTTGACTTTTTTTACTCTCTTTCTTTGCTATCTAAAAGAAGTGGAGGCTTGTTCTGGCATAGTATTTATCTACCCTTCCAGCAAAGAGAAATTTAAAAATTCTGTCTTCAGAGTTACAAAACTCCACTTCTGCCAGAATGCTTTCAACTAGACATGCATGGGTATATATATATTAAAGAACAAACTATAATTCATAAATTAATCTTAATCTTTAATTGAAAGCAAAATTATTTCAAATTTCTTAGTTTTATTCCATTATAAGTAAATTCAAAATTTTGGGGCCCCTCTGCTTCCCTTTGGAGAAGACTCCCAGCCGGCAAAGGTTCCCTTAGGCTATAAATCCTGATCCTTAGATTGAACCTTTTTTTTCTATGTTTCTTTGAAGTACAGTGTTAAACTTTCTTAACAGTATCCATTATTTCTTTCTTTATGATGTAATTCGCTGTGGTGCACAATTGTACTAGTTATTTCATGATTTATTGTACTTGTTTTTCATGACGGTTTCCCTTAGAATTGTGTTTTTTCTTTATCCTTAAGATACATACTCTGTAATTATGTTAATCTGGACTCATAAATCAAGCCTGTCAGGGCTTTCATGTTTTTATTGCTCATTTCCAAATTCTGCTTAACTTTGTCAATGGGCTGCTCATATCTGACTGACCCATAAAGGACTGAGCCAAAATCACACTGATTTCATAAATAGTGCAATATTCATAGGCATGTTGAAAATAAGTGGAACAGAATTGAGCTTTTAAATGAATTTGTTGAAAGGATGAAACTAAAATAGTCATAACAGCAATACTAAAATGGTAGAAAACAGAAGATGATGATTTTATACTTTATGGATTAAATAGCATTTTGTCATTTTTAAAAAAGTTATTCAGCAAACATCTCTAACAGCCCTGCTATGTAAACACATTTAACCAAGGAAGACTAGTGAGCTAAGAAGGAAAAGGTGTGAAATTGTGATTATAAAGTACACACTGAGAGTTAGAGATTGTTCTTTGTTAGGATTTAGATCCACTGTCTGAATACAGTTCTGAAAAAAAGCTGTCTCAGATATTTACATGTTGGGTTAAGTGGTTTCAAGAATAATACATATTATGTTTGCCAAAATAAACATCAAAGTTAAAATTTGAACACAAAAATGTTCTACAGCAGAGATGTGAATATCTTTTAACAAATAATACATAACAGCCTAAACACTTTTAATAAACAGCTATCTTATTTTCTAAGAAGTTAATTTATTTAATGTTCCATTTGATCAATAATAATTGTGTCATTTTTTGAAATATTCATTTATTTGACTTAGAACTAATATAAATAGACATAAAAACTTAATATTTTGGATTCTATTTATGGCTATTAGTTAACATTGTTCATTATTATTTCTTTCAAATTTCTAATCAGTGATCACTCATTTATCTGAAAGCCATTGAACCCACGTTGCCATTGATGTATAGAATAATAATATGTGGAAAAAAATGCTACATTCTTGAATTATGAATCAAGCTTTTAATATTTGCCATGTCTGTTGTATCATTATAGTAAGAATCACTGTACTGAAAAATCTAAAGAAAACAGTTCCAAGAAAATACAAATCTACATCAGTAGTGCTTCTGGCTTAGTAATTTCCTGGGCTTTTAAGACAATAATAGCCTTTTCATAAGAGAATTACTATTTCCCATGTAGAAAACTAAAGCTACTATTTTGGTTTTCAAAATAAATTTTAGAACAATCTCATTCATTGATGAACATAGAGTTATTCACCTTTGGGTGTTTATGGAGGTGCTCTTGTTTAACATGTGGTCTACTAAGTGTGACACACACCTTTCTTTAGTTAAACATGTAGGTTTATTTTTGTAAACCCATTTCTTATTTAGTATTTATGAAACTTAGCAACACTTTGCTTCTCTTTTGGAGCCTGAATTTCAATGCTTCTTTGTATATTCCATATGATGCCATTGTGGTCATAATAATATAACATAAGATGCAAAATGAATAGATTTCTGAAGTGATTTCTTTAAAGAAGAACCCTCATTTAGACAGTCTTACACAATGGAGCTGTCATGTTGTTTAATAATTCTAATATATATTGCATGCTTAGCTCACTCCTCCCCATTCTATTCATCAGTCTTAGTTCTGATGATTACTAGCTGTCTCCATATGCCAGTGAGCAGCTTTAGTTGGTACTATTCAAAATCACATACCATAATGTCAGAATAACCATAACTACAAAAAAGGGATAAAAAAGTCTTAATTATGGAAGCATCACCTGAATATACACACAGACCCTTATGATACTACTTTATAGAGTTTTTGGTGAATTGAAAACAACATTATATGTATTTTCTTTAGATCATAAATGAAAAAAACTCAAAACTTATATGTAGCAAAAAAATCATTAATAGTTGAAATGCATACACTTTTATACAGATTTGAGTCATAATCCCAAAAGATAAAATCCTGAATACTATAATCCTGAGTCATAAAATCTCTCAAAATCAAAATACCTACAGTCCAAACTACCTAAAGTTTAAAATTCTGAAATATCAAAATCTCAAAAAGATGATTCTGTAAAAATATAAATTTAAATATAATTTAAAGGCTTTTTTACATTTTTAAAAGGGGATTTATTTTTATATATAATATAATAATGCTTCATAGACCATTTTATACAATAAAATAAGTGATAATAATATAAATTTTTCTTAGAAAAATAATCAGCAATGCTAATTATGGTCTCAAGGGTATGACAGGAATGAACAGATGAGCTGTATTCACAAAGAATTTGGTTGAAAAGTAAAATGTGCAAAGAAATATAACTGTGGTTGCTAATTGTGAGCAGCAAACTTTACAACTTCAAGCATCCGAAATATTAGGATGGACAACCTCAGTCTTTTGACAAAATGAATCAAACATCACCACACCTGTTTATAGTTGTTGTTGTTTCTTTCTTTCTTTTTGGTGCTGGGGATCTATGGCCTTCAGCATGCTGGGCAAACCCTCTACTCTAAGCCATGCCTCCAGCCTGCCACCATATCTGTAGTTGCCCAAAGAGTAGAGATTTTGAGAAATATTATCTTTCACAGATTCAGATGCACAAAAATTATCCTTCACTCACTAAGGTTTTTGCATACTTACACAAGCCTCATGAATAAAGTCAGCATTGTGATAATGCATATTCATGACTCCAAGTTCACAAAATATTCATAAAACAACTTAGAACTCTCAAGAAATTTTTAAAAAATTGTATTTCCAATGTTGGAAATGAGGTAAAGGTGAAATGTATATCATAGTAAATTGTAAAAACGAATACCAATATTTAATCAGGGGAATAAAAAATCTCTGCAACACACCACACACACACACACACACACACACACACACACACCAGAAAAGGAAAATGTGACATATGAAGTAGTGAATTACAGGAATAGATTATGGGAAATTATATGGAGTTAATCTATGAGATGGCCAAATCTTATAATCACTCACTATATTTTGAAATCTTGCATTGAAATGAAGAGCTCCTTTTATTCTTATAGGGCATGATACTCAGAATATGTTAGCTTCCTTTTCCACAAGTCACTGTTTCTTTCAAAGTTCTGTTAGCACTTGATGTGCACTGACATGATGTGAGTATTCCCTATTAAAATATCCCACCTTCTGTGTCATGCTTCTATGTTACTGTGGGTATCTGCAATACATCCCCATGCACTCATATGCAGACCACAGATTTGGCAGTGATGGAACAGTGACATCATTGCATGTCTCCTCATTTTATTATACATAGAATCATTTTTGCATTTTTCAGTAACTTCACTGGGTTCTTCAGGCAAATGTGGCAATGATTCTTTACAGGCTTTTGGAATCTCATTATCTAAAATGAATGGCAATATCTAAAATTAATGGCAAAAAAGATAAATTATTTTTAAACTGCATTCTTTGTTATTGTCACATTGTGTGGTCCATCCCTTCCCAGAATTCTATCCCTTTTATGTAGCATTTTTCCTTTGGAATTGAAGTTTGGTGAACTTTATCTTTCAGGATTTTTACACTAAGGATTTGAATTTGAGAGATTTTGATTTTGAAGATTTTAGGCTTTAGGGATTTAGGTCTTTCAAGATTTCACAGTCACTAATATGGCATTATGTAAAAATGTGAATGTGTAACCGATGTGATTCTGCAATTTGTATTTGGGGTAAAAATGGGAGTTCATAACCCACTTGAATCAAATGTATGAAAGATGATATGTCATGAGATTTGTAATGTTTTGAACAACCAATAAAAAATAAATTAAAAAAATAAAAAACCTGGACAAACAAAAATTTCAACTTTTGGAATCATGATGCTTGGGTTTGTGCCCTTTAGGATTACAATCTTTTTGTGTTCTAATCTCTCTATATGTTCTAAATCCATAGTTGCATAGTTTTATTCATTTGTATACTTTTAGAAGAGAAAGGTCAAAATATATGTGATGATCACTGGGTAAAAATCATTGAAGGGGCAAGGGAATTATTTTTGTTGGACTATGAATGGAGAAGTTTCCTCTCAATTCAATTAGTTTAGATATATGCTTGATATATTATTTAGTCAGAGATAATACCTGAGCATCAAAATGGCATCAGATGATGACACCAGAAAGTCTCTATGGTTGCATTTTTCATCTCTGTGTAAGAACAAACTTTTGCTGTGCAACATCAAAAATATCATCAAAACAGAAAAAAAAGAAAATCAATATGACATCTTCTAGATATCCTACAGATACTAGATCCAGATATTTAAATAAGATGTTTACTTTAGGTACAAAATATGTAAGAATGCAGTTCACTATTTGACCCCAAATTATTCAATGTTATCAATTATGTCCAAATATGAATTAAGTGGATTTTATCAGAAATAGGATAAAACAAAAACATTTATTTTCAAAATGGATTCTTTTTAAAGATGTAGGGGAATCAGAAGGAATAATGCAACATTTCAGAGATTGTAGTAACAAGAGTGTTACCACTGCTGGATTTCAGAGGTAAGGAGGAGGGAGTGTACTAGAATCCAGAAGAAGGTAATCCTAGTGTCCTCTTAGGAGTCATCACTGTTGATAGAGGACCAGCATTCCCCTTACAGAAAGGGAGCTAAGGGACTCCTTAGTCTGACTTCACATGCTCACTTGCCCTATTGTCCTTCTTTTTGGTAAAATTTCTATCAGATGTTAAAAATATAAAAACTTATAGTGTAACCCATGAAGATCAGCTGTCCAGGAAAGATAGCATTAGAGAGAAGGGAGGAAAGTGACTGAGAAAGGGCAGAATGGTGCTACCTGGCACATCACATTTCCTCTGAATAGCTTACTTTCTACCCATCCCTTTCATGCTGGAAAAAAAAAAAAAAACTTATGAGGTTAGGAGGTTTCCCCTCCCCTTGCAAGTCAGACTGCTGTTAACTAGATACATTTTTCTTTGTCTACTCAAAAATATGTCCTGATTGTGAACAATGGCAAACATTAGCATCACATATTAACCAGTGCTTTTCAACACTCCATGGTATATATCAGTTCATGTTTCTCTTTCTTTTGAATGAGCTAAAAACATCAATGTTGAATAACAATGCAGTCTTATTAATACTAATGCTAATTCATTTGAAAGAAAATACATCTACTTTTTTTTTGCAAAAACAAATGCATCTTCTTTACATATGTAAAAGATACAAAGATGATCACAGAATTCTGGGAGGACACAAATAATTCAAAGGAAATGGAAGCTGCATATATAATGGGAAGATATGACATTTCAGAGAGAATTACTTTTATTGAAATTCATTATTGGACCTCTAACCCAAGGTTATGTATCCTAAAAGCAACAGATACTGGTGATGCCATTCCATGCAATTCCCACATTACCAGCAGGGTCCATTCATTTTACTCTCATATCAGAAAAATAGAAAAGCCAATGTTGACTTTTAAGAATCCCAGAGGTTATTAATATATTCTTGCAATAAGTTTGCCATCCTTGGAGGACTCAATATTCATTGTGTTTTTGGAAGTACTGCCATAACTTTTCAGACTAGTCCCCTTCAATGATTTGCATGTCCAGAATATTCCATTCCAAATGCTGGTGTGAACAATGAAGGCCATATTGGTAACCCTTCTTTCAGAGGTTCATCTCCACCAACGTGGGATCCATTATTCATGCTGATGACATTCCAATAACACGCTGCATGATTTTATACTGAGTGAGCAATCCAACAGCCTAAACTCAGAGAGAGAAAGGAATTAAATTAAAGGTTAATGTCACTTTTTATAGTAGGTTGGTTCTTTTAAAAAGATGTACAAAAAGGTGGCCTCTAAAGTCTGGTATATTTATTAGGCATGGAGACAGCAGAAAGCATCCTGCAAGGTGTCAAGGTGGAAACTTTCCTCCCAGGAAGAGGAGTAATCAGGGGTCAGCCTGGCCAATGGCATTTTCCATTGAAGGTATCAGCCTGCCTGAGTCCTAATGACTTGCACTTTAGTTACAATTTCATCTTGGATAGGAAGTGCAATTTTAAAACTCTGGTAAGATCATGATAGTAAAATAAAAATATAGCTCTAATTATGAACAATGCACATTTCTAACCAAATATAAGGTTAGTGACCTAAGTGAAAAATCTCCATGCTGCTTTTAAGTGAAAGTATGAGCCTCTATTATTATTGTAAAGACCAAAGAAATTATTCCCCTCTCATAATAACCTAGTTGCATAAAGCAATAATCATGGTCTTTTCAGAAGGTGCTCTTATCTGAACCAGGGAATGATAGCCCTCCTAGTCCACTCTAATAACCAGATTTCTTATGATTCTATTTTAATCCATGCTTCCAAACTAAAAATTGGTTATGTGAATTTTGCATTTCAACTACTAACCCACCAGAAACTGATATAATTTTAACATTTTTTTTGTCATCCAAATACATATCTGAAACAAAGAAGAGAAACCCAAAATTGTAATTTTAATTCCCCAAATTAAATGCCATTTGGGGAAAATTCAAAATTAATATTTTTCAGAACCTGAAAAATGAGATTTCCATGTATGTGAGAAAATAAAAGCACATGACAATTTTATTAAACTGTAAGTTTAATATTGGTTGGTGCACACAGTTTATCGATTTGTTTGCACTGTGGATGTTGCTGGGATAATAAATGATTTCCATACGAATTGAGAAACTCTAAGTAAAAGATATTGGTTTGCCAGTGATCAATATTTAGAAAAATATATTGGTCATGGCTACGCTTCCACATGCATTTAATATATTGGCTTGGAATATACTTTGGGTATGCATGCAATATGCTGATTTCCTTTTTAACTCCATGTTCAAATAAGTGTGGTTCTTAGGAAACTTTCTTTTCAAATAATTGCAATTTTAACTTATCTTAACTTATGAGATTAAGTTGCTCTCATCATCATAATACAAATTTGTGAAAATTTTTTTATGTATGTACACTGGTCACATGTCTGTAAATCTTATTTCAACACAGCATTTGCACAAACTTTAATAATACAAAGAGAAAATTCATCATGTATTAAATTATTAGCTTATAAATGACAGCATACACAAAGAATATATTCACTATTAAATATATTCATCATCAGAAGTTAGTAGTGATATGAACGAAGGAAACATCCTATATTTTAAAAGCACATAATCGTTTTCAATCCTGTCCTCACATACACTTATACATTTTGTCTTCTTGTCACTAAAAGCCATCATACCTCATCATTAGTATTGTTCTTTTTTACCTAGCTGCCTAGCCAGCCATTGCAAGAACTGGCAGGTGCAGATTCTATGAAACTAGTGTTTCATGCAGAAAATGACTATCAGTAAGTATACTCAGTTTTGAGGCCAGAGAGAATTGGTTTGAGCTCAAGATCTATAACTTACTAGGTATGTTTTCATTTTATTTTTATACAACATGTTGGGATATAATTCATGCATCATAAAGGTTACTTTTATAAGGCACATGTTTTAGTATATATTTGTATACTCACAGAGTTAGGCAACCATTATGATCTAGTTATAAAATGTTTTTTATATGCAAATAGAAATCCTATAACCATTAGCTTCATTTTCCATTACTGATTGCCTCCCTATTTTGGAGAAAAAAGTCTAATCTGCTTTTTTGTCCCTATTTATATTCTTTTCTGGACATTTTATACAAATGGAATTACATTATGTGAACATTGTGACTTGTTTATTTCACTTGGCATGAGTTTTTTCAAGATTCTACCATGTTGTAGCATGTATCATTAAGCCATTTCTTTCTCATTTACAAATGATATGCCATCAAATGGAATAAACATTGTTTATCTGTTTATAGTTGATGATATTTGGATTTTTTCCACTTTTTAGCTCTTGTGAGTGGTGTTCCAATAAACATCCATGTGCATGTTTTGCATGGATTTGTGGTTTATTTCTATTGGTTATATAAATAGTCGCAGAATTGCTGAATCACATGGAACCTATGTTTATAATTTTAAAAAAGTGCTTTCCAAAGTTACTGCACCATTGTAAAATCCCAACATCGATGTATGAACATCTCCATAAGCTTCCACCATGCATTAGCGTTTTAAAAAATGTCATTAGTGCATTATAGTTATACATAATATTGGGGTTCATTTTGACAAAATCCAACATACATGGAATATAATTTGCCCTATTTCAGTCCCTGATACTACTCTAGTGGATTTTGTTTTATTTATTATTGTTTTATTTTAATTGGTGCTTTAGAGATATACATAAAGGTGGAATTCACTTTCTAAACTCCATTCCATTGTCTGTGTGTGTGTGCATATGTGTGTGTATGAGTGTGTGTGTGTGTATGTGTGTATCTCTCTCTTTAACCATTCATCTGTGGACAGTCAACTGGACTGAATCCATAGCTTGGCTATTATAATCTATGCTGCCATAATATTGAAGTGGCTGTTTTGCTGTAGTATGCTGACTTTAGTTCTTTTGGATAAACACTGAGGAGTAGGATAGTTTGGGCATATGGTAGCTCCATTCCTACTCTTTTGAGGAATCTCTATACTGCTTTCCAAAGTGGTTACACTAATTTTCAATCCCACCTACGATGTATAAATGTACTCTTTTTTCACCACATCCAAACCACAATTCATTATTATTTATATTCCTGATAATCGCCATTCTAACTGGAGTGAGATGAAATTTCAGTGAAATTTTCATCTGCATTTCCCCAATTACTAGTAATGTTGAACATACGTTTTCACACATTTGTTGGCCATTGTATTTATTAATTTGAGAAATGTCCATTTAGTCCTTTTTCCCATTTGTAGATGAGGTACTGTTTTTTAGTGCTAAGTATTTTGAATTCTTTATATATTAATTCCCTTTCAGAGGAGTAGCTGTCAAAGATTTTCTACCATTCTGTAGGTTGTTTCTTCATGCTTCTATTTGTTTCATTTTCTGTGCAGAAGCTTTTTAATTTGATACAATCCCACTTATTAATTCTTGATTTTATTTATTGAGCCTCAGGGGCCTTGTTAAGAATGTTGGTGGCTGTACCAATATATTGCAGTGTTAACCCTATATTTTCGTCTAGTTACAAATTTTTTGGTCTGGTTTCTAAGTCTTTGATCCACTTAGACTTAACTTTTGTGGACAGTGAGAGACAGGGATCTATCTAGTTTCATTCTTTTACATATTGGTATCCAAATTTCTTAGTACCATTTTTTAAAAATGCTATGCTATCTCCAACATATGACCGCAGAAGGCATAGATACAAACCCACAGATGTCTCTTTTTTTTTCCTTTTTTTTTTTAGGAATTCTATTGAGTATTAAATGATTTTGTTTGGCTATTCTTTAGTGACAATAATATTGAATATATTTCTGTGTTTTTATGGGCCACATCTGTATCTCTTTTAGAGAAATGGCATTCTAATCTATTGCAGGATTTTCAATAGTGAGATATATATATATATATATTTTTTTGGTTTGGATAAAAGAGTTTTTTTTTCTTTTTTCATATTATGAATACAAGTCCCTTATTAAGATCATAGTTTGAAAGTATTTTCTCTTATACTCTGGATTGTATTTTCATTTCCTTAATGGTGTGCTTCAAAGCACAAAATGGTTAAATTTGATGAAATCTAACATTTTACATCTTGCATTTAGTACCATAATCCACTTTGAGTTAATTATGCTACATGATGTCAAGTAATATTCCAGATTTATTTAAATTTATGTGGATAGCTGCCTATAACAGCATTATTTGTTGAAAACACTATGTTTTTCTCATTCTTTTGTCACCTTTGTTTTAAATCATTTAGTCATAAGTGTATGATTTATTTCTAGATGACATTTCTATTCCACTTATCTGTATGTTTATTTTTATAACTGTATCACACATTTTTTTACTATACTTTAGTAGTAAATTATCAAATTGGAAAAGTTTCTCCAACTGTATTCTTATTTTCAAGATTGTTTTGGCTAATCTGGTTCCTTTCATTCCTAAGTACACTATCAGATCAGCTTGTCAAAAAAAGACAGCTGAGGTTTTGATGTTTTTAATCATTTTTGTATAGTCAATGTCTTTCAACAATGTTTGGCTCACAGCTTTTATTTTGTTTTGTTTTCAATTGTTCACAATTGTACTGGAACAAGTTTTCCAGTTGTCAAATTAGTAATTAAATAAATTACTGGATGAGTACCCTAAGTTCTGATCTAAAGTAGTACAAATAGTGAATTATATTAATTTAATTAAATAATATTTTTGAGAATAAAAATATATATGTACCAGAAATTCTTGCTTTAGTTTTCTTTACAATTATTTTGGTTTTATTTAGTATGACTGTTTATCAATGGTACATGAACTTCAGTACTCAAAGAGAAGCCATGATGATTTAATTATGTGAGATTACCAAAAGGTGTGATTTGTTTTTAATGCAAAGAGTCTTCTCAAATTACTTAAGAGAAAACAATTTATGGTATTTTTTTGGAAATTTTTCTTGAAGAAGAAGAATATAGTCATCCATGAGTAATACTTAATCTTGGACTAAACCACAAACTGATAATACAACATGAACCATTGTTCCCACTCTATTCATTGATCTAAGCCAAAGTATTGTTTGTTTGGTTTTTTCTCTGCTTCTCATGGTTAGTATGCATATGTGTATGTATTTGTTTATGTATTATTTGCCAGTTTTTTGCATCTCTTCAAAACAGTTTTGTCTATTTCGGTGTTAATATGGTAACTTGACTTCTTATTCCATGACTTTTTATTTCAACCTGATGTCAAAAGATTTATGAGACCCTCTCATATCCAAATTCTGAATTTTCTCATCAGCAATTTAAAATTGCTGATATCTGGTTAATCATCCTCCCCATAGTCTTTGAATTATAGCCCAAGATCTTCAGGGTCACATAACATGTGTATACTTGCGATACTCAAATAATGAGATATATATGGCCTTAATTTCATTCCCAAAGAAATTGCAACATCTAGACCCTCATCTTTGTGAAAGGAAATGGAAGAAGAAAAACTCTAAGGAATATCAACAGTAAGACTACCTTTATAAAGGCAATTTTTTCAGTAGTTGAGGCAGTGCATATGGAGAGAAAAATACATGTAGACTAAATTAGTGGCCACCATTTCTTAGTCCAAACTTATTGAGTAATATATGTAGTAAAAAAAAATTAGCTAGAAAGCTATGAATTTAGCAATTTCAGAATTCAAGTCTAAGTTCTTATATTTATTGATCATGTAATATGTTTAAAGTAAAATTTCAATTATCATGGGTTTTATTATTTGTACATTTGGTGTAAAATGAGTGCCAAGAGCTCATTGATAAAGACCAAATAGAAATGTAGCATCTATATGTTTATTACTGATAGTGCTATTCTATAGTTTATTAAAAGAATTATATTGATTTTTGGATCAGTCCTTCTTTTCCCTCTCAAATACTTGAAATTTTAGAAAAAAAATTGATGAATTGTGTTGTCTGATATTTGGAAGCTCAAGATCTATGGCATAGTTATTTAAATGAGTAGATCTCTGGTTTGGACAAGTCATTTCCAACTTACATAAAGTTGTTCCATAGCTAAATACCTTGTCAAACTTCCTGTTAGACTCCATCTAATCATTTGAATGAATTTGGGATTTCTGGTGATGGGAATGATACCAGCAAAACATAGTTGGTCTGATCCTGACACCACCAAACATAAACTTTTATTTTACTGTATTTTATTTTTATGCAGAGAGATGATATGGGTACTTCATGAGAACAAATCAATCCTTTAAAAGAACACTTTCTTTATAGTAAATGAAACCTTTACCCATTGCACAAAGGTAGCCCTTGAGTGACTGCAAACAAGGGGATCCAGAAATGCATTTTCAAATGACATCATATATACTCAATTATACTTCCACTGTAAGTGGTTTTCAGTGTATGCAAGCAAAGTGTGTAGCTTATTTATCATGAAGTTAAATTCATAAACATACTTCAAATGTTTCAATAAACTTATGGAAAAATATTTTTCAAAAAGGAACCTAGCTACCAATTTATTTTCCTCATAGTTTGAAACATGTTTAAATCAAACTTGATGATATAGTTCTTCTTAGACTTTGCAGATGCTGTGATTTTCCTTGACATTTCGATTACTTTAGAGAAATATGTTCGTTTGACTAGATAAATAACTAGAGTTGGGGAGAACTAAATTCTAATTTTAAAGGAAATGTAAATTTTGGAGGTATCACCCACTCTCCCTAAATTTAAATGAGGTTAGTTTAAAGCACATGTATTCTTTCATTTTTAGAAGATATATTATAATTAATATAATATGCATTACACTGAGAATCCAATTACTTTAAGGACACGCCATTGTATTTATCTAAAGTATCAGGAATATTCACAGTTAATTAAGTTTGTCTTGTGCTAACAAGAAATTGTGTCATATTATAGAAAGATTTTAGAATACTAAAAGGTCAATCTGTACTATGCCAAAAAATTTGCACAAAAGTATTCTATAAGGATTGGCATAGAATATAACATGTGAACAAAACCATGATCTCTGCTGAGTCCTATAATTGGAATTTTAAAAGTTTTATATTTTAAATATAAAGATTTTAGCTGCAAGTCATATAAAATCAGATACAAATCTTACAAGTACAGAAAATTTAGAGAAGCCCAAAGGTGATTCAAACCTAACATTTGACTTAACCTAGTGGCTCTGTTTCTAACCTTTGCTCTGGTTCTAAGTGATTGAAAAATGGAGGCAGAAATGTGACATTTCTCAAATGCACACTCAGTTATACAAGGGAAAACAGAACTTCTATTCGGATGTGTCTTTCTTAAAAACAAGAAGTCTTTCCCAAAGTTTTATGATACAAATATCTTCTCTATCATGTTCTGAATTTGGTTGCAGTTGGTTTAGGCTGTGATGACAAAATAACATAACTGCCTGGTGTATAAAAATCAGAAATTTGTCAAAGTTCTAGAGGCTGAGAAGTTCAAGATCAAAGCACTGGCAAATTTAGTGTTTGTTGAGGATCTTTTCTTGGTTCATAGGTGACGCCTGATCTTCATGTTTTCATCTGTGAAAGGGGCAAAGGAGCTTTCTTGGGTCTATCTTAAGAGAGCACTAATTCCATTCATGGGGATCTGGCTTCATGTTTTAATCACCTCCCAAATGCAACCTTCTAACTCCATCCATTCCTAATTCCACATATGTATTTGGTGGGGCAGGAAACACAAACACTCAGACCATGATAATCACATACATAGTTTTTAATTAATACAGTCCAGTAAAATATTAATTGAAGAGGTAGTAATTTAATTCCTGAATAAAAGCATATGACATGGGATGGAGGTGGGTGAGTGAAACATTTCTAAGGCATTCAAACTCTTTCAGAAGTGAAGGTGACTATTCCCAAAGCATTTTTTTGGGGGGGGATTAGAGGTGCATGCTTTAGGAAGGGGAAATGTGGGACCTTTACTGGTAGGATACCAACCATGTCTACCATACTCCATAAGCAAGTGCTTTGGAAGTATTTGTGAAGTTGAGTGAAGGAACAGTCAACTGTCAATGTTTGCTCTGCTCTACATAAAAACAAAAACAAAAATATGTCTTATAAAATATCCCTAAACATCAAATCCCACTTTGTGTAATGAAGGAAGGGTCCATTTGACTACAGTGGAACTATCAATCCTTTCAGAAAGTCAAACTATGCCTTGCCCCTATGTCATATGATCCAAAAAAAATATGACTGCACACCACCCACAAAAGACACTCCCCTAGTCTTGACCTCACTTCCCTTCACATTCATCATGGGTTATGCTCCATACGTTTTGGCTCAGGTCATGCAATGCCTCCCATGTACATTCCTGACCAAGCAAATCCTAATCATGTGTCAATGTGGTCTTGCTGTGAAGACCTCCCTGTCTACATTAATATGAATTCATGTCTTTTCTAATTTCCGTGCTCCTTTATAGTATAAATCCATATTTTGTTATTTATTTATTAAAACTATCCATTGACAATATATTAATTGGTGAGATTCTTCTATATGCTCAGGATAGAAATTACAAAATTTTCATATGGAGTTCCAACTCTGTGTGTATGTGTGTGTGTGTGTGTATGTGTGTGTTTATATGAATCTAATCCTCTCATTTCTCTCAAGTAATTTTAAATATCCTCAAGTGTTAGAGCTATTCTCTAATGTTTAAGTCATTCTCACCACATATTATTTTTTTCTGCTTCAAGAAAAACAAAAAGACTCAGGAAAAATGAAACACTCAAAATGTTGTGGTTTCATTTGCATGTTTCTACATCACTGGTTTGCAGATAAGAAAAGAAAGCAAGAAAGAAAAAATATTTAATAAATTACTATGGTCAAAGTCAGATTGTTTCAACTAATTTTAAAAGTTTTGTATGCATTCTTGGATATTGTAAGCCATTGTCTTTGGAAAACATTGTGTTTAAATTAGCCAAATTGTAGCTTAAACTATAAAATTTACTTTAGTTGATAATCCTGTATTGGCTTCATAGGTTTGGGTCTAATTTCATGGTTTTTGATTAAGCTTGGTTTTTGCCCTTCAGCTAAGAGTAATAACTTCTCTCTATTGCATTGATATTACTTGTGGCAGAAAGCTCTAAGTGATACATGTAATCAATGATAATATGACTGTTACATAAATGTACATGTATATTCAGGAGCATGCGTGCACACACACACACACACACACACAAAGCCATTGGTCAAACTGTACACTATCTATTGAATTGCAAAGTAAGCCCCATGCAAGCTTCGGTCTCAAGAGGTGAAAATCATGAACTCAGTCTTTGGCAAAGCCAGATATATATGGTTATTGACTTTAGTGTTGGAATCACATTTAATCAACACAGTAATTCAAAGATAATCCGTTAAGTCACAATTTTCCAAATACATGGGACACTTTATACCTTGTTTCCTCCAGTCTCACCAGATTCACAAGTCATGCTTATTCACTACTTAATTACAATCAACGATAAAGTAAACATTACATTCTTTATCTGTTTTCTAAGAGGAGGATTCCCAAGTACATGCAGGATTTCTTCTCCTGCACAACCTATTTCAAAGTAATCCTAACTTTTTACCATCCACATTTCATTTCATGTGATCTCAGATAGAAGTAAAAAAGTGGGGACAGGGATCTCCAGTTTTTCATGATGAATGAGACTTATGGTTTCTAGGATGCAAGCCTGGATTATAAGCCCTCCATCAATTGATTAGTTGACTAAGAAATTTGGACATTCTTTCCCCATGTTATGATAATTACAAAGTTGCAATGCTGGACAATATTAAAATTAGATTTTCTTTCATTTATTTATGCATATGATAAGTTTTTATGTATCTAGAGCTGAAGCAGGAATAAATAGCTTTTTATAGGATGCTTGGGGAACAAGGAAAAAATGCAGGAAATAAGAAGTAGAAAAGATAATTGAAGTTTTTCATCTCAGTGATCATTATCCTTCTAGAGATAGCCAAATCATATTTGAATATATGTGTTTTTACATTAATAAAACATATTTTTTTGCACTTAGGTTTTGAATATTATGTAACCCACAAAAAATGAAAAAAGTCAGTGATAATTTCTTAATTGAAATAAAAAATTGTGCATTTTTATTGTCATTATCTTTATTTGACTTTTATCACCTTAGTGTGCAAATATGTGTAAGTGGCTTTTACGCTTGGGAAATTGAAATTCCATTGTGAGTACCCCCTTGTCTTAATATTTATATCAAAATATTGCTAGTAACTGGTGATCTTTATTTTAAAACATTTTGTATTAAAACTAAAACATTTCAGCTGCAGAACAAGACCAAAACATTTAGGAAAAATGTGACCATTGTAAGGTAAGTTAGAATAGTTTTAATCATTTCCAAAACTTGTGGTAAGCTGGTGCTATATTGGAAATGAATTTAATCCAACCATGCTATGGTTTATGAACACTGCCAAAGCCAAACACAGCATAATGAAACTTCATTTTAATGTACTCCCATTTAATATTTTCTAACATTTACCATTTGTTTATTAGATTTATATAGCACCTATTATCCAAATAGCTCAAGAAATTGTTCGAAGAATATTAAAACAAGGCTCTTCAAAATGAACTTCTCCTGAGAGGACTGCAACAATAAGAGAAAAATCTCCAGAAACCTCATGGGCAGAAACGAAATTCCAAACAGAATAAGGCAATCTGTCCTTATATGATGATTTTCTTTCTATATCTGTGGGCAATGATTTATGGCTCTAACTGGATTATGAGCTAAAACATTAAATAATTTTGATGTATCTTCAGTCCTTATTTTGATTTTTCATGCATTGGTAAAAACATAGAAATCTAAAAAACAGAAAACAAAAAATAAAGTTTCTGACATCAAAGAGCAAATGTGACATGTAAAACATGGAGTTTCTTATCTTCTATCTTATCCTAAATTTTATTTATGGTTTGCAATTATACATGTATTTTACTATTTGGAACCAGTTCTTAAGCCACAATATTGAACAATAATTGTATTAAATTTAAGTGGGAAACGTTTTAATTATCTGAGAATATATGAAAAGCATCCCAACAGCAATAACTGAAATGTTTTTCCTAATGTTCTTAGGAAACAATTAGACCAATTCCTTCATTTTGGAAATGAGTTTTTGCGACCTACAGATTCATATAATTTGCCCAAGGTCAGTGATTCTATTTCTCACAGAGCCAGAGCTGGATTGATTCTGTATTTAATCATTTTATTTAAAGCAGTGATTTTTAAAATAAATTTCTCTAATTTTAAAGTACTGCTTCCAATCAACTTTGGATATAAGTGTTTCTTGTGCTAACATCATCGACTGAACTTTGGTGCCTTCATTCCCAGGTCTTGCTCATTGCATAGTCTTTACCATTCCACAGGGGGCACAGGTGACCAACCCTATACAGAGGGTTTCATGGTGAGTTTAAAGTCTCTTGACTTTGTATTCTTGTTGCTGAATGTGAATTCACCTAATACGTGGAGGCAAAACCAACTTAAGTCAATGATTATCTCTTGCTGGTGGAAGAACTTATATCCCTCTGTGCTTTGCCATGGGCCCTACTAATTATCCCACATCAATATTCTTGTCTTACAGCAGTGAACAGAGATGCTAGTATCTTCCTCAAGCTGACAGCCCTTGTAGCCAGAACTTTTGACTTCATAATATCTGTAATGTTTTATATGAGGGAAATAATTTAGATGCTAGGTAAGAAAATGAAGGGGAAGTCTCTTTGAACTGATCACTGACCTCAGTGCTGTGACTTACTGTTTCATCTTGGTCTTGCTAATTAAGCCTACTAAGGATGAGTTACATATTTTTTTTAAGAGAGAGAGAGAGAGAGAGAGAGAGAGAGAGAGAGAGAGAGAGAGAGAGAGAATTTTTTTAATATTTACTTTTTAGTTTTCGGTGGACATACATCTTTATTTTATTTTTATGTGATGCTGAGGATCGAACGAAGCACCCTGCACATGCCAGGCAAACACATTACTGCTTGAGCCACATCCCCAGCCCCATGAGTTAACACATTTAAACACCAAGATTATGACAGTGTTTCTCTCGTAGGGGATGATAAAGATGTATCGATTGTGCTTTTATTAATTTAACTTTTATGAATTTTAACAGTTCTGTCAGTTATGTGCACACACATGCACACACATGAAACTTTAATAAATACCATTAATTATTCTCCACTACTCACGTCATGGGAATAGTTCCAATGAAATACTGTGAAGATTTTGGGTAAAAATCATTTGATGATTCGCTTTCTTCTATTAATTTACATGGCCTACTTAGTTTTTCAAAGCCATTTTCTTTCACTCTTGTTTTGATTTATACTTTCAAGGATAAAACTGACCCAGGTTAGAAATAATAAGATATCTGGTGCTTAGTCATTTCATGAGAATGCAATCTAAAAAATATATATATATAGGAGAGTATGATACAATACCAGAAAAAGAATAATACAAGTGGTCTTTACGATTCCAAATAGAAGGCAAGTTTCAGTTTTTCCAGGTCCCTGTGATGCAGTACCAAATAACTCCACATGGTTGGGATTTTACTTTCCTTTTGCCCATTCCTATTGTGCAAAAATCACATTTTTTTTCTTGTGTTTTTACTAGTTTATGATGGGAAATTTTGTTTTTATTTTAGCTTTATGTTATGAATTATTTAACTATAAACAAGTGAAATGTTTAGGCTAAGATTCTTTTAAACTCCAGTTTATTTTCAGAAAGCACACAACACTCATTATTTATAATAATTGGCATAAAAATCTAAAGCAATTGTAGGTGTCTCTTTGAACCTGGTGGTGTTCGTATTTGTAAAAATCCTGTTTGTCTTTCCAACAGGAAGTTTATGATATTGGAACATCTACCCCACCAAGGTATGAGCACCTTGTCATCGATTGCTGATATTTTATCTTTGACTTCTGCATTCATCCACGGATTCTCATATCCCTTTGCTCCTCTGCTATATTGTCAGGCTTCTGGCTGCAGACACCAGCCCTTCCCCTCGAGGTCCCATGCTGTCACAGTGTTGACCTAAATGGGCCTTTACTCTTTGAGCCTTATCCTGGTTTTGTGGTTCCTAAGTGTCTGTCCCTCTTGGGAGTCTGCTTTTTTCTCTTTATGTTAAATTCAATCTTTCCCAAGTTTATGTAACCACGACTGCTTATCCCTGGGTGAAGTGACATGTTAAATCTCTATGCTGCATGTGCAGTGTCATCATCATTTTCTAATTAACAAGTGACAGACTGGAAAAATGCATGGTTCCTTCCCTGACTGGGAAGACATTGAGCAGCTGCTTTTTTTCCCTCTCTTTTTGATCTTTCTCTTTCCCAACCCAGTGTCCATTTAGTTTGATCAGGACAGCTATAAGATGTTACACCATTTTTCAACGTCCACCTAGGCAC
Source organism: Marmota monax (assembly GCF_021218885.2). Taxonomy (NCBI): domain Eukaryota; kingdom Metazoa; phylum Chordata; class Mammalia; order Rodentia; family Sciuridae; genus Marmota; species Marmota monax. Next base: position 11,680,600 of record NW_026695241.1, read on the forward strand.
TTGGGCGGTCAGTTACAGGCACTAAAGCAAACATAAAAGCCATATGCTGCTAGTTTATGATAATCAAATTAAAATGGCCACAAGCCACTCCTGTAGAACTTACCACTGAACTAGGGGCATTTGTGAAGACAGTTTGAATTTACATATAAAAATTCAAAGAGAAGCAGGACTGGCCATGTCAAAATGGTGAACATAGAAAAGTGCTCTTTTTCTCACTTCCTTTAAACAAAAAGAAAAAAAAATCCAAGTGATCCTTTCTTCCCATTTCAACCACTTACTCTCTTGATTTCTTATAAGTTTATATTAAAGTGTGTATGATTCTAGTGTCAATCATTTATCAAGCACTTATTGATTGGTTGATGTTGCTATTTTTCTATGAATAATATTCACTATTATATACCATAGTCTCACATTGCTATGACTGCAGCTGCCTGGAAGTTTTATTATTTATTTATCCAAGAACATTTATCACTGAGTGATAATGTTTTTGGTTTATTTTTGCTCAACTGCCTTCTCCATTGTGTATTTTGAAGATAGTAGCATTTAATGAAAACCCAAGCTCCATGTGTAGTCCTTTCCAATCTGGTCTCATTATTAAACAAATGAGTTAAATTAATTATTTTATACAAGCAGAAATTCACCATATCACTGAATCAAAAGCAGGACTACATTTTCTCTTAACATTAGTTTCTACCTCCAAACCTCAGATGCACACAAGCATCATCTTAGTTATGGCGTAGCATAAGCTATGCCAAAGAACTTGTGCTTCTAAAACATCTTCTTTTTTTCCTAATATACTGTCAAAATGTTCAGGGCCAGAGAGCATTCTTCTTGATTTCTAAAGAAGTGAACATTTTATGATTACACCTTGAATACTTTTAAAAAGGGCATATGCATTTGATTGGCTCTTTGTTAAAACAGGGAAGATAATTTGCAGGGGCATTAGGTCAGGAATCTATAAGGATGAACTGTTCTGGGTATATAATTTGGCAACTTTAATGTACAATGAGGAAAACTAAATATGATATTTATCTCAAAATTCATTGTTCTATTATGGGATTTGTGCATAATACAGAAATCTGAGAAAAGTTAGAATTTTGAGAAATATGCCCTCTTCTGCAGTAGGAAAGGCTGGTTCAGTATGAGCTGTCTGTCTTGCAAATAAGCAAATAGCATAGAGCATGATTTTAACTTGGATCACTTTAAAGGTAACTATCCTGATTCTCCATACTAACATTTTAAAGACATTTTGGTGGGGGTGGGTATCTGCCACTCATCAGTTCTTAAAAAGTTATCTTTTACAGAAAATAACCAGGTAGATTAGAGCAACTCAATTCAGTTTACATCCTAGAAAGGAAGAAAATTCATGAATTATGATGTTAGTATGGGTTAATAAATGACTTTAATACCAGGGTGATAGTAAAAGTCAAGAAAGTAGGATTTGAGTTAGGACAAAGCCAGGGATGTAGAGGGCAGAATTAAGACATCTGACTCACAAAACGATGTGCACGTGTCATTGATGTAGGTGACCATGAATCAGAAACCAAGAAGGGTGTTTTCTGTTAGAATACTTTTTTATATTTCACAGATGAAGAGACCAGAAATTGAAGATAATATCAAAGAACCATGAACCAAAGGAGAACTGGGTGAACAGGAAACAGCTGTGCTACAGTTGACCTGGGAACCTTGGAATTTCCCAAAGGAGGAAATTCTCCTCATCAGAACACTTTATGATGCTTAATGCTAAATTACTTTTCAGTTGGAACTAGCATTGAAATTGGGAGAGAAAACAAGTAAATTATAGCATCTTACTGAATTGTAGCTTCCAAGCACTATGCCTTATAAGGAAGGCAGGAAGATCCTCATGAGAGTCTTACATTCCAACTTTGTAAAATGTTTTTCTGCTTGAATTCCCAATCAATGCAGTTTTGCAGGGCACTTTCTTTGCTTTATCACCCTCTTCCCACAGGAATTAGATCAACGTAGACTGAATAGCAAGTATTTTTTTTTAAAGGAGAGAGAGAGAGAGAGAGAGAGAGAGAGAGAGAGAGAGAGAGAGAGAGAGAGAGAGAGAGAGAGAGAGAGAAAATGAATTTTTTTTTGTAGATGGACACAACAAAGTGCCTTTTTTTTTTAATGTGGTGCTGAGAATCGAACCCAGGTCCCTCCCTTGCTAAAAGAGCACTCTACCGCTGAGCCACAATCCTGGCCCCTGAATAGCAAGTATTGAGTAGAATAAATGTCAGTTGCTCTATTTCCTAGTTAGGTAAAACAGAGATCTGTATAATTTCTACATTAGTCAATCAAAAAGGCAAAAAGTATTATTGATTGTATCAAAGACCTCCCAACAAGGTTATGGTGATGGGTGGTCAGAAATGTAATCTTGTGGATCACTAACTTCATGGATTTCCCCCCAACTACACCCAATCTATTAATTGTTGATTTTGTAGGAAGATAAGTAAACAGTAAGACAGTATTGAGGAATTTTGGCTTTGGAAGAGATAAGCATTTAATCTTTGTTTTAATGATGAAGTATAATAGAGAATTCTGAAGGATAAGCATCTCCCACAAGAAAGCAGATTGTTAATTCTGGTGAATGAACATGCAAAGTTTAAACCTCAGGGTCTCCTTATCCATGCAATATCTTCTAGAGTTTCAATTAGGTGCTTCTTTCCTGATAATGAGTAAAATTAGTAGTAATTTATGTAACATTGAAAAACAAAGTTAATAGTTCATTTTTGGGTCCTTCTAAGTAAAAGTTTAGAAACTATATTTTAGGTACCTATTATATGCCTTTAAAATCATTTATTTCTCAAAACCAAAACACTGGATATTCTGCCCATATTCCATATGGAGAATGTTATATGGAAGTTGTTTGGGGGGTCAGAAAGATTGTAAGCCATTTTTAATTGGACTATACTCCTATTTAACTAGTACAGAATAAAATCAGTAAGAAAATTGATTTTTATTATTAAAATGAAGACATGAGATTTTATCTGAGAAAATTAAGATACTTTATGATTAATTGAACCCAATCTGCCATTGAGTACAGAAATGACCAATATAATAGCTAAGATAGTCATTTATCAAGCTTCATCTTTTAAACCCTCTCAAGGTGAGTGTCTCCTCAGCTTGTTTATATTATTTCAGATGGCTCTAATGGACTCTTCTCCAACATATTGAGAGAAATTCAACTTACTGTAATTGTTAAACTGTAGATATGTTTCTGTACAAGGAATGACATGGAATGTCTAATTTGTCTTTTTGTATGTGGTCCCTAGCTCTTTGAAGAAAATTGCCATATCCAATGAATATTCTTTTATACAGAATTTCTTCAAATTCTTTCAGTTATCCATCAAAGGATATGCTTTTATGACATATTTATATCTTATTATCTCTAACCAGGCATTAAAAAATCATCCAGAACTGGATACAGTATTTCCACTTCAGGCTCTACCATTTATCAAATGCACATTTGTGGCCACGGCAATGAACTTCACTAAATTAACCAATCTGTGAAATAATATCTACTCATAAATGTATAGACTACCTAGTTAAGTGCCTGGAACAAAAAAGTTTGGGGAACATCCCACCATCCTATCACCATCAGCACAAATGATTAACTATAATTATCTCTTATCATACATGATAACTATTATGATTATCATTAAACAATTGTTATCAAAGTAAGCAGTAGTATATAAATACATAGCTTTTATGCTTTTTTAAACTTCAAGAACAATTTCTCAGAAAAGGATTAAGCAACAAATATTAAGGTCAACATAGAGAATTGTTACTAACCTCTTTTGGAGCCTTGGACCGTGTGAAACCCTGATAAAATTGATATTCAGAGAAAACACTTTAGACGTAATGAATGTTGAACCACTGAGAATCATTTCTGAATTGTTTACATAAAGTGTATTTTAAAAATGTATACTTTATTGGGAAGTAATGTTGAGATCCTTGAATTTTAGCATGAAAATCATTTCCCCCAATTTTAAACAGTTTGAAATACATTTATTTATTCCTAGTTTTATTATATTTCTTTCTTATTTTTTAAAGGTCATTCTCACATATTTAAAAAATGCAATGCATTCCTTCAACATACATTTTTGAAATACAATATCATGATAAAAGTTTCCCTATTCTCAATGAATTAATGATCCATGAGACAATCTGAACATGATCTTGCATTTTAATGTACAATTTATGTAAGTTTTATAATAAAAGCATGAGCAAAAAGGTAATGACTTATCTGATAAAAGATTTCTCACTTCTTTGCTATCTAATTTCCATGAGTCTTTGGTTTGAATTTCATTAGAACTGCTGAGGTGATTCATATACAGATACTGACCTATGATGAACTACCTTTCTTCACAGGTTCACACTTTTCCTTATCATATTTTTGAGGGTCATTTTTATTAACAACACAGTTACATGAACTGTAACATTTCATACATTTAAGTTTTTCCTGACACTTCTTAACCACATTGTCCCAAAGAGAGGACCAAAGAAATACAACTTTTTAAATTATAGCATAATATATAAAGCTCTAATTTATTCTTGATATGATTTAAAAACTTATAGCCTATTGCTTATAATTTTTATTAGGAAATACATTTTATGTGAAAGTGTATACATAATTTTGCATATTCTTCTTTATATAAGAATAAAATAAACACCACTTTTATGTATGCAGCATAACTTAATATATAGAACATACCACAGAATTTCAATCCCTCAATATAGCTCTTCCTAATCACTTCATGCTTTTCATCTTTTCATTCAAAGGAAACAATTCTGGCTTGCGTGTGTTAATAATTTCTTTGTTTTTTCCTTTTTATTTCACCCCATATAATAAGGATACCAAATAATAGATATGCATTTGCAAATGTATTGAGCATATTGTACAATTTTGACTGAGTAGTTGATATGAGTTTAGTTTTGTTCAACTAGTTATATTTGAAATATTTAAATTTTAATACTGAAAATCCACTTTAAATTTTGAAAGTCCATTCATTTCTACTGATGCAATGAATTGTGGTACATTGCATTGTATACATAATCCACAGCTTTTTTACATGGTGTATTACTCAAGATTTTCCTGTATATTTTGAATCATTTAAGAATATTGTATATATATATATTATATGTATATAAACATATAAATGTACATAAATACTAACGTGTATATATATACATTACTAAGTAACTTGTTAGATAATGCCATGTTACTCCTCCAGTGGCTGATCCCATTTATTTTCCCATGGGTAGATGACACTTTACCTGGCTTCACAGCCTCACCAAAGCTTAATATTACTCTATTCCATGATTATTGCAAATTTTATAAGTGTAAAACTGCTTCCCTTTATGGTTTTGTACTAATGGCTCTCCCTTAGGGCCATACAAAGGTGATTTCTAAGGAAGCTAGTAATCATCACCAAGCAAAGAATTACCCATGTTTCTATATGTAGGGTAGAGAGACACTCTGAGGCATAGTGCAGTCTTGAAATTAGGCAAAATAATAACATTGAACACAAGAAGAAGGCAAAAGAGTGTGTGGACTAACAGAAATGAAAAGGCTGAGAGGGAGAGCTGACAAAGGGATGAATGATGATGCTGAAGTTCAATTCAGGATTCTGAACTTTATTCAATGATTAAATTTAACCACGTTCTGTACCTGTGCTGTGAAAAAAAAAAATGGCCAGAGCCACAGGTGGGGAGTGGGCTAGACTGAAGGTAGACAGTTGTTGTGGTCAAAAGAAAGAGCAGGCAAAATAGATAGGAGCCTGAACTGGGGGAAAATGGATGATTAGTGAGCTTTTAAAAGTGTGAATTGTGGGTAAGAGAGAAGGAAAAAATCAAGGATGACACTCAGGCATTTAGGATAAAAATAGGGGATTAAAGTAAGAGATTTTAGCAGGAGAATATACAAGTTTTACCATTGGGACACCCAAATGCATATGCACAGAAGAGTTGGGTGTGGAATTTTGGAAGAGAATACAGATTGACAAGTTATCAACTACAGATCATTCAAAGTTGCTCTGGTCTTATTAAACTTAAATGTGGTTGAGTAGTTTCTAGTGAGAGGAAGCCTTATGCTGGTCGAGGTCAAAACGTGTAATAGTGGATTACTATGGCAATGTAGGATGTGTAGTGAGGTCCTCAGCCTCTACCCACTGTATGCAAGTGTTTGGACCCTTCCAGTCCTAACAACCAAAGTCTCTTCCTAACTAGATCAGCATTGCCCACAATTGAAGACCTCAGCTATTCACATGTGAGAAGAAAAATAGGTAAGGCAATGTATTGAGCAATACTTATTGCTGGTTTCAACAAAAAGCCTCCTTTTTCATGTTTTACTCTTTTTTCTTATTCTCTTAGCTAAAAAAGAGGTGACAATGAGAATTTTGGTTAGCACTTTAGCTGCAAATTGTTCTTTCAACAAGTGGGGGCCGCTGTTATTAAGAAGAAATGCCTAAGACAGTGGGTGACAGGGATCCCTGAGATATCTACCATGAGGAAATGTGCTACAATGGAAAGGAGTTTCTCTCATCCATGTGGTCAAACTGTATGAAGGAAGGTGCCATTCCAGTAGGTGTAGCTGGCAGCCTGCCATCTTATTCCTGAGCCTTTCACAGAAGTGTCCAGGTTGGAAGGAAGGGGAGGAGACTGATTCTTTAGCTATTGATTTTAACTGTAGGAATTAGTAAAAATATGTTTCTGCTCAGCTAGTAATTGTTCTTGTTTTTATTCTTCATTTGCTTTTTCAGTTCTCTTAAGCATCTTGTAAACTATATTACCTAAAGATGTACAAAGCCAGGTGATGGAAACTATATTGCTGACCAGATAGAAAACCTGTATTACTCTGATCTTTTCTCACCTGTATTATGTAAAAGTGTGTATGGGATTGTTTCTGGAAGAGGTGTTTTGCACATGTGTGGTTTGCACATCGAATATAACACAGTGTGATCTGAAAGCTGTGGACACCTATAAAAGCATTGTAAAATAAATTACTTAAACACAGTCAGACATGAGATGGGACATTCAGAGGGGGATGAATAGTTCTTTGAATTACCTGAGAAACATAGAATATAGTATCAGAAGAACCAAGGTTTGCTTGAATGATTATGTGCAATGGGATTGTGACAGATGCTGAATAAATAATGAATAACAAGGACGTGATTTTCCAAACAACTGTGTACAAAAGACCATAATAGATTATTTCCAACTTTTATATTTTGAATAAACCTCTTCAATATCTGCAATTTCCTGCCCATAGTTTGGAAAATGCAACCTGTCATTAAAGATGCTACTTCTTCTTTTCTACGTTTTTCTCATTTCCAGCTCCTTTAAGAAAAACTGCAGGAGCACATGAATGTAAAGTGCAGAGCATCAGCCCCCAGAGAGTAAAAGCACATGACACTATTATTTTACTTAGGAAAGAAAGTTCACTGTTTCCTGTTTTGAATCAATATTTAACTTTTAATGTCTTATTAATAAATGTTAGATGCATGTGGGATGTATGTGATCTATGTGTGTTTTAGTCAGCTTTTTCCATGCTCTGACTAAAGGGTCTGACCAGAACAATCGTAGAGGAGGAAAAGTTTATTTGAAAGCTCATGGTTTCAGAGGTCTTAGTCCATAGAAGGCTGGCTCATTTCTCAGGGCTCCAGATGAAGCTGATTTCATGGCAGAAGAGTGTGGCAGAGGGAAACAGCTCACATCATGGTGATGAAGAAGCAGAGAGAGTCCACTCTCCAGATAGAAATATATTCCCAAAGCCCCACCCTAATTCTACCTCCTCCAGCTATACCCTACTACTTCAGTTCCCACTCAGTGAATCTCTATTGAGGCATTAAATCACTGATTGGGTTAAGACTCTTATAATATAATAATTTCTCCTCTGAACCTTCTTGCATTGTCTCACACGTTACGGGGACACCTCACATCCAAACCATAACAATGGGTTAAATGGTGAAGCACAATAATGAAATGAACAATATGATGTCTCCACACATATCAGAATTAGAACATTATTAATGCTATTGCATTTAATATACACCTTTTTTTTTCTTTTCCTCTTCCCAATAGGTAATCATTTTCTTGAAATTGTTCTTTATTTTAATTTGATTTTTAAACTTCATTTCATTAAGTGGCAAGATAGCATGTGAGTTAATTTCCATATTTTTAAGTAAATCTGAATTAAATTTGAATGTTCAAAGACCCATCTTGTTTCATGCTCATTCTGCCCAGCCTTTCTGTTAGTATTGTGTGTTCGTTCCATCTTCTATTGCAGGCCTTGATCCACCCTCCTGATTTGATGTTTTGAAATACATGCAATATCTTTAACCACTGGCTTTTCCAATAGAATAATCATACTCCCCTCCATGACATTTTCTGTTCCAGAAAAATCGGAAGTTGGACTAATCTAGAAAAGAATATTCATCACCAACATCTCTGGTCCTTGAATCAAATCCTCCCCAGTTACCCCAATGATTCATTGAATGACTCTAATTATTAATTGATTCAGTGAAGTTAATTTTCTTTTTTTGTTTTTATTTTTAACTTACACAAAATAATTGTAGAGGTACAATTATGGTACAGGTACATATGGTACAGTGTGACATCTCAATACAGTAATGACCAGATCAGGGTAACTGGCTTATACATCACCTCCCACGTTTATCATTTCATTACACTGGAAACATTCTAAATTCTCTCTACTATTCAGTTTGAAATATACAATTAATTGTTTCCAACCATAGATATCTTACTCTCTATAGGACATGAGAATTTATACTTCCTATCTAACTATACTCCTGCACCTCTCTCCATGCTCTCCCTATCCTTCCCATCCTCTGTTAACAATTGTTCTATCTCAATTTCTATGAAATTCACTTATTTCACATAAACACATAAAATGAGAACATGTGGTATTTGTTTTTCTGTGTGTGACTTGTTTTACTTAACATATTGTCCTTTAGGCTCATCCATGTCATCAGAAATGACAGGATTTCACATGTTAATGGCTGGGTAATATTCCATTTCAAATTATATTACATTTTCTTTATTCACCCATTAATGGATGCCCAGGTTAATTCTATATCTTGGCTATCATGAATAGTACTGCATTAAACAGGGGGTGAAAAATAAAGTTTATTGTTTTTGAATTGAAGATCAAATAAACCCTTGTAGTTAATTATTATACAATAAATTAAATGTGGTTAGTATGTTTGTTTATATGACTCTTTTTGCCTCCATTGTCTCCTAATGTTGTTTCAAGGAGTTTCTGGACTCAGAATTTTAATTGCACATTCTATGAGTTAATTCATTATTTAATTCCTTTAAAAAAAATTCTAATTTGAATTGATCTCTCTGGCAATAATCATAACCCAATGTGCTGAAAATTCATTCTCTAATAACCACCCTGTTATTGCCCACTACTTAAAGATTTTAATATGATATTTATTTATGTATTTATTTTTATTTGGTACCAGAGATTTAACCCAGTTACACTTAACCACATTCCTCACCAGTTTTTTTGGTTTTTTTTTTGAGACATGGTCTCACTAAATGGCTCAGGGTCTAGCTACATTGCTGAGGCTGGCTTTGAACTTGTGATCCTCTTGACTCAGCTTCCTGAGTTGCTAGGATTATAGGTGTACACTATAATGCCCAGCTAATATTTCTATTTAAGTAAATTTATTCAGGGTTTCCAAATATAATCACTTAACAACTCTATAATAAATTATGTCATACTAGCAAATGATTTGTTTCCAAAATAGAAACTTGGATATCTTATTATTGGTAATGCAGAAAAAAGGGTTGCTAACTTCATGTTTTCTCATCCAATATTTTTTATTTAAGTAGTTTTTATTTCTGAGTTCACCCTGAAAACCTTTAAAAAGACTGATACTTGGACACAATTTCTTAATATTCCAGTTTACTTTATGTGATCTGGGCACAGGTTTTAGTCTTTAAAAACTTCCCTGGGCTGGGGTTGTGGCTTAGTAGTAGCAAACTTGCCTAGCACGTGTGAGTCACTGGGTTTGATCCTCAGCACCACATGATAAATCAATAAATAAACAAATAAATTAAAGATATTTTTTTTAAAAAAAACTTCCCCGATGTTTCAAAAGTGTAGACAGAGTTAAAACCACTGCTTTATTAATTTCACTTAGTTAGGTATGCAGGTTAATACACCAAACAGTTCCAAACTATATTGACAAAGGGCATTATGCCATCATAATAAGATCATTTTGTGATTCAAGTTTAGGCCTGGAAATTGTGTAACATGCCTATAGAATTCTGAGTGTATTGGTTCTGAGGCTTTGGAAAATGTAACTAAATTCTCAAGCTTTTAAGAATACCTCAATTTTTTTTTTTTCAAATATAACACTAACCTCAGAAAACTATTATGATGCATATATAAAGTAATATGCACACACCATATAAATGATTTGGCACAATATTTGGCCAACAACAAACTTTCAAGGAATGATAATTACTTTTATAGATTACGAAGAAGAAAACAAACTCAATTCAACAAATGATTCAATGAAATAAGAATTCTAATTATATTCTAGTTAAGAATATAAACATATACATAATTTATCCACATAGGCATGTGTAGTATACATTTTCAATGTGAGAAATAAAATAATTTACATAAAATATTACAATAATATGAATTTCACAATTAAATAGACATGTATTATGAATTTCAAAATTAAACACACATATATTAAACATTTATCATGTTGGCTATTATATTATTTTGATGATGATAAATAATGTAAAGTCTAAAGAATAAATTGTATAATTTAATTTGAAATCAAATGGCAGAAAGTGAAACAAAGTTTCTTATAACTGCAATGCTTTCTTGAATGAGCTGAACTGGCCTTCAGCAGAGGTGGTTTCCTTATTATGTATAGGATACAATTTTAAGGGCAATTGACTTCTAAAGGTATAGGGGGAAAATCGAGTCAAAGGAACTCAGAGAGGATACAAATATTCTCACTATTTTTCTAATAAAGGATATTCCCAAATGGGCAACACATAGAATTTGAAAGAAAATTTAAATACTAAAAGCTCACTCAATCCAAACCATAGACAGGCACACAGCAATAATCCAGATTCAAAATCCATAAAAAGGGGATGATGAGAAGATGGCATGGAAGCAGGAGAACATGGTGTCTGAGAGGTGACTGCCAATCATGGGATGGGCAGCCTGGGTTATCATCTAACCTGCTGGAGCCTTGTTTTTCTACACTTGCAAAATAAACTACTGCATAGAACTCTGAGGCTCAATGAGGTGTCATAGTAATGTGCTTAAAAAAAATCTAATGTATCATCTTTTTTTTAAGTGCTATATAGGTGATTTCCACTATTATAACAGTATTACATTTATAACATGGAATACTATGCCTGGCACATCTATAATCCAAGCAGCTATGGATGCCGAGGCAGGAGGATCTCAAGTTCAAAGCCAACCTCAGAAACTTAGTGAAAGCCAAAGCATCTTAAAAATACCATCTTAGAATAGAAAATATAAAAGAGGCTAGGGATGTGGCTTAGTAGTTAAGCCCCTGGGCTTAATCTCTGTTGATAAAAAAAGAAAGTAAAAAAGAAAAAAAATTGTATATTATTATATGAGAAAACAAAGAAAATTGTCATAGAAATTATGATTTTTAACTATGTGAAGATTGTGCCTTAAGGATAATTGCAAAAAAAATTAAATAACATAAAGTAAAAATTAAGCAATCCAATGCAGCCACCATGAGTAATTATCTAGGAAGTAAAAAAGTGGATAATTAAATTTTGATGTTTCATTTGTCATTATTTTCAAAAATAAGCTTTAATGGTATATAGTAACACAATATAACATAATATAATATGTAGTTAAATATGAATTTCTCCTCATTTTCTAGTGTAAGCATTGGTATAATGACAATATTATTTCTTCCTTAAATGTCTGGTAGAAATTTAAAAATGAAGTCATCTCCATATTATTTCCACATTAAATGGGTTTCTAACTACAGGTTCAAGGTCTTTAACCAATATACTACTATTGAGATTCTTTATTCCTTTTTGTGCAAATTTTATGGGATGTGTTCTTCAAGGAGTCTGTTCATTTTATATAATGTGAAAATTTTATTTCGGAATATTGCTCATAAAATCATATTATCTTATTAATGTCTATGAGATTTGTAGTGATATCCACTATAACTTTTTTCCCCTATTGTAAGATATTATTTATTTTTGATCTTTCAAAGGATAAACTTTGGGCTTCATTGATTACAGTGTGTTCTATCTCTGATTTCAATTTATCTTATTTAGTGCTTATATTATTCAGCTTTTTGTCACTGTGACCAAAATACTGGACAAGAACAATAGAGAGGAGGAAAAATTTGGGGGCGGGGCTCATGGCTTTGGAGATTTGGGTGCAGCTCAGCCTCTTCCATTTGTTTGGGCCTGAGGTGAGGAGGAACATCACGGTGGAAGGGTGAGGCAGAAGAAACTTGGTCTGTTCATGGCTACTGTGAAGCAGAAAGAGAGTAGAAGGGATCAGGAGAAAGAAAAGCCCTTCCAGGACACACTCCCCATAACCTACATCCTCTAACTAAGTTCCAACTCCCAGTAGTCCTTCCAGCTATCATTGGATTAATCCACTGATGAAGTCACAGACCTCAGAATTCAATCATTGCCTACAAGGTGCACTTCTGGACTTTGCTTCATGGGGCCCACATGAGCTTTTGGAGCATGTTCCAGATGCAAACCGTAACATAACACGTCTTTGTTATGATTTTATTGTGCTTCCTTTATTTTTAAGTTTTTATTTTTGGAATTCCTTGAGCTAGAAATTTATACCATTGATTTGTTTTAACGCGTTAATATTCAAAATTTCAGATGTATACAAAAATAAAATGAATATTTTAGTGACTCCCCATTTATATTTAGCTTCAGTGATCATAAATATTTACATCCCAAGTAAATTGCATCCATATCACCTCACCACCTACCATTGTGGGTAAACTTTTTATGGGTCTATGGAGTTGTAATTCACATACCCATCATCTATTTTAAATGTGCAAGAAATAGTTTTGTAAGTTTGCAGGATTATGAAGCCATCACCACAACCCAGTTTTAGAACTTTTTCATCACTTCAACCTCCATGCTATTCTGTTGTCAATCTCCACTCCCACACCTAGTCCTGGCAACCACTGACCTATTTGTCTTTAGAGATTTATTTCCACTAGATATTTCATTTAAATGGAGTTAGATTTTATGTATTATTTTGAATCTAACTTCTTTCCCTTAGCATTATGTTTCTGAAATGCTTTCATGTTTAATGTGTTTCATTTTATTGCTGAAGTATTCTATTCTTTGTATCCATCACATTTTGCTTATCCATTCACCAATCAATGAATATTTATACTGTTTAATAATGCTAATTTGAATATTCATAGATAAGCCTTTATAGGGCATGTTTTCATTGTGTAAAGCTCTAACAGAAGAATTATTGTCGTATATAGTAAGTTTATATTAAATTCTTGGGAAAAGTGCTCATGTCTCACATTTTTATTTCCAGAAGTAGTGTGCCCAATTTGTAGTTTTTCCACATTCTAGCTGGTACTTGTTAAAAATGCCTATCATTTTTATTATAGTCAATCAAACATGTTTGAAGTGATATGTTAATGTAATTTTCATTGCATTATTGTAATGATTAATAATGTTGAACATTGTTTCATATGATGATCAACAATTTGTTTGTGTGTATGTGTCTGTGTAACATCAACTTGCATGTTATAAGTTAAATTGGAGCCTCCAAAAAATATTTTGAAGCCCTAACCTCCAATACCCATGAATGTGACCTTACTTAGAGCATTTATCAATGTAATCAAATTAAGAAGGATTCATGCTGGATTAGGGTGGGTCCTTAATCCAATATGATGACTGGTGTCATAAGAAAAGCGGAGACTTATGGGGAGAGAAAATCACATGAAGACACACACACAGGGGGTGAAACCTCATTGATGATAAATAGGGAGACTCGTGGGAAGCAGCTACAGGCTACATAAGGTGAAGGGTTGATAGCCACCACAAGAAGCCAGGAAGAGACAAGGAAGGATGGTAGGTGCAGTTTCAAAAGGCTTTTGAGGCTATTGACAACTAGACTGGGAATTCACAGCCTGTAGAAAAGTGAAGCAATACACTTCTATTATTTAGTTCACCTCGCTTGTGGTACTTGGCTACATCATACCTAGGAAACTGATACAATCTCTTTTGCTTAGTATCAATCAGGCTGTTTTTTCTCACTATGAGTTACACGGTCTAGATACCAATGCTTTATCAGCTATATAATTATGAATGTTTTTCTTGCCTTTTGTGTTTTTTTTTCTTTCCTTTTGCAATGATGTTTTTTGAAGTGTGCACTATTTTGATTTGATAAGGTCTGGTTTGCTTTTTTTTTTTTTAAATAACTTTTATGGCTTCTGATTTTGATGTATCTGAAGCTCTTTACCTAACCCAAGGTCATAACAATTTTCTTCTATTCTTTGTTGTTGTTGCTACAGTTTGTATAGTTTTATATTTTAAATTTAGCTCTATGATCAATTTTTATATATGGACTGAGGTTAGACAATAAATCTATATCTTTATATAAGAGATTTTCAATTGCCCCAGCATCATTTGTTGAAAATCACCCCCATTGAATTCCCTTGGCATCTTTGTTGAAAATTAGTTGGCTGTAAATGTAAGAGTTTATTTCTAGATCTTAATTTTGTTCCATTGATCTGTATGCCTATCTCTTAGCAATTACTTCACTGTCTCATTATTGTAGCTTTGTAGTAAGTTTTAAAATTGAATACTAAAGTGCCTCACTTTGCTATTTTTAAAATTATCTGTCTTATCCAGGATTCTTCTCATTTTCATAAAACTTTTAGGATCAGCTAGTAAATTTATGTTTCACAAACTTGCTAAACTCTAGTAGGTATTCAGTTTAATCTATAGTAACATTTGGGGAAAAAATCATCTTTATAAGAATTTCTTTCTCCAATCCATAAAAATTGGATGTCCCTTTTTAATATTTTAAAAATATTTTCTTAGTTGTAGTTGGACACAGTACCTTTATTTTATTTATTTTTATGTGGGGCTGAGGATTGAACCCAGTGCCTTGTACATGCTAGGCTCTACCGCTGAGCCACAACCCCAGCCCTGGATGTCTTTTGTTTAAATCTTTAGGATCACTGGGTTATACTTTATAATATTTTGTGTGCAGACTTTGCATTATAAAAACTTTATCCTAAGCATTTTATTTTTAGTGTTATTACTAATGATATTTTAAAACTATATAATACATAGATGTACTGTTGATTTTTGTGTATTAATCTTGTATGCTGTGACCCAGTAGAACTGATTAGCTAATTCTCCCAGAGATTTTGTGAATTCCTTAGGATTTTTAGTATTAATATAATTTGAGAACAAAGTGAACTTCATTTCCTTCTTTCCAAATTACACGCCTCTTATTTTATTTAATTTCCTTTTCTTTGCCAAAATTCACTGACTAAAACCTTTAGGATAGTGCTGGACCCAAGTGTCCAGAGCAGACATGTCTGCCTTTATCATCACACAAGTTGTCTTTCATACAGGATGATGTTCACTATAGATTTTCCAGGTGTTATTATCAAGATTAGGAAGTTTCCTTCAATTCCTGGTTGTATTTTTCAGGAGTCAATGTTGGACTTGTGATGTTTTGTGATGTTTTGGTCTGCCTTTGGTATTAGACTATACTAGTCCTGTAGAGTGTGTTGTAAAGTATTTCCTCCTCTATATTCTAAGAAACTTTGCAGAGATTGGTATTGTTTTTTTCAAACATTTGATAAAACTCTCCACTGAAATCATCTGGGACCTACTTGTTCTTTCTAGGAAGAATTTTTAATACAAATTCAATTGTGTTACTTGTTAAGTATACAGTCTACTCCGATTTTCTATTTCTTCCCTTATCAGTTTTAGTAATTTGCACCTTTCAAAAAAGTTACTGATTTGACATGTTGCATAAGAAAGAAATGCATGGTCCCAAAGCACAAGTCTGGGAGTCAGGACAGCAGGGTGAGGTCTAGCTTTTCCTATAACACCCTTTGTTAAAACATTTTATTTCTCTGGACTCCTACATGTGTCATTTCTCCTTTGAAGGAAATGAGCAGATACTTTTTGAATGAGCAAAATTAAAGAGTTTCTTTCACATTAGGTCCCAGAGAATGTCCAATTGAACAATAATACTTTTAGTTGTTCAGTTCTGGATGTTTTTCTTTGAAAGTTCTCTTTGTTTATGTGTGTTATCTTCTCACAGATGTTTTTCGTTGTGTTTGTGGATATTGTATTCAAGATTTGAAAATATTTATTCTAATATTCCTCCTTGCCCTCTTGTTCCTGGAGCAAGAGAAGTGGACACTTAGGGAAACTCACTTCAAAAGAAAATACAAAATTTCAAGATATTTAAAGCTTTTTGGCAAGTCCTGTGATGGGAGAAAGAGTAATTTGGCAGTCATGGAAACTTTTCATCTCAGCACAAATCCACACATTTCTCTGATTTATAAAAATAATAAACATCTTAGGAGTTGTGGAATCATTACCAATGATTTCTATATATAAAATATTAATCTTATTTAACTCCATTTATTCTATATTTCTTAATGTAAGGAAGAAGTAAGAGATGGCCAAATTCTGTGGTTTTTCAAATATTTTTCTCTGTGACTTAAAAAATGAAATGCATTTCTTATCTCAACTTAGAGATACTTTCCCAGCACACAGATATAGTCATAGACATATATAAATGTCTCCAAAGCAGTATTTGCTGAATGTACCAGTGCACTTCACAATTGCCCTTCCATGTTGTTCGATACTTTGTTTCCTCATTGTTTTGGTTGGGGTATATTACATATCAAATGTATTTTATTCTTTGATAATGGATTATAGCTCAGAAATGGAAAAACAGTCATCCAGTAAATGTAATTGGCTTTTAAGTCATGCACCTTCTAGTATTCAAAACTGTTCAATCCTATTGATGTGATAGGCTAATATTATTTAAAGAGCTGTTTAGAGAGGATTAGTGGATGTGCCATTAAAATATTTTTTAACACACAAAGACAATTGGAAGTCGGCATACTTGTTTTAGCAATTATTTCTGTGTGTCAAGAACACTACCAATCAATAAATCTACCACATCCATACTTTGTACCTAATACAACTTCAAAGGCAAAATGATTTTCACAGTCAAGAAAATCTGAACTTATGTCTAGTACCACTTATTAACTGTGTAATTTTAGGTATATTAGTTTCCTAGGGCAGCCTGACAGACATACCAAAAATTGGGTGGCTTAAAACAAGAGAATTTTGTAGATTCACAGTTCCGGCAGGGCTAGATTAGATTTAAGCAGGAGCATGCTATCTATGAAGCCTGTGGGGAGATCCTTCCTTTCCTCCCTTAGTTTAAAGTAGTTTGCAGAGCTCCAGGGACTAATTATCATCATCACACTGTTCTTCCTGTGAGGTTCTGCACATGACTGTCTTCTCTTAGGAACACCAATCCTATTGGATTAGTGGCTCACCTTATCCACTATTATATCTTCTTAACTAATTATACCTGCATCAACCTGACTTTGAAGAAATGACCCATTCTGAGTTTCTGGTGGTAGAACTTCAAATTACATTTTTTTGTGGGGGACACAATTCAATCTTTAATGTTAGAGAAATTCTTTTTTCCACCTTTTCCTGCCAACCAAGTTTTATCTGTCAAATATCAGTGTTATCAGCTATTATGGTATTTTCAAGAAATTTGGGACTAGGACAATCGATGAACCTAGAGATATCAAGTGTTTTAGTCAGCCTTTTCACTGCTGTGACTTAAAGACCCCACCAGAACAATAGTAGAGGAGGAAAGTTTCCTTAAGACCTCATAGTATCAGAGTCCAGCTCCATTCCTTGGGGCTTGAAGTGAGGCAAAACACTATGGCAAAAGAGTGTCAGAGAGAACCAGGTCACATAATGATCAGAAGCAGAGAAAGAGAGACTCCACTGTCCAGATACAAAAATATATACCTATAGCTCCGCCCCCAGTAAACCAATTCCTCCAGCCACACTCCACCTTCCTCCAGTTACCACCCAGTTAATCCTATCAGGCATTAATTCACTGATTAGGTTAAGGTTATAACCCAATCATTTCCTCTCCCAACCTTTTTGCATTGTCTCATATTTGAGCTTTTGGGGCAAACCACACCCAAAGAATAACATTAGTTGAGAAAAGAATGGTGATATGAGCAGTGAAACTGCAGAAGAAAAACATATTTTAATTTGCAATGCCATCTAAGGCTGTGTCTGGGCTGTACAACTCAGACTCATCCAAAGCCCCACTCTTGCTTAACAGGCATGCTGTGATTCCTCCTAACTTTCACATGGAATCTCATGTTTTCCTCTCTCCTCTCCTTTGGCCTGTAAATAATTCCAAATTCCTAAAGTCATCAATTCCAGTGTAACAAGTCTAGCTGGGTTTGCTGTTGTTTAGTTGTAGTCTCAAGAATGCTGAGCTTTGGATTAAAAGAGAAAAGAAAAAAAAAATCCATCAGCTGCCTGGCTTTCCCCTGCTGAACCAGAGGCCGGAAAATAAATGTTTGCACCTTTAATGACCTCCATTGTCCTGACTTCACAGAATCCCCAGTGGGCAGCTAATCCTCTGGAACAATACAGTACAGATGTTTCACAAGATAAGAAGGCTAATTCCAGACCAATCAGAGTCACTCCAAATGTCAGAACACAAAAATAAAGTAAAAATATGGGGCAAACAGATGCAGCCTGCACAATCTGATCCCTGTGTCATTGGGTCATTCTACATTAATGGGTGATATCTCTGCTTTGTTCAAGGCAATGGTAACTTTCTCCTTAGTGGAAACAGTGGAACAGGGTGTTGTCTTATATTTGCAGTGTTTGGTAGTTTTAGAAGTTTTCTTTCATTTACCACTGTCTGTCATTCTCTGGACTTATACAGTTCCCTTGGTGTCTGTGGAAATTACCCTAGGCAAGAGTTGAGAAATCAGCAGAGAAAAAGTCCCCAAATCTCCACTGTAGGATAGAATTCCTTTGCATAAAGAAAAAAAAAAAAAACATGTTGTATAATTTGCTGGAATTATCCAAATAAATACTATAAATTGCTTTTTTGTGTATGCTTATAGAAAGAGTAATTCTCATATTATTACTAACTACCACTCTTCAAGTTATGAAAGCCAAGTATATATTAATAGTAAACAGTGCTTGTTTCTTAAAATATATTTTATTTTATAATGTAGTATTTTAACTATATAGAGTTATATATTGTGACATTTTCTTGATTCTAAGGACACACAGATTTAACTGCTTTTTTTTTTTTTTTTTGGAGGGGGTGGCTTAGAAAGGGCAACAAGATTTTTCTCCCTAAAAGGAACATTAAAGTCAATGTGCAAGTCAATCATAAGATTTTTTTCTCAACATCCACAACATTAAAACACAAAGAATTAAATATTAAGACATCCATGCTAAGTGCTATATGAAACTACCCATATTGTAGAGAAATAAAACCTTTTGATAAAAGATTTTCTACTCTTTTTAATGCTTTGGATTTGGATGTTTCCTTTTTTAACTGTTTTAGAGCTATGGTTTAAAAATAAATACTCTTTCAGTGAGGTATAAGAAAGTCAAAGAATTGACATAATTCATGAAATGATTTTTCTTAGCAGGTCTAGCTGTTATAGGGAGCCACTTAGAAAACACTCTAAGTCCGAATTCAAATCAAAGAGAGCTTCATTTACCTGGCCAGGGACTGTTCCCCACCATAGAGACTGAAGCTCTGTGGGAGAACAGCAACTTCCTGGTCTGTGTCTTGAAATTTAAGGACGAAAACCACAGCTCAGGGACTTTCCTTAGCATCATGCAAGCAAGACAATCATAGAAGCTAAGACAGCAATTAGCACAGCAACTCAAGACAATCGCATCTTGGGTTTGAACAGGGGTTAGACAATTGTATCCTGAGTTTGAGCAGTTGGTTAGCAGGGACAAGAATCTACTTCAAAGTCTTGGGTCACCAAGAACATCATAGCATGGGTTTAGTACATTTTGTAGGGTACAAAGTACAGAAAACAGCATATTCCAAGAAAATAGCCTTCATTTCAGTTTCTCAGAAACAGCTCTTGTACCAGTTTGTTATAGAATGCAGCAATATGGAGTCTTATGTCTGTCTATGGCAATTCTTGCCTCATAATTGTCTTATCTCACTCATCAAAATCTTATATCTATAATGTATACATTTTTTGCTAATTTATAATCTATAACTTGTACTCTTATTGATTGTATTTATCAGCTCACACCACAATATAGCTTGACTTTTGAACAGTGTGAGTCAGCCCCCTGACAGCTGTAAGTGACCCACAGCTATTCCATGGATTTTCAAGAATTGGAACCAATGGAGGTACTGAAATATAATAATCAAAAGGAACAATTTATGACAATAGATCTGTCTATGTCATTTTGGAAGCATTAGATCAGTCCTATGATAAAGCTTCAGGGAGATTTATAAGTTTAAAATTTGTCTATTTAGGCTGGGAGAGAAAATAATTATGTCCAGCACTTACATTTTAATATAGTTTTGTTCAAACTAACTATAATCTGTCATCACAGCCGGGATTCTCCTGTGCAAGTTCAGCCTTTACATTTTGTTCTTATTTGCCCTGTCAGCATAATCTCTTGTCTCTCCAGAGAATTTCAGCTACATAGGTTTTTATGCTTGTTTGCTTTTCTTTTTCAATTCCTTTGTTTTCTCACTTTTTGAAGTTTAAAACAAGAGATACATTTGTTTAAAAGATTTTTTTTAAAAAAGGAATGTGTTTAGATTGCTCGTCCTACAACTTCTGGAAAATAGTCTACCTAGGAATTGAATCATGTCTAGGACTAAATGATTCATTCTTGATCAACACTGCAGTTGGGCCAATAAAGGTATCATACCTGCTTGAAAAAAAATGAGAAAGTCATAAGAGAAAATATAAATGCCTCTCTTTCTCTTTATCTTTTTTCCCTCCTTCCTATTGTATATCTTTATCCTCACTGTCTATCTTCCTTCTTTCATTTTTTTTATGCATCTATCATCTTCTTTTCCTTTTTGACTTATTGAACACTTTTGCTGTGAAGGATATCACAGCAAACCTGAAGATGAAAGCAAACCAACAAAAAGTTAGTTTTTTTTCTGGTAAATTAGCACTTTTGTTTAATGTACTCACTGCTGTCATATCATCTTCTCCCCAAATTCTTATTTTTAAAGAAAATTTTTATTGTATTGTATTTCCATGCTTGCTTATTTACTCTTTTTTCATTTCTTAAAAAAAAGCCCAAAACTGTTATGGTATCTGTAGAATATTGTGAATTTCAACAACAGCTTAGTTTCACCAACAGATCCATTGGCAACCCATTAACCTGTTCCTGTTTTGGTTTCTCAAAGCTGGCCATACCCAGGAACTAAGCAGTAAGAAGACTTACACTGTTGCACGGTAGCTGTTCTGTTCACCCTATGCAGTGTGTCTGTAATCTTGTAGAGTTTCTTCCAGTAGAGTTCTGCCTTCCTCATTTTAGCTTTTGATCAGTTTATGTTTTCACAGTTGAAACAGAGTAGAATGATTTAAGCCAGCCAACAACTTGATTTCTAGAACTTACATTTAAGCAACTCACACATAAATGATGATGTGGTCTTTGCACTTGAAAAGACCCTTCTGGAATATGAATAATATTTTTAAAGTCTGCATTTGGCTGCTGACTTAGTAGATTACAATGTTCCCATAAAAACCTTAATTCCAATCTTTGGAATAAAAATATATATGAATATCTAAGCCAAATTGATAATAAATTTAAGAGAACAGCCAAAAAAATCCATGGAAGGTTGAGATTTTTGGAGAGAAAGAAAATAATTTTGTAAGTTAATAAATATTTGCAGATAAAGATCGGAAGAAAATTAATGTTTGGCACTGATAGGTCCTGTGTTAAGGACAGATAGTTTAGATTTCTGTGAACTGTTTCTCAGAGACAAAACCCAGGAGATCTATTAGACTCACGAGCTTTTACAGTAAAAATGTGTGGTTTATTGCAATTAATATAACATTAATAAGTGGTTTAAATAAATATTACTTTATGTGAAATCAATTATATTGACTCACTTTTGCTTTTCTGTTTGATCAAATCCTTGCCTCCAAAGTGTGTTTTATTTCACCCATTCTGAAAGCCTTATCATGGGTTTCTTGAACTCTTTTGCAATTTGGGTTTTGAAAGTGCTGGACTGGATAATAAGAAAACTATGAATAGAGATAACTATCTGAACATGTATAGGATCGTCCATCTTTGTAAAGACATATTTTAATATTCTGGGAAGTTTTTGCTTAGAGCCCACAAATGAGAGAGACAACTTATTTAAAGAATCAGATTTTTCTGGTCACGTGCCATATTTCCTGATCCATTGTGTTTGGCACCAGGAAACAACTTGGCTTGAGCCACTGAAAAATCCATCAGCAACTGTGTCAACTTTATCACTTCCTGAGCTCATGCTTGCAGGAAGTGGATACAAAAACAATGATTTAAAATGGGAAAATGACTCTTCACCATTTAAAAAATAGAAAATATACACTTAACACTTATTTGCTAACTGCCTGTAATAAATAAACTAGAAATTCAGCCCATAAATACACAATGACTATTATAATACATCAGATGAACTTTCATCTCTGAGATAAAATTAAACAGGCATAACATAGTCTATATTTACTTTTTGTTCATGAGAATCTTTCCTTTTCTTTTTTCTCCCTCACTCTTTCTTTATTTCTTTTTTTCTTTCTTTCTTCTCATGCTACGGATAAACTTACGGCCTTTTGAGTATTTTTTATAAACTACAACAAAATTTAGGGATTTCAATGTGTGTTTAAGTGATAGAAGAATAAGAATGATGAACATGATGTAAACTTAGAAACACTACCATGATGTCACCTTCCAGAAAGAAATGGTCATCTTACTCCTTGATAGGAGATATAATTATTTATCAGAGTGGATAACCAAATTAAAAAGAGATAGAGCCCAATGGCATGAACTACACTTCACTGGAGATTTTAAGAGATATGAATACTAAAATGTTTACTTGTACTACATATGGATGAAGAAAACATATCACTATAGGGTTATAAAATCCATAACTTTTGGTGTCCTGTATGTTGGCCTTTTCATGCATGATCTAAAAATGAAGTCAGTCTTTTTTCCATTTTCTCAAGATCCAGGCTGGCTACTTGTACTTACCTGATTATGAGAGATAATTACATCTGGGATATTAACAAATGATTATTGCTAAATAAGTATTCCTTAGAAAATAGTCTTGTTTTTTAATCAGAATTTTATAACCCTTCCTACTACTCAAAATTTCTCCCCAAGATATCTGCCTTCAAACATGATTATCTGCTATGATGATATATTGAATGAATTGTCCATCAGAATGATCTATTTGAGGTAAGCAGATAGAATCCCAAATATTAAAAAAAAGTAAGTCTTCTTTTTTAATACTTCTGTCTCTTGACACAGCTAGATCATATTTTCAAAAGTCCAATAGTTTGAGAAATAAAGTATTCTAGATTCATACCTGATAAACTAGTGAATCAAGGATACCTTCCATTTCTGTAGTACCTAAAAATTCTTTAAGAAATATAATATTTTTTAGACACTGGAATTTTTATTTCATAATAAATGATACCAAATTCAGTAAATTACTTATCTATGTCATGAAAAGGTGAGGTAGTAAACTTTGACTTGAGACCAGGCCTCTTGATTTCAGTATGCTTTTCAATATAGCTTCACCATGTACTATGGCCTGCAAAATCCAAAGGGACTGATATAAGATGTCAGGGATCCTAGCAAAGACAAGATAGGCTGGTCCCACTGTGTTGATCCCCAAGAAATCCTGCCACCATGCAACACAAGTGACTTCATCTCCATCCATTGTATAAGCATAGCTCTCCATCATTACTCCCCACAGATTGGTGAACTAGTTATTTGAGTTTTATTTGTCAGAAAGACTAACTAATACAAGATTACAAAACTAAGATCTGATTCCTTCAAACATGATTTTAACATAAAGGGATTTAAGGAATCAACTAGTTTAGTCTTTTTTTGTGTGCATGTGAGTAATTAATGAAAAAGGAATCCATAAAAAAGGTAAATAAGAATCTAAATATTATATTTAGCTCTTTGTAAAAACAAATGAAAAATAAAGATTGTAAATTACTTTTTTTAGACTTTAAAACTATATAATAGAATATAAAAATATCAAGATAATAATGAAAGCCTAGCATACTTTTTTTTTTAGTCCATATGAAAATAAACCATTAAAAAATACTTTCCTGCTCCAGGTGCAGTTGCCCATGTCTGTAATTTCAGTGGTTTGAGAGGCTGAGAGAGGAATTATCACAAGTTCAAAGCTAGACTGAGCAACTTAACAAGTCATCATGCAATATAGTGAGACCCTGTCTTAAAATTTAAAAAATATATATTTTTAAAAGTGTTGAATATGTGGACTTAGTGAATATGTGACTCTGGGTTCAATTCCCAAAAAATACTTTCCCCAAACTATCAACTGAAAGTAAAACTTCTATAAAAATATTTGTGCTAAAATAAAATAAATAAGTAAAATTTATCTAACAGTATCAAATGAATGAAATTCATGGTTAGTAGA
Organism: Marmota monax; assembly: GCF_021218885.2. NCBI lineage: Eukaryota > Metazoa > Chordata > Mammalia > Rodentia > Sciuridae > Marmota > Marmota monax. Next base: position 11,705,375 of record NW_026695241.1, read on the forward strand.
AGGAATAGTGGGAGAAATTTAAGTAACTATTAATAATCTTTAATAGAAAATCCATGATTAAATTTTAGTTCTTAAGGTGACCGTAAACTATGTATCACCAAGAACAAACACCTGGTAATAACATTTTTCACTCACCCTATGTATGTTTAAGTAGGTCTCATTATTCATGAGAGTTATGTTCCATAAAGTTATCACGGGTACTGACTTCACAAATATGGAATATATTCCTAGAGGAAATATCAGATTAAGTTTCTACAAACTCTGGTCACATTTTTATCTATGAATCAATGCATAAATTCTTTTTAATGTATGTTTCTGTTTAAAGAGAGCATATTTACTATTACTGTTAAACTCACAGTCAACAGCACTATAACTCATGCCTGAGCCAAGTTTATCTACATATGTGTTTTCTTTGTAGTGAACATCACCCTCTTTCTGAGTCTAAGAACACCAGACAACACTTCAGTACCATGTTTGGGATGATTTTAAATAATGAGATAGTAAGAAAAAACAAACAAACAAACAAAAAAAGAACTGTCACTATATATATATATATATATATAATATGATTCTAGGTAGACTATGGAAAAGATATTTATTCATGGTATGAATTCTGCTGTAGCAAGAAAGTAGAAGTTTTCCTTGTTCTTATTTGGCTGACAGCATTTATGTCAGATTTTTCCCCTCTGCATGTCCATAAATTACAATGAAAACACTTGCATACTATTTTGTGATTACACATAAGTTTTAGTGGGAAAATAAATAGTCTCAAGAATAGAATCCACGAATAAAGAGGATCAACTGTACTTATTAAGAAACCTCCATATCTCTAAATGACACCCATATTTTATTCATATTTATTTTACTGGCACTCTCACCAGTTATAACTGCCCAAACACTCCCACATCTTTTAATGTTTTTATTCTACATCCCATGATATCAAGCCCTTTTTTCCAGATTCTCATCATCTCCCTCTACCTTCCCTTTCTCAGTGTTCCTAATGGGTTCAGGTTACCAATCAGGGTCTTTAAATGTTGGAACTCTTTCAGGCTCAGTCCAAAGCTAGCTCTCCTTTTTCTCTATACTCTTTTATTCTTAGAAGACTCACTATATTTATCTCTAGTTAAAATTCCTCAACTGAGCTTTAGACATATGTACAATGGACTAGTGGGCAGTTCCAACTCAGGTGTCAAAAGGACCTGGAAGTCAATGCACATAAAACTAAATTCATGAACTTTCTCCATGAAACTTGAACATACAATCTGAGGAACTTATGAGAAAAAGTGATTTTATACCCTGGATTCTAGGCAATATCTTGAAATTGATCTTAGGTAGTGGTAGAGATCATTCTTGCTATAGTTTGGGTGTGGAATGTCTTCCAAAGTCTTATTTGTTAAAAGCTTAGTTTCTGTGTTGGCACTATTGGAATTATGGCACCCCGAATCCTTCCTCTTTCCTCTTGCTATGAGGTGAGTAACTTTGCTTTATCACACTTTCTGTCATGATGTTCTGCCTTGCCATAGCCCCAAAGCAATTGGGCTACTTGATTATAAACTGAAACCTCCAAATCTGAGTCAAAATAAACCCTCTGTATTTATAAGTTAATTTTCTCATGCATTTGTTATAGTAATATGAAGCTGACTGATGCAGTCCCATTCTCAACATTAAACACCTGGGTAAAGTAAAATGCAGACAGAAAACTAACATGCTGACATATATTAGGCCTCCCATTACCAGGAGCAGAGCTGCCATCTCAGTAAACTATATCATCACCATCTTGTAGTACAAAAGTGTACTATAGTGTCAGATAATCGCATTAAATTTCCCCCTGGTAATATTAAAATCCCACTGTCAGTTAAGACACAACACCTATAATCTATAACTCCTGTATTTCCCCACAGTCTTTTCATGAATGTTTTTTTTTTTTTTAATTATGAAATGTTTATTTCAAGGTCCTAAACACAGTGCATTTAACTTTAGAAAGAGTTAATATATGTTATATGAATTTTATTTTTTTATTGGTTGTTCAAAACATTATAAAGCTATTGACATATCATATTTCATACATTAGATTCAAGTTGGTTATGAACTCCCAATTTTACCCCAAATACAGATTGCAGAATCACATCGGTTACACATCCACATTTTTACATAATGCCCTATTAGTAACTGTTGTATTCTGCTACCTTTCCTATCCTCTACTATCCCCCCTCCCCTCCCCTCCCATCTTCTCTCTCTACCCCATCCACTGTAATTCATTTCTCTCCTTGTTTATTTTCCCATTCCCCTCACAACCTCTTATATGTAATTTTGTATAACAATGAGGGTCTCCCTCCATTACCATGCAATTTCCCTTTCTCTCCCTTTCCATCCCACCTCATGTATCTGTTTAATGTTAATCTTTTCTTCCTGTTCTTCCTCCCTGTTCTGTTCTTAGTTGCTCTCATTATATCAAAGAAGACATTTGGTATTTGTTTCTTAGGGATTGGCTAGCTTCACTAAGCATAATCTGCTCTAGCGCCATCCATTTCCCTGCAAATTCTATGATTTTGTCATTTTTTAGTGCTGCATAATACTCCATGGTGTATAAATGCCACATTTTTTTTTATCCATTCATCTATTGAAGGGCATCTGGGTTGGTTCCACAGTCTAGCAATTGTGGATTGTGCTGCTATGAACATCGATGTAGCAGTATCCCTGTAGTACGCTCTTTTAAGGTCTTCAGGGAATAGTCCAAGAAGGGCAATAGCTGGGTCAAATGGTGGTTCCATTCCCAGCTTTCCCAGGAATCTCCATACTGCTTTCCAGATTGGCCGCACCAGTTTGCAGTCCCACCAGCAATGTACAAGAGTACCCTTTTCCCCACATCCTCTCCAGCACTTGTTGTTGTTTGACTTCATAATGGCTGCCAATCTTACTGGAGTGAGATGGTATCTTAGGGTGGTTTTGATTTGCATTTCTCTGACTGCTAGAGATGGTGAGCACTTTTTCATGTACTTGTTGATTGATTGTATGTCCTCCTCTGAGAAGTGTCTGTTCAGGTCTTTGGCCCATTTGTTGATTGGGTTATTTGTTTTCTTACTGTTTAATTTTTTGAGTTCTTTGTATACTCTGGATATTAGGGCTCTATCTGAAGTGTGAGGAGTAAAAATTTGTTCCCATGATGTAGGCTCCCTATTTACCTCTCTTATTGTTTCTCTTGCTGAGAGAAAACTTTTCAGTTTAAGTAAGTCCCATTTGTTGATTCTTGTTATCAACTTTTGTGCTATGGGTGTCCTATTAAGGAATTTGGAGCCCGACCCTACAATATGTAGATCGGCGCCAACTTTTTCTTCTGTCAGTCGCAGAGTCTCTGATTTGATATCTAGGTCCTTGATCCATTTTGAGTTAACTTTTGTGCATGGCGAGAGGAGGGGATTCAGTTTCATTTTGTTGCATATGGATTTCCAGTTTTCCCAGCACCATTTGTTGAAGATGCTATCCTCCCTCCATTGCATGCTTTTAGCTCCTTTATCAAATATAAGATAGTTGTAGCTTTGTGGATTAGTCTCTGTGTCCTCTATTCTGTACCATTGGTCCACCCTCCTGTTTTGGTACCAGTACCATGCTGTTTTTGTTACTATTGCTCTGTAATATAGTTTTAAGTCTGGTATCGCTATACCGCCTGATTCGCACTTCCTGCTTAGAATTGCTTTTGCTATTCTGGGTCTTTTATTTTTCCATATGAATTTCATGATTGCTTTATCCATTTCTACAAGAAATGCCGTTGGGATTTTGATTGGCATTGCATTAAACCTATAGAGAACTTTTGGTAATATCGCCATTTTGATTCTGTTAGTTCTGCCTATCCATGAACAGGGTATATTTTTCCATCTTCTAAGATCTTCTTCTACTTCTCTTTTTAGGGTTTTGTAGTTTTCATTGTATAAATCTTTCACCTCTTTTGTTAGGTTGATTCCCAAGTATTTTATTTTTTTTGAGGATATTGTGAATGGAGTGTTTTTCCTCATTTCCGTTTCTGAGGTTTTGTCGCTGATATACAGAAATGCCTTTGATTTATGCGTGTTGATTTTATATCCTGCCACTTTGCTGAATTCATTTATTATTTCTAGTAGTTTTTTTGTAGACCCTTTTGGGTCTTCTAGGTATAGAATCATGTCATCTGCAAATAGTGATAATTTAAGTTCTTCCTTTCCTATTTTTATGCCTTTAATTTCTTTCGTCTGTCTAATTGCTCTGGCCAGTGTTTCGAGAACTATATTGAATAGAAGTGGTGATAGAGGGCATCCCTGTCTTGTTCCAGATTTTAGGGGGAATGCCTTCAATTTTTCTCCATTCAGAATGATGCTAGCCTGAGGCTTAGCATAGATAGCTTTTACAATGTCGAGGTAAGTTCCTGTTATCCCTAGTTTTTCTAATGTTTTGAACATAAAGGGATGCTGTACTTTGTTGAATGTTTTTTCTGCGTCTATTGAGATGATCATATGGTTCTTATTTTTAAGTCTATTGATGTGGTGAATAACATTTATTGATTTCCGTATATTGAACCATCCTTGCATCCCAGAGATGAATCCTACTTGATCATGGTGCACAATTTTTTTGATGTGCCTTTGTATCCGATTCGCCAGAATTTTATTGAGGATTTTTGCATCTAGGTTCATCAGAGATATTGGTCTGTAGTTTTCTTTCTTTGAGGTGTCTTTTTCTGGTTTCGGAATCAGGGTGATGTTGGCCTCATAGAATGAATTTGGCAGAGCTCCTTCTTTTTCTATTTCCTGAAATACCTTGAAAAGTATTGGTATTAATTCTTCCTTAAAGGTTTTGTAAAACTCCGCTGTATACCCATCCGGTCCTGGGCTTTTCTTGGTTGGAAGTCTTTTGATTGCTTCTTCTATTTCATCTATTGTTATCGGTCTGTTTAAGTTGTGAGTATCCTCCTGACTCAGTCTGGGCAAATCATATGACTTAAGGAATTTATCGATGTCTTCACTATCTTCTATTTTATTGGAATATAGGTTTTCAAAATAATTTCTAATTGTCTTCTGTATTTCTGTAGCGTCTGTTGTGATATTGCCTTTTTCATCCCGTATGTTAGTAATTTGAGTTCTCTCTCTTCTTCTCTTCGTTAGCATGGCTAAGGGTCTGTCGATCTTATTTATTTTTTCAAAGAACCAACTTTTAGTTTTGTTAATTTTTTCAATGGTTTCTTTTGTTTCAATTTTGTTGATTTCCGCTCTGATTTTAATTATTTCTTGCCTTCTGCTACATTTGCTGTTGTTTTGCTCTTCCTTTTCTAGGGCTTTGAGATGAAGTGTGAGCTCATTTATTTGTTGGCTTTTCCTTTTTTTGAGGAATGACCTCCAAGCGATGAATTTCCCTCTTAAAACTGCTTTCATTGTGTCCCATAGATTCCGATATGTTGTGTCTGTATTTTCATTTATCTCTAAGAATTTTTTGATTTCCTCCTTTTTGTCTTCTGTAACCCATTGATCATTCAGTAACATATTGTTCATTTTCCATGTGATGTAGGATTTTTCCTTCCTTCTTTTATCATTGATTTCCAGTTTCATTCCATTATGATCAGATAAAATGCATGGTATTATCTCCACCCCTGTATATTTACTGAGGGTTGCCCTATGGCATAATATATGGTCTATTTTTGAGAAGGATCCATGTGCTGCTGAGAAAAAAGTATATCCACTTGATAATGGTTGATATATTCTATATATGACAGTTAAGTCTAGGTTGTTGATTGTGATATTGAGTTCTATAGTTTCTTTATTCAGCTTTTGTTTGGAAGATCTGTCCAATTGTGAGAGAGGTGTGTTGAAGTCACCCAAAATTATTGTGTTGTGGTCTATTTGATTCTTGAACTTGAGGAGAATTTGTTTTATGAACGTTGCAGCACCATTATTTGGTGCATAAATATTGATAATTGTTATGTCTTGTTGGTGAATGGTTCCTTTTAACAGTATATAATGTCCTTCCTTATCCCTTTTGATTAATTTAGTCTTGAAGTCAATTTTATTCGATATGAGGATGGCTACCCCTGCTTGCTTACGAGGACCGTGTGCGTGGTATATTTTTTCCCAACCTTTCACCTTCAGCCTGTGTATGTCTTTTCCAATCAGATGTGTCTCCTGGAGGCAGCATATTGTTGGATTTGTTTTTTTAATCCATGTTACCAGCCTATGTCGCTTTATTGGAGAGTTTAAGCCATTAACGTTTAGAGTTACTATTGATATGTGGTTTGTACTTCCAGCCATGTTTGATTATTTATCTTCTTTTTTTTTTTTAATTTAGTTTGTTTCTCCATGGTTAGCTTTCCCCCCGCCTTCTGTCTTTATAGAGGCACTTCCCACTGATGGTTTTGGTTATTGTTTTTCATTTCTTCCGCGTGTAGTGTTTTACTCAAGATGCTTTACAATGCTGGTTTTCTGGCTTCAAATTCTTTTAGCTTTTGTTTATCATGAAAGATTTTTATTTCGTTGTCGTACCTGAAGCTTAATTTTGCTGGATACAGAATTCTTGGTTGGCATCCATTGTCTTTCAGTGTTTGAAATACGTTGTTCCAGGATCTACTCGCTTTCAGTGTCTGTGATGAAAAATCCATTGTTAACCTTATTGGTTTACCCCTGAATGTAATCTGCCTCCTTTATCTTGTAGCTTTTAATATTTTCTCTTTGTTCTGTATATTGGATATCTTCATAACAATGTGTCTTGGCGTTGGTCTACTGTGATTTTGTGTGCTCGGTGTCCTGTATGCATCTACAATTTGTATATCCGTTTCCTTTTTTATTTCTGGAAAGTTTTCTGTAATTATTTCATTCAGCAGGCTACTCATTCCCTTGGTTTGAATCTCCGTACCTTCTTGTATCCCGATGACTCGTAGGTTTGGTTTTTTTATGTTATCCCATATCTCTTGGATGTTTTTCTCGTGGTTTTTAACCAGCTTTTCTGAGTTGGCTAGGCTCTTTTCAAGATGATATATTTGGTCCTCATTATCTGATGTTCTGGCTTCTACTTGCTCCACTCTGTTGGTGATACTCTCAATTGAGTTTTCAATTTGGTTTATCGTTTCCTTCATTTCTAGAATTGTTGTTTGGTTTTTTTTTTTTTAATAATCTCTATCTCCTGATAAAGATGCTTAACTTCTTCTTTTATCTGTTTATGTAATTCATTTTCAAAGTGTTCTTTCACTGTTTGGATTTGCTGTCTCGTATCTTCTTTAAGGTTCCATTCCATTTGTCTAAGGTATTCCTTGAGTTCTTTATATGACCATTTTTCTGCTGACTCTAGGTCCTCCTGAATATTTAGGCTGTCCTTCATTGTTTGTACTCCTTTTCTTCCTTGCTTTTTTATGCTGCTCATGTTGCTTCTTGTTCTGTTTGACTGCTGAGTTTCTGTTTACTCTTATAGATTTATTTGATGCTTGGGAGGAAAGATATTAGAAGGGAAGGGAAGAAGTCACTAAAGAGAATGAGAGTAGGCGGGTAGAATTCAAGGAAGGGGGAATAAGAAAATTGAAAAGAAATGAAAAGACAAAAGAAACAAAAATAACACAGATTAGATAATAAAGAAAGAAAGAAAAGACAAGAAAAAAAAATTTTAACAAAAATAATAATGATAATAAAAAAATGAAAATTTAAATTAAAAAAATAATAATAAAATAAAAAATTAAAAAAAATTAGAAACATTGAAAAAAAGTTAAAGAACAACAACAAATAAAAATTGAGAATGAAAGAAAAAGAAGAGAAAAAAAATGATAATAATAATAATAATAAATGCAGTCCTAGAGTTCTATTAACTTCTCTTCCAGTAGGTGGAGCTGTGCCCACTGGGCCAAGCTTCTCCTCTCAATAGGTGGGAACCATTCACTGTGCAGCAGCTCTTTCTCCTAGTCTGGGCGGGTCTCCAATCCTGAGTGTTTAGGGCCTTGTCTTGTGTTTCCTCAAGCCAGGCCGTGCTCACCTGTGGCGCTCACCACAATACTGGCTACACGCCAGGTCTGCTGCTCCTGGGAGCCCTGTTTTCATGAACACCTGGGCTCACTCTCCCTGTTTGCCTCCCTCAGACCCTAAGTTTGTAGAGCTTGGGGCTGAGATCCCCCAGCGAATTTGCTTGCCCTCCTGTAGCCACGCCCCCGGTAGCTGGTGCAAGAGCCCTCAGTTGTCAGCACTGGTGGGAGCGGTAGCCGGGAGTTCCGCGCCGCGAGTCCCACGTCACTCCTGATTCCCTCGGTCTGGTTATTGCGTTCACAGGAGAGCTGGGAGTGGCCCTTAAGGTTTCCCCGCTGTGTGGAGAGAGATGGCTAGGGGATTACACACCTGTCGCGCTGGTTTCAATGCAGTTATCTCCTCCGCCCATGACGCCATTTCTCTGCCATGGTGGTTTCCCATGCAAATGGTGACCGTTCGTTCCCTTTGCCGGGTGACCAATGCAACGGGTGGGTCCTGACTGTCTCTCCCAATCCCCGTTTCAGTCCTGTGGCCATTGCCTATGAAGGCTCGGTTGGCTTTTACCTCTGTAAGTTCCTAAGGGCCGACCAATTATTTCAGTGGGATCGTTAGTGCTGAGTCACACGAAGCAGGCGAACCGGAGCTTAATTTCCTCCGATTCGGGCTCTGTGTGTGTGTTCTGAGGGGCCCAGCCTGTACACCCCAGATCCACGTCAGCTCAGCATTGCCTAGTGATCCTGAGCAAACAGCATTTAGACAGTTTATGGCTCCCTATGCCCGCGCAGTTGAAGATGTCAGAGACTTGATCTCTCTGCGCCTGCCACCATGTTAGATCTCCTCAGTGATATTCATGTTGCCCTTACAGCTTCCTGGCATAAGCAAGTTCTTGGGATTATACAAACTGCTGCTTCTGTTTCCAGTCCAGATTTCTAGAAATGAAACCCTGCTGCCGTCGCCTCCGTCTCTGGGCTGCGCTCTCGGGCGCTGCGCTCGTCCGCGACAGTAGCAGAGCCGCCCTGGCCTCCGCAGCTCTTCAGCCCAGTGCCCGGCCCCTGGGGCCCAAGCGGCTGCCGCCGCGGCTCTCCGTCCCCCTCCTCCGGAGCATGGGTCCCCTGGCAGGGGGGTGCAGAACGACCCCAGAGCAGGCTCTGCCCGAAGGTGCAGCGGCGAACAGGCCACCCAGGTGCTCGAGGCTGCAGTCCAGCCTTTGGAGGACAGGGCTCGGCACGCAGCCCAGCTCCAACCTCTAGGTGCGGCTGCCGGACAATGTATACAGACTCATGAATGTTTTTAGATTGAATCAGTAAACTACATTTTATAAGATTTTCTTCTTATTCATACTCCTATTGTTCAAATATGTGCAAAAATTATTTAACTTTTAACTGAAAAAATGACTGACATTATACATAATTGTAATAAACAGATATAATTTTTATCAACCTTCTAAAATTCCTATTTATTTGATCAAAAATTCAGCCCCTGATTGCACAGAACAAGGGACTTGTACATGGAAGTTAAGTAAATGATACTAATAAGCTTTTAAAATTCAGTACTTATTCATTAAAAGGAGTAGTTATTCAATATTCTAGTTAATGTTAATTTTAAAATTCCAAATTGCAGATCCTGGAATTTTATAGGTACTCAATAATCATTTTTTTTTGCATGAACTGATAAGACTGATGATGAGAGAAGGGAAAGGTTTTTTCATTACACTTTTTAGGTAACTTGTTTTCTTTCCAGACTCAGAATAATGTTTCTTAGATGTCCAACATTACTTGTCATTGATTTTTTTTTTTTGGTCTTGTTTAATTAACCATTTGTTGATACAAATTCCTCTTCTAGTGTTTGACAACAATTTGACCAACCAGTTTGGTTTAGGATGTTGCTTTAAAATGTTTCTTTGTGTTTTTTTAGTGTACATTGAGGTAGGTTGAGAAAGATTGCCTCCAAGGAGGAAGGGCAGATGAAAATATATTCTGGAGAATGCTTTGGTATTGTAATTAATATACTGAATGTTATTAAACAGGTCTTATAGTGACTATCACAGGGGTAGATATTTGTACTGACAATTTGTAAATTTGTACAAATGTACCTCTATAAAATGAAACAGAAAGCCTATGATAACAGTTTTTCAACATGTTGTTGATATTGTTATTTGGAACTGAGAATTTAACCCAGAGGCTCTTTACCACTCAGCTATAACCCCAATCCTATTTATTTATTTATTTCTTTTAATTTTTTTTTTTTTTTGAGACAGGCTTTCCCTAAGTTGTTTAAGGCTTCACTAAGTTTTAAAGGCTGACTTTGAATTTGTGTTTCTTCAGCTTAGCCCCTGGCTTAGCACATTGTGTTTTTAAGTGCAACCTTGGCTGTTGAAACATATCTCCAAGTTTCAAAAGCTAAAATATATATATTTTTTCCTTACTCAACAGCCCCCAAAGGTAATTATTTTTGATGACTGGAACTTCCACACACAAATTCAGTACCTATCCATCTTTCAATTTATTCTAGAGCTTTGAAACTAATATTAGCGGAAAGAATGTAGAAAGAACAATGGCTCCTTAATGCCCCCCAGTATTATTTATTCTTAAAATAAGTAACATGAAAGTAATGTCTGATTACTTTAGTCAACAAATATCTAATTACTCTAAAGTGAAATAAATAAATAAATATATGTAAATATACTAATCAATTATGAAAAATCCTCAAGCTTTTTGATTTATTCACCTTTATTATTCATGTTATTGTTCCAATCCTCTCTCCCTAAGTTATTTCACCCAGGCACAAGCATTCAGTCATCCTGTCTCACCTTAGGGAGAGAAAGGAGAGATAGTAAATACTTGGAAAGACTGCAGCCGAGAAACCAAGCCTGCTGAAAGAAATTTAATCATTAAATTATAGAATGCTTCTCTTCCCCAACATCTTACCACCACATGACAGGAAATCTGATATAAAAATAATAGTGGGCAGCTTTCAACATGATTTTTTTACTTGCATGATTCCAGGAGTGTATTTAGGGAATTTCAACATTAAAAGGGGGAAAAACATAGAAACACAAATGAATCTAAAATTTTAGCATCTACAACTACAGAAAACAATAAAGCAGCCTAACTCCTAAATAGGGATTAAAACAAATCCTCTCACTAAAGGCATACTTATTTAGATCTAATTTGCTAATATGATATATTTTGTTCTCAAAATGAAGAAAAATAAAAAAAAAACATGCCTAAAGACAAAACAATCTCAAAAGTAAAAGAAAGAACCAGGATTTCACTCAAATATGGGAAAATGTTGGAATTACCTGACAAGAATATGTAAAATAACTAATCATATCATATTAAACTCTGTAACAGAACTGTAAAATGCCTGTGATCAGCTTGTTGATAGCCTGAATGTAACCAAGATAGGAATCAGTAAACTTGAAGAAAGGTCAATAAGAATTTACAAAACTGATAATGCGAAAATGTTTTAAAACACAATATAATATCTAATTGACAATTTCAAAAAAAAAAAATAAAGAAAAGAAAAGAAAAGAAAAAGCTAGCGATGTTTGAAGTAATGATGTTCAAAACTTTTAAAAACTAATGTCCGGGACCACATCACAGATTGATGAAACTCAGTGAACAGGTAGCAGGCTAGTACCACAAAACTATGCTTAGAATTTTAGTCAGTTTTCTGTCACTATAATGAAAACCTGAGATTAATTAACTTGTAAAGAGAAAAGGGTTAAATTGGCTTTAGATTTTGGAAATTTCAGTCCATAATAAATTGGATCTACAACTTTACTTTCAGCCTGTATAGCAAAGCAGCAATTAAGTTGAAAGTGAGTGGCAGAAAAAAAAAAATTGACCACTTTATGGTTGAGAAACAAACAAACAAACAACAAGACACATGAATAAAAAAGAAGAGGAAGTAGCTAATGTCCCATTATCGCCTTCATTGATGTGACCCCAAATGACTTAAAGACCTCTCTCATAATGACCAACATTCTAGAAGCTCTACCACCTACCAATAGTATCATTTCAGGGATGAAGTTTATAGGACATATTCCTTTGGGGCACTAAGGACTCAAACAGTAGCACTAAGAATTTTATATTTGAACTGCAGAAAACCAAAGTCAAACAGAAAATCTTAAAACCAGAGCAAAAAAAAGTATCTTTTTATTTTAGAGGAATAAGGTTAAGAATTAAAATGCAATTGTCAGAAACTATGTAAATGGAAAGAAAGTAGTTGTCTATTTAAGTGATTGAAAGAAAACAACAGAAGAACCCTACACCCAGTGAAATTATACCTCCAAAGTGAAGCAGAAATAAAGACTTCTTAAGAAAGATATAATCAAAAAGAATTTTTGTCCGGAAGACTTTTAATAACAGATCAGCAGAAGTTATTCAGGAAAAAAGAAAGTGATGCAGAAGAAAAACTCACCTCTACATGAAGAAAAGACAGTGTTGGAGAAGAATAAATGATGGCAAAATAAATTCAAAACAGCAGCACTTATAATGCAGATCTCTTATTTTTTTGGTGATGGTGTGATAAAGCAGACTTCTTCATAATTTGTGAATAAAACTGTATGATTTTTTTAAATAACCACACAACTAATATGTCTCTAGTTCTTATAAATTCATTTACCTTAGTCATCACTTTTCTGAAATTTCTCTAAGAAAAATCTAATATATGGAGCTACCATGCTGTGAGAGGTATGTGTCAGGGGACAGTTCCCACAGCATTATTTATAATAGAAAAATGTTAAAACCATGCTAAGCCCCTTATAGTTAATTGGAATGTTCTAAAAATAAAAACAAATTATTAGATTTTACTGTATAATGGTGAAAGTGGATTAAGCAGAATGAACAGATTTTTGGAGATTATATCCCTTTTGTCTCTTTTCCAATTCTTTTAATGTGCCAAATACTATTCCAAGTTGAAAAGTAAATTCATAATAAGACATTCACTGCCTTTACAATCATTGTAAACATCTTTATGCATTTGTAAAATTCAAGAATAAACAGTTTAACTCATTAGAATTGTCTAGAAAATGATCACACAGGTGTCTGTAATTTAGTGAGATCTACAGTTAGGAAGACATTTATATTTGGAATGATATTGTTGTTTCAAAATAAGAAAAGAAAAGAAAATAACTCAAAGTATCTGTGTAATTTTGGTGTAATTGCTATACCTTTCACTTCAGACATTTGGTCATAGGTCTTCATTAACTCTAAGACTTTACAAAAATAGCATTTCCATCTGCAGATGTAAGGCACTAAGCACATTTGCCCTGAGATTTTAGTAGAATTCCCTTCCAGCAGAAAGGTAAGTACAAAACATGTGGCCAGTGAATCCTATAGTGAATGCCCTGATTTGTCAGGACTCCATCTGAGCCACAAAAAAATAAGTTTTCTCATATTTTCCTCCTTCCTAACATAGAATAAAGTAGCACATTTATTTTGTATTTTTATGTTCAAGAAGCAGAAAATTGTTCATGAGAGAAGCAAGATGATGGATTTGAAATTAGGAAAGGTTTGAGCTGCTGTTATGTCAGCTGGGACAAAGTTTTCACATTTGCTATCTGAATTTCCTCATCTCAAATTTGGAAATGATGCTTGTTTCTCAAAATTTACTGTAAAGGAAGAAATAAATATAGTTCCTAAAAGTACTTGACATGTAGTAGGTATTTGAAATGTGATTTTGCCCTTCCCCCTTATCACTTATGGTCTATCAACTTACAAACTGTGTTATTTTCTCCTTAGGTCGGTAACTACTAGATGTAAGAACACAGATGCAGTTATTAGTACTCCTTGCAGCATCCAGGACACTGCTGTACTTCTCTGTGATGCTACAAACATTTGTAGATGAATGTGCCATCTGTGAGATGCCCTGTATGGCCTAAGTACTACAAGTTGAAAACATTTTATCATCTTCCTTTTATAGCATTATATTTTCACAAAGCTTATACTAATTAAAATTCTATTAATTAACACCTTGCATCTAATAGATTGGCTGATAGATCCTTCTGTTTGTTCGGGGTAATTAAACAGGGATGCAACTGATGTTGCTTTTCTCTATAATGCAAATATCTTTAGAAAGTGTACACATGAATAATGAGTCTAAGTATTTCTTGAAAGAAAAGAAACAAAGGTGTTAGTTGTAAGTTATATACACCACCACATTATCATCTGTCAAGGCTTGCACAACACACACTAGGGACATTTTAGGGGAAACTGGTATTAATGTTGCAAGTAGGTGCTTAAATGGATCTCATATCACCCAAGGATTTATTCTCCATAGTATCCCATCAAAAAGATCAAAGATGTCTTAATCTGAGAAATAACATACTTGTGTCATCATTTGGCTGCAAATTTCCCTCTGTGCTAGCAGCTCATTCAAGTGATTGATGATCATCATTTCAGTCTGCTGTGAGTTGATAGCATTTGGTAAAGTATTGACATCTGCAGTAAGACTTTCCTGTCCATAAAGTCATTCACTGACTGTTCTCAACAAACATTGGTTCTGCAAACAAGTGTACCCAGATTTTGGCTATGATTGGAATTGTGTCTCATTGGCTGCCATTATTGTGACAGCCATATACCATTGAGAAAAAAAGACTATGTGTGAGTTTATCTTGGTTCAAATGATATGGACGCTGTCAAAATCAACCCACATCTGACAAGTGCACCATTAAGTTGCTTTTTAAATAAAGAGAAAGGGAGTAAGAAGCAACTACTCTAACCATGACTTAAGTGAATATTATATATATCTGAGATTTCATCTTATTGGAGCAGTCAAAGTTGAATTCAATTATATTTTGTTTGTATAGCTAATGATCCTTATATATAATTATATTACATCAATCAAAATAAGTATACTTAGGATATGATGGATTTTTCACTCTTTATGAATACCTTTTCTGATTCAAGCATTCTTCTGGAGTTTTTCATATACAAATTCACATAATAACATTGCAAGTATCACCTTATAATCAAATTTAAATTTCATAATTTGTCAACAACTCAGCAAATATTTATTGAATATCAGCTACATGGAAAACATGCCAAATTTTCTAGGATAAATAATTATGAATAAGTCAAATTTCCTGATCTTAAAGAATATACAACCATGCTAATGATGAAAAAAAATTATTTATTTTTCTGCAAATATAATACCTATATTATCTTAATTGGAATAGAAAATTATAACTAATAAATATTATATATATATATATATTTTTTCTGATTTGTGAATATGGAATGATATAATAGAATTATACCTAGCCTTTAGGTTCTGATTGTGGCATTCAGTACTCAAGAAGGACTAGAGAAAGTTAATTGGTCTTCTTTAGTTTCCTTTTAAAAAAATATTGTGAAGCGAAAATATGGCTTTCACTGTGGTTGCTATGACTGAAGATATCATATACAAAGCAATTGGTATATGATAACATAAAATAAATGGTTATTTTTATATAGTCGTACATAGGATCAAGTATTATTTAATTCTCAAGGAGAAAACAAAACTGAAGGAGTCTAAGGTCAGAATGAATTTAAATAATTTGCCATATTTAATAAGAAAGAGAAACTGCATCTCAATACATCTGTCTCTCACTAACCCCAATTCTTGGTTCACTGTAACATGTTGGCTTGAAAGCAATGTTTGCTGGCATTTGCTTGTTTGATTACCAAGGTTTAGCACATTAAGCAAAGAAGACTATCACTTAAATCATAATAGTGCCAATGACTAAAGAGTAAGAAAATGGTGTTCAAGTCAGCAGGACCCAGGAAGCTAGTGAAGATAAGATTTCCGGGAGTGGTCTACATGAGCTCATGGGTCACAGTGAAAAGGTTTTCAAATAATCCTGTTGTCAGTTGAGCCCTGAGTCATAGTTCTGGGTTCATGCGAGGAATGCTGCAATAAAATCCAGTTTGAAAGGAAAGTGAAAGGTGTATGTGTGTGGGTGTGTTGGGTGGAAGAACACAGGGAACCTAGTTGGTCACAGTACTGGAGGGAAACAGGTGTCACCAGAAGTTAAAAGAAAAAAAAAATCAGATGACTTTTAAGGACAGAGAAGTTAAGTAAATATGTAAAGTTGGCTTATGAAAAGGGTGGAAAGATTATGTCCTACCTAAAGACATTTAAATTTTAAAATTAAAGTGGCAATAAACCTGATAAAGTACAGGGTCATTGAAGCTGGATATATCAGCCTGACAGTTTCTGCCTGTTGGCTCACAGGGCGTGAACCCTAGTAAAAGTCTAGATAGAGAGGTGCGACAAGGAAGTCACAGAGTAGTGAATCTCAGAAGACACAGAATGGCTTGCTTCCAATAAATTTGATATTCCCAGCGTATAAATAGGTTTTTGTTCTTAATGTTTTAGGATATGCTGCAAAGAGTAAGGTGTGTGTGTGTGTGTGTGTGTGTGTGTGTGTCTGTGTGAGTGATTGGGGTGGGGTTGGGGGGACCAGAGAGGTCAAATGGGAAAATAGAACAAACACATATTGTAAGAATTGGAATGATGAATCATGTGTAGCATTAGTCTATTAGAAATAATTATTTAATGTATATTTTATATCTCACATATACATCACACATATATGTGCATTTTTTACCAAATTAAATGAACACTAGGGGAATGTTGGGTAGGGAATAATAGTGATACTGAATCCACAAATAAGAAATGGGCAAAAAAAAAATGGATTCCAGAAACCATGTACACAAAAATTAGAGATTATTTTAGAAATCTTTCCACAAATATTCATTGGGTATATTCAATAACAGAACATTTAAAATATGTTAAATTAATTTAAAGGAAACACATTATAGGATGAGTTCACTGAGGACATGTGCGTGCCTACAAAAGAATGTAGACATACTATGTGTATTTCCTTAATTACGCAAGTTTAGGAGAATAATGGTTAAGAGTCAAAATTTGTAGATTCAGCATTTTTAAAAACATAATTTGAATCAATTAAGATATTCTGGAGGTGTGTTTTTTTGTGCTTGTTTTGTGACAAAATTTAGCACCTCTGTGTTTCAGAGGTTATAGAATGTTGCATAGATTATCTCTCCAAATTTCTAGCAGTCATCAAAATTCTAATATATGATTCATTTATATGTTTGCATCAATTAAAAGTTTCACAAGTTTAGAGTGTGACTTAGGCAAACTGCTTGGCTCACTAGGAATTTTAATGGATTGTGAACAAACAAATGATATAGAACAGAAGGTCCAGATAGATAGAGATGCAAGAGTGTGCTGCAATTTCATATATTCTTAAGACACCACCTTAAATTAGTGGGGATCAGGAGACTTTTTAATAACTTATAAATGGCCTCCTAACAAGGCTAACCTGAAAAAATGATAAAGTTGGTTTCAAATTTTACACAATAAGTCAGGTTAAATTCCAATTATATCAGATAACTAAATTTAAAAAGAAAGAAAGAGAGAAACTCAAAAACTCAAAAAAAAATGCAGGAATAAAACAAATCTGGTGCATCTTTATCACCTAATAGTGAGAATTTCCCTAATTTTCCATCAAAATAAAAGGCAAGTAAAATTTTGACATAGTTTATTATGTAAGGATACATAGAACATTATTTTGTACAGGGAAATTTATCACAAAGTGAACTACATTTTAGCGTAAAGAAAGTTCAATTATTCTCAAAAACTTTCAGCATATAAGCTATGACCTCATAGAAGAAAACCAGAAAAATTTGGATTCAGAGAGCTACTGCCTCTTTGTCTTGAGATTATGACTGGTCTTCTTTGACTGTTTTAAATTTGGGGGAAGTCCAGTGAAATATACAATAAAAATTTATTTATTTTTTTCATCTGACAGGTCAAAGAGTTATTTTCTTATCTCAGGAGTACCCTCTCAGGTGGTCAGTTTTTATAATTACAATAAAATGAAAATAATTGACCTTAAAATAATTACAATGCAAATATTGTTACTTCAATTTACTAATCTACAAACTACACAAAAGATGTGAATAGAAATCTCATAAAGAAGTGTAGTCATTCACAAAGTGTTGATGCTATATTTCACTCGCTAGTTATAAAGCAGGAAGCATTTTAATGCCCTTTCTAATGTCTATACATAAAATGTAATAATTGAGATAGGATGATACTATTCTGAGCAAGGGAGTATTCCCAGGAGAAGTAATAAGAAATGCAATATATACAACTTTGCCTTGTAAAATCACCAGAAAATGAATTACAAAAATATTTACAAAAATGTTTAAGGCTCAGGAAAATTATTGAGCAGAGTAAAGCATAAAGGCTAAGACTCCTTGGATAGACAAACAACTTCTCCCAACATAACAAATTACAAGAGCACTTAGACATGCAATATAAATAAAATAGTAAGCAATTTGAGTTTGGCCCAGAAGAACCCTGCAGATGCACTGGGTACATAGATGAGCAGAGGGCACATTTAGCTTTTAATAAAAGAGATGCAATGTCCCAGTTTTCTTGAGACTGTGCTGGACCTCATATTCTAAATGGTCTGCATGTTTATCAAGATTATTATTTTTTCTGCTCCTCAGCAGTTAGACTGGAGTTGAAGCCATATGGTCAATGACTCACTGGGAAGGCAAAGAAGAGTGACTTGGGATACAAGACCAGCATTGATCAAGCTAGACAAAAACACAACTGTGTGAAATTACAAAAAAACAAACAATTCTCCCACCACATTTCCAGTCCAGCTCCACTAATGGACATCCTCAAGTCATCCTAGACACTCTGTATTTATTTTTGATGGATTTCTCTATAATCTGTTACAGATTATCTTTGCTTACAAAAATATTGTTTCCAAGATTGGAGACCACCAAGGAACTGCATATGGAAACATACAAATATCACTCCTGTAGTCCTGAATTCAGAATAGTCCTTACTCAGGTGTCATTTCCACCCAAGAACAAACATAGAAGGTCCCCCCCCCTCTCCTGGGGGGAGGGGGAAAACAGAAAAACAATAATTCTTCACTGAATAGCTTTGGGTCAAAAAGATGAAATTTCACTAAGTTACAAAGTGAATTGCACAGTGCTGGACATGCTCAGAATTTAGAAATTCTAGTTGCCAGTTTATACATCTGCACAAGCAAAATGTTACAGAGCTGCTGTCTGATATGTTGAGATGGAAAAGCTTTTGTTTCTATTGCAGTAACTCAGAACTAATGCAGATACTGCCCATTTTTCATAGATGATGATGCTTGTAAGTGTTTGTTCATGTCTTTGGTAAGTAATGTACTTGACAGCTTTTAGAGAATGTTTTTAGGGTTATCCCTGCTTATTTTGTTCTAAGTTAGAAGGAAGAAAGGGAAAATGTCCATTTTCAGTACATATCTTTAGTGAGGACCTGTGTTAGACCCTTCATACACTTTTTACTACAGAGAAAAAATGGAATATATAGGTAGGTAAATTAGTGAATATAGTACAAAAGCAGATAGATAGCTATATACATATACAGGGCAGGCTCAGGAAAATAGAGCCCGAGATATTCCATAATTTGTTGTCTGCAAACTAGGGGACATATGAGAAGAAAGAAATGAATGTCTCAGTTCCAAAAGAGAGAGGTAATTTTCCCACCCTCACCTTTTGGTTTTATTCGGATCCTCAACAGATTACATGATTCTCACACACATTGGTGTGGGTAGAACATCTTTACTCATTCTGCTGATTCAAATGTTTATCTCTTCCAGAAACACCTTCACAGATACTGCCAGAAATAATGTCCTGCAAAACAGCCTAGTTGACATATACAATTGGCAGTGACATTCATCTATCTGATTGAAATCTCATAAATATATGCAATTTATAAGTCAATTATCTTGCCAAAGGTCATCAAAGGAGTATCTGGAACATCACTCTATCATAGAATTTAATTATTGGACTATGAAGTCTATACATCTCCATTTTGTTTTCATACAACAAATATTGAGATTATAGATGTTTTTGTAAAACCTGGGAAATGCTATAAAGTTGTTCAGATTTTCTGTAATTGCTTCTTTTACAAGTAAGTTGAATAAAGACTTTGGAGAAATCAAATGTCAATATTTTATTAAAACCAGTGATGAAGTCATGATTTTATATCTGGGATATGTCCCTCTGTTCATCAGTATATTTGGACACAATTATGCATGCATTATATGTTTATGTAAAATAATGATTAAGTGTCATATTATCAAATAAAATATTGACAACCAAAATGGAAAGAGAGTATATGCCAAAAATATTTTCTCAGCAGAGACAGGACAGTATTTTAAGCTCCTTCCACACCTGCATGGGGTAGATAAATCATCAGTCCAACTGTTCTCCAACACATGAAAAAATGGTATCACCAAAACTAATGCTGTTGAAATACAGTGACATGGCCTTAGAAATGTAATAATGTAATTGTATGGGTTTATTACTTTTTAAATGTAACTTACTTTGCTATTGTCAATTAAAATTAAAATTCACAGAAAATCACACTCACAAAATTGCATTACTAGATTTGATTGAGTTGGTGGCATCGGTAGCCAAAGAAGATTTTTCTTTGGATACAGTTGCATGTTCAAGGGATTTCACTGGTAAGCATCTGTGGGAGAGAGTGGAACCCAAAGAAACTATGGGGACAAAAATGAGCTGCTCCAAGAAGTATTCAAGGCTTTTTATTTGTGGTATTTGCTTTATCAAACTGGGTCAAGTTGACCTGATGGATAAAAGGAACATGAAATGGGTTTTAACACTGACATTCTTGTCTGTTCTTCAAAACAGATAGAATTACAATGAAACAAACTTTGTAAGGCTTGCCAAGTTTGGGGAAAAAATTACTATAATATGTACATCATCAGAAAAAATAAATCTACCAATAAAAATAGTATTGCTGATGCTTTCAAGCCAGTTGTGTTTGCTGGGAGTTCTATTTGGTTTCCACATTTATTTGCTCTAACGATTAAGGTAATTAAGGTATTTTCCTCCTAGAAAATACCCAGAAGACACTGCTCATAGGATTGAATTGAGTTCTACAGTGAGAAGCAGCAGCTGTCAAAGGGTTGTCCAGGTGTTCTATGAAACCCAGAAAAGTAGGAAGAGATGATTTATCCACACGTGACAAAATTTTCATTAAGAATTTGGCTGACAACATAAAGTAAAATGGACAGATATAATCATCCTCCAGAGTAGCCAATGTGGTGAATGAGGGAGAAATAGCGCATGTAACAGGCTTTAGAAGGTGAGAAGTGACACTGAGGATGTCAAGATAGACATGGATAAAGACCATGGCTTTCTAATCTATGTTAGTTTCCATCATTGTGACAACAGGAGAGCATCTGATTGGATGACCTCAGTCCCAGATATGCAGATTTGACAGAGTAAACCCTTGGATGTACTTTCATTCCAGATTTTAACTTGAAACACAGCCTAGAAAAATTTTATTGAAAAAAAAATAACAACTCATGATTTGTAAATCCATAATAACATACTTCTCAATGGTTTGGAAACCCTTGACTACCAGCCCATACATTTCATTTCATTGTGGAATGAAACAGAGAGATTTTAGTCATGGACAATTTTGTTATGTGCTCCAATTGTTAAGTAGATGACTTGATAAAATAGAATCACAAGTTTCATTTCAGTCTAAGGCCAAAGTTGTGTAAGTCAAAACAGACATGGACGAAAAGTTGAAAAATGGTAAGTGGCCTATAATGGATGACAAATTCGAAAGAGCCCCTGAACTCAGGTCTAGAAGACAGCTTCCCATCATCCTAGTCCTTTGGAAAACATAGTTACTCTGGTGAACTCCACATAAATTAATATCCACTAAGACAAAATATGCTTTTCAGTTGGAAATATAACAGGCCAACTTGAATAATGGCAATTGTTAATAATTGTATTTTTTTCCTGTATAAACAGTTCCTGAGATTACAAAATAAAAATCTAAGGGTTTAAGATTATCAAAATAGCGGCAATATGTGTTAAGTCCCCCTATCTGGCATTCCAAAGGGTGACAAAGTGGGCGAGCTCTTGAGTCAGAGATCCATTTCCAAACAACCATTTTGCAGGAGGCAAGATTTGTCTAGCAACTTCCAATTCCCCAATTCCATTATGATTATTATGCTTTTTGTACCTATTAGTTTACACTCTCTTTGCTAATTTAAATATAGAACATTATTGATACCGTATCAACAGACTTAGCAGGGTCATAGATGATGATGTCAAGGTATATGAGTTTCGATCAACTCCATTACTGACTGGCTGAATTGCTTTCAGCAAGTAACTGCAGCTCACTCCTCTCAAATGTCTTACCAGTATAAAGGGGTTAATAACATCCCACATCAGATTATTGTGAATCAGTTAACAAACCTATTAATATCCAAGAGTCTAACACAATGCTTTATATTTTCTGCTTACTCTATGCTCATGTTTGCTATGAATCTTTAATAAATACAACCTCTTTGATAACCTGGTTATTTGGCTATATCCTGATTTATTCTTGTAAGCCCTCAGTGGTTAATCTCAATCACTAGGTGTAGATTTTTGCTTCCTTTTTCTTTTTTTCTGAGTAATCATATTATGGTGGACACATAATATACAATTTACATTCATTACTCATAACATCACTATGGAAGAATTTATTCATTACCCACTGAACATGATTTCCCATCTTTCTACAATGAAACTTGATTTGTTCAGAGTGTCAACATGCCGAGCCCCAGAAGATGAAGAGATATATAAACATTTGTTTAAGCCTATCATGGTCTTTCCCTTTCTTATTGCTTGATCTTTTTTTCCAGATTGTATTGTAACTAAAAGAGGCCATGAGACCTGACAAGATGGCAAGACTTCAGGGAAAGTGAACAAAGAATTTTTTAGAAAATGTTTTCTTTTCACTTAAAAAAAAAGAGAGCTTGACCTTGACTACTTTTGCTCCAGTGTGCTGTGGCATTTGGAACTACAGAATTCATCTTGCTATCAAGTGATGGTAAGCCTAGGGCGAATATTAATATTGACATGTGAGATGGCTGATCCACAAGGCCTGGCATGATTGGGCCAGCAGACAGAACTTACGCAGCCCACCAGCAGACATCTTAGCACATGAAATGACTAAACTGCTTTATTTCTTGGTGGCTGTAACTCGGTTATTGTCCTACTCATGATTCACTGACTCAGGTCCTAAGTGATAACGACAGTGATGAAGATTTAAAAAGTTGCCAGGTGTGGTGGAGCACACCTGTCAGCCCAGTGATTAAGGAGGCTGAGGCAGGAGGATCACAGGGTTCTCATCCAGCTTGAGCAAAAGCGAGGTACTAAGCAACTCAGTGAGATCCTGTCTATAAATAAATACAAAATAAGGCTGGGGATGTGGCTCAGTGGTAGAGTGCCCCTGAATTCAATCCCCAGTACCCCCCAACAAAAACAAAACAAAAACCAAAAATATTTTTTTAAAAAATTATTAAACAGTGACTATCATCTCCTTTATGATATCTCCCTTCCTTCAGCAATCATATAAGGTAAACTTATGGCCCTTATTTTAAGATCAAGGAAACTAAGATTCTAAAGCTGAGGATAACTCAAATAAGGTACATTGTCAATGGAAGACAGATTTTAAACCCAAGTCTGTCAATAAATATCCATTTGCACTATATTGTTGAGAAAAGTGGTGTGTGTGTGTGTGTGTGTGTGTGTGAGAGAGAGAGAGAGAGAGAGAGAGAGAGAGAGAGAGAGAGAGAGAGAGATGGCAAAATCCTCCTTTGAATTTTTTCGTTAAAAACAAGAATTAGAAGTACTTTTTCCTTTTCTTCCAGTAACTGCAAACTGAAAGTACAAATAAAGACCTTGGGAGTTATGTATAAAACAAACTTAAGGAAACTATGGAAGATAGAAGGCAGTCTGGCTAAAGACAGGAGGGACAGAATGGCAATGAGCTAAGATTTTTCTTTTGAGCTCATTTAGCCCTGAGTTATATGGGAAAAAAACATCAGGTGTGGACAACAAAATCTGTGAAAGATTATTCTCTCTGAACGCAAGGTCTGTACTCTCTAGCCAAAGGAACGGGAGAAGGACACTGAGCAAGACAGACATGTTTACACAATGGCGTCTTTAGTCCAGCCAAATACTAGGAAGAAATCTGCAGCCTAGTTCCACTCACCCAGGTAAAAACAAAGTAGGAACTTCCACACTCACCTGCTCCCAGCCACCCCCCAAGTTCAGTCAGGTCTCTGCTATGATTGTACATTCCTCTCTCACTTCTCTATCCCTTCAACTTCTTTACTTATGTAAAGAATTTATCACCCTTTTCCATTAAATGCTGGTATGAATTATTGTTTTGAGTATTGTTTTCCCTGCTATAAGAACATAAGCTATATAAAGATAGACAACTTTCAATTTCATTTACCACTTTGCCCCAGCATCCAAAATAGTGCCTGAAATATAGTAGACACTCAATTACCATTTTTAAGTGAATTAACTCAAAGTAAACGTCTTTTACTCAGGAATAGCAATAATATTACTCTTAAAAAGTAAACATTGGGCTGGGGCTGTGACTCAGTGATAGACTGCTCGCCTAGGACGCATGAGGCACTAGGTTCGATCCTCAGCACCACATAAAAATAAAATAAAGATACTGTGTCCACCTAAAACAAAAAAATAAATATTTTTTAAAAAAGTAAACGTGTTTGTTAGATGATCACATGATATTTTGCAATGAGTGAAAAAATATTTTTTCCTCTACAGATGAGTTGTTATGTATTTCATTCATTAATATATTAACTCCTTGAATATATCAATTTTCATTTGCATATGACATAATTGCTAAAGGAAGATACTGATGTACAGAATTTAAGTATTTGCCATGAGCTCACACTTCTGTGATGTTTTGGATCAGAGTTGAACCTATGCCTGAGCAATTGAAGGAGCTCTAATTTTGTTTTGGGTTAGTACTTCCCTAATTTGTGGACACTGGTGGTTCAGAGAGTGGCAATCATCTGCTTGGAATCATATGAAGATCATTTTGAAACTGTAGCTCTCATATTGCTAACTCAGGAATTCTAATACAATGAGATTTTTAAGTAAGTTTTGAGGTAATTTTTTTAGATTTGTGGGTTTGTTATGAAAAGTAACATCTGGAAATTTGAAAAAAAAAGCAACAACATTTTTATTGTTATTGTACAATTTGTAATTACTAGATAACTTGCAAAATATATTACCTAGATGCTATTCTTATCATTATGTTTCTTTAAGCTAGATAAAAATACAGGTGGGGGGGTATAATGAAGTTAAAGGGAAAAATAAACATGCTAATTTCAAATCAGTAACAAAAGACAGAACAAAATTTTGAAAGTCCACAATTGACAATTATAGTCTATTACTTTCATGAAATAATTATTTTACTTCCAAAATTCATATGCCCTTTTGGGACAGAAAAGTAGAGATTACCTTTTTCTTTTTGGTTGTGAGTAAATGTATAAACGTGATTCTAGCAGAAACCTCTGAACACACTGACACTGAATAATTTGGGGAAATTTCAATAATTCTATTGGAAAGTGAACAGTCAGTATAATACCACAGACTGGTAACACCAGGAATATTTTATTCCAGGGCCAAAAAGGTTGAGTCATTGGGTTACTGAGAAAGATGATGATGTGTGGAGCGGATGGTCTGACCACATCTCAAAGCACAAGTGAAAAGACCAGGCCTTGATGAATTATCATCTGGGCTGCCATTTATTATCAGGCAACTTCCAGTACTCAGCAGATTCAGTGGTGAATCTCCACATGCAAAGGAAGCCCTATCTCTTTGTTGATATTATCTTCTAAATGTATAAGGTCAATATATAATCTATTTATTCATTCTATATCTTCCCATTCTTGTTCTACTTAAATAATCTTATAATAATAAAAAGTAAATAAGACATTTGCTTCAAAAATAGATTTATTTCAGCTGAAACTCAATAAGTTGACTATCTCTGCTGGCCATGAAGCTCCTAATTAAGGTGAAATTGGAATGACAATAACTTATATTTGTTAGCATTTTTCAGTTTTGACACTTCTTACTCACACTGTGCTAATTCATTTAATGGATGAGCAAGATACGTGTAGGTACTAAGCACTCTGCTCAGCATTGGAAAAGACTCTAGTGAGGGAGACAGACAAGGTAAGTCAGGAAGAAGCTTGATGCATTCAAGAAATAGCAGGGCAGTCAAGTTGTCCACAGCAAAGCTAATAAAGATAAGAGTGGTTGAGACAAGATTGAGAGGTGGCAAAAGCCAGCTCAGAGGGAGATCCAAGGATTGGGATGAGAATTTTAGCCATAGAGTGATGGAAAGATGTCATATTCCTATGGACGGAGGAATAACATGATCTGATACACACTTTGAAGGTGTAACTCTAGCTCTTATATAAAGAATCATTTACACAAGGAAAAAAGAGGAATCAGGGAAACTAAAGCAACATTTCCCCAATTAATTAGAAACTAC
Organism: Marmota monax; assembly: GCF_021218885.2. Classification (NCBI taxonomy): domain Eukaryota; kingdom Metazoa; phylum Chordata; class Mammalia; order Rodentia; family Sciuridae; genus Marmota; species Marmota monax. The sequence goes on from NW_026695241.1 coordinate 11,731,771, forward strand.
TCATAAAAAAAATGCCTCCCATGATTATTCTAAATTCCTTCCCACGCTCAGGGCTTGAGCCATCTTTCTGTTTCCTGAACACACCAAATATTTTCCTGCCTTCCGTTCAAGTGTAAACATCAACCTCTTCATTAGGAGCATCTGTGCTATAAACACTTTTGATGAAAGAAAATATGATTTCTTTCCTTCTTAGGAACAAATGAAACTGTCCACACCTCCACAGGGTTTCAGAGAATGAGACAGCTGTTTGGGAGCCCTAAGAGTCCTCACAGAAACTATGATTACAGAAGCAGTTTTCTCTATTACCAAGCCTCTGCTAGTATATCATGAAATCAATGTTGTGTTCATGTTCCTTGGGAGCCTGAATGAACTGCATGTGTGTACCCACATATATGCACCTACTATACAAGGTTGCATGGCAGTAGAACAAAGAAGATAAGTCCCAAAAGGAACTTCTAAACTTGTATTTTATCTTAGGATGCTGCTACGAACTGAATGCTTATGTCCCCCAAGATTTGTAAGTTGAAGATTAATTCCCAGGGTGGCTCTATTTGAAAATGGGGTCTCTAAAGAAGTAATTAAGATTAAACAGGGCCATAAGAGTAGGGCCCTGATCTGATTACAAGGCTGGTGTCCTTTTAAGATGAGATGCCTGAGGGTTTGTTTTCTAGCTCTTTCCTTGTACAAGGAAGAGTACACCTGAGCACAGTCAGAGACAGCCATCTGCAATCTAAGGGAGAGACTTACCTGGATATTCCCCTCCTAATACCTTGATCTTGAACTTCCATGAACTGTGTGAACATAAATTTCTGTTGTTTCAGCCACCCTCCCAGTCTAGCATTTTGTTGAGTTAATGGATGCAGATTAATACAGCAATTGAGAAAAAGAAGTTTCTTTCTTGTTATTTTGTACTGGACTTGCAGACTGAAGCCAATAGTCAAAGCCCCTTTCTTATTAGGAGACAGATCTAACCCTTATACCAGAAAATGTGTGACTTAAAGTATCCTTACCTTTTAGAAAACCTTCTTTCAACTTAATACCAGACTTTGATAGTAATTCACAGTATTAGAGTTAGGACCGAAGTCCTAAAGTTCTGAAAGCATTGAGTTCTAGAAAATGAGAAGACATCAGTTTTTACAAATGTACATTTGGCCTCTATCTTCCGTTTTTGTCGCTGAAGTAATTACAAACTCACTTTCATCTCCTTTAACACCAAAGTGGATCTAAATGTCTTGATGACTCATTGCCAACCCTGAGTTTCCATTTGTGATCAATCCCACCTCCACTGGAAAGGTTTTGCTTGTTCTCTACTGAGGGGTATGATTCACATCTTTGTGTCCTGTGGAGAGACAGTATGAGTTGTCTACTTTTCTTTGTGAGGATGGAAGGGGAGAGCACAGGGTCAGAGAGGAGCTGGCAAGTTTCCTTTTTCCTGAAGGATGAAACATTGGAGAATTTCCAGTGACAGGAAACAAAAATCTCCCACCAAGGAAATAACCCACAAGCCACATTCGGCTGCTTCAGAACAAAGGAATGTTGTTCTCTTGAGACAAAAACTGATGTTGAAAATAATTCAACTTCACCACATCAGACGGTGGAGCATTAGAAGCATATGCCTGGGAGAAGGAGACCCTCTTGGGAGAAAGTTTAAGGTCAGTGTTTTCAAATGTTAGACACAGAACACGTGTTCCAATACCAGACATCACACACCAAGTCAAATCTCACCCACTTCTCTCGCACTTTTCTTTATACACTCTGAATAACCAATGGAATACCAAACAGGGAATTCTAAGACTACTATATTAGATAAATGCTACATTTTGTAATATATTTCCACGTTTTGAAGTTTGTGGTGAGAAGGCTAGAAATCAGTTTGAAGGTGAAAATTTAACCATATAGCAGATCACTTTTCCCCCAAAGTGAGTTCTAAACATCATTTTGAGAGCTCTTTCCATCCTAATCATATTAGAAGGTGAGACTGAAGGAAAAGCACTACAAGAAGAGTTGTTATAACATAATTTAGAATAGTCAATTCACCTCCATGAGTCCTGATTCTTCATTAGGATAAAACACAGAATAACATGTCATGAGATGTTAAGAGTGGTAAATGTGGTGATGGACGAGGAACACTTGTCAGAATTTAGGTGCTAACAAATGTCAGTTATTCAGAAACATGTTCTTAGGTATTATCAAAATCTTCATCTTCAATAAGAAAGATTCCTACTAAAACAAAAGTACCTAAAAATAAAGAAAGGGATAACAATGAGGAATGAATTTTGGAGTTATTAGAAAATAAATTGTAGACTTAAGGAAGTATTAGGGACTGCATTATGCCCATCTAAATATTAATAACTTCACCACGACGTTGATTGTATTTGGAGACAGGGCCTATGAGGACATGATAAAGGTTAAATGAAGTGCGAAGGGTAGATTCTAATCTGATAGGGTTGGTGCCCTTATAAGAACTAAAAGAAACTGAGCTTTCTTTCTCCACCACATTAGGACACAGTAAGAAAGCAGAATCAGGAGGCTTAGGATGCATAGGAATTTGGACAGAAATCAGATCAGTGGGCAACTTGATCCTGGACTTCACAGCACTAGAAAGTAAATTTCTGCTGTTTCAACCACCAGCTCTATGGTGCCTTTGTTATGCCAGCTCAAGCAGAAGCAGGGACCTCAGTGCTAATTGGTTTGTTTTTATTTTGTTTGGGTTGGTTTTGCTTTGTGCAAGCTTAACTATACATATATAGAAGCAAATATAGAAATATTTACCTGAAAACAATAGGACAAATAATTATATTTTTAAAGCTATGATATTTTTTATATGTTTTAAAGCTTGAAATATGTCATATCGACAATGACTATTTATTAGAAGCTACATTTAAATGGGCCCAACATTCTCACCTCAGAAGCCATAAAACTGTCTAATTATTATCTGTTTAATTCTTCCATTATTAAGACAGAGTGCCATAGAAGTTTGTCCGACCAATATTATTTTACATGGCATGAGAAATGCCACCAAATAAACATGAATGTGACAGTGTAATACCATATTACTTATAGAGCATAACAGTGAGAACAAATGGCTATTTTTTAAAGCAATCGGTTCCACAGATATATTAAAGAAAACACAAAAACAATTTATTTAATATCATTATGCTTCATTAGGCTTGGGATTAAACTTTAACATCGTCAGGAGGCAGCACAATTTTATCAAGTTTTTTTTAAAAGTATGTACCAAATATTATTATACTTCAAAGAGCACTTCCATTTGCAATATTCATTTCTGCTTGGAATTACTGCCCTGCATTTATATAGATTCATGTGCATATGTATGCATAAGCATTTGTTTGGTGTTTTGTGTGTGCGTGCACACACACACACACATGCGTGCTCATGCTTATTTACATCTTGGCAAAACCAATATGATGTAATATATGTGAGTGTGTGTGTGTAGAGATGGTAGAGATGCAACATTTTGACTCATTTTTTTCTGAATGCAGTTTTAATACTAAAAAGAACAATACATTTGTCTGCTCCTTTGTGAAAATTCCTCTTATGTTGAAAATATAGATAAAGATTGAATTATAAGTTCATGGTGGCATTTCTCTTAATGTAATTAACTTGAATTGAGCTAAAGTGTGGTTTTCGATCTTTAGCCATAAAGACCATGCCTGGGCTTATTGTGCTAAGTAGATCAAGGGAAAAATTTCACCCTCTCACTATTTCAAGAGGACCACAAATGGAAATTCCAACCTAGATTAGCCATGCAAATTCCTATTATTTTTCCCTAGGGTAACATACTTGGGTTGTTGTTCTTGTTGTAGCACATTTGTAAGTAACCCACCCATTCTTTGAAGGTTAGTTATGAATCTGAAATATATATAGATAAATGCATGTTATGTTTTCACACCACTTTGAACATGTGTCAACAATAGAATCCTATTAGTCTGATTTATAATTTTGAATTTACTTATCCATCTTCCCCAGAAGATTGTAAGACTTTCCATTGTTTGTAGCTCAATCTTTTTCTAATTCCTAGACAATAGAAGAATAGAAAAGGAGGAGTTGATAAAACATGTTCAATTGAGTTAAAAGAATTAGGTATTTAGAAAAAGAAAATGTATCACCTTTCTGAGAGCTTGCATTGAAACTCAACCTATATAGCAATTAAGGTACAGATATTTCCAGGACTATAGTAAAATTGGTAGAATTATTATCTAAAACATTCATGAATAAGATATAAGAATGTTTCTCTGTAGGATATCCAAAAGTACCCTATTGCGGGGGTGGAAATAAATGCTTTCTGATTTAGTTATATTAAAATATAACATTCCTAATTTTCTAAGATTTCAGTGCTGAGACAAGAAACGCTCTTGTGTTTATGGCTGCAACTCTTCTTGGATTCACTCATTGTTCTTGTGGATAATTCCATGGATGCTTTCAGCCTCTTGGCACAGATATAATCTGATAGTACTTTGACAAGGCACAGAGTCCCTCTGACACTGAGTGTGTCTGCCTCATGAAGAAATTGGCAACCATGTAAGCATAATAATTCTGTGTTGGGGGTGAAACAAGAGATAAATGATGTTTCTCTTTACTTTTGTGGTGGGTGACTCTAGGACATAACAGAAGGCTTCTGAGAAATTCTCTTGGATCAAGCAAACTGTCTTCCCTGGAGGTGACCAATTCAGTAAAGCATTTTTGGATGAACTTCCTGTCTTATACTTTCCTCTATTCCCGAGTCTCCCTAAAATCACATTTCCAAATAAACCACTCACTTCTTAGCCTTTGTCTCAGAATCTTCTTTGAGAAAACCCAGACCATGACACTGAATCTCCTTAATATGAAAGATTTTGTTGGTGCAAATTGGTGCTGTTAAATCAAAGAGAACAAAAAAATAAAAAAAATAATTTTAAAGGCAGACTTATACTCGTGGTACAATCCTGAGAAATGAGGGAAAATATGATTTCATAGTTTCTTTGAAATAAAATTACTCAGGAATTAAATTTTTAATAAAAGTGATAAAAAATGTTGTTCTCCCCCGTGCTGAGTACTAAACATAAAATAAATTTAAAAGTCACTCTAAAGCAATAACATCATAGTCATGGATAGCAATTTAAATTCTCTAAAACAAGATACCCCCTTGAATTAAATTAATGTTATTTCTTAAAAATGTACTAGGTTTGTTTTTTATCCCATAATTTATGTTTATATTCTGCATTGATTTTTGGTTACTTAAAACATATAAGTATAAGGAATTTAAAACCAGACCATGAACACAATTGTTAACAGTGCATTTAAATTATTTAATTCAACACTAGGAATTTATGAGTAGATCATCCCAAAACAGATCCATTTCTTATTTGAGTTTAAAACACTGTTGAAGACCTGGACAAAGTCTCCTTGGGATTACTTATGCATATTAATCAAAATTCAGGAACCAGGTTCATCAGTGAATACAATCAAGGACTGATACTTATATTATGGTATTTATTTTTATTAAAATGCAATAAATTGTCCTCATGGCTTTCTCCATGTTTTTTTTTCCAAATAGACAACAATGTACATGAAATCTAAAGTCCATTCAGCTAAGGGATCTGTCTTTCACACAATGTAACACAACAGCTGTTTCTGCTTTAAAGAGCATTGGGAATTTATAAACAGTGTCTTCTTTCCCGTTTTCTTAAGTTTAAATTGTCCTATAATCAAAGATAGACAAATTTATTGTGTGTAACATGAGCAAATAAGAAGGTAATAAATCTAAAGGATACAGCCCTCTTACAAGAACTGGAAAGCCTGGTGACAGGTTTTGAAAGCACATAGGACTAGGTTCAAATCTTCACTCTGCCACTTTATCACTGTGTGTTATACGTGTACTTAGACAAACTACATGGAATATTATAGCCTTAGTTTATCAGAGTAAGGGAAAGCAATATTCACTGAAGTAATGAATGCAAATATGCAAATATATTTTCAAGTTCCTAGATATACAGAACTTAGGAAGTTCTAAAACACACACACACACACACACACACACACACAGGTTTATTGTACTTATATAATTTTGTGTGCCTTTAGTTTTTTTTTTCCTCTAATATTTTAAATTAGCCTTTCCCTGAGAAAATAATAAAAAGGTATTTTAAACAGTGATATCTCAATTGATGTATCAAAAAATATATATATAAAATGACAAACCCCATTTCATAGGAAACAGTGAGTCCTCATTGATTTTTAATCTTGGTTTCATAAATATGAAGGGAAAAATAGAACAGTTATCTAAACCAAAGGTAATTATTCTAAAACCAAATTATGAGCCTAAGAAGAAGAAATAAATGATAATAAATAATGAGAGATACAATCTGTTGCTTTGAGCTGTGAAACCCAATGATGATAGAGTGAACTTACAGGAAGGGTGTTGGTTCATTTGAAAAAAAAATGAAGTAAGCCTTGCTGGGAAGGGTGGAAACCAGGGATGGAGGACTGGGACTTCAGCCAGTGAAGCCTGGCCAGGAGTATCATTCCTCAGGGCTCTCTCACAGGGCCCTGATCATTTATATAAAAATTCCAGCAGAATCACATTGATGGGTCTTATTTGGTCACACATGTAGCTAGAGAAAAAGGAGTATTTTTTTAAAAAAAAAACTTTGTCATTTCTAACAGGTCTGCACACAACAGAAATATTGGAAAATTAGGACGATCTCTTTAAGGAAAATCGGGTTCCTCTTCCCAGTGTCCAATGTTGTGTCTTTAGTGGCTCCAAGGCTTATTAAATATACTTTTTGCATCTTTAAAGACAGAAAGTGAATCAAAGTCATACCTGAAAAAGTAAGTCTGGTGAATGAGGTGGCGTTGCTCAGACCTGACGATTCATTCTGGAGTATCAAGGTCTCACTGCAAGGCCTACGTCTAGCACCTAGGCATTTTCCCACAGATCATGGCACAAGGACCCACTCCACAGATCCTGATGACAGAAAAGAGAGACCCATGCTTCTTGCATGGACCAGCCTCACTAACCTGGAGTCACCAGGAATGAAAATCATTCCTGGGTTCATCTTAACCAATTGTGAAATTCCGTATTTTATCTGGTTTTATTTCTTACTGTTGAAATCCTCCTGTTAAATATATTTAAACATTTTTTTTCCTACTTACATTTCTTCCTTCCTTCATTCTTATCCTCCTCCTCTTTCTCTTTCCTTCCCTCCCTTTTTCCCTTTTCTTTCTTCCTTCCTTCTTTCTTTCTTTCTTTCTTTCTTTCTTTCTTTCTTTCTTTCTTTCTTTCTTTCTGCCTTTTTGCCTTGCTTTTTGCCTTTCTTTCCTATAAGATAGAAGCTGAAAAAAAGCCATGAAATTCAATTATTCTAATTCTTTATGGTCCATCTGTATGAAATACACCATGCACTACAGAAGCGGAAACACCAGAATCCCCACCTATGTAGCATGAAGCAATCCTCAGGGAGTCCAGCTTCAGCAGGACCACACACCTCAGGCCATTTGCTGCCTCCATCTGCCAAACTAAGTTGTGTAGGGGGAAAGTCTCATTGCCATGTTACATGATGCATCAGAAAATTCTTGCACTACTCTCTGAAATCACCAAGTCAGATGCCTATTCATCAGAACTCACTCTTCCATTGGATTATATTAGCAAAAGCCATGTGTTCAAATTGCCAAATGAAGATACATCTGAATCTTTTTTCTGATGATAGATATTTAAGTACTCACATAAAACAGTGGTTTTCAAACTTAGTTTGATTACATGGTGATGTATTTTAATAAGATTTTAAAACCTTAAACCTCTAGCAAATATTTTCCAAGAGAGTATATTAGTATATTAAAAATATTTCTTTAACATTGTATTTTTTTTTATTCTCTTCCTGAAGGTGAGGAATTTTTTTGGTTTGGATTTGTTCAAAGTAGGGAATTCTGAATCTATCTGGTGGTAATCCAAGAGAATCACCAAAAGGCTCTGGGGGAATTGAGAAACAAAGGGATGAAGCCAATCCAAAGAGTGTTGTCAAGGACATCGTCTATAGACAACTGGAGCTTCTTCCTAATGGAGAATTCAGGCCATCAGAGTCTGGCATAAAGCAATTCCCCCCGCACCCCCCCCCCCCCGCCCAAGCATCAGGAAGCTAGGCTATTTTGCACCAACTCCCTATGTCACTGGTTAGTGATGTATCCTGGGGAGTTTCAATTCCCAGCACTTCCTAGTAAACTCTTCCACAGGTCAGTCTGATGGCTAGAGAAAGACCTCAGGCAACAAAACTTGAAAATCTGACCAATACAGGTTATGTGCAGAACATTGAAAGTGTCTGCTGCAGAAATTTACTAACAATTCCAGTTTTTACATGTAGAAATCAGAGCAAGATTTTATGTGTTATTTTAAAATGTAAAAATGCCAATTCTACTGTACTAATTGGCATGGAAAATATGCCACTGCCTGTTTTAAAAGAAATAACAAATTAATCTTATTTATTTTGGTTTGTGTAATTAATTCCCAAATCTGTATAAAAATAACCAAAGATAACAAATCCATTTCTTCTCTCCAGTTCCCAGAGTGATTAGTTATATAATAAAAAAAATGCTAAAATTATTTCCAAAGTTAATAAATGAATAATATCTCCTAACTTTAGATTAGTGTTTTGAAGGCAAGAGAGAATTCACCACTAATGACATTGGTGATGATCATAAGTCGGTTCACCGGAATTCAAAAGATGCATGGAAGTGTCAAAACACTCAAGTTAGAAATTGAAAATATGAATGTAATTTTTATTTTATCTACTTAGGAAAATTAACTTGAGAAAGAAATGCTAACCCTTGAAATGTGAGTCAGTTACATATACAGAGGTTCATTTGTAAAGCAATACTTTTTGAATATTATTTGATTATTTGACAAGATTATCTACCTGTAATCTAAAGTATTATCACTATATCTGTAAAGAGCTTGTATTATGTCTGATTTTTCGAGAAGTACCAGTTATTGTTCTCTTCACAGCTACTTATGCTTCTGATGTTTAATCCATGCATTCACATTATGAATCAACTACTCTTCTAAACTGGTTCTCTCCCAGTACTCCCTTTTAGTGATTAGTACTGCTTTAGCATTTATGTTGTTTATTAAAACAGACATAATTACATAATATATAGTGAAATACATATATCAATATTTTTTATTAAGGTTTTCTCCATTTTCCCTTTGCTCTTTCTAAGCTTTCTCCTTCTATTCCTGTTCTTCTCTGTTCTGCCCTCAGTTTTTCCACAAAATAGCTAATGGCAATATGGGGAAAATAACAAGAAGAAAAAAGCAATCTTTACTGAAATCTAACCAAGACATTTGATTATGTTTCTTGTGAGTTATATTCATAAATGTGTTTAACCACAACCTCTGGTAATTATCTAAAATTGTGTTCCATGGCCTTGTGTCCTGGTACTTAGAGCCTAGTAAAAATTCTGTCCCTTTAAATAACCAAAGGAATCTGCTAGCAAGAAGTAGCTGAGCTTACAAGCGAAAGCAACTTCTATCTTGCCAGCAGACTTTCTTTTGCTTTTGTTGATAAGGCAAGCTGCCATGTGGGACAGTTCCTTGTGCTGGGGGTGAAAGGGTCAGGGGGTGGGCTCCAGGATAGGCTCCTGCCAATAGTCACTTCAGGATATCTGAGCCCGTACTCTAAAAACTCTTGAGGAACTTAGGCACTGGCAACAGCCACCTGAGTTACCCTGAAAGTGGATCTTTTCCTAAGTCAGCCTTGAGAAAAGACTGGGGGCTCCACAGACACCTTGCTTGTTCATTTGTGAAAGACTGTGAAGTAGGGCAGCTAATTCACATTCAACTTCCCAAACCACAGAAACTGTGAGATAATAAACCTGTGATAAGCTGCTATGTTGGGATAATTGTTTTACACTGATAGGTAAGTAAACTAGATTCCTTGTAAAGTTGAATATCTTTCTCATCAATGACAGTCACTGAGGATACAAAGATGAAAAATATATAAACTTTAAATTAATAAACTGAAAAGACAACTTTGTTCATTGTGAAATATGTGACTAGTGAAGCCAAAATACTCTAATATGTAGTTATTTCTGAGATTCTAAAATATAAACCAGGAAAAAAAATCACTTTTTCTTCTCTACAGGGAACAATCACCTTTGGATCTTTACACTGCAGGATGGTAAAATGATAACATTATTTTATTCTATGAGTTGACCCAGTATATACCAGTGGAGGCAATAGTGGTCACTGTGATAGATTAAACCAAAATGACAGCATAAGACAATATCCATTCATTCTATTATTATGAAGTTCAAAATGCATATATCTAAACTACACCAATCTTTTTTCAGGTGAGATTAGAAATTCTATGTTTTTAAATTTTGAGTCTCTATCATGTTCAATTCTTCCAAAACGGCTACAGAAGCAGAAAAAATGAGTTTTGTTCATGAGAAGAGCTTGTGAGCACAGAAAGGAATGGGCAAAATAATTTCTGCCAACATCTTTGGCCAAAATTGGTAATTTGGTTATACCCAACTACAGGGGAGGCTGGGGAATATGGTCTAGCTATATCCAATATGAAGTATAGGTGGATTTAGTGATCTGCCACATATTCTGATTTTTTAACTTTGCAAATGAGAAAATTAATGTTTAGGCAGAGTTTAATACAGGTGATATGGTGATGTTCATACCAAGAAATAATGACACATCTGCAAAAAAAAAGAGAGACTACATGTATAATGGCATAATTTGGCGTGAACATACTTTATATACAGAGTTACGAAAAATTGTGCTGTAAATGGATAATAATGAATGTAATGCATTCCACTATTGTCATGTATGTAATAAATAAATAAATAATAAATAAATTTAAAAAAAGAAATAATGACAGCCCTAAGACTAGAGTCCAGCTTCTCTAATTTTTATTTACTTCTCTTTAAGCAATTCTATGTAGAAAACATGGAGAATAAATGATTATTATATAGAGTTTTCCTAAATTATTAAATATTTTGGTAGATAATTATTAAAGACAATTTGCAAAAATTTGAAGATGTGATGAATCAGTATGTAATTACTTAGCATTCTGATTTAAAAGAAGTAGACCAAAGGTCTCTATGTGTGTTGAAAGGACAAATGAAATACAGTCTTTCTCTAATGTAACATTAATAAAAATCAATTAATGTAAGTACAGTCCAATTGTAAAAAGACATTTGAGGCATATGTAGGTCCTAGATGTATCACTTTAATTAGAAATGTATGTTATTACATTATCACTTATTTTAACTAAATATAAGCTTAATGTCATTAGATCAATAGCACTTGAAAGAAAAAAAAATGTCATTGTGTCTCAGATGAATTGTGTTCATTCTGACATTCATTAACCTTTATCTAGATGATCTACTTCAGAGAGGCCTGTGTGACCATGGGGCGGGGTCACTCAGCATGAATTTGCCAAATGCAACTGTACTGATTCAGGTCCTAGACACTCAATTCTGTTTTCACATTAGACTGCTCAGTTCTCATTAGTCCAAAAAAAAAAAAAAAAACCCAAATATTTCTGTTTGCTTATTTTTGCTTTATACTCACCTGGAAATTGATATACTTTTAATCATGGTTCATTTCCTTAATTATGCCTTTAAAATATGAATATCTTGTTTACTAACTTTTCTAAATGGAATAAGGTTTCTGTTTTTTTGTTAAGTAGAAAGCCTCATAGTGATTAATTTTGGAATTATAATACACCTGTAAATGTCTTATATGTGACTTTTAAACATATACCTTTTACCATGGAAATGAAAATACACGTTTCAATCATTGGTTATTTTCAGGACACAAATACCAAAGCACACTTTGATAAATTCAGATGCTAGAGTCAGGTGGCCAGGTATCTTGCACCATTCTACATAACTGTAGAAAGATTTTGTGGATTGAAGGGGTATAGTTATGAAATCGATGATGTATGACAGTCCCAGATCTAAGAGATTCTGTGGAGAAAGGCAAAGTACTCTATGGTAGGTAAGGTAGTTGCATTAAAGTAATCAGATTAAGTATTGAGGGGGCAAAAGATAGAGTGTTATGAAATTTTAATGAAACATTATGAATTAGGAAACAAATAACATAAATGAGAATTTATAGGTTGGAATTTTAAATTGGTGGTCTATGGGAATAGTCACATATTCATATAAAGATGATCATTTATGTATCAGAATTTTAACTAAAGGCCAAGGTTTTATCATATATCACTTTCACATTCACACGTACATAATCATAAATATACTGAATGTGCAATATTGTTTTTGACTTCTGTAGGTCATTTTGTTATCATTTTGTTATTATTTGCAAAGCTCTGAGGTGAAAGGACTCATATGTATAAAATATTTGACCTCCTTGGAAGAGAAGAAATGTTTCCAATCAAATCATCATTATTAATGGGCATAAGTATTAAGCAATAACGAGGCATTCAAAGTGGAACAAGGACCTAGGAATTAAACCAGAGACTCTGCATCTAATAGAAGAAAAAAATAGGCCCTAATCGTCATCATGTGTGATTAGGCCCCAACTTCTTTAATAAGACTCCTGTGGCACAAGAATTAAAACCAAGAATCAAGAAATGAGATGGACTCAAACTGAAAAGTTTCTTCTCAGCAAAAGAAACAATCTTTGAGGTGAATAGAGAGCCTACATCCTGGGAGCAAATTTTTACCCCTCACACATCAGATAGTGCACTAATCTCTAGGGTATATAAACAACTCAAAAAGCTAAGCACCAAAATAACAAATAACCCAATCAATAAATGTGCCACGGACCTGAACAGACACTTCTTAGAAGAGGATGTACAATCAATCAACAAATATATGAAAAATGTTCATCATCTAGCAATTAGAAAAATGCAAATCAAAACTACTCTAAGATATCATCTCTCTCCAATCAGAATGGCAGCTATTACAAAGACAAACAACAATAAATGTTGGGCTGGGGATGTGGCTCAAGCGGTAGCGGTAGCGCGCTCGCCTCGAATGCATGCTGCCCGGGTTCGATCCTCAGCACCACATACACACACAGATGTTGTGTCCGCCGAAAACTAAAAAATAAATATTAAAAAATTCTCTCTCTCTCTCTCTCTCTCTCTCTCTCTCCCTCTCTTAAAAAAATTCTTTAAAAAAAACAATACATTTTGGCGAGGATATAGGGGAAAAGGTATGCTCAAACACTGTGACTGCAAATTGGTACAGCCATTATGGAAAACAGTATGGAGATTCCTTGGAAATCTGGGAATGGAACCACCATTTGATCCAAATATCCCTATCCTTGGCCTATACCCAAAGGACTTAAAATCATCATACTACAGGGACACAGCCACATCAATGTTTATAGCAGCACAATTCACAATGGAATGTGATAGATATCATTATTCTACTGTGGAGCCAACCTAAATACCCTTCAGTGGATGATTGGATAAAAAACTGTGGCATATATACCCAATGGAATTTTACTCAGCAATAAAAGAGAATAAAATCATGGCATTTGCAGGTAAATGGATGGTGTTGGAGAAGATAATGCTAAGTGAAGTTAGCCAATCCCAATAAAACAAATGCTGAATGTTTTCTCTGATATAAAGAGGCTGACTCATGGTGAGGTAGGGAGGGGGAGCATGAAAGGAATAGATTAACTCTAGATAGAGCAGAGGGGTGGGAAGGGAAGGGAGGGGGCAGGGGGTTAACAATGATGGTAGAATGTGATAGACATTATCCAAAGTTCATGTATGAAGGCACGAATTGGTGTCAACATACTCTATATACAACCAGAGATATGAAAAATTGTGCTGTATATATGTGTAATAAGAATTGTAATGCATTCCACTGTCATTTTTTTTTCAAATTTAATAAAAAATAGGTATTTTATCATTAGTTTATGAGGAAAATATAGCACAATCCTTTCTCTAAAAAATGACAAATTTATTTTTTTTTTCACTTAGTTGCTCAGTTAATGTCAACAATAGAAGAAGTTCAATGAACCCAGAACGTCATATATCTGGCCTTGAAAATTTAGGAAAAATAATTCATCTAGTGTAATCTTTGTTTGAAATAAATATATACAATTATTATGTGTCAATTAAAAAAATTGAAAAATAAAGATTAAAAGTAAACACACTCAGCTCCTACAACCCATACCTATTTCTTCCTGGGGGACCTTGGGTGATAAAATTTCAAACATGGAAAATGTTGTTTCAATTTGTTCATTTTAAATTATGACTACAAAAATCTTTCTCAGAGTTTCCATGACTCCTATGACTTGAACTACACTGAAGGCCAATGAACTACTCACTACATTTTCACTAAGGTCTTTGATCTCTAGAATTCAATAGCCACATGTTTCACTTAATCGACCTGCCAGTGTTACAATTAATTCCCTCACATTCTTCAGAAGTTTATTTCTGGCCAGTCTCCATCTTCTTTGGTCCCCAGATTTTCCAAAATTTTTGATTCCTTATAACACATGGTCAATAAAGAAATGTTATTAAATCACATATTGTCAGTTTTAAAAAAAAAGAAACAGTGAAATTTAATAAATTTTTGGATATTTATATGATGTATAATTTTTACAAATATTTATATATTTATAATTTTCAATATGTTTTGAGGTCCTTCTCAATTTTTTTTAATCAATTGTTTTTCAATTGCTTCTTAATTTTCTTGTTGGAATGAGAAAAATAAGGTTTATATGGCATCAGAATTTATCTTCTTTTATCATCAGTTTATATTACAGTTGTTCGGGAAAAGTGAACTTCAGGAGATCACGTAAAATTAGGTACCCCTTTGTAATTCAGCATAATTCTGAGCAAAAAGGCAAAGAAGGCCTAGTGGATTATAACAACAAGGTTTACAGAAATCTTAACAAACAAAAATCATAGCTAAAGCAAAATATCTGAGTAGTATAAAATAAATAATAGGATATACCCAAATGGTAGCAGTTAAAAAAATAATAACAACAATGTCTGGGGAACCTAAAGCCTTTATCATTTTACAAATAGTTAAACCTAAGGGACTAAGTATGGTATCAGTTGACAAGAATATTGGAGCTTTCTGGAGCCAGCATTTCTAAGCCTCTATTGTGAGTATAGTTGAGCAGTTTCAATGTGTCCTTGTTTGTATTCAGGAGGGAAAGAAAATGTACTACAAATAGAGACCAGAAAGAAATAAAGATTTAGAAAAGCTATAAAATCTCTGCAGTGTGAGTCATCCAGTAATTGGAGCTGGGAATATGAGAAGAATGTCATGTTACCTCAAGTTCATTAGAAAATCTGTTGGGTCTCCACTGAACACTGTATTTGTGGGTTCCCAGTTAACTCACCTACTGGCACGTCACACTGTATTATTGTTAAAAGGGTAAGCAAGAAACAATGAGAGACTAACCTGTTACTCAGTGTTATAAACGGATTCGTGTTCCCCAAAATTCATATGTTGAATCCTAAACCCTACTATGACTGTATATGAAAACAAAGATTTTCAAGGCAGAAACTAAATGAGGTAATAGAGGTGGACCTAATCCTAATAAGAATGGTATCCTCATAAGACAAAGAGAAGACACTAGAGTGAGTCCCCTTTCTCTCCCTCTCTCTCTCCCTCTCCCTCTCTCTCATTCTCTCTCTCCCTCTCTCCCCACCCTGCTCCCTGCCAGAGGAAAGGATACAAAGCAACAAAGTAGTCATCTATAAGCCAGGAAAGGAGGCCTCACCAGAAATCATCCCTGCCATCACCTGAATCTCATAAAATTAGACTGATAAACTGTGAGAAATAAATTTCTGTTAAAGGCAGCGGATCTCTGGTAATTTGTTAAGGCAGCTCTGGCAGACTAACGTGTTCAGTGAGGATGAGAAATCTGACATTTGCCTCTATTTTGTTTATTCTTAATCACACAAAAGACAGGCTTCTGACCCAGGCAAATCCTGTTTTTGAAGCAACATCTCCAATTGGAAAGGTAGATGGAAACCAGATCTCTGATCTATACATGAATTAGAAGACTATCTCACATCATAAGATCTATTTCAGGACCATTAACCTGTATTGTTGACTTAAAGATTAGTTATGGGTTTTTTTTTTGGAAATTACAAATAAAATCCCTTCAGTAGATGAACAGATAAAGAAAATATGGTATATATAAACAATGGAATATTATTCACCATTAAAAGAGAATAAAATAATGGCATTTGCAGGTAAATGGACGGAGTTAGAGAATATAATGCTAAGTGAAGTTAGCTAATCCCAGAAAACCAAATGCTAAATATTTTCTCTGATATCAGGATGCTGATTTCTTATATGGTTGGGGAGGGGAACATGGGAAGATTAGGTGAACTCTAGATATTGCAAAGGAGTGGGATGGGAAGGGAGGGGACACTGGGGTAGAAAAGATGGTGGAATGAGATAGATAGACATCATTACCCTAAGTACATGTATAAAGACACGTATGGTGTGACTATACTTTATATACAACCAGAGATATGAAAAATTGTATTCTATGTGTAATATGAATTGAAATGCATTCTGGTATCATTTATAACAAATTAGAATAAAATAAAGTTAAAAATCCATATTAATGAGAGCATAAGATATTGATCATTCTGAAGTGCTGTGCAATTTCCCATTTCCCTAAATGGACCAGGTTGTTCCATTAGGGCATTGAGGCTAATGGTGGTTGACACTAAGATAGACATATTAAAACTGCTCAAAAAGTCTGTGGGAAATGAAGAAAGAAAGCAGGAAGAAAGGGAAAAAGGAAAGAAGGGAGGAAGAATGAAGGAGAAAAATGAGTTAGGGAGAGTACTTGCTGGCATAATTGCAAGTGAAATCAGCTCCAAGTCTGTCTGGGTAAAATGAAATACAACATACCTATTTATTAAAAATGAATAAATATTTAAATCCAGGGACTAGACATTGATGACAATGCACTAAAAATGATAACTTATAATTGACTTCAAGGGACCAACACCTCTGACCAAGGGAACACTTAATAGAAGCAGACTTTTGAGAAGGGAAGGTGATATTGGGAAGCGAGGCAGACAGTGGGAATTTATGTTGTCATTTATTTGTGGCATTTACATTTTGATTGACTTTCTAATATTTCAGTGAGATGCCTTTTCAATGCATCAGCATCTTAATCCAGTGAATTAAAATCCTTCATGGCAGTCTGTGCAACACTGAGACCTGGCTCTAGGGCAAGCAAACTCTTTTTTTGATTCTGCATGTTATTCAGAGTGGAATCTACAATCCAGCTAGAACCTTGATGATTTGGATTGCTATTACTTCTTTCCTCTCACTTCTTATTTCTTTCCTCTCCATGTGCCCTGTCTCAGACACATTTTGTTGTTCTTCAATTTTTTTAAGACTATTTCTCTTTTAGGGCCTTTAAAAGGACTATTTCTAATTCTTAGAGTACTCTGTCCACATGAAAGCATGACTTACTTCCTTCAAACCTTGCTGAGATGTCACCTTCCTAGTAAGATCCCATTGGACCAGTCGTCTTCCATTGCCCTCCTGTCTCTGAGATGTACTCTTCACCCTTCTCTGATTGCTGTTCCAATCATGTGGATTGTAAACAGTGGACAGCATCTCCAAGAAGTCCTTGGGTTCAGTCCATAGCAGGCGCCTGCAAGTTATCAGAAGATGGCGGAGAGAGGCTTCAGGGTTCTTCCTGCTTCTTCCTTGCTGTATGTTGGCAGTTCTGACAGTGGATGTCTCTAACTTCAACTTTGGCAGCTTATCTATTTTACATGGCCCCATAGGGCTCCATTTATTAATAATTCTTTCATCATCCATTTTCAGGCCTAGGGATACAAACAAGTTTCTGCTGGTACTAAAGACAAAATGCCTTAAAAGTCTTAACCCAGGTTATCTTTCTCCAAATAGCCAATTCATTAGTCTCTTTAGAAGCCTATCTGAATGCACTATCCACTTTCAGGTCAGATTCAGAATGAAAGCCTACCCAACTGACCTTTGAAAAGATACTTTCCTCTTCTCCCCTATCCTCATCTCTTTTCTCTGGTATAGATTTTTTTTTCCCAAAGCATTTATAATCTTCATAATATCATTTATTAATTTATTATGTTTGTTATTTGCAATCTGCCTCCTTTTGGTAGAGACATACTAATAAAGCAAGGGTCTTGCTATTTATGGACATGTCTCAAAAGTTTTTGAAGAGTTTCTATATTTTAACCTTGAAGAATGTGTTTACTCCTTTCTCTTTGGTCCTAATAGACTATCGGGAATAGTAGACTCAAATAGTAGACTCAAAATGGATATTGTGTAACCTGTGAAATGCAATGTAAATAAGTTCATATATTTATATATAAGGTTAGCTAATCTTTTTGCTTTTTTTTCATTTACTAATATTTGGACTTATTAGT
Source organism: Marmota monax (assembly GCF_021218885.2). Lineage (NCBI taxonomy): Eukaryota > Metazoa > Chordata > Mammalia > Rodentia > Sciuridae > Marmota > Marmota monax. Next base: position 11,750,160 of record NW_026695241.1, read on the forward strand.
CAGAATGGTTTAGGGTGCACTGCAATAGCAAAACCAAAATTTCCGGTATATAAAGTAAAAAGGATATAGCAATTTTCTATCATTGATCTCAGACTGGCACGGTCTCTGATCTATGCCTTTTTTTTACCCAAGGAGTCTCCAGCAATGCCTCCACCATTTGAAATGGCACTGATTTCTATTGTATGGGAAATGATACCTAGAGAATCACCTATGGCTCAATCATTCCTTTCTTTCTGCTCTCATATCATGAGCTGAAGCAAGGACCTTGGCCAGCAAGGACTATTTGAATAGAGGGAGAACGTAATTGCACCCTGTGCCCAGAAGCAGGTAAAGCAGAAATATTGGTGTTGGATGTGAATAACTAACCACAGAATCTGACAGCTTAGGCTGATTAATATATGACAGATGTTATTAAAAGACATATTATCAATATTCTTAAGAATATATATGTGTCATATACATTATAATATAATATGTAAGTTTTACATTATGCACTTGCATAAGTATATATATATATATCCTATTAAGCACAAATTACTGAGCAGGTAACAAGTTAGAGCAATATAGAATAATTAAAAAAAATAGCTTCGTTATCTTCAAGGTTTATGCAATTTATAGGAGGAAAATGTTTTTAAAACACTAACATTATTCATTTTAATTGTTTTTAGTTGTAGATGGACAACATGCCTCTTTTTTATTTGTTTATTTTTATGTGATGTTGAGGATCAAACCCAGTGCCTTACACATGCAAGTTAAGCACTCTGCCACTGAGCTACAGCCCCAGCTCATATTATTCATTTTTGATGACTATCCTGTTTAAAATTCTTGCTCCATATCCTTAAGGTCAAAATATTTCTTGAACATTTTAAAAATAAATTCATCTTAAATAAAATTTAACAAAATTTCAATAAAATAAATCTAAAAAACCCCCAAATGCAAGCATATTAAATTTATAAACAATATTTTTTGGCTATTATAAGGATTTCCCAGACCCTCCATGAGCCATGGAAAATAACACAAAGTTGTTACATGCTGTTTTTTCTTTGAGAAGACCATATGGATCCAAAGATACAAGTGCAGCACTATCTTATAAGACTTATGATGTTATCTGCTTTCCAAGGCTCATTCTTGTTCTTTTTTCCCCAGTTTGTATGCAACATGGTCATTTTTCAAGTATTTTAAGTGTTAACTTTATGCCTGCCCCAATAAATTTACAAAAATTCTTCACATTTCCTCCCAAAGAATCTGTTCAAATCACAGATTTATTGCTCCCTAAATAGCTAAATTTCAAACAGATCTATACCAATAATGATAATCATACTAAGTATGGAGTGAAATAAGGAACATGAAGCAGGAAATAAAATTATTTTTCTCCTGTGCTTTTGAGGTTTTCCAAAAGCAAATTATGGATACAATACAGGTAAACAAATTCAGGATTAACCTGAAAAGAAAACCTGTAATAAAATGTCTTATATTTGTTGAGACAAATATTTTAATATCTTCAGCATATTTTTTGATGATGTTGTTGTTTTCTACTAAATCACACTGTAGAAAATAACCATGACCAATATTGGGGACAAATTACCATTTTGACTTTCACCTTCTGCCAAGAGGACATATCACTATATTAAACAATAAATGTTTTCTGGAAAATTGTTAAATTCAAGTCTCTTAATTCTTCTGAGAGCAAATGTATAACCATAAAATATAAAAAGCCCTGAGGCTTTCATAATGATGATATTATATGGAGAACAAATCCCAGAGTTGGTTACTAAAAGCTATTAACTATTAGTTAACTATTGCTGTTTAAACTATTACTAGAGAGTATAACAATTAGCATGAAATGTTAGAAATAATTTTATAACATTGAAATATTCCAGTTATGTGGATTAGCCAAAAACATTTTGCTTGCTGTTCATACGTTGCCTGAAATATATTTAAGAGCCTGTTGCAGAGCAGAACAATAGAATTCTAGTATTAAGACTTGAATTATTCCAGAATCCTACCTCTAAAAAAAGGTTTCTCATCCATTGAAAATTTAATTTCATCCTGCCACTAGAAGGAGTTCTAACAGTCTCTGTGAGTATTTCATAAAAGGTAGTTGTCCTATAATAGGACAGAGCCATCTCCCAGTTCACAAGAGCAGACTGTGAAAATGAAGTTAATGTTTGTTCGTTTTATTTGTGTTCCTGTGAGTGATCAGCTGGACCAATCTGCTTGTCTTCACTTTTTGAGGACCTTTCTGACTCCCCAGCTTGGGTTTAAATACCTTGATTTTTTTTTTATCTAATCTGAGACAAAATTTGACTCATTGTGCTTAAATCACAATTTTCAATAATATGCTGTTTTTTCTACATTGCACTCCCTGCCCTACCTTTAGACTGATGGTTGCATAAGTAAATTAGTGTATTGATCAGTAATCATTTTTATGTAAATGGAAATTTTTCCTGGAGATAGTCAGAAATAACTATCTATACACATCATATTCTTATATATGAAAACAAAGAAAGCTAAGCAATTTCATGACATTTTGAGACTCTTGTTTTTCCCTGTTGCATTCTTTCTCATGTCTCATTTGCTGTTGCTGGTTTAGCCCACTAGAACCTATAGATCAAATCCACCATGATATCAAGGTATACAAGAATCATAGAAGCTTAAGATGGTACCTCTCTCTTGAGGTGTGTTAGAAGTAATCAAAATCTTTAAGAAGTAGATTGGTTTATCAAAGTTATATTTTAGAAGATACTAAGGGATATTATTTTGAAGAATAGCTGGGCTCTTGTCATTAATGAAATTCTTTTTTCTAGATATACTTTCTAACACATAAGGGCAGTTTTAAGGAGGTTATAATACTAGTACAGACTATAACATGCAAGTACAATTTGCATTATCAACAACATGTTTATTATATTTTTGAAATTATATAAAGTCTCTAATTTGATACCTTACTACAGTCCTGGGATTTTATGTTTTCCATTGTCTAAATTTTCTTCCCTATGGAGGTCAGATGTTAAGGTTGTCCCATGGTTTCTCCCTCTGATATCTGTTCCTTTGTATAATCCCGGCTACCACTTTCCCTTGACTGTGGTTGGGACAGGTGACATCCCTCCAAAAAATGGGACATGTCAAAGATGACAGCATGTCACTTTGATTACATTATCTTACCCATGACTCTGTATTGTTCCAAAACTTGACCTGTCCCTTGTTCTTTCTCTCCTCTAGAGGCTTGGAAAATAACAAACTACTGTGAACCCTACAACCATGATGAAATTCATTCTGCAAACAATCCAAAGAAGATGGGCATCAAAACTTTACTGAGCCAAGCCTCTGATAAGAAACCAGTCTAGGCTGCCACCTTGAGTGCAGACATAAGACACCCTAAGCAGGGGACCCATCTGAACTCTGCCTGGAGTCCTAGACTCTTAACCATAGAATGTGATATCATAAAAACTTTTTTTTAACTTCTTCATTTATGGTAATTTGTTATCCAACATAAACAACCAATACACTAACTTACTACCTAATTCTAGGCCAATGTCAAGATTAAACAAGACAAAATAAAACAAAAACCTAATAGAATTTGCTTAGATCTTGCATACAGTGAATAGTTAATGTTGCCTTAATATGTTATACTCAGAACAGCTGGTAGTATGAAATATTGGTAACTACCACGGGATGACAGTTTACTACTGTACAAACAAAAACATATGTGAGACATTACTAAAATGTTCCTTCCCTGGCTGATGTTTACTGTATCCATATCTGCTTAATAGCCAGGGACAGTAAATGGACCCATCTTGTAACATTGCTTCAGGGAAAAAAAAAGTTAAAAGTGCAATATAAGTATTGGGCACAAATTCGTTTTATGCGGAGTTACAGTATTCCCAAGCAGGTCTATGTGTTTGCCATGGTTTAAAGCAACATATTAATATAAGCCTTTTTTTTAATAAAAGGCCATATAACTAAGAAGTACAGGAAAAGTTTACATAAAATGTTAAAGGAACTCAGATTGACTTGCATGACTTTTCTCCTTTTGAATTGCATCTAAACTTTATTTATTTATTTATTTTGCTTTTTTTCTAACCTGCTTCTCCCTCCCCACCACACTTTTACAGATAAGTAGCTGAACAGTACCTAAAAGCAGTTGTGATGCTGTGCCCTCACCATGAAATTCTTTTCAAAGTTTGTCTTTGGTGCTTTACACTCAGAAACTTAAATGTAGCTCCTTCTCTTTAGAATCCTTTATGTTGTGTACCTTGCCCAACTACTCCATTTATTTTCCTCTAAAAAGTTTTCCAGGTTATAATATTTACAATCACTTATACTTTATGTTCTCACTCAGAAATATAATTAGGTTTCATTGGGGACACATTTTAGACTGTAATACCTTAACCACACATAATCTAATCATGTTGTTAGCACCTTGTATCTTGCATTCTTTAAAGATACATATTGAAAAGGATAGATTTCTAAGATGCTTATGTGATAGGCGGAAAGATAAACCCTTCCAAAGATATTCACCTGCCTAGAAAGGTGAATGTCTTATATATGGTAAACAGAACTTGGAAAATGGATTAAATTCAATATCTAGAGACGGAAGAGATTATCGGGGGGGGGGGGGCAGGAGAGTGCAGCAGAGTCAGGCTTGCTTCAGTAGTACTATCTGCTCTTGTGGTAATGATCCATGCCTGATAGATCTAAGCCACTCCATGAGACCAGCATTAGTCCTTTCACAGGACGGGTCATGACCCAGTCATCTTTTATTGGGACCAGTGTTTTCAAGGTCCCACCGTCTTTCAATATCATTTCACTAGGGAGCAGGCTTCCAGCACAATTCTGGAAGACAATACTGTATCCAAATCATAGCACTTAAGAAGCCAGAGGGGCAAGGAGAAAGGAGCCTCCCTCCTAGTGTCTCTAAGTGGAACACTGCCCCATGGACACTTCCTAGACTTCTGACCTCAGAACTTCAAGAGGAAAAAAAAAATAGATCTCTTTTGAGATCTATTTTTGGTAATTTTTACAACAAAAATAGGAAACTAACACAGTTTATGAAGGAATGTTAAAATTAGCTTAGAAGGTTTCGAAAGTAAAAGATCTTAGGGACCCAATGTGACTGAATTATTTTTCTTGGATATGTGCAATGACTTATAACCTTTGTCTATGTATGTAGTTAATAACCTGTTTTCTTTTTTTGATAAAAAGTATCATATTTATAGATTAGCATGTCCATACTGGGAATATATGCCTTTGCCTCACCAAAGTGAAGGCATGTAGCCCCCTATTTTTTTTTTATTTATAGGTTTGGGCTCTTTCTTTCTTTCTTTCTTTCTTTCTTTCTCTTTCTAGTCTATTGGGTTCATCACTAAGAAAAATAGATTTATTATATGGATGTTTGATGTAGATAAAATACCAAGGTTTTATTTCAGTGCCACAATCTCTGGTGTATTTTAGTTGCTCACTCAAAAATGGAAGGAGTAGGCAGCACTCTTCTTTAACCCTGGCTCTACCTCTAGGGTCATTGAGTGAACTTAGCCAAATTCTCTAGTATGAAACCCTCTCCTGAATTCTGCAATTCCCCCTTAGTGTGCAAAGGCAGCCTATCCAACAAGCTGTTGCATGGATCCTATTTTGTGTACTTCTAGGTCTGTTTATCCTCTGACCAACTTATTTTATGAATTTCATGACTACTCTTTGGGTAGAAACCTTTCTTCATAAATTCTGGTGAATTCACTCACGTGGCAGTATGAATTTAGTTTAGTGCAAAGCCCAAATATAAGTTAAATATATTCATCTTCATTAACTATATTTAATATAGAATTAAAGGAAAACTTGCTAGACATATTTATGTATACTAGCTATTCTTATGAGCTAACATGTTTACTTCTAAAAATAACAAACAATGAACTGAATAGGGGCAAAATATCGGCAAAGCCATTTGATAAAAAACATTTGAAGCTGAAAGTATCTAACATCTGTTTATTTTGTTTCTAAGTTAATATAGTGAGGTTAATGTTTTCATGTTTAGGTAGGAGAGTCAATTAATAAATAAGTTTATTGTGAAACTTTATTAGCAAAATGCTAAAAAATTAAAATTAGAATAAATCAAGTCCCTGCCTTATGCCTTGTACATAAATGGTTCTATTTCTACTTTTTTTTATTTGACTCTCTCTCTCTCTCTCTCTCTCTACACACACACACACACACACACACCAACACATACACATATACACACACCTATGAACTCACCATCTACAAAGAGAGCTGGAATAGTTCCAGTAGAGATCTACATTTCTTTCTCTGTAATACCATCCCTCTGCCTTTCCAAAATGATGTTTCTTTTTAAAAATATTTTTATTGTGCTCATAGTTGTCTTGCTTTTATTTAGTTAACATTTTACATAAACATATTGCTCAGGTACATTTTATCAAAAATGAAACATACTATAAGTAATCTTTCAGTCCATGATATTGTCTATTTTATATTGTTAAAATTCATGTATGTACTGGCGTATAGTTACAGTTCATTAATCTTATTCTTGGTATATTTTCATATTTTAATTCAGTAATTCTCAACCTTGGTAGAAGAATTTATATATGGGGCTGAATAAGTCTTTGTTGGGTGAGACTGTCCTTTATAATATGTTTAGCAACATTCCTAGCCTCTAACTACAAGATGCCAGTAACATCTCTCCAGTTAGGATGACCAAAAGTGTCTCCAGAAATTTCCAAATGTGCAAAAAAAAAAAAAAAAAATCACTAGAGACAAAAACCAATGTTCTAACACATCACAATCCACTTATCCATTGTATTTCGCAATGTGCTCATGGACTATTTTCACATTTTGTGTCATTCTTATAAGCTTTTGGAAAAATTATCATAGTGTGTACCTTGCAAATATTTCTCTAAGGTGAGGAGTTGTTGGTTTGTAAAACATGTAATCATAGACCTTTATGTTAGAATGTCAGAGAATTTCCAGGATCATTGCCCTGACTTATACTTCTACTTGCTTTTGAAGACAGCTTAGACAGTCACAGTTTCACCAGTACTTCTATTTTAGACTTAATATTTGTAAATGCCAGTTCAATAATTACAAAACAATATATTCTTGTGATTGTGAATTTTATTTCTCAAATTACTCTTGATATTGAATGTTTCTTCATAGTGCAAGATAAAATATCTCATAGTTCTTTTGATAATTTGTTCTACTTCCTCTGTGAAAAAGAATCTTTGCCATTTCCCCTCAGTGTACTTGAACCTTTCCTTGATAGTCCATTGCACATGTATCCTTAAAATTGATTTATTTTGAGGGGGCATTGTGTCTCACGCCTGTATTCTCAGAGGCTCAGGAGGCTTAGGCAAGATGATTCCAAGTTCAACGCCAGCCTCATCAATGTGGGGCACTGAAAAAATCAGTGAGACCCTGTCTCTAAACAAAATACAAAATAGGACTGAGGATGTGGCTCAGTGGTTGATTCTCCTGAGTTCAATCCCCAGTACCAAATAAATAATAATAATAATAATAATAATAATAATAATAATAATAATAATTTTACTATTATATAAGGTACAAGTGTTTTCTTTCAGTTTATAACCTATAATTACTATACCACTTTTTCAAAGACACAGTTTTAGACCTTAGTACAGATAAGTTTTATTTTTTTTTCATGCATTCATGTTAAAATAATTTTTCTTTACCAGAAAGCTACAAAGGTGTGGTAACCTGTGTGTTCCTACCTATTTAAATATTTACTCTTGACATATGTGTGGTAATATACCTGGAGTTGGTACTTTTGTGTGTTGTCATGTGTAAATACTGCTTTGTTTGTATTTTTCAAATGCGTAACTATTTTGCTCTGTTAATTAGTAGAAAAAGCTTCCTGTCACTCAATGATTTGATAAGTTCTTCTGTCATAAATCATCCATCCATGTAGGTGTAAGTTTGTTTCTAAACTCTTAATTCTCTTCTCTTTATCAGTTTATTTCTATGTTCTGACAATTGCTTAATCATAAATCTTTCTAGAAATAGGGCCTATATCCCACCCAATTCTTTCGTCCCCATTGGATATGGCTAGGCTACAATTGGTTCTTGGAAATTTTAAAGTCACCTTGGAAAATTCCATAAATTTGAAGCTTATTTCTTTAAAAAAATCAAATTATATTGAAGTTTAAGACCAATTTGAAAATACTTATATTAAATGTAATTTATACTACATTATTTCCATTAATACACAGATATTACATATCTCCATTTATTAGTCTTCTTTAATTTCTCTCTAGAAAGATTAATAATTTATCCCATGTAAGTCCCACATATTTTGTGTTTACATGTAAAAACTTGGTGATAATTTTTGTCAGTATCACCAATGATATTTTATTTGTAATATGCTTTCTTGATGTTTGTTGATATTTTACAGAATTGAAATTTAGTTTTGAATTATAATCACAAATCTTGCAACTTATTAAAAATAATTTGTGAACATTTTATTTTCATTTCTATATAGTCAGTGATATTATTGATAAAAAGTTTGTTTTCTTTTCTTTTTAAATTTCTTTCTGTGATTACTAAGCAAAATAAGGTCCCACAGAAGATATTCACATTTAAAACGCTAGAACCTGTGAATGATAAGGCAAAAGAGACTTTGTTTCTTCATAGTGCAAGATCAAACAACCCAAAGAAATTAAATCTCTGATTCTCATGCCATTGATTTCTCCTTATTTTCTTTTTAAACTTTCTAAGAAACCCAGAATGATCATGTGAATATGTGAATTTTCTTTTTCTTTCTGAAATATTCTGGTTTTCGTGTTAAGGTAATATGCCTCAGAATAAAAAAATGCAGTTAAAGTTCTGTTTGTGTGATTTGGATGACTTTATTTAAAATAGGGATTAAATTTTGAATATTGCCAGAACTTACCTATAAAACCTCTAGACTAAGAATCTTGTATGTCAGGACAGTTTGAATTACAACTTCTTAAAGATAGTACCATTGGCTGATTCTCCTTCTTTTATGTTCATTTTTTCTTAAGTATTTTTTTTTAAGTTATAGTTGTACACAATAACCTTTATTTTATTTATTTATCTTTATGTGGTGTTGAGGCTCGAACCCAGCGCCTTGCACGTGCTAGGCAAGTGCTCAACCTCTGAGCCACATCCCCAGCCCCAGCCCCTCTTTTATGGTAAATATGGTCAATTATTTTGATGTTACAGGTTGTTGTTTTTGTTTTTTGTACTAGGGATTGAACTCAGGGGTACTTGCCCACCGAGCCACATCCGCATCCCTATTTTGTATTTTATTTAGGACAGGGTATCACTAAATTGCTTAGCTCCTCAAAGTTGCCGAAGGTGGCTTTGGACTCACGGTTCCCCTAACTCAGCCTCCCTAACCGCTGGGATTACAGGCTTGGGTCACCTTGCCCAAATAATGCTACATTTAATTTTGTTTTTTAAATTTAAAAATTGTTAGGATAAAATCCTTACGTAATACGACCATATTATTTTCTTATATTTTAGTTTTTGCTATTATGCCCCTTTTAACTTTAAAACTCATAGTTAGACCCTTGCATTTGTAGAAAACTTTAAGTATAAACCTTATGCGTTAATCTCTAATCATGTCTCATATTTTCTTTGCAATAACTTTTATGCTTTATATTTATTTATCTTATCAATCTTTTTTGAAGTTTATTTATTTTATTACTTTTTCAGTCATTTTTAATGTTTTTATCTTTGATTTTATTTATTGTATCTTTGTGTTTTATAGAATTTTGCCCTTATTTTAAATATTCCCTTCATTATATTTGCTACTAGATTTGTTTTTTTCTTCTTTTTAAAATCTTCTGAAGTTACCAACTAGTTTGTTGATTCAAATATTCTGTCTGTTAAAATTTAAGTATTTAAAGCTATAAATTTTTCTAAAGAAATATTTCTACTATTTCTCATATATTTTAGTTTTTAATATTTGTGTGCACATAATATAAAACATAGTTTATTATCTGATCCACATATAATTTAACAATACATTTACCAACATCTAAAAATATTGAAATTTTTCAAATTTATTTTGTTAGTAACTTTTAGTATAATTTTGCTGAGATCAGAATTACAAAGTAGACTACATAAAAGCTATTTTAGGATATCAATTGTAACTTTCTAATGAAACAATATATACTCAATTTTTGAAAAATCATATTTGTACTTGAGAAAAATGTGATTTTGAGATATTGGATAATAACTTTTTCATGTCTACAAATGCCTTACTCTCTCTTTCTCTCTTTTCCACCATCCACAATTTTTTCATGTTTGATAACTATGTTCCAAAAACTTTCTTATTTTATACAATGATTGAGGAAGCATGTTAAAATGTTCCTATTTTTTTTTTTTATTAGGTTTGTCAATGTTGGTAACTGTGTCAAATTTTGCTTTATATAGTTGAAGACTGTTTTAGTCAGCTTTTTTTTACTGCGCTGCTGTGACTAAAGGCCCTGACTAGCACAATTATAGAGGAGGAAATATTTATTTAGGGGCACATGGCTTCAGAGGTTTTAGTTCATAGAAAGTCGTCTCCAATTTTGAGGGCTCAAGGTGAGTAGTATCCTATTTTCAGTTTGGGTCTGTTTTTGTATCATTCCATTTTATGTTCTTAGGCATATATTCCTAAGATCCTATAAATGGATTTTATTTTCTTCTTGTAAAAATCTAATCCAAATTCAGTTTTTAAAACCTTTTATGTTTATTGTAATGTTAATATATTTAATAGATTCCCACCCCCGCATCTTTCTAATTTCAATTGGACATAATTTGTTTTTTCATATATAATGCTATCTCACATTCAAAAAATTATGTACATCCTGTTTCAAATATCTTTTTCTCCATACCTTAATTATTATCCTATTTATAGAGTCTAGGTAGAATTTAATTTTTCTTTCATTCAGACTTAGCAAAATTCTAAACATAAAGCTGCCTTTAGGAAGACTTGTAATTATCAGAGCTCCTCATATCCCATCTTGCAGCCTCTCAGAACAACTTTCTTTTTTTTCTTCCTGAAAGTTGACTACATAGTGTTGTCTTCATATACTTTTAAGTGGAAGACATTTAAAAAATTATATTCCTTAAATGGTTCTTTTTAATTATATCCATGCTTTTGAATGCAAATGTTGCTAAATAGGCTCTAAGTTTTCTTTTGTCCTTTAAAAAATACTGTCCTATTTACTAGCAAATGCCATGATTTCATTCCTCTTTATGGCTGAATAATTTCCACTGGGTACATATATCACATTTTCTGTGTCCATTTGTCTGTTCTGGGGACTCTGAGCTGGTTCCATAACCTCTCTCTGGGGAATTGTGCTGTTGTAAATATGGATGTGGATGCATTCATATATTATGCTGATTTTAGATCTTGGAGGAGAGACCAAAATAAGTGGAATGAAGGGAGAGGAAGGAAGGAAGAGAAAAAAGAAAGAGGAGGGTCCTATGAAAATAGAAGAGAGATTAGTGGAGTAGAGGAAAAAAGGGAAAGGAGGGGAAAGGAGGAAAAAGGGAAAGGGGAAGAAGGGTGGAATGATTTGGATCAAACTTTCCTATATACATAAATGAATATCTTAAAAAAACTATAAATAAATACAAGAAAGATTAGTAGAAGAGAGGAAAGATAATAGGGAGAGGGAGTAGGAAAGGAAAGTGGGAGTACTGGGGACTGAATTGGAGCAAATCATATTCCATGCTTTTATAATTACGTCAAAATGAACATCGATATTACATCTATCTAGAATGAACTAATAAAAAATGTAAATACTATACCATTGACTTTCTTTAACCATTATGGCTGTTGTAATGTCTTCTGTGAAACTAATTATTTTTCCTTTTTAGGTGATTTGTTTTTTCTCTTTAAAAACTGTGGATTTGTCTGTATGTTATTTAGCAATAATAGTTTCTCTTCCATCTAGAATATTGTATTCCATTTCAACTTGGTGTTGTTTTCTTTAGTTATAAAAGATTTGTTTTCATTATGTCTTTAGTTTTTTTTTTTTTTTTTTGGTCTCTCCTTAGAATTGCCTGTAACCTGTACTTTAAAAATTTTGTGACCTTTTATATTTTAAGTATCTATTTAAGGTATAAGTTCTTCTTCTCTGCTTTCTTCTGGGATACCTTCAATCTTCCAATTATTAATTATTCTTCAGCTCTGTTTGATTTACTATTGAACTCTTTTTTTGTGTTCTTCAATTTTTACTCTCATAATTAATTCATTCAATTATTTACTATACATTCTTTATATTTTGTTGCCAGTATATTCTTTTATCTCTGTGCTTTCATTGTATTTAAAATTTATAATAGCTATGCTAGAAAAAAAGATTGTATTTTTGCAAATGATAGCAATTTAATTTTGATACCATTTATTGTAGGGATCCATCCTCATTTAAGAACAAATTTATGTATAAAATTATGATGAGCAATCTCAGCAATAAAGCAGTCTTGTATTTTGTGCTTTCATTGTACTTAAAATTTTAATGTCTTTGCTTCTGATTATATCCAGTAAAAAAAAAAAAATCTGTAACTAAAGTCCTCCTGACCTCACGTTTTTCTGTGGAATCTGTTTTTTCTATCTGCTAATGTGTCAGTCTTTGAGGGCTATGTTCTAATCTTGGTAAGCAAAAATGATTTTGAAGAAAAAAGGACAGTACTTGGCTTCTAGATCCTTTTGCAACTTATGTATCCATTTTAATATCTTTCTTTACTCAGGTATCTTCTTTACATTCTTTTATTTAGGAAAAACAGCCTGGATCTGTATGACACATCAGCCTCCAAAATTTAGCTATGGGTGACTTAATCTCAGAGGCTGGTTCTATACAGTAGTTTTCACGTAGCTTCAGAATTTGGGGCTTTTATGCTTCTAAGAAATCAATCCACTAGAAACTGTTGCCAGTTGTTGAAATGTTGGCCTTGGGTTTTTACAGTGAGGATGCAGGTGTTTATTTTCCCAAGGCATGTAGGACAGGTAAAGGCAAGTAGAAAACTTGGACGATGGACAGTAGATTTATATCTCACCCTTTAATTTACAGCAACTACCAATAACATTTCAAAATACTTTTTTCATCTTCACAGTTGATAATTTTTTCCTGGGTCTTATTTTCATTCCCTAGTTTGTTAGTCTTTTGGGAGGGGAACATCAATCAGAGTTAATTTAAAATGCATTATTTAATAGGTCTGTAAAATGGGTACTGATATTTTTTTGCTTATTTATTACTCTATTTATAAGGACTTTAAGATTCAAAGAAGTTGAATAACTTAATTCATGTCACGGGACTCCTAATTAGCTTAGCTTTACAACTACCAGTATTCTGGTACTATTAGCCATAAAACTTCTAACTGACTTTCAGGTTGAAAGAAAAACAAAACAAAACAACAACAACAACAAAATAAAATACAAGACTGCATTATTGCTAAGACTGCACATCATCATTTCATACAGAAATTTTTCTTAAATGGGAATTGGATCCCTACAATAAATGGTATGTCAAGATTAAATTTCTAGCATTTGCAGCAGATACAATCTTGGATTTTCTAACATGGATATTATAAGTGTGTGTTTTGATAAATATATATATGTGTGTGTATATATTTCATTTTAGTAAAATGTAAAAGTGAAAGTTTTAAAAAATAACATTTTCTAAGTTTTCTGCTTTCGTATCTTATACTCTGTTTACTGTAATGCTACATTGCATTATCTGTTACTTAAACCAAGATATAAAGTAATAATTCCAATAAATTTCACATCATGTCAGTCTCTCCTTTCTCATTGCATGTCAGCTGGTTATATTTGTTTGAAAAATTATTTTCAAGTTTTTTATAGACTGTCACAATAAGACAGGATATTGATTATTATATTATTTAGAATGGAGAAACTTTTTACCTATTTCTTATTATTCACTAATATTTATTATTCACTAATTTTATTGGAGACAAATTAAAATTCTGTCCTTTATGTTATTTTAATTTAATAATATAGTAGACAAATAAGATCTTGTAGCTATCACCGTATTAGGGTTCTTCAAAGGAACACAAACAAATAAGTTATCTCCATATAGACAGCAAAAAGTGTCTAAATATATGTTCAACATCATTTTCATTAATGAAATGAACACCACTGAAAGCGCACAGAATTCCACCTGCCTCCTCTTGGGGTTAGATAAGATAGATTATGAGGAAGAAAACATGTCACTTGATTTAACACAATTCTTTTCTTTTTCATAGGAACCCTCATAAAGAAAAGAAGATGTGAAAACAGTCAATTGCTTATAAAATGAATTGGATAAAGAATAGAAGTTGTGAAAAGACAACTAAATTATATGGGAAGGCTTCAGAGATAAGTTATTTAACAAACAAAGTCTGTATGAAATCCCCTAGCCCATGGCTTCTCATCTCTGAGGGCAAGAATGCTGTTATCTCTCATGTGGGAATTTAATCTCCTGTTTTTAAGTCACAGCATGAAGGTCAGAGTGATCTTCTTGGACCTGCCACCACATACTTATTAGAATGGATAAAATTAAAAAAAAAAAAAAAGAGTTGCAATGCTGTCAAGAATTCAGAGCAACAGGAACTCATGTCTTGCTGCTGGGAAAGCAAAATGGTACAGTCACTTCGGAAGACAGTTTGTCAATTTCCTGCAAAGCTAAACAGAGTCTTCCCCTACAATCCAGAAATTGCACTCCAACTGATTTGAAAAATTATGTCCACACACACACAAAAAAAAAAAAAAAAAAAAAAAAAAACTGCACACAAATATTTATGCAGCTTTTTTCACAATTGCTCCAAACTGGAAACAACCCATCTGCTGTCAAAATTGAATGAATCTGTGGTTCACCCATACAGTGAAAAACAATTGGCAGTTTTAAAATTACAAAAGGTCATGTAATAAAAACACATGAATAAATATTGAAGAAATATTGCTAAGTGTTGAAAGTCAGTATGAAAACAATAGATTGTACAATTTAATAAGACATCCTGAAAAGTGAAAAGCAATAGGGTGTAAAAAAGAAAAAAAGAGAGAGACCATTGATTTGCAAATCAATACAAGGGTGAGGATTCATATTTGTGAATTACTTATGAAATGATGAGTGCAATGCAAAGCATAATATTCCTTCAGTAAATGTGTATCATACCTGTGCTGGTCTTGTAGAAATTAATTCCATATATGTGTGTGTACATGTGTGCACATAAAGAGGCACCCATGCAAGCATATATGCATACACATATGTGTATGTAGTATGCACAAATGTAAAGATGTGTGCATGTATGTGTGCATATTTCTATGTGTGTGTACATATGCTTGCCTGTGTATCATGTGTTTGTGTATATACACATATATATGCCATGTATCATCAGGTTGTCTAAAAATTAAACATTTCACTTTATTTAATAGAAAAGAAATTCATATACTACTAAAAACATTGGTCAGACAACTGGAAGATAAGTCACATAATCCTTTTTTTTATAAAGAACAGTTTAAGAGTGTAAAACAAATAGATGAAAATCACAACTGAAATATATTTTATGATATCTTTACAAACTAATAAAATTTAACAATTGTATTTATTCTTCTATGGATGTATGATATCCTAAACTTTTTTTGTTCTTTCTTTTATATGATAAATCTTTAAAATATCTGTTGACCCCCAAAATAATCAAGGCATATTAAGAATTTAAGTTCAAAATCCTAGCCTCATTTTATAGAAGCACTTTTCTTTCCATAATAAAATTTTCTGGAATATTTTTATGCCTTCCAAAATTCATATGCTGAAATATTACCCAAATTTGATGTTATTAGAAGGTGAGACTTTTGGGAGACCATTAAATCATGAGTGTGGCACTCTTTTGAATAAGATTAATACCCTTATAAAAGTGAATCAAAAATGATATTTGTTCTCTTTCTCCATATAAGCACAAAAAAATGTCCATTGCCAAAATAGGAAGAATGACCTCACTCCACACCAACTCTGCATGCACTTGAATTTTCTAGCCCTAAGAATGGCATAAAATGAATTTCTATTGTGTACATCACTCAGAGGCCTACAGACTATTATTGCAGCCAGCCTTGAGTAACTGTGGATCCAGTAATAGGTACTGTAAAACAAAAATTAAATGTACTTAAATATTTGCTCCTAAAACTATTCTTTATAGGTTACCTTGATACTTTGCATATTTTCACTACTTAGTAAACTGTTTATGCATTGTTTGGAGAATTAAAACCAATGTTTCATATCTTACAGAACAATTTCTATTAAACTATGAGTTCCTTCTCAATACTGGAGTAAAAATTTCTAAATCTGTTGTGTATAGAAAATTATAGATAAGATTAACACATAGGTTGGGTCAACGTGTTTAGACAAGGTCTAAACACAAGGTCTAGGGACTAGTGTTCTTTTACTATTCCTACAAATATTTCAATACAAGCCCAAACTAGATTGCCCAAGACTAAGCAAAGTGATTGGTTTATATACAAGGACTTTATCCCCGCCCCCCCCTGCAATATTCTCATAGCAATGAATTGACTTTCATCATTCTGATAGTGTGGGTACAATGCATGTATCTATTGTAAGTTCCTTTTATTTTCAGTTCATATGAGTAATAATAAATTTCGTGCAGGACTTTTCATGGAAATTAATGACTGGTTGGAGTTAATGGACCAAAGAGCTACCCCTCCCAGGCAGTCATTAATCTCCAGGAATGCCTTAAACTGCAATTGCAATTGCTTAAATAAACGCTTGCAAAATAATTCAAAGAGAAATGCTATAGACCTGTACATGTCACAACAGAACAAATGGCAATTTCGATCCCAAATAAATCTCCACAGGGACAAATAATTTGTGTTTCAATTGTTCTGTCTTCTAAAATGCTGTGCAGCATTTACAACTTTTTAAAGGTGCCAACACAAATTGCATTTCTTCAGGATTCAGTATTGGATGAATTGTCCTAAAGTAGAATTTTGCTGTAAGTAGAAGAATCTAAGCAGTGCTTGAAGAAACCAATTTGTGATAGAATTATTTTTCTACCTAGAAATAACTTTAGAAAGTCTTCGAGCCAGAATGCTGTAATTTAAGATTAATCTGCATTAATCAATTGTCCCTAAAATGTCTTTATTGATAAAGTGATGGATTCTACATTATATCACTTATATATAATGCATAATAAACATTTTTGGTATTTTCTCCTTTTCAAAGCACTGTCATTCATTGACTTCATTTTGATAGAGAATTACTTTTTGCTCTTGACTTCCTTTCTTAGTTTTTGCCATAGTCTAAATGTCCGCACACCCCAGATTTATATGTTGAAATCCTAACCTTCAATGCAAGATGTTAGGAGACGCAGACTCTGGGGGTTAATTAGAACTTCAGGGTGGTAACCTATAAGTAGAATCAGTGCCCCACAAAAGTAAACCCAGTTTTCTTTCCTTCTGCACCATGTAAAGATGCAAGAAGATGTACTCTGCACCTACAAAAGGGTCCTCAATGGAATCCTATTATGCTGGTACCCCAGTCTCAGACTACCAGAACTGTGAGGCGCAAATTTCTGTTATTTATAATGAACCCAGAGCATCTGTTATTGCATCCCACTATGGCTAAGGTGGTTCTTTCTCAACTTTATTTCCTCCATTTCACTAAACGCTGGTGTTACTCTGGGAACATCTTCATCCTTCTCTTTTCTCTCCACAAATACAAGCCTTCAGTTGCCTTCAATGGGATGAAGACTAACCAAGGCTGAACTAACCTCTTTTCCACACAGTCTGCTACCCTGTCAGTGATTTCAATCTGAGTAAATGAGCATTCACATCAATTTCAGAGAAATCATTTGCAAAATTCTCTTTCCTTACAAAGTCCTATCAATTCTACTCAGAGAACAACATCTGGAATTCATCCACTGCTTGTCTCTTATGTAATAACCCCCAATCCTTTGTGACATTGCCTTTCACATGGATTGATGGGCAGCATAACTGATTTTTCTTTTGCCAGTGCTGTTCCCCTTCAATTTTCTTCTCTAGAGAGTGATCAGTGATCTTCCACAAAGGCAGGACCATTTTACTATACTACTTATGACCATTAATATTGTGCCTTTGTCTTTTTAATACAGATCATGTTATTTCATGTGGTTTAAAAAGGAATCAATGATCTGGCTTTCACTGATCAATAAAAAGAGAAACATAGCGAGTAATCATTATCCATTCAAAAATCCTGCCTTTACATATGCTGGTGGACATTTTCCAGTGTCCTAGCCTTCTTACATAATTGAGAGACTTCTATAAATGCAACTTATCAAATTATTTTGGCAAAGGTGAATGGATGTATGTGACTAGGTATAAGTATAAGAATATTCTTACTTCTGCTGATTTTAAAGATGAGAGCTGTCAAGTTGTGAACTATGAATAAATAGGGCCACATGGCAAAAGGATGAGGGTGATTTCTGGCCCACAGCCAGCAAAAAACCTTGGGCTCTCAGTCCAGAGACCTGCAAGGAACTGAATTTTGCTAACAACTACACCCATCTAAGGAAATCATCAGATGGGAATCAGTCTTGTTAGATATTCAAGATAATAGCAATGCAGGGGACCCCATCAATTTATGCCTGGATTTCTTCTGACTGACTTAGACTGTGATAAAATACATATGTATTATTTTATGATATTAAGAGTTCGGTAGCTTTTTATGCATCAGTTGAAATCCAATATACTCACCATATTTAATATTGAATGGACCATTGTTTTAAGAGTTCAGAAGAAATATTTTGAGTCCATATGGGTGGTTAAGTGTGAAAAACACAAAGCAAAAATTTATATGGTAAACACATAAATACACAAATATAGAAAGCAAAAATATTATTTTTATTTTAAGTGCTTTAGATAATGACAGAAAAGTGTTAGCTGTCATGGTAAAGCATAAGTGTGGAGCTAAAATAGTACTTTGGGGTGGGGGATGATAATTAGAATAAAATTTAAAAAAGTGAAAATTTCTCAAGTAAAGTAGAAAGAAGATAGATGGGGAACCCCAAGGGACATTTAAAGAAAAGAGAGCATTCACCCCAAATGTGGGTGAAATCCCTGAGTTGGAGAGCCAGATCCATAGTCATTCATTCTTATGTCACACTGTTCACAGTTGAGGGCATAGGAAACCAAACCTGCTAGAGGCTGGGAATTTAGAGCCAAACATACAACCATTGACTATGCTATTTGCATTTTACAGGTAAAGAAACTGAGGCACAATAAGCCTAAGTTCACTTTCTCAAAAGCAATAGTTTTCAGTTGTCAGGGACAGAAATAATTAGATTTGACTTTCTCCAAAAGCTCTATGTCTTTTATCCTGATTTATTTTGCACAGTGGAGTTAATGATTACATGGTTTATTGATATATCAAAACAACTACTCATTACAGGCAAAATGCTTTTGTGTGAGGAAAACAGTTTCTGCTTTGAAAATGAAACACAGATATTTGTATTTGATTTGGCTTTTGTTCAGTGTTTGGAATTATTCTGGCCTTTCAAATAAACATTTTTAAAGGTTGACAAAGTGTTAAACTTCAAACGGATAAGGACATTAATTTCCAGTTCCTCTGTACATCTATTATTAAGAATTCTTTCTGGAAGTTAGCAGCTTTTCACCTTATACATCAAGTTAACATGCAATTATCTCCTCATTGTGAAGAATGGGAAGGCTATCATGACAATTGATGGAAAACTCAGATAAAAGAATACAGTCTGTGAGATGCAACAGTCAGAGACAGTCAGTACTTTCTAGGAACTGAGACAGTTTAAAGGCTAATTTGGATCATCATCTAAACATTTTAAGTCCTGAGTGTCAGCAGAGAGAGTTTAGTGACTCACTCAGAGGCATTGAAACCCAAGATATAAACAGCACAGAGGAAAAGAAAAGTGAAAATGGGGAAATAAAAATAATATATTTCTATTCTATAGCATGCATTGGTTATAACAAACTCCTGAGGTGAATGTTTTACTACTAATATTATATTTCAGCTAAGGATACTGAGATCACTCAAATAAGATCATAATAGGCTAATTGATTGTGTAAAGTCAAAAACATCTGCAATTTCAGTTTCCCCATTTCAGTTACACACAGTCAAATGTGGTCTAAAACTTACAGATGAAAAAATTCCAGAAGTTAAAAGTTCACAAGTTTTTAATTGTATATTGTTCTGAGTAGCATGATAAACTTTTACACCATCCATCCTGCTATGTCCTGTCCCAGACAGGAATCTTTCTTTTGTGCAGTCTATTCTCAGTATCCATGCCTCCTGTTCCTTCGTCACTTAATATCCACCAGATCAACTGTGGTGGCCCTCAGTGCTTCTGTTCAAGCCATCCTTATTTTACTTAATACTGGCTCTGAAGTACAAGAGAAGTAAAGCTAGTAATTTTGATATACCAAAGAGAAAGCACAAAGTGTTTCCTCTAAGTGAAAATTGAAAATTTGTGACTTAATAAGGAAAGAAAAAAAATATCTTGTGCTGATATCACAGTGCCCATGTCATTCATCCCACTTCTCATCATGAGAGCATTGGATAGGGTCATCCCAAGAAGACAGAGTGGGTACAAGTATGTAAACTACTCTGAGAGACCATAGTCACATAACCTTATTACAGTATGCTGCTCTAATTGTTCTATTTTATTTTTAGTTATCAATACTGATCTCTTTCTGTGCCCAACATAGAGATACAATTATCCTGGGGGCGTATGCATAGGAGAGAAACAGCCACACAGGGTTAGGTACTCTCTGCAGTTTCAAAAATCCCCTGGACGTCTTGGAATGTATCTCCTCAGATAAGGGGGGACTACAGTAGTTTACAATTAGCACTTCACTTTGTTTTCACCTACATTATCTCATGGGCAAAGAGGAAGTAAGAAGTATATTGAATTAAAATTAAAAGAAAGAGAAAAATAGAGTGATATTTACCATAAGTGCTAATTGTTTGCTAGACACACAATCCACTATGGCCTGAGAACCTCCACTGAATTATTTAAGTATTATATAATATACCTGGGAGGTAACTGATATTTCCAATACATTATTGGAAATCAGAGCTATTGACTACTGCTCAGTAATTGTATGACAATTTAATAATTATTTTAACTTCTACACCTGTTTTTACTGTTTTAATATTTGTGTTTACAGGAAACTAAGCAGAACTGAGATAATAAATATGACAATACCTATGTATCTACAACACTCAATACATGATTTTGGATTTTTGTGTGTCTGTGTGTGTGTGTGTGTGTTGGGGGAGGAACTAGGGATTGAACTCAGGGTCACTTGACCACTGAGCCACATCCCCAACCCTATTTTGTACGTTTTGATGAAGCTGACTTTGAACTCAAGATCCTTCTGCCTCAGCCTCTGGAGCCACTGGGATTATAGGCGTAGGCCACCGAATCCAGCTTGATTTTGGAATCTTAATTAACATGATCTTCATTAAAAGTAATGGCAGAAAACCCCTTTTTTTTTCTTTTACCAAAATCTTTATTAATTCCAAGATGCAATAATATAGTACCACAAACTGAGAAGATCAATTATTTAAAGTTATCATTTCACAGTTCTCAAGGCTGCAAGTTCTATCAGAGTGTCAACAGGATCATGGTTTCTCTGGAAGATCTGGGGTGATTCCATTATATAATTTAATCTTTGCTTTGGACTCTTCAGACAATCATTGGAATTCCTTGGCTTGCATCTGTAACTCAAATCTCCGCCTACATCTTCATATTGTATTCTTCCTGTATCTCTTTCTCCATGTCTCTTACCTTCTGTGAACACAAATCACATTGGATTAAGGCCAATCCTAATGACCTCATCTTAGCCTGAATCCATCTGCAATTATCCCATTTCCAAATAAGACCATATTTTGAAGTTTAGGGAAAGACTATTATTTTGTGTGAACACCATCCAACACAGTGTACTTACAGCTAATTATCCTTAGAATTGTTTTCTTTCTAAACAAATACCATCAAAACCAGAATTTAATTGAAACATTTTAATTGTTCCATATACATAGAGGGTAGAACATGTTATAAAGAACAGCTAATATTTGTGAGGATAAATTCTAATGTTAAAATGCAAAGAATGATAAAAAAAATAAAAATAAAAAAAATGTAGAGACATTTTTGTTTTAATGATTTAAAAATGTTCTACACAGTTATTGAACTCAGGATGCTTGACTTCTCAGCCATTTCCCCATCCCTTTTTAAAAATATTTTATTTGGACACAGGGTTTCACTAAGTTGCTTAGGGCCTTGCTAAGCTGCTAAGGCTGGTTTTGAACACATGATCCTCCTAACTCAGCCTTCTAAGATTCTGAGATTTCTGGCGTGTGCCAATGTGCCTGGCCATCATTTTCATTTCTGTGATAATTTGTTTTATAAATTATCAAAGTTTAGGTGAACATTACAAACACCAATAAACATTCCATGGCATATTTAATTCCAATAAAATTGTAATTGTTGATGATCCCATTGCAGTAATAAAGCATATAAATATTACTTTAAATAGGCATATAAGTTAGAAATGATAAACTGTTAAGTGAATTTAGAGTAATCACAAGTTCTTCTTACCAAATACTATCTAAAATATTTGATGTATGACAAAAACAAGGAAAATTCATTGAATATATACTCTGAGATAGGCATTAGTCATTTATTTATCAGAATTCAGATAAACATTCATTTATCAGAAATTATATCATTGTTTCTTCCAAGAATGATGAAACTTGATTGGAAATATGGCATAATTAATATGCTTAAGATCACATCACTATGAAGAGAAATAAATTTCACTTAAAATGAGGTTCTGGAGTTTCCACTCGGAATTTCTAAACTCCAAGAAAACCCTTTATTATGTCATTCGTAATTTAAATCCCTTGTGGTGATACAAAATCTTGTGATCTTTTGTCCATGACTATCATTTCTTTTAGAGTTTAGTAATAAGAACTAATACTCCCTAAGACATATGTATGGAAGAGAAAAATTTGGTAGAATACATATGATATTCTCTGCCTTCTGGGAGTTCATGATTGAACTGAAAAGAACAAAATTGAGACTCAAATGGTATTATTCTAAGTGTGTGTTAGTCAGCTTCCCATCACTATAAGAAAATACCTGACATAGGCTACATGTAAATTAAAAAGAAGTTCATTTTTATTCAGTGGTCTAGAGATTCATGTTCAACTTTGAGTGGTCCCTCATTTAGGGTTTCTGGTAATGAAAACATTTTATGATAGGAGCATAAGTGGTCACATCTCAAGCCAGGAAGCAGAGAAAGAGAAAGACAAAAAAGGAAGAGATGAAATCCAACAAATATTTCAAGAGCACACCATTAAACTTAGGGCATCTCACTAAGACTCATTCCTTAAAGGTCCACAGCACCTTC
The DNA here is from genome assembly GCF_021218885.2 of Marmota monax. Lineage (NCBI taxonomy): Eukaryota > Metazoa > Chordata > Mammalia > Rodentia > Sciuridae > Marmota > Marmota monax. The sequence goes on from NW_026695241.1 coordinate 11,773,570, forward strand.
CAATACCACCACTCTGGAGACCAAGAATTTAAATATGAACTTTTGGGGGACATTCAGCTTTTAAACTATAGTAGAGTACTGCAAATTTTTAGACAAAGGAAATGATCATTCCATAAATACAGAAGTCTCAATGGTGCCAGTAGCAATAGAAATTTAGTTGAAAGTTATTAGATCAGTAGAGAGGAGGGGACAAAAATGTCATTTGAGGCCCCTAATCTGATTATAGCAATAGTGACAAGATAGAAAGAAATAAGAGGGAGAATATTAGCATCCTAAACTACTTTCTCAGAAACCCCTCTAAAATTGTATAGGGTATCTGAAAGGAAAGTGAGGAACTGGGAGACAGACAAGCAAGAAATGAAAGAAAAAGGCCAGGCAGGGATACACAGGGAAGTTTATTTGTCAGAGCTGACAAATAAAGGCCATCTTCTAACATACATGCCCTTAGACATAATAGTGGAGAGAGGCAAAACAGGCTTAGGTTCTAGGACTTTTATGGGTCAGGCTCAGGAGTCAGAGCCAGGCAGGTAGGAGTTGGGTTGGTATGAGAGAGTGGGTGCCTTTCTCAGAAATGCTCTTGGGTGGGAAAATGAAAGTTTTTTTTTTTTTCTTAAAATGGCAGCTGTCACTTAAGATGGCCATCCAGATGCTAAGCAAAGACCTTACAGCAACTATTGCCCTTTATTGTTTTGCAGATGTACTTCTTCTAAAAACCAAAAAGCTAAACAAAACAAACAGAAGAAAAAAAAAAAACTGGGTTAATTTGAGATAATAAGCCATTCCTACAGAACAGATGGTACGTAATGGTGACTTCCAGTACTAAAAATGAAAAGAGTAACTGTAAAATTATATTGAAGTTATGACCTGTTATGCCCTCTTTAAAACTGGTTAAACTGGCTTTCTGGGTATTTAAAACCCAAAACTTAGAGGCCAAAGTCAAGAAATTAAAAGGGTCAAGGAAAAACATTTTGGGCCTTGCCCTCTAATGTCATCCAGGAGACCCAGAGAGCAATGGGACCCCTCCCTGGACCTGTAAGTGGGGTTCACTGGATGCTTTGACTATATCTCTTGTGGCATTGAAACTTACATTTTCCCCCCAATCTTCTTTTCCTTGATCTCTTCCTTCCTACATCTCCCTAATCTCATTTTCCCTGAGTCATCTCTATAAAAGATGTTCCTGTTCCTGTAGATAGGCAGAATCATAGCCTTTGGGACACGAGTTCCCTGTGTTTCTCCAATAAACCTTCTTTTTTCTTTTTTTTTCAGAGGTGTGTCCTCTTTATTGAATTGGCATTGGGGACAAGGATCTAGCTTTTGGCAACATGAGGCTGTCAAGCTTTCCCGTATGGCATATCTTTATCTGTCATTGACCTTGGGCTATTGGCAATTTTTCAAATTGTTTACATCTCTTAATAATGCAAATAATTGTAGATCTTAGAAATGCAAATGATTTCTGTCCAGTGCATTACAGCTGGTTGTTGCCTTACAGAATCTGACTAATTGTGTGTCTCCTCATGATTTCATTCTCAGCATACCTGATTGTCTATGTATGACACCCTATTGTTTCCCTTAATAAATAAAATCTTTGAAACACATTTATTTTGTATTTTTATCAAGTCTGATATTAATTTTTTTAAAAAAATCTGTTCAATAAACATTGCTCATAAATTTTTTTATACTCATCTAAAAGGAGTCTTCACATATTGTCAATAATATCTGGGAAGGCTAGAAATTTTTTTTTAAAAAAAAACAAACCTTTTTTGCTATGGAGCACATTCAGGAAAACCCTAAGTGCCTTCTCTAGTGCCTAGAATATAGCGCAGTAGATTCTTAAATGCAAGATAAAGTTTCCAGTTTGAAAGGACACAAGATAAGGGTCATACTACATCATGTTTCTGAAATCTTAAGCTAACATACATGGTCTTAGACGTAATCATTTTATACTCATTGTAAACTTTGAATTCTAGAAGTGCATAGGTCTTTATCTTTTATGGCCCAGGTTTACTAATATTCAAAAGGACAATTATTCTTTGAATCAAAATTGTGCAAATTTATATATCTCTTTGCAAAAGTTAGACATAACATAACATTAAACTCCTGAAGGTTTGTCTGTACAAAGACTTGCAAAGCCAGTAAAAGAAAAAAAAAGACACCCTATTATGATAATGATAAAGGTGCACTTTAGTAAAATTATCCTAATAATTATCTTCCAAAAGTTTTAGGTGAGTTTTTATGAGTTTAATAAATGTTAATTATATATGTCTTTGTGTTGTTGTTTGTTTGTGTGTATGTGTGTGTGTGTGTGTGTGTGTTTTGAATTAAACTCTTGGAGTTTCTTGATCATTTAACTGCTAGTTACTGTCTGCAGTAGCCATGAAAGACCCAGACAGAAGTGCTCCAATGGGGTCTTGACCTGCATGGGTCCTGGGGGGCAGCTTTATTTTCAAGCATTGGATTGCTGCTCAGCTTCAATGACACAGCCATTATGTGAATAAGGGTTTTTCAGTGCTTCTAGACCCTGGAGAACACACAGGATGCTGAAGGCCACGCACACTGGGGCCAGGGAGCACTGGCAGGAAGAGATAGGAAGATACTCAACAGGCCGACAACTTCGATTCAGAGTAGTTTTAAGAGATCACACAGTGACTGACGGGTGGTCTCATATCTGTGCAGTCTATGTGGAATGACATGATTGTTACTGGTGACGCTGAGTTCCCTTTCACCAGATGTTGAAGACTGAACACCTGAGTAATGCTGAGGCAAGAATAGAAAGCAAGTTTTATGTAAAGGTTAGAAAAGGAAACTGACTTCTCTGCAGAGAAGGGGATCCCAGAGCTGGATACTCACTGGAAGGGGTGAATCTTATCTTTTGTAGTTTCCAGGTTTCTTACTTCTCATGCCCCTTCTGCTATTCTGCCCATGTGGGAGCAGTTCAAGTGTACCTCTCCCCATTTTACACGGTCTGTCCAGACAAGCAGGAAGGGAGCTGCCCAGGGAATATTTATTAACAAGTATCTGCTGGGAAGAACAATACTCCCACCCCCCACCCCACACACCCCTGGGAGGCAGGTGACTTCTTGGCTCTTGGTGAGGGGAGGAGGATGTACTCTTCAGGTATTAACATTCCATTCCCTTTGACTCAACTTCCATCTTCCCAATTTGACTCAGCTTCTGTCTTCTGGACCTGACCCAATCATCTAGCTACACTAACTGCCTGACCTTTGTTCTTGCTTCATGGTCAGGGCCTTAGCCAAGTGGACTGCATCAAGCTGTCCACAGGAAAGTGATGGCTAATCAAGTCAGGTAGTTGGATGCCAATGTTAAGGAACTTGAGATGGTGAAACGTGTGTGAGGGGGGGGAGGGGCTGTCTATACATTGTGTCAAGGACCACTGAATCCTACATCTCATATAAAAAAATTCAACTTACAATTTAAAATTGATGCCAATGAAACATAAATTCACAATCGTTCACTACATTATGTGTTTCAGAAGTATAATCAGTGTTGAATATCCCCTCTGACTTCTATTGCACAAAATGTATCCTTTTAGTTTGACTTTTTCTGTGAATTTTCATAACCTTCCCATTTTTCAGAAAGAATGGATTCACATATTAATCTTGTTTCAAAGGTAAAACTTGGTAAACTTTAGATAGAAATTTTGATATTGGATGTATATAGGAACTGTAAAAAAAGTTACTATCAGTTTGATGTTTAACACTTTATAAATCTCAGCAAACTTACTGTGTAAACCTTGATTTTAGTGAAGATAAGTTTTTACTCACTCATGTATCCATTCATTCAATCACTCAAGATTCCTTAAATACTATGTGCATTGGAATGCCTTTGGGGAAGGAAATTCACAGATAATAAAATGTAGTGTGGCTTTTGGGAGGGCTCTAAATGGATGAAGAAAAACAGTAAGCATTTTAGGTCTTCCCAGTGCTTGTTATAAACTACAGGGTGTAGGGTCTTTTACACAGTATATGACTCAGTTCTTCATCTATAAAACGAGAATTTTCTTTTGGATTTTTTTTTTAGTTGTCAATGGATCTTTATTTATTTATATGTGGTGCTGAGAGTGGAACCCTGTGGCTCACACATGCTAGGTAAGTGCTCTACCACTGAGCCAGGATCCCAATCCTAAAATGTGGATCTTAAGTTCAATTTCTTTGTGCTTTTGTGAAGATTAAATGTAATCATGTTGAGTAAGCACATGACACATTGCAGGTACCAAACACATGATTCCCAGTAAGATAACACATCTAGGGGACAAAGCAGCAGGAAGAATTACATTGTACTTATCACCATCATGACAATTCAAGTGGTTTTTCAAGCCAGACATAGAAAGAAAACTATTATGTGATTTTAACTATATATAGAACCTTAAATTCTTAAAATGAATAAATATAGAAGAAAATAGTGGTTACCAAGGGTGGGAGAGGGAAATATGAAGATGTGAGTCAAAGATAGAAAGGTGCACTAAAGCATTATGAACCCATATAAAGGTGGAATATAGAACCAGAAGACTATGGTTATTAAAATCATATTGCATTAGAGACTTTTATTAAATAAGTTAGGTTTTACATAATCTTGTCACTAAGGAAATGACTATTTGAAATGGTGGATATGTTAATTTGATTCACTACAGCAATTATTTTCTATCTATATGCATCATGTTATAAATCCAGAAAATATATGATAAAATTAATTTTATAAAGCAAAACTTTTGAGATACATAAAAGTTAGAAGAAGTAGTCACTCTCTGGGGAATGGGTTCACAGGTGACAAAATATATAGTTTTTTTTTTAATCAGACTTCAAGGCAGGTGCTCTTGGAGGCAAGTTCCTGGGCTTGTAGTGAATGGAGAGGGGCCGAGGAGATGATCTGCCTACCAGACTATTCAGATAGGGGTGTTTCATTGTCCTCTACCTTCTTTCTCTGTGAATCTGCAGATTTCCTTAACTTCTAAAAGCCAAATATAAAATGAGTATAAGTTTCGTACACATTTTTCAAGATCGTTTTATCATTAAGTGCAATAAATGTAGGAAGAAAAAAAATCCATTCAAAGTTGTTTCTGTCTTAGTTTTTTGCCTTTGCTTCAGATAAGACCCTCTAGAGAAACTTAAAGAAACGTGCCCCAAATTGCCCAGTCAACCTGATTCATTCTTTTTAGGTGACCTGGAGAAAACTTTCCTCATTATAGTACTAGATTTTCTGCCCAGATTTATTCTCACATACATTTCTAAACTTGTGAAGAATGACCTAGAACAGAGCATGTCCAGGAATATGGCTGCCTCTCTAGGTGGTAAAATTTCCTACATGTATAAGTTTCTCCAACAAAAGCCCCTTACTTTCTATTCCAGGAGAATACTGCTTTGAGAATTATCTCAAATGTTCTCCTGCTTGAAGTTATAAAACTCTCTTCACTGTTTTTTTTTTTTTTTTTTCCTTCCTGGTTGTGATTTTCAGTTTTGCATTCACCAAGAGTAAGCCTATTGCATTCAGTTATAATGTGAGACTTCAATAGCTCATGCCAATTAAACTACTATGCCTTTAAAAACAAAGCAAAAAACAAAACAAACCTGTACTATAAATTTGGTGTAATTTAAATATTATAATTCAGAAATAGTCAAAATCGAGTATTGAATGTTAAATTTAGAATAAATTATGATTTTGACTTCCAAATCTTTTATGCATTCTTTAATAGGACATTTACCTCAGAAAACACGTCACTAGTGTAAAATTACTTTAACTTTCTTTTTTCTTTCTTTCTTCTTTTTGTGGGGTGGCTATATCTGCTTACATCTTTAAAGCAAAGAACAAGAGCAAATATATGATTTGTAAATGTTAAAGTATTTTATTTTGTCTACAAGAAAAGAAACTAATGGAAAGTTTGCTCAAGAGAATCTTCTTTAAATTTTTAATAGACTCCCAAGGAACAGATGGGACCAATTCTACAGAATTTCTAAATTAAATTTACTTTGTCTATTCCCACAGAGTTTATGGTTATGCAATCTGGAGGAAGTGGAAAAGGTAGAGGGACTGTGGGGATAGGATAAAGGATACGTGAAAATTAGATTCTTGGGAAAATAATGATTTTACATACGACATTCATCTCTATGTGCATGCATTTTGTGCAAACACAAATTGGTAAGCCTTTCATTTCTAAGCATATCTTAATTTCAGCATAGATTGAGATAATCTTTTAATTTACATGGGACAAGCCCAGCAATTTAAGCCTCTATTGATGTGGTCTTGGATGACTTATGTCAATGTCTCCTTAAATTTCCACTCAACTCTAAATTGCTTTTCCAATGGAAGAGAACTAGGTTAGAAAATACCCCAGTCCTTGAAGAGGCCTAAAATGATTGATGAGATGAATTTTACATTTTACAAATACCAGGACATTAAACAGATCTCTTCTGTTCTTATCAAGACCCTTATATGTACAGAGCTTTCACAGTAGTAATTAACCAAGCCTCAAATATCTTCGCTCAGATATTGGTGCAAGTTAGTAAATAGAAGAATCACACTGATGCAGACCAAAATATTAGCAAGGCCAGAATGTGAAATATTGCTCAACATAGATCATTTCAAAATCAATTTCTAAATATACCTAACTCTCAAGTTATGCAGGCTATTCATGAAACACTGATTTAGGATCACAAGTAAACCAATGTTTTATGGTTCATTTTATCCATTAACTTCATTAGTTGTTTGGTCAAACACTAGTCTAGATGTTGCTGTGAAGGTGATTTTTAAGATGAGACTAACTTTTGAATCAGTGGGCTTGAGGTAAAGCAGATTACTTTCCATACTGTGGGTGGTTATGAAAGTAGAAACTGAGGTGTCTGCAAGAAGAAGTAAGTTTATCTCAAGACTGGAACATACTAACCCTGTCTGCATTTCCCAATTGCTGGCCTGTGCTGAAGATTTCAGATTTAACACACTAATATCAACTCATTCTGGATTTTCCAGTCTGCCTTATCTACCCTGTGGATTTCAGACTTGTTAGCCACCACAGTCATATAAGCTGATCTCTTAAGACAAACTTCTCTGAGGTAGAATAGATGGACAGTTTAAGATGATAGATGATAGATAGATGGATAGATAGATAGATAGATAGACAACAGGAATACTGTTCTCTTCCTCTTGAAGAAAAAAAAATATAATGCACAATGTACTATATAAAACCAGTAGACCAGTTGTCACTATCCATCACTTGAAATAATATTAAACTCATAGGGCATCTTTTAGAATAACTGAATTCATAAGAATGATACTTAGAAAGAAAAAGTGCCTCATGTAGAGAATCACAGCCCAGCACACATATCATTTGTGTCATTTCCACCCTTCACCAACTCAGTGTATTCAGTTTTTAAATGACAAAACAAATTTAGCTCATCCCTGCACACTTTTCCTGCTCTAGCATTACATAATCTCCATGATCCATCATAGGTAGCTATCAGATCCAGCGGTACTAAGATATATGAAGACTTCCTTCCAATACAAATAGCTGATACAGGCAGAAATCTAACTGAGTAGAGAAATTTTCAAACTGGTGAGAAATGTGGAGCTTTTATGTATACTTAATGCATATATATCTGAAGCAATTTTTTTTTGGCTCATTGGTAGAAAAAATACAGTAGAAAACTGGCACCTCTCTTGCCCAGATAAAGGCTTTTTTGTGTGTGTGCATTTGTTTGTTTGATGTGTCAGGTCTAGCTTCCTCAAGGATTCAGTCATGTTGGGGATATAGATTTATGTCTCTGCATCCCCACTTTGGATTCATATCAGGCATGGCCTTTCTGACCACTTGTTTTTATAGTTCTGCAATAACATTGATCAATAATTTGATATTGTCTCCAAGGTACTTTTGAAAACTATAAGGAAAGTTGGCTATACCTGACACTGAGGTTCTCTATCATCTTCAGGATTAGAAGATAACATTTAACATAGCCAATAACACTGGGATTTAGGGATTTAGACAAAGATTCATGAAAAGTAATACTAAGTTTACCTTTCTAGAATCTAATTTATAAAGTTTTCCTTAGTTGTTCTTCATGATGATGAAACAGTAATAATAATAACAACAAAGTGGAAGAGTATAGTGTATAGACCTTATCAATGTCATTAAAATCTAGACATAAAGGTACTATCACAAAATATATCCTAATATGTTGGATTGATTAATGGAAAGTTATAGAATATGATTCCCTACATGGGGGAGTCATAAACATGCTTCTCTTCATGTGGAGTCACAGAATTAGAATGAATCAAATGAAACTTTAGTTTCTAGATTAATTGACCATGTATCTCTAGATCATTTTACTCAATTTTATAAAGATTGATCTGTGGTATTCAGTTTGATCCCTGGTTCAGCATTGGCTACATCACCTAAAACTTCTTAGAAATCTAAATTCTGGTGACTCATTCCAGAGCCCCAAAAATCAGAGCCTGGTGGAGGGGCCCAGCAATTTGTGTTTACACAAACCCTTCAGTTAGTGTGATCACACCAGAGTTTGAGAAACACCACCGTGGATTAGCATTAATTTGTGCCTAAATCCAATTCACTGACCAAAACTCTAAAAAACATCTGTGGTAAAGCATCACTATTCTTCATATGCATTTAAACAAGGAAGGTTATATGGCAAAAACAAGCAGTCAGGTGAACAAACAAAAATAAGTGGATCGATTTAAAAATGTGCGTTTTGAAGCAATGTTCTTTTGTTTCTGTTGACTGAAAATTGTCTTTTCAGTTACATTCCTGTGACTAAATTGTGACTCCTTTCCCTGTGATCTCAGATGATTTAAGTTGTTTAATATTTATTCATTTTTTTTTACTTCCAAAGGCAGCTAGTGTAAAATCAAAGAATTCTAATCATCTTTGGATACTGAAGACCTAAATATGTAGCACTATTGTTCCTCTTTTCTCTCTCTCTCTCTCTCTCTCTCTCTCTCTCTCTCTATATATATATATATATATATATATATATATATATATATATATATCTTCATTAGTAACCAACCAGCTCAAATTATAGCTGTAACAGTTGGGAAATAGTCATGTATTAAACCCAAATTCAAACAAATAGTTAGAATCAGTGTTAAAAATAAATAGACATAAAAATCTATTTGGTATCTTAATTTAAATTAACCTGAAAAATGGATTTGTCTAGAAAAAAGAAATCATATAAACATATAACACTAATGTATTTAAATTAAACAACAACTTGATTCCAATTCTTATTGATTTGCTGTTTTAGGTACAGGAGATGGTTTTGGAAGGATCAGAACTATTATTGCATATCAAAGATAAATGCTACAAGCTCTTGATTCAAAAGCTTTAATGTTTTCAAACAATTCAATTTAAAGTCCACCTATCTCCTATTCTAGAAATCATTTCATAATGCAAACTAAATTGGCTGCTATTAGCGAGACCAGATTAAGTAGCTTGTTGTGGCCATGATGAGTTTATCTATCTATTATGCTCATAATTAGGACTCCCACAGCCAAAAAGCCCAGAGGGGTTCAAAGCTCACAATCAACCTCTGTTGCCAAGGGCCACTTACACATTCTGAAATCATCAAGGGTCTATTTCTACTGCCTGCCCCCATGCTCTCCTTTATATTTTTGATCTACCATGTGGATTAATTGGCTTTCTGGAAACCACAAGGGCTAAGGCCTTAATTCACAGACTTGTTTGCTTTTCTCAGAAAAAATGCCAATTGCTCTGAGACACTTAGCTACAAAACTTGAGCTGGGGACCAGAATTACTGCACTACTTTGCTAAGACATTGAAAAGGCAGTCAGTCTTCTGAAATGTTAATCTTTGAGATATATTCTCCCATTTATTATTATTATTATTATTATTATTATTATTATTATTATTATTATTATTATTATTTGAAGTAATTTTATATGCCTCTCCATATATTTTTCAACTTCTTTCTTATTTTGACCCTCTTCTGAGAAAGGATTAAACCTACTTTCTAGTTCTGTATTCAGATGAGAAGCTGAGTTACATGTCTCTTAAAAGTAATGCATTTTTAGGAATAGCTCAAACATTCTAGCTAGAAATGCTGCAGGGGTCACTTTGAATGCTATTCAGACAATTTCAAAGGCTACTCTGAACAGCTGTATTAAGGTTCATTGCTAATAAACTATGTGCATACAGAGACAGTGCTAACATTTTTGAACAATTAAGAAGGTTCAAAATCCTGATCCCAAGGCTACATTGAGCAGTGTTCTAAGGCAGTGTGGTTGAAAACAACTGTACAGTGAGTGATTTCACATTAATCCATTAAAGATAAACAGAACAAAATAGCTGGCAGGATACATGTGATTTCTGTAATCAATTTTACTTTCAAAGGACTATTTCTTGAATTATGATATAAGAAACTGATTTGTGTGTGTGTGTGTATGTGTGTGTGTGTGTGTGTGTACTAACTGGGATTTGGACTAATCAATCAAAGGACAAGCAAGAGACATAGCAGTTGAGTTCAGGGGCCTTCTGTAGATTGGGCCACTCTCCCCATATGGTTTTTCTCACTTTAAATCACATTTTATAAAAGTTCTGAACTTATTTTTCTGTATAACTTCAGAAAAGCATTCAATCTATAAAATGGGGATAATATCCTTACCTGGTTCATTGTGTTTGTATGTTGAAGGAGATAATTGGGTAAAGAAAAAACAGCCATAAAATAAGAACTTGCAAATATTATCTGTTACTATCTCCTTAAGCCCAAGCCAGACATTTTCCATGTTGAGGCAAATGCAAAATATATTTTTATTTTTTGATTCTAGCTGCTGAAGTGCTATCACTCTCAATTTAACATGTCAGAAAAAATGCTCAAGATGATTTTATTGTTAGATACACAGACGATGAAGTACTTTCTTTCTTACATGACAATGGCTTTGGAAAAAAGAGTCTCTTCCCTTGTATTCTAAATAGAGATCTTTCAATCGGGTTTCTTTTTGATTGCTTTCCTTCTATACTCTTACAGTAAATAATTCTGCAACAGAAGGATTGGAGATTTTCTAGCCAGCATTTCCTAGGAGAGAAAAGATGGAGACTTCTGATTTGTCTTTTTTAAAATTTTATCTTCTAGGATTTGAGTAAGAAGAGCTGGTGTCTATGTGGATGCTAGCCCAAGAGTGGAGCAAGACAGGTACACAGCAGTGCCTCATCCTAAAGCCGTTCTAAAAATTTTACATTCTAGATTTAATTATTCAGTAGATGACTTTCTTTCATAAACATGAAATAAAATATCCAAATGGCACCATATTCAATATGATTATCCACAAGGGGGAAAAAAAGGTAAAGTGATTTAAAAAAAAACATGAAAAGGGAGCTCATCAGGAAATATTTAAGTAGCTAATTAAATTTCAATTTGAAAATGGCTAGTTCATAGTTAAAGGGTCCACCTCTCTTGTCCTAACTTCAATGAAGGCTGATTTTACCACTTGAAAAGACTCACATTTGACATATGTATATTCTAAAATTTGATGAATCACTTGATTATTTTTTTTTGTATTTATACTATGGTTCCCAAATAAAATATGAGATGCCTAGTTGAATTTGAATTATGATAAATAACTGTTTTAGATAAAATATTATTATACATGTCTTCACAAATATTTCATAGTATAAAACTTACTAATAAAAATCACTATCTGAAATTCAAAATTAACTGTGGAATATTAGTTTGATTCATAATCTGGCAATTCTAATTTAAACCACAGGATAATATTTTGTGGCTTTTTTTTTTTTTTTTTGGTATTGTGGATTGAACTCAGGGGCACTCGACCACTGAATCTCATCCACAGCCCCATTTTGTATTTTATTTAGACAGGGTCTCACTGAGTTGCTTAGCACTTTGTTTTTTGCAGAGGCTGGCTTTGAAATCACGATCCTCCTGTCTCAGCCTTCAGAGCCCTGGAATTATAGGCGTGCACCACCATGACCAGTTATTTTGTAGTTTTGATAAAAACATTTGAAATAGGGTTTAAGCAACTGAAGGATAATAATGCTCATTTGTCATAAATACAGGAATCAAGGTAAACTCCTCTGAGACTAGGAAATACATCTTTTCAAGATAAGAGGAGAGCCATTAACTAGTCTAAAGACATTTTCTTGTAATGAAGAATCAAGACTAAAGTTTACCTTGAAGTATTCTCAATGATACTTTATTTTCTTTGATTTGTTTACCAGAATTATTCAAAATGATAAATACATATATGGAGCTCTTTTTTTTTAATTTACTGGGTATGCTCTATTTACTTTCCATTTATTATGAAAAATTCTACTTACATTTAAGAAAACAGCTGAAGTTGATTCCTAATATATTGTTGTAGAGTTATTTTACATTACTCAATAAATGTTCATTTTGTAAAATCTATAAGATAAAATATAAATAAATTAAATAAATTATATAGAGAGATGTTTGTGTGTGTGCATACACACACACACATTTATATACCCACACACACATACACACAATTTGGCACGGCTTTAAGCAAAGCATGTCAAGTGTGTTTCTGAGACTCAGCTCTTCCTCTGGAAGTATTATGATCTCAGGCAATTAATTTAAGTAGCATTTGCCTCTGTTTCTTCATTGATAATGAAGGAATAATAATAATATCCACATCACAGGATATTTGTCAAAGTTAAATAATAATACTTCTACATGAGGGCTGGGGTTGTGGCTCAGTGGTAGAATGCTCACCTAGCATGTGTGAGGTGTTGGATTCGACCCTCAGCACCCCATAAAAAAATAAATAAAATAAAGGTATTTTGTCCAACTACAACTAAAAAATAAAATAAGTAAAATAAAGTTTTAAAAATACTTCATACATGAAGCTTGGCATAAAAGAAATTTTTGGAAATATTTTTTTTCATTATTAACATTAATTATCTAAGTATACTATAAGATGGTATTTATAGGCAAACCCAGTGCTTGATATTATGACTGTTCTATGTTTCTCCTGGATTAGATCTGCAGTGCAGGGAAAAGGGCAAGCTAATTATGGTTGACAGCTGAATTCTCCAGGTAGAACATCATATGTTGGAGAAAAACTGTAGAAATCAGCCTGGTAAGGCAGTAGCTAGGGATTGTTTCATGTAGCTTTTATTCACTGACTCTGGACTATAGACTACTGTCTGTAATTGTTTGATGAGATCCACCCTATGACAACACACATCTTTAAGTTATTTGGAAGATGTCCTTATTGCAGAATATCTCACATAACTGAATATTAGAGGAGAATTATTAAATTCCTACCCAGGAATGAATGCCATAGACTTACCAAATAATTGTTTCACATGATTATAACTGCAATTTTATAAGGATTCCAGGTATTTCATATCATTCTAAAAATAATTTCAGGTTTCTCTATCATGAAATAATTTCTTATTTTAAAAGCTGCTGCGTTTTGTCTGATTGTTCTTCTCTCTTCAATTTCCAGAGGTCTTTTCCTGTCACTTATTCTGTCTTTGCCTTACAACCTTCTGTTATAAAATGTCACTTCCTTAATCAGGGCTCAATTTACTTTTCTGCAAGGGGGAAAATAGTGCTTGCTTTCCTCCTTACTCTTCTTACTTCAAAGTTTGAGCTACAATTTTTATCAACATTGCTTGAGATACTCTATTCTTCTTTATATGAAAACACTTTTTAAGCCAGTAGTAATTTTCTCTTTTTTTTCTCTTTCCCACCTTCTCTCACTTTTTCTCCCTCCCCCTCACTCCACCCCTTTTTTTTTCTTTTCTAGACTGATGATTCAGTCCAGAGGGTCCACCTTTTCTATGACTGTATAGCTGCCCCTCTGAGATATGAATTTCATCTTATTCTTAACAGACTACATACTCTAATTGCTAGCAGATGATGGGTTCTTCAGTTCTTGTCTTCCAGAAAGAACAGTTTCACTTGAGAGACACAAATCCGATAAGTAGAGAGGATTGATTTAGCAAAGTGAAAGCACTCTCCTGAGACTTCAGAAGAGGCTATCCATGAGAGGGGGCAACCTGGGGTTTTCCATGTGGTAGGTTTTCATATTTGATCTGGATACCTCTCTCCAAATGTACTATGTATTGGGGGCAGTTACTGCAATTTTTCTGCCATGCCTTGGTATGCTGCCCGCTGAGACTGTCAATTTTGCCATGTTGGAAAATTTCCCACCAGTAAGTAAGGAAAATTCATAGGGGGTCAAAACTGCAATGTAAATTATATTACAGTGAACCCAGCTTCACACATTGGAAAGTGTCTTAGTGCTAGGCAGTTGGAAAGTCCCTTAAGGTAGTGATACTCAGTTCCCTCTAATTTTAAGAAGGTATTACTTTTCTGTTTGGGCAGTTTATGAACAGGGCTCTTCAATATCCAAGGTGGAGTGATGTTTCATTACTGGAGATGTTCTCTGTTCTCCTTCCTCATGTCCCCCTGCACATTATGTCTACCTACCTACCTACTCTAGCATAACCAGGACTTCTGTATTCTGACCCTATATTCTTAGCCAAAACATTATTATCTCTTTTTTGAGTAGATGAGAATAATATTGATGACTAAGAGTAAAAAGCTTGATTGCTGTTCAAAGTCACCTATCTTGCTACAGTTTTCACACTTTAAGTATTTAGTGCTTCCTGTCCTGTGGATTACAGGTTCTAGTGAAGATGTCTCCTCCCATAAACTTTGCCACAACAATTGGAACATTAGGTAGAGGCATCAGTTATCCTCTAGACAAGGATACCATCCTAAGATTACAGAGTCAGTGAAAAAAATTAATAGTGACATTAGTAATACAACAACAGGTTCATAATTGATTGAGTGAACTCACAGTGAGAATTTTATGGAAAAAAAATATATGCATTAGTCGATTTAATCTATAAAACAAGGCCTGGGTATGTGGACTTACTTTTGGTCCCCATTTGTTAGTTATCACTGTAATAAATATTTGAGATAATTAACTTATAAAGAGAATATGTTTATTTTTTGCTCAAGGTTAAAGGTTCCAGTCCATTATCAGGTTGAACCATTAATTTTACGTTTCTGATAAGTTTTCCAGATGGTAATGGCAAGGAGCAGAGTGGCTCATCTCATGGCTAGGAAACAAAAGGAAGAGGAATAGAAGATAAGGAAAGGAACAGAGTAAGGTCTCATCCTCTTCTTCAAGGATATGCTCCCAATGACCTAAAGTCCTCCTACTAGGCCCCACCTCTTTACATTCTGCCACCTTTTAAAAGAACCAAGCAGGGGAGAAATCCTTTAAA
Organism: Marmota monax; assembly: GCF_021218885.2. NCBI lineage: Eukaryota > Metazoa > Chordata > Mammalia > Rodentia > Sciuridae > Marmota > Marmota monax. Next base: position 11,788,832 of record NW_026695241.1, read on the forward strand.
CTATGGGCCTTTGTGGGACAGTCAAGATTAAAACTAAAATGTTCTGCCCTTGAATCCCAAAGATCTGTGAACATGTCACAGTGCAAGCACACTCACACCTTCTCCAAGAGCCCCAAAGACTTAACCATTCTAGCAATGCTCCAAGTCCAAATTCCAAAATCTCCTCTGAAATACCATAGCCAATGCTTAGCTGTGATCTTCTTTTTTTTTTTTTTTTTAATTTTTTTTCATTGTTGGTTGTTCAAAACATTACATAGTTCTTGATATATCATCTTTCACACTTTGCTTCAAGTGGGTTATGAACTCCCATTTTTAGCCCATATACAGATTGCAGAATCACATCAATTACACATCCATTGATTTACATATTGCCATACTAGTGTCTGTTGTGCTCCGCTGCCTTTCCCATCCTCCACCCTCCCCCCTCCCCACCTCTCCCCTCCCCTCCCCTCCTCTCTCTCTACCCCCTCCACTGTATAACCCTGAGGGTCTCCTTCCATTTCCATGCATTTTACCTTCTCTCTCCCTTTCCCTCCCACCTCTCATCCCTGTTTAATGTTAATCTTCTTCTCATGCTCTTCGTCCCTACTCTGTTCTTAGTTACTCTCCTTATATCAAAGGAGACATTTGGCATTTGCTTTTTAGGGATTGGCTAGCTTCACTTAGCATAATCTGCTCTAGTGCCATCCATTTCCCTGCAAATTCTATGATTTTGTCATTTTTTAATGCATAGTAATACTCCATTGTGTATAAATGCCACATTTTTTTAATCCATTCGTCTATTGAAGGGCATCTGGGTTGGTTCCAAAGTCTTGCTATTGTGAATTGAGCTGCTATGAACATCGATGTAGCAGTGTCCCTGTAGCATGCTCTTTTTAGGTCTTTAGGGAATAGACCAAGAAGGGGAATAGCTGGGTCAAATGGTGGCTCCATTCCCAGCTTTCCAAGAAATCTCCATACTGCTTTCCAAATTGGCTGCACCAATTTGCAGTCCCACCAGCAATGTACAAGTGTACCCTTTTCCCCACATCCTCGCCAGCACTTGTTGTTGTTTGACTTCATAATGGCTGCCAATCTTACTGGAGTGAGATGGTATCTTAGGGTGGTTTTGATTTGCATTTCTCTGACTGCTAGAGATGGTGAGCATTTTTTCATGTACTTGTTGATTGATTGTATGTCCTCCTCTGAGAAGTGTCTGTTCAGGTCCTTGGCCCATTTGTTGATTGGGTTGTTAGTTATCTTATTGTCTAATTTTTGGAGTTCTTTGTATACTCTGGATATTAGGGCTCTGTCTGAAGTGTGAGGAGTAAAGATTTGTTCCCAGGATGTAGGCTCTCTATTTACCTCTCTTATTGTTTCTTTAGCTGAGAAAAAACTTTTTAGTTTGAGTAAGTCCCATTTGTTGATTCTAGTTGTTAACTTTTGTGCTATGGGTGTCCTATTGAGGAATTTGGAGCCTGACCCCACAGTATGTAGATCGTAGCCAACTTTTTCTTCTATCAGACGGCGTGTCTCTGATTTGATATTAAGCTCCTTGATCCATTTTGAATTAACTTTTGTGCATGGCGAGAGAAAGGGATTCAGTTTCATTTTGTTGCATATGGATTTCCAGTTTTCCCAGCACCATTTGTTGAAGATGCTATCCTTCCTCCATTGCATGCTTTTAGCCCCTTTATCAAATATAAGATAGTTGTAGTTTTGTGGATTGGTTTCTGTGTCCTCTATTCTGTACCATTGGTCCACCCGCCTGTTTTGGTACCAGTACCATGCTGTTTTTGTTACTATTGCTCTGTAGTATAGTTTGAAGTCTGGTATCGCTATACCGCCTGATTCACACTTCCTGCTTAGCATTGTTTTTGCTATTCTAGGTCTTTTATTTTTCCATATGAATTTCATGATTGCTTTCTCTATTTCTACAAGAAATGCCGTTGGGATTTTGATTGGCATTGCATTAAACCTATAGAGAACTTTTGGTAATATCGCCATTTTGATGATGTTAGTTCTGCCTATCCATGAACAGGGTATATTTTTCCATCTTCTAAGATCTTCTTCTATTTCTCTCTTTAGGGTTCTGTAGTTTTCATTGTATAAGTCTTTCACCTCTTTTGTTAGGTTGATTCCCAAGTATTTTATTTTTTTTGAAGATATTGTGAATGGAGTGGTTGTCCTCATTTCCATTTCAGAGGATTTGTCGCTGATATACAGGAATGCCTTTGATTTATGCGTGTTGATTTTATATCCTGCCACTTTGCTGAATTCATTTATTAGCTCTAATAGTTTCTTTGTAGAGCCTTTTGGGTCTGCTAGGTATAGAATCATATCATCTGCAAATAGTGATAATTTAAGTTCTTCTTTTCCTATTTTTATGCCTTTAATTTCTTTCGTCTGTCTAATTGCTGTGGCCAGTGTTTCGAGAACTATGTTGAACAGAAGTGGTGAGAGAGGGCATCCCTGTCTTGTTCCAGATTTTAGAGGGAATGCCTTCAATTTTTCTCCATTCAGAATGATGCTAGCCTGAGGCTTAGCATAGATTGCTTTTACAATATTGAGGTATGTTCCTGTTATCCCTAGTTTTTCTAGAGTTTTGAACATAAAGGGATGCTGTACTTTGTCGAATGCTTTTTCCGCATCTATCGAGATGATCATATGGTTCTTATTTTTAAGTCTATTGATGTGGTGAATAACATTTATTGATTTCCGTATATTGAACCAGCCTTGCATCCCAGGGATGAATCCTACTTGATCATGGTGCACAATTTTTTTGATATGTTTTTGTATCCCATTCGCCAGGATTTTATTGAGGATTTTTGCATCTAGGTTCATTAGAGATATTGGTCTGAAGTTTTCTTTCTTTGAAGTGTCTTTGTCTGGTTTAGGTATCAGGGTGATGTTGGCCTCGTAGAATGAATTTGGAAGTTCTCCCTCTTTTTCTATTTCCTGAAGTAGCTTGAAAAGTATTGGTATTAGTTCCTCTTTAAAGGTTTTGTAAAATTCTGCTGTATACCCATCCGGTCCTGGGCTTTTCTTAGTTGGTAGTCTTTTGATGGTTTCTTCTATTTCCTCAATTGATATTGGTCTGTTTAGGTTGTCTATATCCTCCTGACTCAATCTGGGCAGATCATATGACTTCAGAAATTTATCGATGCCTTCACTATCTTCTAATTTATTGGAGTATAAGGATTCAAAATAATTTTTGATTATCTTCTGTATTTCTGAAGTGTCTGTTGTGATATTGCCTTTTTCATCCCGTATGCTAGTAATTTGAGTTCTCTCTCTTCTTCTCTTCGCTAGCATCGCTAAGGGTCTGTCGATTTTGTTTATTTTTTCAAAGAACCAACTTTTAGTTTTGTCAATTTTTTCAATTGTTTCCTTTGTTTCGATTTCATTAATTTCAGCTCTGATTTTAATTATTTCTTGCCTTCTACTTCTTTTGCTGTTGTTTTGCTCTTCTTTTTCTAGGATTTTGAGATGAAGCATGAGATCATTTATTTGTTGGTTTTTTCTTTTTTTAAGGAATGAACTCCAAGCAATGAATTTTCCTCTTAGAACTGCTTTCAATGTGTCCCACAGAATCCGATATGTTGTGCCTATGTTTTCATTAATCTCTAAGAATTTTTTAATTTCCTCCTTGATGTCTTCTATAACCCATTGATCATTCAGTAACCTATTGTTCATTCTCCAAGTGATGTATGCTTTTTCCTTCCTTCTTTTATCGTTGATTTTCAGTTTCATTCCATTATGATCAGATAGGATGCATGGTATTATCTCTACTCCTTTATATTGTCTAAGAGTTGCCCTGTGACATAATATATGATCTATTTTTGAGAAGGATCCATGTGCTGCTGAGAAAAAAGTGTAACTGCTTGATGTTGGGTGGTATATTCTATATATGTCAATTAAGTCTAGGTTATTAATTGTGTTATTGAGTTCTATAGTTTCCTTATTCAACTTTTGTTTGGAAGATCTGTCCAGTGGCGAGAGAGGTGTGTTGAAGTCTCCCATGATTATTGTATGGTGGTCTATTAGACTCTTGAACTTGAGAAGAGTTTGTTTGATGAACATAGCTGCACCATTGTTTGGGGCATATATATTTATGATTGTTATGTCTTGTTGGTGTATGGTTCCCTTAAGCAGTATGTAGTGTCCCTCTTTATCCCTTTTGATTAACTTTGGCTTGAAATCTATTTTATTTGATATGAGTATGGACACTCCTGCTTTTTTCCGAAGTCCATATGAGTGATATGATTTTTCCCAACCTTTCACCTTCAGCCTATGTATGTCTTTTCCTATCAAATGCGTCTCCTGTAGGCAGCATATTGTTGGGTCTTGTTTTGAGATCCATTCTACTAGCCTGTGTCTCTTAATTGGTGAGTTTAAGCCATTAACATTTAGGGTTATTATTGAGATATGGGTTGTTGTTCCAGCCATATTTGTTTATTTATGTTACTAAACATGGTTTGTTTTCCTCTTTGATTATTCCCCCCCCCCTTTACTGTCCTACCTCCCACTGTTGGTTTTCATTGTTATTTTCCATTTCCTCTTCCTGTAATGTTTTGCTGAGGATGTTTTGAAGAGATGGTTTTCTAGCTGCATATTCTTTTAACTTTTGTTTGTCGTGGAAGGTTTTAATTTCATCTTCCATCCTGAAGCTTAATTTCGCTGGATACACAATTCTTGGTTGGAACCCATTTTCTTTCAGTGTTTGAAATATGTTATTCCAGGATCTTCTAGCTTTCAGAGTCTGTGTTGAAAGATCAGCTGTTATCCTGATTGGCTTGCCCCTAAATGTAATCTGCTTCCTTTCTCTTGTAGCTTTTAAAATTCTCTCCTTATTCTGTATGTTGGGCATCTTCATTATAATGTGTCTAGGTGTGGATCTCTTATAATTTTGCACATTCGGCGTCCTGTAGGCTTCTAGAATTTGGGATTCTGTCTCATTCTTCAAGTCTGGGAAGTTTTCTCGTATTATTTCATTGAATAAATTGCTCATTCCTTTGGTATGGAGTTCTATACCTTCCTGTATCCCAATGACTCTTAAGTTTGGTCTCTTAATGTTATCCCATATTTCTTGGATGTTCTGCTCATGGTTTCTTAACAGTCTTGCTGAGCTGTCTATGTTCTTTTCAAGTTGAAATACTTTGTCTTCATTGTCTGATGTTCTATCTTCTAAGTGTTCTACTCTGCTGGTAGTACTCTCAATTGAGTTTTTAAGTTGGTTTATTGCTTCCTGCATTTCTAGGATTTCTGTTTGTTTGTTTTTTATAACCTCTATCTCCCTGTATAGTTGATCCTTTGCTTCCTGGATTTGTTTGTGTAATTCCTTGTCGAAGTGATCTTTCATTGTCTGATTTTGCTGTCTAATTTCTTCCTTGATACTCCAGATCATCTGAAGCATATATATCCTGAATTCTTTATTTGACATTCCATCTGCTGCAGCTGTTACCTCTTCTAAAGTTGAGCTGACCTGCATTGCTTGTAGTCCTTTCTTTCCTTGTCTTTTTATACTGCTTGTGTTTCTTTCTTCTTGGTGAAACTGTTGTGTTTTTGAATTTTTTCCCCCCCTATATATTTATATTGCTCTTGTATAGTTGAAAATTCTCCCTTGCAGGTGTGGGCAGGGGCTCTGCTCTGCCCCTCCTCCAATTGGTGTGAGGTGTCTACCACGCCCGCGGACCCCTGGGCCTGATCCGCTGTTCTGTCGCAGGTCTGCCTACCTTGCAGGTGGGGGCGAAGGCTCTGCCCTGCCCCTCCTACCACGCCCGGGGACCGCTAGGCCTGATCTGCAGGTTGGTCGCAGGTCTGCCCACCTTGTGGGCAAGGGTGTCAGTTTCGCTCCGCCCCCACTCCAATTGGGGTCACTTGACCACCACACAGGCGAGCCGCTGGGCCTGATCTGGGCGCGGGCTAAGGCTCTGCTCTGCCCCTACTCCAGTTGGGGTGAAGTGTGTACCACGCTGGCAGGCCGCTGGGCCTGATCCACCGGTCTGTCGCAGGTCTGCTTACCTTGCCAGCACGGGCGGTGGCTCTGCCCTGCCCCTCTTACCACACCTGCAGACCGCTGGGCCTGATCTGCAGGTTGGTCGCAGGTCTTCCTACCTTGCGGGCGCGGGCGGCGGCCCCTCTCCTCGCCTCTGGCTCGACGACAAAGCGAGAGAGACTCGGGTATCTGTGACTCACCCTCCCTACCAGGGGACCAACTGTTTCCGTCGCCGCTGGCACCGATGAAGTTTTCTCCTCGGCCGCTCTCCGATGACATCAGATCTCTGCCATGCTGGCATCCCCTGTTCTATGGCTGAATCCCGTTTTCTTCTCTTCCAATAGGCGGAGCTGTGCCCTCTGAGCTGAGCTTCTGCCCTCTATGTGTTGACAGAAATCCCTGTACGGTGGCTCCTGGGAGTCTCTCAATCCTGTTAGTCCAGAGCCCTTTCACTTATCCGGCCCCTCCCCCTGTTCCTCCTCCCAGCCAGCCAGCCAGGTCCTGTTCACCGGAGGCGGTTCCCCAAGGATCTGATTACACTTGCAGCCCCACCGCGTGTCCTATATCCCGAAAGATGAACACCCTCTCTGTCATTCAATTAAGCCCCAGTGCTGTGGTGGGGTGATCTGGGAACCAACAGTTAAATTTTTCAGGACCCCTTTGGTGGGCACACCCCCAGAAACTGGCGGCTAAGATCTTGGGTGTCGCCGCTGGTGTTAAGGGGAGGTGGGGATCTGGAATCCCCTCTGCTTCCCTACAGACACGCCCCCGGTGGTTTCCTGGCTGCTTGTATCTGGAGGGGGTGGGAGTCACACACCTGCTAATGTGGATTCCGCTGGGAAGGAATTCTGTCGGCGGAACTCTGGTGATGTCACCACTCTGCTATGGCGGGCCCCAGGCTCCTTGCTGGAGTGTCCGAAGGGAGGGGTGGGACTGGTCTGTCTCTGGTTGGTTTCAGCTCCCGGTTTGCTATTTCATGAAGGCTTGGCGAGAGACCTCTTCCTAGAGTCCCTGCACCGCTCCTGCTGCGCTGCGCCTCGGAGGCTATCCGCCCTGACGCGGGGCCGCGTGCAGGCAGCCGACAGTCGCCGAGTCGTGCCGGCAGCGGCTGGCGGGTCTGGACCTCTGCGCTGCGTGGCGGAGATTCACTCGTCTAGCGCAGACTGTCACCTCCAAAAATCCTTCCAATTCCCGGCCGGTCTCTCTTTAGTGGAATTTTGCTAGGAGTTTCTCAGCAGGTCATATCTAAGCGTATCCATGCGTCTCTCTGACTCCTTTGTTGAGGAGGTACTGAAAGCGCTGCCTCCCCTCTCGCCACCATGTTGGATCCCCCCTGACTGAATCTCGTAGCTGTGATCTTCTATAAAAAATAAAAGGCACAAGTCCCATCGTTGCATACTTCCAAGATACTGCAGTGGGCCAGGCACTGGGTAAACATACCTATTCTAAAAGGAAGAAAGAAGGAAATAATAAGATGGATTTGACCAAAATAAGGCAGGAGGTTAGGGATGAAAAGATGGCAGAATATACCAAGATGTCAACAGGGACACAGAAGAGTACCTGTTTGTGTCATTTATGTCGCTGTGGGAACTTCTGCCCTGGCTTAATAGGACCACCCATGTTGCTATGACAACTCAAGTCTTGGGCATTAGCAGGACCAGGGGAAGTGGAATGAAGCCAAGTACCCAAGTACCGACCCTTCTAGAAATCCTCTGCTGATGGCAGACATAAGCCACCAAGTTCCTGGGCTTGGGGCCTTGAGCCTTTCTCTCCCACTTAACCCTCTCAGCTTTATAGAGTGCATTTTCACTTCAATAAATTAGGCTCTGGCTGCTTCTCCTGTGTGTCTTGCTCAGTTCCTTGTTTGAGATGCCAAGAATCTGGATATCAACTCAATCTTTCTCCAGCAACAAAAACAAGACCAAAATCTAGCAAAGAAAATATTAAATTCTGAGCCTCTACATCAGGCATTCAGCACACACCTTGGTGGGCCCTGGGTTCCCAAAGTCTTAAGCAGCCCTTTGCTTTGGGCTAACTAACCCTTTGCTGAGGGACACTTTGCTTTTCTGGTTGCATGGCCTCTCTCCTGGGCTGGCTATGCATGTTTCCTGCAGCTTTCTTGTCAGGTAGGTGTTCCATACTGTTGCCACTTTTTCCTTCTAGGTTCTCCATTGCGGCTTTGGTTTCACTCACAGCTCTACACAGCGCTCTGTGAGGACCTGAAGACACTGAATCTGCCACAGAAGGCCCCACCTCCCATGTTTTCTCCTGAAATCTCAGTGGAAGCCACCATCTCCCTTAACTCTTACATTCCTCATGCCTTTAGAACCAGCATCATGTAGATGGCACTCTGGTAAGCCACTGTCATAAATTTACTTGGACCTGCTTGAATCATTGCTGCAGTGGCTTCTGAACACCATCCTCTGTTAACATAAAGAAACAAATCCCCAGGTGATTTGAGGCAGGCAAGGTGCCATCCCCAGATGAAAGTCTGAAAGCAACTTTGCTTTTCTACACTTTGAGCTTAGGATGGATGAGGCGGCCTTAAAGTTTCCTGAGATGCCCTCCAAATTTTTTTCTGTTGTCCCTGTGCAAACCATTTGGGTTCTTTTTATCCCTGATGATAATTTCACCCTCCTTGGCCAGAGCTTTACATGTGTTCCTTTTCTGGTTAGACTGTGAATCTTTTAAATTATTTTGCTCTCCCTCTTATTGTTCCTGATTCTTATTGTCAATATAGCAAATTTCCTCTGTTGCCTGAATTCATGCTACCTTGATATTTCCCCTACCAGGTAGACTAGTCCATCGCCTTTAAGTCTAGCCTCCCACAAAGTCTCAGAGCATGGACAAAGAACAAGTACCTTTTTTACTGTGGTGTAACAAGGGTAGCTGTTAGTCTAATTCCCAATAAAATCCTTATTTTCATCGGAAACCTTTTCACCATGAACTTTACTAGACACACTTCTAATCTTCAGAATCCCCACAAGAATTATCCAAGAAGGTCTGATTACAGCATTCTAGGCTTTCTCTAGCCCACCCCGCCAGACTTTTCTAAATACCTCCTGAAAACCAATTCTGAAGGCTTTTCTACATTTTCAGGTATATAGTGACTGTAAAAACACCACTTTTTGCAAATAATTTTATTTTATAGTCTGTTTTCAGTGACTATAACAATTACCAAAAACAATCATCTTATAAAGATAAAGGGTTGATTTTGGCTCATGGTTTCAGAGGTTCCAGTCCATAATCACATGAGCTTAATTTGTTTAGGTCCCTTGTGGGATGTCAGAGGCAATGGTGGGGAGCAAATGGCAAAGTAAAACTGATCATCTCATGGCTGGGAAATAAAAGAGAGGAAGAGGAAGACACTAAGGTCCCACCATCCCCTTATAGGGCACATCTGCAAGGCCTTAAGACCTCCCATTAAGTTCCACTTAATACCACCACCACTGAATAATGCCAGGTTGAGACCTAAACACTAACAGATGAGCCTTTGGGGAACATTCAAGATCCAAAATGTAGCACATCTAACTGACTTCCAGAGGTTAAGGCATCCGTTTAGTATGTAGTAAAGCCCAGACTTGAATACCAGCAGCATGACACCTGAGGTGGAGCATTTTACAATGCTACGCCAACTTCCCATTCAGAAAACTTCAACTGTTTCTACACCTACACTCCTTCTAGAGGTACCCTTTGTCCTCCCAGATTACTTGAGAATACAAAAGTAGTTATCTTTCTTGAATATTCAGGACCATGTCTCAGTCCTCTGTGTTGCGTTTTTACTTGACAAAAGTTAATTACATGTATTATCACACAGTCCTTTCATTCACTCATGTACTCAGTAAAGATTTATTTGGGGCAGACCATGGGAGTAATGCTTTGTTACCTCTGCCACCCTGAAGATTTTCAGATTTTATTTTTTCTCTTTATGTTAAAATCCTAAATCAGAGAACACTGTATGAGTGAGTGGTTTTTGTAAGAAACAGAGTTAAAAAGGCCATGAGACTTCTGCATGGCACCAGATGTGCTGACTTTATTTAGTGATCATTGGGTCACCTTTCCCAGGTAGTCCAATTACTTTGCCTAATGGAAGACATTATCATTTTATTTTGCTGCTGCTTTGTTTTCCTGGTCAATTCCCTTCTCTCTTCATTGTTGTTGCTGTTGGTATTTATATATATATATTTATATATATTTATATATATATAAAACCACTGGTATAGTAAAGTTTCTATTATAAGTGTCAAGGGAAAGTCTTGTATGAATAAGTTTTCCTCATGCAAAGGTCTTTTCCTTATTGAGACCTGTGTTTTGGCAGAGAGGTGGCTGTTGTGTACAGTCTGTGGGGTGATATTGTGTTAGGGTCTGCGGTAATTTTGGGTGTCCTGAAGAAAAATGAACTTTCCCGCATTTGGAAGCCAAAACTTTGCAGCAGGCTTGCAGCAAAAGCCCCAATCTCCAGAGTGCCCTGTAGGAACAGTGCACTATGAGAATATGAGTGCATGTTAGTGGGCAGGGTTTTCATAGGAGAGTTTTGCAATCTTGTTGCTTCTTATGGGACTAGAGCAAATACTGCACCCGTGACAGAGCCTTTAGAAAAGAAAGTGCACCACTGAGTAGATAACTACCTTTTTATATTTCACCATAAGACAAATGTATCATTGATTTAGTCCAATCCTTGCTTCTATATATGGAGGAATAATTTTTGATGTGCCTTGTGGTCTCTGTATTTTGTGTTCTGCTTATTCCAAATGACAATAAATAGCTTGGAGGAGTGCTTGCATATGCATAAGAATTACATGGACCAATGCCTTGATCTTAACTACAGAGATTCCAAAATAGAACTAAGAATTCTTAATTCCAAACAGCTCCCAAATGACATCAAAGCTTCTGGGTTTGGAAGTTTATACCAAATAACATTGCCTTATAGTTACTGAAAATTTTGAATTGGAAGGGATTTTATAGCACATAGACAAGAGATAGGGAATGATTTATCTGAGGTCACATAGCTACTCCATTTAAGCGTTGTAATGTTTTCCATTATACAACTAAAATGTTTTAATAGATTTAGCTCCATCACTCAGACTCAGCAGAAGAGTGTACTGTCTAAATGATTTCTTTGGCCCACATAAATCATTTGCAAAACAGGGTCAGGTTGAAGTACACCTTTATCCATTTTACACTTCTAAATGTCATCATGGCCTTCTTAAATTTAAAACTGTCTTTTTAATCAGCATAAAGAAAAAGGTTGGAAGACACAGGCTTTCCTCTCCTACCTACCATTAAATCTCCAGTGTGTGTGTCAGTTATAATTGACCAGCATCAGCAGAGTTTTAAGTGAAGACTAATATGTTTGAATATCCTTCCTCCTTCATTCATCCTGCATAAAATATTTAAAGTTGATTCCAGCTACCTATCTTCATTCTTTGGTGGAATAGGGAAGGTTACCAACAGGAAAGTTTCTGTGAACTCTAGACCCATTGAAAATATGGCTACCCATATGATGTGAACAAAGTGACATGGGCAAATGAAAATCATGTAGAGTTCCAGTGCATACTTCTATGCTTGAGTAAGGTGAAATATCATTCCATGAGAGGCATTGGCGCTGATCATATGTTTATCAGGCCTTATCTGCAAACTCTCCAAAGTATAGTAAACAGAGTCCTCATATTTTGAAATTTTCTTTTCTTGTTTTTTTCTTTTTGGTTTTTGCCTGAATGATGCAATCAAAGTTTTAAAAAATCTTAACTTTTTTTTCTTCTGAAGTGATAAGCACACATTGTAAAGGAGTTTCAAAGATAAAAAGCATTCATTCTATAGGTGTATTCTTTCCTCCTTTTTATTTTGTTTTCACTGTTTTTTTTAAACATGCATGAAATCATGTGTTTTGTGTCATTAAACAGAGATTTTCATACCAAGGTATACTTTGTGTCACATCTAGGAGTTATAATCAATTTCCTCCTCTCGGGTATAGATTATTAATGTAGCAAGTTAAGTAAATGAAAACTATACCTACTATGAACACACTCGTATGCTCTTATGCAGATTTTATATGTGTGTCCTAACGTCCCTATGTAGTTATACTGACTGACAGGCACACTGGTGTGTTCCTATTGGCCCGCAAGCTCTCTGTCACTCAAGAGTTTTTAGACTGACCACATTTGTGTAGACGTGCTTTCCCTAAGATGATAGGTGTTTTGCTCTGTTTTAGTTTTACCTGCCAGGCAGAATTATCCTTCCTTGACAGTAATTTGTATTTGGAATTTCAATGTTCCCTGCTCTAAAATTTCTTTTATCTGTCATCACATCCATAATATTTCTTTAATTAGATTTTTCCAAAGTTTGAACAATATTGTAGATTATTTCTCATGGAGACTTTCAAATGTTTGCCTTCCTTTTTTTTTCTCATCCCTTCTTATTAGATTTCTCAAAATCAAGTACAAATTTTCCAATTTATTTCTTTCCACTATGGCAGGATGTATGTTTATCTGTAGACTTCCACTCTCTAATATCAAAGTTCTACCTACTCACCCTTCAAGATGGTTGCACAGATGAATTTTCTCAAACCTTCTAGGAATGGATATTTCCAATTCTATTTTTAGTATTTCATTGCAAAGTGAAATAATAGCTTACAATTTTTTATTAATGAAATGAATTAAACTATTACATTAAAACAATAATAATATTTAAAATAAGAGAACAGAAAGAAATTTGATACAGAATCTTTCCATAATATACACCATAATGAGACCATAATGATAGCAATAAGTGATTGAAAAAGAAAATAAATTAGATAAATAAATGAGATAAATTAACCTCACAGAAGAGTTCCAAATAGTTATACAGAAATAATTTCCTCTCAAAAAAGATGAACTTGATTACATTTTCTTCAGTGTGGGCTGGACTTATGTCTTGTTTCCAGAAATGGAGAAGAAAGAGTGGCTGAATAGTTCTGGAATTTGGTGGACTTGGAGCAACATGGACAACTTTCACATCACTATGATAAGCTGTATTAATATTATCTAAATACTGATATGATCAGTATTTTGTGATAGTCTTACCAAAAGCCCTCCCTTCCCCCTCCCTCTCACATTTCCCAGTACAATATTTCACAGGGCCAAGCAAGGATAGGCAAACATGCAAACACTGAGCTACATCTCCAGCCCTTTTATATTTTTATTTTGAGACAAAATCTTGCTTATTTAATCATTTGGCTCTGAACTTTGATTTTCCTGCTTCAGCCTCCCCATTAGCTGGTATTATAGGAGTGCACTATCATAGGTGGCATGAAAAAGGGAATTTGAACCTAATACCACTGAAGTATATAGAGTTGCAATTTCATATTCATAATTTGTACACAATATTTGAAAAATATTTATAAATTATAAAAAAGTAAAATTGTCCAAGGAATATAAGGTACAGAGATGGTTTAAAATAAACATATCTATTGACAATTTTTTTTTACATTAGTAATACATAAATGCATAATCATGAATAAAAGTCATTCAAATTTGATACTTATTTATCATAAACAAAAAATTTAGAGCAAACTAATACTGATTTGTTTATTTAACAACTGAGGTTTTTCAGAAACTTGAAGTACATATCAGTTTGATTGAAAAAAAATAGAAATATCTCTTTTAAAGTAGAAGGACCCCTGTGTAGAATTTCTTTTCAGAAATGAATGTTCTAGTCTATGCATAACAAAATAAAAAAAAAAAAATGTACAAAGAAAGACAAAAGAATGTATGTTGGAAGAAATGAAACAATAACAGAATGTTTATAATGAATATGGAGAAACAGACAAATTGTACTAATAAATGAATTTAATGGTTTTCTTCCCCATTGTTTGTTAATATGATATATCACATATGTTGATCTACTTATGTTGAATCTTCCTTGCATCTCTGGGATAAATTCTACTTAATCTCAAATTATTTTTAAATTAATCTCTGAATTATTTTTTAAATTCAGTTTGCTAGTTTTTTTTTTTTTTGAGATTTCTATATCTGGGTTTATCAGTGATATTTTTCCTTTTTTTTTCTTCTTAGTTCTAATAATTGAAACTGGAGCCTCACATAGGCTAAACATATGCTTCAACACTAAGCTATACCCCCAGCCCTTTTTTTATTTTATTTTTTTTTCTTTTGGAACACAGTCTTTCTAAGTTACACACCCTGGTCTTGAACTATTGATCTTCCTGCCTTAGGCTCCCCAGTCATAGAATCATAGGTCTGTGACACCAAACCTGTCCACTAGTTTTCTTTCATTACACTCTCTTTGTCTAGTTTTGGTATCAGTGTACTTCTGGCCTCATACATTGAGTTCAGAAATATTCACTCCTCTTCAATTTTCTGCAAGTTTAATAAGGATTGATAATAATACTTTGAATGGTTTGTATGATTTTGAAAAGAAACCCAGTCTCCTCTTTGATGGGAGACTTTTTATTTCATCCTCAATCTCCTTATTATTAATGCCCTGTTCAGATTTTCTATTTCCTTCTACATCTTCATGAATTTCATATTTCTAAGAATTAATCTATGCGTTCTAGGTTACCTAATTTGTTATTCATTGCCTCTTACCGACCTTTTATGTTTTATCAGTTGTAGTGTCTCATGTTTCACTTCTGATTTTGTTCTCTCTCTTTCCTATTGTTATTCTGATTATGATTTGTAAATTTTGCTTATCTAAAAAGAACTTTATTGGAGAAAAATACACATACACACATACTGAACAAAGTTGAGAAATAAAGTTATGTAGAGAATCAGCATATTTAACAACAGATATCACAATCTTTGGGAAAGGGTATATCCTTTGCATAACTAATTTAGGCAGAGCTGGGCACTGTGGTGCACGCCTATGATCTTAGTTGAAGCAGGAGAATAGCAAGTTCAAGGCCAGCCTCAGTTACTTAGCAAGACCCTGTCTTGGAAAAAATGGGGTGGAAGGGGAGCTAAAGATGTATCATAGTGGTAAGGCACTGCTGGTTTTCAATTCCTAGCACCTCAAAAATATAAGGCAAAAATTAATATTTGCCTTATATTATAGTAGGACGATTGACTTTCAAACAGTAAAGGAATGAAATATGAGCTTTATCTCACATCATATACACAAAATGGGCTACTATACTAAACAGAATGAAGATAGAATATTCATCTTTAAATGTGTTGCAAGAAAATACAGAATAATATTTTTTAAATTTTTTTTAGAGAGAGAGAGAGAGAAAGAGAGAATTTTTAATATTTTTTTTTTAGTGTTCGGTGGACACAACATCTTTGTTTGTATGTGGTGCTGAGGATTGAACCCAGGCCTCACTCATGCCAGCCGAGCGTGCTACCGCTTGAGCCACATCCCCAGCCCCAGAATAATATTCTTATGCTATGAGCATTGGAAGAAAATTTTAGGTATTGTTATGGTTTGAATGCTAGGTGTCCCCTAAAGCTCACTTGTGAGACAATGCAAGAAGGTTCATAGAAATGATTTGGTTGTGAGAATCTTAATCCAATTAGTGAATTAATCCCCTGATATGGATTAACTGAATGGTAACAGAAGTGGTAGGGTGTAGCTGGAGGAGGTGGGAATTGGGGGCTTGGCTTTGGAGTATTCATTTGTATCTGGAAACTGGAGACCTCTGTCACTGATCATCATGTGAAATGCTTCCCTTTGCTACACTTTTCCAACATGATGTTCAGCCTCACCTCAAGCCTTGAGGAATGGAGCCAGCCTTCCATGGACTAAGAAACCATAAGCCCCCAAATAAACTTTTCTTCTTCTACAATTGTTCTGGTAGAGTCTTTTAGTTCCAGCAGCGAATAAACTAACTAAAACAGGTAGAGAAATGCATAACTAAGAATATTGATAAATTTGAGCAAACCAATAAAGTCTTAGCACTAGATACTTAAAATATACAACTCCACATTATATAGAGACTATATAAGGAATACTTAAATATATGAACAAGAAAATAAGTACCATGTGTAAAAGATGTGAACAGACACAATGATGTAAAACCAAGTCACCAAATGTGAAAAGATACTGAACACCATTTATAGCTAGGGAAATAAAAAAGTTTCAACCAAGTAAAAGTCAAAATCCTCAGATTGTAAAGCAAGATATAAGAAAGCTCTTGGCTATTTATTACTGCAGCCACAAATAATATGGTTATGCATTATTGACGCTGATGTTTAGATCTAGAATGTTGATTATATGACTTGAACTCAATGAATGAATTTGCAGACATGTACACTTAGTAAAATTATCACTATGCATGGAGGCCATAGACATATCCATCACCTCTCACATTTTTCTTTCCTTTTTTTTAAAGACAAGACCATGCTGAGTTTTCTGGAAAAGACCTTAAAATTGCAATTCTCCTGACTCAGTTCCTAGCTGCATTTAAATTTAAAACATTTAATATAAATCTATACACTTAACAAATTTTAAGTATACAGGACTGTATTGCTCCCTAATGGGATTGTGCTGTATAGGCCTTGAACTTAACCTCATGTAAAAAATATAAACTCTCTGAATACCACCTCCTTATTTCCCCCTCATCACAACCCTGAAAACCTCCAATCTACTCTTTGTATATATTAATTTTACTATCTTAACTTTTATATGCAATGGTACCATTCAATATTTAGTCTTTCTGTGCCTGGCTTATTTCACTTACTAAAATATCCTGAAGATCCATTTGTGTTGTCACAAATGTGAGGGTTTTCTTCATTTTAAGAGTAAATAATATTACACTGTGTGTTCATCAGGGTTTTTTGTTTGTTTGTTTGTTTTTGTTTTTGTTTTCTGTGACTAAAAGACCTGACAAGAACAATTTTAGAGGAGGAAAAGTTTATTTGGGGGCTCATGGTTTCAGAGATCTCAGTCCATAGACAGTTAACTAATTCCCCAGGGCTCAAGGTGAGGCAGAGCATCATGGCAGAAGCAGAAGAGTATGGGGAAGAGAAGTTGCTCACATGATGATCAGAAAGCAGAGACTCTGCTGATCAGACACAAAATATATACCCCAAAGATACGCCCCCAGTGCCCATTTCCTCCAGCCACATCCTACCTGCCTTCATTTACCACTCAGTTTATCACATCTTGGATTAATTCACTGTTTGGGTTAAGGATCTCATAACCCAATAATTTCACCTTTGAATGTTCTTGCACTGTCTCACACATGAGCTTTTAGGGGACACCTCACAACCAAACTGTAACAAATTGTATGTATATACCACATTTAATTTATCCATTTATCAATTCACAATCTTGGCTATTATAAACAATGCTTTAGTGAACACAGGGGTAAAAGCAGTTCCCAAGATTCTGATTTTAACTCCTTAGGATAAATATTCATAATGGAACTGATAAATCATATGATAAACTTGTTTTTAATTTTTTGAGGAACCTCTATATGGTGTGCTACAAAAGATATACTAATTTACACCCCCACCAATGCTACAGCAAGTTTCCTATTACTGCAAATCTTGCCAAAATTTCTAATCTTTTATTGCACATTTCCAAATAATGGTTATTCTAACAGGTATGAAATAATTTTGATTTACATTTCAACAATGATTAATAATGTCGAGCTTGTTTTCATATGCCTGTTTGCTCTTTATGTTATCCTAGGAAAATTGTACATTTGGGTCATATCCCCATTTTTAAAGTGTTATTTATTTTTTGTTAGTTAGTTGTATGAAATCCTTAAATATTTTGAATATTAACCTATATTACATATGTGGTTTGCAAATATTCTCTCCCATTTATGGGTTGATTTTCCTTGTCCTTTGCCTTATAGATGCTTTTCATTTGATGTAGCCCTGTGTATTTATTTCAGCTATTATTGTTTGTTTTTTCAATGTCCTATCTAAAAAAAATCATTGATGTGACCAATGTCAATGAGTTTTCATCCTGTTTTCTCAGAGTTAAATTTTAGATTTTACTTTCAGTCTTTGAGTTGTTTACAGTTCATTCTTGTATATATTGTAATACAAGAGACTGATTTTATCCTTTTCATGTAGGTAGATATTCAAATTCCCCACATCATTTATTGAGAAGACTATCCTTCTAAAACTTGCTATTTTAGACCCTTTGTTAAAGACACTAATTAACTTCATACAAGTATGCTTACTTACAAACTTTATATTGTGTTCCATTGGATGATATGTCTGTATCATACTTTTTTGGTTATCATACTTTGCAGAACAATTTGAAATATTATATTAATATATACTTAATATTTCTGTGAGAAATGTCATAGGAATTTTGATGGAGATTGAGTGGAATCAGTAGATAAATGAGTAGAATAGTAAAATTAATTTTTCCAATCAATAACCATGTGATAACTTTTCCTTTATCATTATACTATTCAATTTCTTTCACTAATGTTTTAAAACATTCAGTATATGACTCTTTTTTCTTCTTGGTTAACTTTATTTCCAAATATTTTGTTCTTTTTGATGCTATTGTAAATGGGATTTTTCAAAATTTCTATTTTTGGATAGAAATATACAGAAATATATATTTCTATATATATAGAAATGTAACTGATTTTTATAGGTTGATTTTATGTCCTGCAATTTAACTGAATTTATTTGCTATTTCTAACTTTTTCTCACAGTCTTTACAATTCTCTATAAATATGATCATATCATCTGCAAATAGAGAGTTTTTATTTTTTCTCTTCTCACTTAGTTATTATTTATTTATTTGTGTTTTTATTTTTGCCTAATTTATCTAAGACCTCCAGTGTTAAATTAAATGAAATGGTGAAAATGAACACCATTTTATTTCTGATTTTAAATAATATCATGTTTCATTTCTGATTTTAAAGGAAATGCTCTCAGCTTTTCACCATTGAGTATGATATTTACTGTTTTATTCTGGGTTTGCCCCATACTTTTTTTTTTTTTTTTTTTTTTGGTGGTACTGGGGATTGTACCCAGGGCCTGGCATATGCTAGGCAAGCATGCCACAGCTGAGCTTCATCCCCAGCACCGAGTCTTTATCATGTTGATGTACCTCCTTCTTTCTGAATCTGACTGGAAAGTTTTTATCATGAATAGACATAGAATTTGTTAAACATTGTTTTTGGATTTGGTTCAAATGATCACATGATTTTTCTCTCTCATTCTGTAATTGATTCTAAATAGCATGTTTATTGATTTGCATGTGTTGACCCACTCTTGTATTTTTACAGATTATTCACATATGATCATACTTTTGACTTTTTTCAAGTGCTGCTGAATTTTGTTTGCAAAATTCAGCAGCACTTGAAAAAAACTAGTGTTTTTTGAGGATTTTTGCATCCATATTTGCAAAGGATCTTGGGCTAAAATTTTATTTTTTTGTAATATTCTTGTCTGACTTTGATATTAGAGTAATTCAGGCCTCATAACATGAGTGTAGAAGTCTTAAGCTCTTCAGTTATTTGAATGATTTGAGAAGGATCACTTTTAAGTATTTAAATGTTTGGTAGAATTCAGCAGTGAAGCCATTAGCTCCTTAACTTTTCTTTGTTGGAGTATTTTTGATTCAATCTTCTTATTTGTTAGAGATCTGTTCAGATTTTCTATTTCTTCATAGCTCAGTCTGTATAAGTTGCATGTGTATAAGAAGTTATTCATAGAAAGTTATTCAATTTTTCTGGGTTATTCAATTTCTTAGCATATGATTGAATTTTCAGAGTAGTCTCTTATATTACCTTTTATATTTCTATGGTATCATTCATAATATTTATTCTCCAATTTGTAATAGTGTTTGCATTTTTTATTAATTAATCTATCAGTTTGTCAATCTTGTTTGTTTTATTAAAAAACAACTCTAAATTTTTTTGAAACTTCCTATTGTTTTTGAGTTTTGAATGCATTTGATTTTGCAGTGATCATTATTTTTTCCTTCTTTCTGCCAAATTTAGTTTAAATTTGTTCTCCTTTTTCTAGTTCCCTGATATATAAGTTTGGCCATTTAACTTTTGTTTTCTCAATGTAGGCATTTATTGCCAAAACTTTCTTCTTAGGACTGTCTTTGATATATCCCATGTGATTCGGTACCATATTCATTTTCATTTATTTCAAGGTTAAAAAATATATTTTGTTTTGTATTTCTCTTTGCTTCATTGGTTGGTCAGGAATATACTCCTACATATTTTTACATATTTATTTTCCAATATTCCTCTTGATAATGATTTCTAGTTTCACATATCCCCCCCAAAAAATACTTGATATGATTTCATTTTTCTCAAATTGGTTAATACCTGTTTTGTGGCCTGACATATGATTTTTGCTAGAGAAGAATGCATGTTTTGTGGCTGTTGGATTAAAAATTGTGTATGTGTTTGTTAGGTGCATTCAGTATATAGTGTTGTTTAAGCTCACTGTTTTCTTTTTGGTTTTCTGTTTAGGTGACGTACTTCTTTTTGAAATTGGTGTATGGAAGTGACCTACTATTTTGTGTTACTGTTTACTTTTCCTTCAGTTTTGTTAATATTTGCTTTATGTATTTAAGTTTACTGATGTTGAGTGCATATATATTTATACTTGTTTTCTTTCGTTGATGGATTGACTATCATTCATCATATAATCGCTAGTGTTTGATTTAATGTCTATTTTGTCTGAAATAAGTCTAACAATCTTTGTTACATATATAGTTAAACATATTCCAACTGGTGATTAAATACATTGTATGTATTATCTTACTGCCAAGAGTAAAAATCTAGGACCATTGTTTATGATAGAATTGCCAAAAGTACTAACTGCCTATGTTAAATAAAGACAAAGTGTAAAACTAAGGAGAAAAATAATCACTGTGACGTTGAATGGTTTTGGGATAAAAGTACAATTCAAAGAACATTATTGCCTTTCCATATCTTTATCCTGCAATGTTTCCATATAGATTTTCTAAACCTCTTTCTAGTAATGAAAAATGGAAATGATCTCTAAATTATATTGATGGATAAAAGATCAGTTGACAGAAGGATTTAGGATTATGGGGAAAATGGGATCATAGAATATTTTGAAAAGACCACATAACACAGAAATTAATTTGACCATTATATCTGATATATCCATCAAGATATTTCTGGCATATATCTTGATGCTATATTTTAAAATATGATTTTTTAGTTATTTGTTGTAAACTTTATTTCTGAACAGTATTTGTGTTTTATGGAAGATAAGTAAGAGTGCATTGCTATGAAATATGGGAAAAATTCAGCATTCTGATTGTGATGATGATTGCTCAAAACTATACATGTAAAAAAAACACATAGAATTGTATAGAAAAAATAAATGCATGTTAAAGTTAGCAAAAATTCAAATTATGTAAATAGTTTAGTTAATAGTCTTGCACTGGTGTCAACTTCCTTTCTTGATAATTGTGCTGTTTCAAAAAAAAAAAAAAACAACAAAACTCATGTCTATAGGGTACTTGAGCATTATGTGTGTTAATTTAATACGAATCTAAAATATTTTCAAAAATATAAGTTAAAAAGGAATATCATAGTTATGTTTTAATTGTAAAGTTCCGCTTTTTGTTAACTGCAATGGAAATGGTATATTTTTTGGTACTAGGCATTCTTCAGAGAATAGTTAAGTGTGATGACCACATTATTATAGGCTCTAAATGGAAGCCAGGCTGCAACTAGATGAAAACAAAAATATCATGTATCTCTTTAAATGGAATATTTTTAAATAGTGGGCAAAATTACTTTTAATGCTTCCAGTAAAAAAAAAAAAATACAAAAATAAACCAAATTAAGGGCTGGGGATGTGGCTCAAGCGGTAGCGCACTCGCCTGGCTCGATCCTCAGCACCACATACAAAGATGTTGTGTACGCCAAAAACTGAAAAATAAATATTGAAATTCTCTCTCTCTCTCTCTCTCTCTCTCTCTCTCTCTCTCTCTCTCTCTCCCCTCTCTCTCTCTCTAAAAAATAAAAATAAAAAGATTTTAAAAAAATAAACCAAATTAGAACGCTATTATCATTATCTTTGCCTTACTCATCTTTCTCACACACTTTATGCATTTGACCAAAATAGCCAGCTTAGGGAAATTTTCACCATGTTACCATTCCAGTTTAGGTTCTCATCAATCTCCAGCTGGATAACTTTAAGAGGCTCTTTATTTTTATCTCTGTCTTCAATCTATGTGTTCCAATTTCATTAAAAAAAGAGATAAACATTAAAATACACACATCACTATGTATATAGTTGAATATATTCTAATTCATGATTCTAGCCTTGTTTATTTTTCCAAGATCTTCCTTCTTTCTTATATAATTATATAATAATTGTATATATATATGTATATATATATACACACACACAAACACACACACATACACACACTATATATAATATATATGTAATATATATATATAATATATGTGTGTATATCTATATATAAACACATATGCATTTATGAGTCTGAACATGTTATTGCACATGGCATGTGCCTATATAGTGTATAAATATTCTACGCATGCATACCCATGTGTTTATTCATACACACATCCAAGTACACAAATACTCTTTTTCAACATCACCTTCTTGCTCAAAATTTTGAAAGGATTCTTCAAAGGATTCTTCACTAGTGATGGTAAGAGATTGATTACTTAGTGTGATTTTTTAAGATCCTTCAATAGCAGCCTATCTTTTCATGCTCACTCTTCATTATTTTGAACTATTTCTTTTTTTCATACACTTTACTTTTCTACCTCCTTGCCATTGCTCTTGTACCTCCTTGAGGCACTGCTGGTGTTCTCACTCTTTTGTGCCAATCAAATCCCATTTATCTTCTAAAAACCTTCTTAAGGCTTCTTTGGTGTTTAATGATCTTCCTCCTTATTTGAATCCTCAAGAATTCTCCCTCTCTCATTGCTTGCTTCACTTTAAATTTTCAGTCTAAAATGTCATATGGTATTATTTTTATTTTTTTCCATTACTGTATTTTATATGTTGCCCTTTCTCAAATATGGCAAGATCTTCGTATTGGAGAATGGACACATTTTATACTTCATTGTCCTTGACAGAAGATAATTCTGATTGATCTTTTTTTTTTTCAAATTGTGTGTCAGATCACCTTTGATAAATATACATGCTTCAAGCTTTTTTTAGACCTCAGGGTTAAGATAATACCCATTTCTATGCAATTAATATTTCCCCAAACATTCAACGAATGCCAAAATCAAGAAGCTTATATTTTAATACAGGTTACCAGTAAGTGATAGGACAATAAACTGGTTTTGTCTCTCACTAAGATATGATACTTTAGAAATTTCTTTAGCAAATAAGTACTCAATTCCAAAAACAAATACCACCAGTATAAACTATTCAACCCTCCATTGATTCAAATATGAGTTTATGTAACTGTTCAAGGGTGGCCTGTTGGGGGAACAAGGCCTGCTGATTTAGGCTAACTCATCAGAATGATTAAATGAACTCTTAATCAAGTTCTTCAGAAGCAGGAATTTCAGAAAGATTTTAGGCAAAGCTGTCTTTGTATTTTATTTGACATTATTTTGCTTCTATTTTCCCATTGAGAACATAATTCTCCACCATGTACTTTAGTACTCTAGTAATTTTCTTTAAAAATCAAAGTAATTCTTTGGAGATTTACAGCTGTTGGTTGCTAAGGTCTATTATTTAGGAATCAATGTTGAACTGTTTGCAAATCCCGTGGAAGACCCTGGAAATTATCCTAAGTGGAATTATCTACATACTACATGGTTTTCTTTTTATTCTCTATGGCCTACTGAGTTCTCTTTTGAAATTAATGGGGGTTCCAAAGTTGTATCAATTCTGTAACAGTCAGAGCTAGCCTAGCCCTGAGTCCCACAGAGAAAGGTTATTATTGTGTTTCTAAGATATTGGACTTTTGGTTATAAGATGCTTCAAAAGGAAGAATTAAAAGATCCTTGGCTTTGAATTCATTTAAAATATAGTAAGTAGAATTGGTTTAATACTAAAATTAATTAGTTTAATACTATTTAAAAATTAATAAATCTAAAAGTGAATCTGGACTTGTTTTCATCTAAGAAGACCAAATATCTTCCTCACCAGTTGTTATGCAGCAGAGCTACCCAATTCTTTGATGAGGTCATTCAACAAAGGGCCTCAGGAGATGGAGGAAAAGATTGATATACAAAATATCAAATAAATAAAAGCAAAATGGGTCAAATACACAAGGTAAAGGTTTTAAGGCAGCATTGGTTTTGATAATATGAAATTTTATTTAGATAGTAGCTATTCTTTAAAAATATTTTTATTTCAATGGAAAAAGCATCAGA
This sequence comes from Marmota monax, assembly GCF_021218885.2. Classification (NCBI taxonomy): domain Eukaryota; kingdom Metazoa; phylum Chordata; class Mammalia; order Rodentia; family Sciuridae; genus Marmota; species Marmota monax. The sequence continues at coordinate 11,813,095 of NW_026695241.1, forward strand.
AATCATTTGTGTTGAGATCTCCGTGGCATTAATAAAGCTATATAATGAAATATGCAAATAAGCAAATGAATAAGATTTGAGTTTGTACAAATGGATCAGAAAATTTTTCAGAACAAAGGTTTTAAAGGCTTGTAAACTTTTTTATATGTTCTCATTTTTATAATTATTTTTATCTTACTATATCTTATGTATTACAGTAAAATTACAAAAAAAAATTAATGTGTCAAGGATGCAAACACATGGACACAAACACAAATACTGTTCAGAAATAAAGTTTACAACAAATAACTAAAAAAACATATTTTGAAATATACCATCAAGATATATGCCAGGAATATCTTGATGGATATATAAGGTATAATGTCAAATTAATTTCTGTGTTATGTGGTCTTTTCAAAATCTATGATTTCCACTTTACATGAAAAAAGTATTTGTCAAATATTCCCAATATTCCATAATATATTATATACATGTATCCCCCCCCACACACACACACAAAAAAAAAAAATCTTTGTAATTCCCATCTCCATTTTCTCAATTCTGAATGTCTTCCTGCATATTTCCCTTCATATGAAATACTCCCTACTTCATTGATTCATTTTTTTATAATTTATCAGTGAACTAAAATCATATTTGTGTTATAAGGCTTACTTGATTTTTCTCCTTTTCTGGAAACCATCCACATCCCCGTCTTACCCACGTCAAATTTAGTTTCCTTTCCAGTTCCTATGAGAAGACCTGTAAATATTTCTAGCTTGGGTTGATACATCTGTATTTTATTCCATGACCACTAAATGCCACTAAAGACCTTCAGCTTTTCTTATATTTTTGCTCTGTCCATGTTCATCTGAATACTAGGGTACACAGTTTCACACAATAAGTAATTCTTTGTTAATTTGAATTGAATTGAAAACTTCCCATATTTATCACTTCTCATGATGAAAAATAATTTTAAATAACATTTAACCTATGTGATTTAGGTATGCAATGAATTAATATGAATAGCACATATGTTACTATTTCTAACATTAATCTCCATGAATATAAATATTTCTCTGTTGTCAAAAAAGAAGCCTTCAAGAAAAAACATGAAAGCAAGAACTATTCATTATGTTATGAATATATTATCTTAAATAATAGTTTGAATAATCCTCTGAGTTAGGTTTCACTGTAATCTGCCAGCTAATTTGTAAATTAAGCTTCTATGTTCACATCTTTAAAGTCTTTCTTGATGACTTAGCCAACACTTGAATCATCTCTGAATTGTACAGTCTATACAGTTTTTACCTTAATATATCATACCATATACTCTAACCGTTATAAATGTGTAAAAATTATCTCATCATACTGCTATATCATCCTGAGGACAGAAATAATGTAAAAACGAATCTCCATAATGTTTCTTCTCATTAAAAATTGTTATGCATGTATGACTTTCAGTGAGTTCAACAAGTTTGTTGAAAGAATGACACAACCTTTTTAGCACCTACTGTATGCTATATATTTAGTAAATGATGAAATTAAACATGTATCTAAGCTTCAAAATGTATTAAGTACCAACTTCAGGTGATTTTTAATATTAAAATAATTCATATCATGATCCTTTTGAAAAACATTTTAGATTCATTGTCTTATCCACATATCCCACATGCATATGCACTTTTAACTTATACATAAATCCTAGAACATTATTGAACAAATAAACAAAACATTTTAACAATCTAAATCAGTTTGTGAATTATCTTTTTGCCACTACCAGTTATACCTTAAATGGTTTAAAATGCTGAATTTGATTAGAAGGCATCACTGGTACTGAGTGGCAGCTGATGTCCGTATTTTGATCCTTTACTCCTCCATGATTGGCTCTGCTTTTTTCCCCAAGCATGTTGACAGCTTTGAGTTTTTCTCAACACTCTACCATGAATAATCATTCTCATCTCTAATTCTAGGCATTTCTAAGCCAATCCATTAAACAATATAACCTCACTATGTTCAGAGCCTCACATTTTCCCATCAACCTCAGCCCTTTAACCTTCATTTTGCCTATTGTTTAATTGGTGGAGAAAAGAGTTATGTTTTGGCAGCTTGTAAAGCTATGGAGATTTGTCCTCCTCTTGAAATGTCTGAGTTTTAAAAATTCTTTCCACCGCATGCTTGTGCCATACACCTGTTAATTCCATTGATCTTCACAATTTCCCCCTTCTGTTTTATAACAAGACTTGGACTAACTTCTTATGTTATATTATTTTACAATATTGCTAATAATTAAGGTATGGATATTTTGATATGGACTTACTCATTATGTTACATTATTTTATAATATTTCTAATAATTAAGGTATGGATATTTTGATATTGAAAAATTTAATATAATGCATGTTAAACTTATAATTATTGATATTCATGTCAGTTTTAAGTCTTGGACACTAAACATTAATGTTAAATGTAATAAAATGTCATGCAAATTTGCTATGTGTATGTATGATCATAAAAATTTCTCATAAATCATTTTGCAAAGATAAGAATGAACTAAAACATGTAACTATGCATAGCTTCATGACTATTAATAACATTTTATACTTAGTGAAAAGGGCATAATTCCTAAAACTCTGGTTTCTCTTATGTCCACTGAAGGACATTAATTATAAGATTAGTATTTATGTACCACTGAAAAATAAAGTAAGATCTAGCCACTTTTTAAAAATAACTGAAATATAGCCGAGCACAGTGATGCATGCCTGTAGTCTCCTTGGCTTCGAAGGCCGTGAGGTAGGAAGATAGAGAGTTCAAACCCAGCATAGCAAAAGCGAGGTACTGAGCAACTCATTGAGACATTGCCTCGAAATAAAATACCAAATAGGGCTGGGAATGCAGCTCAGTTGTCAAGTATCCCTGAGTTCAATTCCCAGTGTCCCCACCCCAAAAAATAAAATATGCATTCTGCAAAGTTTTGATTTTTTTTTAAAGAGAGAGAGAAAGAATTTTTTAATATTTATTTTTCATTTTTTGGTGGATACAATATCTTTATTTTATTTTTATGTGGTGCTGAGGATCGAACCTAGAGTTCATGATATCATGAACTTTATTTTCATCATCTGTAAATAGGATGAGTATTATTTTGATATACTTCACAATGTTGTGTGATCTCATTTTATCCTGGGCTTGCTTATCCCTATCATTAAACTTAGAATTTTATAGAAGAACAAATTGATCAGCCAGTGTGTCCATCTCTCAAAGTATAAATTATTTGGGAACAGATATAATAATTTACTCTTTTCTTCGAAATCTATAGTGCCTTGACTAGTTCAATGCAGGTGTCCAAATGAACATTCAATAAACACTGGTTTAACTGCATGGAATTACTGTTAAAAATAGATAATGGATGCAAACATGATTTTTACACAACAAGTTTAGAATATTTCTTATTTCTCATTTTTTTTCTTTATTGGAAATAGCATATTCAGAGTAGCAGTCTCTCTTTCAGTGTCTTACGTAAACAAATGATTTTTATTTTAAAACATGAAGATTTAACATGGTATTAACTGTGTGACTTTCAATGATTATAGAAAATAAAGCAATGTTAATCCACTTGTAAAGTGTTTACAAGATAGCTTAGAGATTTCTCAGCTTCTGAATATGTTTGATACAAAATCTAAACATGATATTTGTTCAAGTAATGCCTACTGCATGAGTAATAAAAAATTATATAAGGAACATTTCTTTACTAACCTTTCTAGAATCCTCCATTATCCACTTCAGTATCTCTTTACTTCAAGGGAAAAATAGTGTTTGTTGTTGTTGTTGTTATTGTTTAAGTTACCCCTTCTTTCAGCCTATATTGTACCCTTTTCTTCTGCTCCATTTGCTTTATGAATCACAAAGTTCCATTTGGCTATTTTAATTATTGCTATCTGTAGTTTGTGTACAATAACACCATGTCGTGTTCCAATTTACAATCCAAATACAGGCTTTCTATTTATAAAGAAAATGATAGACTTACTCTCATATCCACTTTCATGTTCTGTTTCTATTCATTCTTGGCCACAAATTCATGCCATTTCATAGTCCAGTCCAAGATTCTCCTATGCACCCTCTGGTACCCCAAATATCTTATTTATTGTTTAGGAAATTCCATTTTGCTTAATCCTAATTAGGCACATCTTAGGCATTGTGAGTGATACAGATTTCTAACAGCCTCTTAAGAATTCAATATCAAGCTGGGCATGGTGCTGCATGCCTGAAATCCCAGGGTATCTGGAGGCTGAGGCAGGAAGATTGCATGTCTGAGACCAGGCTCAGGAATTTAACAAAACTCTAAACAGTTTGGTGAGACCCTGTTTCAAAATAAAAAGTAAAAAGGGTGGGGGATGTGTCTCAGGGGTTAAGTGTCCCTGCATTCAATCCCCAGTACCAAAAAAATATACCATTTGAATTTGATAATATAATTGATGAAAATTTATACATGTGAATTATTTTAATTTAGTGGGTTGCTTACAAATTGTAAATTGTCAGAACACTCCCATCTAAGTGGTTCTCATAACAACAGTTTTCTGCATTTCTCAGACAAGGAGGATGCTAGACAAGAGAACTCTCCTTGCTCCCTACCATTGTTATCCAGTTCTACCATCCTGGGCATCTTTATCACAAATTCTACTACTGCCTTAAGTTGCCTTTGAATGCTTCAGATACTCAGGGTATGAGTCACTCATTCCATTCCAGTGTTATCCCCATTACCTCTTTCCTCTTCCTGTGGCTACAACCAGTTTATCCATTTCTTTCCTTAACCACTTGATTGAGGTGTGACTGACATAAAAAGCTATACAATTTGATAAGTTTAATTTCTTATTTTTTCTAATTTTCTTGACACTTATAGGGAACCAGAACAATTCCTCTAAAAGAATTAGGTAGCATAAAACCTAGTTAACTCTCACTAAGTTTTAGTTCCAAAAGTTATTCTATTGTTACTATAAAATATACTGTCTATGGAACACAGATGCTCAGTTTTTAACTATATTTCCAAAGCTCCTTTCAGAACATTCTCATATAACAATTTAGAGAAAGCATCAGATATGTGGAAATATCAAAGATGCTCTATCAAAAGGCCAAGATTTCTCATGATATAATTTAAATAAAACCTGTAAATTTCTTATTTAACTATCTTAAAATTTATTATGGTAACAGCAATCCTTACTAGTTTAGAATAGTTTAGAATAAATTTCTCATCTTGCCTTCAAGTGCAAGATCATTTTAACACAATAAATAGTTTATTTCTTCCTACTCTGGCTTTTAAGCCATTAGATATATATTGATTTATATATAACTCTTCAGTTTTATATACATATATGTATATATATATATATATATATATATATATATATATATATGTATAAACATACATATATACATATATACACACACACATATATATACACACATACATTAATCAAATTAAAATCGCTAAGGGAAACAAAGTCTTGAAAAAATTGAAATTCTTCTATATTCTTGTGTCTCTGAGGTTTTCACTGAAACCACCCCTTGTCTTATTAGAATATAGATGATTGGAGCTGGCACAGGGGCACACACCTGTAATTCAAGTTACTCAAAAGCCTTAGGTAGTAGGATCACAAGTTCAAGGCTGGCCTGGGCAATTCACCAAGACCCTGGTTCAAAAAAACAAAACAAAACAAAAATCTTTAAAAAGGGTTGGGATAGTAGCTCCATGGTACAGTATCCCTTGATTCAATCTTCAGTCCTGCAAAAAAGAAAAGAAAAAAAAAGATAAATTAATTTTGAATTAGAAAACAACTGCAGAACTATAGCTATACTTTAGCAGTCAAGTGTCTATCTGGAAATTCTCTAATTCTCTAATATTCCCTGTTGCTGGGGTGGGGCAATTCATAGAAATTTAAGAGCTTATTGTTTGCAATTCCCTGTGTCTTTTCTGTCTGTCTCTGTCTCATATTCTCTCCCCCCCCACCCCCCAGCAATCACTTGATCATGGGATAAGCAGTCCAATGGTCACTGAGACTTAACACCTACTGGGCAACCCTTGTATATTGAGGAATGAAAAATAGTGTTAAGGTCAACGTGCTACATTCCCTGTGCCTGCTCCCCAGTGTGACAATACTAAATTACCTGTTACCAAATCTGCAGGGTCAGGGGAGTCCTGTGGGTCCAAGCCCCACTGCAAACTTATTGGCAAATTTTAACTTTGCTGATTCATGCACCTACCACTCCCTCACATTCTCCCTGGATGACCACTGAATAAATAAACAACACCCAAAAACTTATTTGGGAAATGATTTTGGGAGGATCCTCAACATATTTATTTAAGAAAATATTAAACAGAACTGGTATTCCTGCCTTAAAGTCTCAATATAGGGACCAATGATGATGACAGCTCTAAATGCACATATTTCAAATGAAGATAGCAAGATTTGGGAGCACAATTTCATTCCTGTGACTTAATAGCAACCCATATCCTCCCTGCCCCCACCCACTATGAATCCGCATCACTCCTATCACACATAAAATGAGAGATACCTCAATAAAAAGAGGAGAAATAGAGAATTATGCAGTGCTTGGCTCTTTGGGCAATACCGTGTTGAATTTAGAGATTTTCTTTCTCTGTTTCACATAGAAAAAAGTGGGGAATATTTGCACTGGTATCTCAGACCAAATGTTACACTTAAGGAAAATTGTTTGTGAAATGGTATTGACTAGAAGAATGAGAAGGTAATAGTCCGCTCCTCAGATAGATATTTTCTTAGCAAATAGATTTAATAGTCTTCCCCAATGCCTACCAAACAGGCAGAAAGGAATTGGATAGAGATGGAAAGGAGGAACAGGAGAATGATAACAGATCCAAATGCAAACAACATGTGAATTCTCCTGTATGTGAATCTTCCTATGTGTGGTTGTTTCCTGTGGTCTCAGTACAGTGTCTCTGTGTCTCAGACCATGACCAAGTGTTTGCCTTCCAGATAAATGAAAGAGAAGAAAGAAAAACAATGGGAAACAGCACAACGTTTATTCCAAAGTTAGAAAAATGAAAATTTTACTTGGGAATATGATCTGATATGTTTCTTGAGGAACTAAAAAAAGGGATAGGAGTCTAAGGAAGCTGTTGAGATTTGCAGCCTGTAGCTACAGATTTTCTAGAAAATTTACACCTACGCTCACACATGTCCCCAAAGATAAGTGACTTAGTAGAAAATGGACAAGAAAATTAGCAAGAAACTACTTAGAGTAAACCTATGAGAAACAGTACCAGATATGCAGACTCAGTATTGATCAGGCAAATATAAATTAATTCAATATTTCACCTATCAGATGAGAAAATAATAAAAGTTTGATACTACCTGTTGCAATTTACACATTTTTTTTACTATGTGATTAATTTACCATAGTTTTCATTACTAATCACATTTATTATTCCATTCTCTTCTTTCAGGTACCAAAGACAAAACTTCTAAATACGTTTTCTAAAAAATGGGGCTCCTTTTTTATTGATTCAGTTTCATTTTGATTGCTTGTTAGTTTCGAGATTTATGAATTTACTTGCACTTATATCATGAAACAATGTAAAGATGTTTTGTTTTTTATTCTGAATTTATCAATAGTGTTTAATAAACTTGGCAAATTATTTAAATATGAATTAGCATTTATTTTAAATAACAGAACTATAGAGACTTTCTTATTATCACCACCTACTTTTATTTTACTGAGATCTACTTTCATCCCTATTAATGTGTCTTGCTATTTTTCTCTGTTTAGTTAATTCTAGTAGTCATGTTTTATACTGATTTGTCAGTTTGAGATATAACATATTGACCTTCTGTCAATAGACCGTAGTTGTACATTAGACACTCTTATTACAGTTGCACCTACAATTTCTTTTCTGTCCTCTCCCCTGTGTGTTTATATAACATTTTGATATTCTATCAGTAGTCATTATCTGCAACCTAAGAGTACATAAATATTGTGTACTCACTGCTTATCAATATTCTCAAATATCCCCCAGATTTATCATAAATCCATCAGCACACTCTCTAAAAGCTAAAGTGTTTCAGGTCTCCCACTATTTCCTTTTTCTTCTCTAACAATGTTATTCCTCTCGCCTTTCATTTCCTAATTCAATCTAAATTAGTAAATTTTCAGATCTAATGCAGTATTTCAGTATTAAGACTACTTTACATATCATCTTGGTTGTGTTCCTATTTTTCTGCATCTCATACATAAACTTCTTTACTTTGATATACAGTCATATTTGGGAAGTGAGTATTTTGAGCCTTTCTCTGTCTAAAAGAGGATGTTGTTTGTTTTGACCTTCACATTTGTTGATAACTTAAGTGATATCAAATATTAGGACAAAATATATTTTCTTAGAATTTGGAAGTCATTACTACATTACATTTTACGTTCTAGATTTGCCTTTGATATATCTGTTGGTATTCTCATTTGCACGGATCCCACTTCTTTTCTAAGTGGCCTGTTAATTTGCATGTTTTAAAATTCAGTAACTTAAAACAATAATATTATTATGCTTCATGTTTTTTTTTTTTTTTCTTTTCAGTTGATTGGCTTGGACTTGCCTAGAGTCCTTTGGTGAGGTTGCAACAAATAGTGATTGAAGGTAAGGTCACCTGAAAGTCTGCCTGCGTAGGGTGTGCAGGATGTTCACTCTTATGGGCTACAGATTCCATGGTCATCCACTGGGTATCAGTGAGAGCTCTTTCCTGAAGGAGCTCCATGGGGCTCCTCCATGTGCCCTGAACTTTTCATTCTATGGTTATCAATTAAGGAAGAACTGTCCTAAGGCAGAGGCTTGCTGGCTTCCCTTGGCCTGTCTTTGTCACATAATTTTTACCACATTCAGTTTTTTATGGGATGAATGCAGATTGAAGGGGATGATACTGACAGCAAGAAAGCATGTCCTTAGGGGCATCGTTCATTGGAGGGTCATCTTTGGAGATGAATTCCTAGTTCTGGACTCTGAAATTTAGTAATGATCTATGTTGCTGTGTGCTCATGTGTGCACCTGTGCTCCACCACGGAGCTTACATTGGAAACTTACATTGGAAACCCACTAAACTAGGGCATTATCTATAGTTAGGTGTTTTCTCTGGAATTTTTTAGGTTCTCAAATAATCTGGATTTTTGTGGGATGCTTGTTCCCAGTGCAGGTAAGGGCAAGGGCTGTTGATTCTACCTTTCATATTGGTGACTTTTACCAAGGCCAACCCTTTCATCTCCACTGTTTACCTCCCTCCTACTCCAGCTGTGCCAGAGTTGTAAGCATCTGGTGTTGCTCCACCTGTAACTTTATCTCTATTAATCTGTCCTTCCATCTACCAGTAGAAGGAAGTGTGTGATTGAACAAGTTTCCTTGTTCATAATGCTTTCTTTGGAAAACACAAAAATGAAAAATGAAGAGAGGATTTACTTTACTTCTTATACTTAAAATATATCTCTCATAGTGCATACTTTAACCATTTTTGTAATATCTGGTGTCACTATTGCTAAGCAGGTTGTAGGAGAGAACTTGGAATTAGAAAAACAATTGGAATTGATCCTCCAGTAAGTAGAGAAAAAAGCCCCTGGGACTAAAATTTTATCTATGCTGCACACCTGTAATTTTGTAAGTGCATATAGTTTGTGCCTTGGAATTCCTTGGGCTGTGGTTCGTGACTGGCTGCAAATAACTTTGCAGATGGCTTATTTCAGAGGGATATAATGCATAGAATTATATTATTAAAGGCCTAGCAATAAGAGGCTATATTAGACCTTAAAACTTTTAGATAAAGAAAAAAAGATTCATGCAATAATGAATAAAGAAGGTCTTCTTTTTGAGGCTGAACTTTTAATTTTTTCTCAATAAAGATGACAATATAAATAGGTTGATTTTCATTGTCAAAGCTGCAACCTTCATGCCATCATGGCTAAGAATCTTGCTAAGAGGATATAGGAAATGTATTTGAATTTGGACTCACATTCTCAATGTCCATGAAAGTCAGAAAAGCTCCGTAAAGCAATACTGATGGGAAATAAGAGAAATTTTCTTATGACTTTTAAACTTTAGTCATCAAGAATTTTGTTCTTTAAGTGAAATAAAATTAAAACAAGAGCAAGCATCCACCTTGTTCCTCTATGAGTGTGTGGTAAGAGTGTATAAGGACCAAGAGTATAATTTGAAAAATGCCTTTGCCCCAAATACAATTTTTTCAATAACATATTTGAAGAAAGAAATAGTTTTCTTTTTTTGAAGTTAAAAAATAATTATAATATAATATATATATACGCTATACTTTTTTGAAAGACCCTTGTTTCCATCCAAAATCCTTCTTTTGCTCCAGTATCCTACCCAAGATACAACATCAGATTTATTCATCATATCGTTCATTGTTCTCAAGACTGAGGCAAACTTTTAGATTTATCTTGTTTATTTCATGACCAAATTTTTAAGGAGTACCGGTTAAGCATTTCATAAGATGTCCCTCTGTATAATCAGTATAATGTTTCATAATGATGGTATTGGGTTGTGAGTTACTTTGAGAGAGATAAGACAGGAAGGAGTAAGCCCTTTCCATCAGATTCCATCTGGAGTTCCCACTTTGAAAATGATTTGTGACTGTTTATATTGACTTCAATCATTTAGATGAGGTTGGCTTTTCCGAGTTCTTTACTGTAAATTTAGTACTTTACACTTTTTTTTTTATCCTATTCCATGGAAGGAAGTCATTAGGAGTGAGGAATTAGTCACTCTGCTCTTACCATTTAATTTATTAATTAATTAGAACTGCTAACAGCAAAAAACCTTGACTCTGAAGTATAATACGTGGCATAGCATCTCTGAAGATTTTAATTAGATCTCTCCTCCTACCACTCCCTGGTCTACTCCTGTTCCTGCCTTTGCTAATGACTTTAATCTTGTTTTGCTAGAAAAAAGCTATATTTTTGTTCTTGTTGTTTTTATCTTCCTGTATTTCACTTATATATTTTTTATGCATCCCCCATTCTTCCAAAGTGTGTAAAGCTTGCTCCTTTCATTTTGGTCCTGGAGGAAGAGAAACAAACCTATTTTCACTGAACTTTTCAACAAAGCTGGTTTCTAAAAAATTTCTTTGAATCTAAGTTTTCTAGATTTCATCTGTCGTATTCTGGTACCACTGTAGTAGATATATTGCTGACCACCAAGAAGAATATGTCGTCTGGTACTCTAGATTACTAGGATGCCTTTGGTCTGAGAGTTGTACAAGAATTAGGGACCTGTTAGGGGTTTCCTAAATTTAGAAAACTTTGTGAAAGATTTTAAGTTAAAGATGCATGAAAAGACAAGATCAAACTCAGAAGATTCTCGTGAAATACTCTATACTTTCATCTCATCTCCAACCTCTGCCTTCCCCCCTGTATGAATACTTACACACATATCACTCCTCACACATACTTGTGAGCAGGATTCCTGATCTTACCTCTTCCTTCCCAGATTCTCTATTTACTAACTCTCAACATGTCTCACATACTACATCTCTCTGCCATTTGGGTAGAGGCAGCACTATTCCATCCCTTGTTAGGGAGGATGAGGATACTAGTTGTTAGATTAATCAGTAGTTCAGATCTCAGTATTCTATAATTCTCCGCAACCATTATTTATAAATTGGTAATCAGGTCCCACACTCATAAGAACAATGTTTTGTCTAATATTCATTGGATTGTCTAGATTTCACTATTTCTTTTATATACCATGTAAAACAAAATAGAATCTAAAGCAAATGTAAAAGCAATTTCTGAGTCCATTATGTACAAATTCAACATACCTGCTATATTACTATATCTCAATATTAATGTCTTATCTCATATATCTGACCAATGACAATTTTCTTTTATATGAATGTGTTAGTGTTCTCAATGTGAAAAATAATATTGACAACATTTTCTGTTTTGTAAAATCAGTGCTAATACTCAAACAAAAAAAAAAACAATCTTGTAAAATGAGACTCTATTCAATCAACTATTATATTCACATGCACACACATGCACACACACACACACATATATATATATATATATATATATATATATATATATATATATATACATAAATAAACTGGACATAAATATAATAAATGTAATACCTACTCCAAGCTCTTTTCTATTTTGAGTTAAAAATTATATTTCTATAGCCATCTATCTGCATATAAAATTATATATATTAACAAATGATTGCATAAATGAAATTTGAGATGATTTGTATAAATGTTATACATAGTTTGGTTTTAAGTTGTTAATAATATTTAAGGAGAATTAAAGGAAATAAAAAGAGAGTGATAACTGACACTTTTGAAAAATTAGTAAATATTTAGGTAAAAGTTCTCCAAACATCCATAGCAGAAGGCTGGATGTTTCGTGTAAGTGTTGTTTCCACAATATATTAACTCTATTGAATATTTTTAAATTTTTATATCAGAGAAGTAGTTTAAGCTTCTTATAAGATTAATCGAATTAAATGCTTTGAATCTTTAAGTTAAAAAATGTGACTAAAATCATAGGATTTATATGAAGAATGAATGAAGAAGTTGGTTTCCATTTTGTTTTAATGAATTGGTTGAAGTAAAAGTGTATTCTGCTTTCATATGTAGCTAACCAAAAGATCTAAGGAAGGGAATATATTCAAGTGTTAAGTTAAAGAAGAAATAGGAAAACCACAGATATATCTTTACATTACAACTGTCATCATTTATGTTGCTCTTTTTTTCTTCATATGATACTTCAACCAAAATTTTGTATTTGGTAAGGATATAAAGGATAGCCTCTTTACTCAGTAAATAAAGAGCTCAAGAATCAGTGGGATTATTTCACTCCATCTCACAAGTATTTGATGACATCAGTCCCCTGATTATAATTGTAATCAATCATCCTTCTTTAATATGTTGTTGTCTGAAATCATCCTAATATGTCTATTATATGGAACTTTAAGGGTCTTTCATACCTACCTGGGCCATTTTCAGAATTCAAGAGGGTTGAGTGTTTTGTAGATACCCAAAAGAATTATAAGTATTTTCTGTTTAAAGGGAAGGATATTTTGTGTTACAAGACCTCAAAGATTCCTTCTGTCAGTGAATGAGAAAGATGAGAGGAATAAAACAATTTAGCCCACTGACAGACACAAATCTCAGGAAAGAACTTAGTCTTCATTAGTTCAAAGCATTCCAAAGTCTCATTTCTTTGCAAAATCAAGATCAAAAAAACAATTTTTTAAATTTTTACTTTTTAGGTATTTAGTCAAGTTTTTGTTAATGTGACCAAAATATCTGACAGAAACTTAGAGAAAAAAAATGTTTATTTTGGCTCAGGGTTTCAGAGGGTCAGTCTTTGCTTATCTGATTTCACCATTTGGGGCCCAAGGTGAGGCATAAAATTATGGTGGAAAGACTTGATGGAGAAAAACAAATCAGGACATGGCAACCAGGAAGCAAACAGAGCTCACCATGGACAAAATATAAACCCCAAAGGAAAGCCACCAATGACCTTCATCTTCCACCACATCTTAGCTACCTACTATTACCTGCCACAGTCCGGCTGCAGCAAAATAACCGGGGGAGTGACCAGCAACTTGTGTACATTGATACAGCAGGAGTGGGAGCCGTTTATTGTTGGACAGGAGGGGTATATATACATTCCACACAGCTTATCTTAATTAACATAAACTAGATACAGCAGTCAACCAATAAGGAATCTCCACACTTAATGACTGGCTGGCATTATTTCACAAACCACTCCCTCTGGCAAAATGCCAGGGCCATCTTGACTTATTTACAGACCCTAACAATACCACCCAGTAAATCCATATCAGTGGATTACATTTCTCATAATCTCATCATTTCACCATTGAAAATTCTTGCATTGTCTCACATGTGGGCGTTTGAGGGACAGATCATATCTAAACTATACCATTAGGCATCTTGTATAAATGGTTGCTTTAAGATTTCATAATAAAGACTACACAATTTGTCTAGACCCATAATAAATATATAGAGTGAAATTTAGATTATATTCATTTAAATAAAAAAGTAATCCTTCTTAAGTTTATGATTTTTGTGTTATTGGAATTTTCTTTTTTTCATAAGGAAGGATATCTGCTAAGTATTTTTACAAAGGTATATATTTTGATAAATTGTACATCTTATTTTGTAGACATTTGGCTTTGAAGTTTTTCTTTGGAAATTGTCAATTTGTTTCTTTTTCAGATAATGGTCTTATTATATAAAAATAATTAATAACTATAGTCACTAACAATTTGTAAGGAAAAGTTTAAAACAGAAATTTAGCTTTGGGACCAAAGTATCAGCTTATTTATGATGCATAAAATAGTCTGAGAAAAGATTCTCTTTAAAAGATTGAAATGAATAAATTTTTCAATACAGATGTCAGTAGAGGTATGTGGACACACCTGGATTAAAAAGTTGATTTGGATGGATATAAGCTTGTAGTTAGGAACGTGGGTGCACTGTGATGTACAGGTTTATCTCTTTCTGTATACAAAAAGCTCCTGTTCCTGTGGTGTGCAGAGTAACAACAAAGGTCAAAAATTGCAACAATCTTTAAAAGAGTTTGGCCTTAATGTGGAAGTTTCAATTTATTTTCCTCTTACAGCACAGTACCTTTTCTTTGATACACAGCTCCATCTCTCTCTAACCCTCCCTTTCGCTAACTTCCCTCTCTTCTTTTCCATTGAACACTATAATGATGCACAGCTAGAGATTTCTTTTAAAGAGGAAAGAAAGGAAATTTCTAAGTGGTGGAAAAAGGCTGAAAATATGTTCCTTCTACTCAGGAGTGGCTCTAAGAATGCACACCGAGAAAGATCTTGTTTTCTCTGAATTTCTAACACATGCACACCTATGCACACACACACAACATTTATCTTCTTGTTTGTAAGTGTCAAAGCCTTAAATGGTAAAAGCTCTGGCTCTTGGAGAGCTTTTTAGAGTAGCATAGAGAAAGTTTTCAATTCTATTGCTAACAAATGGAATTTCTGTCTTAATGGAGCATACTCAGTTTTGGTTGAGTAAAAGATAATAAGTGAGCAGATAACAAAGTAAGAAATGAAGAGGGAGTACAAGACATTTATGTCAAATATAAATTTCACTTGAGAATATATTTGTTTTCCAGTATTCATTTCACTCCCTCCACTCCAAACATCTTAGCATGTAAAAAATGCAATAGGAGGCATTATTTTTCCCTTTTCACTGGCTGCGGAGAAACCCCTTTCAAGAAATAAGGGAGTAAAAGTTAAAGAGATAAGAAAAAAAAATACATACAATCAGTTGGAAATACACAGTCTCTTTTTAAAAAAGACCTTATTATACAGTCTCAGTAATGAGTGAGCACATCTACAGTAACCTCAGCAAAGCAGAGAAAGCCATGTTGCCTTCAGTGGTAACAGCCAATTTAATAATGAAAAGTAGTTGGTTGGTTTATTGTTTCCTCTGATGATGGAAAAAGTCAAGTTAGGCTTAGAAATTTTGCTCCAACTGCCAAATCTCTGGAAGTGAATATGTTGATAGTGATGAGTGAGTGTTGGCTGTGATTTAAAACAGAAAAGCAAATTCCTGACATAGAAGCTTATTCTTTGCCAAATATTAATATATCCACCTCCCCACCACATTTTTCTTATCATTTCTGATAACTGAAGATAACACAGTCCAGTTGCTTTTCTTTTCTTTTTTTTTTTTCCATTTAGAAAAGAGTAGGCCCAGCATACCCTCCTCCACTCAAATTGGATAATTCTTAAGTCATGCTTTTGACAGGGCCCTATGACTCTGTGTGCATAATGGGAAATACCAGATTAATACATCATATATTTTTGTGCCAGATTAGACATCAGAGACATCAAAATCAAAGTAGTAAAAACTATAAAATCAGAGTGGCATATTAGGGCTGCCTAGATTGAAAGCATATTTACAAAATTCTAAAAGGGAGAAATGAAAATATTTACAACAATCAATATAAGTTCAATGCATATGCAGAGCTACATGTTGTCAACCTAGGGAAAATATGTTTCTAAATTCTGTTTGACTTTACTGAAACTTATGGGAAGTTTCTAAAACATTTGATTCTGCTAAATTTACTTAAAATGAATCACAAGTCAGGAAGGAAAGCTTTAAAAATTGTTTAGAAGTCAATTGATTAATCATTCCTTTCCAAAGCCAACTTGCAAAGATTCCTTCCTCCTCCATGATTCATCATCTTGGTTTGGTTAGAAAACCTTCGGTGATAGAAAGCTCAGTGTCTGGAGAGGCCTGTAGGTACTGTGTTTAGTTTTTGATCGAGTCTAATTTTGAGCAATGCCAAGGGACAATCTTGTGAAGAATTCCTGGGAATTAACTAATCCAAACACGATGTATGAGGGAAACAAAGAGATGAAGAAATGAAGGAGGCAGCATTGTTAAGTAATTCTGTAAAATAATATGGAATCATCACTGTGAAATAATCAGTGACCTTTACCTAACATCACAGTTGTGAACATTTAACTGATGTTAAGAATTAGAAAACATGGCAGTAGTTTGGGAAATTTAACTTAGTGAGTTCTTGAGGCATTTTTTTTTTATCTACTCATCTTTTACCATTGATGCCTAGCATGGGGTATGACGCTCAGGAAGTCATGGAAATTCTGATTCAAAAATATACTTTAAAACATACGTTCAATAAAAAATTATCCATTATTATTAATTTTAAGGATGTTGAATAATTAAAATAAACCTATGCATATGTAATTGGTAAAATATCTGTGGCTAGTTTTTACCAAATCACAGCTCAATTACTGGAAATTGCGTCTCAACATAGCATAAATGAAATGTGTTTAGTAATTAGAATTGTTCAAAAATTAAACACAGTATCTACAGGTCTCCCCATTCACTGAGTTCTCCAGCATACAGAGTACTCAAACCAGAGCGCGGTGATCATCTTGAAGAAGGGAGTCAACTAACCTGGCTTTGGAAAGGTGATATTATAATATCAACGGGCTTCTAAACACATTTCAAAAGCAAGCATTTTGTCATTTATTGACTTCTATTTCTTTCCATATCTAGAAATAAGAGACAAATTGGGTTGGGTGCTGATTACAGAATTTTTCTCCCTTCTTTTTAACTTTGCAAGCATATGTGTTTTGGAAATAACCAGGAGCAGCCAAGAGGAGAATTAGCTTCCTATTCTGCTTTTGCAAAATAAAATTTTGTTAGACTATGGCTCATTTGTTTGTGTGTTGTCTTTCTTAATTCTAGTGGCAGAGTAGAGTAGTAGGAACAAGGTGCTAGGATTTATAAAAAAAAAAAAAAATATTAACCATCTGGCCCTTCACAGAAAGTTTGCTGAATTCTGATCTGCTTAAATTAATACTATGATTTTCAACAAACCATCTAAACATTATCCCCTAAAATTGATAATTACTTTATTTAATAAAAAATATGAGATTGGGCATTGTTAGGACAAACATCACTGATTTATTGCCTATAAACCACCTGGTTTTGCACAAGTGTTCATATGCTGAAATGGTTTATAAGGCTTACTAGTGTGTAATCAATATGCTTATTCAAATATGAAAATTCTTATTAAGACAAATGTAGTCATGCTTCCCCAGGGGTTGACTTCAAGTTTGGATAACAAAACATTCTCTGATCTGAGAACACCATCATCCATGTTTCAGTCAGAATGTTTCAAGGATGCACAACTTAAAACTCTTTTCTCCAAAAGCATTTCTAATTCACAATTTTCTAATAAAAGAGTAAATCTTAAGAAATTACTCTGACACTCCATTTTCAAAAATAATGGTGCACTGTACCGCTTTTATTTTAAGCATTTTTATTTTGATTTTTTGTAACAGAGATAGTAAACATATTTCAATCTGCGTTTCAAATGAAATAAAAAGTCTACATTGGAGTCATTGAGCTGAATGAAAATTTTCTAAATGATATGTGCCCTCTTTTCTTCTCTTTTGCAGAGTTTATATACTCATAAATATTTAAAAAGTCAGGTTCTCAAATCCAATGTGACTGCAATCCATTTTAACAGTGAGAACTGAATTGTTTTTGCCCCCGTAGGTGAATAAGATAGACAAGCTAATTGCCTTTTTAACTTACAGATTTTCAGTGAGAGATCTCATTATCATTTGCTTTCAGGAATAAATTTCTCTCAAGTTTTGATGGAGAGTGTAGTTTCTTTTATCATAAAATCATGAACCCTTCGCCTTCTCTATCTTTCCCTAAATTCCCATACAGAGTACTTGATAGAAGCCTGATTTTGCTCATCACTGTTTCTCATCACTGTTTCAAGTGATCCTTAGAATAACTTGAGAGAACAAGGAACACACCACATTAGCATAACAGAATACTTGAAATATAAATGACTATGCCTAGGTAGAAATGATTGTATCCCATAACAGGTATTCTTGACATTTAAAAAGGTCATATAGAACTTATTTAAAACTCCATTCACAAGAATAATTACAAATGACACATTTCTGCCTGATGTGTATAGATCCTTTCCGTTGTCTAAATATCTTCTATTTGGTAAAATAAAAATATATCCTTGGGAAAGTAACATGGTTGAAAAATTTGGCTAGTTAGATCTTTAGTTAATGAAACAGAAATGCACACATATTCACATATACTCTCACACATGAAAACACAAGCCCACACTCACATACCAGTTCCATTATGTATTAGGGTAGCCAGTCTAGAATGATTTCTGCTTATTGTGGATTGGGTCAAACAGATTTTGAGAGTGAAAACATCAAAGGCATAAGATGAATAAAATAAATGAATTATTTATTCAAGGGTTAAGAAGTTACAAAATGTTGATATAAATTAAGAAAGTTATTTGCTATATATTTTTTATTATTATTATTTAGATCCAAACCTGGGTATATTTAAGTCCCTAGTATTTCCTGTTTTCCTTACCCCTTCCCTGCTCCTATTCCCTTTCCTCTAAATTTATTAATCTTCCTTCTATTTGATATATTTTTTTCTAAAAAGTAGCGCTTTATATATAGTTGTACATGTAGGTGGTATCACTGTGATCTACTCATATAGCTACATATCATAATTTGGTCAATTTCATTTTTAAGTTACTCCCTTCTCTCATCTCTCCTGCTTCCCCCTCAATCCTCTTCCTCTACTTCATTGGTCTCTCTTTTATTTTCATGGTGTCCCCCACTTTTTACTCCATGTTTTTCTCTGGCTTCCACATATGAGAGCAAATATTTGACCCTTGACTTTCTGAATCAGGCTTATTTCACTTAGCATAATGTGCTCCAGTTCCACTCCTTTCCTGACAAATGCCATAATTTTATTCTTCTTTATGGTTTAACTGTTTATGGGTATGTGTATTGGTTCCATATCTTGTCTACTGTAAATTTCAGTGCTAATAAGTTTATGTATGCTGATTTTAGTTCTTTTGGATATCAACCAAGGGGTAGAGGAGCTGGGTGATATGGTAATTCCATTCCTAGTCTTTGAAGGAATATCCATACTGTTTTACATAGGGATTGCACTAACTTTTAGTCTCATCAGCAATATATAACTATGCTATTTTCCCCACATTTTCATCAGCATTTTTTAGAGCTTGTATTCTTGATGATTTGCCATTCTAAATGGAGTGAAGTGAAACCTCAGTGTAGTTTTGGTTTGTGTTTTGTGATTGCCAACAGTGTTGAAAATTTTCCCACAGATATAATGTCCATTTGTATTTATTCAAGAAATTCTGTTTAGAGTTTTCCTATTCATTGATTGGGTTATTTGTGTTAAGTATTTTGAGGGTTTTTTAAAAAAAAAAAATATATATATATATATATAGGATATTAATCCTCTGCCAGAATAATATGTGGCAAAGATCTTTTCCCATTTAAAAAAAACATTTTGTTGCTGTTGCTGATGGACCTCATTTAATTAATTAATTAATTAGTTTATTTATATGCAGTGCTGATGATCAAACTCAGTGCTTCACACATGTGAGGCAAATGCTATACCTGAGACACAGTCTCGGCCCTCTTTTCCCATATTTTTAGGCTCTCACTTCATACTCCTAATTGTTTCCCTTGCTGGACAGAAATTTTTTAATTGATGACATCCCACTTATTGAATCTTAGTTTTTTACTTGAGATTTGGGGGTCTTGTTAAGGAAGACAGTGACTGTGCCAATATGTTGGAGTGTGGGCTCTATCTTTTCTTCTAATAGTTGCAAACTTTCTGGTCTAATTCCTACATCTTTGATTGACTTTGAGTTGACTTTTGTGTATGGTACAAGATAAGGATCTAGTTAGTTATTTTCTTCTATATATGGAGATTTCCCAGCTCCATTTGATAAAAAGGTTATCATTTCTCCAATATATGGGTTTGGCATCTTTCTTAATCATCAAATAATTATCTCGGTATATATCTGTGTCTTCATTTCTAGTCCATTGGTCTTTCCATCTGTTTTGATACCAGTACTTTGCTGTCTTCATTACTATTGCTCTGTTATGTGGTTTCAGACCAGCTTCTGATACCTCCTGCATCTCTCCTTTTGTTCAGAATTGTTTTGGCTACTCTGGGTCTTTTATTCTTCCAAATAAATTTGAGGATTTCTTTTTCTAGTTGTGTGAAGAATGTCATTGGTATTTTAATAGGGATATGCATAACACTTTGGATTAAATGGCCATTTTTATTATATTAATTCTACATATCCAAGAAATTGGGAGATATTTCCATCTTCTGAGGCCTTCTTCAATACTTTCTTCATTGCTCTGTAGTTTTTCAATATAGAGGTCTTTCACCTCCTTGGTTAGATTTATTCCCAAGTACTTTAGTCTATTTTATTTTCTTTAGTTATTGTGAATGGGATTTTTTCCCACAAATTCAATTTTGGAGTTTAAGAAAGTGATTGATTTATATATGTTCATCTTGTATCCTCCTACTTTGCTAGAATCTATCAGGTGTAGAAATCCTCTGGTGGAGGTTTTTGGGTCTTCTATATATAGTATCTTGTTGTCAGCAAACAGAGATAATTTAGTTTCTCTTTTCCCATTCTGGTTGTTCTGCTTAGAGTTTCAAAAACTATAATGAATAAGAGTGGTAAGAGTGGACATACTTGTCTTTTTCCTGATTTCAGAGGAAATGCTTTAAGTTTTATTCTATGCCTTATGGTGTTGGCTTTGGATTTGTCTTATACAGCATTTACAATGTTGAGGTAAGTTTCTTTTATCCTTAGTCCTCCAGCATTTTTAAAATGTCAGGATGCTGGTTTTTGTTAAAAGATTTTTGTTCTGTCTATTGAGATGATCATGTAAGTAGTACGATCAGCCTGGCTCCTAATCCCAGAGCTCAGATTGTCTGTTTCAAGTGAAAGATTTCTTTGTCTTCAGAGTTTTGTACACTCAACTTGCCAGTGCTAAATTGCTGAGTTTATTCATTCTTGGGGAGCTACTTTGATAGTGTGCCCTCTTCTGAACTGTGTTATTTTATTCTCCAAAGGAATAAACTTATCATGAAGCTGTATTTCTGTCATTCAAATTTCAAACTGCAGAGCAAGTGAGAAGTGTCTTTTTCCTCTACTCTCATCATCATAAAATTTCCTTCATGAGTTGATTTTTTATAAATTTCTGTCTGAATTTTTCCTTATATTTTCAAAGAATTCTTCAATAACTGTATAGAGATATATCATACTACCATGTGTCTCAATGATGGGGATATGTTCTGAGAAATGGGTTGTTAATTGAGTGAGTCATTGTGTGGAACACATATGCATGCCTATTCACAATAAGATGGCTAAGACATCATCTGGCAGTATAATCCTATGGGAACATAATGACATATGTGATTCATTGCTGACTCAGATGTCATTATGTGGCAAATGTCTGTATTACTAATGTGTCTTTGATTTCAACTACCTTTACTATACTTATGACATGAAAATTGTTGAATCCCCACCCTCTTTGTTTGCTTGTTTGTTTGCTTCAGTGAGTACATGATAGGTCTCACAGATAGAATTTGGGCATGTTTAAGGATATACTTGATAAACTTGAGCTACTTGATTTACCTTTAATATAAGAAATGTATCTAAACATCTGACACATTGACATCATTAATGGCGACTAAATAATGTGTGCACATGTGCAAAGTTAATACTGTTATTTTACTGACTTTTTATTCTATGACTCTTCTGTGGGATTTATAATTATAGTGAGTTCCTTTTCAAAACAAACAGGGAGTGTTATGATCTTGTGAGTATGTATTTTGAGGAAAAGAGATGAGAATACTATAACCCCAATCATAGTTATAAGCCAGGGAATATCCTCACAATTATATGTTCCAGCAACATGATTATACATACCAAAAGTGACAATTGGAAGGACAGTGGGTCCAGGCTGGTTATGATGGTGCTCTTGTACAGTCATTTCAATGATGAATGGAAATAGATGGATTTGAGTTTCATTTTGGAGGTAGAACACAACAGAGCTGGAGAGAAAAAAAGCATCATAAATAGCTTTGTTTGATGATATTTTTTTTTGTCATCCTAGAAGTGGTCATTTAGTGGGATTTGGGAAAAATGTGAGGAGGCAAATGATTTCTTTTATGGTTGTTACAAGTATCTGGTTTGTATACATTTATGCAAAACATTTGAAGTTAAAGGTGTGAATTTTCACAAGGTAATTTTGCAGCATCCATGAGGCAGTATAGCCATCTGTGGCTTCACGAATGTTAGTATGATTCTCAGATGAAGCATCAGGCTGGAGATACTTAGAACCTGTGGCCTAGTTAGTAATCATGAGAATGACTGCCATCACCTAGGATGAAGTGTAGAGGACAGGATGAGAGGACCAAGACTGAAAATCCCTCAAACTTGGCAGCACACTACAAAGAAAAGTCCTAACCAAAGAAGAAAAACTAATGAAGTTGGATAAAACTCAGGGAGGTTTAGTGATATGATACTCCAAAATAAGACTGTCAAGAACCGAGAGTGGGGTGGGGAAGATATTCTGAAGTAAGAAATTCTGAAGCCAGAATATTTTCTGTTGAATTTGACAAGATCAGAATCCTTGATGACCTGTTTAGAGCTGTTTATCTTGCAAAGGTATTAAAATCAAGAGAAGAAATACTAGGTGGAAGAGAACATGGTAGATATAGATATTTCTTTGACAGAGATCCACTGCCGATTGTATCAAGGTAGAGAAGAATTCAGGTGACACATAGGTGTACCGGAGACACATATGTATACATGTAAGTCTTCTATCAATTTATATAGGGATTTTTATCCATGTGTTGAATGAATATTATACATGTGTATGTGAGTGTATGTGTACTTGTACATACTAATACACATGTGTAGTCTAGGCATACATATGTAAATTATTCATACTCGAACATAATTAAATTACAAAGTAGAAAGTAAGCCCCCAGAGGAATGATAACTGAAGGGGAAAAAAGTTTAATAGTAGAGCCTCAGTTGAAACACGAACTTTAATATAAGTGTGACACTTCCTGCATTTAAAGAGAAAAGTGGTTGTCTTCAGACGCAGGTAATTATCAACTTTGTGACAGAAAATAGTGACAGTTTATCTGCTAATTTCCTTTTTTGTCATTGAAGTGTGGGGTGACAGCAAGGTGAGGGTGAGGATTTCAGTTAACAGTTTATCATGCAGCATTACAGTTGTACAAGCTTGGGGAGTGTATAACGTACCACATAGATGTATCGGCTTGAAACAACACGTGCGTTATCTCTCAGGTCCACTACTTTGGAGTCCTGGGAAGGCTAAGCTGGCTCCTGTAGGCAGGGAGTGTGAGGGCCACATTTAAGACATAAGATGGGGGAGCCACTCCTCTCAAGCTGTAGGTCTTCCTCCAAGTTCACGTAGTCAGGCTAATTCCCCTGCAGTTGTCCTGAGAGTGTGCCTCTCCCAGACGGGAAGCTAACGACTAAACCCTCTTTCCAAAGGGTTCCAACTGATTAAGAAACTATGAAACTGTTCTGGTCATTCTGAAAAGAAAGTCTCTGTAAGTATAAAAAGTTCACTCACTTTTATTCTATTACTAACTGGCTTTTATGCACCATTATCACAACCTTTTTCTCCCCGCCCCCTTTTTTTGTAATATAAATAAAAATCTTCAGCTCTATTACCTGTCCTCTTTGGCATTCTTGCCCATTGCCCTCCATAGTTCAATCCAACTTTTTTCCAGGCCTGCATGGCCTTTGAGACATTGGCCTTTGATCTAGATAAATCATAAGTTGAGGATTATTGGGTGGCAGATTGAAGTTACACAGCCACATGTATCCATTTCATATGTGTAATAGATATATGCATACAATAAAAGAATTGAATAATTGCAACAGACCATATATGGCCTAGAATAACGAAAACATTTACTGTGTGGCCTTCTTAGAAAACGTCTGTGCACCTATAGCCTCTAGTCCAGGGCCATGAAAGAATTAAAGAATTACAGCAAAGATGGTCCTGCATTACTTGAATTAAAAAGAGAGGAAATATAGTTGGAAACTCAGGTTCGAAGCGATTATTTTTAAGATTGTTTTTTAGTCAGCTTTTTTACTGCTGTGACCAGAAGACCTGACAAGAGCAATTAGAGGATAAAAAGCTTATTTGGGGCCTCATGGTTTCAGAGATCTCAGTCTGTAGATGGCCAGCTCCATTCCTCAGGGCTCCATATGAGGAAGAACATCATGGTAGAAGAGTGTGGTAGAGGGAAGCATTTTTTACATGTCTACCAGGAAGCAGAGAGAGACTAAGCTCAGCTCACAAAATATATACCCCAAAGGCACACCTTCAATGACCCACCTGATCTAGCCACAACCAACCTGCCTTCAGGTACCACTATGCTAATCCCATCAGGGCATTGATTGAGTTAAGGTTCTCACAGTCCAATCATTTCACCTCTAAACCTTTCTGCAGTCTCACCCATGAGCTTTGGGGAATCATAACTGTCACCTAATCATAACTGTCAAGGTTTAGGAATACAAGGAATGAGGAAAAACGTGTTGGAATTGGGAGAAGAATATTGATTAGTTACTGACTATACTGAGATGGAAAATGAGAGTATGAGAGTATGTTTGGAGAAGAAAAGTGCAAAACATGGATTCTAGTCTTCCACACACAGTATGGGTCCTGGTAGAACCATGGGAAGAGAGAGGGGACAAGGGAGCTCATGGTGGCAGTTTCAGTAGGACACCATTGGTATAGATGTGTGCTGTTTGTGGTTTTGTTCACCTTATTCTTACAAGCAAAGAAAAAAGTGACCCGAAAGAGTAATGATGTATTAAATAAAGAATAAGTCTTCTGTCACCTGTCCCCAAGTCAGCAGAAGCCTGCAAGAACAAGGAGAAGAGGATCTAAAGGAACAGCCAAATTTTAGTTGCCATTACTAAAATGTGTGGGATGTTTTTTAAAAAAATCATCATGGTGATTATAGTTATTGAGAATAGATGGAAAGTTTTGTGGAGGCTATAAATTGACTCAGATTAATAAAGATTGGCCATTATAGGCATGAGAAAACAGGTAAAACTTAGACTCCAGAGTGATAGAGAGATAACCAGATGAACTGGAATGATGGGATCACTCCCAAGAGTCCACTTTGAATAACACAACAATGTACTTGTTTGGGGGATTCCTTACATTTTTATTGTTTCACTGAAATTTCATAAATATTTCAATATTATAAACTACTCTGAAATAGGTAATACCTGCTTAACTGATCTGCTCTACTTAAAATCATTATTCTGTGTGTATTTTATTCCTGAGTTTTGTGATAAAGAAATTGAAGCCCGGAGAGCCCAAAGGAAAACTGCTAGTCACTAGCTATGATTAGTGTGGGCATTTTCTTATATATAAGTTTCCTGATGCTTCATGAGTCCTTCTGCAGAAGCAGAGTAGAATATCACCTTGATTTCCTCACACACAGGAGGTAGGAGATATAAGCCAGCTACAAATCACACCACTAATCTTTAGCGACTAAATTCAGAAAAAGCCTAATTTTTTCATCTTTAAAATGGGGATAATGAAGTTACCTCTTTTACGCATCAATGAAATAATGCTTTTAAAGTGGCTTCATAACTATGATGCATTATTCAAATATTAAGTGATCATATTTTTACCTCTCATTTAGTATACCGCTAAAAAATATTCTGTAGCTGGAAAATTCTTTTTCACTTTTCCTGTAGGTCAAAATACTGTCACTCTCTCTGTTCCTCTTTTTCTTTTCTGTTCTTCTTTTTTTTTTTTTTTAGTACTTGGGGTGGAACCCAGGGTCACTCTATCATTGAGCTACTTCCCCAGCCCGTTTTATCATTTTGAGATAGGATATATCTAAGTTGCAGAAGGTGGCCTCACACTTGCAATCCTCCTGACTCAGCCTCCAAGTACCTGGAATTACAGGCCTACATCACTGTGTCCAACAATAGATCCAACTATTCCAAGGTTATATTGCTGTAAAAAGTGAGGAATGGTCTTTCCCCTGCAAAAATTTTAAGATATTTTATTTAATATTCTTTTTTTATGTACATGCAAAGGCTTGCTTAAACATAATTTCATCCATTTACTTTTACTAAACTCCTTTTTGGGGTTTGAGGGCAAAGAGAGGAAACATTCCTAAGAATAATATTTTATATTCCAGAAACATTGCACCTTACTACTAAAACACCTTGAGGACTTAAAATTTTCTTTTTTACTTGATTCTCAATGGAGAAATCTTCCTAGAAATCCTGCTTTTGCTAGTAGGGAGATTTTCCTGGCATATACTGGGATAAAAGGACCAAGAAGCAGACTGAGTTAACATACAGAATGATGACTTTATTAATTAAATTGGAAGGATCGAAAATCACTTCTGAGATTTAAATTTCCTTCTTTGATCTATACTTTTGCCCAATACAGTGCTACACTGAATATGTAATTATCCAATCTCAAAAAAATAAGAAAAACAAACTTATCATTAATATGTCAAATAATCAACAGAGGTATGCTGAATTAATAAACTTTCATTTAATTTACACTAAACAGATTTTGATTTTGATTATACTCTTATAATTTACCTATAACATCAATATTGTTGTTGTATAGATGCCAGTGCTTCTCTTTCTTAAATGAGTTTAAGACAGCATTAAATTTTACTTCTTTGTGCTCAGATCAATATGACTGACAGTTCGATAAATATTGCTTATTATTTTAGACTGTTATACAACACACAAGTTGCCAGATTAATGGGGAACAACTCAGGTTATCAGCTATTAATGCAGGATTGAGTGTCAATTCCCAGTCTCTGCATCTTCAAGAAAATGTGCCTTTTCTTGGGATAGAAAGACAATAAGGCACCTAGGTATTCATGACCAAGCACAGAAATCCATCAGGGATGTTTATTGTAAACAGAGATGATTTTTTTTTTTTTCATGGAAGCAAAGATTCTGTAGGAACATGTAAAACATCATGTAGCTTTCAAGGGTGAATGAGGGCTGCAATAACCAGCCGTGGTATTATCTGGGCCAATTTAATGTCACTTGAAATTCATGAGTTCAGAAATTCAAACCCAAACTCAAAGATTTTAGTGGTTTCTATTCATATTCTTGTTGTACAAAAGTGCTTAAATTAGACATAAAAAGTTTCATAAGGCTTTCTGACCATCGTATGTTTCTTTCAAAACCACTATTTTGATGATTTAAATCCTCTGTTAGGA
This sequence comes from Marmota monax, assembly GCF_021218885.2. Lineage (NCBI taxonomy): Eukaryota > Metazoa > Chordata > Mammalia > Rodentia > Sciuridae > Marmota > Marmota monax. The sequence goes on from NW_026695241.1 coordinate 11,840,801, forward strand.
AATAATGCAGAAAATATTTGCAACAATGTCTTTGCTACAGTGAGAATATTGTATTTGAAAGGAAAAGTGTTTTGTAAAAAGCATCTTCATGCTTTTATTACTTAAGAAGCATCTAAAAGTTTAGCAATTTTTGAAGTTATTGAAGTTATGGATACCATATATTTTATTCTGACATTATGTTTCCTACTGAACTAGGTTCACTCAAATTTGAAATACCTTCCTTAGGAGAATTTTACATAAAAAGAGAAAAAATTCATTTTATTATTCTATGACTATGATTAAAAATCTATCAATATTACTGAAGAATTAGCATGCTCCCAAATTGTTGCAATTATTTCCATACTAAAAAATTGTTAGTAGGTCTGTCAACAAAAAATAATGGTATAAGAAAAAATGAAATTTGTACATAGAAACCAAGCTAGTTGAAAACAAAGAAATAAAAATGCCCAGTGTCATTTGATATATGGCAAAAGGGGATTCCCAAATAAATCACCCATTTTTAAAGCTTATGCTCAAGCATATGTATTTAAAATGTAGGTTTCAGCACTCATACATAGATGAATTTTGAAGTATTTGCTCTGTTCTTATTCTATTTAGGTAGATTTCCTTAATTCTGTAACTCACTTTGGCTAAAGTCTTTGATATATGAGCAATACAGAAATTTGAAAGTATATTCCACAGAATGTGAATTAGCAGTAAAATAAAATAGAATTATATGATTGGGTAAAACAAGAAATAAATATCATTCAGTTAAGTGCAAACTCCACAAATGTGGTTATGTATTAAGAAAAACATTGTACTAGAGCCTTTGAGTATGAAAAGTTGTATGAATGGATGTCTAGTATATTGCCAAACATTGTGTCTTCATATGTCTTCATTAGAAAGAAGTATCCTCTGTCAAAACCTGTACATTGGTATGTGAACATATCTCTTTAGTGTAAATATATATACATTTATATATTTATATGCTTTTTATAAACTGCTTACATGCATATTTTGAAAAGTTGCCTTCATCACCTTTGTTTCCTTAGATCAGAGCTTGAAAGGTGTTTGTTGAGTGGCCTAATAAAAGAAAATAATTATCAACTATGTTGGTCTAGAAAACCTTGGGTGATAAATATATGGGTTAAAAAATAAATTTGCAATGTTATTTTTAACATTTGATATTTCCATAAAAATATTGCTCTAGAATTATCTTATTGTTTGAAAGGCTCCATGTTTGTCTTTTTAGATAAATAATTAAAAAAATGATTTGGGTATATTATATTAAGAAATGTGGAATCTCTTTGTAGGAAAAAAAATAAATAGTAAAAATGACTAATATTCAAATGAAGCACTATAATAGAGTTTATATACATTATCTTACTTATTATTTAATATGTTAAATTGAGGTTAATCTCATTTTAAAGATAAGAAAACCAAGGCCTACATGCTTATATGACATGATTACAATTAGTAGATGAAGTAGAAACTCAACCTTTGTTGACTAATAGCAATGTTTTATAATAAATATCTGCATAAATAGGAAATTCCAGGTTTATTCTGAAGAAACAATATGCATTTCTGTGATGAAGAAAGCATATAATATGAATTTATATATATATATATATACATATATATAAAGCATATAATATGAATTTTATATATATAAAATTCATATTATATGCTTTCTTAGCATTTCTAGAGAATGAGCCCGCAAATTTACCATATATGTGAACATTTTAAATGGAAGATAGAAATTCTCTTAGTGCCATCTAACATATTTTTTTGGTTCTTGGGAGAAAACTGATATGAAAGGGATCCTCATTATCTCTAGCAAAGCTATTTTTGTTTTAAAGCCTTTGTTGCCAGATATTAATGTAAATGTATTTCATTATCATTTATGCTCAGTGTGCATCTTTGTGTATTTTTATTATTTTATTTTCAAAACTTTGAGCCCATATATTTTGTTTGTCTCTTTATATGCAAGTAGCTAGATTTGTTATAGTCATTTATTTCAGTTTTTAAAAATATAGTTGGCAGTTTGTAATTTTCATGTATGTGTGTACACACACACACACACACACACACACACATAAATTATATTTCTTTACAGAGAATGGCAATTTAGTGAAGGCCCTAAGCAACTTAGCAAGGTGATGTCTCACAATGAAAATTAAAAAAAAAAAAAATGATGGTGATGTGGATCACTAGTTAAGTGTCCCAGGTTTCAATCATCCCTGGTAAATAAATAAATAGATAGATAGATAGATAGATAGATATTCAAAAAGCAAAGAAGGGAAAACAAAACAGTTTCTTAAGCTGTCACTCTTTAACGATAATCCGTCTTTTGCCTTCACTTTTAGAAGGTTTGCTTGTTCTTTTTGATATTGGCATTTTGTAAACTTTATGAGATTAGGTGAGGATCTAGAATTATTTATTCAGTTTAGCTGTGGTGATAAAGAATTCCAGAATAAGAGAATGTGTAACTTTTGTTGATTCTGGAAAAATATTAGTTATTATGTTGTAAGAGAATGCTTTTTATTCTTATTCTCCATCTATTCTTTTGGAACTCTCTCTATTTTATAAGCTTAAGTTTTCCAATTCTTTAACTTGCATTCTTTTTTTTTTTCTATAGGTTCATTTGCTAAATTTTTTCAAGTCTCTTTTATTAATATACTGCTCAGATTATTTTTATGTCATCTAATTTTTTCTATAATAATTATTAAATTTTCATTTTTTTATTTTTTATATTTTTGTATTTTTTGGTATTTATTTTATTTTTTATTTTGTTGCTTAATAATATTTTATTCTCTTTTATTTAATATATTGAAATTACTTTTTTATTTGGGATATGCTCTAACAACACTGGGGAGGTGTTACTTGGACAAATAAGAGGAAAGAAAACACATTGGTAATTTTAGACCTCTGCTATTTAAAGATTATTACTACTATATAACCTAGTCTTTTAAAAATATTTAAAGTATGTATTCATCCCAAGTCGGTTATCTTATTTTACTACAACTACTATGTAGGAAAAATTGTAAGAGAAAGAAGATACATCATAAAGTAAATACAAACAAATCAGGGCACATGTGCATTCACACACACACACACACACACACACACACACACATCAGAAAAGCAATAAAAACAAAAAGACTGAAAGAATCATTCTCTTGGTAATGGTTCTTTTGTTAAAGAAGCATAGTGAAAGAGCATGACTAATGTCTGTTATCAAAGAAAGTGATTAGATTGTGTGTCAGGAATATTAGAATTGTCAACCAATGCAGTCTGTGAAAATATATATATATATATATATATATATATATATATATATATATATATATATATACACATACATACATAAAAGAACAAATGTTTCTGTCTACTTTTTGTTTTATATACTAGTTCTCACAAATAAGGTTATTGCTTTTTTCTCCAATATTTATGGAGAATTCCTACAGTTCTAGCTGCAAAGCTGTAAAAATTCAAAAATGTAATATAAAACTACCCAGGACTCTGTATCACTGAGACTCAAACACACAAAACCGAGCTTGTTACACTAGCAAGGGCTGCTCTGTTGAGAGTTGAGAGATTCGGTGCATTGGCCTAATGGAAATAAATAAAATGGATGCATCATATAATTTTCCTCACACTGGGGAGAAAATATAGTACTGACATTCCCAGAGCAGACAAAACAAAACTTCAGTTCTAAACTTTATAGGCACCAGTCTTGGCAGTTGTCCTTCGGAACCCATGAAAATATATTTTTACCTGACAAAATGGAGGAAAAATAGCTCTTCGTCCTAAAACATCTTAAAGGTTTCACTATAAGACAACATGTCAGAGTGAGACGGTGATTGGCAGAAGGAAGCTTCATTTCTGTATCCCTCCTGCCCCAGAGACAAAGATCTACTACTATGGATCACTTATTGTATTTTACTTGATATTTCAAAATCTCTAAATTTATTCCACTTGTCTAAATCTAGCTCTGGAAATTTTAATAATTTTTTTGAAGAAGCTCACCCAGCAGCAACTATAAATAGACATGAGAAATACACATTCCTACATTCTAATTTTGCCAAGATAAAAATTCAATGCATTTGATAAGTTAATGTCAAATAAAACTTAAGCTGTCGATTTTAAATTTTTAAAGATTTATCACTGCTTTTGTATTTTTATAAATCATAATTTTGGAAATAGCCTTATTATCTAGAAGAATGGAAGAGTGGGCATGATGTTTACAAGATACCAAGAATTGCTGGGTTCCATAGTATAAGGTAGAGTTTTCATAAAATAACAAATATTAGAATTGATAAAGGATCACTAAAAAATATATTTTCCTCTATTAGGTATATGTATAGTGAAACAATTAAGTTCAGTTATTTCATACAAAGGTACAAACTTAGAGCTGAAATATATTCTAAGCATTGTGTGTATGTGCTATGATCTGAAAGTGTGCACCCTATGTGTTGGAAATGTTATCTCCAGTGTGGTAGTGTTTGGAGACAGGGCTTCTTGGGAGGTGTTTAGGTGTTTAGGATATGCCATCATGAATGAATCAAGGTCATTCTAGAAAGGGACTATGGAACAGGGTTTCTTCAGATTTTTCAACATATGAGGGCACAGAATTTTTTTTCCTTTTGCCCTTCTATCCCTACTGTCTCTTGAGGACACAATACTCTTCCCCTACAGGAGATGTATTATTCCTCACCAGACAGCTAAACCTGCTAGCATTTTGATCTTAGACTGCTCCATCTTCAGAACTGTGATGAAAGACTTCTGTTCTTTGTATATTACCAAGTATCAGAAATGTTGTTATAGCAGCACAAAACAGACTGACACTATTCTTTTCCTTTTTTTCTTTTTTTTTAGCAAAACAGAATTTGATTATCTTATGAAGTTATAACTTATGCAGTGGGGCAGTAAAATGTCTCCATAATGTTGTCCAAAAGATAGTCTCAAGGACCTGTGGATGTATTACCTTTCAAGGCAAAAGGGAACTTGTAGAGGTGAACAAATTGAGGATCTTGAAATGTGGAGAGATTTTCCTGGGTTATCTTGGTAGTGATAAAGTACCCACAAAGGTTCTAGTATGAAGGAAATAAGAGAGGCAGACACAGAGAAGGAGCCACCATGGAAACTGGTAAAATTGGTGCAGCCATAAATCAAGAAATGCAGGCAGTCTGCAGAAGCTGAAACATTCAGAAATAGATTCTAATTTAGAGTATCTAAAATGGAGGTAGGCTCTGGTCTTATCTTTGCAAGAGGCATTTCAGAAGTCAGAACTCCCAAATTTAAGATATAAAATTGTTTCCTTTAAAGCAACAAGTTTGCGTGAGAAAACCAATCTACATACATTACTGTGTAAAAACCTTAAGCTCACAGTTTAATAAATGTGTTATAGCTATATTTATTTCTACAAATGTTGAAAGAATAATGGTATTATATGCCTAGGGGGGGAAAAACTGAGTCAACAATGGATAATTTCAGGTTTTCTATCATTTTTTAAGAATCTCATGTTACTAATTGTCAAAACTTATATTTTTGGGAGTGTGTGTGTATGTGTATACATATATGTATATGTCCATTTATATATATGTAAATATACACAAAGACATATGCCTTCTTTGCCTTTTTCAAGCCTACGAGTGACAGGTAATACATAAAATGCCCTTATGGTCACAATATATTTTGTTTATACAAAATAACTGCTTTTTGCAATTGATTGTTTCATTTGGTTGGTTTTACCTGATAAAGAATATATTTCACTTCATAAAGCATCACATTATTTTTTCCTACCTCTATGTTTTGAAAATTTTATAACAGATTTCTTTGTGGAGTTTCTCTATTTGCCATTGTCTCCATTAGCAGTGGCTCATCTCACAGACTGTGTCAAGAGAGAGAGAAATGCTGGAGTGATTGCTGATGTTCAAAGGTATTGAATTCTACAGATGCCTCTTTCATTTTACTTGCTGTCAAATCAATGCCTTCTGCTTTTGAGTCTATCAAGATATTGGATGATTTCAGGAAACACATTCATTTCATGTAATGTCTACACTGACAGTGATTTGAAATACTAAGGTCTACAATTATGCATTTTTCTCTCAACACTACCATCACTATCTTGTACAAAAGTCAGCAGAAATGGTCCAGGGGTTAATGCTTTCTGTTAGGTGCAGTGAGAATTTACATATCAATCAAACTTCTGAGGACCTCAATCATTCACTCTTCTCTATCACACATAGAGGAAATTCACTGCTTTTGATCTAACCTTTGGCATTTCTTGACATATCTAAAGGCTTACCTTGCTTTGAAGAACTGAACCACCTCTGAATGACCTGACAACCTTGAAAAATGACCTGACAACTTAACTCTTCCCTTTATCCTGACTCACAGGTTGAAGCTGATGCTCCATAATATTTCTCAGATGAAGTGAATTCTTGATTTCAAGAAATCTTAAAGTTTTTGTTTATTGTGCCCAGCCTACATGCTGTCATCCTAGAGTCTGATGCCTCTCTTGTAGCCCTCATCCAGCAATCATGCTTTGATGTACTAATTATTATTGTTGAATAATTTTCCTCAAGGGGTAGAATTCATGTGGCTGTTAAGTGTCCTGTGTCATTAGGCTTCCTGCTGCCTCCTGTTAATTTGGATCTGGAATATTTTCTTCAAAAGCCTATGTGCTAAAGGCTTAGTCCCAGTTTCACACCAGCGGTTGGTAAGAGGTACAGGAAAATCTTTGGGTCTTTAGGGGCTTTCCCTTAAAGCAACCGTGGAATGCTGCCCCTTTTTCATCCCTCAGTTGGCTTCCCTGTCATGAAGTTGGTGGTTTTGTTCTTCAGCGTGTTCCCAATCATGATGCACTGTCTCACCAAAAACCTAATACGTGGGGATTTAAAATTTGGTTATTTTTATAGTAACAGAGAGTGGACTAACACACAAAAAAATATAGCACAAAGCAGTGAAATTATTGCTGTTATTGTACCTGATGCTGTGGAAAATGCTTTAGAATTGGTTTCAAAGAGCTGGAGGAGTGTACTGGAGGAAGCCTAAAATGCTCAAAGCAGAGCGAAGTGGACAAATCTGGTGAAGACTCAGAGGAAGAGAAAACTGTAAGAACTGCAGACAGTAAAGTCTGTGCTGATAAAGTTTAGATGAAAATGAAATTTAAATACAAATTAGAATAGATGCCATCATTTCCACTGTGGCAGAGAATTGGGCTGTATTTTGTCCATTTATCTTAGATTTCTGTGGGAATCTGAGTTTAAAGGTGACAGTGCCTCTGGTGGAGGATATTTGAAGATATCTCACCCCTTGGGCAACAGCACAGGCATTGGTGTCTGCTTTTAACTAAATTTATAGTGAGAATCAAAAGTACTGATATGAAAACCAGAGTAGAAAAATTTAGGAAACTTAGAATATTGTCATAAAAGTAGTGAATCATGAATTTCTGGCCACAGAGGTTGCTAGAATGGTTGTTTATATCATTTAAAAAGAAGCCCCAAATTTTTGCATCAGGACAATAGGAAAAATGTGTTGAGACCATCTCATTAATTTGCCAATCTCTCTCCTCCATTACAGACTCAAAGTTGTACAAGTGCACATTTGTTTTGAGGACTTTCATTTTAAAAGAGAGTCCCTTGCTCACTCAGGACCTCTTCGCAAACATTACTGGTATGACACTGACACTTGGGGATCACTAAAGCTGGGTTTCAAGTGGGCCAAGGTATAGCTCATACTAGAGGCAGATCTTAGTGTCATCCATGTGGTTCTGATTTTGCAGTCATGCATTATGTAAGAATCATGTGGTCCTGAAGACTTCCATGGATATTTCAAAGGAAATCTTGAGAGACCAGAGAGTGTATTATAAATCAGAGTCCCTGGAAGTAGTCCCTGAAATGGGTGTGCATGAAGCTGAGTGAAATCAAAGCTGCAATGGACATCCAGGAAAGTTAGAGATGCCAGCAACTTAGAATGTCTGATGAGGGCAGCTGGAGGTACTGTGCAGAGCCAGCCTGAGATCCTGGCCATATCGGTACAAGCAGTGAAGCCAAAGGGGCAGGACCCTGTGATGGTTAATCTGAATTGTCATCTTGATCAGATATAAAAATACCTATGATAAAGATGCTTCTGGGGGTGTCAACAAGGGTGTTTCTAAGAATGATTGGCATGTGGAACAGCAAACTGAGCCAGAGACCAACCGAAACTGTGGACCTTACAGTGCAATAGATTGCAGGCCTCGATGGAACAAAAAGTTGGTAGAATAAGGAGCAGTAGCAGATGCAAGTTCAGTTTTTATGTAGGTGCTTTGCTTGCTGCTTGATCACCTCAGGAAATTATACTCTAGCTCCTTTATGCACCCAAAGCAGCCTCTGATCAGCAACTTCCCAAGGAGTACCCCTGCCTTTGTCTCAGAGTGGGGCTTCACCATTGATCCCTCTTGTTTTAAAGCTTCAGGTTTTGGACAGAGTAGCTACTGTTTCCTCCAGCTCTCTAGCCTGCAGATGGCCATTGTGTAACTATCCAGCTTCTGGTCCTATAAGCCAATCTAATAAATCTCATTTTTATAATCCATATATATACATATCCCATTGATTCTGTTTCTCTAGGGAACACTAACCAAGACAGATGCTTAAGCCCTTTGAAGCCCAACTTCTCCCAGTGTGCCTGAGAAGACTTATATGAAGCTATAAGATTTAGTGTTTGTCCTGCTAGATTTTGGTGGTACTTTGATCTAGTACCTCCTACCTCCTTTATATTCCCCTTGTTCCCCTTGGAATGTGCCATTGTGTGTTGAAAATATGTAACTAACTTACGTACTTACTTTCTTTCTTCCCTCTTTCCTTTAACAAGAGCTCATAGCTGTTTGTCAGGAGTCTCAGAAGAGACCCTGTATTCGATTTTTGAGCAATGCTGAAATAGTTAAGGATTTGAAAATACTTGGAGATAGATAGAATGAATGGATTTTACTTGTGAGATAGAGATGAGACTTTGGAAGTCTTGGGTAAAATGTTTACATCTAGAATATTCCCTAAAGTTCCACATGTCAAAGGCATAGTTCCTAGATTGGTACTTCTTAGAAGTGGTAAAAAGTTTAAGACACTGAGTGTAGTGAGAGGCAATTCAATCTTTGGGAACTTGCTCTTAAAGGGAGTATTGAGACCCTGATCTTACTTCCCCAAAATATGATGAATGGTTTTGCTTCTCTGTATGCTTCTATCCATGATAGAAGCATTCTTTAAAGCAATGTAGCCAACCAATCATGGATTAAGGCATCAAAAATTATGAGCCCAAATAAATCTTTCTCCTCATTTAATTTGATTATATCAGGTATTCTGCTGTAGTACCAGAAAGCTAATATACACCTCTGACCTCATTTCTTATTGTTCTTCCTTTCTCTTGCTCCACATTAGTAAAACTGTACCTTTCTGATATCTGTGTAGTCAAAGCAGCATGCCACTTCAAATCCATTGCATTCACTGCTTCTTTTGTCTGAAACTATCCTTCCTAGATATCTTCATGGTCAACCCTTGCTGTCTTTGATTTTTTCTTCAAATCACCTTCTCTATAAAGTCTGACTTGGCTATCCTATCAAAGATTATACAATGCTACTATCATATAGAATATGTAGAACAGGAATGACATAAAAATATGGAGAATGAAGTTCATCAAATCTTATTCTGGAATTTGGTTGAATCAGTTAGAATTGGGTTTTTAGGAGGAATTACTCTTAAAAAAAATCAGGCACGGTTGCATACATATGAACTTTGCAGAGACCCCCTTACTTAAGTCAGTGGTTACATGGTATAAACTTGACCTGTCTTTGTTCAGTGTTTTTTGATTTCTGTCCTCCATTCTCTCTTCTCAAGCAGGCTTCCCCTCCTTGCTCTAATAGAATTCAAATATCTTAGCTTTCCATTGTTGTGACAAAACACTTGAGAAAATCAGCTTATACATAGGAAAAGTTTATATTGGCCCACAGATTCAGATATTTCAATACCGTTTCTTTCTTGGGTCTTTTGCTTTGGGCCTGTGCCAGCAGAGGATATCACGGATGGAGTGTGTGGTAGAAGAGCAAGCTCACCTTAAGGTGCCCAGGAAGAGAAAAGAGAAACAGGAAGGGAACACCTCCAGTGGCTAACTTCCTTCTACCAGGTCCCATCTCCTAAAGGTTCCACCACTTTTCAACAGCACCACAGCCTGGTAACTAAACCTTTAAGTAGCATTGGGGACAGCTCTAAACCATGGCACCAGGATTTTAGATTTTGTCACTCATATTCAGCAGATTAAAGAAACGTGTCTTCTTCAGTAACCCAAAAGCAGAAAGTGCTAGAATTGAGCTTTATTTATCTCAATGGGCTTCCATGGCTGGAAAATTTAGAGTACTATTTGTAAAGGGACAAAGGGAAACACACAGATTTTTAGGCACTTTTATTACTCCTTGGGATGATAAAAGTCATTGAATAACTTGAAATTTACATATTAATATCTTTAAAGTGTCTTTCTAATCCCCATGAGCTGAGCTTCAGTAGAGAAATGCTTTTATTTATTTATTTATTTTTGCTGAATAGGGTTGTTTGATAATACAGTCAATGTACTAATTTATCTCAAATTAATGCAGTTTCAACACGGTAAAGCAAGCAATGACATATCTTCTTTCATTATACTCTTCAGTATTTGTATCTCTTTGATGTACATATCATTTGTTATGTTCTTATGTTTTGTATTTTTAGTTAGTACAAACACGTATGCTATCTTTGGCGGGGCCAGGGGTGGTAATTTAAATATAACTCATCTCTGAAGAACTGGAGAATGGCAAGCAACATTTCAATTTTTCATTTCTTCAGTAATTTTTATATTTTGTTAAACCAAGAACAGAATAAAGTTATTTATTGTACATTACTATAAACCTAGTTCATCAGCATTGCAAATTTGATAAACTTACCTTTCCATTTGTCAAAAGGACCAATCAGAAACATTCACTAAATACAAACGCCTTAAATGCTTCACAGCTTTTTGCTTTTAAGAAAAAGCATTTATATCCATTACGTTCATATAACTTGTAGAATGAATGCAAATTAATTCCAGTTTATTGACTTGGAGGACACCGACTGATGATTTTGATTGAATTTATCTATCAAAATGCAGTCTATTGGGCAAATACAGTTCCATTTGTGGTTCCCATGGAACTTTTGGGATTTGTGCACAGTTGGATTCTGTGATCTGAGGGATGATACAGGCAGATGAGAGAGAGAGTAACTATGTATTCTGGTTCATGTTGGCTGCTCAGGCTTTCTTTTTTCTTTTTTCTTCAGGAGTGAGGATTGAACCCAGGACCAAATACAAGCTAGGCAAGTGCTATACTACTGAGCTACATTCCCAGCCCTCGATCTTTCTTTTTTTTCAATTGGCTCAGGTGAGCTTCTGTGCTTTCGTTGTATTTGTAATGTGCAATTGTTATAGCAGACAAGGGTTGTGATAATGCACACCATCTTCCAGTCCTCCTTCTGTCTGTCACGAGTCATCCATGGGCTGTGTGTGTGAGCTATGCGCATTTCAGCGTATGGGAGGACTGGCCTGTCGTGATCTTTGGGCTGAGCAACACACTTGTGCCCTGTCCTCTGGCTCTGCCTGTGTTCCCACAGGGCACCTGAAATGGTGTGGCTGTCCAAGATGTCAGTCAAACTGCAGACCACAAGACATCACCAAGCAACCCCCTGAAACCCAATCCTTTGCCTTATTTGTGTGGAACATTCTCTAATAATTTTCTGCCCCAGTAAATAGAAGGTTTCAGGAGTGCTTTCTCTCTTCTTTCAGCACTGGATCTGACCCGTGGGGTCACTGAGCCGAGCAGTCCTGCCTTAGAAACTTATGTTTGTGTGCTGTGTGGTTTCTTCCACGTTTTACTAGTTATTGATACAGCCAGCCCCTTTGAATCCAGTTCATATCATCGGCCAGGTCAGCTGATGATACCCTTCACCCCCCAAAATAGGCCTTCTTATTCTATTTCTTCTTATTTACCTGATATCTTTAAAATTCCCCGTGGGGTACAAATGCCTCTGTTCTGCCTCCTGGATATCAGTGATGCATAATGAATTTCCTCATAATCCTGAGATCTGCCTTCCTGACCTTATCATTATTTTTCTTCTTTTTGTTTTCCCTGGTCACTTTCTGTCCTGGTATATCTTGGCTTTTCCAAATGTCATTTGATATTGACTAGATGATTTAAACTGGTTAAAAAAAAGTGTCTTTCTTTGGATCACGTGAGAAAACAGCACAAAGAATACAGATATTTATTTCACATGTGCTTAAAAGTAATTTGCTAATAGCCTCTTGAATTGCAGAATTAAAAACTCGCAAGTTACCAGAGTGAAATGATGTTTCTTAATTACCTGTATTTTATGAAACTCAGCTACCTCAAAATTCTAATATGCAGATAGATAGAATTCCCCTTACCTCGTTTTTTTTTTTTCCTCAACTGTTTAATAATAATAAATCTTTTTAGATTGCTTGGATTGGTAGCTAAACTTCACTCTATCTTTTCTTTTCCATTCTTTTCTTTTCTTTTTCTTTTATTGTTTTCAGTGCTAGGGATTCAACCCAGGGCCCAGAACATGCTAGGCAAACAATCTCACATTGTGACACACCCTCACATCCTAGACCCAGTTTATCTTATATAAAGTATGCATTATGTGTATGATAAGGACTCATGATTGTCACACACAAGGCTTCTTTCATCCCCAATATCAGCACAGGAATTTAAGAACAAGTGAAGTTCACAGACTCTGTGCACTTTCATTCCAACCAAGTTCCCCTGAGGAAAAAAAAAAAAAAATATATTTGACAACCATACTGCCAGAGAATTGAAAATGGATTTTAAATTTTGAGTTGCTGACAATGACTTAGAATCTCGTTTGTGGCACTATTTGCAATTTATCAATAGTCTTTAATGTGAAGATCTTGAGAATGATAAATAACTAAAATTTTAAACCTATTAGCAAAGATATTGTGGAAGGACATTTGCCTCAGAGGAATCAAAATTTAGTTTACCATCTTTTTATGCTAATTTAAGTTTCTCTTCCCACCCCCTTTAAGGCAATATGATGAACTCTTAAAAATTTACTTCTCAGCGCCATTCCTCATTTATCTATGAATTATTGTATTAGGTTTAGTATACGTTGAGGTATTGTGGTCTGCAGCCAGGAATCCTTCAATGTAATTCTTTTTCTCAACCTTCTAACTCGTGGTCCCATGATTTGAATCTTATGAGTCTCAGATCTTTCATGAAAGTGAGTGTCTAAAAATACTCACTGTGATGGTTAATCTGGATTTAAATTTAATTGCGTGAAAAAAAATGTCTAGGACTAGGAGACTTCTGGGTGTGTCCAGGAGGGTGTTTCCAGAAATAATTGGCAGGTGGAATAGAAAACTGAGGGGATGCACCCTCTCTCAATGTAGATGACATAGTCCAATATCCTGGGGGCATGGATGGAACAAAAATGGCAGAAGGAGAACAGCAACAGAAATGCAGCTCCATTCTTGGCTGGGTGCTTGAGTGGCTGCCATAATCACTGGAGGACACCGGACTCCAGCTCCTTCTTTCTTCCCAAAGAGACTATGACCAGCAACTCTCCATGCAGTTGCCTTGGCTTCTGTCCTGAACTAAGGTTTCATCATTGGTCCTTCTTCTTCTTCTTCTTCAGTCCCAACATTTTATATTTGAGCAGTTATTGGTTCTGCCAGTTCTCTGGTTTGCAGGTGGCCACTATGGGTCTGTCCAGCTTCTGATCCTGTAAAGCAATCTAATAAATTCCCTTTTCATAATCCTACATATTCCTCCTGTTGATTCTGCTCCTCCAGAGAACCCTGACTTATTCCCTTACCTTATTATTTTCTGTAAAGATTAAACAATGTCCTATAAACCAACACACTGTCAAAGAGTAGTTAAAGGTCAACAAATATTTGTTCTGATCAGAGATGATTTGTTTGGTTAGTGCTTTTTGTTTGTTTGTTTTGTTCTTTTCAAATTCTGTTTACCTTTAAATATGAACCCATTTTTTAATCTTAAAAAAAAGAAAGAAAAAAAGACAGCTGTGTGTCATGGCACACACCTGTAATCCCAATGGCTCAGGAGGCTGAGGCAAGAGGCTGAGGCAGGAGGATCATGAGTTCAAACCCAGCCTCAGCAATAGTGACGCACCAAGCAACTCAGTGAGACCCTGTCCTGACCTAAAATACAAAATAGGGCTGAGGATGTGGCTGGGTGTCAAGTGCCCCTGAATTCAATCCCTGGTACCAAAAGAAAGAGAGAGAGAGAGAGAGAGAGAGAGAGAGAGAGAAACAAGGTATTTAAGGAAATCTAAGGTGTGAAATATAATATGACTGTTTTTTTTTTGATTGAGGTGATGGTATCATGGGCATATACATACTTCTAAATTCTTCAAAATGTACAGGTTTAAAGTGTGCAGTTATTTTCAGATTCTCATACTGAAAAACATACCTTAATTACTAGCACACAGACCCTAAAAAAAAAAAACTGTAAATATCCACCCCTGACCTCTTTTCTGAGATATTACTAAGCTACCCTCACAGTGAAACTTTTCAATCGGTTAGTTTAGCAAGGGGATTTGGCAGTGGACACAGGTTAATCACTAGTGACTCTGTTGCAAAAATTGTTGATTACAATTCACTATAAAAAAATTAAAATATTTTAAATGTGGAAATTTGTAATCAACATTGGGTTTTAAGCTGTAAACAAAAACACTATTTTCAATCTATTCTTAAGCTATCAGAGTAAAACCCAAAGGCAGTTATAAGCACCATGACTTTACCACTTATCCAATTTTTTAATCAGAAAGATAAGACTCCCCACCCTTTCTGAGAATAATAATTTAAATCTTCAAAAATGTCCTTAAAACGAGGTTATTTGAATGTACACTGTTCCACTAAGCAGCTTTTCAAGAACACATGTTACTTATGTGGGTAAACAGCCCCTTACCAAGATGAAAGATGGATGGCTCACTGGGCAAAGCTTACTTATGTTCTCTCTTCCAGACCCTCATCTTGCTATATCTGTGTCCATCAGTTCTAAACATTGGCTGATCCTAATCAGATTCTCATACTGAAAAACATATCTTCATCACTAGCACACAAACCCTAAAAAGATATCCAGCCCCGACCTTTTTTCTGAGAGGTTAGTTACTAAGCTACCCTCAAGGTGACACTTTTCAATCAATTGGTTAGTTTGGCAAGGGGATTTGGCAGTGGACACAGGTCAATCAGTAGTGACTCTATTGCAAAAACTGAAGACAGCCCACTTGAGACCTGGATTCCAGCTCAGAGGTGGATTCTCCTGCATCTGTTCTGTCTGAGAATCTTCTAATGGATGCTATTGTTTTGTATACTGAGTTGATGAATGGAGATAATTCCACTCTTGAACAGCTGCTAAGTGCTGACAATGCCAGATGCTCTCTAATGGATCTTAAAATTTTCACGGAAAGGAATGGAAAAGTTCAAAGCTAAGTGGAAAACTGTAAAGGAAAACAGGCTAGGAACACTTCTGCCATGTCTTGGCCATTCTGTTCTACATATGCAAATAATTCAGGAGCCTGTACCTCACCCGCCAAGAAAAACTGTGATTCAGAAGCTACTTCTTTGACTCTTTATGCTTTTCAGCAAAGTGTTGGTTTCACGTATGTGGTTCCTTTGAAGATAAATTTTTTAAAATAATTTCTTTTTCAGTTATCTCAATTTTTTTTTAAATTTATGTAAAGTAAGAAGGCAGTTTTCTTGTTTCATGTTTCAATATGGATTTGAAAGAAATGACCACACACCTTATATATTCGTATCATTCTTAAAATTATCAGAAATATTTTATTCACTGACATTGTGTTACCATACTATATGATAGCATTATAATCTCCAAATAAAATATATTAATTGATATTTTATGAAATTCAGTAAAATATTTGCAAGTGAAAGTCTACTTATCATTTCCCCCAACAGCTTCTTTGTTCTTTTAGTGAGGACAATATTTTTCAAACTTGGTATTTTCTTTTGTGTTTATTAAGTTGACAAATGTAGAATCCATATCATTTCAATATGGCAAAGGAAGTATATTTGGTGTTCAGTTATTGGAAAGAAGTACAACCTAATTGAATCAAATCAATTTGCATTTGGATTTTAATTCTATTTTCTCTTGGTTAGAAAAATTGATGCTAGTCCCCCCAAACTCTCTAATTTTGATTTTTGCACCGTAAAAAACAAGAAAAATTGTATACAATTCACAGGGCTGCTGATGGGCTGCTCTATGACTTAACACAATGCCTGACAAGAGGAAGATGATCAATAAATATCATTTATTGTTATCATTATCTCTTCTCTTCTCTATCAGTGCAAGACCTTTCCTACATCCTTAAATGCTGTTGGCTTTTTCATGACAAATTATAAGCCACAAATAAGGATCAACTATAATAGTCTTTCCCACATTTATAGATAAGACAGATAAGTAGAGAGAGGCAGAAAAGAAATAAATGTTCCTTTGACAATCCTAATACTCCAGAGAAAACGTGATAAAGATAGCAAAGCAGCCCTGGGAAGAGTGTGACTGGGGTCAGGCTTTAGGGTGATGGGAGTTGGAAGTCCCAGAGCCTGGAGGGGAGCCTTCTCTAAGGAGCACAGATAGTCTTGATACATATAAAGTGGGGAGGCCTGATCTCAACTGAGGGAACAATGCCAAATGTTGAAGTTGTCCTAAGTATTTTTCCAAGTGTTTTATAGTTGCAAAGTCCCCAATTAGAAACTTTTCTTCTTTGAAGAAGAAAAATCTGATATGCTGCTACTTTGTCTTCAAGAAAAAATATAAATCTAAAAGTTTTGGAACTTCACCAGAGTGAGAAAACTGAAAGCCAAACCTTAGTGAAGTCTTAGTTTTCAGGAAATCAAGTAAGAAATGTCTGGCTTTGCTACCTAAAGTATTCTTTTAGGCCCGGACAATGTCCACCTTGCAATAATTTGTAAAATGGGAAGAGGTCCTGCAGATTGAAATACCTTTTCCAATGGTTTGGTGAAAGTTGAAATGCTTTAGGTAGCTGCAGCCTGAGAGGAAGTTTATGAGATTAAAAGTTGACCCATTTTGCATTGTGGGGCTCTGAGTTTAAAATCCAGGTTATGTTCTCCTATGGAATTGTCTAAATTTCATTTACTTCCCTGAGATCCTTAATCTCTTTCCACAAAGACTGGAGGGCAAGTGGGTAAACTTAGGAATCTGCTTGACAGATTTTTAAAGCAAGAGTTAATTTGGAAAAAAAAAAAAAAAGAATGCCCAACTAGAGTTCAGGAATGATTATATGAGCTTTTGGCTCTTTGAATACAGTTTGATCCCTTTATGTGTAATATACCCAATTCTACCACAGTACATTCCCATTGACTCAATTAAAAAAAGTAGGATGTCGGATCAGCACTATCACTCCAGAAATGCTACAATATTACAAATGGAAGAATTAAAGAACTGCATAAAGGACACAATATGTTTCAATTAAAGGATCAAGAGACTGGGTTTCAATTTACTACTTTATGCTTGGATCTATTTTCATTTAAATAGAGATTCTTTGAATTTATGTTACCCAGACTAAATGACAAAAATATGCTTGTGTGCATGTGGGCACCTATCCACACAAAAGTAAGAAAATAAAGTAAGAAAGGAAAACAGGAATCTAGGGGAGGGAGAAAGGAAACAGCAGGAGGGAGAGAAGAAAGAATGAGGAGAAAAGAGAGAAATACAGAACAGAAGGCAAAGAAAAAAATAAGAATTCTAACTGATGCTATATAATACTAAATATTCTGATGGAAATGGACATACAATACATAAATCTGATCCAATTTGTTGACATTTTATAAACAGAAAAAATGATGCAGATGTCTACGATCATTATTGCTTCCCAATCACACTTTATAGAAAATTTCAATTATCATTTTGTTCCATTGTTTGGAAGATAAAAATGGCCAGTTCATTTCAGGGAAACAGACAATACTAAAGATTTTTGTCCTTGCTTGTTTTTGAGGGGAAGAGTGATAGCTGTGGAGGTAGGAATATGAGGTGGAGGTCATGGAATGGGGCAGTTTGGAAGTAGGAAGGGTCAAGGACATAAGCCTCATTTGTGTGTGTCACAGTAAAAGTCTTGACTCAACTAAGAAACAACTTTGTTTGGTTTACCTTTCCATGTTCTATTAGAAAAGGATGAAAATGAGAGTTTACACTTCTGGGAACTCTGCATAAGATGATAAGCTAGATAAGATTAGCTTTGTGAATGTATAGCAAGGTACTATTCAAAAGTGCAAAATAAAAATCACAAAATGGCGATGAATTCTGGACTTGGGTTTTTTACCAATAGCAATCCAGGGTAGATGAAGTGAATTGCCAAGTGTTTCATTGCAAAATTAGAATTAAATGGCCAGATGGAATGAAATCAAGGTTCAGAGAAGATAAGCCTGCTCAGAGTCTTTTGATTTAAGGAGAGATTTTTGTTGCTCTTATGAATACAGAATCTTGGAAAGCAAACTTTCTAAAATATTTTAAGTACAATGAAAGTCAAGAAATTTGACTAAGGGAGGATGCCATAGAGATATTTAGATAAGTTTTAATTCATGAGGATTAATGATTCAGAAAGAATACTGAAATTGACAAGCAAAAATATAAATAGCTAAAAAATTGAGAAGTATTTATGTGTGTCAACATTACACAATAAGATAGACAATCCAGGGGGAAATTAAGGAGCAACCATGTAAATAATTTCAGCAAGAAGAATCATCTCATGTGAAGATACATGTATTCACCAGAAATAAAAATAAAAGATCTTCAATTTCTTCAATAATTTTTTTTGAAGAATAAACCAACTTGAAGGTGCAGTGATGGTTGTTTTCCAGTTACTTTATATTATTTAATTCTTACATTTATTTAATTACTACAATCTATGCTGTTTTCCTGCTGTTTCCTAGATGGAAAGGGAACCATACTTTGACAGTCTGTCCCTGGTCACATGCTCACTCAGCTCCCCAAATTAAATGAGCATGTCCCGGGGAATTCTGCTGACATCTAGAGTACATCTGAAAAATGTTTGGATCACCTCTCTTATTTGTAAGTTGGACATAACCAAATGGATAAAAATACCAGTGGAGAGATAATGCCAATGTTAGGAATTATGATCAGTGTCTTAGTTCTTTCAGGCCACTATAACAACCACAACAACAACAAAAAAAGCCTAGGTGGAGTGGCTTATGAACAACAGAAATTCATTCCTCAGAGTTTGGGAGAGAGAGAAGTGTATGATCAAGGCTCAAATAGGATGGTGTCTTGGGAAAGCACATTCTTCATTGATGATGTCTTCCTTTGGAACTCTCACACCATGAAGGGAACAATTGAGCTCCCTGAGGCCTCTTTCATAAGGAGTAAAATTTATTAAGGAGGACCCTGTCCTCTTGACAAATTCACCTGCCAAAACCCCTACTTCTTAACCAGCATATTGGGGTTAGATTCTAACATGAATTTTGGAGGGACACCAACATTCAGACCATGGTAATGAGTAATGAGGAATATAGGAAAATTTCCATTTCAAGACATGTAAACTGAAGCCTTAGAAACATACATGCTCCTTTCTAGACCTCCCTAGCTATGAGTAGCACAGATGCTACATGACATGACTTCTTGGGGCAAGGGTTGTGGCTCAGTGGTAGAGCACTTGCCTAGTATATGTGAGGCACTGAGTTCTATCCTCAGCACCGCATATCAATAAAATAAAGGTCTGTCAACAACTAAAATATATACATATATATTAAAAAATGAGACATGACTTCTCTTAGATGTATTTTTGTAACCAGTAATTATGCAGTAATAGCAATCATAAAATTATCAAGGTTTACATTGCTTAAATTATACAAATAGTATCAATCATATTTATTAAATGCCTATTATATACCCATTGTTTGGGGGAGTGAGATATATCAAAAGAAACTCATAAAGGACTTTTGAGTCAAAGATAATTACTTCTTAAATAAAACAACAACAACAACAAAGAGCACTACAAAAACTCTGGGATATGATAGACTTTCCACATATGTATCACAGGACATATGGGATAAGAAAATTTTGATGTTAAAATGAACTGAATTTTGTATTTGAATACATACTTGAAGAGGTGGATTGAGGAAGCAACAAGATATGATAAAGTCATATTTTGGATCTGTTACCCAAAGTGTCCCACTCCCCTGCCAGGAGACACTTCTGAAATAGCACAGAAATGATACTTCTTAATCTCCTGCCTGCTGTCTTGGAAGGTCCTAGTCTGAGCATTAGGTAAGGAGAGTCTAGGTCTCTTGAACTTTCCAGGTAGTCAGGTCAGAGTCTCACTACATTCCTCTCTGTAAATTTTATAAAATCACCTTCTTATTAAAAGGCATGATCCCATTACATGCCACATAGTAGGTCCTCATAAATGATCACACATTCCTACCTGCACAGCAGAATTATAATGAGAAATGAACTCTAAATTGGAGGAATGTCATTTAGTATTTCCAATAGACCACGACTTAGTGGTAAACATAAAATTAAAGTGTCAGTCTAGCACATCTTTCCATTTCCTTATATTATTTATTATACTATACCCAGAAACTCATTTTGGCAAGTTGAAGCATAGCATTTCAACCACTGAGAAAGGAAAATCAGAAATCCTTAATAAAATTCATGGAAGTTGGTGGTGTTTTGACTTCTATGGAAAGGTTTAAATCAATCAAATTTTCTCTGGAACAAAGTATCCAAGTGGGGTCTCTGGTAAAATTCATCATCAGTCTTCACCTATTTGAAAGGTGAATTGAAAGACTGGAGGAGAAGGATGACCTGCCATCTTATAAAGGACCACCTTGGGCGCTCTTCTCTTGTCTTACTCTTTTCCCTTTGAGATCTAGCCTGCCTGTTATTCCTCTGTAAGCCTGTTGTGACATACAGAGCCTAGAGCTCAAAGAAATTAAAGGAAGTTTATAAGGATAAATCTAAGGTTTGGGTCTATGAGTCTGACCCTTTGGAGGCATTTTTATTTGATCATGGGGAGAGGCGATGGGCAAAATCTAAATTTATAGCACATATGCCTAGGAACCAGACAAATGGTACTTGATATAAGACGTTTCCCATAATTACCTGTTCATAGTCCAGATGTGACTACACAGACCACGGCACCAGTTACTCAGCGAGGGTGCCCCTGACTTTCACTCCATGTATGATTCTGTGTATATGCACTGAACTGTTTAAACAAATCTCAGTGTCAAAATTGAAATGAGTAATTCCTTTCAAATATATCTAACTTACATCTACACAATTTGTCCAAATGACTCAAAAGGTGGTTTTGAATTTTTTCCTGCCCACCCACAGTTAGATATCATATTGGGTGCATAGGATTTCAAAATCCACACCATTGTATCCATAAAATCTGCAATAATGGAGGACACCCTCTCAGGAAGTTTGCATCAATTCACACTCATACTCCTGGCAGCAACGAGTTCTCATTATCATGCCATTTAGGGCAATATCTGAAATGGAAATAATATCACATCATTTCCTCATTTTGAATTTCTTCAAAGGTTACTATTAGGCCTTCCAGTAGATATGCATGCCAGACCAAAAGAGACATGCAAGCCAGTTCATGACTTACTTCCAGTAAACAGAAATCCTATCTTTTAATTTCTCCAAATTGCTGAGGGCTAAGCCCAGTGAGACTGAAGTCAAGATTTAAAGGATTTTTCTAACAAGCAACCACACACACACACACACACACATACACACACACACACGCTTTGAATTTCACAGATAAGTAATTCAAGGTCTATCAATTCACTTTCAAAGCTAAGTTACAGCCTCTGCCACATTCCTGTTTTCATTACAGTACAGAAGTTTCCCAAACAAGGACATAAGTTTCCTCTTGTTCTATCATAAGAACAGCAAAACACTTAAATTTGTATGACTTGAACAAAGTCTGCCATGATTTAAGATATAGAGTAAGGTTATATAGACCTTATACTATATAGGAAAGCTTGCACATTAAAATACTATTTATTTTTTTTTCTTAAAACTGATCACTGTGTCCTCCTAGAGTATCAGTTATGTTTCATTATGGTCTGCAGTATCACCATAGAGAGAAAGATATCTCACTGGTCATTTTGTAGGCAGTTAGCAGTTTATATATTAGTTTAGTTGATAGCAAAATAATAAAATAATGGACAAAGAGGCAATTTTCCAAACTGGTCTCTGAGAGTTAAGAATCTGGATTCCAATACCCCTATTCAAATGGCTTCCTCCACTAATTATGTCCAAGTTAAACAAAGATTTCGTTTTATTCATGCATTCTCCTCTGAACTCATCTGTTTCGGTCACCATTGTTTGCTCGGGGCTATATGTGTGGGGCTCCCCAACAGTTGAATTTAGTCCACCTAGTCAAAACTAACACAGAACTTGGCTTCAGAGAGAAAAGCATAGCTGGGAGACTAGCTTAGGAATTGACTCTTCCCTCATATTTATACTCCCTAGGAGATGCTGTTGTGTGCAGAAAGCCCAATTTGTATACTCTAGTCTTTAGTCGGGGCCCCAGAACATTACTCCAGAAAGTGCTAAAAGAACTCTAGCACTATTGAGTCATGACAATTTGTGACTAAGTTGCCTAATCCATAAGATGAAGACAATAACAGTTCTACTCTTCTTGCTGAGAACGTGAAATGTTACATACTTATGTGGAGAACCCAGAGCAACAGGGTGCCCAGAGACTCAAAAATGTTGCCTGATTATTGAATACCAGTCTTGCCCTTCATTTAAGAAAAGAGGTTTTCCCTGGCAAGTGGAGCACTGGGGTTTGTGTTTCACTATTCCATGGGATCTGCTTTGTAATTCTTCACCTTTTTCCTTCTGCAGACAGCTGACAGAGTAGAAATTGATGGTCTGTTGACAATCCCATAGATGTGATATTCCTCAGTTATGATAGCTTATAACCAGGGAAATTATATCATCCTGAAAGCTTCATTTCATTTAATTGGTGGGTAAAGCACTGAAGTCATTTTCTACCAACCTCTTCAGAATGAGAGATATACATTTTGGGGAACTAAAGTTGTCTAATGAATAGAAAAGAACATATTTTGACTTTTTTATTCTTAATTTAGTCATTGCTAAAAGCCTTGGTAAACAATTATTCTTTTAATATTGTTGACATATTTTATTTCCAAAAGCAAAGCATATTTTGAAATAAAATTACTTATCATGGCCTATGAACTTACAATTTCTAATTATTTTACAAAATTATTAGCAGAAATTTGGATTTTAATCTCTGTTTTTAAAGACACACATATTTGCATAGAAACAATAATTTGGAAGTTTGAGTGTGCAGATGTAACTTCTGCCATTATGTTCAAAATTTACTTGTTTATAAGTTTTTTTTTTCTATAAAGCTACCAAAATATTTACTTATCATCCTCTGGTTCTATTTTTGTTAATGTTCTGAACTTCATTACTTGAACAATTTCAGCGTGTACAGAGCTTGAAGACGTCATGCCCAAAGTGGATAAACATATTCCTTTCTCAAAAGGTCAAATGCCATTTCACCTCTCTCAAGGTACAAGATAGTGATCTGGAAAATAAATTCACAACATTTAAGCCAGTCCTGGGGATTTAAAAACAAGAGTCTGGATGGAGAAAGCAAAAACCATTCTAAATATCCAAACATCTGCGCCAGTTCTGCAGCTTATGAGATCCAGGAATATTTGTAAAGGGCATGTAGCTGAGAGGACATGCGGATCTTGTTTTGCTTTTGCAAACAAGCCAAGCCCACAGAAAGTGCTAGCACGGTCATGTTTCTTGGCTTGGAAGATAAAGTATTATGATAACTTTTTCCCACAAATTTAGATTTATGGGAATTAAAGATTATTTTCCTTGTTAATAACTACAGGATCTGGACAGTAAGTTAAAAACCATACAGAAAGGAAAAATATTAAATTAAAATCCAGATAGACTTTATATTTTAAATAGCATAGATTTTTAATAGGTAACTCATTTCAGCCACTCATTTAAATCTTTGCTTTTTTACTTTTCTCTGTTCTACATAACACACAGACATGAAAACCACACTTAAAGCAGTCTGTGAATATACACATACATGCTACATTACATACTATATATGTATTTACATTTGCACATATGTAAATACATATATAGTATGTTAGATAATATTCTTCTGTGTTATACTGGCACAAACTTAAATTGGAAATGATTTATGACCAAGTTGTTTAAGATGAGGGAGTTCCCAAATTCTATCAAAGATACAAAGTCACTAACAGAATATCAGATTTCCTTTCTGTGCTGTGAATATTCTAAAATAATACTTCTCTATAAATGTATGATGTAGAGGGTTAACATGTTTAATATTTTAGAAGTATTACCTTTAAGCCATATGCTTTTTACTGAATAGTTTAAAGTGTATTTACCAGCTTTGGCAATCTATATTTATCTTGGAATTAATAATTTGTGCGTGTGTCTGTGTGTCTGTGTGTGTTTTTGTGTGTGTGGTGTGTACATCATTTGATGAATGAACAAACAAATGTGGTACACTCATACAATAGAATAATATTCAGCCATAAAAATGAAATATTTTCATTCATAACAATATGGATTGAACTGGAGGACGTTATGTTAGGAGAAATAAGTCAGGCACAGAAAGAAAATTACCACACGATCACACACATATATGGAATCTAGAAACGTCCGTGTTACAAAAGTTGAGAGTAGAACAGTGGCTACCAGAGACTGGGGAGAATGGGGGGAAGGAAAGATGAAAAAATGTTGATCAAGAGACACAAAGTTAGAGTTAGGTAGGAGAAAGACATCCTGGTGTTCTGCTGCACACTAACATGAGAAAGATAATGTAATGTGTATTTCAAAACTAGGAGAAAGAATTTTGAATATTTTCACCATGAAGAAATTATAAATGTTTGAGGACATAGGTATGCATACTCTGATTTGAACATCATACAATGTGTGTATTATATACATATATATGTATATATACATATATATCAAAACATCTTGTTACCCCATAATGTGTATACATTTCTGTATAAACAATAAAAAACAACAAAAATATACATGATATAAAAGAGTTATGATCAGATCAGCAAACTATGGCTCATGGATCAAGACTGTCTACCACCTGTTTCAAAATGAAAATTTACAAAGCAAATATAACTAAAAAAACTCCAGATTTTCATACAAACAATTTGAGAAAAGTCTGATAAAATCATTCCTAATCTATCATTAACTTTCCAAAAGTATAGCCCAACAGAAAACAACAACATTATCTTTCATTTTTATTAATTTAGTTGGGATAAACTAAATTTTATATTGAAAAAATATATATATATAATACTGACTTTCTTCTGACTACTGAATTTAAAGACCACTTTTTAAAATTTGTTTAAAATATTTATTTTTTGTTGTAGATGGACATAATATCTTTATTTTATTTTATGTGGTGCTGAGGATCAAACCTAGGTCCTCACACGTGCTAGGTGAGTGCTCTACCGCTGAGCCACAACCCCAGCCCTAAAGATCACTTTTAAACTTAAGTCCACAATGAGAACCTCATTTAAAACACTCCCTTTCTGTCTTCTAGGGCCTACTGGTGATGAATTTCAACTACCTCACCTGCTACGTCAGCGGGTAGTGGTACACTTAGTAAGACTGTGGACTTGAGCCCAATTTGTGTACTCCAGTCTTTGCAATTTTCCCATATTCTTACAGACTTTTATTCTTTTACATAATGGAATTCATTCTTCGTGTGTCTCATTCAATGCCTAGGGGAGCATTCCTTGATGACTCCAACTTGCTATAATCTTTTCATTTTCTGGACTACAATAATACTTGCTGCCAACTATCCCACTGTTTTTAATAGTCATTTGTTTATCCTGTTGGATATGTAAAATTCATTAATCCACAGAGTAACTTTTTCCTCCTTTTGTATATCATGATGTAATGTAGAATTCTAATATATATTTGATGAAGAAATGAGTCCTTCCCAACTTAGTTTAAATATTCAGTCTCCTTAGATTCCCTCAAGAAGTCAATTGCTCACATATGTCTTTATATGGAACTTTACTTTTCTTTTTTTTTTTTTTTTTTGAGGATACTGGTTTTATTTTATCATTTTTTTCTTTTTTATTGTTTTTTTTAAAAAAATGATAGCAGAATGCATTACAAATCTTATTACACGTATAAAGATTTTTCATATCTCTGGTTGCATATAAAGTATGCTGACACCAATTCGTGTCTTCATACATGTACTTTGGATAATGATGTCTATCACATTCCACCATCCTTGCTAATGCCCTAGCCCCTCTCTTTTCTACCCACCCCTCTGCCCTATCTAGAATTCATCTATTCCTCCCATGCTCCCCCTCCCTACTTCACTATGAGTCAGCCTCCTTATATCAAGAAAACATTAGGCATTTGTTTTTAGTGGATTGGCTAACTTCACTTTATATGGCATTTTTCAAATCAGACATTCAACAAATATTCTTTTAACAGCTACTGAATACCAGACATAAGTAAAATATGGAGGATAGTGAAGTAACATAATTAGTCTGAACTTCCCTTGTACAATATAAATAATTTTCAGCAGGAAATATAATATGGAAAGCAAGCTCAAAACATGAGCTAATTATTTTTAGACAGTGATGATTCTATGATGATAATGAAATAACTTATAAGCTGGAGCCTGCCAGTAAATAACTAGGGATTACTTTAGTTGAGTGTATATGATGGTGTCTCTGAAGTGACATTGATTTCTGCTTATATGTATGCAACTAACATAACACATTTTGTATAACAGAAGCCTTTTTTGTGTTGTAATTATAGAAATATAGAAGAGGTCACATATGGGTAGAATCAGTAGTGATGATAAGAATCATCCATCTTTAAACCTACAAATACATGGCCATAGAAAAAGCAAGTCAGTTTTCCCTGAGGCAAGAACAACCCTAGAAGAACCATACACCTGACATGTGGAGGCAGATGAGGCCAGCCATCTAGTAATAGTCTACAAATATTTGCTTCAGTGTAAGGATTGGAAGTCTGATACTGATTATCGTGCAAAACCATAGTGTGTGTTAAGAAAAGAAGTTGCTTAATGTGTTCCATTTTTAACATTACACTTTTATTTTGTAAAATGAGTTGTAGTAAAAGCAAGATAGAACATAAGAAATCAATTTAGTGAGTATCATAGCAATCCTGGAAGAATGATAATGATGACATGATATGAGGTGGACTTAAGGGAAAGTTGAATAATAGTCATACTTATAAAAGTATATGTATTTATTTATATTATGTTCACATATTATATATACCTAAATATAATATATTTTAGAGGGCTGAGTTTGTAGCTCAGTGGTAGAGCACTTGTCTAGTATGTGTAAGACACTAGGTTCAATCCTCAGCATCACATTAAAATAAATAATAAAATAAAGTTATGGTGTTCATCTACAATTAAAAAATTATATATATGTATATGTATATACATATACATATATTATATATAATAAAATCAGCAAGGTTTTATGATGGATTGACATTTGAGGTAGAAGGAAAGTGAGAAATCACCTACTTTCTACTGGTGATGTTAACTCAAGTAAAGGAAATTGGAATGACTAGGTTTAAGAGGATAGAAAGAAGAACTTGTCACATTACCTTGGAATCATTTGACAACACTATAAGTTCATAATGAGCAAGAACTAGGCCTAGTACCAGCTTGAAAAGGTAGAGTACAAATACTAAATACTCTGTTTCAGAGTATAAGCTTTGAATTTACCTTTGAATTCTGGCTCAGACATTGTGTACTTTATGAAGAAATAAGGACAGTTTTACCTACTGACAAAAACCTCATCCTTAGGAATTTAGAGAGAAAGTGTTTGGAAATTACAAAGGTGGGGTCCTGACGTATAGTAGCTACTTTGTGACATTGATTTCTGCTTATATGTATGCAACTAGCATAACACATTTTATATAACAGAAGCCTTTTTTATGTTGTAATTATAGAAATATAGAAGCTGACATAAATACTAAATTGTCGAAGAGATTACAGTATAATGTCTTAAATCCTTTTTCTCCTTGTAAGATTAACTCTCAATATTTTTATGTGTAAGTATTATGTCAGAACTTGGAAGACAACACAAAGTGTTGGATTCAAAATACTAGCTGCCTAGAGTCAATACCTTTAAAACTTGATTTCTTAACCCCTTGAGTTAGTCAGCTTTCTGTCATTGATAAATCTCCTGAGATAAAGCAAAAATTTATAAAGAAGGTTTTACTCTGAACCAAAGTTTTAGAGGTGTTAGCCAATGGTTTCTTGGCCTTGCCCATTGCCTTTGGACCTGTGGTGACCATGGCAGGGAATATTTGGCAGACGAGATCTTTACATCCCATGGAGTATGGGAAAGAAAAAAAGAGTCCCACTGCCTAGCAAGTACATCTTTAGCACATGGGGTCATTTAAGATCCAAACAGTAACACTCCACAAATTCCTATTTCACATGAACCTGTGGACTTACATTCATTCTTTATCTAAGTGATAAGTCTCAAGAACAGAAGCAAAGAGAGGAGAATGTCATGGAAGCTTCCCAGATGGTCTTCTTGGTGAACCTCTGGTTTGGAGAGTCCATGCAAAGAAGTAAGGGTATAGAGTTATTCAGATCAACTCTCTGAACTCACAAAGAACTTATTGATATCATGGTCTGATTAGCTTCCCAAATGGTATCTATGAAGAAGATAAATATTGATTAAAAATTAAAGGTGAAAGTAATAGATTTGGGGAACTTTAAGGTCATCAGACTGCACTGAAATACTGAGCTGTTAGTACCAGTAGAGCAGCAAATCTTTGAAATATAAGGGCCAATGACATCAATGGGGAGTATGGGAATGCTAGCTGCAACAGTGATATTAACTAACATGGAGTCAGAGTTGGAATTATATCTCCTAAAAGACACCTTTAAGTCCCAACTGCTGGTACCTGTTGTGGTTTGGATATAAGGTGCCCTCCCCAAAGCTCATGTGTTAGACATTGCAAGAAAGCTTAGAGGTGAAATGATTGGTTTATGTGTCCCTTAATCTAATGTGAGTATTAACTCACTCATAGGGATTAACTGGGTGGTAACTGGGATATGCTTTTCATATTTTGTCCCCAGAGGGTGGAGCTCTCTGCTTCCTGGTGTGATGTCCTGACCCATTTTCCTCTATTACACTCTTCCACCATTATGTTCTGACTGCGCTTGTGTCCACAGCAATAATTTTAGACTTCTATGAACTGATACTTCGAAATTGTGAGCCCCCAATTAAACTTTTCCTCCTCTAGTTGTTCTTGTCAGGTTTTTTGGGGACATGGCAGTGCAAAAATTGACTAAAACAGTACCTATGAATGTGACCTTAGTTGGAAAGAGGTTCTTTGCTGCTATATTACCAAGTTAAGACAAATCCACACATTTGGGGGATTGTCCAGTGACTGATGTCCTAATAAGAAGAGAAAAATCAGGACATAGAAATAGGAGACACACACCAAGAAGACTGAGTGCAGCTAGGAGCAGGGATTGGAGTGATGTATCTAAAAGCCAAGGAACACCGAAGATAGCTGAAAACCATCAGCGACTAGGAAGAGGCATGCAAGAGTTCTGTCCCAGAGCTTGCAAAGACAAGGTATCCCTGCAAACACCTTGGTTTCAGATGCTTAGCTTCCAGAACCAAGGGAAAATGCACTTTCTTATTACTTTAAATTACATAGTTTGATGTACTTCCTTACAACAATCCTAGGATACTAGTACACAGAGCTCAGAAGAATTACCTCACACAATAAATCAGGCATTTTCTTAGCACTTACCATGAAGACATTTAAGCAACTGTGTAGATGGATAGATGATACATTGCATATAGATAAATAGATAATTGATAGATTTATGTGTATATATATATATATATATATATATATATATATATATATATATACACATGCTATATTTTCAGGCTTTTTGACAAACAAATGGCAGATGGGGTCAAATGTGTCAGAATGAGAAATGCCCATAAGGGAAAATGAGAAGAGAGGCAGGAAGCCATAAGCCCATGATCCAGGTCTGATCTTGAGTGAGAGAAGAATAGAAGGAAGGAAGGAAAGTCAGAACCTGAAACTGCTGTGCAATCTAAGGAAATTGCAGAAAGGTCACTGAAAGTCCTAATGTAAAAGTCACCTGGAAAAATTTCTCATCTCCTAGGAAGATTTTTTTTTCCTGTAGTATCTCCATCATATTCACTCTTGGCTGAGAGTAGCCCCATGGGAAACAGGACCTCAGTCTAAACACAATGATTTCAGAAAACAGAGGTGGAAACTGCCAGGAAACTCTTCACTGCACTTGTGGACCTGAGAGTTGTGTTCTCATGGTTACTTTAAGTGGGATCACAGGGTTTGTGGGGAAAGCTCCCAGTATCAACTTTGCAGCCCTGGCAGCAATCCTTTTACCACCATTTGTATGAAATGATTTTTCACTTTTTTAAATCATATTTTACAGGTCCAGACAGAAATGGTAGAAGGGGAGTGAGTCAGGAAAGTAGTGCATTCAGGATTTTTTTTTATAAGTTAAATCTCTTCTTTATGTAAGGTACATAAGGTATTAAATATCTCTGTTGGGTGAGAAGAGAGGTTCCTTTATCTCTTTTTTCAGTGTCTGGCAGCCTAGGCAGAATTTCAATATAACATGCCTTGCTGTCCTGGCTACTTGTGGGAACTCCAATCTGAGTGTCAAGAATGGACTCTTCCAGACCTGATAATGTCATTCATGCCACTTTCTCTTTACTCTTCTAATTTTTCTAATCCTTTTTTTTTCTTTCTGCAGGACTTCGCTTTATTCTAACATCAGCATCCATATCGTCCTCCATGAAGTCCCTTGGGTATCTAATTTGAGTCTGGCAAACATTTCCCAAGGACTTGATATGTGCTGGATACTGTGCTA
Source organism: Marmota monax (assembly GCF_021218885.2). Lineage (NCBI taxonomy): Eukaryota > Metazoa > Chordata > Mammalia > Rodentia > Sciuridae > Marmota > Marmota monax. The sequence continues at coordinate 11,871,850 of NW_026695241.1, forward strand.
ACATGCAATGATTTCTCTGAGAAAAATATATGATCTTTGATTTTAAGAAGTCACTGATGCGTGAAGGACATTGAAATAGCAATTTCAGCTTAATGTAATAAGCACCAGGCAAAAAGTAGGACCAGGTGTGTATGAACTCAAAGACAAATAACCAAATCAGCCTGGGGTGGGGAGTAAAGCACTGGCAATCACAACACCTCCTAGCTGCTGTGGGTTCGCCTGTAGCATGATTTTCTCATGTAGAGTCCTATACTCCTCTGTTTACCTTCCTTTCCCTCATAATTAATGATTAAGTGCTATAAATAATTCAAATGAAAAATGACACTCATTGCTTCATATGGTGCTTGAAGTAGATCATCTTAAAAGTTAACACACCATATCCATGTTCAAGAAGTGGCTGAAGTTGTGAATTCACTTAGTTGTGTAGAAAGTACGCAATTAGCATAAAGATTATGCTCCAAAGCTTACTCTTTATATAAATTGTTCAGAATGCATAATATAATTTTCCCATACAAAACAAAACTATATATTACCAGGCTAGTCCATGAAAGTCTAATTGCCTTATAATGTAGCTAGTGTATTATATATTTATCATGAAAATCATTAAAATCATATTAACTCACCAAAAATTGGAAAGATTGAATACCCAGAAATGGTGGCTTACTAAAATAAATTTTGTTTTAGCTAATTAACTATATAATAGAAAACTACAAAATCACTGATAATTACCCTGCACAAGAATATTTCCAAATCTTGTGAGTTTTCTGATTTAAAATATTAGGTAATACAAAAGTGTGAAGAGCACAATAGAAAAGTTTCTCATTAGTCTCTCTTCAAGAAGCATCTAATATAAATAGTTGATTAAGCAGTGCAGACTTTTATAAAATACTAATGTGAATGGAAAACATATTTTAATAACATATTATTAACAAAAGTACAGATATATTTATTTTTATTTTTAAAATCCTAGATAGAAATACAAAATGTGTTTTTAGTAGCTCAAGAATGAGTCTTTTTAAATTTACATTTTGTTGCTTTTCTGAATTTATTTCATTTAACATGTTTATTTGTACTTTTCCCAAATTTCAGACTTTCCAATTCGTTTTCTTTCAGGATCTCGCTCACATGTTGCTGTTCAGAATGAGTTTACAAAATTGCTCCTTCCAGCATTCTCAAAATGGAGATTTATTATTCCACTTAATTTGCTTTATTCTACATTATAGCATATATCAACCCTTGACATATTATATATCCATGTATTTAATGTCCTCTAACTTGCCATACAATGTGCATTCCATGGAGGCAGAGACTGTATCTAGTGAGTTTACTGCTTTATTTCCAGCACTATAGACAGATGCCAGAAATGTAGAAAGTACACAATATATCATTGAAAGAATTATCACATGTAAATAAATTACTATATAATTAGAAAAATACTGTTTTCAAGATATATATATATATATATATATACACACACACACACACACACACACACATATATATATATATACATATACATATACACATATGTGTGTGTTTGTGTGTGTGTGTGTATTTATAAAATGGGCATGGTCTTTAACTCTATGTTTTTAAACAGGAAAGAAAAACTGCCATTGAGAAAAACATAATCTTCCAGATAATAAATACCTTTATTTTAGTAAAGGTTTTTTTTTTTTTTTTTTTTTTTTAGTGAAAAATGACAACATGGAACTTTATTTAGATTCTTGTGCAGTCTGTTGAATCCATTCAATATTTTCCAGAGAACATTAAGTCTATTTACTGACCTTCTAAAATCTGTGCCCCCACCAAGTGAACTGTTATTTGCACAGTTCATACGCATTGTAGTTTGATTTTATGGATTAGGCTCAAATAGATTGCAAGGTGGGAATAATTGAAGAGAAGGTTAAGGGGAACGGGGATTGCTGGGAGGCTTTCTCAAGAAGTTTCTGGGCAAGATGTGGATGATCTGATGGAATCAAATAAGTCATTGAGGATAATCTAAATTACACAGGGATGAAAACAGTACAAATATGTCATTGGCTTAAACCAACAAAAGTTCATGTTTCGTTGCTCTATCTGTGCATTAAAGGTCAGAAGGGGCTCAATTCAATCATTTTTCTTTCTTTCAGAAAACTTATGCTGAAGAATCTTTTCCTCCTGATTGGTGAAAAAAAAGAATTCCCTTTCAGATGGCCAAGTATGCACTGGCTTTTAAAATCTTTTTCAAGTAGGTGACAACACACACACACACACACACACACATATGTGTGTGTATATGTTGGTCATTGCTTGACATGATCAAGAGTATATTTCTTAAGGCAAGAATGGCCAGTCTTAACCCTGTGCCCAGAAGGAGAGCAAAAAACATATATTTCGGAATAGTCTAAATGACTACACAGCAGCAAAGAGTGAACAGGACTTTACATGTAAAAAAAAAAATGGTGCTTTAAAGGAAAAGAAAAGTGTGAGCATTTAGCACCAGTCCAGTCCATTCGCTGGTCTAGGTTGGGAGCAACATAAATTGAATATGTTACAGAAATTCAACATAAATTGAATTGAGATCAGGTGGTGATTGAACCACCTTCCTTGTAACATGGCCTGAGGAAAAACAGTGAATATCTTCATCATGGTAAAATTTAATTCAATGTTTTCATATTTCTAATTGTGTTTCAGACACATCTTGTTCTCACCTATATATAATGTTCTTGTGAATTAATAATAGAGCTTTAACAGTAACAGCACCATTGTCTGAGCCAGATTAGAAGCAAAATGAGAACAAGGTATCCTATTGATTAGTTAGATATATCTAAATTATCTGTGGAGTTCATAAGTTGTAACAGGGCACCTAACTTTCCTCCAAGGTACCCTATTGATTTTAAGCACCTTAGGTCTTTAATAACTAAAGAAGTCACAGGGCTTTAAAACTTTTAATGTGCTATGCTTAATAATAAGTAACATAAGCCTAAAAATGATATTGAGATTTATTTGCTTTCCAAATTCAATTATTGCTATATTTAAGTAATTTGGCTATTGCCAGATAACTCTAGCATCCATTTGTCTAGAAACCAGTGAATAATAGGCGATTTTCTGATTTCTGTGATCCTTAGTTGCCAACCTTAATCCTTCTCTTTCCATTTTCTCTGTTATTATAATTTGCTAATATATTAGTTTGCTCTCTCTGGATATGAATACAATGGTGCTTTTAACTCTTTTTATGGGATTCAGGAATAAACATTCTGCCAAGAGATTTCACATTTAGCTACAAATTACTATCACCAGTCATTCCTTTCATTCTATTTCTTCTAATTGTGTGCATAGAATTTAGTGTAAGGACCCCATTAACAATACTGCCATTATAGGCAGAATGTTTGTATAAATAAGAAATCAAATTAAATAATTTTTATAATGCCCAGGAATAAATGAATATGAGGAAATATAGGTTATTTTTAACATCAATATTAATATCTAGAAACAGTGGTGTTTGGGGTATGGGTATTCTCCTTAATCTTGTAGCTGGGGAAATACCTATAACCATAGAATATTCAAAAATAGATAGTGTGGAATAAGAGGACATTTTGAAGGAGTGGTTTATTTGCCTCTATCCTGAATTTAACTGCTATTTTTTTCCTCTTCTAAGACAAAGAAATTACTGTAAGTCATATACCCATACTATTTTAATTTTTTAAACTATTAATTTATTGGTCTTCTGGCAAATAATACATTATCAAGCTACATAATTTTTTTATTATTTTTTATTTGAAATATGCTTGAAGCAATGCCTTGAGCTTAGTTAAATTCACGTTTAAAAGGCTGCAGGACAGAGTTCTAGGACTGGAAAACTTTCCTTAATGAATCAACTCATCTAGTTAGACATAGCTAAATTATCTGTGGATTTCCCACGTTGTTACAAAGCACCTAACATAACCCCAGCGCTTCTCCAGGCACAACACAGACAAACTGCCTCTGTGAAGTTGACAGGCCAGGGAGGCAGACGGAAGGGACACAAAATTAACAGCCCCAGTGGGCAGAATGTACCAGAGGGAGAGGTGCTGCTAAGGAAAGACCCACTTGGTACAGAGGTAGAGGCAAAGGAGGGGCATTGGACTGTGTGACAGTGGAGTGATGAGCTGAAAGGAGAAAGATCTGAGCCAAGGATAGGATCTGAGGGAAAAGCTGAGCAGGTCTGAGGAACTGCCAATGCAAGACCCTGGAGCCCCAGCATATCACTTGTGTTCCCTTACAGCAAGGAGTTCGGTGTGGCAGGGCAGAGACAGAGTGGAGAAAGGAAGTCAGAGGTGAACTAGAAGTCTTCATCTATCCCTGTTTCCTCTAACATTCCACTAACTCAGGCAAATTGTGCTGAAAACAAAATAAAACAAAACTTCAGTGCCTTATTTTATACTATGAACCCAGCTTCTAGAAAGGGGACAGCATGCTACCTTCCACCAAAAATTCCTCTTAGAGCTTTAGTTACACACCCTGTTCTGTTGAACCCGGATTTTCACCAACAGACGTATTCAAAAAGGGAATAAAGAGGATAATAACTCTTGTGCATTAAAAAAATAATAACTTGTGCATTAAAAAATAATAACTCTTGTGCATTTAAAACAAACGTTTTGTGTTTGTGTTTCTTTTATGCTTAAGGTAGATTTTGAAAAGGTCATTTTAAAAATGAGACCAAGAAACTCAGAGATTCATGAAACTCAGTAACTTTCCAGGATTTGTACTGAGAACTACAGAGTTGGGACTCAAGTCTACCTGTCGCCAAACTTTCCCTGACACTTCGTAATTTATGATAAAGGCTCTTAATGGCAGATTCACATGGGAGACAGTCTGGTATATTGTATGAGAAAGAATTAATTCACAAAAAAGGAAAGATTAGATGCTCTTGTCTGGGGTCCTGGGCAGCATGAAGAGATGAACTGAAAAGAAAATATTCAACGAAGGGAAAGGTAAAAGGATTTATGAAGCTTGAGATATTCAAGGGAAGAATGGAAGAGACCAAATGGTATAAATGTCACAGTGAGAAAGTGGCCAAAAATGAGTTTTGGCAGGGAGGGGGTTGCAGAGCACTGTGAAGAAGTGAAATAAATGTGGTGTGGTTCTGGAGACCACAGAAGAATGAACCGGAAAGGTTTAGCAGCACACTGGGAACTCAGCCCCACAATCTAAACTGTTTAGTCTGAAGCCTGTGTTCCTTGACTACGTATTAATAAAATGATTCAGTTCAACAGGATCTGCAGCGATTAATACCTTCTAAACTGAGAGATGGTATGGGAGGTACACAAAGTGCTCAACAATAATGGGCTCCATTACTTTCCAGGAAAGATAAAAGTTAAAATTTAAAGCAAGGTTGGATTTTTATGGTTTAATTACTTTTCAATTTAAGGTTTTGTTTTTTTTTTTTTCATTTTCCTTGAAGTCTATACAAATCCCATCAATGGATGATAGCTGCTGAAAACTAGGAAGATGTCTGTTCTGTTTTGTTTTATTTTTTTTTTCAAAGCAGTGAAGATCAGCCAGCACCTCCTAATTTTATGGGAGAATAAGAGGGCAGAGTATGCATAGTTTGTGTTGGTATTTTGGGGATTGGTTCCCAACCAAGTCTTTGTTCTTGTTTCCTTCCAAATTTCAACCGACTCCCCCAGGGAAAAGTGTCTTCAATCATATAATGTCCCTGTGGTGGTCTGATATGCTCAGAATACTCAGAAAATAATGTTGGGTTGACGTTGCCAGGAGAGAGAGAGAGAGAGAGAGAGAGAGAGAGAGAGAGAGAGAGAAAGAGAGAGAGAGATTTGAATAGAATGCATTCTGACGTATTTCTAAATACTTCTGATTAAATTCTAAACATTTCTTCTGATTTGTTGGGAGAGAGAAAAAGGCCAAAACAATTTAGAAACTAAAATTAGAAATCACAACAACAAATAAAGGAAAACAGATGAACCAATTGACTCTCCAGATGAAGAGGCCTTAAACATTCAAGTGTCTGTGATTTACTCACTTGCTTAGGATTCTTTGAGGGACTATAGATTGTCTAGGAATGGAGCTATATTACCCTATGTAGCACATTGAAGGACAAAAAAAAAATTATAAAATTGCTTACCATGGAAATAGAAAATTGCTTCCCCCCACCGCTAACAAATGAAGGGAAAGAGGGACTAGAATGCGTCCCGTTGAATAACAAAAAATCTATTCAAAATGATCCTTCTATTAAGAAATGAATTATGAATCCCAAAGTTTCCCTATTGCTTTCATTTAAAAAAAAATAGGAGAGGTGGTCACTATTTTTTTTACTTCATTATATTTATTTAGTTATTTATTTTTTATGCAATGCCAAGAATTGAACCTATTGCCTCACACAAGCTGCGCAAGTGCTCTACCTCTGAGCCAAGACCCCAGCCCAGGTAGTCAATTTAGCATAAATGCTAATGTCAACATGATAGTTCTTCTAGTTATGTCTTAAGTGACTGGAATAAAAACTATACATGTTGAATTTTTAAAGCAAAATAAGCAGAAATGTTTTCATGTGAGGGTGATTGCTTTGTTAATTATGTCTACATTTTCGATGAATTTCTTAGATCACATCTTCACAGTGAGGCTGAGTGGAATACCATACTGGGGAGGACGTTCGATACCACATTTCAAATATGGAACTAGATTTAGTTTATCCTAGGTTTATACACAGGTACCCTCTGCAAGTACATTCTGTGGTTTCCCTTAAGTTCAATCACAGGATGATATACCTGGGAGAGAAATAGTCTTTATTCTAAATTAATGAAATTTCCACGGGCCACACCTTAGATCTGCAAAAATGTACAAAATCATTTTACCTCATGAATGTAGTAACTGAACTTTTACCCTATCGAATATTATTAAGTATAAGTATAGAGTATAGAGATTATCAGTGATTATCAATGATAGAAAAGGTAATGAAAGCTTACTTAAGTTGAAATTCAAGGCAAATACTAAATCCTACCCTTGGGATGATATTATTGTGATTAGCTTAAGACCAGATTTATTTTTTTTAAAACAGGATTGAGTGTTAATAAGCCAAGAAATCTCTGAACATGTGCTGCCTCACTTTGTGGATTTATAGTTTATATTTGTTTGGTTGTGCATATGCACGTGCTTGAATGAATAGTAATGAAAATTAATATTAAGGGAAATAAGCAAAAAGGAAACTATGCTCTAAGAATAAAAAATGTCATCAAGAGTGCAACCATATCAATTTGTGGAGAGTGCATTTTTTTGCAAGCTTTTCTATTTTGAGAAAGTTGACTGAAACTTTATTGCCATTTTGCTAATTAAAGAGTTAAGACAGACAGCTGAATGACTTTTGCCCTCTTAGAGTGTAAAAGCACTTCCATTACTCAGAAACTCATCTCTTGCTCCCATATAATTACAATAATAGTAATTATAATAATTATTCTAGCACTTACACTTGCAATTATACAAAGTTGCCTATCCCCGTGAATCCTTGAACTCTTTAGAAAATGAAACGCCAACCATCCATGAGTACCACTTTACAAAGAGATGCAGACACCCTGTGGTAAGAAACATGGCATTTGTCTTCCTGCTTCCAATTCTTCCCAAAGGTTGTTAATAGGAATAAAGGAGTCAATTGAAAGTTAAAAAATAAATATAATTTATGAGAATTAAGTGGAAACTGAAAAAGCCTCAGGTACTTTATGATGACCCTTTTAAAAAATATATGAATACTGTCCAAGAAAACCTGTAGATTTTTTGTTCTTTATCCCTCATATTTCTCTCATATTTCTTTATGTTCTAAAGCAAACTTTTTTTTTTTTGGCTGGTGTTGAAGATGGAACCCAGGGTTTCATACATGCTATCTTTGAGACAATTGTTGCTATACTCACACAAAGAATACCATTAACTGCATACACTGTGGTTTGGATATGGTTGAACTATGTCCCTCAAAGGTTCTTGTGCTGCAAGATTGGTACCCAGTGTGGAAATGTTGAGATGGAGTGGAACCCTGAAGAGGTGGGGTCTAATGGAAGATGGTGAGGTCACTCTGGGTGTTACCCTCAAAAGGATTTATTCAGTCCTTGCAGGACTCCGGATAGCTCTCATGAGAGCTACTTCTTATAAAAGGAACTAGTCTGGCTATGAATCTCTCTGCCTTCCTGTTTCACAATGTGATCTCATCTGCATGTACTGTTCACCACTCTCATGCATTCTAACAATTGTGATATTATCTGCCATGAAACCTTCACCAGAATGAGCAAATGTTGGTACCATGTGCTTGAACTTCCAGAACTGTAAGATAAATAACTCTCTTTTTTTATTAAGTTACTTGCCTCTGGCATTTTGTGATAGCAATGTAAAATGAACCAATAATGCATGTTTATCAGTTACTGCATCATTGTGGGTATATACAGTTTCTATAACCTTTGGGGATCTGGACTATATTACTTAGAATGTGGAAGCAAAACAATTCTTCTCCACTCTTATGCCCCTTTTGCTCTACAGTTTCTAGATCACATTGTATGTTCAGGTTTACATTGTATAAGTTGTAATTATGTGAGGTTTTTATATGGACAGTTTTGCAGCAGTAATCTCAGAACATTTTGCATTTGTTTGGTTTAAATTGTTTTTCTCTTTATCTTAGTTTTAATTAGTCTCCAAATAGATTAAAAATAGTTCCATATTATTATATTAAAACTTCTATATGCAGTCTTGGCTGGAATTAATAGTTTATAATATTTTAAGAACAGGAAATATAAACTTCCTAAACTTTTGACAAAAAGCTCCCCATCCTTATACGTTCTTTTCAGAAATAACTTCACTATACTTCAAGACAAAAGTATTTTAGATTCTTAATTAGATCCACCTTGTGTGTTCTATCCCAAATCCAAGTCTTTCTTCAGATGCTTTCTTTACACAAAAAGAATCTTTTTACTCTTATGAAGCTGCTAACACAATAGTTGACTGTTTCTTTCTCAGAGTATTTACAAAGGATATGCATTACAAAATAAAGGGCCATATGTTGATTCGTACCATTCCTAGTTTTTTGTTACATAGTAAATGCTCAATAAAATTGTTTGACTTGCACCAAGTTCCTCTTTACACAAATATAGCTGTTTGATTAGGTGCATGTCTTACCTTTAGAGCCCACAATGCAGATGCTTAGTAAATATTCAGTAAATAACAGTGGTTACTTTTATCTGCCCTGAAGGTATACACATTTATAGAGAATTAGATCCTATCTTATTCATGGTGTATACTCAGACAATATTTATTCAGCAAGTGAATTCAGCCTAAGCATTTTTTTCAAGCATGTGCTTAAATCCAAGTCTAAAGTTTTATATCCTGTACAGAATTCTTTCATACTATATAATTTATATTTAATTAGGAATCATATTTCCAGAAGTGCTTTGGAAACAAAGGACAAATATTCCAAAAGGCCTATCCAAACACAATAAATTTGAAATACATTTGAAGAGAATATAAAGAATCCCCCCTCCCCTCAAAAACCCTTGTCTATAATGAAGAACTTAATGTTCCTACCAGATAACTAAAAAATGTGCTGAATCCAAGGAAAGAATTTATGTGTGGCCATCTGAACTTCAAGAAATAATTGCTCTGCTAAGATTTATCTTTCTTACAATTGGGTTAATAGAAGGCTGCATTTTGGTATGCAAAGAATCCTTTTTTAAATAAAAAAAAATTACAACCTCTACGACGCATAACCCTCTAATCTGACAAAAAAGTTGCCCTCACATATAATCTATCATAGCCAAGTCTGCAATAAGACATTTCTAGTGATCCTTCAAATAAAATATATAAAGTAATTTCAGTAAAATTGCTACTTTTTGGAAATTGACAAGATGTGGCATATTATCCTGGTTATATGTTGTTGAGAGAATAAATGACTTCCCCTGAGGAAAAAGTTTAAAAAATTGCAAAAACAATGTATTAGCAAGGTTCTCTGTAAGAGAAGATAACAATTCAGAAACAGGGTGTACAAGGATCTGCACTTAGGAAGAGGATTGCCAATTAGCTTCCCCTAAGCCTTTGTTTTATGATCAGAAAGCACAGCCTTGGTGGGTGGAATGAGTGTCATTTAGGTTGTAGATTAGTTGCTGCCCTCAAATCTGTCTTGATGGGTTTGTGTTAAATGACAAGGTTGTGAAATGAAATACAAATTAGGCTTAACTAGGATAGATTGCATTAAAAATCGACTTGACTGCACAGGGAAGTTCAACCAAAGTTCATTGGGTTCATGCCGGTGTGAAGCGAGAGGCTGGGCACCATGTCATGTCTGCTGTGGGTGGGATCACACTGAGACACAGCTTCTAACTCCTAGACAAAGCGGGTATAATGTGAACTCATACAAACACGGAGTTTCCAGCAGTGACTGACATCCTGCCGGATGCAGTTAATTTGAGCCACCTGAGGATAACGCCAGCAATTGATTTTCTGACCAACGTGCTAACTGTTGGTTAACACTAGTAACCAACATATGTTAACCAATTCTCTAAACTCCATATTTATCTGCATTATGAATAGATGCTTCTGATTTTAAAAGTTATATGCTCTTAAAATATCACATGCTTTTAAAAGTCATATATTTCTAAGCAACAAGATGAATTGGAAGGCATCAAAGTAGATATTCTTATTTTTTTCAACCATTATACATTTTCAGCATGGTTGACATAGTTTAAAAAGAACCAAATCATTTTGCATATCCAATAAATATTATACCTTCTTTTAAATGCATACATTTAAAACAGATGATGTGTTCTTCCCAGATTTATGTGAAATCACTGAAATCTGATAACAAATTTTTTTCTTGATGTAGACTAGATCTAGAACTACTTGCTTGAATAAAAATGACTAGGTCATACAGCAGAAATTATTAAAGTACTTTTCATTCGCCATTTGATTTAATTGTCCAATAGTGTTATGATGGAATTGCTATTATTATCTGCATACCCATTCCATAGATAAGAAAGCTGAGACATAGAGATTTAACAATTTTCCAGAGAGGCTAAGTTTGCATTAACAAAATCAGCAGAGGCAGTCTGATGTCATGGTTTAAGATGACATGGCTTAAAATGACACCTTAAACCAGAGTACTGTGATATCTCACCATCTCATGCTTAATAAAAGGATAAATGGCTAGAATATTCAAGTGTTCAAGAGCTGGAATACACATAAACCACTTTAAATTGCAATTAGTTAAAATTGCTAATGGGTACAGGATTTCATTTTGTAGTGACAGCCGTGTTCAAAAATTGTTTGTGGAAATGGTGGTGGCCCAACTCTGTGAAGACCCTAAAAGACATTGAATATGTGTATTCATAGAATTTAATTTAATACATGTCCTCTGACTGTTTTAGTTAATTTCTTAAACTATTATTGAACGTTTATTAGATCAGGAAAGGATACATTACCTCTACAACCTTACTTTAATATATTTAAAGTTAACCTAACATCATGCTATTTAGTTACCTTAATTGATTGGTCCTTCCACACCATAATTCTTTTGTGACCCATCAGTTATACAGAGTTGATTGTGAATTGTGACTTGTGACTTGCTTGTCACACATACATACCTTTGAGACCTATGTGTGTGTAGCTCTTATGTATTTAGGAATCTTCTAATTACTCACAAAGAACCTTCATTTCTTTCTCATTTAAAACTGTCTAATTATAAATGAAAATACAGTAAAATATATATTTTTCAATCATTTTATTTTATTTTCAGTTTGATCTATGGGAAGTTAGAAAAGTCATTTTGGAGTGGGTTACTTCCTGAAGACCCTTACTGTTTGAAATAAATTGGATTTCAGCTGCTTTGGTCCTTTCTTGCAATTGGATGGGGGAAATCTACTTTATCAGCCAAAGCATTCTGTCCTCTATTTGTGATATGAACATACACATCCTAATATTCTTAGTTACATGTTCATATGCTAAAATTTCTGATGCCCAAGATGCAGAGGTAGAGGACAGCCTAATCCCCCCAAATATTAGCTAGTTTATAAAGCTTTGATTTGTGTTTTGTTTTATTTTACTTAAAAATATATTCTGTACTACAAATTTTGAAACACCATCAACTAAAAGTCCTTGCATGACATTCCATTTATGTTTGCTGTGTCTTGTGTTCTTTCATACATGTAATGAAAGGATCTTGTTGATCTTTATGTTGTAAGCCCCATTTAAAAATATACATTTAGACTTCAATAATAAACAGATTTATTCTACATTATGTTTTCTTTTAGCCGAGATCAGTAAAGTCATTTAAATAAAATATTTATTTGTAAAAGTGTGTGTTTTACTTAAAGGAGCTAATTATAAATTTGTTTGGGGTTTTAAGATACTTCTTTTAAAGAGGAATTTTTAAGGCAAAATTTCAAACATGTCTTCTGCAAGTGCCTCATGTTTGATTTGATATGCTTGAATTAAACATATTCAATCTATTTGAGTCTCTTCCTATTTGAGGCGAGGCATGGCAGTTAACTTCCTCTCTCAGTGACTTTCCAAGAATGAATTAAAATGTGTAAAATGATTTGAGATTCATGGTGAAAGGATTCTTTAGAGTGCTAATCCCCCATGAATTCTGCCTCCAGCATCCTGCCTAAATGAGCAGGAAACTTCTGGAATTGAACAAGCATTGTGGGTGGCCAGGCTATGGTTAACAGGAAAAGAGGGGAGATTTCAATTAAAGATGTGAGTTAAATCACATAAATACTATTATTTGTGTGTGCATGTATGTGAGTACAGGGCTGCCGGATAGAGCAGACAGACCAAGAGAGACTCAAAATTAAATTCTCCCATGTGTCAGAGAAAATGTTCTGGGGATAAAGTGGATATTTTCAGGAAATTATTTTGTGTCTCTTTCAGACTTTCGAGCTTTAAGACATCCTTAAATCTGGCTATGATCAGAATTTTAGAGATGTGCTGATAAGTTAAAGGGCAGCATTATGTTTTGGTTTATTCTAAAATTTCAGAGTTCAAGTTGTTTTTCCATTTGTATTTCTATGTTATGGGGTGGAGAAGGAATATAACATGTATTATTTTCTGTATCTGACAACGGGGGAAATTTCCCACCTTTTATGGACATGCATGCAGTTCAAATAGTATTGCCTTTAAGAGCAGAATTAAAAATTCTGTCTCAGATTATCAATGTACAACTTAATTTACAAACTGATTTCTAGATTTCACAAAATTTTTATATTGGGGAATTCTGGCTAAGAAGTTTTGAAATTGGGTAAGGCCTGAAAACATCCAGCCATACATTCCTTAAGTAACAAAGTTCTTAAGTTGTCATTCAGGAAAATCTTCAACAATCCACTCTGGGATGGTTTGCAATTAGTTTTGCAAAAATGCCATGCTCAAAAGAAACCAGCTGGGGGTGGTCAATGACCTTTTGAAAGTCCCCCATGCAGAACACAACTCCTTGGAAAAGAAACATGTGACCTATGAACAGGCACAAATGACCTGTTTGCCTATTCAAAAGAACCTTAAACACCTCCTTCTCACCATCCAATTAACAAGCAGCTTTTTCTCTTTCCCTTCCTATAACCCCCCCCTCCCCCAACCAATGAGGCAGGAAGATCTGGGATTACAGTTCCGTTCCGAAACCCACCCACCTCCAACACCCAATAAACTGTTTTCTCTTTGCAAAATTCTTATGCTACAGTGCTGTCTGCTATGTGCAACAGGCATGGAGCCCTTGCTGGAATCAGTTTTTAATATTATCATTAACCATTATATCTACACATAAACATCTCTATAATTGAATATTTACCGGTAAGGGTTATTTGTCAAAAAAAAATTAAGATGAATTTCTAACATTCAGTTATTTAAATATTACCAGGTCAAATTTAAAACTATGGCGATTGTGATCATTCAAGTGGTCTAATGTGATATCAGATCAAATCAGATCAAATTGGGTAGGAGGAAAACATTCTGTGAGGATGTGAATAATAAAGAGATGGGTGGTGATATCTTTTGCTATTTAATCCAACTATCATTTACATGAGGATATTCTGGTTTCTTTAAAGAGCTATGAGATTTGGAACCCTGGTTTGTTTTCAAAGTCTTACAGAACAATTGGAATCCTTGAACTTGTCAAGGTCAAGGGAAAAGGAATATGAAAATATGAAAGAAGTTAAGATGCCTGAAGGTTTCACTGGGGTTATTTTGTTTTTTGGAGCTCACCTCATTCTGTGGGCTTAGTATTTTTTTTTTTTTTTACCATTTTTCATGAGTAATAAGCCTCTGCTGCTGCATTAGGGGAAGGGCCTCTTCTGCAGTCACCATGTTAGGGAATTGCCTGGTCCTATAGCAGACATCTCCTCTGATGTAATTAATGAAGATTGCACTCAACCGAAACCCCTAGAGGAAGTCAGTTTATAAATGAAAAGGACAATGTAATAATTTTTCTCCCTTCAGGCTGCCACCGGCTCTTTGGATGTGCACAGCATCCTATGGTAGTGTTTCTACTCTTTAATCTTTCGTAAACAACAATAGGCAATCAGTATTTTAGTGCCAGTGGTACAGCCAGGATTTCCTGTGAAGGTATTGTGACTTGCAAAGTCCCCTCTGTGTCCTGGACAGACTCAACTAGTGTGTTTATATGTTCATGCTTTCGTAAAATTTGAAAGGTGAAGTAGACTTTAGCCTCTGCCACTCCAACTCCCCCCAGGCTACCCTGCCTTTATGCCAACTGCCATTGGAATGGTCACAAGCAACTTATGATTTGGGAAAGGGGAGGGGAGTTGGATGTGAACTTAGTCTACTTGTTTGGAGATGAGTGTTTATCTGGTTTGTAATAACTTTAATGCATAGCACCCAGACCTATGCTTATGCATGCTTGTCATGATGCAAAGGAATTTGCCCCTAGAACCTGGAACTGAGTGCTTGTGACTACTGGGATAGATGCGCATATAGACACATGGAACTGGATGTTACCCTGTGGAAAATGTTCAAAAATCTGATGTATATAATTTTAATGGAGATTTTGGTTTTGAATTATCTCTATAATCAAAGTGGAAATTCTTTTCTGTTAAGAACATATCAAAATTGGTGGCAGCCAGGTGTGGTGATTTACATGTGTAATTCCAGTGGCTCAGGAGGCTGAGGCAGGAAGATCGCAAGTTCAAAGACAGCCTAAGCAACTTAGTGAGGTCCTAAGCAACTTGGGAAGACCCTGTTTCAAAACAAAAACAAAACAAAAATGAAAAATGAAGAAGGGCTTGGGTTTAGGGTGTGGATCAGTACTTGAGCATCCCTGCATTCAATTCCAAGTACCAAAAAAACAAAACAAAACAAAACAAAAAAAAAACTTGGTGACACATGTAAGTGTATAATTCATTTCAAATTTATTAATAGGAATGGCATATTTGTAAAAGTGTGATATAATTCTCCACTAAAAATATATTTTGGAACATTTCCCTAGAATTAGAAATAATGTATCTCTTATTGAACCTGTATGTCATGTTTCTTCTTTTATCATTTTAATCTTATTTAAAATTAGAAAATTTTCAGATAAGATGCATAAAATATGGAACTCATAATTCTATGAGTATTGAAATTTGTAGATGTTTTATTCTAATATTGAAAGGAAATTGGAAATTGTAACCAAACATTTTATATTGTATCAAAAGCAGTTTTTTTTTTTTTTTTGAGAAAGAAGCAGGTTTTGAGTACAAGGAATAAATGGGTTTTCTGATTGTTGCTAATCTACCCAGAAAGAGGAACTTATTACATGAAATGTGAAGAAGAAAGATTCAGCTACATGATCAATAATAATAAAAAATTCCATTTATGCCATATGAAAAGCTGAATTGTCTATTTTCTTTAAAGATAGAATATTAAAACTGGTGCTATAACTTAAAATTATGAAATGAGAATATACATTAAAAAATGTACACAAAAATTAAATAGAGTACATCAGGAAAAATTACAAGAAAAATCCAGTAGTTATTTACATTTCTGATTTTTATAGTATGTGTTAGCTTTTTAAAATTTATAAGTGATGATAGATTTTCTCATTCTCTAGATTATATGTATACACACAACTTCCTACCTAATTTTGTATTTATGATATACTTTTTTTCTTAAAATAGAATTTCACAATTATTTAAACTTCAGGCTCCTCTAAACTTGACCTTTACCTGGCAAGGAAATATATACATTTCTTTCAGGATAAGCAACATGAACTTGGTGTGTTTAACTTAATAAAAGACATTTGTAATAGAATCAAAGTAAAGACTGAAAGACTAAGATCAAAGAAATAGACATGAGGATTGCGGACAGAGATGGGTTTTAAGAGTATTATCTCAGAAAATACTTCTGTGGGAGATCACCATTGCTTAGCAGGTTCTCTGTTTCTGTAACTACACTTCAAATTTAAATGACTGGGGATGTGGCTCAGTGGTAGAGTGCTTGCCTAGCATGTGTGAGGCTCTAGGTTCAATTCTCAGCACCACATAAAAATTAATAAATAAAATAAAGGCATTCTGTCTACCTACAACTAAAAAACAAAAAAAAAATTAAAAAAAAATATTTAAATGACCTGAAGGAATAGTCTAAGGGAACTTGAATCACCTAAGTGGAATCATTTGAGTGACAGCTACTAAAGCAGATTGGCAGCTAAGCACCAGGGAGATGTGCTAGTATAATAAAATGTGAGTTTGCCAAAACTAGATTCTATAATTAATGTTGGGGGTACATAGGAAAGACTGCAAGGGGACAAGACAGTTCCAGACTTTCTAACAATTTTCACTTTAGTGAAAGAGGTGGCTGCATAAGTAGATCGTTTGAAAACTATATTAAAAACTAACAAAACTATGCTCAGGGAAATTTGGAAGCATAATTTTTTGGGAAAAAAAAAGTCCACACCAGGCTTTCTTGGAAGACAAAGTGACTAAACTGAATCTTAATTCTCTGTGTGGTTTTTCTTCTCTTGAAATAAGCAAATGAAAATCAAAATTCAGGATGTGGTAGTTAAGGGGAAAAAATGGTAATCAAGAGGTTCCAATTCATCCAGCAAAATATATTCCTTAGCCACAAGGAAATTGTGTCCTAGAGTCACAAAATAATTCATAAAAGAAAATATAGCTATACCTGATAGCAAAACTTTACTGAAACCCAGGTCTTCTGAATCTTAGTCCAATGTTATATTCATCATTTTATACAGATGACAGGAATCCAGAGAACTTGCCAAACATCAAAGTGAATTAAACAGGAATTTATAGGCAGTCTCAAGGAAAGCAAAGATCTGGTACTTATAATTTTAATTCAGGAAACATGACTAAAGTTATGTGTACAAAAACTTCTAAATCAAAACATAGTAAGTATAGGTTAAAAACAACTTGCTGTTGGGAAAAGAAATGGGCATTTGATAATGGGAAGCCAAAAGCTGAAGTCCACGAAATTTTTAAGCTAATTGACAGCATGTTCAACAGTGAGAGCAATGACATATGTCAAATATCATTTAACAGGCTTTAAATCTGTGCTTAATAGCAAATGCACAACCCACTTAAACCCAGATTTCTGCCTTTGATTTCTTAAGAACATATAGACAAGTATACTTTATAACATATTAAGATTCATGATTTACAACACACACAAGGATGATATTACTCAGAATTCAGGGTGGTGGATAATAGAAATTCCAGATCTGTAAGCACAAGAGTAATAGTGAACTTGGGAAAAAGATCAAGGCTGAAAGAAAGTGGGAAGGACGTGGAAAAGGCCCTAAAATGAAATTCATTCTTACTGTATTTTATAAATAGTATATAGCCTCGTTTCTTTCTTCTCTTCCTCGTCCTTTTATTTATTATGGTCCATGAAGCATTTTCCCTCTAAAATTCTGGCAATTTTTCCTGTCACTTCAAGGGATATGTTTTCCACTGTTGTATAATATAATTAAAATATCCTCCTTAGCTAGCACATGTAAGGGTTCACTGCCTAAATTCATTACAAGTAGATAGGATCCCAGGCAGATCTCAGGTGTGAATATATGAATGAAATATTAATGAGACATAGAGCATTATGATAAGAATATGTGTTTTGTGCAGGATGGAGCTGAGCATGAATGTTCCTTCTATCACTTGACAACCTCCTCACCTTGAACAGATAGATATGGGAATGAAAGTTCAGAAGATGTAATAATAATATCATCTCATTGCATTATTTGGAGGACTAAACTAAATGATTAAAAGGAAGAGCTCTTGGTTCATCTTATCATTACTGTTGTCATTATTAGCACTAATAACCACAATTTTGGGACACATTTCTGTCTTTTGAAAGCAAGCATATATCACCATTGCTACTTCTGTACTCATCTGTAAGGATTCATTTGATTCACCTTTAATTTTTATTTTCAGAAAAATTTCTCTAATAATTTCTTTATACTTGAACTTCTTTTTTTAAGCTTTTAATATAAAGCAATCAGAAAGGGAAGCCAAAGATGAGAAAATAATTATGTGAAAATAGAGATGGAGAGTGTATATCTCAAGGATTAGTGTGATACAGCAGCCAGTGAATTTGAACTTATATTTCTTCCAGAGTATCTATTTGCTGCCCTCAAGTACTATGTACAAAGGGCTAGGAAATTTAACCTTGCTGGTTGGAATCTAAGTACCTGGAAACATCATCTGATGAGCGTGAGGGAGGTAGGGCTGAATTCAGGGGCTTGAGTAGACTGGATATATTTTGCAATAGTTCCTTTGGAAATGGTATAGAAATCCTACCATGAGTGAATAAAGGAGTGACATAGAAGATGTTACTAGAAAGAGAAGGCTTTTTCAGTGGATCCACTCAGTCCAGTTACATGACTTTCTCCAACACAGCTCAGCAATGTTTGTTTTAGAAATAAAGGACAGAGCATTTGGGCTTAAAAGAGATGCAACAGTCTTACAGGTACTGTGTAGATTGAGTCACCAGATTTGCACATCAGTTATTCCAGTGTATGTAAATTTTTGTGTTTTATATAATTAATGTGGTTTGGGTTTCAGACATTGTAACATTTTCTTATTCTTTAAAAAAATTGTTGATAAGCCTGTAGAAAGAAATGTGGAAAATAAATTATATGGCATTTAATTATATGTACCCCCAATTAAGAAATTGGTACATTGAGAATTCTGTGGGCAATCCTTTAAAATGAAGAGATAGAGAAAACAGTTCATGTGTATTACAAGTTAGTGATAATATAGTACAAACTGACTACCTGATAATTGAAAATATAATGCATATAAAATTTTTGTACTTTTATTTCTTTGCTACAATTAAAAATTTTTTTTAGTACTAAGATTGATCTCAGGGTGTTCTTACATTGAGCTACATCCCCATTTCTTTTTAACATTTTTTATTTTTTAAATTTTTGATACAGAGTCTCACAGAGTTTCCAAGGATGTTTTCAAATTGCAGTCCTCAAACTTGCTGGATTCACACAATTTTATTTTAATTATGGGAATGTTCTTTAACTAAAACAAAAATGTTAATTAGCAAGTTTTATTTTATTTTTACTATTACATTAAACATTTCATCTAATACTTTATAGATAATACTTAGAACAATTAATTACTATTCTGTGCATATTCCTAGAATACCTTCTCAATTAAATATATGGCTTCTTATATATTGTATCACATTGTCCTCTTTGAAAATGGTTGTAAATATATTTTCTATGAATGTGTTAACCTTGGTTAACATTTTTTAATGTGTTGTACTGACATATATCTTAAAACTTTAAACAAATAAAAACATGTATAGCTGTGTTACTTTTATCCAGGATTTTTAAAATTTAAAATATTTTAATGATAAAATATCTTAAGCAAACAAGAGATCATAGGTAACAGCAAAAGACACAAATGTACCCATCACTGCAATTACATGAATAAAATATTGCCATGTGTTTAAAATCTCATTTTTTGTTTTACAAAATGAGTTAAAATTTATAAATACATATTGATTTAATAATCACATTTTAAAATACTCTTGGGAATGAGTGAGACTGGTCCTCTAATCCATTAGTGGGGTTTTTTGTTGTTGTTGTTGTTTACTTTTACCATGATTTGCATATTATTTGTTTCATTACTTATTTATCTATTTGTTGAATGGACATAATAATTCTGTCAGAAGTTGTTTCACATTATTTTTAAAAAATCTACGTACAATATTTTTTTTAAATATGTGTAAATAAATATTACTGTATCTTCCAACCTGGCACTTATGTTAACTTAAGTAGTAAATTTTAATTTTTATATCATTTTTCCTTTTTGTATGTTTGTAAGATACATGTATATCTATGTAATACATAGCGTTTTCTTTTCTCCTTCTCTCATCATGACAGAAAATCGCTCTAATATTTGCTTCTTTTTTTGAAAAACACATCAAAAAGCCTTTACAATTAATAACTATGTGTTCCCTTAGTTTATTCTTATCACAAAATATTGTTTAATCTGAAAGTACAATAACAAAATCAAATTAGAGAATATTTAGCTTGCTTACAATATTTTTGCTACTAAAAGTTTGTAATACATATTTCTATGAATAAATCATTACATATTAGAACATTTTTTCTACCATATATTCATAAAATATAATTCTATCATCAAAATACATTCTTGTTTTTAATAATAGCTATTTTCAGTACATGTTTCATATAAAGTAATATCATCATCAATAATATAAAAAAATGGACATGTGTACATATTGTCACCTACAATTTATGGAGTTTATCAACTATTTTCATATATTTTGACATGTTATTGGTTTGTTAAGTTAATTGTAAGGTTATAAAGTGATGCTGAGTATAACTTTGGAGGGAGATATATATATATACATATATATATATATACATATATATATATATATACATATACATATATATATGTATATGTATATATATAATTTTTTTGTTTCTATCTAAATACCTTTTTTAATATTCAGCCTTATTTGATTTTGTGTGTTCAATATTGCATTGGCCCTAACTCTTTATATAATTTTCACACTTCCTTACTATTTCTTAAGTTTGCACACAATATTTAATTCTTAATAAACATAGTATATGAAAAGATCTAGAAAGAACATTCTATAGTGTGCTTTGACTACATACTTCACTGCTGGCATTATAAGATGCCCCATGACCATCTTGTATGATTTCTGCTCCAGTCCTAGAAACAACTCTTTCTGTAAGAAACCCTCTTTCCTTTAAAAAAATTCAAAACCAACCTCCAGGTGTTAGGTATGTGTTATGATTTGAATGTGCATCCCTCAAAATTTCATACATTGGATCTTAAACTAGTATGTAAATCAGTTATATTCTGTGTAGTGGCTTCAGAATTGATTACTGTTACCTCTGTGGGAAAGAACTTCACCTGCTAAAGTGCAGTCTATAGCCTCATTTACACAGTTATTTTCCTGGTTAGTCTTATAGACTCCATTCATTTCCAAAGTTACCAGTGTTAGTATCTTTTTCCTCCATAATGTTCAGTGCTCTTTTGTACATCTTATATATAGTTTGATTCTTCTTACACAAATTTCAATCTATCCTGGATTATCCATGTCTTCTAAATTGTGTTTCTAGATTTGCATGCATTAATATTCCCTCTTCCTTCTATTTGTTTAGAAAGTTCTTACACCCCTCTTTATTTCTGATGATCTGACTTGTTCGTAGTTAGCTATGTCTGAAATTGATAGAGCTGCACCAAATTTCTTTTGAAAAGTGTTCACGTGGTATGTCTTTCTCATTCCTGTACGTTTTTTTTCCCTTGCCCTTTACATTAAATCTATCTGTGGATTTGCATTAAAATTAATTTCTGTAAGATCAAACATTTTTTTTGTTTTGTTTTGTTTTGTACTCTTATGGAGCGTGGTGACTTGAACCCTGGTCTCTGTTTTCCTTATGGCCGCCTTTGCTCTGGGAGCTGACTGCATAAGATGCCCCAGTTGCTATGGTAATGTCAGCCAGAGGTGACTAAATGCTAAGACTCTGACAGTTGGAACCTTGGTTTCAGATACCATTTCCAGATGGCACGGATTCTGAATATAACAAGATGATGTCTTGTAAGTTTTGCTGCTTCCTTCAGATGGCCTGCTCTGCTAAAGCTTTCTCACAAATAAGCTTCTAATGACAAAGGTTAAATAACAAACATGTTGAGCTCGTTCTGGTGTCAGTCAAGCCTCACCAGGGCTTGGCTGAACCACCTCAACCCCATCTTTTCTCTACTTGTGTCCTGTGTCTGTTTTTCTTTTCTTCATCCTGTCATTGCCCCTCTAGTTTCTGAATTAACTGTCATGCTGGTCGCAGCAGACTCTGTTATAGACATTTTCAATTCATG
Source organism: Marmota monax (assembly GCF_021218885.2). Classification (NCBI taxonomy): domain Eukaryota; kingdom Metazoa; phylum Chordata; class Mammalia; order Rodentia; family Sciuridae; genus Marmota; species Marmota monax. The sequence continues at coordinate 11,894,172 of NW_026695241.1, forward strand.
TATTTAGACCATTCACATTTAAAGTAATCATTAATAGAATTTATTAATATATGCCATCTTTATAAATGTGTTCTATCCACTGATGATGTTCTTTGTGTTCTTTGTTACATTCTTCCTTATTTTCTGCTTTGTCTGATTTGTTGAAAAAAATATATGTATATATATATATGTGTGTGTGTGTATATATATGTATATATATATATATATATTTTTTTTTTCCCAAGGGACTTTATTTATATGCAGTGTTGAGAATCAAACCCACTGCTTCACACTTGGTAGACAAGTGCTCTACAACTGAGCCGTACCCCCAGCTCCCGAACATTTTATATTACTTCATTTTGTCTCCTCTCTTAATATATCAATTATATCTGTTTTTAAATATTTGCAGTGGGTGCCCTGGAGATTACAATATACATTTTTAGCTGATCAGGTTAACATCTTAGTGATATTATATTCCTTTATGTTTAGTGTTGATACCTCATAATAAAATATTCTCCTCTCCTTTGTGACATTGTTGGCTTTCATTCCATTTATCCATATGCTACAATCAGGCATGTACTATTATTGATTTAAAAAAATCAATTAAATACTTTCAGGTAACTTAAGAATAGGAAAAGGAAAGACAGTGGAATCAATCTGACATAATTTTCCTATGTACATATATGAATGAAGCACAGTGACTCTCACCATAGTATAAATCTACAAGAATGGAGTGGAATCCTAATTTGAATAAAATTTACTCCATGCTTGTATAATTTTATCAAATGAGTTCTATCTACTGTTATGTATAACTAAAGAGACCGAGACCCCCTCCAAAAAATTTCATTTGTTCTTTTCTGATGATCTACTTGCCTTTAGCTGTGTTTCTGACCTATATCCTCGAATCGTTTCTTTTAAACGTTTTTTTTTTTATACCAAGAATTGAACCCAAGCATCCTTAACCACTAAGTCACATTCCTATCCCTTTATTATTTTTCATTTTGAGAAAGGGTCTCACTATATTGCTTAGCCTCTAGCTTGCTGGTGCTGGCCTTGAACTTGCCTACCCCCTGCCTCTCCATCTGGACTCTGGGATTAGAGGCAAGCACCACCATGCTTATCTTTTAAACTTTCTTGAAAGGTAGAATGGATAACAATTTTCTTCAGTGTTTGAGGAAATCTTTACATCTTCTCTTTTGAGAAATAATTTCACTGGATACATAATTGTTGTCTTCTTTTCAATCCTTTAAATATTTCACTCCTTTCTCTCCTTGCTAGTGTAAATTACACCATTTCCAGTGAAATCCTGCTGTAATTCACATTCCTGTCTTAAGAATATTGTGTCACTCCTTTTTTAAGAATAGTTTTTGTCTTTGGCTTTCTATAGTTTGAATAATATAAGCTAAGCTATGGTTTTGGTATGTACTTTGGTAAATTTTCTCTGAATTTCCTGTATCTGTAGTTAGGATCTTTCATTGTGTGGAAAAGTTTTGGTAATTATTATTTGAAGTATTTCCTTATGTCTGTTCTTTTATCTTCTGACAACTTTTTGCAGTTGATCAGTTTTTCAATATTCTACTCTGCTTTTTTTTTTTTAAATTTTCCTTGCTTTTTTTGCATTTCTGTTTTGGAAGTTTCTATTGAGCTATCTGCAAGCTCACTAAACCTGAATTGAATCTAACAATAATTTTCAAGACTTTTATTTCTATCACAGTGTATTTCATTTTCAGAATTTCTTTTATATGATTTCTTAAGAGTTTCAATCTCTCTGTTTACACCACCTATCCTGTAGCTCTAACAATATCATTTTTTTCCTGAAGAATTGTCTGATCTTTTAGAGAAAAATCCAAATGTATGTCATAGTGATTTTTCTAACAATCTGCTTCTCCTCCTACCAGAACTGTAAGGTCAACTTTCTTGGATTTTCTTCATAAGAATATGTTCAAGTATCTAAGGTAAATCCCACCAAATTGTGCTCCTGACCCCAATGAATGCTGACCCAAGGAGTTTCCCATTTCCATATTTGTCCTTATTTTGACACCTACAAATCAGCAAGCTCTCATTTTTATTTTCCTACTAGATTATGACTCTGGAGTCATCTTCTTCAAGAAAGCAGGTCCTCCTCTCTGTGTCTCTTTGGGTACGCTTGTCTGTCCAGATGTCAGTGTTGTTGCTTGCCCCATGATTTCAATTCTCTGATGAGTCCAAGAAAAGCAGTGTTTACATTTTGTCTATATTTTCCTTCTCATAAGCACTTGTGTGGCAATTTTCAAATTCTAAAATTCAGAGCTGAAAACAGAAGTCATACTTAAAATTTTAAGAAACCTCAAAATATATTCTGCAACTTCCTGGAGTCAATCAGAAAGCATATTTTCCCTTTGAAGTGCAAAACAGAAAGAAAAAAAAAAAGTCTTAGCATTTTTCCAGTTAGGAAAGTGTTGTTTTTCGGTTTATGTCTATCCTTTTCAATCCTGCTTTGTGATTCCATAGCTAGACTCTAAATATTTCTCATTTGGTAGCTGGCAAAATACACTAGGTCTCAGTAGAGGGCACTGGAGGAATGCTACACAAGAAAGGAGCATCTCTTTTTGGTTTGGACACATTTCTTCTTGACTGTGGCTTAGAGACCCAAGATCTTTGCCAATGGTAAAGATGAGACCTAGTGACACACACTTCAGAAAATATCACTACAGTCTTACCAAGCATCCCCCGCCAATGCTACCAGCAACCTGAAAGCAGTTATTCAATGCACTTCGGCAAAAATCCATCACATAATTTCAGAGTCAGCCATCTTTGCCTGTGGCATGTCAATAAATTTCATACACTGAGTCACAACCCTCGTCTTTCCAACATGGGAACTTTTGATCTTCTTCAAGATGGCCTCTTGCTTAGGTACTTTCAGCCCTAGAATTAGGACTACTCTCTGTATCCCTTAGATATTTTTCAAAACCCTGTTTATGCTTTAATATCCTTTAGTAAAAACACCACATTACAATTACCGCTGGGATTTCTGTCCCTTGACCCAATCTCAAGGGACAGAGCATTCTTTCATCATCTCATAATTAACATACTGAAATCATATAAAGTTTTAGAAAATGATCACTGCTTTATTTTTTATTTGTTGTTTTTCAAAATACATGACAATAGGATGTTTTTTTTTTACATCATATACAGGGAGTGTAACATATTCCAATTTTGCTCCCATTCTGTGGTTATATATGATATGGAGTTTCACTGACCATGTATTCATATATGAGCATAGGAAGTTTATGTCCAATTCATTCTACTGTCTTTCCTATTCCCATCACCTCCTTCTTCCCCTCATTCCCCTTTGTATAATCCAATGAACTTTTATACTTTGCCTCTCTACCCTCCCTTGTTATGGGTTAGCATTCAAGTATCAGAGAAAATATTCAGCCTTTGGTTTTTGGGGGACTGGTTTATTTCACTTAGCATATTTTCCAGTGTTATCCATTTATTGGAAAGTTTCATAATTTCATTCTTCTTTATGGCTGAATAATATTCATTGTGTATAGATACCACATTTTGTTTATCCTACATACCTGGTGAAAGGCACATTGGTTGGTCCCATAGGTTTGTGAATTGAGTAGCTGTAAGCATTAATATGGCTGTGTCACTTTGGCAGGCTGAATTTAAGTAGGGTATAAGCAAAGGAAACAATCAAAAACATGAACAGAGAGCGTACAGAATGGGAGAAAATCTTTAATACCTGCTCCTCAGATAGAGCATTAATCTCGAGGATATACAAAGAACTCAGAAATCTTAACATCAAAACAAACAAACAAACAAAACCCCAAATCAATAAGTTAGAAAAGGAACTGAACAAACATTTTATGGAAGAAATATGAATGGTCAAAAGATATACAAAAAATGTTCAACATCTCTAGCAATTAGAGAAATGCAAATTAAAACTACACTGAGATTCCATCTCACTGCAGTCAGAATGGCAATTATCAAGAATACAAGTAAAAATAAATGTTGACAAGAATGTGGGAAAAAAGATTCATTCATACATTTCTTGTGGGACTGCAGATTGATGCAATCACCCTGCAAAGAAGTATGGAGATTCCTAAGTAAACTCGGAATGGACCTACTGTTAGACCCAGTGATTAATGATGCATCAATAACTATTAAAATTTAAAAGTTCATTGAATAAATGTTCTTCAAATAATTTCCCTAATATTTTTCAGAGTATCCCTCTTGATATTTTTTTCAGACTTTACAATTCTTTGTAGATTTCTTAAAAAGTAAAACCAATTAAAAAAAAAAACATGTTGATTTCTCTGGGGCATATTGGGAACTGTAGTTTTACAATCATTTATCCATATAGCAACTGCCTTTCTTTTGTGAAAACTCTCAAAATCTTTTTTATATATACTTAGAATTTAGGCAGATAAGAAAAATATACTTGTGGGCTTTTGATTCAGTTCCCACTGTGCTAATGTAGCCCTAGTCGTATTTTTTCCAACAATATAACATATATATATATATATATATATATATATATATATATATATATATTCATAAACACCTAAAAATAAATGGAATCTGCTCTGCCTCAACATACATCATGATAGTACAGACTACTCTCTGAAACTAGGAATTCTGTTAGTTAACAAATTGAACTAAACCTTAAAAATATTACACTATTCTGTACATGTTATTGATAATGATGCATTTTAATACACACATGAAAGCATGTATTATTTATAGATTATTTGTTTACAAACAGAGCAGAAATTGCCAGCTATTATCCAATATCCATATTCTCTTTTTTCTATTTAGTAATAAAATGGCCACAGTTTCACTAAGTCCATATTTGCTCAGGTAAAGTCTCTGCCTCCATTCTTCCATTTCAGATATTGAGCTATGTGACAAATTTCTGGGCAGTGGGATATAAAGAGAAAGTATGTTTACACATATTGCATTGCATTCTTAAAGGGAAGAGCTAGTTTTCATTTCTCATCTTTCCAAAGAATGAAATGTAGTTCTGGTGGCAAAATCTGAACTTCTGAGATCTAAATCTAATGTCACCCCATTGAGCATGAATTAATGTTCACAGGAGATTAGGAAAAAAGAAAAAAAGTGTATCTGCTTTAATCCACTTGCTATGGTGAAAGAAATTTCTTTTTCTTTTCTGTGTACACAGGATCCCATCCTGAAACGCTACATTGGAAACTTTTCAAATACATTCCTGGCAGAAAACAAAAGTGAAAACAGCTTTCATTTTAGCTCTTTGATCTTTATCTGATATAATAGTGTATATTTAAGTGAAATGTAATTGATGTTGAAATATGTAACCATTTTCACACAGTTGAAATATGAAACACCCAGATATTTAATAAATTAAATGAGTGCAATTTATTATCATTGCAATAATCATTTGTAGGCTTAAGATTTATTAATATGATATGCAGTTATATTTTGCATTTGATTCTCTACATTCATAGAATGCTATGATGGCCCCCATGTACCCTCAGCTGTAGGTTAGGGGGGAACAAAAGAAATGATAACAGCAAGACCAAACTTTGTTCAATCTGCATGCATTTTTTTATATTTAACATTTTTTACTGTATATTTAAGTTTATCCTGTTCTTTTATATTACATGTTTAGTCTTCAGGTTTCACTATCAGATGCTAACAGGGTGTCTTGTATAATCTCACGGCTTTGGTGGGAGAAACAGGGACCGGCTTGAGCATCCTTTCCCTGAATGTGGGCTGCATGTTTTCTGCTGATGTGGGAATGCTCATCACTTTCCACAGTGCACCTGGTTTTCTGTTGTTGATGTATCGGCTAATTAATTAACTTGTGCTATTTCTAAGCTCTGTCAGGGCCAGTTATGTCTTGCTGCCAATTTGTTTTCCATCAGACCCCTAACATTATCAGCTCCTCAGATGGTGAGGCGTGTGCCCCATTCTTGATCTTTTCCATGCGAGTCACAGTGCACAAGGTGTCCACAGTGTGAAGTCACCTCAGCTTTGCCAAAGGAGTCCCCACGATTGCCTTGAAAGCTCTCCACACACTCAAGCCTCTTTCATATAAAATACAATGAAAGTTGGGGAGTGAACATTTATTTTTTCTGCATCCATTCGTGTTGTTTCCTTTCTTGACTCTTTTGGAGCCTATTCTGTGACCTTGGGGAAACCATTATAGCTACTTCCAGAGACAGAAGCAAAATTTTACCTCTGTCTTCTTCTGTCTTCTATAATTCCTGCAACCTACCCAGTGAACTCCTCCATGATTTAAGATATCAGCCCCTAAGGTTGCAGACAAAGTAATGGCTTCCAATTTCCTTCATTTGTTCCATCTCCTTTGTTCTATGTAATCCCTCAAGTTTAAAGAAGCTAAGTTTTTATGTTTTGTTCTCCAATTTCTATCCCCTGACAATAGAAGTTAAAGTATATACAGTATATCATTTTTGTGTCCTTGAGAATGTCTAGTTATAGATCCCATTAAATTGCTGTTATTTTTTATAAATGCATATTACTACTATATTCCTATTTTTATATAATTTTCAACAATCATAATAACTATCTCAGAAAAAAATGAGGTTTTACATTAGTATATATAAACATAGATGCATATAAAAATATACATGTTACATTTGTATAGGAAGGTGACCATTACAGACAATATTTGAGCAGGCTACTAAGTAACACAAGTTGTTTTGTGTGGAGAAAAATAATTTAATAACAGTCAAAGAATCCAGTGTGATAGGTGGAAAAGTTTTAGTTAGCATGTGTCTTTCCATTTCCATTATCTTGGATTATTTTATTCCCAGATTGGCTTCTTTGACAACCAAAAATAACCTCTTTCAAAGCAGCAAAGAGATCTTGCTATTGCAGTCATATTGAATGCCAGTAGCTACATGAACTATTTATTAGTCTCTGAAGACTTCCTTGTTAGTAAACTCTAAAACACTCATGGTTTTATTTGTTCTTATTTTCAAGTTATATAATTTAATTAAATTTCTTTCTCTTCCATCTATTATCAGGATGAGTCCCCAGTGCCCTGTAAGATATAACTTTAGGTTTTATATTGTCTCTATGTGAAAATTAAATGATCTATATACATGTAATTAATGTACTACAATTGCAGAATTGCCTTAAAAATAGTAGCTTTATATAAAAATGACATGAAGCCATTTCTGCAAGTATAAAAAGTCTTTAGTAAAATCTATGTTATTTCAAATATGCATGGTATATTTTGTCATACAATTAGCAAGAAAAGATACCAAATAATTAACTGAAAAATTGTTATTATTTCAATATATTCTCCATTAGATGTTAATTGTGAGAATGGAGTCTGAGAAGCTGCAGACTAAGCACATAATTGTTTTAAAGAAGAAATATTGTTCCTACAAAATAATCTACAACATATTTTGAGTGTAGTGTATTATTAGCTTTTTACACTGGACCATGATAATGTTATTGACAAAAAAAAAAAAAAAAACTATTAAATAAAGAACCATCCGGAAATATCGGAGATAAACCCAAGAAGAACTTCGTAGAAGGCTAAAATGGAACAATGGAGAAATAATGTATAAAAATTCACTAACTGGAGCTGATCCACACTAAAATTTGCAGAGGGCCAGTAAGTTTTAGAAGCCATGAAGAAGGCAGATTTTTTTTTTTTTTTTGGAAAATTTGGTTATCTAGAGGCTTGGCAGAAGAAAGATTAAAAAAATTTAAATATATCTAGATACAATATGAAATAAAATATAAAGGTAAGATATATTAAAACTTCAAAGGAAGATTTCAAGCACACTAGGGTTTTGTGATATTGCCTATGTTCAAATAACACCTCAATGCTAAAATTTCACTTTTATTCTTCCACCAGCAATGTATTTGAAAAATTTCAAATGCAGAGCTTCAGGATTGGATCATGTGTACATAGGGGGGAAAAAAAGAAGAGAAGAAGAAATTCCTTTTATCACAGCTAGAGAGAAGTAAGATATTTAGTAATTAATATAAAAATGGAAACACTGAATGTATGCATCAGTCACAGTTCCAAAAAAAAAGCAGAAAACCATGAGAAAGGATGTAGAAACAGGATTTATTACAGTGATTAGCATTTTTGCAATGATGGAAGTTAGTCGAGATATTTATACAAGGTTTTTAATTTTCTCTAGCACTGGACTTGAGGTTGCCATGTTTATTGGATCAGTAGTTAAGAAAGAACTTGGAATTTGGTGAGGGTGAACTGAGATCCATAACAAAAGCTGGAATCTATAAAGACACATAGAAACTGGGTCTACCTCACTACCTCCAATCTGATGTAGCAGTTTCCAGGAAAAGGTGAGGCTAGTCTTTGAAGGAGGGACACAAAGTTTGTGTGGGTATCTCCCAAGTGGATGAGAACAAGGAAGAGTCAGTACTGAAGAAAAATGTTTTCTCTTGAAGATTCTCAAATCAAGAAAAGAGAGGCCTGTAGTTATTTAAAACAGGAAAATACTCACTATATCTGGGATTGGGGGATTGGAACTCTATCACTGGAACCAAGCAGGCTGCCAGGGTTGATCTAAGACACAGCCAAGTCTCAGTGAATCCAGGAATAATGATAACTGCTTGATATTGTTCATTTGAAATACATATAAACCTTTTTGATTAGAGACAAATTTATTTATATTTTTACTTCAGAAGAAGAAAGTAGTAAGTAGGTAACCAAATATACTCAGACACGCAAATGTAGTTAATACAGGGAATGAAGGTCCATAGGAAAAGTAGAGAGAAAAAAATAATGATTCCTGAGAAAGAAAACAGAAAAAAAAGGAAAGAAGAAAAAGATTAAGGGAAAAGGAAAGAAAAAAGAGAAAAGGTTATATCAAATCTTTAAGAGATAGATATGTTAAAATCTCTTCCTTTCAACAAATTTAGGGAACTATGCTCATTTTACAAATGAACAATTAGACATTCCTAGAGTTAAATAATTGACCTCAAAACATATAGTAAATGCCAGAGCAGAAATTCACATCATATTTCTCTTATTTCATTATCAATTTGCACTTTAACAATCTTCCTCAAGAATTCAGATAATTTAAAAGATGATTCCTATCGATATCTTCTGATTGTGGTAGTTTTTCTAAACTACTTGGCGTGGCTCCAAAATTCTACTTAAGTCAGAAGTCACATATCCAATAAAATTAAGTGGCATTTATAAACTTCTTTCATTTTAAGAAAACTGATTGAAAAATAGTGTACAAACATAAACATATTTATAATAACATATAGTCTAAATATAATATGATATTAAAGTAGTATAAAACTACTCTTTGGAATAGATAATTGTTCTTTCCTCCTTGATTTCAAATCATTTGTTGGATTTGTTTCCTAGTGTTTGGTAACATTTAAGGCAGAGCCCAGCATTTTTGTTTCACATTTACATGTGAGAATTATATTAACATGCAATCATAAAGCATTCATTTAACATACACCTTTACATTGCACCCTATTAAAAGTCTTACCCTTTCTCCAGTTTAGAGCTCACCCAGTGCCAGATGTCCACAGCGGAGACCTGTGAAGGAAGAAATCTCAGGGACTGCTCTTCCCCTTTCCTTTCTCCAGCCAACCCCACCTCAGCAGGCTATATCTTTTCTTTCTGTTTCATGCCAAAATCTATGAAAAGGGGTAAAAAGATCAAATTAATAAATGAATGACAAATTCCTTCTCCTGGTATTGTGATGCATGGATTATATGGAATGGTTTGTGGCATATATAGAAATAATGGGTATTTTCATTACAGAAATTAGCAACATTTCCTACATCCAGAGAGTCCTTGCAAACTGGGTAACTGTGCGTGGCCATTTGAGGCCAGCGGACAGGTGGAGAGAGCATATTTTGCAGCCCTTCCTGGCAAGCAGGACTCCTTTCCCCCATGACTCTGCAGAAGCCCTCCTCATTTGGTTTGGGTAGCCAGGGAGAAGCCAACTCACTGGTTGTCTTATGAACACTCCACTCTTCCCAATGAACTTCATTGACCCTGATGAATCTCTAGCCTCAAAGAACAAGCAGCAAGTGGATACTCAAGAAACAATATCGCTCGTGGTTTCGCTTTCTCACTGGGTTCTACATACCTGTCCAGCTTCTCTTTTTAAAAAGTCCTGATCCTTTAAAGACATTGGTTTCAGTTTGGGGTACTAGCCAAAATGCTAAGGCAGCAGAAAGTACCATTTAACATCTTGATACTCACTTTTGATAATATTTGGAGAAAATATGCCATTAAATCTACTGATTTATGAAGATATAATTTCTGCTATTGGTTAAACACACGTTATAAGCAAGCTCGTCTGAAATAAAAATAAATAACCACAGCCTTTTTTTGTTTTGTTTTGTTTTGGTCTGTTTTGTTTTTGGTCAACATAAATGGACAATCAAAATCACACCAAAAATAGGATAATTGTGCTTGCCTTAATAATATTCTCTAGCACTAGATCCTAAACAGTTTACAAAGCATTTCCAGATTGTTTTTGGAAATCTACAGTTTGTTATAAAAATACTGTCGGAATCTTAATTGTAATGGCGCTACTGGGCACAATTAACCTCTTTTCAGATACAGTTATGCGGAAGAAATGGTGACTGCAGACTATCAGTTTCCTAAATAAAGCCAGGTGTTGCCAAGTCCCTGCTGACGTGCCTCTGCAGAAGAATCATTGTTCTGAAGCAGGCAAGAGAAAGGGAGAGAAGTGGAAGATGAGTCCGTCGAATTACAGACCTGCTGAATGCTGATCAAAAGCAAAAGTTTCTTGTCATAAACGGAAAGTAAACAGGGACCATTAACAGCCCAGGGGTGAGGAGCAACACTGTGGGTCCCCCGGGAGGAGTTCTGCATAAGATTTTATGCATTTGGTTAATGAAGGAGTGAGCTGCATAACAGGTCTGGTTTTAAGAAGTACACATAACTTATACATACATGTATGAAGTTTCTCTATTTTCCTCTCCTAAAAGCATTGGGTGAATGCATTTTTGCTGGTTTTAAGATGCCATTGTAATTTGAAAAATCAGATCTGCCCACAAGCAAAAATAAAGTGAGACTTTCAATTCCTCTTTTGGAATATAAACACTTGTTTTATTTTCGTGAACAAGAAATATCCAGATTAAAAGCCATTAGACTAAAGATTAGTCCCAAACTTACCACACATAGCTGAATTTTTTTTTTATTCCTCTCTTAATGTTACCATTTATAGGGAAAGGATAAAATGTTTGCAAGGATAAAACATTTCCACTGAATTACCTATGGTGTTGCTGCCAATTCTTTCATCCTAAGACCCAGATAATGCTGAATGCTAAAAGGTGCTGTTACAGGCTAATTGTCCTCCATAAACTCCTTTTTTTTCTTATTTATTTATTTATTTTAATTTATTGATTTTAGATATGTATTACAATAGGGTGAATTTTAATTTCTTATATTGAATGCAACCCATTCCAATTTGGATCTTATTCTTGTGTTTCTATATGATGTGGATTTACATTGGACATATGTTCATATTTGAACCTTCCTTGTATCTAACTCCAACCCTGATGACATTACTATGCATGACAATCAGTTCTAGCCACTATAGGAATCCTTTCAGCATACACTTGCATTGCATCCTGGAAAACATGGTGGCATGCTTGCTCTCTCTTGCATTCTCTCAGCCCACTCCTCTTGCAGGAGTCACTACCATAGGTGGAATCACAGTATGCCTGGAAGGGGAAGGAAAGACTCTTCCCATTGTAAATGTTTTCTGACCTATTACTTTCTGATCAAGTGGGGAAGAGAGGTGAAAGGGAAGAAGTGTGTTGGGCAGAAAAGAAAAAAATAAATCAATATTGGATCCTAGACATTTAATATGACTTTGCTTTAAAGAAGTTGACTTTACAAAAGTTTAATTTAAAAAAAATGTTGGTAGCTATCTATAGTAAATTGTGATTCTAAATTAGCAAATAAGCAAAAGGTGTACAAGATGAATTCAATCTGGAATACATTCTTAAGTTCGGGACTATCAGTGGCAGTACATACAAATCAAAGCACCCAGGGATAACAATTGCAGATAAATATACAAACAGCCGAATGTACTTTCGTTTTTTGTTACAGTAAAGCAGCCCAGATTTAAAAGGAGAAAGCCTCTAAGTCAAACCTTGGTCACACTACTGGAAATGAGCCTTTCTTTGTGCTTGGGTGCTTAAGACTCGGGTCTGGAGACTTCATATGTGTGTGTTTTGGTGGTAGGGCGGGGGGCATGAAAGAAACTGGCTCTGAACCAGGGAGTTTCTCCTGCTTCAAATACTCCTCTTTCAAACACAATAAAGTTGTTAGCTGGTTGGCATTGGTTTGGTACTTCTCTCACATGTTTCTTTTCAATATACCAAGAGGATCACAGACCACAAACATGAGCCTCCAGACCTGAGTGATTAGGATTCTTTGATCAACAGCTTACAGCCTGATCTCTGCTTTGAGTTAAAGTATCTGCCTTGATGTAAATTGCAAATGAACAAGTGTATAGTATGAGATTGTCTTTTGTACCACTAGTTGGACTAAGAATAGAGAAAGGCTTACTTGTGTATACCTTAAAAGAGTCTTAATTATACCTGGGAGCATACTCAAGTCTATTTTATTTTTCGTTTTTGCTGTGTTCATTTAAAAGATTATGATTTGGTAAATACTTAAAGTATGTTTTTCCTGTAGAGATGATAAAATAACAATCTCTTAGTTTCACATTATACTGAATACATTCCAGGATATGCATGTGTGTATACATACATATGCTAATGTTTCCTGCAGTCTGTTGGGTATGGAATAGATATCCCCCTAACTCCCCTTCCTTCTATCTTCTCCCCATTCACTTCTCATGTGCTACATGGAAGCAAAAAGCTAGTGTCTTTTTTGGTAATGTGATGGAAACCCACGTTAGGCCAAATGTTTCCTGACTTGAAATAGAAAAAAAAAATCAACTAAGAATTAGTGGAGGGATGGGGAAGAAGAAAAAAAAATGGAGATATAAATATACAAAGTAGAAACTTTGTTTTCGGGAAACACTGAATGGCTCACAATTTTCAAATCCAGACAATTGGAGGATGAAGAGGTAACTCATTGGTAGAGTGCTTATCTAGCATTCATGAGATTCTAGGTTCAATTCCCAGAACCACAAAAATCAATCCATCAACCAACCAATAAAATCTATTTTCAAGGCAAAATAAATTCTAAATTTATACTTTGTATATACAACTGACTTCTGTATCCACAGGTTCCACATCCCCAGAACCTTCCAAAGAGTCAAAGATTAAAAATAATCTTTAAAAAAATGTTACATTGTCTGGTCTAACATGGTTTCACCTATAGTCAACAAATATAATTTTTTTTTCTAGTCATTCCCTGCAGGATGCAGTATGATAGCTGGGTTCTGGCATTTATATTTTATCAGGCATTATTAAGCAACCTACAGATAATTTAAAGTATATAGACTGATGTGTATAAGTTGAAAATTCTACTTTTACATGAGGGACTTGAGCATCTATAGAATCTTGTATCTCCTGAGGTGTCCTGGAAACTCTCTCTCACAGATACTAAGGGATAATACATACTTCAAAGAGAAGGGAGCTCACTGGGGAAGGTGGAGGAATGGAATCCACAACTTGTTCTTGTTTGTTTCTGGCAGAGTACAGTCCCTCCATGCATGTCCACTTCAGGGTGTGGACTGTGATTAAAATGTGGTGGATTCATGGTCTTGGGCGAGTCTACATGTTAATATTAGCAGGAACAATTTCCTAACTGCTGTATCATAATTGAATTTTCCAGTTTAGTTAGAAATAATCAACAGGCATTTACTATATTGTCTAAATGTCTAAAATTGTTTCTTATGTTGTCACAATCTTTTGAATTGAGCAGAGCAATTAACCTATCTCCATGATGACCATAACCTTCATTATACCACAGTCTCATTCTAAAGATCATTATCATAACCTGCACATGGCACAGGTGGAATAGGGGTAGACAATTGTCTGGGTGCACTGTGACTACAGAAACTTGAGAAAAGTATCTAAAGTCATACAAACAGTAAGAACTCTTCAAAGGAATCATCATCTTCTAAGTTCCCATACTCCTTTAAGTCTTTATCACAATAAAGTATAGATTATTCCTTCTAACCTTTGCAGAAATAACTTCTAGAGGAAAATAGCAAATATATATCCACACAATCTTAGAGCTTTTGTTTGCACTGTAGGAGATGATTTTTGCATTCCCTTCATATTGATGGCAGCACCTGGCTTTGTGAAAGCTTCTGTGGGGTCCCAGTGTGCCATATAACTGTACCTTTTCATGTGGGCATCCATGTCCAGTGTTTGGTCCAGCTACAGGGAATGGGGTCAAAGTCTCTGGAAAGTCTGCATAGAGCACTCTCACCAGCTCTCTGGAGCTGAAGTTGTCTTGAGATTTAATAGTTCTAGAAATGTAAGTCAGCATTTTTTTTCCTTCCCACATATGTTTCTTGGCTGTAAGTGGCAGAAAAATCTACAACATACTCTCAGGAGAAGTATATCTTAACACATTACCACATTTTCCAGGAGAATTATAGATTTGACAAAACTTTTAATTTTATAATTTTCCTGCCACAGATAGTTGATGTTGTACATTTAGTGTTGTAGTGTTGTACTAATATCTTCAAACTAACAACATTGAACATAATTCTAGAGTGATAGATGGTTCAAATTGGTGCTATCATTAATATGCTCTTTTATCATGAATATTAATTACTGCAAAATAAAAGATCCCAATAGTCTAAAAACACACCTGCTTTATTATTGGTGGCAATCTACATTGCTGCATGCTCATTCTTCGGTAGGAAATAGATCCTCAATTAGTATCAGCAAGAGTTAATATATCTAAGTACTCTTCAAAAATGGTAGAGGGAGACTCTTCTAAAAGAAAGGGGAAAGAGAGTGTGTGTATTTGTTTACTCTATTAGTTAGCTCATCTTCACAAGGCAGGCTGTAGCGATCTGCTCATATTCCATACCCTGAGACCATGTGGTTGAATGGTCCTGGGGATGGACACGCCTGTTTCATAAAAATGACATAACTACATCCTCAGAGTTTGAAATGAGTGGAGTGAAAATGTAGAGAAAAGTCACATCAGATGACATTTTGCAAGCCCTCCCCAGTCTGGTACCATCTTGCATCTTGCTTCCGTTTTGGAACATGCATTGGTTTATGGACTAGAGCAGGATCCCTTACTCATTCCTCAGGCTAACAACAGATCACTTCATTCCATAGTTTTTGGAGATGTTCTGATTAAGTTTTGCATCACCATGTCAATCTCTTCACCATTTCTTGTTTCTATGATCATATCATAATTAATCAGGGATACAAATTTGGTATTAAATCTGACACATACTCATTGCTATTTTTCATAACTTTTTCTGATACTGTTGCTAAATGGTATAATTTTCTAAAATGCATGTCCCAGTTGTACAGATACATCATGAGTGATATGTATATCAGCTTTTGTATGTTTGAATAAGAGAAAGCTAATAAGGATATTTTAAAACATTGTACCATTTATTAATACTTGATAGTGGTTCAAAAATGTTAAAACCTCAATATATGATAGTGAGTACTGCCCTCATACGGAAGCAAATTTTCACAGTACTCCCTTCAGCATCAATAGCTTCAGTTTTAGACTTGTGTACTTTTTTTTTCATTTTTTTCAACATGTACCCATGAGCAATTAAGGGTTAAAATGATTTTCTTAAATGCCTTCTCTATTTCTTAAATAAGCATGTGGTATTTACATTTATGGTTTGAAACTTCTGCATTGCTACAAGAATTGTATCTAAAGTCTTTCTTTCACTCCACAACTAAGTAAATACTTTGATCCCATTACAATCTAGGCATCTATAAACACTTGTATTCACATTGATTGGGGATTTTAGAAACTATTGTAGCTATATCTCTTATTGTTTCACATCATGCTATAATGATTTCTGGATAATTATAATGTTTTAGTGTATATCATTATATAATAGCATTTTTTATTGTCACAATAGTAGTAATTACTATTTTGTAGGTGCAACTGTCAGTTGGGGACTGTCTAGTAGGGCTTATGGCTTTAACCCACTGATTGCAGTTGTGAGGAACTAGCTGCTGCCTCCTTTATGGTCTACTGATTTCTGTACTTGATCTCTTATAACTTAAAAAAAAACAGTTGATTTGTCTTCATTCTTTAATTACACAAATACTACAGTTTAGTGACTTTAATATAATGCAATTAAAATTAAATCTAGCTTCTCTGGCCTGAGAAGTTTAATATTCTGTGATAGCAACAGAATGTTCAGTAGTATGATACCTGAAGATAAGATTACTAGAAAAAAAAATTTGTAGGTACCAGATCAGTTTGCAACTAAACACAGCTCTCCAAATAATAATTTTAATTTCAATTACATGTGGAAGATAAGATTTTGATAGTATTAGAGCTTGGGCATTGAGTGTACATTTTTTGTAGTTTGTGGTTTTTTTAGAAGCTTCTAGAAGAACAGTTTAGTTTAGACTGCACAGATAGAGAGATAAACTTATTGTTAATAATTAAACATGTGAGTGTTTGGTATCTAACCACGGAGGCTCTTTTAGTTAGCTTTGCATTAAATTTCTTTTAAATTCCAGTGACTACACAACATCTTAGACTAAAAAAGGATCATTGATAATCCTATTTTTACAGATCAGATATACAAGGTGAGCTTTAAGACATATCTTTGCCCAGGGTGAATCCTCATCACATCTTACCTTGGCATATTATGGAGTGGAACTACTGTGAATGCAGTTTGAAGATCACTTTTCATTTGTGGAATGTTTGTTACATGGCTGCTATGACACAGCTGCAGACATAAGGAGTGAGAATTTAAGAAACCTAAGAAGAGTTTGACAGAGCCATGACATTCAATCACTGGACTTGTATATTATATGTCATTTTTTCACTTTTAATTTTTCTGAATGTATTATATTGTGTTATATCTGATAAAAATACCAAAACATAAAGAATAGGAAACTTTTGAAAAGAGAGTTTATCACAAGTTTTGGTTAGAAAAAACATCATTTGGTGCTTCATAAACAAGTTGAGCATTCCAAATTTTAAATAGCCCCAAATCTTCAACTTTCTGGGTCTTATATGATGCCACAAGTGGAAATTCCATACCCGACCTCATGCGACAGTTTACAATCAAAGTGCAGGCATAAGAAAACTATTGTGTAAAATTATCTTCAGTCTATGTATACCTGAAACATAAATTTCCTGTTTAAACCTGGGTCCCATCTCCAAGACATCTCATTTTGTACCTAAAGATATTCTAAAATATGGAAAAAAATAAAAATAAAAGTGAAACACTGCTACTTCCAAGCATTACAGATACATGATACTCAATCTGTATTTCTAATCACTGATTAGATTTCTAATCTCTTTTCATTTCTATCATACACACTTCATTCATTTACTTTTAAATAAAAAAGTTACAAGTAAATATATAAAATTTTTCAAACCCCTCTTTAAACATCTCTGAATCAACTTTATGTACTAAGTAAGTACTATTATTCAAAGTGACATTTCATGCAATTACAGAGAAACACTCTCTCTCTCTCTCTCTCTCTGTCTCTCTCTCTCTCTCTCTCTCTCTCTCTCTTTTATTTTGGTATGTATTTAAATTATTAACAGACATGAACATCCTTTTTGATCTTGAGGAAATAAACTCATACACCATATTCCAGGGCTCTTGTACCTGTGGACCCCAGCCCACAGGGTCTGACATGGTAACTGCCTGTTCTGGATGACATTTTGTGCATACTTGGTGTTCAATAAGTGCACAATAATTAAAATAGGACAGCTGAAACTGCCTGACTTTTCCAAAATGCAGCCACTTTTCCTAGAAATTAAAAGATTCCAGAGAAAATCCTTTTGAGGATTAGAACTAAGCAGAGTGTTGAGATTTCACATGAAGGGTCCTGAGAAATAAGTATGCTAGGGATCATTTGTCCCAGCAGAGAGGAAACAGCTGTGCCTCGTGGTTTGTTCAGTTACTCTGAGAAATGCTGCTCATTTTATAAATCAAATCAATTAGGGTAAACTGCTACATAGAAGAGGTTGATATTTTTTACCAGTAGGAAATCACAAATGGTCTTTGGTGCACACTGGGTATCTAGAGTATTAGTCACGAAGAACTTAACTTGAAGAAATGTATTAGGGAATACTTTTGAGCAACTCAGAATTGTGAAATATACCTAACAAACCTGGATTTGGCCTGTTGCTAAGTCAAACTTTTCCCTGGCCTTGAAAAGTTTGCAAAGAATGTGATTACTTTTAGTTTTATCATGATCTTTTCTAGGAAATAAAAGTTAGTAGCAACATCACCTTATCTGTTTCAGAAATTCAATTTTCTGTACAATTGTATGTGCTGCCATAGGCCCTCTGTATTCTGACATAATCTCAGGAGTGTTATTTGGTACACACATTTACTCTTGTGATGGACATTGTGGTATCTGTTGTGTTTTGGGCAGTAATAATTTTTGAGCCATGGCAAATGATTTCGTGCTGGAACATTGCTCCAGATTCATAAATAAAGCTTTCAATATGTTTTCTTCTTTTCGTTTTGAGTGCTACAGGTGGGCCAATCATCCAATGTATTATGACCAGATGGAAGGAAAGGATCACAAAAATCATAGGTAGTAATAATTATTTAATCTATTGCACTCAGTCCCTGAAATAACATAAATCCTTGAGTTGAATTTTGTTTTTTTCTTTTCTTTTTTTATTTCAAATGTTCCTGAGTAGGGTCTATAGAAACAAAGAATTATACTCCATGTACCTATAGAAAAGTATATTTTTAACTCAGAGCAATTATTAATGCTAAAGTAATTACCATACTTAAGTCCTAGGATCAGTGTAATAATATATTGTATTTCAAATGCATATTTTATACACATATGTTATTACTTTAAATTTTTCTCTTTCTACATTTCTCAGTGCACTTGCATCTTAAAGTGATAATAATTATGATGCTTACTTTGCCTTAAATTGTAACATCAAAGAAGAAATGTACTGTTTTCCACATTGATTACAAGATTAGTTCATCTGATCATTCATTCAACAAATGCTTACTGAAAATCTATCAATTGCAAGACAGTGTTCAAGGCAGTTAGCAAGCAACTGCAAATTTTGTTTTGAATTTTTTAATGGTTCATTATAAGATTTTTTTTTTTTTTTTACTTTTTTTACTTGTGCATCACACAGGATGTTGGGCTTCATTGCAGTATGTCCAGATTTCATGTAGTCTAATTTGGATGATTCTGTTCTCCAGTACCTCCTCTTTGCTTCTCCTCCTCCCTCAGCTTGATTCCCTGCACTGATTACAGCACCATTCTTCCTTTAATTTACATGAGAGCCTCCCTTCTGTTCTTTTTTTTCATTTTTTTTTAATCTTTAACTCCCACATATGAGAAAAAGCTTGATGCTTGGCTTTCTGAATCTAATCACTATTTTTTTTAAATATAATTGTCCTAAGTTGTAATGTCTTTTCTCAATTTAAAACAAAATAAAACATTTGGCTGGGTGCCATGACATGTGCCTGTAATCCCAGCCATTTGGAAGGCTGAGGCAGGAGGATCCTGAGTTCAAAGCCGTCTCAGCAAAAGCGAGGTACTAGGCAACTCAATGTGACACTGTTTCTAAATAAAATACAAAATGGGGCTAGGGATGTGACTCAGTGGTAAAGTGCTCCTGAGTTCAATCCCTACTACCAAAAATATAAAATAAAAAAAAGTAAAAATTGTTTGGTCTTTGTTTAATCCCTAAGCTACACCTCCTAAGTGAATTTTAGTCTATATACTTTGCAATGTGTTGAAAGAGCTGCTGAAACAAGCTCAAAAATGAAGAAGAAATAAGATATATGACTTCAAATGTGGAGTTGAATTCCAGGTATTGGCTTGTCTATTCCATCTTCGTTATGAATTAAATTGCCTTATATATAATCATGCCATATAGCTCTGGTGAACTTTGAATTTTATTTCCAGCTCTGAGCAATCTCTATATAACTACCTATTCAAAGTGGTTTATATGTTATTTTTTTTTACATATGAAGTGAAGAAAGCTGCAAAGACTGTGAGCAATGTCACAAATAGTCACAATATAATTAGAAATATTGCTTTGAAAAGTAAAAGTTTATAAGGTGCAAATCATACATAAAGTCACACATTTAAACAGAAGATTATTTCTTTCTGTCTTCACTTAAAGCTAGTAATTATTATCAAGTTCTTTTGATAGCTCCTTTCCAGAATAAGCTAACTAACTAGCAAATACAAATAAGTGAGTTAATGCATATATCAGCTCATAGATGCTCGAGTGTCTATTTGGTCAAAATTATTAACACAAAGAAATCATGTTATAAAGATCATTCTGCACCCACCTTTTTTTTTCTAAGAAAACATATATTAAACGTTACAAAATATGTTATATAGTATTTAATTATCACTTACAATTACAAAATAGATATATAAAGTATGCTCTAATATCTAAATGTCTTAAAAGATCATATAGGCTGATCAAACTGATTTGGACCCTCCTTTTTGTAATTCACACTACACTTTCTTTATATAATGTGGAACCACTGCTTTTGTTTATCCCTTTGTACTATGTAAATACGGCATTATTTACTTCTGCTGTCCTGTGTTAAGAACACCTCATTTTTCTATACATATAACTATTTATTAATGAAGTAGACAGATAACTAAAGTAATTAAACTGTTTTGAGTATCTCAAAGCAAAATCCCCAATTCGTTTTTCATTTCCGTTCCTCCAGGGTTTGTCAATGTGTGCTTGGCTTTCCTTGGAAGACACTATAGAGGATGTCTGCACTGTTCTACAACCATCCTGGCCTTTGTGCATAGGAAGGATGCATCCAAGGGCTGTAGGGATGCTCTGACTTTGCCTGTGATGGTTCAGGTTGGCTTCAGGAAAAAAAAAAAAAAAAAGCATGCTAATCTGGTGGAACTAATCCTTCCTGGGGCCTGGCCTAGCACTGATCCATAAAGAATCAACTCTCAGTTATCTGTGACAATGAATGATGCACTGTGGAGAGCAAAGACCCAGAAAGAAAATATTTACACACACATATATATATTCTTCATTATATATATATATATATATATATATATATATATATATATATATTCTTCATTATATATATTCTTCATTATATATATTCTTCATTATATATATCTGTGTGTGTGTGTGTGTAAATCAGGCTTTAATCATATTCCCTGTCTAAACAGTGATTTTGCTCTTCACTTATATTTGTTCCTCTACAAGCTAACAGTGAAGTTCAAACTGAAAACTATTTTTTTAAAAGAGGTCAGGAATACAGCAGCAATAATGGGGATAAGGCATCAACTGAAGGATTTACTCCCATCAATGGAAGGTAGTAATCATTTACAGAACCCCACAGGGGCAGGGTGGCTTCCTGTGATTGATCACACACCCGTAGCTCTTCACTCTGGACATACTGGAATATGATGAAAATACACTGATAAGGAGGCTGTGCTCCAAGGACATCTTTCCAGCTGCAGAATTCTCTGGGGTTGCAAGAAAATGAATGGCATGCTATTGGTATAAAGAACCATTGTGTCATAGAAGATTTGGAGATTGAATGTATCATTGAACCCAAAGGAATCCTTTGATAAGGGACTTGGTAGGAAGGGGCTGTGTTTGGCTTCTCTGTGATGATGGCAGCAGCTTCTAGGAGTCCCATCTAAGTCTCTTCTCACTGACCCAGTGATCATCCCTGTTGAGCTGGCAGGAATGGTGAGTCCCACTGGCAACACTCTCACAGTCACTGGATGCCAGATATTGCTCTGTAACTACCAGGAGTTCACTATGTAGAGCTCAGTGTTAAACATTTGCTTTCTGGCACTCTCTGGCAAAGCCTGAAATACTTCATCTCCCAGTGAAGACTAGTTTGAAGTGCAGAGGTCAACAACAGGCAATGCTCTGAAGCTCTGCTTCAATGATATAATGTAGTCATAATCTTCTAACCTAAGTTTCAAAAATTTCACTTTTATTTATTCTGAAAATCATCCTCCATCTCATTCTTAGGACATGGAAAGCCAATGAAGCCTTACTTTCTACTTATTCGTTAATGTAGAAAAAAAGTTCAGATATGAAAGCATTATTAGAGAAAATAAAGCAATAAAACAAACAGCTGTCTCAATGCTATTTTATGCACATTGTTAATTAAATTCATTCATAGTAGTGATGACAAAACACAGGAAGGACAAATAGCTCAGTAAAGGCACACTTTATAAAGAAAAATCTTATTAATTTTACAAAGTCAAAAATGTGTAAAGAACAGCAGCCAACTATGCTGTTAGATAGCACTCAGAATTAATTTAGGAATATAAGTAACTAACTTCATGAAATAAGTAAAACAACTTTTAGACATAAAATAGAATTATAATAAAATGACTCCTTATGTTCTATGCATGCCTAAATTAGTTTCTTCTTTTTATTCAGAATAAAAGGTATGTTTCAAGTTTCTGATAATGATATAACTAAATTAATAATATAATTGAATAATTATACTTCCATATGCTTATTTAGTTGGGAACTTATAAGCATTCTATGAGTTCTTATCTCTTTAGGAATATTCTTAGGGGAATCTATCAACTTTCTTATAAACACTTTACCTTAGAGTGGTTTAACCAATGAAGAATTAATTACTCCGGGGGTACTAATTTTCACCCTGCTCATTGACAATTGCATGGAAATAGATTTCATGTAGAAATTGTCTGAGGTTGTCTGTTTACCTAGTTAGTGTTTGTACATTCACTGTGAGTGTGGGTGTGTTATGAATAGGAAAGCAGAAATATACATGTAAATAATATTGGAAGACACCACTCAGGTGTGTTAATCATTGCTGCTCCTTATCAACAGGAAAGACCGAGCACAAACAAAACAAAATTGTTCATTTTTCTCACAAAACTCATACAGAGTGGAAACAATGGTTAGAAAAGATGTTAGTTAATGCTCATATAAGCTAAAACAGAATTTGCTGTAAGCCACGGGGTACACCTGTGGGTCAATATTCCTGGGAATTTGTTTCAGAGTTCCCAACAGACACCAAAATTTTGGATGACACTTGCATATATACATCATCCTATATACATCGTCCTATATACATCATCTCTAGGCTACTCACAATTCCTAGTACCATGTAAATCCTATGTAAATAGCTTTTTATAGAAAAAAAATAAAGGGAAAAAAGACTGATATTCAATACAGACACAATTTTGAAAACAACTATTTTCCATTTGTAGTTGCTTGAATCTACCAATGTAGAACTGGAAGATATAGAGGACTAACTGTATATCTATGTGTCCTTAAACTATTTTAGGAGTTACCAAAGAACACTTCTTAAAGAAAGTGATAGATGAGTTCCTGCACTTTATAATTACGATAAATCCCCAAATGCCTTCCTCCTCTTTCTAGTCCAACCCCTGTCTTCTTCATGTTCCCAAATAAATTATTATATTAATTTGCTGGGGCTGCCGTTAAAAAAAAATGAACCATCAAAGGAGTGCTAAGACAAGAGAAATTAATTATCTCTTGGTTCTGGAAGATAAAGACCTGAAATTTAGCAGTTGGATGGATCACGAACACTCTGAAACTTTCAGGTATGGATCATTTCTGCCTCCTCTAGTTTCTGGTAACTCCAGGATTTCCTTGGTTGGTGTCAGCATAATGCAACCTCTTTCTTCATCTTATCATGACTTTATTTTTAATTTTTTTTTTGTATTTGTATATGGACAGCATGCCTTTATTTTATTTTCTTATTTTTGTATGCGGTGCCTCATCCATGCTAGGCAAGCTCTCTGCCACTGAGCCACGGCCCCAACTTATCATGACTTTATTATTTTCCATCTGAGAATTCATGTGTTATTGGTTCATAGTTTCTTGTTCATATCTTATTCTTGTACAAATACTAGTTATATTGAACTAGAGATCACTGTAATAGCATCATTGCAACTTTCTAAAAATCTCCAAAGATCCTATTTCCAAACAAGTTTGTAAAGACAAATGTTAGGGTTAGTATTTTAATATAGCTTTTCTGGGAATGAGGAGTCAGATTCAAACTAAAACATATAATACCTTTTTGTACCCACAGCAAAAGACTAACATTGCATGCCTCTTTTGATCTGTGCTCCATGTATTAAGATTCATTGAACAGTCACCATGCATATCTTCCTTTCACTAATTTTCTCAGATACGTTGCTTTTGACCCAACACAATGCTTACTTGCTAAATACTGGGATGCAGGTTAATGTATAAGGGAAAGACATTTCATTTTCTAAAGTGGTTTTCAATCAATTTCAAAAGTATTTTGGAAAACACAGAAATTCCCTTCAGTTTGTGCACTGTCTCATAATAACTGCTAATTTGAAGGGAAAATACTAAAAGAATAGCAAAACTCCCAAGATGATAATATGAAATAGTCTACCTAATATATTATCCTGACAACATACACATAGGCTATAAAGGAATATGAAATTCAACACGGGAAGATGCTCCACTGTGAAATCTTGCCTGTAGAAGCAAGAATGATCACCTCCAGAAACTACACTGAAGACCATTCCAGCAACAGGGGAATTACAGGAGAGAAACATCATCTGTCAGGCTCAAAGCTAGATGCAGGAAGAACATTATATTCCAATGCAAGCATTTGAGTAATTTTCAAGAATAATGAAGAAATGGTAAGCTCATGCCGTCTCTATTTTAACACACACACACACAAACACACACACACACACACACTGTCCTAGAAAGAACATTTTTAAAAATCTCTTGGATTTGCATTTTCTGTATATCACTTAAAACTTATACAATGAAATATTCTTCATATACTCTTCTAACTGTATTTGTCTTATTGGATTCTTATGGTGATGATACTAGAGTAAGAGGTCAGAAATACAAATCCTGTAACTGACACAGGATCATGTCACTATCCATTGAACCTTGATTTAAATTTTAGGAATAAACTACCTGTTTTAAGATGTTATAGTTTCATCAGACTGTTGTGACCCGTTTATGCTAATTATCATGCAAAATTGAAATACAATAGTCAGAATGTCAATTTAGTAGCTTTTACATAACCTTACAATTATAATTGTATTGAAACTTGTTCAAATTCACCACTAACAAAAATGAAAAGTATTGCATCAGTCTGAAAACCCTTTACAAAGCTCTGACATGTCATATTTTTAAATAACACAAGGAAATAGGCCTTCAGGGAATTGAAGTATACTTCAAAAGCAGTATCATTTCACTGAAGGCCCCATTTGACTACATATACCAACAAAGTTTTAAAAAGCATATATTTTTGGTTCTTCAATAAAATGTCTAAGAATTTATCTTAAGTTAATAATCAGACATGCAAACATATATGCATAATAAATTTCATTATAGTATCATTTATAATAGCAGAAACTATGAAGTATTAAAATATCCATTAACATGAATATAGATAAAAAATTATACCATGAAATTCTATGTAACTGGATCTAAACCCAATCATTCACTAAACTGAATTTCAAATTATAGGAAATACAAGGCCACAAGAACATATTGAAGGATATCATAAAGATGTAATCAGCAAAATCCAATCTTGGGTAACTCTATGTAACAAACGATATGGTCATTTCTTCAAATGAATTGCAAAGAAAGAAAAAAAAAAAGGAGTAAGGCAGTAAGAACCAAAAAAATTAAAGAGAACTTAAGAGATATAGTACAATGTTCAGTTCGTTTGGATCATTAATCAAATGAAGGAGAATAAGAAGACATTAATAAAACCTGTCAGAAAATTTAAACATTGAATGATATTTGACTATTTTAAAGTTTAATAATTAACCTGTTAGATGAGATGATGGCATTTTTATGGTTTATAAATGGACCCATTTTTGTGCACTGGTTACCACCATGTTGAATCCAGTGGGACATAACACTATTGTATGCAAGTTATAGGAAGTAGATTTTTAAATTACAGATGGGCATCAAAGGACAAGAAAATCTTAGGATTCCATCTGTTCACCTTTCCAAGGCTTAGGAAACCTATCCAGGGAGGATGGAATCTTTTCTACACATGCTCCACTGGTATTCTAGCTGAGGGACCCTGGAAAGCAGGATGTGCTGGCCATTTTAACGTCACCTGAACATGCTTCACTGGCTCAAATTGTTAAAGGACATCTTCCTGGAGGAACGTGAAATAAAGCCTGGGCAACTCTAGCCAGTTCCTCTCTGTTTCAAGATGTTGCATTATCACCACATATTTTGCGGTTATTCTTGATAATTTAAGCAAGAATAGAGAGACAACTGGGACTCCTAAAGGCAATTAAAGACTGTTCTGAAATAATTTTTAGATAGATTGGTATAATATCTGGCATTTTTTAACAATGATTCTAGATCCAGTGTGGAAGTAAGTGGTGGGGATCCGAATAAAATATGATAAGATTGACAATGGTTGAAGCTTTGTGATCAGAACATTGAGGTTCCTCACTTTTCACTATTGTTATAAGGTTTTAGAAAAAACATTAAAAAGTTTAAAATCCAGAGCCTGGTGTGATGGCACATACCTGTAATCCCAGAGGCTTGGGAGGCTGAAGCAGGAGGATTGTTCAAAGACAGCCTTGCAAAAGCGAGGCACTAAGAAACTCTGTGAGACCCTGTCTCTAAATGAAATACAAAATAGGGCTGGAAATGTGGCTTAGTGGTCAAATGTCCCTGAGTTCAATCCCCATTACACCCCCCAAAAAAGTTTAAAATTATTTACAATTAAATGTAAAAGCATGTCAAAAACTAAATAAAATATTTCTTTCTTTGCATAAAAGATATGACAGTAACCACATATAATGATAGAAAAAACTAGAAAGATAATCCCAATGTTAGTAATTATCTCTGGATGATGACATATATCAATGATCATTAACTTCATTATACTCTTCAGTGATTTGTGACTTATTTTGTAATTTTAAATGTGCAAGAAGGAAAATGAAATTATTTTCATTGTAAATATTTGTATTTACTGTACTTACCTGTGACTGAATACTCACATCTGTATGCAAAGCACAGTACTACTTGTATCAAAAATAAACTAAAATGTATTGGAGTATTTAAGAGATAGTTTATTTAGTGGCCAGCCCACCAAATGTCTTTCTAGTGCTTGTAATTATCTCCCTTGGAAGATGTGGATAAGAGCTGCCAAATCCTCCCTGCATGGTTCAACTTTTCTCAAAACTGCATACAAACCACCCCGTTTTGTTGACAGATTCTCTCTTCAAAACTGTTAGCCAATTAACTCAGCCAGCGTTTACTTTCCTTTTCATTCCGCAATAGCTTTGGCTTGGGAAATATCTAGTCCCCTGAGGATTTCTATCTACGTTTAAGAGAAACCAATTTACATTGATTTCACAAGTTCAGGTTTTGGGAGCTGATGGTGCTTCTACATTTGGGAAATCCCATTTCATGGACTCCTAACTTTGCTGTTTTTCTGAGTAACTAAGATGCGAAGTTGAAATGGATTATCTATAGCATTTTTGGTTTTCACCTGTGAGTGGTGCTTTTCCCTCTTATATCACGTACTGAATTAAATGCATATTTTTCATACCTGGTGTTTATTTTTTCCCTTTAAGCATTCTATGATTTGATAATTTTCTCTTCGGTTCCCAATTGCAGTTACTTTCCTTTATCTTGCCTCTCTCTCTTCTACATAAATCATCAAAGCAACTCCTTCCCCCCTTTCCTCCCTCCCTCTCACCGTTACTCAAGCCCTTCCTTTCCTTCTGTCTTCCTTCCTTCCTCTTTTTGCTCCCTTCTCTCTGTTTGCTGACTCTCACCAAGATCTATCCATTTTTAAATTTTCAATTGATTTGAATCATTGAAAATAACAATGTAAGCTATTTAGATTAGCATGAAATTACTGATTAGGTCAACTGGTGGACCTCATGATAGCACTCTTTTTAGTGCTGTACTTACTCACAGGGCATCTCCCATGGTCTCATATATGAGTAACATATGACTCATCCAAGTTCATACAGGTTCCCTTAAAAACAGTGTTGCTTTTAAGGGGTGTGTTTCCACCACTTGTATGACCTACTGTTTATGTTTTGGGACAAAATGTGGCTCAACCTAATTGTATAGCATTAGGTTATATCTATATGGAATAGACCATCCTTTTATAAATGTGTATGTGTTTGCTTCAGGAAGGCTAGAAAAAATGTAGTAGCTCAGCCTCTGGAGTCAGTACACACAAAGAATCAGGAACACAAGCTGCAAATGGGCATGATTAAAAGGAACTTTCATAAGAAGGCATATTCACAGTATCTGCATCATTTCCTAATTGCTGTTAAGATAGAAGAACCTCACAGATTACTCCTTGAGCACAGCTTCAGAGTTTTCCTATGAGTATGACAGGGAGAGTAGCTGAATTTTGACTCACACATTTCATCTTCAAAGCACAGAAGTCACATCTAGCTAAAAATCTACTACATTCTCTCAATAATTCTGTTGGTTTATGAATCTCACAAACAATTTTACCAGTACTTAAAATACACAAGAGTTTTAAGACATTTGGATGGTTGGTTCGTGGTACCTGTAGGCTAGGTACTATTATTGCCTCAATTTTTGACATTAGGTACAATGGGGTTAAGTACCAAGCTGAAAGTCACACAGCTGCTGAGTGTTCAAGGTGACTTTGAAACCCAGGTGCTTTATTATCAGAGTCCAGTAAGTCATATTGGTCTCCAGAAAATAAAATTTAGAAAGAACTGCTCATAACATGTAAGTATATTGGTTTAAAATTGTTATTATCGGTGTTATTTTTATGCAATAAAGCATTAGCAGTAAAGTAAATGTCTTCATTGTCTGCAACCCTCAGACACATTTGACTCTCCCACTTCCTGGGGAGAACTAATTTTATGGGTCTGACCTGTCTGTTTCTAGTGTACTTTATACTTTTTATGAAAGTACAATAAGTACATTTCCATAAGCTATGTATAGCCTTGTTTTGAGTGCTTTTAAGGTAAAAGATGCATTTGGGGACATTTTCTTCATTTTTTTAAATCAATACTATGTTCATGTTGAAAATGTTTTCCATTCATTATCTGGTCTTAGGGCTGGAAGTTGGCATTTATATAATTATTTAAAAAATATTAAAAGCTTTGTGTAGGGGGTAAGGGGAAGAAGAACTCTGATTTAAATTGTAACTAACACAGTTAGCAATGTCAGAGAGCAAACTATTTTCCCTAGCTTTACAGAGAATCAAAAATGTTTTCAAAGCTAAGGCTAGGACTTGGTCAAAGCACCTGGACTGGTGCCTTTGCCAAGGGTGTTCTCAATCAGTGAGTAGAGCACACCAAGGCACGGAATGAGGAAGAGTACACTAGATGCCACTAATGGGTTCCGCCTGATGGACTAGTTTATGAGAGAAAGTGAGGGACACTTTAAAATGAATTTCAAGATGCTCTGAAAATATCTAATTTGGGGAAGTTTTTCAACTGGAGTCCTAATGACAAAAATGAGGTCATTCAGAAAATGCAGAGGTGACATTAATTTATAACCACAGACTAGTGAAGCCTTCCTTATATACCCAAGCTCACTCCCTTGGCTCTTGGCTAGAAGGATTTTTCTCAGACATCCAGAATAACTTATTATCATGCCTACATCCCTTGAGGATCAGTAGACATGTTAGCAAAGACTAATTTACACATCACTGGAGCCATGGGAGAACAGGGACCCTTCTTTAGAATTTGGAGGTCAGGTGGCTTGGAGACTGGGGACTCTAAGAAGAAAAAACATACCTATGTGAAGATCAATGATAGGGAATTGGTCTTTAATGCTCATAGGTCCTCTTCATAATTTCATTTTAAATCCATACCACTGATACTTAAAATGCAGAGAGTTAAATGTTTATTTTAACCTACAATATATCTCATAGTTTTCTGAAATGAATGTACTGATATTCAATAGAAGCTTTCATGTCAGAGAAGTCAATTTTCCCAATTTGGGGGCCATCCCTAGGTTGTTATGTATCTGGCATCTCCTCAACCACCTGTAAAACTTTCTAAACTTTCATTTCACAAAACCTAGGCAGTCTTTTCATACACTTAATAAAGTCAGACAAGGAGAACTTCAGGCTTTAGGGATAGAAGAATAGGGGAAAATTAAGACAGGAAAATGCATATGGAAAAAATAACACTGGGCTGTTATTCTAGTAAATGGTAACATTTGTTTTCAATATGGTTTTGAATTTGGTGTGCAAGATTGAAATTTGACTTTTCTTCTAAGTCAGTCTCAACCAGGCAGAGAATGGAAGAAGTTATTAAAGGATGCAAAGAATATCCGGAACAAAGTAGTACTCAGATATGAGCAATTTCCAAAACATTACTTAGGTTAATTTGGTTACATTTTTCTCAAGGGTAAAATAAACATAGCAATAATTGCCATAGCTTGGCATAGAATATTTTCAATAA
Organism: Marmota monax; assembly: GCF_021218885.2. Lineage (NCBI taxonomy): Eukaryota > Metazoa > Chordata > Mammalia > Rodentia > Sciuridae > Marmota > Marmota monax. The sequence goes on from NW_026695241.1 coordinate 11,924,697, forward strand.
AAAGTATTTCTTTTTTAAAAATTCTGGCATTATAGGTAATGCCTCTGATATTTTAGTTAAGCCTGGTTTTAGTTGAAGACTGAGGTTGTGTGTTCACTAATGTCTGTAAAGGAAGAAAAAGTGCCTTTGATTCAAGAGGAACAATAATTCTGATGAGAAACTCCAGATAAATTCTTCCCAATGATATTTGCTCCTTTGCCACTCTTTTAGGTGCACTTGTTTTTGATCATGACAGAGCAATACTTAGCAATGCCATATGAAAAAAAAAAATCCTTGGATACAGGGATTTCCTAAAGAAATTTGAAATCCATTTTATGAATATGTTTTAATAGTTAACCTGTCCAATCTATAAATACCTTGGGTGTGTTTAGTGATCCCTTCCCCAGACCAGGATGCAAAGCCAAGCTTAGCTGAATGACTTGGCATAAGAGCTTTGGCATTTGGCAGTTGAATTTCCAGACTTTTAGCTAACTGGCATTTTCCTCTACAGTTTACTATGGTATTTGGGGGAAAGTATATGTCAAGAAATAAACTGCCAATTTGAGTGTGCCTAATTGCACAATTAGGTGAACCATTGCAAACTTTATAGCATTACTGGATGAAAGCAATTACTTGCTGCTCTGTAAGTGCCGAGAGATGGAACAACAACAACAACAAAAAGTCTACAAAGTCAAAATGGGAGGAGAATCAAATTTGCTGTCTGAGGGATGTAGAAATGCAGCACCCCTCACAAAACTCCAAGTGCCAGAGAAGTGAGTTTATGGAGATCAAGATTTGGGGGGTATAATATCTAAGTGAAGGCCATGACTCTATCTTTAGCCAAGAATAATTGTGTGGCTCCTACATATTAAACATTAAATATTATTATAATCTTTGCAGGACATCTGCAAGATGCTTGCTGATGGTAACTAATTGTTAAATAGAAAGGGTTAATTAACTATGATTATCAATGTAGTGTGATACAAATTTCTATAATTTCTCTTATGTACTTAAAAAAATATCAACAAAGAAAATTGAAATCAATTTCATCGCTAAATATTGAGACTCTGCTGATTTTGCCAATTTTTAGTTTTCATGGTTAAGTGCATTTATTTTTCCCATATGTTTTATTGATGCATTATAATTACACACAATAGTTGTATTTGTTCTAACTTATTCATACATGCACATTATATAAAAATAGAATTTGGTCAATATTGCTAAACATCTGTCATTTATCTCATACACACACCAGCAGATATACACACATTTTCATGCAGTGGTACAGACAAAAATTTCACTGTGAATAATGATGGAAGTAGTAAAGTGAAATAATTGAGTAGAAGGAGATGTCCAACTGGTATCAGAAGACCTGGTTCAAATTTTGTTGTGTTTCTGTAGTTCCTTCACAGAGCAATGGAAGCCAGTAATGCAGGTCTTACAAAGAAATTCTCAATATACGCCTGCCTTTCTTCCCCCCTTCTCATATTCTGATAACTCCATTCCATATTCATCCTTTGGTCCTATGACTCTCTGTTTTGTGATATGCAATTAAGCATCCTAGTATATTTTACCATATCCCTCTGCACATTTGCTGTGTAGAGCAGCTCTTGACGGAAGAATGAAAGCACAAGTCCAGGCCAATTTGCCATCAAGCTCATCATCTCTACTACTCTGGAACAGCCACTGCTGTCTTTCCATGGCACTGTGAGAGCTCAAAGGATAGCCTGGAAACCAGCCTTGTGATCAGATATCAATAAGCTATTAGAAAATGTTTCAATATATTTAGGATGAGATGACCCTTCTTAGAGTGATACACAAGCCAGAAATCTGGGAATGTTTATATGATTGTTTAATTAAAGTTTGAATATTTTTTAAAATGTTGTTTAGTTAATACACAAATCATGCATATTAAATTATAACTAGAATATTTAAATCATTTTAGAAGCAGATAAAATTTTGAGCAAAATACATTCACAGTGCACATGGCAAAGATGAAATATTCATTGATTACAAATGATACCATATATCATGTCATTGCAGAAGGTCCAATGTACTAATGGTCAATAGGCAAAGAGCATAATCAGTTCATATAAATACTCTTATAACATAAAAACTTAAATATTAATGATGAAAGTAATAAGAATAAAAATTTATGTTTTCCTCCTTTAAATGTGGTAAACACTAAAATCATTAGTACTACTCATTGTTGGCAATGATAACAACTGAGCCAACTTAGAATACAAGTAAGTTCATTCACGTTTCTGGTTGATAATTTGTTCATACATACCCACCATCACACATACACAGGCAGAAAATCTACTCCCAGCAGCACATGCACAGGGCAGTCCAGAAGCATAATCATGCAAAGTTGTGTTTTATTTCACTACTGAAATGTTTAAAATACCAAAGTCTTATAAATATTTCAAATTGTAATTAGTTTGAGACAAATTATACAAAAGAATATCCACCTAGCAAAATATTATGTAGAAATATTGTTTTTGGAAAAGCAACTAAAAACTTTCCTGTTCTTATTATTTTTGTTAATTTTAGTTACACTACTTGTGGGTACAGAGTGCTAATTTATATTTGTAAACAGTATGTAATGATCATATTAGGATACTTAACATTTCCGATTTCTTCAGTTTTTTTTTAAATTCTGATTAACACATGATCGCACAAATCCATGGAATAGAGTATAACATTTCTATACATGTACAAAATATATACTGACCAAGTCAGGGTAATTAACATTTCCTTCCTCTCATTATTATTTTATGTTTGGAGGGTTCATGCTCCTCTCTTCTATGTATTCATAAAACATGATATTGTGATCTGTAGTCACCCCAATGTGCTCTAGACATATGACTTCTATGTGGTTTTGTACCCATTATCCTGTCTCCTTCTATTTCTAGCATTCATTATGATACATTCTAATAGACTTTTTTACATTCACATATGAGAGAGAAAATGTTGTATTTTATCTATGTCTGACATATTTTACTCAATAAGTGTCCTCCAGTTTCATCCGTTTGGCTACATGTGATAGATTATCATTATTTCCATTACTAAATAATACTCTGATGTATATACATATCACATTTTATTTATTCATTCATCCATTGATGGACATCTAGGTTGATCCCATAGTTTACCTATTATGAACAGTATAGCATTAAATGTGGGCATTCAGGATTCTTGATGATATGCTGATATTATCTCATTTGGTTCCCAGAACTGGGATAATTAGAATACATGGTAGAACTATTATTAAAGTTTTGAAGAACCTCCACACGATTCTCCACATTGGCTGTACTATTTTATATCTCACCAAGAGTGTGTAAGAGTTCACCTTTATCTACATCCTCATTAGCATTTTTTTTTCCTTTCTGATAATGGTCTTTTCAAATGAGGGGATAAAAATCTCACTGTAGTTTTAACTTGCATTTCCCTGGGAGCTAATGAAATCCAGCATTATTTAATAAATGTGTTAGCCATTTTAATTTCTTCTTTTGAAACGTATCTACTCATATCTTCCCAGGATAGGAGGAAAACAACAAAAAAATTATCTCGATACTTTCATCATTAAGAAGAAATTGAAATGATTAGTATGCTGATATGATTGTTGCATACTGTTTACAAATAGAAATCAGCACTCTGTACCCTTAAGTTGTTTAACTAAAATAATAATTAATAAAAATAATAAGAGGAAAGTGTTTAATTCTTTGTCCAATGCCCACATTTAATGTCCATTTTTAAACTGATTATTACTGTGTTTTGTTATTGCAATTTTGAAAAGAAAACTAATTTTAGTTTAGTTTTTAATTTTGTTCTTTTAAGATACATATGGCAGTAAAGTGTATTTGACATATAATATATAAATGGAGTATGACGTTTTCTAATTAGGAACACATTATTGTAGTTGTAAATAATATGGAGTTTTACTGGTGAAATATCCATATATGAACATAGGAAAGTTATGTCTGATTCACTGTACTGTCTTCCTATTCCTATGCCCCCTCCCTTCCCTTCATCCCCCTATGTCTAATCCTCTGACCTTCTATTCTTCCTCTCACCCCTTTGTTGTGAGTTAGCATCGGCATATCAGGGAGAATATTTGAACTTTGTTTTTTGGGGATTGGCTTATTTCACTTCTCATGACAGATTCGAGATCCATCCATTTGCCAGCAAAAGTTACTATTTTCTAAGGCTGAGTAATATTACATTGTGTATAACCACATATTTTTTATCAACTCACCTGTTGAAGGGCATCTAGGTTGTTTCCATAGCTTAGCTATTGTGAGTTGATCTGCTATAAACATTGATGTGTATAGTGCTGCTTCACTAGAGTATGCTGATTTTAAGTCCTTAGGGTATGAAACAAGGAGTAGGAAAACTGGATCAAATGGTGGTTGCATTCCAAGTTTTCTGAGGAATCTTCATACTGCTTTCCAGGGTGGTTGTACCAATTTGCCTGGTATTGAGTTTTTTAGTTCCTTATATGAATTCCTTGTCCATGATTAACTTTCAAAACTTTTTCCCATCATATCAGTTGTCTTTTCACTCTCTTGTTTCCTCTGCTGTGTAAAAGCTTCTGTGTAAAAGTTTGATATAACCCAACTTGTCTATTTTTGGTTTTGTTTTCTGTTCTTTGGGTGGCGTATCCAAAATACCGTCGCATATACAGATAACCTGAAATATTTCTCCTATATGTTCTTGTAGTAGTTTCATAGTATCTGGTATTACATTTAAATCTTTGACTAAACTGGAACAAGACATGGATGCCCTATTTCACCACTTCTCTTCAACATAGTCAGTCCTTCAAATTCTAGCCAGAGCAGTTAGGCAAAAGAAAGAAATTAAAAGGTTATGAATAGGAAAATAAGAGCTCAAACGACCCTTATTTGCTGACAAAATGATCCTATATTTAGAAGACTCAAAAAAAGTCAACCAGAAAACTTCTAGAACTCATAACAAATTTAGGAAAATACTAGGATACAAAATTAACACCCATAAATTTGTGTTCTATACACCAATGATGAATCAGCTGAAAGAGAAACCAGAAAAACTATCCTATTCACAATAGCTTAAAAAAAATAAGGGACTCAAACAAAAGAGATGAAAGACCTCTACAATGGAAACTAGAGAACACTAAAGACAGAAATTGAAGAGGACATTAGAAGATAGAAAGATCTCCCTTGTTCTTGGATAGGCAGAATTAATATTGTCAAAATGGCCATACTACCAAAAGCACTCTACAGATTTAATGCAATTCTTACTAAGTTTCCAATGACAATTTTCATAGAATAAAAGACAGGGACAAACCTACATAAATAAAGTTAATTCATCCTAGACAAAGGTGCCATAAACATACATCAGAGAAAAGATCAAACAATGGTCTTAGGGAAACCAAAAATCCAAATATAGCAGAATAAAATTAAACACATGCATCTCACCCTACACAAAACTTAACTCAAAATACATCACATACCTAAGCAATAGACCAGAAACCCTGCATCTACTAGAAAAAAAATGTAGGCCTAACAGTCCATAATGTTGGCTTAGGAATGAATTCCTCAACACGACTCCTAAAGCATAAAAAGTAAAATCAATAATTAGTAAATGAAATGGCATGAAACTAATTTAGGTTGATTTTTCTATAGGGTGGAAGATAGGATCAACTTTAAATTTTCTGCATGTGAGTATCCAGTTTTCTGGCATCATTAATTTAGGTTTTTTGTTTGTTTGTTTTCCAATATATGTTTTTTGGTACCTTTGTAAAGAATCAGTTGGTTGTAAATGCAAATGGTTATACCTGGGCACTCTGTTGAGTTCTGTTGGCCTATGTGTCTGTTTTATGCTAATACCATGCTTCTTTGATCTCTATAGTTCATGTAGAATGATATATCTAGCTTTTCTCTTTTGGCTCAAAAATGCTTCAGTTATTTGGGGTTGTTCATACTTTAGCGTGTTTTTTAGGATCATTTATCCTAGTTGTGTGAAGAAAGTCATTAGTATTTTGATGGGGACTGCATTGAATCTATAAATTGCTATGGATAGTATGGGAATTTTAACAATATTTATTTTTCCAATCTATAAAAATAAGAAGTTTTTCTATTTTTTGTGTCATTTTCAATTCCTTTCATCAGAATTTTTTATTTTCCCCTGAAGTCTTTTTCTTCCTTGGTTAAATTGTCTCATAGGTTTTGTTTTGTAGCTATTACAAACAGGACTGCTGCAGTGATTTCTTTCTTACCAATCTCATTATTATTGTAGAAAAAAGGCTATTGGTTTTGCTATACTGATTTTTTTTTGTCCTGCAACATTAGTGATATTGTGATGGGATTTGGGGGTTTTCCTACATATATAATCATATCTCCAAATAGGGATTATTTCACCTTCTCCTTCATTAATTGCATGATTTTATTTTTTCTTCTTACCTAATTGGGTGGCTCAGTCTTCCAGTACTATAATGAATGAAAAGTGTGAAAGTGCACATCCTTACCATGTGCTACATCTCAGTTTTTCCTCATTCAGTATGACACAAGCTGTGTGTTTGTCACATATAATCTTAATTATGTTGAGTCATATTTTTATATACCTAATTTTCTCAGTTTTTTAATCATGGTGGGATGTTGAATTTCATCAAATGCTTTGACTACATCTATTGAGATACTCACATAATTTTTGTTCTTCATTTTGTTTGTGTAATGTATTACATTTATATATTTGTGTACATTGAACCATCCTTGAATCCCTGAAAAAAATCTCATGTGATCATAATGGATGCTATTTTTGCATGTATCTTCACTGGAGATGTTAGATATTTAAGCTTTATCATTGTTGTTGTGTGTTTTCATTTGGTTTAACATGAGAGTTATACTGGTCTTATATAACTTATTTGAAACTATCCCCTTATTCTTATTTTTTAAATTAGTTTGAGAAGAACTAGTATTAGTTCTTATTAATGTTTAGTAAAATGTGTCAGTAAAGCCAGCTGATCCTGAGCTTTTATTTGTTGGGAGATATTTTATTACTGATTCAATCTCATGACATGCTGGGGCCTGCTCAGGCTTTGTATTCAACCAGATACTTTGAGGAGAACTATACATGAGGAAGGAGACATAAAATAATTAGAAGATGAGCTACTTGTTTTCAAGGAAGATAAAAACCTTATTGCATTTTTCCTCATGGACATGAGTTACTAGAATAAAAATGTCAGTCTTTTATAGGTATATATTAAAATTGCATCAGTAGTTTGAAGAGAAAAAGAGAGAGAGATTGAGAAAGAGAGAGTAAAGCAAAAATATGAAGAAAAACATTGCTTTGAGTGCTTGTAAAGAAGGGAGAGAGTTGATAGAGAGGCAGTACTTATCTGGTTTTGCATAGTTTTTTAAGGGAATATTACTCATAATGAAAATGGTAAGTTAAATACATAACAGAAAACTAATTCCTGATTATAGAAATATTTGTAAGAGAGCAATAGGTACCTTTAATGAGTTCAAGTTTCAAGTGCAAATTACATATTAAATAATGTGTGTCTAGGATTACAAAGACACTGTCAATATTTCAAGCCATTATCAAATACGAAAGATAAGCAAATATACCAAAATTTAATAAAGTAGTAAGAGATTAATTTTGAGCCTTTTAAACCAGTAATCTTGTTGTCAGTATCTCAAAGATTCTTGAAAGTCTCATTTAGTAGATATTTGGGGAGTAGTTGGCAAAGAAAATTGAGATGTAGAAAGGATAACAGAGACTCAGTCATCTTTCAAACCACAGTTATAAATATATCTTTTGAAAATTATGCATCTAGGAAAGCATACATGAAAGAGAAAAAAATGAAAAGGATAAGATCGTTCCCTTAACAACAGCACAGTCTGTTTGGAATAATGATATATGCTTGATAGATATATAGACATACATACTAACTATATTATAATACAAGTTAAATTGCTTGCAGAAAAAAATGTAAGAAGCATCATTTATTTTGTTAAACATTCTCTGATAGCCTTAGGGGTATGATTTGGATGTGAAGGGTCTCCCAAAAGCTTATGTTAATATGGAAATATTCAGAAGATGCATAATTGGATTGTGAGAACTGTACCTAATCAGTCCAGTCTAGTTTAAATGGATTGACTGCAAGCAGGTGGAGCATAGCTGGAGGAGGTGGGTCAGTGGGGGGCAAGTTCTAACAGGAAGACTCTTCCTTGCAGCCTCTCTGTCTTCTCTCTGTCTCTCTCTACATCCTGGAGACATGAACAGAGCTGCATTCCTCTACCATACCCTTCTTTCCTGATGTTCTACCTCACCTTGGGTCCAGAGTTACAGAATTAGACCACTATGGACTAAACCTCTGAAACCATGAGCCAAAACAAACTGTTCCCATCTTTAAGTCGGTCTCATTGGTTTTTTTCATCATAGCAATAAAGATACTAACATGCATGGTTGAAAATATATCTATATCTATACCTATATACATATACACACACTATATATATATATATATATATATGATTTGTGATATATATATATATATATATATATATATATATATATATATATATATAATTTGTGTTCCATGAATCATCACTTTCAATTTGCATTGGAATTTAGGGATATTAAATATATGAATAAATAAAAATTAACATATAGATAAATTAAACTAATATAAAATTACATTGAATTTTATAACACACAATGATTTATAAATGTCCAATGTGATCCAATAATAATGCTTATAAGTGAAGTTTTATGAAATGGAACATAAAAGGAAGGTAAGAGCAGACTGAGAGGCTTTCTCTTGTAGACTGTGATTGTGATAGAATACAATGGAAATTGAAATATTTTAGAGATGGAGTGGTTTTGAATAGCAACTAGTAGACTAGTAAACTTAGGCAAACATCATCATTGGAGCTCATCACCATCTAAAATAGAGATGGAAGAGGCAATGTTAAACATGGGAAATCACTGGGATATTTTCCAGAATAAAAGTATGACATGCTAAATAATTAGAAATGTTCAGGTAAAAACATATTTGCATGGATATATTTTTTGGAGTTGGTCATTCTTTTTATGACTATAAGGAATAGACCCCTTTAGGACATTGTTGAAAATAAAAGTCATATACAGTAGGGAGAGCTGTTTTGATTAAGATGGACCAGGTGATGGTGTCAAAGAAATAACCACTATAGCTCCATGGCCTAACACAATACAGTCACTGTGTATTTCTTACTCGCATTGCATGTCTAATCCTCCAACAGAAGTCAGAGAGAGAATCTCTGTAGGAGCTTAAGGATTTAACTTGATGACAACTCCTGTTCCATTTTAAACATAAGGCATCTAACATCCATGTGCTATGGAAAGATACAACCTGAGGATCTCCGTGGTCAAGCAGGCAAAGTATATTACTCTTACTTAGAGCTAGTGGCCAATTAGACAATGATCTGTGTCTTTTCTGTCTTGAAATCCAATGGCATTGCTGAGTCTACAAACGAGCATATGTGGAATATGACCCTTCCTAACCCAAGGAGAGCTGGCAAAGTTCAGAATAGCCCCTAGATTCACAGGGAACACAATAGATCTCTGAAGTAAGAAGTCGTGAATAAATAAATCAATCTATTAATAGTGAAAACAATAGTTATTTCTGGATCTATGAGAATAAAACAGGTAATGTGGAATGAGAAGGATGGCCAAGGAAAGAAGAGAGTGAAATGTATCTCTGGATTTACTATGGGAATAAAAACCAATGAAGGATATTAAAAGAGACAAAGATGCAAGTGGTGAGCTAAGAGAGGCCACAACCATGGAAATCAAATAAAAACAAACAAATAAAAAATTTCAAACCAGTGTAGGGGGTTCAGCAATAAGAATAAGAATAAGATTGTAAAGACAGAGAGGAGATATTTGGATTTTGCAAATACAAGTTAGAAGAAATATTAAAAAAAAAAAGTAGAACTTTCATAGGTGACATTCAGGTTTCAGACTGTGGATGACCTTGGCAATGAATATGACAATGGATATAAGTTTCATTTTCTCTTGATAATTCCAGCAAACCCCAACAATATGAACCCTCAGGTAAACATCTTCATTTCTTCTTAATTCTGTTTTTTTTTTTTCTGTATTGTTAGAATTTTAGAAGAATTTAATTCTAAGCTTACTCTCTGCTCCAAATACAATGTTAAACAACAACGGCAGCAGCACTAACAGTATTCACCTATTTATTGACAACTGTGTTTCATCATGTACTACACATTTTCTATGCTTTTTGTAACTGTCTACTCTCATCTACAATTCTGTCTTCTGGAGTTAGAACAAGGAGATATATGTATAACTATAAGCTGTGTAATGAAACAGAGTTACCATTAAAATAACCGATTTTTACAGAATTCTATAAAGAGCATAGTTATTTATTATGCAACTTGGGTCACTTTGGATAGAAAATAAAGGTTCTTTTAATAATTATTCTCAGCAAATATATAAACTAGAACTGTCTCAGGAGAATAAGAATGTTCTGTCTTATTAAATTCTTTCACTACTTTATATTTCATGTGTAAAGTACATTTAAAGTACACTGTTAGCCTTTCTTATTTCAGATAAAGAATCTGAGATCTAATAATATGCCACAAATCACACGAACAATAGGTAGAAGCCAGAATTCAAGTTTGACTTCAGTGTCCAAACTTCTTTTCCTTCTTTATGCTGCAACTCTAAATGTATTGTTCTTCTGATATTTATTTTGCTGATTTATTTTCTGAAAGACTATACAATCACACCTGTTTGAGAAAAAAGTGCAGAAAAATCCATATTCTATGAAGGACAATGATCTGTGTCTTTTCCTTCTTGAAATCCATTGGCATTACTCAGTCTACAAACGAGCATATGTGGAAATGAGAAGAGAAGGACAGGGGAGAACTGAAGGATTCTATAATGTTATATGAAGCAGGACCTAAAGTTTCCGTAAAAGAAGGTCCAAAGTATATTTAATTCACCATTGGCCAACCATACCAGTCAGTAATATGTCCTAACTGAACATGGTTAAGTAAGTAAATAAAAATCTCATATAAACAAAATTCACTTTTTTTAACACTCAATCCCATGTAAAAAGCTTTCTTTCCCGGCAAAAATCCAAACACAAAACCAAAATTGTACCAATGATATTGATTTGTTCATTTTCATTTTTAGTATCTTCATCTCTTATCGCTAAATATTTTCATGTATGAGTTAGGTGCATGCCACAGAGTCTGTCAATCTGGTTTGAGTCTATTCTCTGCTCCTTGAAACTGTCTTGCTTCAGTTCAAACTGAGGCTTTGCCTGAGCCTCAGTTCACTAATTTATAAAGGAGAACATGAAAATATCTCCTACTTTTCAGAGATATTTTGGGAAGTAAATCATTCAGTACAACATCTGACATAAAAAATAGCATTGAATAAATTTCAATATTTATATTACTATTGGCATACACATATTTATTTCACATTTTGTCCCTATACTCCTCTGCTTCAGTATAATACATTGTAATCTCTCTTTATCATGCTTGGAGCAATGTTGTGTCGAGATAGAAGAATAGAACAGGTTGAATGGTGTTGATCTGCAGATCTGTTCTGAGTTACTGTTGGATTGATTTTAAATATAGCATGGGTAGTGGTGCAGGCCTGTAATCCCAGAGGCCCAGGAGGCTGAGGCAAGAGAATCACAAATTCAAAGCAAGCCTCAGAAACTTAGTGAGGTTCTAAGCAACTCAGTGAGATCCTGTCTCAAACTAAAAATAAGAACAGCTGGGGATGTGACTCAGTGACTAAGTACCCTTGTGTTCAATACCTGGTTCAATCCCCACTCCCACTTTCACACCCCCAAAATAAACCAGTCTCTAATTTCCTGTGCCCTCTGTATTCAATGGTGCTTGTTGGAAAAAAAATATGTCAAAGATGAAGAAAATACTTATAGACCAAGACAGGAATATAGGAAATGCCACAACTTTGAACAATCCATGTTGGACATTCTCCATACAAATTACCAAATGTTTCCTGACTCAAATTAGCTAGCACATATCCCTTCCAACTTTCAGAAGTACTTAGCACTAAAAAAAATTTTGGATCTGTAATGGAAAATTTTAAAAGCCGGAATCCAATCCTGTGCGTCATTTCTGAATGGAGAACTCCTTGTAACATCCAGGAAGATGGGTCTCCGTTGGTACTGTGATAGTGAGGGTTGTCTTTTCTCTAAGGAATTGAAAAAGCCTTTACTCGACCAAGAGTGATGCACTGCGGAAGCAATTGAGGAGGTGACCTGTAAGGTATGCCACAAGCTTGTTTCTTAATAGTTTGCATCTCTTTAAGAGATAAAACTGAGACATATCTACATTGCTCTTTTAAATAAATGCTACCTTGTTTGGAAATAAGAGAAATTCATGAACAGGAAATCAATGTGGGCAGAGCAAGAACTGAGGCAGACCTTGAAGGTGGATATCATTTGGAATAGTAGCAAAGAGAAGCTGAAGTGTCCAGTTTCCTCCAGGGGTAAAGATACTTGATGACTGACAGCCTCAAAGAGCCACCGATTTCCCTGACCTCCTTTTTGTCTGTTCTGTCTTCCAGCCATCAACCAACAAAGTGCAGTTGCTCTTGACATAGAGAAGTATATATATATATATATATATCCCCACCCCCACTTTCATACATATATACATATATATGTATGTATTACATATATATGTCTGTATTACATAATATATGTATGTATTACATAACATATGTATGTATTACATATATATATATATATATATATATATATATATATATATATGTATTAGTTGAAGATGAACACAATAACTTTATTTTTTTAAAATTTTATGTGGTGCTGAGGATCAAACCCAGTGCCTTCCACATGTGAGGTGAGCACTCTGCCACTGAGCTACAACCCCAGCCCCAATATTTTTATATTTTAAAATATCTTACTTTGTCCTAAATAAAGCATGAATATAGAAATCAATGCTCCAAAAGTGTAACTTAACAAATATTAAAAGAAAAAAAATATCAGTGAGATAATTTCCATTTTACTGGTTTTCAGTTTAATTTTACTTATGCCCTACAGTTGCATTTCATTTAGGGGTCAGATTTGAGGATAAGAACATTTTCTTACAACATGAGCTAACTGCCAACCCAGGAGGAATTTGTCTGGTTAGTGGTCTTTTATGTAGTTATTTATCATCACGATTTGAGCACTTATTTTAGAGAATTAACTATTGGTATTTATCATTTTCATTTCATATTTTAAGGATATATAACTTTGCAGTTATGGGGGGGAATTATTTTAGCTTCAATAATCAAAAGAGGGAGAGGTGTACTTTTCTTGGTAGCCTGGAAAGTGTTTTTTTTTATCTGTACTCACAAGACTCATTTATCAATTTGCTATAATTATACTGAACTGGGCTATTATGCATTTTTCTATGAGTTCTTCAGAAATTCATAGAATCCATAACAATACCCCCCAGATAGGAAAGCAAGTCACGCACATTCTTCATTACATATTTGTAAAACTGCAAGTTAGCTGCTCTTATTAAGTTGCATCTATTCAATTAATATTTCACTTTATTTTCTTTCAAGAGAAATCTTGACAGAAATTAATCCCTGATGACAGATCCCCAGGACCTAGCTGATGATTTATAATGATGACAATTGCTTAGTAGACGTTAAATTGCCCATTCCTCTGGGGTCTAAAATGAACTCAGGTCTTGGCTGTCTGGATCATAATCCCATTTATAGGTGATTCAACAAACTATAGTACATAGGCTGAGTTCCATTTGCTGCCTATTTTATTAGAGAAAGTGAACTAAGAGTGTTTTTCATATTTAAGTGGTTAAAAACTAAAAAGAGTATAAGACATTCAGTGCACATTAATAAAGTGTTTTCACACACAGCATCACTCATTGATTTCTGTGCTGTTTGTGCCTTTTTTTATGCCTCAATAGCAAGTCAAGTAGTTGTCATGGAGAATATATGGCATCTGAAATTTTTACTATTTGGTCCTGTATAGAAAAATCTTGCAGACAGGGCACTGAATTTGAACTAGATTCAGAAAATGTTAAGCCTAATTCTTTATCTGTCACATGCTACATATATATCTTTTGGGACAAAAATTTAATCTGAATGAAATTCATAATTCAAAATTTTAACCCTAATTCTTTATCTGTCACATGCTACATATGTATCATTTGGGACAAAAATTTAATCTGAATGAAATTCATAATTCTCATTTATAAAATGAGATAGGAGATAGTGAATCTAAAATTTTGGGAGCCTAGTAGCAAAAGTGCATGGTAGATCATAAAACAATGTAGAGTAGAAAATAACACACATTATTAGAGACATATATCCATTTTTGCCAGGCAATAAAAAGAATGATGGTATGGTCAATGCTTTCCACATGATATGCATTTAATTTTAGAAAAAAAAAACTATTTGAGTACAATGGAAAAAATAAAGTATCTTACAGATTTCAACCAATTTTAACTCGTAAATTCATCTAGTACAAGGAAAATTGCAACTTTCTTGATCTATCTAAGGACTCTGCAATCAAATTTTTTGGAAGTAAGTGGATAGAAATGCTAGCTTCACCTTTTCACTTCAGACATGATAAAAGATATACGTGTCTAGGTAGCTAGTGTGTATGGACATTTTTTAACATGTGCACACAAAGGTACACTAGGAAAAATACCAAAGGGACCTGCTTGTCCTTCATGATTCTAAACTTTCTCTAAATAGGACAACTGTCAGTTTGGAAGTGACAAAGTTGAAAAAAAAAAAAACCACAGGAGGATTCACTTGGCAGCAGCCGGCTAAGGGCAGGGCTTTCTGTCTTTAAGTGAGCATTGAACTCTGCATGTAAGGACAATTGAAGGAAGCTCCAGGAAGCCTGGATGGGGACCCTCAGGGACCACTGGCAAGAGGCAGACAGGCGGCCCGGGCTTTCCTGCACAATGGTGGCCTTTCCGGTGACATTCCACTTTACAGAATGATGCCACTTCTGTCCGGGAGCCAAGTCCCCAGCTCAGGAGTGCCAGTCTGCTCTGAACAAAGCAAAGCACCTGGGGCATGCCTGTTTTCATAGTCTGCCTGGCTCCTTGGGTGGCTGGTGGCCAGACAGGATTTGGATAACAATGGAAATAGGAGGAGAATGCTCCTTGGTTGGCTCTAAACTTAAGGCAAAATTGGAAGATGATGGTCTCATCCGTGGGTCAGAAGTGACCCCTAGTGGGGTCTGCAGCTTTCTTCTTTCTGGTGAAAATAAGCTCTAACTTAATATATATCTCAGGTATTGTTTGATGAAGGCAGGGGGGAGAAAAGCAAATGAAGAAAAGTAAATATAAAAATCAAAGTAAAAGAAGGAAAAAGAAAGAAAACATTGAAAGATAAGGAGAAAGGACACATGAGAGAAGGAAAACAAGCAAACAAAAAAACCAAACTATCTAAGAGGTGAAGGTTACGAAAATCTGTATGGTCTGTCTGAGAATTTATTTGACTTGGTGAAATAGACATTGACTACATACTGAAATAAATAGGATCATATCAATCTCTAGTTTTAAATTCCCATAGAAATTGTCCTTAGTCTTAACAAAAGGACCCATACTCCACTATGAAGCCTGCAGGATCTTCTCTGGGCCAGAAAATCAACCTTTTCCAGCCCCATTTGAACTTGTCTCCCCCTGGTTTTCTAGTGATGTTTATTGTCTTACTGTTTTTTGGAACACATACTTTTCTTACTTGGGACTGGGGCCATGGCTCAGTGGTAGTGTGCTTGTTTAGCACACGTGATGCATTAGGTTCAATCCTCAGCACCACATAAAAATAAATAAATAAAATAAATGTCCATCTATAAATAAAAAATGTTTTTTTTTTTTTTTTAAAGCTGTCTTGCTGTCTTAAGCTCTTAGCATTCACTGTTCCTCAGCCTAGGATGGCTAGGCCCCATGGCTAAGCCACCCTTGGCGTTTTTTTCTCAGCATCAATATCACCAACCTTGAGAGTGTTTCACCATCCAACTGAGTTGAAGAATTTACCCTGGGTCATCATCATCACTGCAACCTATTATACTCCTGTCATGTAATTTATTTATCTGATCATCTCATGTGGATAAGTCTGGTTTTATTTGTACTATTGTCTATAACAACTATGAAAAAAGTAAAAAAAAAAAAAAACCTCTGCATATCAACTCCTAGAAACATGCTTACCATAAAGCAAGCATTCAGTCTTCATTTGTTGAGTGAATGGATGAGTAAATGCTTGGAAATACTTGCTATCGTAGACATTTTTGAAGTTGGAGTGGACTTATATCACTTCTATTTACATGTTCATATGCATATGTGTATATATCTGCTGAAGAAACTAAAGCCCCTAGATGTTCAGAAACTTATACAAGGTTATATGTTATCTGTTATCTGTGGAAAAGATTGGTAGAACCATAGCACTGCACTCTATTAACCTATTATATCTATCTATCTATTAATCTGGTCCAGATTGAATGCTGAGTTTCTCATTCCAAAAGTGAAACTGACTAAATGGTTCTTTATAAAAACAAGCATGAGGCTCTGTATAAACTTGAAGACAGGTAACATTGTAATTTGTATCCTTTCTATAGATACAATATGAAAAAAGAGTATGTTTGACCAAATAGAGTATTAGTTATATTTAATTCCAGACAGGATTTGTTGAATGCAGATGGCAGAATATTGTTGGTGTCATGATTCTGACACTATCAAGTTCCCAGAAGAGGCCACCACTAATATCAGCAGATCTGGGCAGATGAAAAGGCAGCATTTTGTCCTGATATTCTGTTGTCTTAGACTACATTATAGATAGGTGAAATAATGACTTTTGTTACAAGAGTGGAAATGAAATATCCAATGACTGGATTTCCCACTCACATGGCAGCTGCCCAGGTATAAGAAATTGATTTATTCTTTTAAAATATGTAGAGAAATGTCTAATACTAATTTAAAAGCAGAATCTGTGTCAGCAAATGTGCCCAATTTTTAGGGCTGCCAATAACAATGTACCACAAACTGAGTGGCTTAGAACACCAGAAATGCATTGTATCAGTTCTGGAAACTGGAAATCTGAGATAAAGACATTGTCCTGGTCGATTTCTTCTGAGAACTATAAGGAAGATTCTGATCCATGCTCTCCCCTAGCTTCTGGTCATGTGCCAGTAACAATGGTATCACTTGGCTTCTATTTATAGAAGCATCACCATAGGCACCTGTATGCATATGTCACATCTGCATGGGTCCATCTCTGAATCTCTTCAGTCATACTGAATTAGGACCTACACTAATGAGCTCACCTTAGCTTAAAAATAATTGCATCTTAAATATTCCTCTTTCCAAAACATTACATTCTGGTGTACCAGGGCTTATAATTTTGACGTGTATTTTTGGCAGAGATGACAGTGATGTTGATTTCAACCAGTCAAAGGACCAACTACCAAAGAAAGGCAATCTAATTATAAAGTAGCATTTATTGGAGGAAGGTTAGGTTTAGAGACCACTCCCTGAATCAATCATTTATTTAAACTCCTACAACTTTTTTATTACACAAAATTGCCTTTATACTGCAGATACAATCTAGTAATATAGTCACATGATGTTTTTGAACTTCTATTCTTACCATATACTGTGCTTAGGTCTTAGAATTAATGTTCAAAAATAATTTATTTTCTTGTAGGGGATAGAGTATTGCCCAACTTTTTGCTTCCAACTAAATATATAAAATCAATCAATATTCTTGGGACTGTGATTACAATATGAACAATGGGGTCTCAGAGCGAAAGATACTGGGAAGACTTCAGCATATGGCCATACATGAGATGAATACCTGAGTAATAAATCAGCTGTGATGGTCCTTTTGAAATTACTTTGACCCATCCAGACATACCTTTTTAGTTATCTCCGAAAACAATCTATCAACTATGAAGTGTTTGGAGTTTTATCTTATCACAGAGTAGCTTTAGGAATGTCCTTGTACTTCAAAACCATGCATTGCATCTGTGTAGCTCTGTGTGCCTGGAGCTCCCAGTGCACACCTTCCCAAGGCTGCTGCTGGCTGGGTTTTGTTGTATTTCTATTCCTCTTCATCTCCTGTTTACTAAAAGCCTTTTCAATTCTTAATGTGCATTTATATCTAAGATCTCCTTCCCTCCAGTGGAGGTAGCCGAATGTAATCCTGCAGGGAGACTGTTTGTTAAAGTTTAACCTGTATCACAAACATGTTTTATCTGGTCGAGTGCATGCTGTAGAGTCCAGGAAGCTCTAAGCCATTTGTCTCTGTAGGCTTCTCAGAGTATTGAAGTAATAAGCCATCACTGGGTCACAAAACAACAAAGAACACACCTCCAAGGGATTTGTAGATGTGTTTCAAAACCCTCAAGGTGCAAGCAAGAGTGCTCTACTTATAGGAGATAACACTAGAAGCCCTATAGAAGTCTTTATGCCTAGAGTGAATGTTAGGATTGGGTAGGCATGAAAAATTGCTTACCTTGAACTCCTTGAATTACACAGAGGTAAATATGTTAATAAAGAAAACCACTTGCCTGGGACAGGAAATCCTAATGCTGCCATTCTGCTGGCACATGAGGCCAGTCAGTTTATATCATTTAATATATGAATTGGAAAGACTGACTAGATTGGTTTCCAAAAATTCCTATTGCCAGTAACCACATATATCATTCCCCTGCTTGCCCAATAGATATCAAGGATGGAAATTTATTTTTACTCACTTATGAGTCACATATTTCAGTTTTATTTTTATAAAAATCAGAGAGCTACAAGTTAGATACTACTGAGCACAAAATTATTAGCATAAAGAGCGTTACATTGTGGAATCCTAAAAATTTCAGGCAAAAGTAATGAAATTTTGTTATCTTATTTGAAATTCTGCAAAGTTTTACAGGCCACCATAGTTTCCAGATAAGGATCCTTGGGAATAGAACAGGCCTATGATGTTTTCAATAGAGCTCAAACATTTTGGTCATTTACAAACTTCCTGTCATGGCAGTGAGAGGCAAAATATATGTAGATTATTGCCTTGAGAAATGGATCATGTATAGCTCCCATCATAAGTATCTTGAATAATGACATTATTTGGACCTTTTTATTACTCAGAACTAGAATTATATCAGAGTAATTAGGACATCACCTTTCAGGTACAACTGAAAAAAAAATATGGCAAAACCACTGAGTACCCAACACTACTTAGAATAGTACAGAAAATTAAGGATTCCCATTTGCAATGACCATTAGTATATTTCTAATGTATGATCATTTATATAACAAATATTTTTTTTTCACGGCACATTAATTACTTCTAAAGCTAAAAAAAAAACAATTATTAAACATAATTATGGGCCAGACTGTGCAATAAAACCAGAAATAAAGGAGTTCTTGTTCTTCTTTCAGGATGTTTAAATTTAAAAAAAAAAATTGTAAATCAGCCAAATGGTAAGGCATTGAGAAATTTAAAAGAAAAATCAGATGAGGAAAAGAAAAGTTTGGAGTTCCTAATGAAGAATACCTGTGATGAAGAGTAGAATAAGAATGGTCTGGAGGGAAAGGAACAGAGAAACATGTAGAGAATATGAAGATAAAAACATAGAGGGAGGAGGTGACAGGACACAGTCTAGAAGCAAGGATGGATTGTTGCAGCAAGTCTAGAAAACACTTCTGCATTATTTTCACAATCACTGACATTCCACATTATAGTCCTCTCTCAGTAGGGGTGTTTGTTCCAGGTCTTCATGAACACCAAAATTTTCAGGCATTCACTCAATTCCCTTAAATAAAGTGGGGTAGTATTTGCATATAATCTACTCTCATCCTCTCATCTACTCTAAATCATCTCTAGATTACTTATAAAATTCAACACAACTTAAATGCTATGTAAGCAGTTGTTGTAAAAAAAAAAATCTGTGCATGCTTAGTACAAAAGCAGTTTTTAAAATAGTTTTGATCCATGGTTGTTTGAATCTGTGGATGCAGAACCCGTGGATACTACAAGCCAACTGTACTTCTGAAAGTATTTAAATATTACCCTACTCTCTTGTTCTGAGTTGTGACTGTCCCCTGAGAAGCAGCACAGTGCAGGTACTGTCAATCTACCAGCTGTTGGGAGCACTCACTGCCAAGACAGTGGTTCAATTAAGGAAATAAATTCAGGTGTTTCATGAAATAAACATTCTTTCACTATGATTCCTGCAATGCACATTCATCATGGAGTAGTGTCCCCTGGAACTTTTATCTACCTTACAGATTCAACCACAGCATCTTGATGTTTATGTTATAAATCTAACGAAGGCAAGCAACAAAATGCCTCATTTTCTCCTCCACTGGATATATTTGGAATTAACTAGGAATCCAGATAATGAAGAGGCAGCATAGTTTTCTGAGGGGAAAGAGAGTTTGGGATGGAAGTGAGACTATGTTTGCTTTAACCTGTCTCTGCCTGCAGATGGTTCCTACAGGATTTTTTTTTAAAGCAAGGTAGTATCCTCAGTCTCTCTTTTGAAAAGTAAAAAGATTGAAGTTTGACTTTTAAGAACACATGCACCTATATCATTTTGATTCTGGATGCTGAAAATTCTCGTATTTAGCTGATAAATATTCCCAAGCCTTTACAAGGAATTTCCTGTTCATGGAAGTATGCAAGGAATTATAACAAGACAGTCAGATTACAGTATATTTTCAAATCCTTGCTTCCCTGTGCACTAGGACTTTATCCACACTGACAGAATCATCAATGTATGTACCTATAGGTTGACATAGAGGGCACACTGATTAATTTCAGCAGATCAAGAATCATTATAATGCACAGGATATATGTTCAAAGGTATAAGATTTTGGAAAGGGAAAATGTTCCCTGAAATGATGTGATGGGACAAGGTTGCAAATGAGGAAGTTCTTCTTTATTGTGTATTCACTGAGAGAAAGGACATGAAAGGGTGCACTTTCAGGAATTGCTTTCTGGACGACAGGAGATTGTCTCAGGAGTGTGTGGCTCTTAGGTGTGAACATAGAACACTTGAGTGAAGTCAGGACTTCCCAACGAGAGGCCTTGCATAAATAAGTTAAGGGGGGATAGTAATGGTTTGTCACAAACTTTTTGCATTGTGTATTGGAATTGAGGAGATAGTTACAGTTTTCAGATGACCCCTGCATGGTTTTTCACATCATATTTCAAGGTGACCTGGATAAATGGATTATTTTTAACATTTAGCACAGGCAGGTTTCAACATAATATCCCTTTTATAATAAATAAGTTAAGGAAGTAATAAAAATTAAAAATAGACGAATACAAATAAGAAAGAAAAAAATTCTAAGCAATTCTCTATATGAAATCACCAAAACTCTATGAGAAATAATCCCCAAATGGAAAGTAGAAAAGCTGAACATTTAATGCGGTGGTACATGACCTGTAGTGACTATGAAGTCTGCTTGTTTGATATATAGAAGATGTGGTACTGCATGTTCACATGTGTGTACTTACGTAATTAAATATGCATATACATGTACCTATAGTTATTATGCACAATCTATACTACAGTCCTACAGATTTAACAATGAATTAAATGTTCTAGTAAGAAAAAGGTGTCTTGAAAAAAATTTGAAAGAGTCATAACAACTTCAGGGACATTTTCATGATTAAAAGGAAAAAGAAAGAAATGCATTCCTTGGGATATGCTTCTTTCTGGTAAGTTCAAATTGTTAAAAAGTTTATGAATGTAAGCAAAGGGGCAAGTCAACGTGGGAAATGGACTAGGGTAAAATACGATCGAACTGAAGTAAAAGGAAGATTTCTAACAGAGGAGTGTTAAGCATTAAAATCACTTATTCACACAAATTATACTCTTCTCTTGTAGGGACTGGGGCTACAGCATTGACTGCTTCATCTGCTCAGATCTCTACCTTCCTTGAACAGGAGCAGGCCCTTCATTTTGAGAAACTTCTCCTAATTCCATCTATGTGAAAGTGGAGGGGGTGTTCGCCCAAATACAACTTCCATGCGTCTGTGTGGATTTCTGAGTGAAGATGGTTGAATCCAAATTCATTTCAAGGATTTTTTTAGTTGAAGAGATGAGGCAGAGACCTTCTCTATTGGTGACCACCAAACACATGAACATCAAAGTTTCTGGTGGAGGGATCATGCATATGTTTTTGAAGCCAGTGTCCAAGGCAGCCCATACTCAGCGGCGTGCACACAACAAAGGGGTTTCTATATTTATTTGTTAATCACTGCCTTAACTGTCCTCTGCCTGATACACATCCTTCTCCCTTTTGCAACATTTTGGGCAGACTGTAATCCAGGGTCCTTCTGTCAATTTCCAGGAAACTCTGCTTCACTCTACGGGAGAAGATGTTCTTCCTATTCACTGTGCTCCTCTCCTTGCTTCAGATTACATTAGATCCATAGCCTTTTCTTTCCTACACCCTCCAGTTTTAGAGCAAGCAGTAAAGGATTAAAGCAAAAGATACATGCTTCTTTCTTTAATTGGTGCCTTTGTCATCTCCTGTCAGCAGGTAACACCTTTTCTCCACAGAGCATTCTTATGGAGCATATGTGTGAGTTATGTTGAGACCTCTACACAGTACAGTGCTTTGAAGTGTGAGAATTTTCTTTTTTTTTTTTCTATGCCCATAGCCTCTTTCCACAGATCAGGCAGGATTCCCAGGTGAGATACCAGAAACTTTGCTCCAGCATTTTTTTTTTTTTAAGAGACAGAAGGTTCACATACTGCGTGGGGGGATGGGTAGGTCACCTCAATCCTTATTTCCTCCATGCACCACAGGCCGCTCTAGCCAGGTTCTGGCCTTCTGTGATCTCCTGATGCCCAAAGAAGCCACTTCACTCATTTATATACTGCACTGCTGGGCACCCATCAGTTTCCCCTAAGGACTCTTTCTCTGAGCTCAGGGGTAGTAGCACTAGGTAAGCTCAGGGGTAGTAACACTAGACTTCTAAATTCAGCACACATGCAGTTGCAGACAAATTCCAATCCCACAGTTATAATCCTTCCACTTATTAAAATCCACTGGAATATGTGAGGTGACTTTCAGCTTTGGGCCTTTAGCAAAAACAATCTGTGAAAATAAAAAGATTTCCATCTGTGAGAGAGAGATTGAAGCCAAGCCATAGAGAAACGCAGGATAGGATAAAGAGTAGATTCCTAAATGTATTTATTTCTCTTTTTCTCTGTCTCAGAATTCCCACGGTGTAGCCACAGGAGGTGGTGAGTGTGCTTGGCTGCTTAAGGAAGTGCGCATCTTCCAAAAACCATCTAGTGTAAGGGTAATGTCTATCCATAGTAAAGACAAGTGCAGTTAAACATTAGAACTAATGAAAGGGGCCTAGGGGAGGGGGATCCTGAGACATTGCAGGCATAAACAGATATTTGAGACCATAATTTCAAGTAAAGAAATAGGGAATAGTATCTTTTAAAAGCCCTTTCATTCTTTCATATGAAATCCTCAAAAGATATTCCTACTTAGGAAATTCATATTTAAGACAAACTGAGTGTTTTGTCCATTTTAAAGATTAAAAATATAAATGTCTTTTATATGAATAGTTGAAGATATAATCTCTGAGATTGTCACTAGTTTCAAAACATACAAAGACATAAAATGCATCCACTTGGAAGTGTTTTTATTGTAGGTTATTGAAAACATCATCGGGTAGAATATACTTCAATATTTATAAAGCTCTCCAGGTGGTTAATTATCTAGTCTGGCCTTGGAAGTCTCCAGAGATCATGCTCCTGCTGCCTTTTGTTTCATTAATATACCTAAAAGTTTTCATTCACATGGGCAGTAGAGGAGATGGAGCAGGAAACAAGAAGGAAAAATATTTTTTTCTCCTTAAAATATGAAACATCATTTTGTTCTAATAAATACAGATAGTATTTTGAAAGCCTGACCCCATTACATTTTGCTTAGTTTCACACATTTCCCAAATTCCAAGCTGTAGCATAAGAGTCTCAACAGAGCTGCATGCTAGCTTGTGAATGCAAAAGTCACATCAAATTTTGAAGCACTCACATGATGAAGGTGCTGATGTGTTTTTATCCCTAAAATATTTATTCAAATTTAAATCTAGTGAATAAATAGATGGATGGCAAAGGTTTCAAAAGGAAAAAGAAACATAGCATGCAGTTCTAAGTCAAATGATCACATATTATATGTGACCCTCTTTGAGTATATGTTGATGTCTGCAGCCTCTAACCTCCTCTGATGGTGTAGGTGGTCACTTGATTTCTCCATGGTATTATCTTTGGGTTTGATTTCATAAACAAGACTGCTCATCTAGAGTAGTAGTAACCCCTATGCTCCTTCCTTTCAATCCATTCTTGCTTCTACAGATACACAGATAGGGATTTATTAGATTGAAAACCCCAATCTATGAATAAGCAAAGTAATTATTTTGAAGAAGACTATATTTCTTACAACTAAAATTTGTGCTCCAAATATTTTTCTTCACAAAAACGATTTGATTTTGTTCCTTGCTTCTGATTCTCATTATATTGGTAAAGAAACATGTTTAAGGTTTAACTTGAAATTAACAGATGAGGACCTCACTACTAATAATGTGAGTAGAATTACAGCTTGAATGAATCTCATATCTGGTCCAAAATGAAACTAAAACTTAAAAAAAAAAACATAGGATTTTTTTAAAAATCCCCTTACTTTCTTTCATTAAAACATTAAATCTAACCACATAAAAGTGTTCTCAAGGGTGATGGAGGAGTTAGGACACAGAGGGCATGTCTGGTCCTATGAAGGATGGGAAGTTAAAGTAAATAAAAGTGTAGAAATTGAGGGCTTAAAAGCTTTCTCATGGAAATGCAAGGTGGCCTGTGCTCTGGGTCACAAAGCTTTCTTTAATGGATCTTTTGGTTAGCAATACAAGGAATGCATTGTTACTGGAACATATTCCTAGTTACAAAAAAATAACTGAGAATAGGAAAATAAATTGACTCTTATTTATTCTCCAATCAAAGAATGTTAATGGTGGAAAGGTCTTTTACATCACCAAGTTGAACATATTTCCTCAACAAAGGTTAAAAACAAATCCAATTGCTGGGGAACTTATTGTGTGAGACTACAGAACTAGCTGTCTCTATTTAATTTATGATATCACAATTCCTTCAGATGGGCTGTGTCATACCAAGTGCAGCACAGTGACCATGAATTCACAATATCCAAAGACGAGCAGTGCAGGAATTTTGAAACTTAGACTGATAGGAATTGATTCACTCTTTCAATTATTTGCTAACTCTTTTCCAAATTTCCAGGGAAACCTAGAGGTTGTTGACCACATTATTATTGATTTACCTGTCAATGCAAATGATACGACAAAAAAAACAAAAACAAAAACAAATTCTTAACTTTTATGAATCAATTGAGATAATTCAAAATAACCAATTTGGATTCTTTGTCTTCATCTGTCCTACCTTTTCTTTTGTGCTACAATTCCCATCCCAAATCCATTATTCTGGTTGGGCAAGGAACACTGGAAGAAGTGTGATGGCACTGAGGTACCTGAACTTGAACATTAAAGCTCAGGAAAAGTGAGGATAGTCCCCACTTGGGAATGTTGAGTCCTATGTGTGACAATGAGGACATCTATCTGGATGGGCAACCTGGCATAGAACAGGATGAAGACAGTGTTCATGTATGTATATGGGTAGCAGCAGTACTGACCTGTCCCAAGTGGGGAAAGAAGCATGTCCTCGCACAGGGTGTTCTGAAGGGTTGTTGGTACCCAACTGGATGAGAGAAATGTCCCTGTTGGGTATGTGAGGTAAGGCAAAAAAAAAAAAATGCTGATTTTAAATGAGTTGGATTGCAACTGAAGATGTGAGTATAAACATAATTTTCATATAAACAAAGAGGTATATAAATCAATATTGACATAAAGCTACATCAGTGTCTTTTTACATATATTTCATACATTTATCTCTTAATTTCCTGAGGCTGCTATAACAAATTAACAGGGACTCAGTAACTTAAAGAACAAAAATTTATTTCCCAAAGTTCTGGAAGCAGGGAAGTCCCAACCAAGGTGCTAATTAATTCAGTTCTTGTTGAGAGCTTTCTTTCTAATTTTCAGATGGATACCCTTTTGCTATATTCTTTGATGAAAAGAGACAGAGAATGAGCTTCTTCTGTCTCTTGACAATGACACTAATGATTGTAGCTTTCTGTTAATGTATAAAGAGAAAAGATTTGTCTTGGCTCAGAGTTTTGAGTAAAGGATTGCTTGACTCCATGACTAGTGAGCCACTGAACAGGCAAAACATCATGGCAACATATGGCAAAAAAAATAATAATAAGTTCACTTCATGGCTGGAAAACCAAAAGAGGAAAAGAGGCAGGTCCCACAAGCCCTTTGGAGGGCATATCCACAATGACCTAAGGGATTCTTGCCAGGCCCCATCTGTTGAAGTTTCCACCACTTCCCAGTAACATCACCATGGGGAACAGGTCTTACACACAAAGCTATGGGGGTCACCTAAGATCCAAAGTGTAGCAAGGCTCCCCTCTCACATAGATCTCACATCTTTACCCCACCACCGGGGGATTAGTACTCCAACATGAGAATTTGGTGGGGACGAAAACAATCATTCAGTCCTAGATACATGCACACACACACACACACACAAAGAGACACACAAACAGACACACTTCATGCACTTCCCTCTCACCAAGGAGAGGGGCTGGAAGCAGCGATGCTCTCAAGGTAGTGAGCACACTCATGCCAAGATCTTGGCTTTTTCATATTATCATCACCTATGAGGAAGAGCCACATCTCCTTGTAGCAATGGACAAGTCCCTGGGTGGTCATGGTTAAAGTACAAAATGAGTGTAAAACATGTCAGAATTTAAGAAGTGCTCAAAGAAAGGTTATGTCTTTGTTCAAAGGATACGTAAGCCATCTTAAAATGACTCCTACTGCTAAGCCTTGGGATAGTTTAAGCAAAAAAATTCACAGTAACAGATTATAACCTATTAAATAAACAGAAATACATTAAATAAATAAATAATGTACCTTGAAGATTGGAATACTATCTACATAGTCTCAAATTACCTCTCAACAAATATAAATTAAAAAGAGAAAAAAAGTGACTTTTCAATGGATGCTTCTGGCAGATAGCCCCTTAATCAAATAATAATGGTAACATCATCAGGAAAGGGACAGGTCATTGGTGTCTGCTACCTGATAGGATGCCCTGAGAAGAGCCAACTGTCACTTCAAACATAATCCTTTAATGTCACTTCAAAGATAAGCTATATAATCAAAGACAGCTTCTGCTCAAACAATAGGCAAACTTAAAATGAAGGACATTTATCAAGAGAGCTGGTCTATGACCATAAAAAATCCAGATTGGAGAAAAAATAAGAACCTCAGAACTAGAATTCCTAATTGAGGGAGACTAAAAAGATGTGATGATTAAATGCAGCATGTGACTCTGAACTAGATCCTTTAGCTATAAAGGCCATTAGTAAAACATGAATGAGTGAGTTCTGAGGATGAGGATGGATGAGGTGGTGATGTATCAGTTGAGTCCTCCAAAGAAATGGAACTAAAGGGGTGGAGGGAGTGAGGGAAGGAGGGAGGGAGAGAGAGAGAGAGAGAGAGAGAGAGAGAGAGAGAGAGAGAGAGAGAAAGTGTTGTCTGGAGCTGCAAGTCTGAAATGGTTTCTATGTTACTATTTAGGGACAAATTCCAATGAACTTCAGTTTTGCTCTGAAGGCTTTTCAGCTGATTGGATGAAAACCATTCAATGGTCCATGCTAACTTCCTTCACATAAAATCAATTGATAGTAACAACCACATCTAGAAAATAACCTTCCTCCACCAGTGTTTGACCAAACAACTGGACATTATAGCTTAGCCAAGATGACACACACAATGAACCATGGCATGAACTGGTACTGATCTGATTTGGATGGAAACTGTGGGATTATACAGAAGAGCACTTGTTTGGAAACACATATCAAAATATTTGAAAGTGCTGGAGCATCATTACCAGCATCTCATGCTTACACAATTTGAGGTGGGGAGAGATGATTTTGTGTTGTGCTTCTCTGTCTTCTGAAAGTGTGCTATTGTTTCAAATTTTTAAGATAAAATTATCAGTTTTGTGTGTTTGTGTGTTTTTCATGTATTTGTTCTATTGCAAGTGTTAAAGTACTATGTTGAGAAATATTACATACTTTTTCGAGGTTATGTTCTGTCATCGAGTCAGTTTAAGATTGTGCTCATTCTGAGCACTAAGATTGTAAAATCTGTTGAGTTGGGTTCCATAGATCCAAGCTACTTAACTCTATTATTTAATATAAACATAACCAGAGGATTATTTTAGAAGAATTAATTTTTTTTACTGGAGCATGCATTACCAGAAACTGGTGCCGCAATAGCCCCAGATTGCAGGGGATATGTGGCAAGACACCAGAGGGTACCTCACCTTGTTAGACTATGAGTTTTCTTACACATACCTAAGATAATATTTAGTTTATAAAATAATCTTAATAAAAATTAACAATAATAAGTAATAATAAAGTATGATAATAAAAAATAGTTTAAAATAAACAATTATAACAACATACTGCAATAGAAGTCAATGAATGTGCTTTCTTTCTCTCTCGAAGCATCTCTCTGACCTGTGCTTAGGTGGACATGAGATGCGGTGAAGGATGGGCACTCTAATGTAGTATTAGGTAACTAAATAAGGGTTTCTTGAACACAAGCACTGTGACAATCAATCTGATAAAAAGACAGCTACTGAGTGACCAGTGGATGGGTTGCATATGCACTCTAGATGAACTGCAGAAACACATGGTTCACAGTCTAGGAGAGAGGGAATGGATGGCATATGATTTCATCATGCCAATCAGAGGGATGCACAATTTAAATCTATAGCTTTATCTGTGCTAATTTTTGGAGTTTTCATCTTAACATTTTCCAATGATGGTTTATTACAGGTGATAAAATCTGTGGATAAGGAAGGACTACTGTACTTGGAAAGAAGAAAATTCTAGAGGCCACGGAAAAACAATGCTGACTTTTTTCTATGTGACTGGTTCTTGTCTCACATGAATGAGATAACAAGTAGATCCATAGCTTATTTGCTCATTCTCATAGAGTATAAATATTTTCCATTTAATTTAGTCTCCAAATAGCCTTGATTCTCCAGTTAATAGGTTTATTTACACACACATACACACAAAAAAAAATTCTGAACCTCATTGAGAATAACTATTCTGTATTAGTCAGCTTTCTGTCAGTGTAACATCTGAGATAATTAACTGAGAAAGAAAAAGTTTTATTATGGTTTATGGTTTTGAGAAGTAAATACAAGATTAGATGGACTTATTGTGTTGGGCCTGTGATGCGGATGGCAGATGACAGTGACAGGGAGAGCGTGGTGGAGCAAACTTTTCATCTCAGATCTGTGAAGCAAAAGGGAGAAATTAAAAGACCAGTGCCACCCAATTATCTTAAAGGACATGCACCATATGACCTAATGACTTCCCACTAAGCCCCAGGTGCTAATCACCACTTCCCAAGAGCACTACCCTGGGGACCAAGCTTCTAATGTATGTGCCTTTGGGAAACATTCAAGATTTAAATTATAGCACATTCATTTTCCTTTTCTCTGCTCTCCATCTTGACCTTTCCAACTCATGCTGGTGTATGTAGGAAGGCCACAGCAGAAAAGGTGAGCTTAATTTCTTAAAACTGCCTCTTCTCTGCTGAGTGTGCTGCATGGGTCAGCCTCTCACTTGGGTGATTGCTAAGCTGTGATGTGGGTCTCAATCCACTGTGTCCCCAAACTCTAGAGGGCACAATCCAGCTCACAATTGCTTCCTTAGATTTGAAGTAAGGAGTGGGAGTATCTCCCCACTCTCATGGCAGAGGGGTGATGAAAATTCCATGATACTCTTCTCCTTTGGTGAGGATATTCTCTCACCAAACTCAGTCTCCCAGACACTTTAATCAGGCACTTCTATGTCATTGAGTGGGTAAATGTCAAATATTTTAAAAAGGAATTTTAAGCTCCCTTGGGAGAGTCAGTAATTGCTGCTTTTTGCACATTATTCCAGTTCTCCAACTCTCCTATGTGGTTCTGCCCTCTCTGACCTTGCCACACAGGTGGTAGAATTGTCCTCACGGCTCTCCTTTCAGTTGATAGATTTGTATAAGTATTTATGACTCAAAAGTTATGAGTAGAAGGGACAAGTGTCATATGTAAGAAGGAGCAGATGAAAAGTGTACCAGAGTCCTTGGTCCCTCTGAGATAACAACTGAGGGTGTTCTAGATATAGCTTTGGCCAGGTCTCAGAAATACAGATGTTGAAGGAGAAGCCCAGCCAATCCTTAGTACCATCTGACTTGAGCAAGTTAGTCCTTGGTGGTAGAGCTGCTGGGAGGCTGGATCACTATTTACTACAGCAGAACCTTAAGTAACACTAATTAATAATGTCTATAAATACAGCAAAGGACCCACCTTTGGAATCTGAAAGCACTTGAACTGATTTATTCTTTGCAAATTTTTTCTATGGCTTTTGAGTCCTCTGCTAAAACCGGGGTGGAGTCCCATTTAACATTCTGCAAATCCTTAGAATTGTGGTTGACAGTACAAACTTTGAAAGAGTTTCTGGATTCCAATCCTTAGAAAACTGTTTAGTGGCTCTGTGTTCTTGGGCAAAGTATTTGTTCACCGTACCTTAGTTTCCCTATTTGCAAAATGTGGATAATATGAGTTCTTATCCCATAGTCTTTTGTGAGGATGATTATAATTAATAATATTTTGACAGACTTTGTTTAATGCCTGCCACTTAGTAAGTTCTATATGTGTTTATTAATAAGTGCACTATAATTTTTGACTTCCACCACTGGCCAAGTGTAGCTGAAAGGTCTCCAGGTTGCTTTGCTTTCCTGATCAGCTCACGGCTTTGCTGAGGTGCTAAAGTGTGCCCCATGCCAGTCTATGCTGCAAGACCATGTTCTTGAGTCAGGGCATTTGTCACCACTTGCTGAAGATTTTTAATTTCCTGATGCAACACTTGCTCACAGTTCCAACTTGAAACACCCCTCAGTTCCTGTCAAGTTAATTCTATAGTTCTTATAGTTCTTGCTACTGCAAGTTTTATTTAGATAGATTTGTACAATCCAAAGGTGTATAGTAAGCTTACTTCTTGCATGCTCTGTAAAATACTAGAGGCAGTTACTTTATAATAAGAGTTGAATACAGTTTTAAATTTGTGTCATGTCTATGATCCACCTTCACTTTTACTATACAAGGTGATAAATTGCCCTGGAATTTGGGAGGAGGAGGTGATATAGAACAACTTTCTGAATTGTTGTGACAATCTGAATGAAGCATTCTTACTTCACTTTATTGAAATTATTGCTGTATTTAAACATCAACTCTCTATGCAGTGCTATGGAGCATATTGTTTTGTCACATCTACCTGTCACATCTACCTTGTATTATTGCCATTTAACTATTTCCTGGCTAATATTAAATAGGGAAGGTGGGTCCGGCTCTAAGATTCTGGAGTCAGATTATTGGAAATGGCAGGGAATGAACTGTCTGGAAAATGTATAATTCTTGTCTTCTGTATAGTACTTTTATTTTTGATAAAGTATATTATTTGTCATTTTTATGCATTCCACAGTCCCATTTCTACTATAATGACTCTCGGAACCTCATAATTAGAATATTATACTTGACAAATTATTGGTGATTTTAGAGTAATTTAATAGGAATAAAATTTCTTATGTGAATTGTTAAAACATTCTTGTTTTTCTTCACTTTTTATGTCAGAACTTAATAGAAATGTTTCTGTGAAATCTAAGATAACCTTGGAATGAGTCTACTCTCTTAGAGTATATGTTCCCCTTGGACATTTATTAGGGAACCTAACATTTTATTCTGCTGTAAATTTTAGTTGCTATCCTACTCTTTACAACCAACTTTTCAAGGTTTAATGTCAATTCCTAATTCAACTTTAAATGTGGCAAGTTTTTGAGTATATGTGACATAATATGAGCCTCAACTTCCTTCATTAATCTCTCCTGCTTTGGTTGAATGAATTTGGAAAGCATCAAAGACAAATAAGAGGCCAGTTGACATCAATTTTATTTGTATTTTGTGGGGAGAAGACATGCTCAAATTCTTGTAGAAAGTGAATTCCATATTGTCCTGACTTGAAGAAAAGAGTAGGAAAAAAACATATGTGTAGTATGTTAGTCAGTTTTTTTTTTTTCACTGTGACATGATAAGAATAACTGAGAAGATGAAAGGTTTATCTTGGACTCACAGTTTCAGGAATTCAGTCCATGGTCGTCTGACTCCATTGTTCTGGACTTGAGTGAGGCAGAACATCATGGCGGAAGTCTATCTGGAAGAAAGTTGCCAGTACATGGCAGCCAGAAATCAGAAACTGCAAGTAAAAAAACCAGGAATAGAAAACATAATTTCCAAGGGCATTGCTCCAGTGACCTACTTCCTTCAGCCCACTCACCTGCCTACAGTTACCATCTAGTAGTCCATTCAAATTATGACTCCATCAAATGGATGAATCCGCTGACCATGTTATCCCTCTCATAATCTAATCATTTAAGCTCTGAAAATCCCTGCATTATCTGTCATACGATTTTTTGGGGAGACACCTCAGATCTACACTATAATATGTAGAATGCAACTGTCTTTCTGAGATAGATTGGTAGTCACTGAGCTGTACATTTTTTTTTCTAAAACAGTAGTTCGTTTTATCTAATTGCTATGGTTTGAATATCTGGTATCCCCCAAAACTTCTGTATTAATGCAGAAATATTCATAGGTGAGACAATTATATTATGAAAGAGGTAGCCTGATTAGTCCCTTCTAGTTTGAATGGATTAACTAGGTGGTAGCTGTAAGCAGGTAGTTTGTGGCTGGAGGAGGTGCCTCACTGAGGGTAAGTCCTGAAAGAGCTTATATTTGAGCTCCTCCCTCCACTTGATCTCCGTTTCCCGGCCACCAATAATGGAGCAGTGCTCCTCCATCATGCCGTTCCACCATGATGCTCTGCTTACATCAGGGCCAGAACAATTGAGTTGACTCACCATGTACTAAACCTCTAAAACCATTAGCCAAAATAAACGTTTCCTCCTCTAAGTTGTTCTTTTCAAATATTTTGGTCACAGCAACATCAAGATGACTTACATATTCATATTATCTTAAACTTATATTTGATACAAATTATGTCATAGGTAATTTGTTCATATTTTTCAGTATGGAATTAATATTTTCACAGTTAAACATTAGGCTTTAGGAAGAAGTTAGATTTCTCAACTTTTTTGGTTGTGTCTCTGAAATAGTTAGGTTCATAAGAACAAGTAACCTGGGGTTTCCTTGAGAAATAATTTCACATTTTAACAGAAAATAGAATGAAGTCGTGGCATTTAATATAGAAATGACCACAAATACAATATTTCTGCTGAAAGGAAATACTACATAAAGTATTTAATATAGATAGTATTTTTATGAAATTATTTTATAAACAGGTACAACAACAAGCAACTACAAATCTTACTCTAATATGAGCTTGCATTATACTTTAGGATATGAAGTTCGTATATCATTTCTTTATAAATCATGCCTCATTTTTAATGCAGTAAATTAGAAGAAATTTTTCATTACCATCAAGGAAATGAGAAAAGTTTTCTTGGATAGATTTTGATTAAAAATATCTTTGGGAAGAATAAGTTGACATAATAGAATTTTAAACCTTTATAAGAAAATGGACTCACTTGATTTCTTCTTTGATGTACTGTAAGTTCTCTTTAGAAAACATTGCCTATCTTTCTAGAGACCTTCAGTTTCACTGGTCACCCTCTCCTGGGCTCTTAACTTCAACTCCTGCTTTCTCAATGTTACGTTACATATTAATTCCATGCCAGATAATGTATTAAGTAGTCAAGACAACCTGAAGTAACTACTACCATTATCATCTTTGCTTTTAGTGAGAACAATGATCTTTGAGAATCTAAGTAGCTTTGTCAAGGTCTCAAAACTAGTAGTGAATTAATAATCTATATTCAGAGAAAACTATTGTGAAAACCTAGGATCTAATTGCTCTACAATTCTTTTTTACAAATGTTCTATCTCATTTTAGTGTGCTATTTACATAAAATCTGAGAACTTTCTAAATAAGACAACTTGGATAACTCAATATGCCTTGAACTATATTTCATGTTTTCTAAATTAATGAAACTATCTTTGTCCTCTTTTTCCACTAGTTTCATTTATGTAGTCTCTTCCCCTTGCACCATTTGCTTTTATTTAGTTTTGTAAGATTTTCTTCCAAAAATGTGAGTTAATTTCCTTTTGTTTTCTCCAGGCTTTGGTGGGATCACTTTTAAGTGCTAGCCTGGTTGCCATCCCAATGCAGAATGTCAAGATCAACTTACTCACAATACAGGCATAGATTTAGAAGGAGTCCAATTTGAAGACTTGTCACTATAACTGGTAATGGATCTTGAAGCAGTAGATGAATCTACTCTCTGAGGGGAAGTTCCTCACATAACTAATTAGGGTTATTATTTATGCTCCTGTTTTTCACATGAAGAAATTCAGACTTAAAAGTAATGCAGCGTATATGGGGTTACTTATGTGGTGCATGGCAAAGTCAAATTCAATATCATTTGTGTTAGTCAGCTTTCTGTTACAAATACTAAAGATAACAAGTAAGGAATACCAAAGATGATCAATTTATAAATATTAACAGTTTACTTTGTATAACAGATTTGGAGATTTAATTCCATAAACAATAGGACCCATTGCTTTGGGTTTGTGGTAGCACATCATGGCAGGAGCATGTAGCAGAGCAAGGTTGTTCATCTCATGACTAGGACATAAAAGAGAAGAGGCAGGGGTCATGCATCCCTTTGAGGGCTTCTCCATAATAGCCTAAAACCACCCAATAGACCCCTTCTCTTAAAATTTTCATACTTCCCAATAACAGCAAACTCCCCCCTAAATCTGAAAAAGTGCATGTTTATACCTGTACATTCATTGCTTATATTTTATTTATAATAAGCTTAATACTGGTACTTGCATGTGAATAGTGATTACTACTCACAAAACATTCTATGATTAAATTATTATAGATATAAATATTTTATTAATTATTATACTGGTCAGTGAAAAGGGAAAGTCAAATCTGATTTTATATATAAAAATGTAAGGGTAAAAAAGAGATTTTCCATTTGCCCTCTGAAAGTTTAGCTGCAATTAACTGACAATGGATACATGAAAGAATACAGAAAGCAAACAAATTTATTAACAATCCAAAGGGGGGAAATTCAACATGGAATAACCACAGGAGAGTGATAACTTATTAACCCATCATGTTTCAGAACTTACATACTTCTTATATTTTTCCTTTTAAGGAGGACAACAATGGAGAATGTTGATGATGTTTGGGAGAATAACAAATAGTTTTTAGGGGACCTCAGTGGGCTTAGAGAAGAATGCAGTGACCTGGAAGTTCTCTGGGCCCATGGAATTGACAGTGGATCTTAGATGATTTTATTTGGTTCAGAAGTAAGGACAAAGTCTTGTCCAGGTGTTCTGCAGACTAAGTCTTTCATCCTGTAATGTGAGGTTAGCTAATGAAAACTCAGAGAAGAATCCTAGGTATTGGTTTTCGTCTTTAGCAGGTCTTGACTGTGGGTAGATAAGGCAACTTTGAAGAAATAGTCTCCTCTATGTGCTGGAGGTGGGTGGATGGAAGAATAAGACAGAGTTAATGGACCTTGATTCTGAGCTGGCTTTTAAGCCTATTTCTTTACATTAGATCAATTCCTCAACATAACACAAAAGACTACTTACTTTTGGTATCATTCCCTGAGCCTCTGCTAAAACAAATGACATTTGGGAAAGTGTGCAAGTATTTTTTATAAAGTTAAAATCCAAGCAGCATTGCTTTTGCAATTACATGTATGTGTTTCTATTTGTTTATTTATAAAATAGCTATTCATGTGAAATCTGCATCCTGTGGAGTGACTGCAGGTGCTTAATTGCTTGCCCGTAAGCAAACCATTACTGCTCTGTAACTCTATTATAGTACGTGGAGAAAATGCTATAAGTAGAAATAGCTTTTAAGTAAAGTTTTACACCCTGTTTTGCAACCAATTCCCCTTCCATCTTAAGTAAATTCATTTCATCTAATGCTGCTTTTTTGGTAATGGACCAGGAGAGTGGAAAGTTCTGCTATCCTACTTCACATACCAAACCTGGTTTAAAAGTCTTAAAGGGTACAAGAATATGCCCACCCAAAATAGGTCTCTTTGGCAAATGGATTGTTTTGAGCTCAAGGTCAATGAGAACCAGTAAACATAGGAGAAGCTCTAAAATCAGGACATATTTTTCCTTGTGAAGGGCATTTCCATTTAGAGAGATGCCTTTCCCTTACAGAGGAAGGGCACTCTTAGTAAAGTCTGTCTATGGAGAAGGCATGCTCTTGTTCATAGTGTATGTTAATGAACTTCTGCTTCTTTTTCCCCTCTCTCTTTTTCTCCCTCAAACAGAGTCTCAGTTGGAGAAACTAAGATAGGTAGAAAATTATTTCTTTTGCCTTGGAGTCAAAAGAAAGAGAACGAATTCACATTTTACTGCCTACTTTTCATATGTAGGAATACAACTAACATTGATAGACAAGTGGATTGATTATGAGTATGAATCATCAAAACACTAATTACTAAGTAATGCTTGAGATAGTAAAATACAATTTTTGAACTTATCTATATTCTTCTGATGGCTTAATTCATCATAATCCTTCCGTTGAAAAAATTTGTTGCTAGTATTAGCCTAGGTTTAATTGTAAGTGTAGAAGTTAAATATATATATATATATATATATTTTTTTTTTCTATTTTTTTCTTTACCTATACTGGGTTTGTGGCCAAGCCCCATACAAGAAAAGACACGTTAACAAGAGAAAAGTGCATTTTTAAAATAAGCTTTATGTGCTATGATATTCTTCATAAAAAAGGGGGAAACCCAAAGAAATGGTTAATCCTATATATTTTATGTTAAGTCTGATGAAGAGTGGGACAGTCATAGAGTTATGATGGTGTTTAATGTTGATTGTGGGTAGCATGGAGGTTTGTTGAAATTCCTTTCTGTTGCTGTTCATCTCCAGAGGGAAGGAAGTTCCCTTCTGGCAGGGACAGGTAGGACAGCCTCATTAGGAAGAGGCTCTGGTGACCTATTCAAAGGAAGTTTAGAAAAAACTTTCCTAGGTTTTTAAATCATCTTCCAGAAAGAACAGTGGAGGGAAGTTCTGATGCTTTTCTGGCTTTTGCTGATTTTTAACATTCCATGGTGACATAATTTGGGATAGTGTATCCTGTCATTATGTATTCAGGTTTCATTCTTTCTCTTACCCTGGTCTTGGACAGAATCAACCATTTCCTGATACTCTTCTGAAATAAATTTCATACTCACACAACATGCACATTTTTTAAACCTTTAGTCATTTAGCTGATGAATAATGAAAAGAGAAGAAATATTAAGAGAGACTCAGTGGAAATTCATGTGCAGATTTTTCTCTTTTCAGTTTTTAAGGAAGGTACTACATATCCTTCCACCAAAATAAAATAAAGTACTTTATTTGTTTATTTATTTTTCCTTTTGAGGCCAAAGTTATTGCAATTTTTTAGGCAAAAAATCAATGTTCAACTGCATAGCACTTCGGTTTTTCAATTTTCTCACTTTCTATTAACTCTTTTAATGAGGTATGTTCTTAAAACATTGAACAAAAGTAAGTTTGACAGTATGATAGCTTTCTGAAATTATCCACCTACCAAAAATAAAATTTACTCATGCCAAGAAATAAAGGAGATAATGTAGGAAAGAGAAACATTTTAAATAT
Source organism: Marmota monax (assembly GCF_021218885.2). NCBI lineage: Eukaryota > Metazoa > Chordata > Mammalia > Rodentia > Sciuridae > Marmota > Marmota monax. The sequence continues at coordinate 11,962,648 of NW_026695241.1, forward strand.
GGAAATTGTTTACTGTCATTCTCTTTCCATTCTTTTGTTTACCTGCCACTTTTGACAATCTTCCTGGAAACCACAAATTTTCATTCAGGAACCAAACTCCAAGATTCTCTGTAAGTTCTCTTAGCCCATTTAACTGAAGCAGAGCCCAGCCAGCCTTCTCCAGGGTATGCTCAACTGTATTGTTTCTCTACCGCTATTAAAAACAAGTTTACTACATTCACATGCAGTATGATTCAAACCTAAAAACAAAATAGATGGAGATGCATAACAGATATAGATAATAAGTAATAAAAAATGAGTAGTTCATAAAAATTTGGAGAAGTTTTGAACTCCATAGTAATTCAAGAAACAAAAGATACACAAAGAACTAAGCATTATTATCCAGGTGTGATGGCACACATCTGTAATCACAGCAGCTTGGGAAACTGAGGCAGATGAATTGAAAGTTCAAGGTCAGCCTCAGCAAAATGGAAAGGCTCTAAGCAATTTAGTGAGATCCTGTCTCAAAATAAAATAAATAAAATAATCTGGGGAAATTGCTCATTGATTAAGTGCCCCTGGGTTCAATCCTTTGTACCAAAAGCAAAGGAAAACAAAACAAAACAAAGAGAGTGTTTTTATTATTTTTAACATCAGTCTTTAGTTGAATATGAAACAATTCTGATAATTAAATGATGTACTAATGTGCTGTACCCATTTGGGTGGCAGTGGGAACTGGCTTTGCTCACCCAATGTTCAAATCTGACTCAAGAATCACCGTCCCCTAAAAAGTCACGAGAAGGGAAACAAATGAAAAAAAGATACAAAAAAAGTTAACATTCATTGCATTATTACTTGTAATAGAAAAGAACAAAATAAAAGGAGGAAACTTACAATGACAACTTGCATGAATTTGTAGGTAGGCATCAACTTGATTAGATATTACACACTTTACAATATAGAAAGTTTATTTAGCGTTACAGATTCAATGATGGCTGTTAAATACCTATTTGATAGGTATTATGCTAAATGCATTCACATTACATTCTCATCTAATCTTTAAAACAGCTATATAAACTAAAAATTTTCAAACATTGAAACATATACCAGATTTTATTATAAACTATATAAATATTTGTTAAAAAGACGGATTAAAAAGCAATCTAGATAAATAAAAATCACTTTCTTCTATGATGTTAAGGATTTATTTATTCCCTTTCAAGACCTCTTCCTGTGATATTATTTTAAAAATATGTAAAATAAAAATAGTCTTAGAAAAGTTTAAGCCTAGTAAATGTACTAGGACTAGAAATAGTATTACTAATATTATGAAGCCTTAGTAATATTATTGGTTCATACAAGGTCAAATGTAATAATTAGGTAAACATGAGCAATTACAATACACATGAATGAACCAGAGAGTAGATAGTGAAAAATAGAAAAATATTTTTTTCCTTTAGAGAAAACAAGAGACTTCTGTTAGAAAATCATCATACATGGTATAGACAAACATAAATAACGTATTTAATTTTCTTTAAGCAACTTGTTTCTAAGAGATTGGTTTCATGTTTGCATTAGTTGCAAATATCAGTTTAAAAACAACAACAACAAAATAATCCAGATCTGAAAATGTCACAGGAATGTTTTTAAGGTAGTCATTTAATTGCCTGCAAAAAAGAAATGGAAACAATTCACTTATCAAAACCACCTTTCCGACTAAAGTTATTTTAGGTTTCCTAGTAAGGTATTTCCTTGAATTAAGTTCTAGTATAAGCTGCTGGACTTAGTGGAAAAGTGAGAAAGTCCTTCTTAGAACTTCAGGCTTTGAAGTCAGACTCTTATCTCTCATTTGGACACTAAACAACATCAAATATCAGGCTATGTGTGAAACCTGGGCCTGGCAACTGTCTAAGTGAAAATCTGTTATCAAAATGATTTGAAGAGTATGCCAGCCACTCAAAAACCAAGAACTACACTCTAGGCACAAAGAATAGAAAAGAAAGACAATGTTTAAAAGTTGCTTAGTTGTAATTGCAAAGATGACTCCTTAGGTGGATATTAACATATTTCTTTATCTTATCCTTGAAAGTTTTTTTAAAGCTGGCATTAGTCCTTTGGGGGAAATAAATTTAAAATTATTTTCCCCCTGCAATAAGTAAAATCAGAAAGCACTACAATCAAGAACAAAAACAAATGTATATATACAATTGTTGAGTGAGGATTTTGCTTATAGGAAAATATGTATTTGTATTATTGAAATAGAAGATGGGAACCAGGTTAGTAGAAATTTTAAAAAGGCCAGAAAATATAACAGCCTGCCTTAAGGTCACTCAGATCTTTCGGAGAAACAGATAAAATAAAGAGGCAGCAGTTAAAAATGTTTGCATTCTTACAACCACTTATGTACTACAGGTGGCCAAAAGCCGAGTGAATTTTGACAAAGTAGAACAGAGACTCTGAGCATGGTTAAACTATACATTCTCTACAACCAGTTGCTCTGTATAGTTTTTATTTATTTATTTTATGTATAGTTTTTATTTATTTATTTTTCATTCTTTAAAATGAAAAATAAATAAATAAAAACTAAAACTTTCATTGAAATGAAGTGAATAGTGATTGAAATCAGACCCATGGGGAGATACTTTTGGGAAAATATTCTGAGGGAAATTTGGAGAGATCTGCTTCTTTAAAGGTGTGAGAACATCAATTTGTCTGATTTCACAAGAATTTCTGGGTTCTGTCATTTCCTCCTAAAATTCTACCTCAATCCATACAACTAATAAATACTATGTGTTATTCTCCTTTGTCTCACTCAGAATCAAGGCCTAGAAGCAGAGACGAACTGCATGTGTATGAAGTGTAGGACTTACAGATTTAGCAAAAGAAAATAGAAGCAAAATATAGCCAACCAGTTATATTTGAATTTCAGAAGAATAATGGATGTTTTTTATTTGAGTCACATTTAGAAAAGCAATGATGAATGTAATTTTTTTTTGGAGGGGGGTACAAAAAATTGAACCCAGGGGACTTACCCACTGAGCCACATCCCCATCCCTTTTTTATATTTTATTTAGAGACAGGATCTTGCTGAGTATCTAAGTGCCTCACTAATCTGTAAGGCTGGTTTTTAAACTTGTGATCTTCTTGCTGCAGCCTATTGATTGCTGAGATTTTAGGCGTGTACCACCACACCTGGCTTGATGAATGTATATTTAATATTTGTATAACATAAAAGTAGCATGGAGCACACTTAGATTAAAGTATATTGCTTATCTAAAATTTAAATATATTTGAGCATACTCTATTTTATCTGCCAGTCCTAAAAAGGATATGTGTAAATGGCTTGGAGTCCAGGTTATTCAAGTGCACTGTTTGCCCTTGCAGAGCTGAGGGTTCAGGGATTCTTGTATTTACCTACCTGGTACTGGGAATGAAGCAAAGTCAACAGAGACCAGTAAGAACTAGAGTCCAAATTTCAATGGAATCTGAAAAAACCCCCCAAGGTCCTTCATAGCCTCTATTTCATAGATTCTGGTGTGGTGTAGGGAAGGTCTTGGTAAGTATATTTTAACAAGCACTTTAAATGCATCTATCATAGTTCATCTCCAGGTTTCATTTTTAGAAAAAAAATCAAACTCATTCTGTTGTGTAAAAAATAAAATATATAGTTAAGAAAATAAATTTTTGTCTGTCAATAATGATTGTGTTAAAAATTAAAACAAAAATTAAAAATTTACTTAATTTATTTGAAATCATTGTCTTAAATTAAAACAAAATTAAATCTTCACTTAACTCATTTGAAGACCATTATTGTAACAGCAAAATTATATATTTGTAAAAGTAATTATATTTTCAAAACTGTAAAATTATTCAGTTAGAAATTTTTATAGTTTTTATTTACATTTTTGTAAATATTCTAATGAAGAATCTAGTTTGTCATATCTTCTGCATTTAATCTGATTTTATATGCAATTTTGGGTGAGATAATGAATACAATTTTGCTTCTTACAGATATGTACTTAAAAAAATAGAGACACATTTTAAAGGCCTTTTCAGTTAATAGTGGATTTTCTTTTTAAGAAATTTAAATAGGCAGAAACTTCTTATTAACTCTACAATGACTCTATTTTATAATGTTTTCCAGGCAATCACAGTTTTAAAGTAAAATGTGGAAAAATGTTATACAACACAATATTGTTTTATAAGCCCACGCCTGGAACTTAAAAAGGATCATATGTGTAAATCTTTAATGGGGACATTTTAAACTTAAGTATCCTTGGATTTTACTGGACAAATATAACCTGCCCATGAATGAATTAGAAAAAGTATATGTGTGTGTATACACAAGTTAAAGTACTATTTTAAACATGTATGCAGGTTTGTGATCATATAAATGTATATTTAACATATCTGTGTATACAAAAAAAATATATATATATACACACATATGTGTGTGTGTGTGTGTGTGTATATATATATATATATATATATATATATATATATATCATGTATACATATAATGAAAGATAATTTTATTTTTGGTTTTAGCTACCAAAATCCTAGATTCTCTTTTCTGAAGCAAAGTCTTTCTAAATACAAGATAATAAACATGATAAATTTTGAAAGTGATTTTTTAAATCTTGTAATTTATACCACAGATTTTAAAGAATGTCTCAGTTCTTATTTTTTCAAAAGAAAAATAAGTTGGATGTTCAAAGTGTACAACAAATACATATTCAGAGATGATGTTTCTGGCCTGTTTTATTCTTCTGCACCCCAAGCAATACTGCAACCTCCTGGTACATCCATGCCCATGTCTTCTGTCCGTCTTGGAGGAAATATGGCTGAGACAGAGAAAAAAATAATTTTTTAAATCATTCTGAATTACTTCTAATACATGATTATGGCAGATTATTTCCTTCTGTCTCTCAATCCATTGAGGCAGCCTCAGCAACTGTGGGGCGCTGACTGTGAGACCCTGTCTCTAAATAAAGTACAAAACAGGGCTTTGGATGTGGCTCAGTGGTTGAGTGCCCCTGGGTTCAATCCCCAATACCAAATTAAATACATATACAATTGAAAGGGCCACAGTGTCAGAAGAGTTCCTCCTTTACTTACCCCTTCTGTCTGCTTCCTTTTGTTGCTCAGGTCATTCCTTTCTTTGCTTTTCTTCTGCCACATTTTTAAAAAATGGATAAATATTTTCTTTGGTCTCCCTACTTTTGGTGTAAGTGTGCTGTGTCATTTAATTGAAACAGGGTTTTCCTCCACCTTACCTGAAGCAGGCATAGATGTGCCAGTAAGAATTACATTGAGAAGTGAGTAAATATGACTCATAAAACTATTTGGTTTTAATACATTAGCATATGCTGTCCATGTCAACAAATATCATGAATATTCAGTGTAACATGCCAATTGATTTAATGTCATCTAAAAGATATATTAGTTTGAAGCACTATTACATCATTACATAATCAAAAAGGTAAAAAAGTGCTGTAACTATAAAAATGCATTTGGAGGACCAAGATATTTTGAATGGGTACGAAAGTATGCAAGTATGCATGTTTGTATATTTTTTTTTCTTTTGGTACTTGGATCAAATGCAGGCAAGTGTTCTACCACTAAGCCATATCAGCAGCCCTCTGTAACATATATTCTTATCCTTAAATAGCACTGAAAAGGAATAATAATTTGTAGCACAAATCAGATTGATGTTTGCATCGAAAGAAGATCCTAGGGTAAAAAAAAAAAATAGAAGAAGTTCAAGGTGAATATGGCATTCTATCTTAGTTCAAAACCTAAAATGTACTGATCAGGGTAATCACCTATCCCCCTCAGAGACTGTTAATTTGCAGGAACTTTATAGAAAGCAGTTGGGCAATACATATTATAAATCCTAAAGGTGTTGATTTTCATTGACCCAATTAAATACACTTTTTGTGTTTATCCTAGAGCAGTGTTCAAAATAAGAAGCATATTTTCTAAATAAGGATGTTCATTGTGGTATATTAATAACAAAAGTTGAATAATTATAAACAACCTGAATTGTTGATAAAAAAAGATATTTTAGATAAGCCAAGGAATAACGAAGTGACTGAATACTATTCTGCCTTTAAACACCAGATTTTAAGAATATAAAATATATATACAAACATAAATAGATATCTGCATATATATGCATATATATTACATATATATGTTGTTTAATTTAGAAAAAATATTACTAAAAAGTGGAAATTTTATATAGAAGGTCTTTTTATATGTACACATAATTTTGCATGGAAAAAAGACATGTAGGAAATATACCAAAATACTAATAATTGATATTTCTGGGTGATAAGATTTGAGGTAACCAAAACTTCATGTATTTCTACATCCTTAAATTACCTACATAGATCCCATATCAGCAGTAATGAAAAAGTAAAATATATTAAAAATTTCTCATCTATTCAGCATTCATATTTCCAAAATCCATTACTAGCTTTCATCAGTGAATTCTGGCCTCAATGCAGTTAGTAAATGAGCAAAGGAAGCAGAAACCACTTTCAAAGTCACTCTTTCAGCTGCATTCCTTAGGGCTTATTAAGGTGACAAACACTTTTGACCAAAGCTTATGGTCAGCAACATTCTCAGAAACATCAAATGCTCCCATTAGTTTTATTTTTTTTTTCTGTACATGAAACAAGGGCTTCCCAAGAAGCTCACTGTGGCACCACAGGCTGTCCCCAAATTGTTCATCCTCATACTGGGTTCAGGTCTTTAAGTGAGCCCAGGTATGTTTTAATGACCTTGGAACTGGGAACCCTTTTGTACTGTTCCCATACCCAGCCAGTTGCTGTATATCTTGGCAGAGGCAAGCTTGTTTCTAAGGAAAGAGAAATATTTCCATTCTTTAATAAGTCATTCCAAGTTTCCTGTGATGTTATAAATAATCGGGCAAACAGCCGGCTTTATTCTGCTTAATTTGATATGGCAGATTTGAAATGTCGAAAAGTTCACTCTCAACATAAGCCATGCAACTGGACTCTGACCAATACTTTCATTCCTGATGGGATAAACTTTATCATCAAGCTCACTCAGGAAGGCAGCTGAGTCCCTGCCTGGCCTTCCCAGGCGCTGACTGATAGAGAAGTCTGAGCTGGCTGAGCATGCTGTGAGCATGAGGTCAGCCCTTCCTGGGTTTTCTCTGGGGGGACCTGCAACTAGCCTGACAAACTCAGCTAATATAGCTGTCATTCAAGGGTGGGGAGAAGGAGGATAAAAAAACAAAGTTGAAATTAACATGTGAGTAATTGGGAGAAGAAGCCATACATATCATTTCAGAGTAAACATTTCAATAAAAGAGACATATTTTCATCTCTCCATAACACTGTGTCAAATGTCCTTTCACGACCAAGTTCAAGGGCTGATTTAGACTCTGGAAGTCCACAAAGAACTGAATTCTGGGGCTAGAGATGAAGGTCACCTGACAAAAGTGATGAAAGATAAAACTACCATAAATTCAGATACTTGGCCAAGATTTCTAAATCTGCTGAAAGAGCTAAAAGGGCATATTGCCAATTAGTCTGATTTTTAATAGGATGTTTTTGTTGTTTTAGTTCTTTGCCGTGTATTTACAAATCAAACACGTGCTGATGAAACAGCTCAAGTGTGGTTTGTGTTGATCCATAAAATTATTTAAAGAGGAAGAAATAGTAATTGTTGAGCTTGTTTTAATGAGTTTGAATATTAAGCAATTTCCTTTTATAATACATTTGTTTAAAGCTCTCTGTTCATACCTCATTTGGTCTGATTTTTTAAATTTGTATTTTATCCAAGTCTAACCTCATTTTCTTCCCAGTTTCTTATTATTCTTAAGGCTGTTCATGTTCTAATTAAGTTCACTTCAGGAAACGTTTTCTTGGAAATAAATGTATCAAGCTGATTAGAGATAGCTGAAACCAAATGTGAGATGTGGGATCAAGATTTTTTAATCCAGACAATATTTAATATGTATCAGTTTGCAATTTTCTCAAAAGCCAAAAGAAAGAAAAAGGAAGAAGGAAAGAAATTCATTGTTTGCAAAAATAAAAAAAAAAATAACTCATATTTTCAAGTTTCCACTTGAGCATTTACTTGCTTATTGAATCTTAGTTTGCTTTAAGAAAGAGGGTACAAATATTCTGTGAGAACTGGGCAGATGGAGGGAACATGAGAAAATGCTTATTGCTATTGGGAGGGAACTCTCCATGGCTAACATTTGTCCCAGATATGCTGAGTGCCAACCTTTCTAATACTTTACCAGGTGGAAACAACTGTCATTTGTTAGCTGTTGTAGTGTCCTCATACTTTCCTGTCCTGCCTGGTCATTTCCCATTCCTATAATCTTACTATGGGTACTTTACTTGTAGTACATTATGTTAGTTTTCCAGGTCAGCTACAACAAGGTGCCATAAACTTGATGGTTCCAGACATTTATGGTCTCATAGTTCTGCAAGCTGTAATGGTGTGATCACAGGGTCTTCAAGGACAGGCTGCATCTGAAACCTGAAAGAGGTTGTCCCTCACTCTAACCAGCTTCTGATGGTTTGCAGGATGTCTGTGGCCTTCCTTGGCTAGCAACTATATCACTCCAATACTTGCTTGGTTGTCATATGATGTTCCCCTCCTGTATCTGTCTTCACATGGCAGGCTTCTTGTAAGGACACCAGTTACAGTAAACTAGGAAACCTCCCTAATCCAGTATGACCTCATCTTAACTAATCACACCTCATCTTAACTAATCTATTTCCAAATAAGGAAATAGGAACCAAGAGTCAGGGATTCACCACATCATTTTGAGAGAGATCACAATTCAACCCCTAACAGGTATTGAACAGGCAGCATTGGTTATTTAGCATTTAGCAACAAGGTTGCTAAACAATGAATTGGTCAATCAATTGACTATGCTTTAATTGTTTTAAAGTGACAAATATTAATCAGAACTCCAGCAGCATAGTCATAGCAAAACTGAGCCTAATGTAAAGATTTAAGCTTGAGTTTTCTTTATATTGACACATCTCTAACTTGAAAGCTTTCTGAAGCCATAGGGAGTCAGGAAAAATGTCACTTCATATATGCCCTCAGGTTTGGAATCAATTGATGTGCCCTTGTTTAAGAAGGTCAGTGTAGAGTTTAATTGGATATGTTTAACTGAAGTATTAAATAGAGACATTTCTGGCCTGAACAGATCCCTTGCCAGATAAGGACAAATATAATAAAGATGTCAGATGCTTCTCTGGACCAAGTGAGATCATTACACAATTATATTACTTAGGAAGGCAAAGGGCAAGAAGGCAATTTTTACTCTGAAATGTTACATTTCTGAGTTTCCCAAGTTCATTCTTCTTCTCCCTCTCCCTCTCTCTTTCTCTTTTTTTATGATTATTTTTGTAGGTTTTCTCCTAGGTTAATGGGACAAAATAATAAAATGCTGTCCTGATTTTTTTTAGCCTAATCTTGAGATGTTTTACTTAAAATCTCTGAATCTTCGAACAACTCTAGGCTGTTCTAAGCACTTTTGGCAATAAAAAAATCAGAACAAAATATTTACTTTTATAAAAGGGCCAGATAAAAATCCCCCCAAAATCCCTCAATACCTTGAGAGTCCTAATTCACTAATATTAATCATAAGCTATGAACTCTTTATTTTATTTAAAATAGTGTTGGATACTGGGGTAATAAAGAAAAATTGAAAGAAATGTTTCCTTAATTACCATGTCAAAGATACATATATAAAGCCAGGTTTTTAAGTAACTGGTAATGTAATGAGAGCCTTATTCAAAATACAAATGCCGGGATGATAAAGAAAGGCAAAGTCCTTCATTTGCACTGAGTGGAGCAGAGAATTAGAAGCATGGAGGTTAAGTTATATTAGGCTGGGCTATCACAAGATTCCAGTATCTTAATAAACATACACACAAGTACACACATTTGATCCTTTTCCATGGTACATGTTGAGTGTGGTTCGGCTGGGAGAAAGGGGGAGTGTACCTCTTGTGGCTACTCAGGCAGTGTCGCTTTAGTGTTCCACACCCAACAAGACACACAAAAGGAAACAAGGCCAAGGGCTCAATGGATCTTCAAGCTTCTATCCAAAAGGATGTGTATCCCTAGGTCCTGTCACTTCTGAAGTTCTCTTACCAGATGAACTCTTGAAGCCATAATAAAGCATACAATTTGTGATAAGGAGAAAGTAGAAGTGTAAAAAAGAAAACCATAAAGAATGTCCCAATGTTGGAATATGCTAGGATATTTGCATAAGACCAAATGGCTACCATTGTTGGCATTTTTTAAGAAGGAGGGTAGCAGTTGATAATTTGGACATCATGCCTGGGTCAGGAAATTCAAAATAGTGGAAAAGGAAGTTGAGAAACCATTAGCAACAATTTTGTGTGAGTAGAAATATTTGTGCATGACCAAAATTAAGGTATGAGGAGGAGAGCATGGGAGGAAACTATGATGAAAGTACACTGTCCCTAGGTTATTTGGGATCATTAGTTGGTTTAGGTTGTGTCAGAACTCCCAAAGTTGTCCCTTCAGGAAACTGTGATGGTTTTTGATGTCAACTTGACTACTCTATAGACCCCAGTTAATCAAAGACTAATTATTGAAGATTAATATAGGGTTTCCTGTAAAGGGATTTTATAAGGAGACAAAAATTACTAATAAGTTACTTATTGGGAATTGGGAATCAGCTGCAAGACCATAAAAGCAGGGTTGAGGTTTCCCAGAGAGAGAAGAAATTCTGCCTGTCAACAACATTTCTGACTGGTACCCCTGGGGTTCTGAGCCTTTGACATCTGTCATTTTAGATTGATAAGTTCCTTTTTAAAAAAATATTTTTTTCAGTTGTAGATGGACACAATACCTTTATTTCATTTGTTTATTTTTTATGTGGTGCCAGGGATCCAACCCAGTGCCTCACGCATGCTACGCAAGCGCTCTACCACTGAGCCACAACCCCAGCCCTGATCAGTTCCTTCTAATAAGTCTCTTCATATATATAACTCCCAATGGTTCTGTTCAGTTGATTGAAAACTAACTGATACATAAGTAATCTTTAAAGTACCATAAAAAAGTTAAAAAAAATGAAACAGAAAATATTTCCACCCAATAAAGTGTGATTTACTGAGCAGGCCATTGATTTGAGAAACTGTTTAGTCTCTCCGAAAACATTCTGTAAGACTTCCAAAAGATTGCATGAATGATAGAGGAAGTCATGAGTTCACTCTCCTCCCTGTTTGAAGGCACCTGTTCCTGCTACTTACCCTCTACTACCCTTTCCTATAACCAAGGAAGCCCCACAGGAGGAAAATGGGAAGTAGTCAAGGGTAGCTTGAAAGGCTATGGGCTGGGAATGGACAGCATAAGGTAAGAGTCCACTGGAAAGACTTGGACTTCTGTTTTGTAGTGGTAGAGAGGCACAGACATTTATACTTAAAGGAAATATAATTTGTGATTTGATCAAATATGCCAAGAGCCTAAAATATGCCAGACGTGGTGAAAGAAGCTGAATCAATATGAACAAAATATAATCTCCATTGTTCAGAAATTCATTTAAAAATAGTTGCAATAAAATGTAACAAGATTTTACAAGAGATTATATATACCTATTGGTGGAGAAAGAGTTAATGTTCTCTAGAAATATGTAGGAGGTAAAGAGAGATAGTTATTTACAAAGCAATCATGAAGAAGAGGGTCATTTGGGATCAAACCTTGAGTGTCACATTCACTTCTGGGTGTCACATTTCTGTGAAGACAGGGATGCCGCAGTCCGGCTGCAGCAAAATAACCGGGGGGGGGTGACGAACAACTTGTGTACGTTGATACAGCAGGAGTGGGAGCCCTTTATTGTAGGATAACAGAGGTATTTATACATTCCACATAGCTTATATAATTAACATAAACTAGATACAGCAGTCAACCAATCAGGAATCTCCACACTTAATGGCTCGCTTTTGTTACTTCTCAAACCACTCCCTCTGGCATTTTGCCAGGCACCATCCAGACTTGTTTACGAACTCTAACATTCCCCTGGCAAAATGCCAGGTGTTATTTTGACTTGTTTACAGACTCTAATATTTCCCCCTTTTGTTTAATTTAAATAATGACCATAGTGGTTTTTACAGAAACACCATAAATAACCTGCCACAAACAGAAAGGGAGGATACAAAATGCCACAATACCAAGCCAATTGATGGCTCCATGCAAGAAGCCCTTGGAAAAATTATACCAGCAATGACACCGTTAGCAAAGATACCGAGTTACAATTTGTTGTAGATTACAGTTTGTTGTCTCAGCTCAGGTAAAGCAGTGTATCAATAGATTAACTCACAGTCCAGGTAAATCACAGTCCAGGTAAGTTCTGCAGGCAGCTAGCCTAAGCTGTAGCAGCAGAAACAGCAACAGCTCTGAAGTCTCGTCCGTTTCTCAGCTGAAGTTTCCTCCGGGTTTTCAGCAACATTGGAAATTCTTCCACTCTCATTTTCACTGGCACTGGGACGAAGGCAGGAACTCCAGCAATGATGTTAAAGAAAATCCTGTAGCATTCCACTAAGAAAACAACCTTCTGAACAATTTAGTACATTATCTCAAGTTTTTTTTGCATTTGAAATAAGCATTAATAGTGCTCATTACTCATTAGCTTCCAGATGTGGGAGAACCATTGTAGCTTAGTTATTGGCATTGAAAATGACCAAACATCATGGACACCAGTAGCGTCTTCTGCTGGCTATAGTGCCTGGGCAGCCCCAGATGGCCCTGCGGAGTGTCCCAGACTCAAACTGCTACTGGGCACAGGGAGCAAGAGCCTGCGAGACTGTGCCTCCAGGTCAGGTCTAGATTTGGGCTCCCAGCAGTGGAAGAGCCAGCTTCCTGGCCAGGAGGCGGGGAAGGGCCAGTCGCCACCGCCTCTTGGAAAATCCTTGCTGCGCTGTGACCGGCTTGCACACTCGGCAGCTGCCTCTCCGCTCCACGCACCCTCCGGTAACGAAAAGTATTTAGTAATAGCCTTTTGCTGCAACTTTTTTCCTGATAATCTTTCTTCTTCTGAACTTTCTTTTTCTTTCTGACTAGAGTTCCTGGGCTCTTATCAACACATGCCCTAACTATTCTTGGTTCCACTGGGGTGCCTTCTTCCCTTAGTAATTTACTTCTCACCCCTTCCATATTTTCATCACAAAGACAATACAACATTTCAAGACAAAACAAGACACAAACATACTGTATTAATCTTCTCCATCTTCTTAAAATGGTCATTTTTCCTCTTGCCCTATCTGCCTAGGGACGAGCAGATTTGCTCCCGTCCTATCTATGGACGAGCAGCTTTTTTTTTTTTTTTGTCACTTACCCCCGAGTGTCCCGGGGCTCCCGGTATGGGCCACCATCTGCTGCAGTCCGGCTGCAGCAAAATAACCGGGGGTGACGAACAATTTGTGTACATTGATACAGCAGGAGTGGGAGCCTTTTCTTGTAGGATAACAGAGGTATTTATACATTCCACATAGCTTATCTAATTAGCATAAACTAGATACATCAGTCAACCAATAAGGAATCACCACACTTAATGGCTCGCTGGCATTACTTCATAAACCACTCCCTCTGGCAAAATGCCAGGTGCCATCCAGACTTGTTTACAGTCTCTAATACAGGGACAAAATGGAAAATAATGTAAGTGAAAAACAGCATTGTAGTCAAAGAATTGTTCAGAGACTTGCAATTCTTGAATGTGTTTGAAAGGAAAATACCTGGAGAGATAGACAAGATCTGGGTTTCAGAGATATATGTATATATCATTACATTTTCCCAATTGCTTTCATATAGATGCTCCTTTATAGAAATGAGAAAGATTTCTACATGCCCCTGATTGGAGCTTAGAACATTTTCCCAATTGCTTTCATGTAGATGCTCCTTTATAGAAATAAGAAAGATTTCTACATGCCCCTGATTGGAGCTTAGACCTACCTCAATACATATTTGTTTTTATTTGGTATTTGATGGAATCCAACAACTTATACCACTGTATCTGAGCTTCCTGGTGCTCTTGGTCTAGCCTCACATACACAGGTGGCCAAATCACCTTGATATCAGTAAGCACTTGCCTACACCTGGTGGGAAGAATGAGCAGCCAGCAGTTTCCTTGTGTGCAGAGGTGAAACATTCCTGTGCAGTATCCAGGCACGTGGCAGCCAGCCGCCTGCTGGATGGAGACATGCTTTGTGCCCAATTCCCTGAAAAATTAAGAAATATAAATTTTCAAAATGCAGTGTTTCATTTTCTCTTCAGCCTGACCTAATTATTGCCAGCAGGTACAATTGGCCACTAACGTGGATTTTCCTCCTCTTTTGCCTGTGAGTAAAAAGCCCCAGTCTCTCATTTGTTTTATTTTTCTTTGAAGGCTGCTGAAGTGTTTCATGCCAGCATCTCCTCATTCCTTCTTTGCCATTTTGATGCTTTGATTCACCTGTAAAACACATTTTTATAAAAGCCAAAGAAAGAACAGTGGCCATAAAAATCCCACATGCCTGAGCATGGTCCCCGTTGCTAGTGATCCAGGAAAGGCCTTCTGCTTGCAGCAGCCTCTCTTTGGCAGCTCCAGTCTCTACTATTCTTCTCCAGCCATTCTGCTCACAAGTCTGGCAGGGTTAGAGAAGCTGAATGCATTATTTCATGATCACTTGACAGTGTTTTCTTTAAACCTCCAAGTTTACAAAGAAGGTGACAGCCACAAGAGATTTGTCCTGACAGCACAAAGATTAGTGCATGCTGCGTCTGAAGGGGTCAGAGAAAGGAAAAATAAAGAAACAGCATGCAAATGAGCTCAGACATACACACATTCATGTGTATTTTGAATCTGCATAGGCCACAATGATTTCCTATTTTATTTTCCTTTTGACTAGGTAAGGCATACAAAAATGCTCAGAAAATAAAGAAGAGAAAAAAGTGAAAATTATCATGTATTGCCTTCTAGTTCTCACTAAAAATATCTTAAAGAAGAGCAGCCTTACATTTATCTCTAAAGGTAAAATGTCAAGACTCTTCAGAAAACAGTACATGACAATGATCACCTTTGAAAAATGCTAGCAATTCCAAACTTTTCTAATAAGCATATTTAATATGTATCTCATGCTTCAATGGGAAAAATATGTGAAGATTCATGAGCAAGTTGATAACACTGACATTCCAGGGAAGTGGTGTAAGTTAGAGTTTTGAATTGTGTTTTCTGGAAAGCTAATTTTGGTGATGTTTTGAGGCCTTCTTTGAGAATGGGATCCATAGTAAATAATTTAGCAAATGCTGTGTTAACAAGGTTACTTTGTTTATCTTTGAAAGATTTCTCACTGCTTTAAAAAAGAATGCATACACTAGTATGGTCTCAAGGAGTAAGTTCTCAAGAAAGAACCTTATTTGGAAAACATTTGAGAAAGTAAGAAGTAGTTTTTAACGACAAAACTTCACAATTCTAACTTCAGCTCTGATCTCTGAACAAAACTCCAGGTGTACAACACCCACTGTGTGTTAGCCATCTCTTAATAGGAGAAACTGGAATGTCCTCACAATCTATCTCCAAAGCATAACAGTGTCTGCCATACAACTTTTAGGTGTATTTAATCCCTGAAGTCATGAAAATAAATGTTGGGGTAAGTCTAAATAAAACAGAATTAATTACAAACAAGTGAAAAATTAATTGAGAAAAAATTAAGGAACAAAGAAGTTTCATTTTTATTAATAGAGGAATAAAAGGTTAAACATTCTTATGGATTTACATTAAGTATGTGATTTTATGGGTCCAATTGTTTTGTTTTGTTGGACCATTGTTGTGTTTCAATATCATATTCATCCCAATAATTTCTACACACGCCTTAAATGATCATTGAAGTTTCTCCCTAGTCAAAGATATTATTCTTTCATTGGCTTATCAAGCTAAATAGAGTGGTTGGAAAGGTTTTGCTATCTGTCATTTTGACTCCTTCATTTGGCAAGCTACATTTCATGTAAACATAGCAGGATACATTTCATGGGACATTAAGACTCAGAGCCATTGCTTCTTCTAGAAACAGGGACCAGGTGACCAAAGGGTGCGATTTTCACTGCTAGATATATTTCAACTCCTCCACACATGTTTATCACTAACTCCAATGAGGGCCACAAAGGAAGAAAGTTTATGTAGTACGGCAGAGGTAGGGAGATGTAGAAATATCTAATGGACCAATTGATTTGGGAAATGCTTTTTTTTGTTTGTTTACTTCCATCCACAGAGCATGAATTACACAAATAGATGAAAATTTCAAGATGATAGATCTAGCTCAAAAAAATGAATTTTTAGTCCTAGTGACTTGGCAAGCTGAGACAAGAGCATTGCAAGTTCAAAGCCAGCCTCTGCATATGAGCAAGACACTAAAGAGCTCAGGGATACCCTGTCTCTAAATAAAATACAAACAAATAGGGCTGCGGATGTGGCTCCATGATTGAGTGCCCCTGAGTTAAACACAGGGTACCCCCCCAAAAAAGAAGAGTTTAAACAACCAAAGCGACCCTCAAATCCAATTGTATTTCAATAATATAATAAAAATAGTATTTTGATAGAGTAGTAGGCTTTCCATCGTTAGATTTCATGTAGAAGTTAATCATATCTGTGAGATTTTTGTGTTGGATGGGAAGTAGAGACCACAAGGCTTATGATAGCTCTTCAGGTACTCCTGGCTACAAATGCTTTGGTCCTCAGAATGTTCCTACTCCTTCAGAGATGTGACCCAATATTGCTCATCACTTCAAAAACACACAATGTAGAGGTCAGCACAGAATAAGTTAGTATGCATGTTCTTTATGTTTCAACATTGTTTAATAAAAACATTTAAATAAATAGAAAAATAAAAGGAGAGGAAGAAAGAAAGGGAGAGAGATTTTTCCAAGAGACAAAGACGGAAGGAGGGAAAAAGAGGAATGGATACTAAAGGGAAGAAGGAAAGGACAGAATCTTGAACACACTATGCACAAAAGAGAATATAAAAATTGCTATTACAAATAGCCCCAATAAATAAATCACTGAATCATCATTCATAATATTCAAATTAAAAATACCCATATTTCAGGATGTGTGTTCTAGGAGTCTGTTATCCCTCTGAACATATTTTCTCTCACTTTCAATTTTTTTCTCTCTCTGCTTCTACCACACTTTGAATGAAAATTCAAAATCTTTATTACTTTTAATCTGGGGACTTTGTCCTAAGGGTGATGATGAAGAGGATCATCTCATATGAGCTCTAAGAAATGTACTCAGTTGAATGCATCATATAGAAAGGTAGAAATGGAGATATGCACACACATATAGAATTCTGAGCAGTAGAAACATTCCTTATCAGAAAAAAAAAAATAACAGAGTAGAGGTATGGAGGCTTTGGAAATGGGAATATAGAGGGATTTATGGGACTCAGCACAGAGTATCCAGAACTTTGATTCTGATATTAATAACCTTCAAATCATGTGTGCAACAGAAATATGCTCAGAAGCCAACTACATTGATGACTCACTCAGAGGATGCTAGCAAGTCTCTCTTCTTGGTACCACAGTTAGCTAACAAGACTTAAAAATGGAAGAGCGGTGATGGGGAGGGTGGTTGTGGATTGCACCCTATTAAGGCTAAGCTATTATCTTTGCTGAATTCTCAGCCCATTAGAAACAGAAACCAATGCTTTGCACTTGATAAGGCAGCATTGCTCAGTTTGACTAACCACTTAAAGGCAGGTTGAGTACAGTAGACACCATACATCTAGAAGAAAGAGGTACTGTATTCTTAACCAGAACTGAATACTACTTGTCTGTGTCAGAACCCTGCTTAGAAACTTATAAAATCTGGCTTTACTAAAACTGGATTCTGTACATCATTTTCTCAGACCATGGGACCATTTTATAGCAAAAAAAGATATGATAACACTATTATGATACTACATGATACTAATATGACCCTACTACGTTCTACATCATACAGAAACTGTAAGCCTAGTAGCACGAGAGAACAAAGATCACATCACTTGCCAAATCCCGGGGAATTCCCGGAATATTTGATATGGTGTCAATGGTGTGCTGGTGAAAGTTTAACATTGGGTTTACCAATAATACAAGGATAACAGAATAAATGCTTTGATTCGAAAACTTGTAAGTTTTCAAACTTACTCGAAACATGGGTGGTGTACAGCTATCAATGCTGCAAAACTAAAAGTCATCAGATGAGTTAAAAAAAAATGGAGTGGAAAAGGGATTCTCAGGATTGCCTCATATAGTGATGTAAATTGACTCAAGCCAATCCCTGGGCACTATCATCTGGGTGTGTAGTATGCACAATGTGCCACTGTCTAATATATGATGCTATGTCCACAATAATTACAATTCATAGATCAGAAAAACAAAATAACAAAAACCAAGGGTTTAAATTCTGATAATGGGTGTCCTCATGAGCATTAGTAGTGCTTCAATTCAGAATCCATGCTTCTGTACCTCATGACCTTAATATCAGTGGGATTTAAGTTATTTCTTCCTGTAGAAGTAATGTTTTTAAGAAGTAGTACAGTTTCCTGAAACTGTAGGTAGAACCCCAGCTGGTCCTTTTGGTCTGTTCATGCCAGTAGAACACAGGGCAACCACAGGGTTAATGCTCTTTGTTATTATAGGGTTCTAGAGCAGTTACTTCACAGGGGGGCTGCAAGGAATTGCTCTGGACCTCAGGAGATTTAGTATATATGTAGCATTGCTTCAATGCCCAGTGGTAACTAAATAACTAGCTGCAATATACAGTCTTACAAGAGCCAAGCAACTAAGGACTAGTAATATTTGGAGATGAAAGTCTGGTTGTCCCAATTTGCTAAGACATGGAGGAATTAGATAAAAGGCATTGATTAGGGATTCAACCCACTTGAGGCTAGGGAAGAAGCTTCTTTCATCAATCTTCTTAAATTAATTATTTTAGGATAAACATGACCATCCATCCCTTGAAGACTTTGTGAAACACTGGACTTAAAGCCAGGCACAAATGAATTCATGTAGTTCAAGAGTGAAATCTGCCCTTCCTACGTCCTCATAGCTCCTCTATTCATCTTGCAATTGTGGATACAACAGACAAAGACTTATATATTTCACATTTTATTCTTCATGGTTGAAGTAATATCATTATTGGCTAAACATCCATTAATTTTTTTAAAAAACATTTTTCAAATTGTAGATGGACACAATCTTTATTTATTTTTCCGTGGTGCCGAGGATCGAACCCAGTGTCTCAGGCACACTAGGCGAGGGCTCTACCACCAAGTCACAACCACAACCCCCACCCATTCATTTTTAATAGTGAAAAATTATAACAGACTGAGTTGAGAAAAAATATGAAATAAAATATCCAGTTTGTTTCATCCACATAATCTTTGTTAATAAATTTTCACAATTTGTTCTATATTTGCTCCAAATTCCTTTAATTAGAATGCAGTAGATTAAAATTTACTAATATCAAAGCTGGCTTTTGAAAATCCACCTCTACAACGATTATTTTGTTACTAATGATTACATTAATATAAAATTAAAATTTGGTCGATTCTTAGCACCATACTCCTATTATTCTCATCATCAATAATTATTCCCTATTCTTTACTTTCCTAAATGTATGTTATCTTGGTCAATGTCTCTTAGAACTAGGAAATTATCATATGTTATTCATACCTTCAGAAGGCTCATAATTTATTTGGGGAAATAAGCCTAATTCTTAAACAATAACAGATCTTGCAACTAATAAGTTGTAACTCCATTAGTATATAAATGATATGATTAAAGATGGTAAATCAGACTACAAGAAGAAATTAATGAGTACAGCAGTTAATTGAGATAGGAAATTAAATAAATACAGTTTGGGAGGTATAGAAAGCAATAATGATCAGTGTTATGGTTGCAATATGAATTGTCCACCCAAAGTTCATGTGTGAGACAATGCAAAGAATGGTTAGAGGTGAAATTATAAGATTATGAGAGTTGTAAAATTATTGGTGGATTTACCCACTGATGGGAATTAACTGTGGTAACTATAGGCTGTGGTAGGGTGTGCTAAGAGGAGATAGGTCACTGGGGGCATGCCTTTGGGGATTATATTTTGCCTCTAGTAAGTGGAACTCTCTGCTTCCTGATTGCCATGTCCTGTGTTGCTTTCCTCCTCCACAGCCTTCCTCCTTGATGCTCTGCCTCATCTTGGGCCCAGAACAATGGAATCAGCTGCCTGTGGACTGAGACCTCTGAAACTATGAATGCCAAATAAACTGTTCATCCTTCAAATTACATCTCACCAGCTCTTTTGGTCACAGTGGTGCAACAATTGACTAAAACAATAAGATTTCGTGTTTATTACCTTTCACAGTGTATTTGTTTAAAGCAAATCCCCAATTGCTATGTTCTGAAAGTTTGTGCCTACTTCCCCAATTCACATATGGAAATCTAATCCCCATTGTGATAGTGTCAAGAGGAGGGACCTTTGGGGAAGATCCCATGTTGAAGTCATTAAGATGGAGACCTCATGAAGACCCAAGGGAGTTTTTTTGTCCCCTTCTGCCATATAAGAACACAGCAAGAAAATACAATCAATGAAGCAAAGATTGAGTCTTCAATAGAAATCTAATCTCCTTGTGTCTTTTTTGATCACAGACTTCTCTCAGCATCCAGAACTGTGAAAAAGGATTTTCTGTTGCTTAGAAATCATCTAGTCCATTTTGTTATTGCAACACAAACTGACCGAAACACCAGTCTTATGACATTTGGAGGTGAAGCCATTAGCAGGTGATTTTTCCTTCATAAGTTGACTTAGTGTCATCATAAAATAGTCTCTAGAAAGTTTGTATGATCCTTCACTCCAGTGAAAATAGAGCAAAAAGACAGCCATCAATGAAACAGAAGGTGGTTCCTACCAGACACCAAATCCATAGGCTTGGGCTTGGTATTTTCTGGAAATATGATAAATAAATTTCTGTTGTTTATAATCTACCCGATCAATGGTACTCTGTTATAGCAACACAAAATGACTATGACATATGGCAAATTGGGTCTATATTATGATGGGTGTGCAATATCATCAAATGATTTTAGAATTGATGTGCTAGGAAATTGGTGCCTGAGATATATTTGAGTAAGGACTGACATGAGGAATGTTGTGTTCAGTAATAATTCTGATAGTTTGATAGAGAAAGAAGTCATGTAGTCAGCAAGAAGGATATGGAGGTAAGTTCAGTGTGAAGAACAAAATCAAACAAAATCTACATATATTTCTTATTCAAGTTATGCCAACGGAACTGGGAGTCTTCAAAAATCACTGAAAGTTTTTTAACTGCCATTTTATTACCTATTTTGCTAAAATATCTGTAATAAGTACTGTGGTCTAATTGTTTGGTGATATTTCTCTGAGAAATGCATAGTTTTGTAAGAATTGTGTTGTGTTCAGGCATAAAGTTGTCAGATGTTATGTAGTATTTGATGTTCAATGTGGTTTAAAAATGTGAGGTAATGTATATTTATTATTTTCTTCTTTTCATTAAAAAAGGATCATAAATATTAATGGAGTCCTTCTTGTTTATAGCCACAAGCCTAAAATTTTCTAATGTAGGAATAGTTGACACTATAGAAGACTTCTGGAGAGTTACTGAAAAAAAAAAAGAGTTACTGAGAGGGATTTTTCATGTCCTCATGTTTTTGCTCTTTTCCTAAGACTGGGCTCTTGACAAATAGTTATTTATAGTGTATTTCAAATGCAAATTGACATGTATTCAAATCTTTTGAATATATGAATATTTTAAGAATAGTCAGTATATCTTGAAAACTTCTCTCAACTACTTTTCCTTTGGTTTTTGGTGTCCCAAAGGAAGGACTCGGTAAGGGGGGAGGTTTGGTGGACTAAATAGAGGAGGCTTTATTTCAGACAACAAACTGAGAATTTCAGTGGATGATCTGTGCACTGAGCAGATGAGCAGGAGTGAATCTAACCCATGCTCTGCTCTGAGACCCAAGGAATGTGGCCAATGTCAATTAAATCCTGCTAGGGTCACTTTGATGTCTGGGGAAGCAGACTTGTGTCACATTCCAAGGACTCCACAGGCAAAAGTCCTGCAGTCAGCTGTTGAAGACTTAGTCTATTCATTAAAATGCAAAGGATGCCTTCAGAACTTGCCATACTATGAAATGACAAAGTGCCCCAAGTAAGACAAGCAATGATTAAAATACTTCCACCCAAAGAATAAACTAAAACTAAAATATGTTTTTCTGGTTGTTTTAAAGTTGATGTTAGCTCCAAAACTAACTTCCTTTGGAATGAGAGAGCTTGGAAGCCATACTGTACCAATCATGCTATTTTTTTTTTAATCAACCAAGACAAACCTTCAAAAGGATTAATACATGTGATAGGACCTAGGGATACAAGTTTCATTTACCTTTGGTATGTGAAACAAAAGGAAACATTTTAATTACAGAACAGGTTTCTTTAACAATAGTGTTATGTACTTTACACTAAAAAAATAAAATCCAGATGTATTAAGGATCTCCCCGCAAAAGTAAATTATTTGACTATAGGAAAATATGAGCACATGTGTGTTGGCTCATGTGACAAGGAGAGGCATTAGATATATAAAGAAAATGGAAATTTCAGAAAAAGAGTCGCTTTATGGATCAAAGAATAAGCTATAAATTAAAAAAAATAATATAACAATAAAGATGGACTTTAGATTAACTAACCTCATTCATACACAACACCCAGGAATGTATATTGAACCATTGCTTCTAGGGACAATAAAGAGTTCTGGGAGCCTCTGGTCACAACATTTTCATCAGCTAATCAATATATAAATCTGCTTTGTGTGTGTTACTGTTTAACGACACCCTATTAAAACAATATTGTTAAGTCACTAACATTGAACTCACTGCCAAAAGCACTATAACTTCTGGATGAATGAAGTTTATTTAATCTACATATTTTCTCCATGAGACAGCATAGGATTCTTGAGGTTAAGAACACTAGGCAACATTTAGCACTATGTACAGGAATGGTTCTAGACAGTGTAATCATCAACCAAACACAAAAATAACAAAAACTTGGTCTTATATAAACTGAAAGGTATACCTATGTACAGTATATACATTTAAACAAAGGATGTTGCCCTGCCCAACCTCCAGAGGAAAGTACACATAGGAGGATGACTTGAAATTTTTATTCATGAGTGACCACAAATATAAGTAAGTATTGATTTTGCAATTGAACATAGATTTTAGAAAGTAAGTAAATTTCCAAATGAAGAGTCCAGGGAAAAGGTGGATCCTGTGTGTGTGTGTGTGTGTGTGTCCATGCATGCACATGTATGTACAAAGAGGAGAGAAAAAAGAAAAGGAAGAGCAGAAGGAAGCCCAGGAACAACAAGATAAGGAGGAAGAGGGAAAGAAATCCATTGTTGAGTATGAGTATGAGGCAGTTAGTCTCCTAGAGGAAATGTCAATTGAAACAAATCTTCAAAATTAACTACTTTTATTAAAATTCTTTAAAAATATCTTCATACTTTGAGCATTGTTGAATTACTTATTTGAATAATGCCGCAGTCCGGCTGCAGCAAAATAACTGGGGGGTGACAAACAACTTGTGTAGATTAATATAGCAGGAGTGGAAGCCGTTTATTGTAGGACCAGAGCGATCTTTATACATCCCACACAGCTTATCTTAATTAGCATAAACTAGATACAGCAGTCAACCAATAAGGAATCTCCACACTTAATGTATCGCTGGCGTTACTTCGCAAACCACTCCCTCTGGCAAAATACCAGGCGCCATCCCGACTTGTTTACAGACCTTAACAGAATAAGGGCATTATTTTATTATTTATCTAAATTCCAATATGTGTTTGTACATATTCTTAATTAATATTATCACTGTTTAGAAATCAACACTATTAGGGGACATGAGCATTCAGACACCGCACATCATATAAAGTAGAAAGTCATGCTGCCATTAGAAATTGCAACAGGAGTCCTTAATTATATGAGTGAATGTTCAATATCAATTTAAAGAGTCAAAATGAAACTTTCTCTGTATATATGTGAATGTTTTGATATCCTTTTAAATATCTAGTATTATTTCTTCAAAGATATTTATAACCACTGCATATATTTTACAGAATCTTTGAGTATTTTGATTGTTAATGATTTTTATCCTGTTCTGTAGTTTACTAATATTTAATATTAATACTTTTATGCAATTACATTTTATTATGATCCTATGTTATAATAATAAAATATTAAAGTTAGTGAATGATTTTGAAATAATACATCAATTTAGAAAGGATTAATGGTATCTACTTTCTATAGTCTGAATATATGTGTCCACAAAATTCATATGCTGAAATCCTAACTCCTGAAGAGTTACCTCTGGGAGGTGATCAGGTCATGAAGACAGAGTTATGATTGGGATAATAGCCCTCATAACAGGGATCCCAGAGAGTTTCCCAGCACTTCTACCAGGTGAGACAAGCAGAAACATCACCTATGAACCAGGAAATATGCCCTCACCAAACACTTAGAGTTATAATTTAATAACATACTGTTAGATTTTTGCTCAAATTGTTTCTGTTTGGGCCATTGGGAGCTCTTACAGGCTGGATTTTGTGTCTCTTTGACATGCCCTCAAACTTTTGTTTTATTTCTGGTAGTAAAACAACACTCCAGGTTCATCTTATATCTTACTGCCCCAGTCTCAGAATCAGTCATTTCTCACCTGTTTCTTTTTATTGGAAAATAATATTTCAAAATGAAAATCTGGGCAGTAGGTGCTAATTGCTAATGGGACCATTGCTAATGGGTCCTCTCAGCAGACAAAGTTATGCAATATTTTTATGTTTATTAGTTCATTTTTAAATA
Organism: Marmota monax; assembly: GCF_021218885.2. Lineage (NCBI taxonomy): Eukaryota > Metazoa > Chordata > Mammalia > Rodentia > Sciuridae > Marmota > Marmota monax. The sequence continues at coordinate 11,987,557 of NW_026695241.1, forward strand.
AAGATCTATAATAGTTTCCATATTAATCTATCTGTCTGTAAGTGTAGATCTGTGTGTGTATACAAAGCTTGATATACCATCTGCTAATACTGAGGTCAGTGATGTTCTTTATCACATATATTGTTGTTGAAAAATTTGCTTTTTAAAAAAAATATTACTATTGATTTGAAGTACTCTTTTCATGTGTCTATATTTTAGACATACATGTACACACACCCTCCAGTTATGTATGTGTGCATAGAAGAAGGTAAATGAAATGGGTGTATTCTGTTTCCATGTTTGTATATATCAAGTAGAGGAATAGATAAATAAAAAGATGGTAAAATTAAATATATAACCCTAAATATGTTAACCACTACTCATGTATGTACACATTTTGAAAAAATGATCTTTAAGATTTTCCTCACCTTCCATCACAGATGTAATGTATTTTTATTGTAGAAACTTTGCAATATTTTCTTTGGTTACTTTTACCAAAGAAGAAGACTTTTCCTAAATAAAAATCTTTAAAAAGTTTTTCTTCTAATTTTCTTTAAATAATCAAATGAGTTGTATCAAAGTTAAGCAGCTTAAATCATGTAGAATGTATTATCTACTTAACATAAAAATAGAATCTAACTTTATTTCCTCAAATGGATACTCAGTAGATCAAATGATTTTTTTGCTAGTTTTTTTTTCTAGATCTTTGAAATATCTTCTATATTTCAGAATATTTTCATGCACATGTGATTTTATTAAAACCTTATATTTGTTGATATACCTATCCTGAGAAAATGTCATAGTGAGACAAATGACTGATTACTAATCTTTTAAAAATTATTTAGGGGCCTGGAGTTGTGGCTCAGTAGTAGAGCGCTCGGATGGCACATACGAGGCCCTGGGTTAGATCCTCAGCACCACAAAAAATAAATAAAATAAGGTATTGTGTCCATCTATAACTAAATGTTTTTTAATTATTTAGATCATTTTGTATATATTTCTTACTAATTGAAAACAAGTTGAATTTTTAAGGGTGAGTATATTTCTGGACATGTATACTTTCATTGTCTTTTTTTTCTTTTTTTTAAAGAGAGAGAGAGAGAGAGAGAGAGAGAGAGAATTTTAATATTTATTTTTTAGTTATCGGCGGACACAACATATTTATTTTTGTATGTGGTGCTGAGGATCGAACCCGGGCCGCACACATGCCAGGCGAGTGAGCTACCACTTGAGCCACATCCCCAGCCCTCATTGTCTTTTATTAAAAATATTAATTGCAAACTGTTTTCCTAACTAGAGATTTATATGAATTTTTAAAATCAGGAAGAGTATGTTCTCCAAATTTATTTTATGTGTGTGTTTTTGCATGGATATATGAATAAGTTATATACGTGTGTGTGTGTATATATGTATGTATATATATATATATATATATATATATATATATATATATATATATATATATATATCTCCTTGGTGTTTATATACAAAGACAATTATCTGTATTTATACATATAAAAACAAATGCTGAGGCAGCAGGATTAATCCAGAACAAGTGATCAAACTGATTATAGTAGTTTTAACACCTTTTTTTTAGCTGATTCCTTGGGACTTCCTACACAAATAAGCATGTTGTATATAAAGAGCAACATTTTTAAAACATACATTCCATTTCTCTTCTCATAATATACTTGTGTTCTTTTAATTTCTTGAGCATGTAAAAATTAAAAAAATATATATGTACAATTTTTTTAATTGTACATGAAACACAAATTATGGAAAATTTTCAGAAAAATATATGCAACATCTGCACTGAAAACTGCAAGACATTGTGAAGACAATATAAAATAATCTAAATAAATTGGCAAATATGTCATGCTTATGGTAGTCTCCAAATTTTTAGAATTTGATTTATAATTAAACTGACTTACAGATTCAATATAATCATATCAAAATCAAATCAAGATTTAAAAACAAATATTGAAAATGTGTGACCAAAACAAAAACAATCCATTAACAAGATTGCCAAGTTCATTGCTGATGAAAATTTGACACCAGCACAAGTCTAAAATGTTTCTGAAACATCATTATTTGGGCATTATTATACAGAAAGGCACTAGCTACAATTGATGAGACAGTCATCACGGCAAAGAAGGAGATCAAGGACAGAATAGCTGCTGGATTGCTAATGTAACAGTCACACATAGAGTGAACTTGCTGTGATAGTCCAAAGCCTGTTTTCTCCCTGTTTTAAAGCAGAGAATTTTTTACCAGTCCATTATTTCACCAACAAAAATGCTTGGATCACCAGGAATGTGTTTTCTGATTAGTTTCACAAGTATTTTGTACCAGCAGCTGATGCTCACTATAGGGAAGTTGGACCAGATGATAACTACAAGATTTCATTATTCCTTGACAAATGCTCTTCTTATCCTCTAGCTAACATCGTGCTTATGATATGCACTTTCTATAAAATATGACTACACTAAATCAATAATATAACCAGAATATCCATGAATGACAAATAAATAAAAAAGACTTTCTTGAACAACATGTAATTAGAGACATGGGAGGGGACAGGTTTCAAAAGGAGTTTGGCATGACAGATTCCATATATACATTGCTGCCAACACTTGGGATACAGTGACTAAAGACACAATTGTGAATGGCTGGCACAACTTCTGGTCTGTGATTATGTGAGTGATGATGAGGCACAGGTGGTCACTTTTGACGATTCTGTACATAAGGAGAATTAAAAATCACAGGGATGTCTGAACTTACACATACAAAAAGCATTCAGTGTCCAGAAAATAAGGCTATAAGAATTGGATATCCAAAAAAAAAAAATTAACACTGATAAACATACTGTAGTTGTTTTTTTACTGACCAGTGTTAAAATAGCTGAATTGGCTCTGAGTCAAGGTGATTGCAATAATAGTGACTATGTAGATGACAATGTAAGTATTGCAGAAAAAGTGCTGAAAGATAGCATGGTGAACATGTGGGGTCGGCTTATTGGAAGACGAGAACAGTGTTCATTCATTACAGAAAAAGAGATCACATCAGTTTACAAAGTCAAAGAGACTTGTAAGGCAAAAATGTTGTTATCTGCTAGTTCATGGCTGACTCTGCAAGAAACATTTAAAAAGGCATTCCACTTATCAGACAGAACATTTGGCCTTTGGTTATTTGTGACTGGCTTATTTAACTTTAGTATGATAGTCTTCAGTTCCATCCATTTACCAGCAAATGCCATAATTTCATTATTTTTATGGCTGAGTAATATACTATTGTGTATATAGAACATTTTCTTTATCCATTCATCTGTCGGAGGGCAGATGGTTTCAAATGGCAAGTCACATTCTATACATGTATAACATGTCAAAATACATTCTTCTGTCATGTGTAACTAATAAAAACAAATGAAAAAAAAAGTCATCCTGAAGAATGCCTCCTCGTCCCTAGAGGATCACTCTCTGGTCCTTTAACTGCTTCTGATTTTTCTTCTCAGCTAAACAGATAAGTGTGATGTACAGTAAACTGTAAAACATAGCACTCACAGGTGGAGACAGAAAGCTGCCTCCTTGCTGTGGCTGTTCTCACAGCTCACAGTTGTTCTGGTGATGCTGCCATGTAGATTACTTAGCTAGATCACTGTTTTACACTGTATTGATGGCATGCCATGTTTATATTGTTAAGTACTGATGTGTGAAGAGGGTAAGAAAATAATCATTTATTAATGGCATGTGAAGTCATAGTTAGTAATGATGAAAATCCACTGGGTGGCCTGCTTTGTGACCAGTGAGAAGGAACGAACTTTGCAAAATTATTGTTATTTAAAACTTTGATTACAATTGCCTTCAGTCTATGTGTACTATACACACACACACACACACACACAGGTACAAGTTTTGATTTAGGCTTGGGTCCCATCCCCAAGTTATTTCATTACATAATTATTAAATTGTAAAATTTAAAAACATCCAAAATCAACAACACTTCTTGTCCCAAGCATTTCCTATAAGAAGTATTTACAGTGCGATAGGTAATCTTGTGAATGTTCTCAGGCCAGAAGAACTGAAGTGAATCATACCTCGTCGAGATCTCTTCTTTCAAATGTCAATATTTCCTCCGCTACTTGCATTATACTTAGTTTTAGGGATCATTAAATACATGCACGTGGGCACACATGTGCAAACACACATTTGGGGGCTTAACATTTATAATTATTATTAGTGAAAGGCTGAAGCCATTTTTTTTAACATTACATAAGCCCCTGTCACTTTTTTAGGTTTTACTTTGATATGCAGATTGCATTTCATTAAGGAGAAAAGTGGTAAATATCTAAGCTAGAGTTCTGCACATCTCAAGGAACTCCAGTGCAGTTTTCTGAAATTAATATATTCTTAAAGTGAAAAGACAGACTACATTTGACAATTTATGAAGCTACATGTGAACTGTACCCAACCAAGGAATAATGGTGCTTGTCACTTAAATTGATAGATTTTTTAAAAGCTCTTTTATGAAAATATGTAACTGACTGTTGTCTAAATAATCAAACCACTGAAATTTAAAAAAAAAATGAGTCTCAGCTGTCTCTGTTCTCAATTATTGTTATTGTAAACACATAGTATTTTGACAGATTTCCTTTCAATATGATTTTGGAATTACGGTTATATATTTATACCCACTGTTGTGCATGAATGAGAGCGTGTGATTTTCAGTTTTCTCTAAGTTGTTGAAGTTTAAAATTGTTAAAATGATTTACAGAATATCAGTGTGGTTTTACTATTTTGCAAATTATATACTACCAAGATTTTCAAATTCTTATGCTATAAGAAGGAAGCAATTACAGAACACATAGATCTATTCACTTAATCTACTCCAAATGCCATATTTCACAAATTATGCATCTTTTAATTATTTAGTTTGTTTAGTAAATTATTAAAGAAATTATTTTGAAGATCAATGATGTTGTCTTAATAATATGTTTTATAAAATGTACTTGTTTTATCTTATTCAATATAAAATGTAATAGAGCTTATATTTTCTTCTGACAAATACGATAATATGACATGGTATATTTTTATTATTGTTCACTTGCTAACATTTAATAATGGTATTAGCTTAATATATCATATATACATATACTATTTATTGTTGTTAAGTAAGTTTGTCAAATTTTATTTCTTAAAGGTGTAGGTCTTTTAACAGTAGCATAGGAAGAATAGTTGAAAATACTGAATATGTGGAAAAACATGTAGTTGTCAGCCACAAGATTCCAAATCCAAATTTACCTATGTAAAACAAGGTCTACATTCAGCATAAGAAAATTAAATAATTGCTTAAGGTTTAATGCCAATTTTTGTTTATAGGTAGAAATGTATTGTATACATACGAGTGGTTGTGTGAATATATATTCTGAAAGCTATTTGATAGTATTAGGCAGTGAAAAACTTAAATATCTAAACAGGCAATGTTTATCCATGGGTGTAGTTTATAGTACAGATTTTAGGTAAGAATAAAAATAATTATTATATAGATATAAAATGTTGGGATTTATTTTTCCTAACTTCCTCAAAGTATTATTTGCAAACAATTAAATTATAAATATTTTTTAAATTTATGTATTCATGTAAATGCAACCATGATCAATTTATAGATTATTTATATTATTTATATTGTCTTTTGTCTCATACCAAAGCACTGTTCTATCCTGTCCCTGACACAAGTTACTGCTGACATTTTCTTGTGCAAAAAAGTAAATTTCCCTTTTCTGGTTTTCCATTTAAATAGAATCATACAACATGTGTGTGTTTGTGTATTGCTCCCTCTCTCTATAGGTATATATGTAGAAATACACACTCTATCTATACAACGTTTTTAAGTTTTTCATTTATATTCTTGACTATTTTCACTCAAGTGCATCTGGCTTCATCTTCAATAGTTACCATCCTTTGAAAACACCCAGGCTGTGTTTATCATTATAACCTGAAAAATTTTAATACACATGATACCTTTCCAAGGTAAATTTATATAATAGGTAAGAGAAAATTTTTAAAGAGGCATAAATTACAATATGTCAAATATGTATGGTATTTTATCAGTAAGGAATAGTCCATTTTGATTGATTGTGAGAAATCGAAAAAATTCTTTTTTGCCTGCCATTATTATTAACAGTGGAAAAAAATGTTCATTTTCAAGAGAAGTCACAAGTGGCTAAAGACAAGTGGCTAAAGTCAACAGTTGTGAAGGCCAAACCATGTTAGATTATTAGTTTTCTTTAAATTAAACATAATCTTTCCTAAGTCTATTTTACATATTGTTGGTACTCTCTCGTATAGCTCTTTATATCTGCACAGCTGTACCCCAGGATATAACACAGGGAACACAGGAAGAGACTGTTCATTTTTGTAAGCCCACACCTTCCCCCATGTTCCATTGTCACACTGCCACCCAGTGTTGTTTGGGTTGGTCCTTCTACATGAGTCCCTTTCCCAAGTTTTAGTGTAAACTGAACCATTAAGACAACATTAACAACATTCCAGCTTCAATGGCATAAATGTTAGGACCAAAACAGTCCTGCTGGATTCTGTTTAATTTGCATTCATATGTCTTTGATCCTGATTATGGAGAGCCTCTGTTTCTATCCCATTTGAGTTTAATATGAGTGTTCACTAAACCTATGACAATGTTCTCATCCAACTTTGGCCTAGGCATTTCTTAACACAGTGTTACAATTGAACAGTCCACTTTAAAAATATAAGCAAATATGAATCATCATACATTTATTTAATAATAAATGCTATAGCTAATTGATTTTAACTCATAATAAATAACAATATTATCACATTTATGAGAGTTATTTTTGAAAGATGGTGTTCAATTTATTTGTTAAATTTTGTAGCAAAATATTCTCTCCATTTTCTTAAAGTATAATGTTGTAGGTAAGTGGTAAGGTCAAAATCAGCCAAAATTTGGTGTCAAGTCAAACAACAACGGAGATGGGCTAAAGGAAAAACTCTAACCTAACATTGTTATTAGTATATCAACTTATACTACACTGCACATTTTGCTAATGCAAAAAAATAAGGAAATTAGTAATAATGTTTTAGAAAACCAAGATTGTCATCCATTATACCTCAGATAAGAATGTAGCTTTGTAAATAAAAATCAAGAGAAACTGATTTATATTGGGCACTTCTGATTCCAAAGATCAACAAGTTTATAAAAATTCAGTAGATCTCAGTTGAAGATAATAAGTTACCAAAGTTATGTCTTTACAGTAAGAAAGAAGGGAAAAAACAAGAATTTTACTATCAAAACACAATTAAGTTGATAAACAGATTGTGGTGTTTTAAATACCTAGCTAATATGATTACTTTTAAAAACATTATTAGATATTTGATTAGAGACAAGTCACTTAACTATTTTTGGTCACTGATCTGGGAAAAAATTATCTTCCCTGCCTAAACCATATTATTGTGAAGAGTGGAGAAAATTATTTTAGAAAGAGTAACAATTCTTGCTGTTTGTGTTTTTTTTTAAACAGGTTGATTATTGTCAGGTATATCTCTAACATACAACAAAATACAAAATCAGATCAACAGACAATAACTTTGAGCAGAGACCACTTGGTTTTCAAGTTTCATGTCACAATTCAACACTGATATATACCTAAGGCTAATGACCTTACAGCTTCTTCAGAAGGCTGTGTGTTATTTCTGACATTACATATATTATTTGCTTTCCAAATTAACATTATTTTTAAAATAATAAAATATATTTTTAATTATTTAAATATGATATGTTACATTTGCTTTCCCATTTTGTTTGTTTACTCTTTAATAGAATCTTTGTAACATGATCTTTTATTCACTGACATTAAAAAAAAAATAAATGTACAACTTCTTTGAAAGGTCGTTTGGAAGATTCTTGTAAACATAAGAACATACTGTTACCATACAACCCAGCAATCATGCTCCTTGATATTTACCCAAGTGTATTGAAAACTTTTCTTCATACAAAAACCTGCATACAGATGTTTATAATGGGATTTTTTTTCTTGTAATTGTTAAAAAATGGAAATAACCAAGATCTCCATCAGAAGACAAATGTGTAATTAAAATGTGGTACATTGAAGAATACAATAAAATTCATGTTAAAAGTAAATGAGTTAATCAAGTCATGAAAAGCCATTGAAGATATTCCATGATATTACTAAGTGAAAGAAGCCAATATAAAAAGGCTACAAGAGGTAGGTTACCAATTATACAACATTCTGGAAAAGGCACAATTATGGAGATAGTAGAAGGATCTTGGTTACCAGGAGATGAAACAGGATGAGTGAGTAGATCAGACAGGATTTTGAGGACAGTGGAACCATCATGTATACCTGTCATTATGCATTTATACATTTATACATGTCATTATACCTTTATCAAAACACAAAGAATATATAGCATCAATACTGAACCTTGGACTTCCGGTAGTACTGCCATATAAATGCAGGTTCATGGATTGTAACAAATGTGCTACTCTAGAGCAGAAAGCTGATAGTGTGTCCATGTAGGGACAGAGGGCATATGAGAACTCTGTTCCTTTTGCTCAATTTTGCTATGAATCTGAAACTACTCAAAAATCTGCTTACTTTTTAAAATCTGTGTATTTAAAGCTACCACGTATTTTTTTTAAAGCACATATGGACCCTCTAATTACCGCTTATCTTCCATGATTACAACTCATCATATTCTACCTTAAATATTCATTTCTCAAATCCACTAAGAGATCACAGGAAAACATATTCTGATTCTGACCAACCATTTAAAAGTTCCAAATTTATTTTTCTATAATTTTATATCTAAAAGCAGATAGTTGTCTAGTGATATCTTCTCTACCTGAATAGTTATGAGAAAAATGCCACGCTCACACTCACATCAATTACTTTTCTACATGACATCACCTAAAGGGTTACTATAACCTTCTTTCTCTCCTTCTTTCCTACCAGTTTTAGTCAGATTACCTTATTTTCCTTAGTTTTTCCCTATGAGACAAAGATGTTTTATGACATGACATTACCATTTTCAGAGTGCTTTTGTTTATATTCCTCTTAAAAGGAATTGCTCATCATAATCCAGGTTGCTTTGACAAATGAACAGCAAAATGTGGCCAGCATTTCCTTTGTTTTAAGTACTCTTCTTTAGAGCATGAATAAAATCTAAGATTCATTATCATGGTTTCAGCACTGCACGGTAGATTCTCATTGATTCCATTATCAGCTAGTACCCTTAGGTTTTCCCTTCAATGACTTTTAATAAATAACTCTTCCTCATCCCCTATCCATGAAGATTTTTAAAAATAACCTTCAGGATCATACATTTATCACTATTAACCTTCATTTTGTTAGACATTAATCCACATATAGTTCGTTGGTATTGGCTAACTTAATAATTTTTGGTAATAATATGTTTCATCAGTGCCTCATTAAGTGCATAACCATTTATTCAGAAAGGCAGGTAGTTGGAAAGAACTTCAAGAAGGAAGTGGAATTTCTTAAAAGATTGTTTTGTTGAATTGGTCATTGCGTGTTTTAAAAAGTGGAAAGTTGAAGCAAGCTGGATAGCTCATATATGTTTGTTTGTTTTTTCTCTGAAGGGTTATGTGTGCCAGGTAAGGATACATCATGGTGATCTATGAAAGCCTCCACAGAAACAGGATATTTTTGAGCTGCATATTCCTTTTGATACAGCAAAATGAGATGAGGGTGTAATGAAAGTCCTGACTTCTTAGAACACTGGTTCAAAGGCATTAGAGCGGTTAATTGGAAGATGTATCTAAAAATAGTTAAAGTCATAATAAAGTATTTTTCAAAATATTTTTTTAATTCTTCTGGTTCTATTAATGTTAAATAGAATGGCTCCCCCACCACATGGTGTCTAAAGACAACTTTAATATTCACATTTTGTCTTTTATTCTCCAGGATAAATATTTGCTAGTTCTTAAATGTTACTCTGAAGACATCACTTCCAGATCATTTACTCTTCTGTGTGGCTTTTTCTGGATTTTCTCCAGTTGGAGATTACACTGCACCATAATATGAAGAACTGAGTTATGCAACATATTTGAAAGCAATTTCAAGGTTCTCCAAATTGTTTAAAGTAACTTATGAACTCAAGATACATTTCTTAAGGAAGACAATAGATAAGTTTCATTAATTTAGGACAATCCCAACTAAATTAATTATATTAAGCATTTTTCTTGCTTTTCTATCAGTGAAGAACTTTCTCTCCCTTTGCCTAAAATAAGTACACATCATACCTTAATAACATATTGACTATAAAAACCTTAGATTTGTATCATGAAATAATATTGAATTACATAAAAAATAGCCTACATATGATTGTATAGACAATAATTTTTTAAAAAATATTCCATAGTTAATTATAAATAAGCAACCTTGTTTTTAAACATGTTTTAATAATCATTAAAAAACTTATTATTTATGTTCTTGACTATAATGGGGTTTTGGTGGTCCTGGATGTATTTTTAAGAAGATGTAAAAAGAGTTTAAAAGTTAATCTAAAGTAATTACTATCCTGGAGAAGAATAACTGTTATATAAACACCTTTAGGTATTTCAATTTAAAAAGAATAAAATCTATACATATTAGTTGATTTTTTTATTCTTTAAAATGTTCCAAAGGTATAGATGCACATTCTGTAATCCCTAAATTGTCATTTTGAATAATGGAGTAATTTGTGAACTTGCAGAGTGACACAAATGAGCGTGCACGCACGAGCACACACTCACACACACACACAAAGAAAATTAATAATATGGAAGTAAAAATGACTCACTTTTTAAAAGCTCCACATAATACCCATTGCTAAGCCAAATTTTTAAAGGATAGACTATTACATAAGCTACTGTAGAGTAGCCCAAATTCCTAAGGATATTCAATATTCTTACTGATATTGAATAGGTTGATATTCAATAGGCTCAGGGAAAGTTTGAAGAAATCATTGGTGAGTTCTTTGTCCTTATTAAATTGATTCTTTCTTCTGTAGTTTAATAATACCTAGATTCCATAATTCTCTTGATTCCTTACCTTGCTGTTGCTTTCATGATCTTAAACATAAACTCACTTCTGATAAGTGATGCTGTCATGTATTCATAAATAGCATTATCTTTATGGTACCTTTTTAAAATTCATATAATTTATGAAAATTATCTATCAAAGTTTTTTTTTTTCATTTTTTCATTTACTAAACCATTTAACTCTTCACTCAAATTCCTAGACAAAATATAATAAATATTATTTGAACTTTTACTGTGTGTGAATGCTTTAAGTGCTTTACGTGAATTAATTATTTTTTAATCCTTGAAACAATTTTTTTTAATACCAGGGATTGAACTCAATAGCACTCAAACACTGAGCCACACAACCAGCCCTATTTTGTATTTTATTTAGGGTTTCACTGAGTTGCTTAGTGTCTTGCTATTTCTGATGCTGGCTTTGAACTCACGATCCTCTTGCCTTGGCCTCCCAAGATACTGAGATTATAGGCATGTGCCACCTCGCCCTACCCTTAAAGCAATCATAAGAGGGGTTACATTTATTATTTTCATCTTAGAGGTGAGAATATTGATTAATTGCTCTGGCAAGGTCTTCTAAAACTATGCAAGAGTGGAGATTTTTGTCTTGTTCCTAAAAGAATATATTTAAAATTAAATTTTCAAGTTTTTATTCTATAAAGATATTCTTTTAGCACTAAATATTCAGGGACAAACTTCTTTGTGTTAAAACTTTGAATAACATTTTATTCAGTATAAGCAATATTTAACATACTTATATAATTGCTAAATACTTAAAAATGGTCAGGGAGTGCACCTCTAATAACTCATTTCTCAATAATTTTATAAAACATGGCTTGATGCTTGGACTAAGAGCATCAAGGAAAAGCTGATATTTTCCTTTATATCCAAAACTGTGGTGGAGGTTTTCAACAAATATTATAAGACGAACTGGTACCCAACAGCAAAATAAACCTGAAAACAAGAGTTTCTTTCCCAGTAGCATGAGAAGCCTGGAATTTATGCCGAATATTTGGCATGAGCCCAATGGTACCCACTTGAAAACTGGTCCAGAGCACAAGTTCTATATAAATAAAAGGTTGCCAAGAGTTATAAAAATGTTCAGCGATAAAGTTAAGGAATTTGGAGGTCTGAGTTAGAATCTTAATCATGAGAATCCAAAGCAGCAAATGAATTAGACTAAACTAGCATGTAAATATTCCTATAGAGGAAACATAATGGAAAAGATATTTCAGAATTAGACTAAGATCAAGCATCAGCATTAAAAATGCTGCTAATGTGAAAGTATTTAATTTACTTTACCATAGCAAGTGGGTCATATAAGACTAAATTAAACTTTTTTAAGTGATAACATGTTTTCCCTGGGGGTATTTGCTATTTATTGTGTTGAATACAATTTTAATTGGTTCTGTTTGATATTTCTTTAATACCTATGTTGTATCACATTTTGAAATACATGCCCCAATAAGCTATGAAACTTTGCTTTCAAATACGATACCACCACATTGATTTCTGGAAGACTTTGTGACTTCATTTAACCAATAAATAAAAGTGGTAGAAGTAGGGCAACATGAGTTTTAGACCAAAGTTTTGAATACGTTTGGGAGCCACCATAAAAGAATCTATGCTTTTTCTGCTGAAGAGATCACTAGGCTATAGCAGCACATGAAAAAAGGAGCACTTAATTCTGCATGCGGAAAGCTACATACTGTGATGGTTAGTGTAAATTGTCCATTTGAATGGATTGGGAAATGTCTGCAACACTTCCAAGTTGATGCTGATGGTGTTTCTAAAGATTATTGGTATATGGGACAGAAAACTGAAGGGGAAATACAAGCAGCACTGTCTTAGATAAAACTAAAGAGGAAAGAAAGAGAAAGTGAGGTGGATATAAGCTGGATTCTTCTTGAGCAGGCATGCCTATTGTTAATGTCATTGTTAAGGAAAAAGAACTCCACTTCCTCTTTTCCAGTGCAGAACCTCTATGAAAATTTCCAGAGAATTTCAAGGCCTTCTTTCTCAGACTGGGGCTGCATTTTGATGACAGGATCCAATTTCATGGACTAGACAGTTTCTATTTCCTCTGGCTCTTTGGCATATACACAGCCATCATGGGACTATCCAGCTTATGATTTGATAAACTGATCTAATACATTCCCTTTTATAATATTACATATACATGTTCCATTGGTTCTGTTCCTCTAGAGAACCTTGATTAATACACACAACCAGATGTCTCTGCTACTTTGATGGGCCTATTTTCCAGCTATTCCACCGAGGTAAATGAGACATCTGGGTAACAGTCAAATCAGAAGCAGCCTTTGGTGAGGTGCATGAGATCCACCGTGCTGATACAAGTCAACCAACAGAATAGTGAGAGAGAAGGAAAAGCTTGTCTTTTTAATCTGACCACGGAAGCTAGAACGTTTATTTTTCAATGTGCTTAGAGTTGAGATAAGTCTTCTTTCTAGTTATGAGCCTCTAGCATCACTTTTTTTTTATTGGTTGTTCAAAACATTACAAAGCTCATGACATATCATCTTCCATACATTTGATTCAAGTGGGTTATGAACTCCCATTTTTTACCCCAAATACAAGTCGCAGAATCACATTGGTTACACATCCACATTTTTACATAATACCATATTAATGACTGTTGTATTCTGCTACCTTTCCTATCCCCTACTATCCCCCCTCCCCTTCCCTCTCATCTTCCCTCTCTACCCCATCTGCTGTTGTTTAATTCTCTCCCTTGTTACACAAAATTACATATAAGAGTTTGTGAGGGGAAAGGGGAAAAAAAAACAAGGGAGAGAATTAGCATTACTTTTAAAAGAATACTTCCATTAAAAATCTTCCTTTACCTTTTTGAAATGTTTATAAAACTTTTGAAAAGTTTCAAATTCCAGGGACTGTCTTATTCAAGGAACTAGTGTCATCTCTTTGAAATGTAATCATCAAACAAGGTAGCACCTCTAGGTCTGGTCTAGCTCTTCTTATACTGAAAAACTGGATTTTATTTTCCTTTTGGTAAGAACAATTAGAATATACAATAGCATGCAATATCCCCCTCTCTGTATTCTTTTAGTCAATTAATTAATTATTAATGGGTGATTTATAGCTATACATAAAGGTGAAATTCCATATGGTATATTTACCCATGCACATACCAATTTTTTTTTTCAAATTCATTCATTTCCTCACGTTTTTTCCCTCCTCCCTTTCCCTCAATGTCCTATTTCTCTCATCTTCCCTCTATCATTATGATATATGAGCTCCTTTTTTCCAGCTTATTTTGCTCTAGCTTCTATAAATGAGAGAAAACATTAGACCATTTGATTTTTCTGAGCTGGCTTATTTCACTTAGCATAATGGTCTTGAGTTCCACCCATTTACTGACAAATGCCATAATTTCATTCTTCTTTATGGCTAGGTAAAACTCCACTGTGTATATAGACTATTATCATTAATGGCTGGTTTCTTATCATGGCTATTGTTAATAGTATTGTTATTTTAGATCTTTGGGATAAATGCTGAGGAGTGAGACAGCTGAGTCATGTGGTGATTTCATTCTTTCTTGATGAAACTCTACATTGTTTTCCAGAGTGGTGTATGAATCTGCAGTCCCACCAACAATGCAAGAGAGTACCTTTTCCCCACATTCTCAGCAGCAATTATTATTATTTGCATTCTTGATGATTGTCACTCTGACTGGAGTAAGATAAAATCTCAATGAAGTTTTGATTTGCATTTTCCTGATTGCTATGGATATTGAATGTTGTCTCATATGTTTATTGGTCATTTGTATTTTTTCTTTTAAACTTATTGGTATAGTTCTTTTGTCTGTTTATTGATTTGGAAATTTGGTGTTAAGGATTAGGAGTTCTTTATATATTCTGGATATTAAGCTCCCATCACAGGAGTAGTTGGCAAAGATTTTCTTCCATTTCTATAGGATCTGTCTTCATTTTCTTAATAATTTACCTTGCTGTGCAAAGGATCTTTAATTTGATATCATCAACTTCACAATTAAAATATATGGATGGGCATAGGAAAGAAACCCACAGAGTGAAAGTAAAAGGATGGAAAAAAAATATTCCATGCACATAGACTCCAAAAACAAGCAGAAATAGATACTCCCATATCTGATAAAGCAGATTTTAAGCAAAGATTATCAGAAGGGTCAAAGAAAGTCATTACATTTTTGTAAAGAAAATAATTCAATACCAAGATACAGTGATAGTAAATGCCCCAAAAGTCAGTTCATCTGATTATGTAAATAAACAAATAGCTAAAACTTCTTGATGCTAAATCTCCAAGAGAACCCAAGAAAATAATAGTAGGTGATTTCAACATACTCCTTTTACCAAGCATAAAAGTGACAAAAATACATCCAACCTAAATAATGTTATAGATCAAATGGACCTAACGAATACAATATTTCACCTCAAAACAGCTGAATTCACTTTCTTCTCAACAACTTATGGAACCTTTTCCAAAACAGTTCAAATTTTAGATCAAAATGTAATTCTTACCAAATAAAAAGGATAGAACCCATGCACTCCTTTCTCTTAAAAAAGAGAAAGAAAGAAAGAAAGAAGAAAGGAAGAAAGAAAGAAAAACTATTCTGTCCTTTGTTTCAGAAGAGTTGAGTTCACTTTCTCCCCTCTACTATAGTAATATTGTATAAGCCTTTCTGCTAACCTTCAATTAAATTTTTTGTTTGAAAAAAAATTATTAGTGTTGTATGGTATTTTATTCATAGTAAGATATAACTAAAGCAGAAATATGTATTGAGGAGTGAGTACTGCCATGATAAAAAATGAAGTAAATAAAATAAAAGTATTAACTTTGGGACTAGGAAACAAAGAAGCTGAAGCTATAAGTTAATGAAAGAAGTAACTCATCATCACATTTTAGAGGAACAAAATTATGTTTATATTAGGGACTAGAAAAAATGACTATTTAAATGAATGTTTAATGTCACAACTGGTTTAAATTAGCAGCAAAGGATAAGATTGTGAATAAGGAGAGAGGAAGGCAAGAAGGGATTGTTGAGTTTCCAAGTGCAATCTAAAAAAATAGCATCAACCAAAATCTTTCTGAGTTGAAAAAATAAAACAAGTTCACATTTTCTGCTTTACAGAGACAAGAAATGACCTCAAAAAGAAAAAAGAGAAAGCATAACCTCTTGGCAAAGATTAAATCCAGGATATAACAAGTAAAAACTTGGTTTTAGGATCATTATGTAATGTGTGTAGTTGTAAGATCCTGTGTGAAAATATCTGTCATTTCTAAATTAGGTTTCTATAGACTCTCTCAGGTAAATAGAAAGCCTTTAAGGATCTTAACAGCTTAGCTTATTGTTTTGTTCTGTTGGATGACTTATATGGCTACCAAGATTCATTAGAGCATGGTGTCAAAGGACCTTGACTCAGTCTAAGAAGCAAGGGATCCGTTTTGAAGAAATCTGTACCTGTAACTTTTGTTTGCATAACATCAGAATTATACCCCAAAATTTAATAGAACGAAAACCAAGAATCAGTGCAATGCTATCTTTAAGAAATACACTGTGTGTACAAATGAAGGGGCTGGTTGAAAGTTAGAAGAATCTATAATGCATATATTGTTTTCCAGGGAGAAATAGGAATAGCAAAACCATACTTCAATGAGGCTTGAGAGAGAATAAATTTCAAGAAATTGAGAAAACAAGAGTGGCTTAAACTTTTAAGAATTTTGTCATAACATAAAAATGGTTTTAGTCAACATAGAGATGCATGGTATTCAAATAAGTATTCATTTTTTACTTAAGAAATATGAATCTGCCTTGACATTATTCATTAAGGAGCCAACAGACAGACAGACCTTTAGAGGTAAGAGGGAAAGAGGTGGTTCTATTAAGATGTTAGAGAAGGGGGGTGTTGAGGTGAGTACAGAACAAAATGAATTTGTAGATATAAGACCATGAAAATTATTACATAACATGATGATGACTTTATTATATTTCACAGGTAAATTTTATTTTGATATACCAAATATAGGATAAAAATTTTAAATATCTAATAAAAATTCACCTTTGAGAAGAATAGAAGAATTGACCAGGCTTATGTAGGAGTATTACCATATAATACTTAATATGCTGATGGGATTAGAAATGAAGCATGTTTACTGATGTCAATCCAGAAAAAAAGAAAGAAAGAGAGAAAGAAAAAAAGAAAACTAGAAATTTCCCTAAGTGGTTTTGAGAGAGGGTAGGGAGAGAGACAAGAAGGAGAAGGGGATAAAGTGAATTTTAGGATCTATAGAAATGAGAAATTTTGAGGTAAAAAATCAATAGAACTTTGAATGTGGTATGTTGGTAAAAGATTTGAAGGACTAAATATTGGGCAAGTCTACCTAAATGTAAGATATTGGTATGATAATAATGGCCCACTGAGAAAAACAGTGAATAAAAACAAATGTGTGGTACAAATACTAGAAATATCAACCTCAAAGAAAATTCAATGTGAGTGAATGATTGGAAGGATAGATTATTGTGGCCAAAGGATGGGGTTTAAGATTTTCAAGATGGAGGAGCCCATTGTGGCCATGAGACAGGATATTGGAAAAGACTACAGGCTCCTGCAGATCTGACTCCTAAGGAGCAGGTGAGGTGAGGCAGCTATATATGCTATCATCATGGATGAAAAAATTTCTCAAGACAATGACAGGAGTGTGGTGAAAAGAAAGACCATTCTTACACCAAAACCAGATATTGATTGGGAGAAAGAGACCAAGATATTAAGAAGTAACCAGTAAGAGGAGGCCAAGAAATTTAGCCTAAGGGCACAAGAGATTTTCAACAAGAGTGGACAAATCATGCACCTGCCACCTACATGAGTAGCTCTCACTGTTCTGAATCTGGAAGGAGGAAAATTGAAGCACAGTGAAAATAGTCAGAGGCTAGATACACCTGAGGAACTTAATGTTTCTATTTGGCTGTACTGAGCACTAAATATAAGGTTTAAAACACATAAATTGTATTTAAAGTAGATAAGAAATGCTACTGGAGAAGGAGTTAAAAAGTTTTTAATCAAAAATTCCTTGGATAGCCAGAATTATTTTGAACTCCAAGATAGAGCAATGACATTGAAAACACAGAACAAACAAACTTGCATTCTTTTTGATCCAAAATTAGTGAGCTATAAATGGCCCAGTTAACAAAACACACAGTTTAGTCATCATTGCAATTGCAAAAGGCATATTTATCAAGTGTCATTAATTTACATGATTAAGTGTCAAGTGGGTGATTCATAAATTTAGGCTCATTTAAAAAGGCAGACACATCTCCCAGTAGGGGTCAAGGAGCTGAGTAGGAAAAACTAAATTAAATTCCATCTAATCTTTCTAAGAAATGTTAGCTTTATACCAACAATTTAACCTGCAATTATGGTCAATGTCATACAAATTCTGCAGATATACCTCAAATCTTGAATAAAAGCAGAATAATGCACATATGTTCTCTGAGAAATGTTGTATTCTTAGGCACTTAATATATAAGAAATTTTAGGAATCATGTCATTGAAACAAAGTTAGTTTGGCTTTAAGATGATGCTTTAGGAGAGCTTGATTGACTGAAAGGAGACAAGAAACATGACTAGGAATGCAACTAATAAGAGGGAATCTCTAAATGAAATGGAACGTTTTCAAAATATCATTTACATTTTGTGTTCTTGCATATGGCGCACATTCCTATTATCCCAGGATGTAATAGATACTCATTAAATAGTGCATTTTGCAGCATTCCTGTTTGAATGACTTCACCAGTTTTCATTACTTTAACTTTATTGTATATCTCTCAAAGGCATTTTCTGATTTTTGACTGGTGGATCTGAATGCACGAGAGAGAGAGATCTCTGGCACTCCACTAGGAAAAAAAATAGGGTTTTTTGGAATATTTGAACGCAGACATATTTGAATCCGTGTGTTGGCTAACCTGATATAGAAAACTGCAATTGAAAATATCTCTTGGTTTAGTTTTATGTGTCTTATTAACAGACACAGAAACTTTTTTAAAAAGTTGTACTGTGGTATACAGGAAAATAAAATGTCCTTTGCCTCCTGTCACACCTTTATACTTCTCATCTCCCAGTTCTAATAAGAATGGCAATGATGGTCTGACTGATTAAAGTTTAACCAAAGAAGTATTTCATTTCAACCAGATTTTTTTTTAGCAAAATTATTCCTTTACTTTCTCAGTTTTTCTCCCTTCCTCACTCCCTCTCTCCCTCCCTCCCACCTTTCTATTCTTCTTTTTTCCTGGGTCAATTCTCAAACCGAATTGTGAAGCAAGAGGAAAAGAATGCAGAAAAACTGTGAGTTGAAATGTATTGAATTGAAGCTTAGTAGATTGTTCAATGGGAAAGTTCCCCAAGGACCTCAGCTCATGGTTTTAGACACTTTTAAATCTAGACATACACATTTCTGAGTCTTTAGAGATGATTTGTATTGCTGGCCTGATCCAGAAGGGTGCTGATTATAAAATTTGAAACTAAAGCGTTTCTAAAGCGAACAGGAATGATGAGGCCTTTGGTGATGAGAACCTCCATGTAAATGATCTGCCTCAGAAAGCAAACAAACAGCTTGGAAAAAGGACTGGTCTTATGTCACCAATGGGTTTTTGCAAACATTTATGGATGGTTCACATGATGTATTAGTTTCCTAGGGTTGTCATAATTAGGTGGCATAAAGCAAGAAAACGGTTACTATCTCCCAGTTCCCAAGGCTAGCAGCCTGTCATCAAGCAGTGCAATGAACCCCTTTTCTGAGAGCTCTAGGGGAACATTCTTCCCTAATTCTTCACTGCCTCTCATGGTGACAGAGTTCCATGGCATCTCTTGGAGTGTCACATATCATCCAAATCTCTACCTCTTGATTCATGCTATTCTCCTGTGTGTTTTTCTGCCCAAGTTTTCTCTCTCTTATCAATAACACCAGTCATTAAATATTGGCCTATGGTAATTCAGTATGAACTCATCCTAAATTGATTATATTTACAAGGACTTGACTTTTAAATAAGGACACATTCATCTGAACCAGAAGCTAGAATTTCTACATATTTTTTGGAGGGCAGGGGACAAAATTTAACCCACCACACTAGACAAACAATAGTCAGAATATTGTGAAATCAGTTTTTATTGTTATTTTTATTGCCTCTTGCTTAGGGTCTCTTTAAAATTTCTTTTTGTTTGTTCATTTATGTTTAAAGTAATAGCATCTCCTTAACCATTTAGTCATAGGCAAATAAATCAGATTACATTGTAAATTCAAATAAAATGCAACTTTGCTTTTTAAAATGACACATAAAGGGAAATTTCTTATAAATATGAAATACATCTCTTTTCTTTAAACTCCACTTAATATTTCTTCTTCATATCAAGACTTCATACCTTCATGAATCTTACCATTTGCCATTGTGTTTCTCTTTATAGACATTTCTTACATTTTAATACAGTGTACATTTCTCCCTCTTCCCTTATTCTTCCTTTGTTACTCGATTCCTACCTCCAAGCTATTTTCCAAGAGTTTGCTTTCACAGAAACACAAGCCAGTACTTCTGCCAAGCATTTCAATTGGAAATCTTTTACAAATTAACAAATGAACTACTATGAGATATAAACACAAATATATAGACACATATGCATTATACTTTGTAATTTCAAAACTCTTGGCCTGAGCAATTTTCATCAACTATCTTAGCACCCTGGTAATTTTTTCCTACAAAGTCTGTGAAGCAGGAATTGTTATTTTGCACATAGAATGAGTAATCAGTGTTATTTTTAAGTCATATACAATAAAAGATTTTTGGCAGTGGTAACTCTGCTTCCCTGAGTGGCACCTTTCTTGTTCTTCACTCTCCTTATTTAGTTTTTCCAACTTACTGCATGTTCCCCTAATCTCCTGCCTAACTACATCCTCCATCATGCTCAGGGACTCCATTGTCCCACCCCCAAGCAGAAACTGGAAGTTGTTAGGCAGGAACTTCATTTCCTGCCAAGCAATCTGCAGATGTTGTCATGTGCTTCTGCATGCCCACTTCTGTTTCTCCCTCCTCCTCCCAGGTCCATCTAGCAGGTCATCTCTCCTTTGTATTTTCCATAAGCTTAACCTCTCCCATGTGGTCAAAACTGAATTTACTACCTTCCTAACCTCACTCTCAACAAACAAACAAATAAACTAATTCTTCCTTGAATATTTTCATGCTGAATTTGTCTATTTTTCTATTTGCTACAACAAAATATTACAGACTGGGTAATTTATAAAGGAAAAAAAACCCTTATTTCTCACAACTCTGGATGCAGGGAGATCAAAGATCATGGCACTGGCATCTGGTCCTGGTTTTTGTGTTGTGGCATGACATGATGGAAGTATAAGTAGAGGCAAGACCGAGGAAGTTGGACTGAACTTCTCATTTTTATCAGGAACCCATTCCCATGGTACTGGTGTTAATAAATTCATGAAGGCAGAGTCCATGACAAATCACATCTTAAAGGTCATACCTCTTAATACTTTTACGAGGATAATTAAATTTCAACATGAGTTTTGGAAGGGACATTCAACCATAGCATAAGTAATGGGGAAAAATATTACTTAGTTGCTCTACCTAGAGTTTTATTCATCTCTTCACCCCATTGATGGAAGGGGAATTCATACTCCAGGTTTGTGGGGATGGTTGAAAACACAATATCCAGCACTGGAGAGATGAGGTCCACAGGAGTTTATGAGCCACATGCACCCATGACTGGGGACACTATGCCAGGCAGGGTCACAAGAGGGTTATATTTGGCAAAGAGTGAATCTGCAGTAGTGTTAGATATAGGTTTTGCAATAACCAGAAGGTGGGGTGAACCCTGATTCCCACAGAAAATTGTTTGCAATGGGTTTTGCTGAGTAATTCTGTAGGCTGGTAGGAACTGAAATCATCTCCTTAGAGATAAGCAGACAGAGTGTCTGGTCTCTATAATGAAGAAGGCTGTTCGTCTATGGTACCTTATCTATGGAGGAACAATGGTGAGATGAGCTCATATTTGGGAAACTGGGAGCCCTTGCAGGTTTCCCCAGTAGTCAAGGTATACATCTACTGCATCTTAGTTTTAGGCATGATGCCACATAGCTTAGGAATTCCTAAATTCTGATTTTCTTTTCATTTTCCTTTTAACATCCAGTCATTTCACATTATTCTATCTACTTCTAAATGTCTCCATCATCTCCTTTTCACACACATACTTCTCCCCATCACATCACCTGGCTTATTCCTGCTCATTCATTAAAATTGGACTTAGTAGCCACCTCTCCTGGGTGTCTGTGAACTTCCTTGGGTTTGTGAGAAGCATCCCTCCTTTTGTTTCCACATCATCTTCTATTTGAGCAATCATCTATTATATCATGGGGAACTTTTATTTACTCAATTTTCTTTCTGCAATTGATCTTTAGCTTTAGACTTCAGAAATGACATTTTGAGTACTCTATCCCGAATGTGTGGCACATAGTAGGTGCATGATCAACAGATACTAAATTTTCAGAAATGTCACTGAATGAATGGATATCTATCTTAACATTGACAATTCAGCCTGATGAAAATTGTTTAAGCCCAGCATTCAAAGCACTTCTGGTAATATATTATTAGCAGTTTTCTTGCTTACCTCTTCTCACCTTGCTACTCACTAAGCTTTGTTTTTATACAGAATTTTAGCTGGCACAATAAGTGATGTATTGGATTTCCTATGTTCCTGGGAAACACTTTGGACTTCATGGGGCAACATTAATTCTTGCTATTGGTCTGAGAACCCAATAGAGCAATGTGATTTATTTATTCTTTCATCCGTCTGGCAATCCCAGGCAGCACCTGCCAGGGCATGGCTGCTGTATCAGCAAACACAATGGGGAGCAAATGAATGTGCATCTTGGTCCCCAAAGAGAAACCCATTACCACTGCAGCTAAGCTTGACAGTTTAGGGCTCCCATTTGATTCTAGAGAACATGAAATGCTCCAGTACTTTTTGAAATCATTTGCTTATATGTGACTGCAGTTCACACATCCCAGTGTGTCCTTTTCCTTCATACCCCAAAGGAAAGTGAAATATGAACCTATTCCATTCAGAGATCACTGAATAATGTTTGCTGCTATCAGATTTCATTGGCTTCAACACTGTTATTTGTTGAAAATATGTGGTTGAATCTCAAAGCCAACAACATTCCCCCAGGGTACCCATTAGGCAGAAGGGGAACACAGTTGTAAACAATCTGTTTTGTAAAATAGAAGTCTCTGGAAGGAAAGGCATCAAAATTGTGTTTGTTGAATATTTCATAGCCTAGAATATACAATTTACAAACAGTGAGGGAATTGTAGAAGATAGTGAGTCTAAAATGTAATTTTCAGAAAAAAAAATTTTCTACTGACTTTCAATGGTTTTATAGAGGAAGCTGGAGTATGAGTGAGCAATGAAGGAGAAAGAAAATTAATGGTGCAAGTAAAAAGTGGTTTAAAAAAAAAGAGCATTCCAAATTCATTGGAATGAGGTTCCTTTTCACTGATTATCCATGAAATGGCTTTCTAAGTACAACCATGCACCGCATAATGGTTCAGTCCACGATGGACCGCATATATCATGGTGGTCCCATAAAGTTTATAATAGAGCTGAAAAAGTCCTACATCCTAGTGATATCAATTGAAGACTACTATTGAGGCCACTGCAGTACTTACGTGTTTGTGATGATTCTGGTATAAGTAAATCTTGTGTGCTGCTCATCATTTAAAATGGACAACACTATGTATAATGTTTAATAATTAAAAATGTGATCAACTATGTGATTCTTACATATATTATAC
Source organism: Marmota monax (assembly GCF_021218885.2). Classification (NCBI taxonomy): domain Eukaryota; kingdom Metazoa; phylum Chordata; class Mammalia; order Rodentia; family Sciuridae; genus Marmota; species Marmota monax. Next base: position 12,011,498 of record NW_026695241.1, read on the forward strand.
TATAGTTTATTGCCATTTTAATGTGTTCCTTCTACTTATACAGAATTTTATTTATGTTAACCAGCATGCCATGTTATTCTTGTACATTTTGTTCTGTCTACTGATTATGTAATTTTCTCTTGTGGTTGATTTAATGCCATATTCTTTGATTTATCATGGCCTACAGAGCAATAGGCTGTACTATGTTTAAACCACATAGCAAAAGTGTTAGTAGGTTCTATCTTCTGGGCCATATCATCTGTCTATACTCTATGGTCTTCCAATATTGACAAAAATTGCCTAAGGATGCATTTTTTCAGACTATATCCCCAGTGTGTGAGTGTATATGCATTTGAGAACTTTTTTTTTAATGTTATCAAATAAGCAACACAGATGGAAAAAAAATGCAAAGGGATATTTCTTCTAAAGAGATAGAAAAATGGCCTGAACTAGGACATGTTGAATTTTCAGGCTTTACTTGTGTTCAATTAACCTCCCAATTTCAGAAGGTAGACACAGTTCTCCAAAATTACACACCCAAATGTGTATATATACATGTACTTATAATTTTATACAAAGAAAGTGGATAGCTTTAACCAGACTCTTAAATCTCCCTATTGCTATATTTTCCAAATTTGTAAAACAGTTACATAGAAAAAGAGCATGAGAAAAATAGACATAGATTGAGAGAGTTCTGCCCAAATAGATGAACACTCATATTAGTATATCGATTGCTTTCCAGCCACCTTCAGCCTCCTTATGACTCTCCAACTGTTCCATTAAATGCTTTAAACATTTACAGCATTCAAAGTTGTAGAAAATACATGTTTATTAGTGATATTACATTTATGTTTGAAAACTGACTTGTTTGCACTGAAACTTACAAAGGAAACAAGACAATAAAATCAGTGTGTACCATTTTAAGGAGGATTGTCTAATTTTTGTATATATGTCTGAACCAGTAAATATTACGTATTTGGTTTGGGTATATTAAAGTTAATTTACATGTCATCCAGATCTAAAAAATAATTTTGCAACTTTTTTTCATGCAACGTTATGCTTTAGAGATTATTTTCCATATCAACATGAAAATAAGTTATTATGATTTTTTTCCACAATAACTCTCATACATTTGTACTAATAGGAATACATTATACATCTATTTTTATATTTCTGAATCATAGAGCATTTTGGTATTACAATATTATTATTTTTTTCTTATGAGTAAGTTAAGTGTAGAGTTTAACCAAATCCCCAGAACTGACTTCAGCTATAGACTGGATTTCTTCATTAACTTTTGTTAAAATTATCTTGACACCCTGCAGTTTTAATTGAAGCTTTACTTCCTGATTCTATGTTACTTTGAGCTTTGCAGAGAATGTTATGCATATTTAGGTAAATAAATATTCTTGACTTCAAGAATCAAAACTAAGACCCTGCTTTATTACTGGTTATTTATTGATAATACATAAATCTCACATTTCCAGGGGATATTGAAATGCATAAGAAGATCGAAGTTATTGGCATTTATAGGACATAGCACGTAAATTTTCCAGTAACTTAAAAGGAAAGACTCTAAGACCCCCAAAATAATACATTTCACCAAGGAGTATTTTCAAAATATATCAGAATGGCAAAGAAAAATTTGTGTTAGTGGATTCAAGCATATTCATACTGAATTAACTATAAAATGTTTTGAGTTAATATATTTGGACACCAATGAAACACTCTTCCATGTCTTTTCCAAATTACATGCAGTTGACAGATTATGCTAGAGGCAATGATGAGTCATGGAGTATTGTTTTCAGAGCTGTAACAATTAAGGTTGAGATTCCCTAGCCTTGCATTTATAAGCCTCCACAATGTAAATGGGATTTGCCTCTTTAAATGTACCTTATTCATGTTCATAAACACTAGACCCCAGCCAAATTGACTTGTTTGTAATTTTAGCACATATTCCTTTCCCCATGTGTGCTTTAGCTTTTGATTTTCCATCTGCCTGGAATTTTCTTCTCTCCCTATATTCTCTTGCTTATTCCCTTTGCTTGTGCAAGATTCTGCATGAATATTGTTTCCTTTGTGATTATTTGCCTCATCCTTCTCTTCTCTCTTTTAGAATAAGGGATGTGCACTTTTGTTTATACAGCACCTGATACATGCTGGCCACTCTAATAAGAAAGATAAAAGAAAAAAAGGAAACAATTCATATAAGAATTCACATGGTGAAGAATGTGGCAGAGTAGACTATTTTCTCGGAACCAGTAATAATACAGAATGATTAACAACACGATCTCAGATGAGCAATGCTTCTATGAAAATAGAAACATGTGGGGCTAATTCTGTCTGGGTGCACCTAGGAAGTACCTTCTATGTGTCAATATGTCAATAGTTATTAATTGGGGGAAGCATACAATGTCTACTCAAAGGGGGAGTTCAGCCCTCTTCCTTGATCTTTAATGCACATGCTTCAGTGGTGAGTCAAGACATTCAAGAAACAGGAAATATAGGTGTGGTGAATTAATACAGTCATTTTTAAAGGTATGACGTTCTAATTCACCCAACATGTGTTTGAAAAGCTTTTTCTGGGGAGCATGGATAGGAGTGAGGAAGTCACAATGTAAGGAGCAAATGTAAAATCCAAGTGTGGGATTTGTCTTCTCTTCCTGTTCTCCTGGGGCAGTCATTGTCCCTTTGCAACAGATATATGTGCATGATGTGCAATTCTTCTATGAAAACCTGAGCATATGACCAGGATGAATAACTAACACATTTTCCTGTTCTTCAGAGCATGCAGGATAGTGAGTACATCATGTATGCTAATCAATGAAGACAGCTTTCTACACCCACCCCCCAAACCTTTTTTTTTTTGGACCAGGCTGTCTTAGAATTTCTGGACTCAAGAGCGCCTCCTGCCTCATCTTCCTGAGTATCTGGGATGATAGGCATGTGCCAATGACCTAGTTTAAAGAAAGCTTTTTTTTTTCTTTTTTTTTTTTATTGGTTGTTCAAAACATTACAAAGCTCATGACATAAAGTTTGGATCATTAACATGGTACAAAATATTGGTGGGGTCCTCCCGTGGATTTTGATACACAGTGTCTATAAATTTTAACTTTCAGAAATGCAGCAGATAACTACTTACATTTTCTGTTCACTATAGTTGATTTTTCAAAAATGATTTGTGTTGATAAATTGTCACCTGTATGGCCTTTAAAACTTATGGAGCATTTACCAAAGGCCAAGCACTTGAATCAGCATTTTATATATATATTTTACTTTAATACAACTACTCTTATGAGTTAGGTATTCCTGTTATGCCTATTTCATCAATAATAAAATTATAGCCCAGAGAAATAGTTGAATGTGCCCATTGCTCCACAGCTAGAGGAAATAGGCAAGTTAGATAATCTTAAGACTTCAACTCTGCTTCTATAATGCACTGTGAGTCTCAAGAGGCATAATTAACAATGAGAAGGTAATTAAAAAAACACTTTGATTGAGACACACCACTTAAAAGTAAATATGTTTTCTTATTAGTTTGCTTTAACAAAGTAACACAAATAAGAAGTTAAACCTGCAGAAATGTATTTTCTCATAGTTATGAAAGCTAGAAGTCTGAGATCAAGATATCAGTAGGCTTGTTTCATTTTAAGGACAATGAAAGAGGAGGAGTCTATCCCAGCATTCTCTCCTTGCCTTGGAATGACTGTCTTTCAATGTCTCTTCAAACCACCTTTCTTCTATGTATCTTTCTGTCTTAATCTCCCCTCCCTTTTTTATAAGGACATTAGTCATATTAAATTAAGGCCCTCATGACCTTACTTTAACTTGCTAATCTTTATCAAAATGCTATGTCCAAACAAGGTCACATTCAGAAGTATGGAGGATGGATACTTCAACACGTGAATTTTGGGAGAAACAATTGAATTCATAGCAATTGCTGTGAATATAAAAATAACAACAAGGTGAAATTTAGGTTCGAAATTATGTTTCTTTTCAAATGAGCTTTTATTTTAGTAGCATGATGAACTAGTTATTATAAATTTTAGATGGACATTATATAGAACTACATTTTTTATTGTTGCATATTCATAATACAGAATGGTGGGTATCATTGTTGCACATACACATAACATAATGTGATTAATTTCAATATCCAGTAACTCCCCATTCCTTCCCCTCTTCCCTTTCCCTGAACTCTTCATGTATCTTAATGGGCTCCTTTCTATTTTCTTGTAAAACTCTAATATTTTTAAGGTTATTTAGAATATGTGATATTAATTCTCTCAAAAATTATGTCCTGCTTTTAAAAACTAATCTATAAATCTATTTTCAAATGAAGCCACAGCTAATCGTGTACACTCTGTATGTCTTACAGAGATTTGGGCTGAATTTGACTCTTGTTCAAAGAACATTTTGTGGTTAATTTATAATGAAGTCTAATCTAATACCAATTTTCTGTGAACATATTTTTAGGCTATTTTGCGAGGTCAAAAAATAGCACACAGTTGTTTTCTGTGTGAAAGTCACTTATCATTAAAATAATACAAATGAACAGTATACAGAAAAGGAAAAAGAGAGAAAAATAATCAACAGAGCAAATAATATTCCACTTATGCAAATCACTCTCATTTCTATTTCAATGCCGAAAAAACAAGCGTGACTGCAAGGCTGTTCCATAAACAATAGATAATGCAGCTGTTCCTCAGAAGGCCATTTTAAAATTCACATTTATTAATTAGGAAACTAATTCTAGAAAGAAAGATAAAAACTCTTTAACCTCCATTGATTACCTAAGAATGTCTTCCTGTAATTGGTGATGAACTCTCTTAATCATGATAGAATAATGGATTTCATACTTAAAAATTCTAGTACCCCTGAGCTTGAAGAGTCTCTCTGTAGTATGTGGGACTCTCAGTTTCCTTCAGAGTTGATTTTAAAGAGAACTCTACAGCTAAAGCAACTGGTGCCACTTCCCAAGTGCACAGAAACTAGAAATAAAAGGCTGTTGGCTTGGTTAGTCTTGCATCCAACATTCTGGATGCTGCCAATTCTCAAGCAAATAGCTACTTTCCTGGAACAATCTATGCCACTGCTATACCTCAAAGTAATTAGTATGAAGTTGAGTTTTTCTTCCAATTGGATTTAATTTTGAAACTGGAATTATGGGATTATTCAGAAATCTCTGTGTTTTGCAAACACACAATCTTGGGAAATGATATGAAATGGTACAGAGAATGTACAATATAATAAAATTCAAGGCTTTATCTTGTATTTTGAACATGTGAGTCCCTTAAGATCTCTATGTTCATAATTTCATCATATCCTCAAAACACAATGAACCATGACTATAAATATTTGACATTTAATGAGAAGAAAAATCAAAGAAAGCAAGAACTGGTAAAACAGCATTAAGAATCCTGCCCTTGGAGTTTTTACTCAAAACCACTAGTATTCCTGAAAACAAACCAGTAAATTCATATCCCTAGTGAAATATTTTTATATCTTTTAAAACATCTTAGTGAAAATATTGTCATGTGAAGTCATTAAGAGGGTGAATGAAGTGAAGAGCCAAGAAAGAAGTATCTCAACAGATTTCCATTAAGATAAACATTTAAACAGGTGTGAAGAGCAAATAGATCTAATACTTGAACAAGTCAGGTTTTTTTTTTTCCCCCACTTTTTAAACTTTCAAATGTGATTTCGTCATTAAATCACAATGGTTGATAAATCAAACATGCATTCCTCTTCTAAAATCTCTTTTCTGGCCTAACACGTGGATGAGTGAAAAACTCATGCATTATTTTCAGAAAGCTTAAATATATGGTTTATTCAAACTCTCCCATTAATAAAAGCCTTTTAGTGTTAAAGTTGCACTTCAGTTTTGTTTTTTTTTTAATGGATGATTTGAATTACAGAAAACTCTGAAATAGTTTAATCTTCCTTGAAAGTCATTAAATTAGAAGAGGCTTTATTACAGATGGAAACATTTTAAAAGATGAGTAGACAAAATTCTTATATCTAGTCAGACAATGCACTTTCATCCTAAATATTGGGTCCAAGAAAAAAAAATAATAAATGAGATTAAATTCCTGAAAATTTGTACACCCAGGTGGGGATAGGCAGAATTTTGATCTGATTGCATCATAAAATATCAATTATATCCTACAATTTCTTCTCCTCTTCATAAAATATTTATCTAAAGAGAGCTATTTTGAGACACTTTTGTGCAATTTCCAGTAACATTGGAATTTGTTGTTTCATCAAAACAAACAGGAAGCCAACAATGATTTACACAGGGCTCTCTCAATTATACCCAGGTGTTCATGTTCCACCAACATTCTTAGTTTTTCTTACTATCAGCTCTGTCTTCTGATGAGTTTCTGGGCATGAACCATGTTCTTCAATGCTATCTTTCCTCATACTGAAAAGCCCTTTCCTCTGGATTTGTTAGCCCCTGACTTTAGATTTTGCCCATCTTCCAATCTCTTGCACCATCTTCTCAACCTACATACACCTGCTTTAGGAAATCTCTCAAAGGAGTACAAGTAAACCTTTCTTAAGATCTCCTTTCTGTCTGTCCTAATTTCAAATGTAGATAATGAATGAGTCTTGTGTTCTGCAAAGGATGCAAATATACTATCATTCTATACTAACTAAATTAAAAAATCAAGTCAACTTCGCCAACTCAATGAACAGCAGTTTATAAACCTAGAAGTTTATAAGTTTATAAGATTGTGTGAAAATTTATGAAACATTTTACACTGATATACAGGCATTTCTCAAGGAAAGCATATAATTTGTATCAAATACTGATGGACTCTCAAAGCTATTTGTGAGAATAAAATGTCTTCAATGATTTACAATCCAAATTCAAAAGTAAACTTTATTTTGCCACCCAAGCACATATGATCTTTGTATGCAATGGTCACGAAAGGTCAGTGTTCTTTCAGACATCCATCAATTGTGTATTAAATGACTGCTAAGTGCCAGGAGCTTGGACTGATGTGTTGTGAACAATATTAATAAATTCAGAACATTCATCCCTCCTCGGCCAGGGTGTATTATATGGCAAGAAGATTCAAACCAAATAAGTAATGAGTAATCTAAAGGACATCATGTTAGGGGCAAAACAAGGACAACAAATAATGTTAATAGGGTACCTAGTATATGTAGAGAATAGTCGCAGAGAGAAAACTAACTTGAGGATGAATTATTTACTCTAATATTTGAATTATCAGTAAAAACTTGCTAGAGAAGATGAGAGAATGACCTGAGAGGAAGAAGTGGAGAAGCATTCTAGACACACAACACCTGTCAGAGGCCTTGAGGTGGGAACAGACAAGCCCATCAGAAGCTTGGCAGTCTCCACTAGTCTCCAGTATGGATGTAGTAACAATGCAACAAGGAACACAAAGGTACTTTTCTCTGACATGATGTCCAAGATGGACCTGTGCTAAAGAATTGAGCACTGATAGCAATATCGAAGACTTTGAACTTCACAATCCGAAGAGCCAGAAATAAAGTGAAAGATTTTCATCTTTGCTCCATAAATTTCATTTGAAACAGATCCAAATTGTGTAGATTATCAGCTCAGCAGATGAACTAACGTTTATCATTTGCCAATTCACCTATGTTCTCGTTAAATCTTTCTCCAAAGTTCATATTAAATAAAACGGTAGCATTTTTTAAAATGTATGCAAAGCTGAGTTTAAAGCTTCGAATGAGAGCAAAAGAGCGCACACCCGACTAGATTAATCTGAGGTATTAAAATGATGAAGAACATCACTCCATTCAATGAAGATATGTTATGTCATTGCTCCACATTATAAAAGCAAAAATCAGTCTAAGTCATTTAGCCAATTTGTTCTTAGCATGAAAGTTGTATCTCTGCTAGGCAATCTTTCTTTATCATTTATTATTTATTGAACTCCAAGTATGCATCAGTACATAAATCGTTATATTCATAGTCCCTACTCCAAAGGCATATACAAAGTAAAAGAGAGAAAACAATTCAGACATTAAATATGTCAAATGTGTTGATCAAACACTGAAGACTAGGGTTCTTAATTATAAATACAACCTCATAGCTTAGTAAGTTGAAACTGTAAATAATAGAAAACGCAAAATAGGGAACACGCATTCTGGATGTGTCCCTATCTAGTTTGATATTGCCTCAGAACATTAGTGCATTTATTAAAATATACTTTTAGAACACAGTGTATTCTTGCTAGAAAAAAATAAACAGGAACATAATATAAAGTTTTGGGGAAGGTTAAGCCAGGAGTACTTTGTATTCTCTATTTTTCACTAGTGTTCTGTATTTGTCCCTAAAAAAGACAAAATTCTCACTTATAACAATCCTTGATTATGTTCCTATCAACATAATTCTTTTATCTCATTAAGTGGTAAAGTTTTTAAAAGGAATATAATTAGAAGCAAAAGAGCTCACGTTTTTAACAAAGTCTTCTCACTTTGCTTTCATTTTACCCAGTTTTTAATTGTTACATGCCATATAATATTATGAGCATCAGAGAGTAAAGAACTGCCTTCACATTATGCTAACTTCCTATTGTAAAATGGGAAGATCATCCAAATAAGCAATGCCAAGTGGATGGATGTATGTTCTCTTTTGCTTATATAATAAGTTAGCTTGTTCACCTATTTCTAAATTCATTTGTTGAGAATGTTAATGCCCAATATGTTGAAATGTGACCTAGCTGAGAAATAGAGTCATTGCAGGTATAGCTAATTAAGTAATGATGACATCATAAAGATGGACCCTAATCAAATATGACTGTTAAACTTTTTAAAAGTGAACATATAAACAGGAGAAATGAAAAAAAAAAAACAGATACCTACCTATATCTACAAATATGTATCCATCTCTTCATCTTTCTGTATCATCAATGTTTCAAATGGTACTTTCTCAACTTATATTTATCTGAATTTGAAAGTCTCAATTATCATTGGGTTATGAGGAGTACCCCTAAAATGTCCCTGTGTCAATGCAGGAATACTCAGAGTGAAAATGCTTAGATTATGAGAGTTGTAATCCAAATGGTGGATTAATCCATTTGATGGATTAATCATTTTAATGAACTAACATGGCTAGTAACTCTAAGCAGGTGGGGTTTGACTGGAGGAAATAGGTCACTGGGGGCATGCCCTTTGGGATTATTGTCCCTGATGCCTCACTCTCTCTTGCTGACTACCATGAGTTGAGCTGCTTTCCTCTGTCACAAACTTCCGCCACTATATTCTGCCTTATATCAGGCCCAGAGCAATAGAATTCTTGACCATTGACAGAATATCTGAAACCATGAGCCCCAAATGAACTTCTTACCCTCTTTAGTTGTTATTGTTAGGTATTTTGGTCACAGCAATGGAAAGCTAACTAGCAGAGCATCTTTCTATTTGCATTCCTAATGTAACTCCAGCTTTAAGAAAACATGAATTCAAATACATAACACTATAGAAATCAAATTAGGCTTCACTATTCAGGGTATTAAGATTCAGAATTAATGAACCTTTATGGAAACATATAAGTAGATTTTTAAAATCCAATTTGTAAACAACTCCTTTTGGGTAAATCGAATAAATTTGAGAACACACAAAAGCCTAGTGTCATTTGAGCTTTGACTTCTAAAGTAAATGATTTCATAACCTGAGGGAATGAATTTATGCCTTGTGTACTTGGTCATTGATATCTTTGGAATACACATCCAAAATTACCTACAGAAGCTGTCTTTATGCTTTTATAGGAATTGTATGCTGCATTTTAAATGTATGAGAAATAAGTACTTTTTGATCCTCTGGCTCTCTAGCCATGTGCATATCTCTGACTTAAGACTGTGTTGGAGTAAGAAAATCTAAGACTAGAAATCACAGTGAAGCCCTCTCATTATGAAGTTGTCCATTAGTTGTTCTGGACCCTACCACATCCCAGTAAAAAGCACTGTTGGGTTTCTGACTTCCATCACTCTCTGTGAAGGAGAAAGGATTTGTCAATGACTACAGCATTTAAAAAAAGAGAGGGGGGGATGGATCCATGTACAAATTTTGCATCCCCACTCTTTACTTTGTAAAATTAGCACTCTGATCTTGTTAAGCCTCCCTTTTCCCAGTTTTAATGATAATATTAATACTTGTCTGAAATAATGACTCTGAATATTAAATGTGACAGTACATAAAAAATACATACAGCAGACGCTGGAAGACAGAGTCTATAATTATGAAGAGTTGACACCTGCATCACCTAGCTTTTAGCCTGGACTTGAGATAATCAGTAGTGGCTGCTTATGAATAAAGTGCCTTCAAAGTCAAGGCAAGAGAAAGGAATATGCTCCTGGTGTAAACATCTGGAGTACTAGCTATTAAGTTGAGTGAGTATTTATGAATATTTTAAAAATAGTTAGATATTGTAGCAGGGACTTTGGGTGGACACATATAATTTAATATGCTCTTTGCTCTGTTCCCTTCCTGCAGACTCGTGTCTTAGCTTTCCACTGCCTTGTTCCATGAAGACGATTTTGGGGAAATGAAAGTAGAGTGCCCAGCAGACAAATGACTCTGGTACTCAATTTCAGACACTAAATCCATTTGGAATTTAATTGTCTTTTATGACTACCTTGGGCAAATGTAAAACTCGAATCCTTGCCCTCTTTGGCAGATTGTCCTCATTTTCCAAAGTTGAATCTCAGTCTTGATGTTTTACAAACCAGCTATGCCCTCTTTTGTGAGAATTGTAAACATTCGTGGTCAAAGTGTACAGACTTGGAAGGCCATTTATTTCTTCAATAACTTTTATAATAAATACTTAACAAATGTAGCATGTGCAAAGAGGCTAAGCACTTAACATGTCAGGTGTAATTATCTCTATTTTATATACGTGGAAACACAGGTCACAAAGCTAGAAAGTGCCAAAACCAGGGTGAAAATCCAGGAGGTATACTCAGATCCACCTGGTAATAAGCACTAAATCATAGGCCTCAGGAGTTCTGCTCCACTGGGTAGAGCTTAACCTATGTTCTCTTTTGCTTATATAGTAAGTTAACTTGTTCCCCTATTTCTAAATTCATTTGTTGAGAATGTTAATGCCCAATATGTTGAAATGTGACCTAGCTGAGAAATAGAGTCATTGCAGGTATAGCTAATTAAGTAATGATGACATCATAAAGATGGGCCCTAATCAAATATGACTGTTAAACTTTTTAAAAGTGAACATATAAACAGGAGAAATGAAAAAAAAATAACATTGATGATAAGAAAACACAGAAGCCAACCATCTATGTAACAGAGGAAGGCCTGGAACAGATTCTTCATTTACTGCCCTCAGAAGAAACCATCTCTAGCAATATTGAGAATCTAGAACTTGTCAGAACTCTGAGCAACAAATTTCTATTGTGTAAATGACTTAGTTCATTGTACTTTTTAAAGGCAGTCCAAGCAAACTAATATAGAAGACCTTACCAAAAAAAATCATTTTGAACCTTTTAATTCTCTTATTCAGGAGAAAAGAAGGAATATTTGATTCAGAATGGAATGTTCCACATTTGGGAGAATAGGCTTTGAGATGAGGAATTTCATACTAAAGGAATTTAATGATAAGAGCAGGAAAAAAGTTCTTTTTCTTAATAAATATATTTTAAGTGGATGCATTCCATGGATGTCTTAATATATATTATGCAAAAAACATTGGATGGTTTCTAATTTCTTTCAGTGGGCTCCATGGTCATTACAATGATGCCCCTAGCAGTCCCTTGGATCTTCTACCCCCATTCCCCTCTGCTTCCTGTTCCAGTCTGTGTTGATCATACACGTTGAACACTCCTAATCTGAAGATCTGAAATCTGAAATCTTCTCAAATGTGAAACTCATAGAGCAACAACATGTTATCATCAGTGGAAAATTCCACATCATGAAACTTTGTTTCACCCAAAAATCATTCAAAATAATGTATAATATTACCTTCGGATATTGTGCACAAGGTGTGTATGAAACAGGAATGAATTTTCTGTTCAAGTTTGGGACACATCCTAAAGATATCTCATTTGTGTATGAAATACTCCAAAATTTGAAGAATTCTGCATTCAGAAACTCTTAGAGTTCCAAGCATTGGATTAAAAAAATACTCAATTTATATCTTCATTTCAGCTGCTACATTTTGTTTAAGGCCAGTAGTCTAATTTATATATTAGATATAGAGAGAAATATGTGTGCAATATAAGAAAAATATGAGAAAATTTGTTTTACATTTTTTTCTAATTAGCTGAAATTGTCTCAAATAAAGGTCCAGAGGGTTTTTTTTAAGGAAAAACTGTCAAATCTGTAAGTAATATTTGATATCTTAGGCATTAGAATTTTTAATTCACATTGCTTAATTGTGGAAACTTGGATTTTTATTTAAATATTGGTTTTGTAAGCTAATAATGTGTAAAGCTAAGGATGGTTAGAAGAAGGAAACAGAAGTTCTTCTATAAACTCAGTTCAAAGGAATTCAGTTCAAATCTCCATTTAATAGAGAAAACATTCTTAAGTAGAAAAATAATATATATTTCCATTTTCTAGCTATGAATGGAAAAGCAGAGATAATTTTCTTGTCAAATTTCATACAACCTATTTACAGAATAGTTCTCTTTTGTGGAGTTAAGCTTTGTCATATCTCCCTGTGGGTAAGAGTAAGCAAAGTAATTGAAGATATTTATTGTTTCCCTTTATTTAGCTAGTGTCTTAATTAAGACACTAGCTTCATTTTACCTAGTACTTGGTATGCAATGAGAACCAAAACTAACAAATCTCACACATAAATAATTAATTACAATGCATTGTGTCATGAGATTATTTTTCAACATATTTCCCCAAACTATTTTCTTTTGATTGAGATTTGGTAGAAAGAAAAAAGATTTCAAAAGGAATATGGAAAGTAGTGGTTTTTAGGATAAAAAGTTGCAAGATTATTTCATAGCAGTAAGCAGATACTTCATGAAAAGAAATGTGTACATTTCAGTTTGAACCAAAACTATTATGAAAGTATTGCATTTTTTCATTTGTTAATAATCAAGTGCAGTTGCAAGTTTTATTAATGAATCATGTAATTAATGAAGACTAGATGAGCTGTTTCCTGATTTTTTGTACTAAAGTCTCATGGAGTCCTTTCAATGAGTCAAGAGCAATCTGCACTGACTACCAGTCCCTGAATTATTCATCAGCTCAGAGAGAAAATAAGTAATCACCCAGCAGTGGCCAAAGGGAACAAGTGCTCTTGAGCTGGGGGAATATAAGGGTCACAAGTTTAAAAGAAGGACACCCACATATAAACACAAACACAAAGCAAATTAAAACAGCAACAACAAAAACAATGCATAAGACTGATTCCTAAAAATGGCCATGTAAAAACCCAGTTTGTAAAACATGTGCTGTATTGGAAGCAAAGAGCAAAATTTCTCATGAACAGACTAAGACATGAATTATAATCACAAACCACATACATGCTAGTTAAGTCCTATTGGGAAACAGAAGAATGTCTGAGTAAATCCTAGTAACTGAAACTCACAAAACTAGTTCCTCAACAGCAGAAGAGAAGCCATCGTAATGCCCACACAGTGGATTCTCCACAAGACACTACCAGCAGCTCCACAGAAATCTCCAGTTCACAGTCAATGTGACATTCACTAAAGTCACTTCAGAAATTAATTCAAAACATAACTTCTTTCTTTTGAATGTGATTCAGAAAAGATCCCACTTGCTAATGATGGAGGTGGGGTAGAAGTACTCATTGTCACACAAAGACATCAACTGAGCAACAAGGGGCTGGTATATGAATCTGATGTCTCTACCACCAATGGTCCTAAGATCTCAAATAACAACAGAATATGTAGAATAAGCAGAAAGTTTGATTTTTCATGGCCTTCACCTGGGACGAGAACCCTTCCCCTCACTGAGCCTCAGGAGTTGTCTGTAAAATGTAGTGCATATGCAGATATCCCTCAAGGGACATAAATCATGCCTCCCCTTGAGATGATGAAGATCCTTATTCACTCAATCCATTCAAATAATTTTATTTGAAGCATGTACTGTCCTCATTACTGTTTTAGGAGCAAGTTTCTAGGGATTTTCTTCCTTGAGTTCTGAGCCTAAATCTGACTTATAGTGTCAATTTCAGTATATAACTAGACAGAATGAGATTTTACTAAAGTAATAAGTAGGATTAGATTCTGTTACTTCTATTATCCCCCATGATATGAAGGTAACTAAACATTATATAATAATCAAATTCATAAATCACTACCTTGAATATTATATTGGGAATTCTTTGTCTCCTAATTTTCAACTGAGGAAAAAACACATAAGTGAAAACTTTACAATGTCAGTTAACTCCAAAGCCCAAAGCATTTATAAGGAGGAAAAAAATGACTAGATCTACTATTTGTATCATTGTGGGTTGTAAATAATACATTAACTTACATGAAAGAAGTAAATTGGATTTAACATTTATAATTTAATAATCACTGTTCAAGAGGAAACACTCAAAATAAGAACAAGCTACCAAAACTTTATTCATTGAATCATATTCAGTGTTCCACATACCATCCATTCTTTTTGAAACCATTTGTTGAACATCAATAAGAAACTGGAGGAGATGTAGAATAATGAGGCAGGATCTCCCCATGGAGAAGCTCAGTACTTACTCAGTAGTGATGAAGTTGTGTGTTTATGGTATTCTTTTATCACTCTGTGTACAGTTGAGATACACACAAATTACAAAGTGGGTACAAGAGAAATTGCATTAATTTTGGAGGATTGTAAGAACGATCATTTGAATCAAAACCTGAAGGCTGACAGTGAGTGTTTTGGATATTTAAGGAAACTGGGGATACAACTTTTTAATTTTTTATTACATAGTGGTTATTGTAGATTGTTTCCATTATGGCACAAAAAATTAGAATAGTTATTTTTTTTCCCTTATTCTCACTCAAATTTCAGCCTTCCATAATTTGTTAGGTAAGTCATTCTTTAACTGGTGATTAAAGCACTGGATTCCTTTCATCCTGTGATTCTGTGTTCTTGCAGGGCCTTTGTGGTAAGGATAAAATGAACGTAGAGTTGAGAATCCTGAGTCAGTTTAGGGTGTTCTGCATAGTCATAATTAAACCTTTAAACTTTCATCTCTGTGTTTTAACTGTTGCAATTATAAAATGAACTTTTATTGCTAAAGTATATATCTTGTCTTCTATGCTTAGGCCATAGGAGGTGGCAAATCGCATTTTACTTCAGAGAGTACTTTAAAAGATGAACAATTGGGTTTCTATAAGCTAGGGTCACTTCCTTACAAATGAATTCTCAAGTACTGTATTTCAACTAAGAAAGAAATATAAAAGTAGACTAGGCTTATTATCAGTGGTCTTTTTGTTCTGTTTCCTAAATATGCTCAATCATTCTTCTGCCCTCAATTCTCATACTGTTGACTACAGCTTCTCTTTCTTACAAAATTTATTTGCTAAGCAGGCTTGCTTAGAGAGTGCCCCACAATTCTTCAGATTTTACACCTTGATCTTGCCTGGTCAAAATATATCTGTCCTAATTTCTATAACATCTTTGCCAGTTTGAATCACTCTGATAAAATAAAAATAACAAGCTAACAGAATGGTGACAAATGCATGTTCTTTATTAGCATTTTTGGGATGAATATATATATATATATATATATATATATATATATATATATATATATATATCACTCTTCTCAACTTACAGCTGCATTTAATCTATAGCCTCCAATATCTTAAACTATATAATGCTATTTAGTCCAAAGGGTATTTTATTTGGAAAGGAGTTTATTTTTTCACTCAGCAATTCAGAATATAAGTAGGAAAGATCTAACTGCATATGGGTTATTTACTCTTATTGGCCAGCATTTATTAAATGAGAGATGTTTGAAGTTGGTGGTAAGATATGTGCTAAGAAAAAGTACAGATTTAAAAAAAATAATGAGTAACATTATTTAAAAAAAATCAGTGTACTTTTAATTTAATTCAAATTAACATCTTCGAAAGCTTTGGTGCATCCCTAATCCTGTCCCAAAATATTTAGGTTTATTTTAATTAGAGAATTTGGAGTGCCTTTTTACAGCAAAAATCCCACAGATCTGTTATTTATAAAACACTAAGGATAGGAGAGGTACTTGTATGTGTGTATGTATATACATGATGAGGTATTTCTAAAGGATTAAGTAAAAGTACTCAATTAAAATTCCTCTGAATAAAAACTCTCAGGTTTGTCCCAGGTCTCCTTCAGTATTCACCCATGCAGATAGGTAAGAATTCGTTCTACTTCCAACTAATTGAACCTCTGTTTGGTAAAAGTTAATATAAAATTTTCCGTAAATGTGAAAGTGACACTATTGACCCTTAATTTGAGTTGAATTTTGGGAATAATAATGCATTTTTAAAAAAACCTACGTTTTAAAAAACAATGTGTCCTTCATTCTCAGATGCAAAAATGTGTTCTCTGGAAATTTCAGGCTTATTATTATTATAAAACAAAGAGTTATAAAAATCACTTGATTGCTACTATATGGTTCAGAGAAAGGTTCTGGAATTGAGTCTCCTCAACCCAATCTTCTACTTTTAGGTCCAACATCTGCCCTTTTTTCCAGTCCCCCTGGCCACAGGGGTGGAACACTGTAATTTATATAACATGCTTCAGTCTTGGGAAAGAAAATAGATCTGGTCTCACTAGAAAACTGAGTGTGAGTGAGGATTTGGAAATGGATGCTAGGCAGAAATTAATGCAATGTTCAGGTATAAAGGGAATGTATGATGGAAAATAAATTCACAAATGTCCAAAACACTTTGTTAGCTTGATTACAGCATGTGGTATAACACGTAATACTCATTTTTTATCACTACAGTCTAATAACTAAGCTGTAAAATAATGAAGCTTAGTAATACTAGAAAATATTATAGCTTAGCTACACCTTCCAGTAAATTGTAGCTATAGGTTTAAAAGGCAAAAGCAATAATAACAAAAATAATGAAATCTCCATCTTATGGTACTTTAAAAGAGTGAACTTTCCTCCATAAAATATTAAGGCTTTAAATATGTGTTTACAACAATATTCCCTAATTAAGGAGAATAATTTTATTCAACATTGTAGGCCTAACAAAAACTAGGCTTATCCTGAAAAACTTGTGGAAATGTTTGTGTTCTCTTAAAACTTGACTAAACAATTGAACACATTGATTTATCTCTATTGATACTTTCTCTTCTCCTCACTCCAAATGGCTTTGGGTATGAAAGCAAACATTTTTGCCAGGAAAAAAAAATTATTCATGAAGTTACAACTAGTGAAAAATTGAGGACTCAAATATTCTTGTGCAACTTATTAATCACAATCATAAGAGAAGTGATACATTGTTGATTTTAAGAGAATTTGGAAATGAAAAGCAAAAGCATTTCAAATCTACAGTGAGATTTTTAATGAGAAGTAGCTGAAATTCCAAAGGGGAACACATGATTATAAATATGTCTCTGGTGTATTTTTAATGCCCATGTGCTTTGTGTATGTAAATCTCCTACTTGATTGCAAAAATAATACTGCCAGTATTCATTGTTTGAGAAGAACCAATGAATGGAATGAACTAGCCAGTAGAATACCAAATACAGGTTGATTTTAAGTCATGGGGATTTTGTGGCCAGAGTGGTTTGAAAAAAATGCGAACAAAGATTAAATAGATTAACTGCTTTCCCAAAAGAAGCAGACTTCTCCAGCTAACAGTTGGCCAAGGAGCAGAGATAATCTTTGAGCTACCTCCAGGTATGTTTGCTGCTCATGACTTATAGATGTGTCTCACATTTGATACATGAATGCATCACTAGACCAATTCAGTGGTACTTTAGGAGGTCAGATAGGTCTGTAAAACGACAGCAGATCTAGGGATGTATTTGTGGTGTGGCAGGGATGGAGCATTGGTGAGGTTGGCACACAGGACTGAATTGCAGGAGGCAGCCCACGGGCCTAAAACAGTAATGCCTCTATACAGAAGAATGACATTTCCCAGCTCATATTTTTCTGCTTCACTTTCCTGTAAATGGAAATCAGAATTAAGGAGGGGGAATATAACCTTCAATGTTTACACTAATTTGTAGCACAAGATGCATTTTTAAAGAGAGAAGGGCAAACCTCAAATGATCTGAGGTTTACATTAGTGTGCCAAGGCAGCACAATTAATTGGCATCTTCTGCAAACTCAGAACCTTTTAGATGCAAAGCCTCACTGGAAATTTCAAGTGAGTAGGTATTTTTTTCAATGCCTCCTCTCTCTGGAAGCTCCCATTTCAAGTCTTGCCTGGAAGTGGCTCAAGAACTCATTCCTGTCTATTTCTCTGTTTCCTATCTTTAACCAGAATCCATGAAAACTAATTTAAGAACAAAGAAAAATCAAAGTAACAGCTATCGTTCAATATAAAAAGTTCTGTTGTGCTGATATTTTACTCATTTAAAACAAAATTTTTTTACAAGTGTGAACATGGGCATGTTCACAGAGCTGTATGCGTCTAATCCTGACTGTGAAGTTTAGTCTGGGTGGCTTGCTTGGTCCTTTCTTTACATAAGAAAACTTTCAAACTCCTGTCTTCTGAAAACACAGCACTACAGCGAAACCTCCAGCTTCCCTGCAGTGAGACAGTGAGACAGTGAGAGAGCTACACCTTCAAACCGCCCCGCACTGCCTTACAGATGCTCACTAACTGGTGGGGCTCCTCTAGACTAGGTAATGAAAGGGAGGGATTAGAATTCTTTCCAGCACCTGTTTGCCTGTGGCTTTGCTATGGAAATTAAGCTAGGAATTTATTCTACAAGTCTGGAAACTGAAGTTTAAATTTACTCAATTTTGAAATTGTACAGAGAATATAAAGTCTTTTCCAATTTCCCTTTCACTAAAAGGTTTTTATTACTTCAGACTAATGGTGGTGGTGTCCTCAGGGGAAATTCTGTCATAAACCTCTTAGAGATCTGTCAGGAACCACACTGGAAAATTTTACTGATGGATAACCCAATGTGTGCAGAAGCACATTTGTTCCCATTGTTGAGAAGAGGGTGAGGATGAGCAAGAAGAAGGGAGGTAGTGGGTGGAGGGTATATTGGGGGCATATGAGAAGTGACTTGATACATGGATTTCAAATCTTGTGTACTTCTTAGTTATGATTTCTTTAATAATTCTACAAGACAAACATTTTTGGTACTAAATGAAGGGGTGTGTGTGTGTGTGTGTGTGTGTGTATTGGGTGTATTCTTGGAGACATTCTATGCAGAAGACCAGAGTCTTGGACCTAAAAGAGGAAAACACATGTTGCAACAAATGTGAAAATCTATAGATGACAAGTTTTGTGGGACTAAGCTTGACTTTGCACATTTTAATAAATACTTTTTCTTTAAGTTATCGCTAAAAGAAAATAGCAGTTTTGTAAGATAAAGAAGTTTATACCAAAAAAAAGAAAATCACTTGGTTGATAATTTAGAACTTTCCTCTTAATTAATTAGTTAAATTAGTATTTATTGTGTATCTAGAAAAAGAGAGAAAATACTTTCCTATATGAATCTTAAATTAATAAATGCGGGTTGGAGGAAGAGCAATAACAATTACCCTAAAGTTATGATTGACTGTCTGGAAGAAGATCAATGAGGTCAGGATATAAAAAGCAAGGGAGAGAGAACTTAAAGGACACCATAAGAAAGCCAAGAGTGAATTATGTAGAGCATTGTTATTGAAAGACTTGAGATTTCATGCTAATGATGGAAAACCACTGACTGGTTTTGAATACAGGAATAAAATTGCCTGGATTGAAGTTTAAAAGATTGTTCTGTTGCTAATTGGATATAGTAGAGGAGCCCAAAAGAAATAGAACCACCAAAATGTGTTACTGGTGCATATATAATTCCTATATAAAAATGCAAGAATTTTTTTTATATTTACTTATTTTTATTTGTTCTACTTAGTTGTACATGACAGCAGAATGCATTTCAATTCATTTTACACAAATGGAGCACAACATTTCAATTCTCTGGTTGTACATGGTGTAGAGATTCACCATTCATGCAATCATACATGTACTTAGGGTAAGGATGTCTATCTCAATCCACCATCTTTCCTAACTTCAAAACCTCAAAACCCCTTTCCACTCTCCCCTTTGCCCAATCCAAAGATCCTCCATTCTTCCCATGCCCCCCACCCCCTGGCCCCTGCCCATCATAGATCAGCATCCACTAATCAAAGAAAACATTCAGCCTTCAGTTTTTTTTGGATTGGCTTACTTTGCTTAGTATAATAGTTTCCCACTCCATCCATTTACCTGCAAGTGCCACAATTTTACTCTCTTTTAATGCTGAGCAATATTCCATTGTGTATATATACCACAGTTTCTTTATCCATCAATAGATGTATTGATGGGCATCTAGGTTGGTTCCACACTTTATGTATTGTGAATTCAGCTGCTATAGACATTGGTGGGGCTATGTCACTATCATATGCTGATTTAAAGTCTTTTGGGTATAAACTGAGGAATTCGATGGCTGGGTTAAATGGTGAGGTTCCATTCCAAGTTTTCTGAGGAATCTCCAAACTGCTTTCTAAAGTGGTTGCACCAATTTACAGTCCCACCAACAATGTATGAGTGTATCTTTTCCCCCATATCTTCTCCAACACTTATTATTGCTTGGATTCTTAATAACTGCCATTCTGACTACGGTGACATAAAATCTTGGAGTAGTTTTGATATACATTTCTCTAATTACTAAAGAGGTTGAACATTTTTTCATATATTTTTTGATCATCTGTATATCTTCTTCTGAGAATTATCTATTCATTTTTTTAGCCCATTTATTGATTTGGTATTGATTTGTGTTTTTTTTTCTTTTGGTATTAAGTTTATTGAGTTCTTTGTATATCCTGGAGATTAGTGCTCTATCTGATGTGCATGTGGTAAAAATTTGCTCTCATACTGTAGGCTCTCTATTCATCTCATTGTTTCTTTTGCTGAGATGAAGCTTTTTAGTTTGATTCCATCCCATGTATTGATTCTTGATTTTATTCTTTGCTCTTTAGTATTATTAAAGAACTCAGGGCCTAGTCCAACATGATGAAGATTTGGGCCTACTTTCTTCTTTGAGGTGCAGGGTCTCTGGTCTAATTCCTAGGTCCTTGATCCACTTGAGTTTTGTGCAGGGTGAGAGATAGAGGTTTAATTTCATTTTGCTACATATGAATTTCAAGTTTTCCCAGTACCATTTGTTGAAGAGGCTATCCTTTCTCCAATAAAATACAAGAAAAAAATTTTTTTCTTTGTTTTTTAAATATTTTTTTTAGTCGTTGTTGAACCTTTATTTTATTTATTTGTATGTGGTGCTGAGAATCGAACCCAGTGTGTCACACATGCTAGGCAAGTGTGCTACCACTGAGCCATGACCCTAGCCCCCAAAGAAGATTTTTGATTAGGAACTTGAGGGAAGAAATTGGAGTAGAATCTAAAAACTTGAGGAACCTATCCATTAGAAAAATTTTATTACCTAAGACAAGAAAATACTTTTAATCTGCTATTTCTTAGATGTAAAAGAGAATATAGTTGAGGTACAGAAATTGCCAAAGTACTGTGAGAAATGTAATCTGTTATAAAATGCATTAAATATTTTTTAATAGAAGTAAGTGTAAATGGGCTTGCCATGCATTCAATCAAGAATAAATATGAGAAAACAAAAAGTGATAAAGTAGTTGAAAAGTGAGGGCTGTGAAGAAATAAGCTATCAGAAATGTTCTGGAATTATGCAATGATTTCTCATTCTCACAGTTAATGAAATTGTTTGAATTAAGTTTACTTAAATTCCAAGAGTGAAGGAAGTTTCCAGATGGTATCTGTGTTGGCTATGAAAGATATTTATTAATGTATTCAAATCCATTAGTAAACTGTAGTTTACTATTTTTTTTTCAAATATGAAAAGACACAAGTCAATGTTTGAGAATCTGACAAGGACATACAGATGCCTGTTATTAAATTTCAAAATGTTGGAACATAGGTAGCTGATTTTAAAGCTTGTGCTCTTAACTATTGAGCTTTGTAGCTTTGAATAACTGAAACTTTTATAACAGAAATCAAGCACATAATAGAGAACACCCCAGGAGGGTATGATCCAGTGCAAACTATGTTAGGCTAAAAAGAAATCCTTCTTATTCATGCTGTTTTCCTTTAATTCCAAATGATCCATACTCCATGGTCCCATAAATGTTTGAAATGTAATAAGTGATCTTATAACCTGCATGCATCATGGTTCTGTCACATCTACCACAGAGACAAGTTCATGGCATATTTCCTAAACAAGTGACAGAATTTCTGGCTGTACATGTGAGTGTTTGCTTATTTTAATTGCATTTTAATTAGGTGGTCTTATAAAACAAAGGTGTGTAAAATTCATTTTTATTCATTGATCTTATAAACAGATACACACACAGGATTTAAAAACAAATTGTACTTATAGAATCTAAATAGCATTTTAATTTTTTAAAAAAAAAAATAAAAATATTAAAGCCAACACAAACACAATCATTGTGATATTCTTATCTCTAATTTTGAAATAAGGAAACTGATGCTTTGTTTTTTATTTACTACCTTCCTCCTTCAATCTAATCCTTCTGGAGCATATTTTCACATCTTAAGAAGAGCCATGTATCACATTTTCTAAGAACTCATATAAAAGCAGTTACTAGAATAGCAAGACACATTCTATTTCAAAGACAGTGACAAAACAAGAGCATTTATTTTTTATAGTCCAAATTTAACCTTCTTGTAAAGAAATTTGTCATTCAAGAACAAAACTGCAACAGAACATATGAGAGAATATAAACATCATTCCTGATTCATGGGATACAGGGGATATCTTCTCAACCCTTTGGAATACGGGAGTGTCTTCTTGTGTTCTCTTGAACACATCTCCACTGTGCTTAAAATAAGAACATTTCCCCCATTTCTCAGCAAAATTACAAAATTACCTTCCTCTGCTGTCCAAGGACTCCTGGTTTTCACATCATGTATTTTTACTTACTTGACACAAGATGTTTTAAAATTACACGCACAAAACATGGTATTCTTTCATATCAAACTCATTGCTATTTATACCTTTACTAAAAATAAAGAAGTTCCAATGATTATTTAGGACTGGGGTGTACTCCATGGTAAGTACTTGCCTAGCGTGTGCATAGCCCTGAATTTAATCAACCACACCATAAAAAGGGGTAAAAGAGAAAAAAAAAGAACAGGATCAGTATTTGTTATATAGGCTAAAGGAAAATAAGAATGTCCTAAACCTTAATAATTATTGTTTTTATGCTCCTTAAAGGAAATAGATAATACTGCCTCCTAGTGGGAAGAAAATAACTGGCAGATGAAAAGGAACACACCCACAAGAGAAGAGATGGGGGCGAAAAAAGGAGGAGAAGAGAGAAAGGAAAAGAAATCTGGCCTAAATCCCCACACTGTATCGGATTCCACATAGATTCAGACTCCAAAATAAGCTGGGTGTAGAAACGAATGCTTTGATTTCAAATGATGCTTTGGTTGTTTTGTTGATACCTATCAATTGATTGACATGGGGCAAATGACCTAAGTCTCTCACCCGAAGTTGTTTTATCTGTATTATAAATGCAATAATAGTCTTTTCTTCTAAATTGGGAAATTTTTAAAGCAATATTTCCAGTTCATTGAAAATATACAACTCTTGGTGACCCTGCAATAATTAGATGTGGAATTTATAAAAATAATTCCACAGATTTCAAATTGGCCACATAGTAAACACTTACTAAATTGGAGGTATCCTAACATTCCTTCGATTCAGAGTTTCTATAAACTAATAGGTCTTGAAACTTCTTATACTTCCTTGTGGGCTTTATTGTACTTCCTGGTACAATAATCATTGGCTTATGGATCATTTTAAGGGTAAAAGAAAGATATATCTCCTTACCTCCTCAACATATATTTTTCAATTTGTTGATAATTCATCTTCATGTGGGATACAGAAAGAAGGTGATCAAAACTGATTATTAAAAGATTCCAGAATTGGAATCTCTATTTAGCTTCAACATTATCAAGCTGTTACTTGAAACTATTTGGCAAAGCTAAAATAAGTATGTTGGGTGGTGGAACTTTCTCCAGGTAAAATATGTCCATGGACACTATGAGAACAGAAAGTGTCTGTTAGAGCTCCTTCAATCAATGTAGCAGGAAAGCTGAAATCAGTTCTGAGTTAATTGGTTGGAGAGGAAAGGAGAGGAAAATGGGGAGGTCACCTCAGTGGTGACATATTCTGAAGGTGAGAGAAAGTACAAGGAAGGAGAGTCATATTAATTTCTTCTGTCTATCCGGAGCTGTGGATTCCATGGGAAGAGGTGTAGCCATGGGCTACATCAGAAAGTCTATTTTTCATTCTCCTTTTGTCCAGCATAGGTTTGGAAGGATGTCAAAGTTCATGAGAATGTGAGTGGAAGAAACTGGACAGCATCAGCAGAAACTTGTGGAGCTGACTCTATCTGGGAGTTATCTCCCATTAGTCCCAATCCCTTCTGGAATTTGGCATATGGCATGCACACATAACAATGTCAATTGTAGCAAAAGAGCAGAATCCATAGAAATAGACATAGCTCATGTATGGTCCCTTCTTTCCCATTTTAAACATTTATAATCCTGGGAACCAAGTGAAGATAGAAATGGCTCCTAATGATATTCCAAATTATGCTATAACAAGTAGCCTGCTAAACATAGATCTTCCCCCACTCCTTGACCACCCTTCTTTCCTTCCTTCTTGTCTCCTTACCCATTGTGTCCTCTAATTTGCACTCCCTTTCTTATCTTTCTCTTTTTCTACTTCTTCTCTCTTCAGACTTCTTATTTTTCACTAAAACAATTTCCTTATGACACTGTGGTTACCTTCTATGCTGGGAATCAGATGCCAAACTACACAAATTCTCAGAAGTGAATTTTTTTCTTTGCTAAGTTCTGCAATCACACAAGTTTCCCTGGCAGATTCTAAGCACATAACCCACTAAAACTGATGAAAGTCATGGTGCAATATTCATAATAGAGGAAATCAAACATTAAACAAAGTCAGATTCATATAAAGCTCAATTTCATTCTTTTAGGGAGCTGTGCTTAGAGACAGACAGGATATTGTTGATTTAGATGTTATGGGAAGGTCACATGTTTAAAATCTTTCCCCCACACATTAAAAAACCCACAAGAAAATATCTTGTTGAAGTTCAATTTCCAATACCTCAGAAAGTCCTATCTTCTTACTTCTTCAATCCCTTGGCACATTCTTACTACCTCGATAGCCACCAAAAACCAGCAGCTGCTTAAGATGGAATTTGCAGACAGCTGTTGGGGATAGTTTTCAACCACAAAGAAACACAAGTTGAAAAGTTCAGTACAAAGGTTTTCCCCATTCTCAAAAATGGAAGCTGTAATACTTATAATAGTCATGTAAAGGGGATCATTAGCCCATTTCTAAATTGAATTACTTGCTTTTTTTAATAGTTAAATTTTTTCAATTCCTTTTATGTTCTAGATATTAATTCATTGGTAGATAGTTTGCAAATTATTTGTTTCATTCTGTGGATTGTGTGTTAACTCTGGATTATTTCATTTGCTGTGCAGAAAACACTTAGTTTGCTATAAAAGCATTTGTCTCTTTTTACTTTTGTTTTCTGTGTTTTGGTGGTGGTATTATTAGTACTATTATTACTATTTTGCCTATACCAATGTCTTCAAGTGTTTCCCTATGTTTGCTTGAGATCATTTATTATCTCAAGTCTACCATTTTGGTCTTTGATCCATTTTGAGTTGATTTACCTTATTTGTCATCAAATAAAATTTTGCCATTGAAATCTCTTTGTTGATTCAAGACACATTTTTTCCTGACTTACTTGATTCTACCAAAAAATATAATAAATGTAGCTATGTGACATCTCAACAGCTGGATGAAATGGCTTTTAACATTTAAGAATAATTCCAGATATTTTGTATTATTAAGACAATAAAAGTTAAAAAAAAAAAAAAACACTTGTTAGAAATAAATTCATATATGCAGGAGAACACTGGGTAAGGAAGAATTTTGTTTGAAAGTGGGGAAAATCCCATTGTCAATAAATAATTAGCACATTTTTCAGAACATATTGCTAAGTTGTGATAAAGTTCCTGGAACTTTTACTCACTGCTGATTAAAATATAAATAAGAACATTTATTAAGTTTAACAATATTTATGTAAGTAGAAAAAAGAAGAAAAAGTCTTGTAACTGTAAGTAAAATTCTTGTATATAGATCAGAGCAATTATCTGAAGTTATAAAAATAAAATAATGTTTGAAGACTTCAAAGGGTGTTCATGATATATTAAGTGAAGAAGGTTATAAAACCATATATAAGATTGTTTTCTTTTGTAAACATATGTGTATGTGTGTGTATTCACTGAGATGCAAATAATGATTTTTTTTCCTTATTGGTAGAATTTAGGCGTAGGCTTTTCTTTTCTTTTCTTTTCTTTTCTTTTTTCTTTCTTTCTTTACAGGATGCCAGTAGAGATATATCTAGAGAAGAAACCAAGGGTTCATCTGAATTTTTCTGATTGAGGTGGGATCATTAGATTCAGAGTTCTCTGATGGGTTCAGTATTTGAGTCATTCACAAGTCAACTGTGTTAGTTTGGATTGATGTAGGTGATATACTAATATAGGAAGTGAGATTGGTGTGAGTGATACAGGGGAAAGCAGCCAATAAAAGAGTATGTTAATAAATGGGTTGTTATTTTAGACAAAGCTCAGTCCAGTATGGAAAACTGAGAACTTGTTTTGATGGTGCATTAGAAAACAGGGTCACCAATATTTGAGCATTCTCTGGTATGTATGTCCATCCCTCATTGGTTGAGAGTCACTCCAGGGTCACTTGCAATCTGGTCACTTGCAATCCATGAGGACTGGCAGGAAACACAGAGCAATAACAGAATCCTTTCCATAGCCTGGTAAACCGTCTACGTTAAAAAAAATGAATAAGCTGTCAAACAGGGGAAAATAGTCCTACATCAGGAAAGGTGGGGTGATAGCAAGCTGACCAGGGTATCATTTCTGCTGCTTGCTAACTACATGGGCATGGGCAAGAAATGAACACCTCGGGGTCTTAATATCCTCCTTCTGGAAATACCCAAAAACCTGGCCTACCATCTTGGAACCCTAAAATGCACCAATCACTTTCTGTTTTGGAATGATGAAAACAAACTGAAATCAGCCTTCTGTTTCCAATTCCATTTTCCAAGAGGGATTGGAAAATACAGATCACAAATTTAAAAGTAAAATTGAAACATGTGTCTGGGACAGAATCAGGGTTAATAGGATGTCCCCTAATTTCTTAGAACTTCCTAATTTCATATTTTCTGACAGTGAGAGTATTATTATTTCAGGTCCCAGACATTCATGTTTTTTGGTCTCAGCAGTGTCCTAACAATTAAGATCACTGGTACCTGGAGTCCCCAAAATAAAATTCCCCTTAATAACTTTCTGGCTAATACAGCTGATCCCTGCTTTAAAAAAAATTATTCCAAGAGTGTGATATTTCTGATGATTGTACCTAGTGTACAACATTATTAGTTCCATTTGTTCCCTGCACGGGGAGAATTTGACCCTCAAGTCTTTGGGGAAGCATCCAGCTTTCTTCCCTCCAGGATTCTCCAAATTGGCTGCCTTGCCTGCCTCACCCCCAAGCTCCTTTTTGCACGTGCAGCCACACTCACCACATTGGGGCACAGCTCATCTTGCAGGCCTGGCAGGCTGCCAACCCTGCTTTGAACTGTGGAAAATCTGAGAAGTGCTTGATAGCTTTTTATATAGCTTGGTTTGATACCAATAACTCTTGAGTGTGGATGTCAAGGCAACGAAGCTACAGCTCACAAAGAAAGAAAAATAATAATAAAATAAATCCCTTAAGATTAGAAGTGAATAATCTGTGAAATGCTCAGAAGAATTTTCCTATTGTTTCTCAGTGTGTTCCTCGGGAGGCCCTGTTAATTAAGGTTCAGGACCAAGAAGTGACTCTGTCATCAACCCGCCATTTCTCCTGCCTGCATAACAAATTGCTCACATAAACTGTCCCCAAATCTCGACATCTCTCACTTCCCTCCTCCAAAAACTTTAAAGCATAGCTCTGTTGTATTAGACTGCAGTTTCATCATGTGAGGGCAATTTGGCTTTTTTTTGATAATTTCATAATATTTATGAAAGCAAGATTTGGGGAAGGACTGAATGAAATTTGTGAAGACATCTATTGAATTAATAACTTCAGAACTGTATAGGGTTTTAGGAGCAAGGGGGTAGGTGGGGAAAAGGTGGGGGTAGTGACCCCACTCAGGTTCATACAATAAATTTATAGCCCTTCCTCTTATGATAATTTACCTGCAGAAGCTGCTAAAACAGAAGCTGAACCTCAGGCTTAGCCCACTCTTCTGAAATCACAGCCTCCAAAACAGACTCAGCATTTGATTAGTGTGAATTTTCTTTCCCCAAAGGATCCCAAAGAACAAAAAGAAAAAAAAAGAGAGAGAGAGAAGCATAGATGAGCTCTAAATAAATGGATCCATTCAAAACATTCAGAGTAGTCATCTGTCTTTGCTGCTTAAATAGAGCAGAGACAGAAGTTCTTGGAGTCAACTTTACATGGTGCAGAACAATGTCAATTCCAAATAATTGGAATTTATTACCATAAACAAAATAGGATAGGCAAGTGCATTCCTACCTTCTCCTGAACTTTACTTTTTTTTTGTGGGTCCTATCAAAGTATAAAAGGAAGTCTACATGTCATTAAATTGAAAACTGTCTTTGGGTAACTTTGTGAATTGTATTCAATCTGTGATACTAGAATTTTAAAAATCTTTCCCCACCTCGCCCTTGTTCTCACATCATTAAGGACTCTTTTGATTCAACTCTACTCATAATTTTCTGGGCCTTCTCAGTAAAAGCACTGACTAGTCAATGCAGTAATGTTGGTTTTCATATAATGGTTGAACTATGTTCTTCCAAAATTCACAAGCTTAGGTTATGTCCCCCCACCCACATTTTCATAATGTGGCCTGTTTTGGAAGTAGGAAAATTACGAAGTTTAATCATTTTTTTCCTTAGTTTAATTTTTTTGTTGCTGTTGTAGATGAACAGTATACCTTTATTTTATTTTAGGTGGTGCTAAAGATTGACCCCAGTACCTCAAACATGCTAGGTAGGTGATTTACCACTGAGCTACAACCCCAGTCCCCAGAGGTAATCAATTTAAAGAAATTATTGGAGTAAACCTTAATCCGATATGACTGGAATCACTGTAATAGAGAAATGTGGACATAGGCATGCTAACAAGGAGTATTTGACTTCAACATAAACAGTCCCACCTGAACCAAGGGAAATCCTGGAGCAGACTCTTCCATTACTCAGAAGGAAACAAACCTGCCAACACCTTCATTCGGGACTCTGGCCTCTAGAACTGTGAGCACTAAACTACTATTGTCTAAGCCACAAAATATAGGGTCCTTTCTTACAGCAGTCCTGGGGTATTAATGAATATAACTATTAGTTATTTCCTAACATGAGAAATGACATTTCTTTCCACTCAGCCTTTGTTAACTTTAATAAAATTTCAACTGTTTTAAAGATAGTGACAAAGCTTGTGTAAGACAATGGCTGTAGAAACAGATTTCAAGTTGGTGCTATTATATATACCATTTGGCAACTATCACAATTCGACACTTAGGGGCAAATTGAAGAGTATTCAAAATTATCATTTTACTATCTGTTTCCGTTTTTTTTTATTATTTCATTTTGTGGTATAGAGACCTCACTAAACTATAAATGATTTACATAATGGCATTAAGAATAGTTGACAGGCCAGAGGAAAAATCCAGATAGAGAAATGGAAACTACAGTAGAATAACAGGTTCCATAACCTCAAAATAATAGCAATAGAACATTGAACCTTTGAAGGATGGAAAGATGTTAGTTATCCCGAATGTGACTCTTATGTTTATTTTATCTATTTTAAAAAGTCTCTGTTCTTCATTCTAATCTGTACCTATGTTTTAGTCAGCTTTTTCGCTGCTGTGACTAAAAGACCTAACCAGCACAACTATAGAGGAGGAAAAAATTTACTTGAGGGCTCATAATTTCAGAGGTCTTAGTCCATAGAAGACCATCTGCATTCCTCAGTGCTGGAGGTAAGGCTGAACATCATGGCTGGACTGTGTGGCAGAGGAAACCAGCTCACATCCAAGCCATCAGAAGAGAGAGAGAGAGAGAGAGAGAGAGAGAGAGAGAGAGAGAGAGAGAGAGAGAGAGAGACTCAACTTGCCAGATACAAATATATAACCCAAAACCACACCCCCAGGTTCCACCTCCTCCAGCTACACCCTGCCACTTCAGCTACCACTCAGTTAATCCCTATCAGGGGATTAATCAATGATTGGACTCTCGCAACCCAATCATTTCTCCTCTGAATCTTCTTCCATTGTCTCACGTGTGAACTTTCTGGGGACACCTCACATCCAAGCCATAACAACATACATTTAAAAGATGTATATATCTGCATACAGCTACCAGAGTCTTAAATTCCATGTGTAAAATTAATCATACAATTTATGCTATTTTCTTTTTACTCATTAAGATGCACAAAATATTTGTGAAGCTTCCATGTGAATCATTGCCTGTTCAAAGTATATGTCAATAAAGAGAGAGAAGAGAAGGGAAGGGAAAGGGAGGGGAGGGGAGGGAAGGGAGGGGACGAGAGGGGAACGGAGGGGAGAAGTAAAAGGAAGGGAAATGGCTGGTGGGGTGTTAGAAGAGGGAAGGGGAGGGCAAGTCCTGAGGAAAGGACCTCAGAAAAGCAGCAGGAACCCTTGGGACCCAATCTGAAGGCAGGTTTCCTCAGGCCCTTGTTTCTACTAAAGGGATATTGCTTTCTTATTCAAGCCTCAGGAATTATTCTATATCTCCTTAAATATTAATTATGGATCCTACACAACAGGAAGTTTCAGTGAGGCAGACTAACAAAATACTGTCTCCGAATTTTTTGGATCTATTTATTTTCTCTGGTGCTTGATATGTTGTCTAATTTTTCAAAAGGAGGTGATATTTTATTACCTTAACTTTTCATAAAAAAACTCATCATCAATATATTTATGAGAAAGTGTTTATAAATTAAAACAATTAAAGTATTATGCATTTTGGACAGGACAATTATTTTACTAATCAGCGCCACATTGCCAAACTAGATCCTTGTGTACCATTTCCTTAGAAAACACTGAGCTGACATATGTACAGTCCCCAAGGCAAGACTCCTGGCTAGATGATATTCCTAGGGCTCACATTTTAGCAGAGGGAGCTGGATAGAGCAGAAATCAAAGAAAAAGAAAGTAACCCTCTTAATTTTTCCTTGAAAGTGATAAGGGTAGGTTTCCAGAGGAGGAGTGTGCCCTGGATGTGTTGCATGAGGGGTAAAGGGCTGAAGCTCATTACTACTCACCACCTCTTTGGTTTAATTTGTTTCCTAAACTAATAAATGCTGACTTTTGTTCTAAACCCACTTGCCAATACTGAAACAGCTTGGATGCTTTCGACTGTCATGTTAACTCAGCCAAACTGTCATTTGCAGAAACCTTTGCAAATTTACTTTATATTGAGCCTGTAACATCTGACTAATTTCTACTAATACTGCATAGCAGCTATAACCACTTTTGCAGAGCACATTAGCCTTGTTTAACTGGCATCATAAATAATAAATTCTAACTGCTGGGAATTGGCTTATATTCCATATTGCTTTTTTGACGTGTTTTTGGACTCAGGTACATTATTTCACACTAATGATTCTGCTAAACCCAGAGGCTTTTGTCTGTTATTCTTACATCTCTACCAAATATTTTAAAGAAATAATGCATCAGATTGTATTTTCTCATATCCTTATTCTTCTGTTCTTATCTCCAGATAATGAAAATGTGCAGTCATCCAACAGTTCTTTGGCAGGTCATGTGAATTGAACCCTAGGCTGATTTGTCAAATCCCCTTCACTCCATCTCCACCCTAGCTTCTTTTTCTTGCTTAACTGTTAAGGTTGCCATCAAGGTCCAGAGAATTCTCAAAGTTGCATGAGAGAGAGAAAGAGAGAGAGAGAGAGAGAGAGAGAGAGAGAGAGAGAGAGAGAGAGAGAGAGAGAGAGAAAGCAGCAGTTAGGAGAGACCAGAGAAATGAATCACTTCCAGCATTCCAGCAGAATGAGGATCAACTCTAAGCACATCCACTTGGTGAGGTGCAAAGGCAGGGAAGGATTCTGACTTTTGCATTAGTGATGGTATGCAAAAATTTCCCTGCATATGCTCTTTATAGGGATAAAGATGAAATGAGAAAGCTACCTCTTGAAAAGGAGACATCATAATAATCATTTATTAGTACTGTAACTTGGACTATAGCAACATGAGTGACTGAAGTCAATGATGTAGAGCATTGAAATGACAGAGAATGGATGTGACAACCATCAAGATAAAAATACATTCTCAGGCTTATGGTGGTTGTTAGGAATGGGGCCACCTTCAAGAATTCACTGATTACACTCACTCTCTCTAACCTGTGATTGCATTTACTAATTTTTCTAGTTTCTTTATGTGATGTTTTGACATAGGGGGCTTGCTGATTTGGATAGAATATTCCTTCCAGTGCAGACTAATATGTGAGTATGCTTTTGACATGCGAAGCAAGTAAACAGGCTTCAGTCTTAAAAATTATTCCAACTGGACAATCTCACCTGGTCACCCTCTTACTTGGCTTCACTCAGTCCTTCCTTGGAAAACCCCATTAAGGCTTTCTCACAGTCTTCTTAGCTCCCTTTCTCTGGAGAAACCCCTCTTGTTAATCTTTCCTTTGGCCCTGCAGAGCAGGGTGCATCCTTTCTTCTTGGAAACTGTCAGCAATAAACTCTTTGCAGTGGCAGTCATCTTTGGATCTCCTGGCCTCACCATATGTTAAAAAAAAAAAAATCCCAGGTGTATTTTTATAACAGTAACTCATATGATTTGGCTGTCCAAGAATGACAGTTATTAGGTAAAGAAAATGCTTACTTTTAAGTTATTAAATAATAGGCAAAAGAGCAGGGTAAGAAAACAAACAGTAGCAGTCCCTCACTACAAACTATTGGATCCTTACTCTCTGGGTTTGAGATAGGATAGAAATTGCAACTATAAATAATGGGCTATGAACAGAGTATGATTCTTCTTTTTTATGAAATAGAAAATGTGACTTGATGCATGCAGGTTTTTATAGTCTATATAGAAGCATACACACATATTTCCAAATAACCTATTAACCTAAAATATATAAAATTCTAAGCTCTTAGGAAAAAAATAGTGAAAAATCTTCACATTTTCTGAGGATTGGGAAAAGAAAAGATAGTTAAAACTAAAAAGTCATCATATTAAGGAAAATAATAAATCTATCTCTTTTAAATTTTACAATGTTGCCAAGAATGTTGAAGCTCACCTGTAAGCCCAACTACTTGAGAGGCTGAGATGACAACTTGGAGGACAACCTCAGCAAATTAGTGAGACTGTCTCAGAAGACAAAAATAAGATTAGGGATGTAGCTTAGTGGTAGAATGTCCCTGGGTACAATCCTGAGTAGTACAATTCGTTTTTAAAATGTTTGTTTTTCACTAGATTGCAAATAAAGTAACACACTTTTCCAATAATGGTATGTGGACCAAAAATTATACCTTTAAATCCCTCTCTAATCTGATGAAATCCTATGCTCAGGGCCAGGAATACAGGATCTATTTAAAACTGACACTGAATCAAGAGGATGGGGCATGAGTATGGGGACAGGTTCTCTGTGTTCCTAGGAAGTCTGAGCATGGGAAGTGAAATATGAACTCTTGAGAATTCCCTCAGGGATAGCGGCCCTGCATAAGGTGAAAGTTTTGCTGAGTATTTAAATTCTGAAGGACACTAAGGTGTGTGTGAATATATATATTCACACAAGCCCCCAAGACAGATTAAATTGCAAACTTGACTGAGACCCCCAACTAACTGCCTGGAAAGAGGTCATTTTCACATGTCAATCCTATATATTTCAGACTCTCTTTTACTACAAGATATCTAGCACAGGCACACATAAAAAACATTCAACACACTGAGTTTTCCAAAGAGAAAAAAAATGAAAATAGAATGAGACCAAAGAAAGTTTATTCAGCAGTGCAGACATCAACAAGTGAATTGGAAAGCAGGAAAGTGAATCAGGAAAACTCTGGTTTTAAGATTCTACTATAATGCCATGACAGGTCTCCCAGTACTGCATGAGGGATAGGAAATTGTTTTCTGAACAGGGTGTGCAAGTAACAAGCCACACTGTGGGCAGGGACACTGAGAAAGCTCTGTCCCTGATACCTCAATAAATGGCCCTGCTTTGATGAAGACTAGGCCAATACAGCAGAGGGAAGCTGTGTCCCCCAGACTGGATGTTGGTGATGAGAAGTAATAACAGTCTAAATCTGGGAAAGGAGCAATAACATGGAGATAGGACTTTTCCTAGGGGCACTGTTGAGGCCAAAGCTATGGATGGTGCAGGATCACTCAGGAAAGCACATAGGCACTTCAGCCTCTACAACTTGATAGTGATGAAATAGCAAAGACACACACTACAAAGCATAACCCAACTCATACAGGGTAAGTGGCTCCCACAGACCAAACCAAGGTGGAAACTGCCAATTTTATTTTTAAAAATCAATATACTGTCCACAGGAGAGAAAGAGATGATAAGAAAGAGTTAATGCAGCCAACATTCAGAAGCTTATAATTTTCATTTGGATTCAGAAGCAATAACACGTGTTCAGCAGTGTATTAAGATTATCTCCTTCAAATATTAAGATATATATATATATATATATATATATATATATATATATACACACACACAGAGAGAGAGAGAGAGAGAGAGAGAGAGAGAGAGAGAGAGAGAGAGAGAGAGACCTGCAACCCTAATGGAAACAAAGCTGAAATTGTTATATTAATGTCAGAAACAAAAAACAAACTTCAGAACAAGGTCTACTATGCACAGTAAAGAGAAGAATACCTAATGAGAAAGGAGTCAATTTTCCCTGAAAGTACAATAATTGTAAACATGAATGCATGTTAACAATAAATCTTTAAAATAGAGAAGCAAATACTGTTAGAAGATAAAGTAAAGAATAGGTAAATCCACAACTTTAGGAGACTTTAACACTTTTCTCTATCAAGCTGTTTGAACTATTTGACACTAGTAGAAAGCTACACATACAACATAAAATACAAATATTTTCAAGTGTTCTTCAAACATTCATTAAAATACATCCTAAAAAGAAAAAAAAAATCCACGCACTTAAAAGAATTGAAATCAAATAAAGTATTTTTCAGACCTTAAGTTAAACTCAAAGATAGCAACAGAAAGGTATTTGCAAATTTCTAATAAGTGTAAATTAAATGATACCTAAAGGCACTCACAAACTAGTAAATATGTTGAGCTGAGTACTAACAGAAATACAACACATATCATAATGTGTGGAATATGGCAAATATAGACCTTATGGGGAAATAGATAGCATCAAATTTGTATGTTAGGGAAAAAAGAGAAAGATTGTAATTATGACTTAACCTTCCAACTGAAAAAAAAATTAAAAGAGGAATATAATCTCAAATCAATCACAAGGAAGGAATAATCATGGTAAGGGCATAAATCAAGGAATTTGAGAAAGAAAATACAAAGACTAAGTGGCCTCTGAACAAAATCGTCATAAAACAGGTTCCTAGAAGTGGACCCCGAAGCTTCTCAGGAATGACAAATTAAGGAAGTGTGAAAGCTGAGTAAGAGAAACCCAAGAAGAAGAGATCAGGACAGAAAGGGGCAGGAAGCTATGCAAAGATATAATTTCAAGCAAAATTCTAACTTCTTCATGACCCTCAGAGTCCTGGAGTGTGAATTATGCTTGCTGAATTTGTTCAGCCTCAAGGCAAAGCAAGGCGACTGAGCTCTTCTGTTTCCCAGAGTCAGAGAATATATGGGGTGGGGCACAGTAGTGATAAAATGAATCCCAGGAGATATGGGCAGTATCAGCGGCACTTATTAAATTTATTCTCTTTCTCAAGATGAAAAAAAATAGCTTAATATTCAAAGGAGATAATCTTAATACACTGTTGAACATGTGTTATTGCTCCTCAATCCAAATGAAAATTATTAGCTTCTGAATGTTGGCTGCATTAACTCTTTCTTATCATTGCCTCTTGGCTTCCCCGTGAATAATTATATATATATATATATATATATATATATTTAGTCCCTTGTATTGGTTCCCTTTATCATGGTCTAAAGACAACAATATGGATGTCTGCTTCCTTATCTTAGTGGCATTCCCCTAGCATGATCCCCCTAATAGTATGTACTTTCATTCAATTTCCTTCTTGTTTTTCCTACAACACTTTTCCAGAGCTCTTTGTTCTTTGGGTTGTGTTAGTAACAAATCAACATCAACAACAAACTTCTTTCAAAAAGCTGAGCACTTGTGAGAAATGGAGATGACCTTACCCAGAGTGAATTTCTTCTCCCAGCTACATGCACCTGTGGAATTATATTTGAAACTTGGCTCCTTTTCCCCTAGTGCAGAATTTCTTCTTCTTGATACTGCCACCATTTTGAGTCTGATGATTCTTGTTGTGGTGGGCCAGTGTGTTCACCAAAGGGTACTTGGCAGCTTCCTTCCCTTCATTGCTCCATCTGTAGCAACTGAGGCCGTCTCTGGACATTACCAAGGTCTGCTGGAGAAGAAGATTGCTCCAAAGAAGAACCACAGCTCTAGAGAAGAGATTTATTTATTAAGAAAATCTTGGATAATGAAAATAATCTGTGTAGTTTAATAAGGTAGCTGTCTACCTTATGTGGCTATTAATCATGCAAACATGGGTATTATGGCATAAGACTTGAATTATTAATTACATTTAATTTTATTAATGTAAACCTAAGTTTAAATATATTATGTGACTAGTGACTGCTGGGGAAGAGAGTAATACTAGAGTTTGGGTTCAAGATAGTGGGAAGACGTAATGCATTCCTTTTCTCTTTCCCCTGAGCCACATTAGCAAGCCCAATTTCTTTTGGCAGGCAGACAGAATCCTTATGCTGAGACCATGGCTAAAATTTTAATTAATCTTAGCCAGTTGCAATGGTCCTCACCTGTAATCTAAGCACTGCAGGAGACTGAGGAAGGAGGATCATGAGTTCAAAACCAGCCTCAGCAACTTGACAAGACCTTGTCTCTAAATAAAATATAAAAGGGGCTGGGGATGTGGCTCAGTGGTTGAGTGCCCCTGGGTTTGATCCCAAGTACTAAAAAAGAAAGAACTGGGTTTCACTGTCCTTTGAGATATGTGAATCTCCTTTTCCTGTTATACTAACTGGACTAGGTTACTTTCGCACATCCACAGCTAATATGGGGAAGACATGCATCAGAATTCACATACTCTCAGAACTCAGATGTTATAAGCCTCTCTATAGTTCCTTTACTTGGTAAATGAGAATCTCAATATTGCCAGCTTTTTTTCTTATAAAAAAAAATTCCCACTGGAATTTGAGCTTCTTTGGGTCCATTGTTCACTTTAAGTTTCTGTAGTCCTGCCTTTTATGGCAAAAATCAGGTTCTTAATTATACATTGAACAGATATTTTGTTACTCTTATATGTATATTTTGGCTCTAACTACATTGGATATTTATCCTATGAAGATAACAATATCTAAAATTAGAAAAACTTAGATTTGTAAATCTATAAGAACTAAATCCTGGCACTGTTTCTATTTGGGAAGTGTGCTAGTACTATTGCCTAGAAGAGAAATCTTAATAAAGGAACGAGAAATGATCATTTGGTCAAATTTGGTTTATATTTTTAATTCAAAACACTATTTGGAAAACAACATTCAGTTTCTAATAGAAGCATTGAGAACATTAATTATAGCAAAAAAGAAAGGAAATAAGAGGTTAAAAAAACCCAATGTTTTAAATGGTCAATATCAATGATCCTCAGGTTGTAATTAAATTATTCAGAAAAGAGTTCAAATTATGTTACTTCTTTTTATTTTTTTAATTTTTAAAATTATTTTGGTACTAGGTATTAAATCCAGGGGGTACTTTACCACTAAGCTACATCCTCAATTCTTATTTATTTATTTATTTATTTATTTATCTTAATTTGAAACAGGGACTTGCTAAATTGCTTAGGGCCTCACTAAGTTGATGAGGCTGAACTTGACCTTGTGATTCAACTGTTTCCACCTCTTAAATCACTGGGATTACAGGTGTGCACCACCCTTCCAGGCTTATTTTGCTGCTTCTTAAGAAATGTTCTCTGAACTGTAAACCAAGAAGCCATTGGGATTAACTTCTACATGCAAAGTACCTAAAAATGTTATAGAAATTAGTGTGGGTTGTTTTATGAAGCACAGGATCAGACTGCAAGGTGGTTTTATTTTTCATACTCTGTGTTTAATGACACACATTATCACCCAGGTTTTATTTTCTACCTCAAAACTATTATCAAATACAAAAAATCAATGAAATGGGAAACTGGCTGAACTGTAATAGAATCTGAAAGTATTTTCTTCTAAAATATTACATAATTGTGTTGGTAAATTAAATAAGATATTATTAAAATATCTTATTTAATTTAATTAAATAAATAAGATATTATAAAAATGATTAAATTATAGAACAAATGAACAGTAAGATAATTATCATGCTTAAAAACTGATGACTCTAACTTTTCTATGAATAGTACATTGAGCAATACTATAGCTGAGAAATGTTTACTATGATTGCATTTGTTGAGAATAGTATAGTGGTTTGTGTCTGGCAATTATAAAAATGTCTATAGAAACACATTATAG
Source organism: Marmota monax (assembly GCF_021218885.2). NCBI lineage: Eukaryota > Metazoa > Chordata > Mammalia > Rodentia > Sciuridae > Marmota > Marmota monax. The sequence goes on from NW_026695241.1 coordinate 12,050,482, forward strand.
AATATGACAATATTTTATAGTTTAATTTTTTTTTTTTCTTTTTCCTATGACCTTGAGTATGACAAAATCTGGAACATATACACATTCAAGTCTTGGTTAAGAATTGCCATCTCCAATGGGTATGTTTTGCTTTCATTGATACTTAATTCATCAAAACATGCTTATATAGGAGCTCTTTGATATTCATGATGCCTTTTTTGGTAAGTCATGGAAAGTTCCTTCTCTGGATGGGGACATGACATTTTGCCAACAATCCATAGAACATGGTTAATTTTCTCAGCATCCAAAAGAAGGTTACAAATGAAAGAACATTCCACCTTCTGCTCAGTATGATCAGAGACTTTTCATCAGTCATGAATGCCAGAATCAGTCTCCACTCAGGGAGACTATGATTCAGAAAGCAGCATGTAGGCGTTTTTAATTGAGCTGATGGAAATGGGTGACAGAGTAATGGTTGTAATTGTTCACCATTTCCCAAAGAAAAAGAATTTGCTCAGTAAATAGGGGGCTTTGTTTCCAACCTAATTTAATGGAAACACAGAAGGTATAAGAAAGTAATGTGCCAACTGACACTGGGTGTAAAATAAGGCATTTCAGAGACTTTTGTGCAAATGTCCATCAACTGACATCTGTCAAAGCAAACTCCTGGGATGGCTTCAGAGCATATCCATTTACCAGCAGCTCATATTTAGTGAGTTTTGTTCTCTAAGGAACAGAGTGTTGGTTTGTTTTGCAATGTAAGCTTTTGAAATAATCCACTTTTTCCAAAACCCCCAAACTACTACATAAATCCTTTGTAGCCTAGTTATGCAGTAAAAGCAACAGATTTTTATGCCCATAGATACCAACCCTTCAGACTAGCTAAGAGGCAACGGGAGCACCCTAGAGGCTCATGTGATACAACTTGTTTTATTGTAGCCCAGATAAAGGCTTTAAGGCCTCCAGGATATTACTTCTATCAAATGCATAAACTTAAATGGGTTTCAAGCTGCCTGCCCATGCTCTCCACTACAGCATCTTATGTGTTTATGCTTCTGTAGGCTGGTGTGATTTCCGTTTCTATTTCTATAAGTATTAAAATGTCTTGTGGTGTGTAAAACTACAAAAGTTAACAGTATTCTATCATTTTGAATTAACTCTCTAGAATAGCTAGAAGAAAGTGATTCTGGTGGTGTAACCAGGAGGCAAGATGCATCTGTATTTTTTAATATTATTCTTTATAATTAGAGGTCTATCAAATATCTACTTAGTGGATTATCTGTGGCAAATTTCCAATGTTTAGCAAAGCAGAAAATTCTACTCTTCACTTCTCCCCCATCCAATATTATGTGATGACCTCAGGGCAAAGATTTAGATGTAAATATCTACAAAGTGTTTCAGTACTGACTACCTTAATTAGAACTCAAGTAGTCATATAAATGATTCAATATATAGTGTTTTAAAACTCAACTTTGAAAAATAACTTATATGTATGTAATTTTTAAAGATATGTTGATTTCAGTTTATGACTCAAGAAAAGGATTTTTTTGAGATTCATTTTTAGTTTCCAAAATTAATGACTTTCTATAACCTGTGATTTTAGATTTGGCAAGTACAATCAATCTTCCCTAACCTCTTCATTGAGCATATGAAATAACAAAGGCCAAGATGGATTAAGTGAGTGTCTTAGTCCAAGGTCATAATTTGCATAAACAATGTTATTCAGCATTTTATAAGATGGCTAGAGTATTTTTAAAGTATTGGTTGTGTTATTAATACTTAGACCCAGGTTAAGGGTCAAAACTCAATTACTTTACATTACTACATTTTTTGTTATATGTTTGTTTGAATTCAGCTTCAATAAATGTAGACTAATATCAATGTCAGCACTTTACAGCTTTTCCTACTATGCCTGACTTCTGGCTTCTTTGCTCTCTGAGAGTTTAGAGGTCAGTTCTCCAATAACACTGGTTCCCAAATGATGACTCTATTATCATGTAAGTGATGGTATCCCTTTGCGGAGTCACACACATTTTATCTATTTAAAAACATGGTTCAAACTGATATTCACCATTGATTCTGAACCTCTTTTTTATCTAGATGTTGTGATACACACTACACATATGGACTTCAATTATTAACACTCAACTTGCTTGGTGTTTTATGTAAAAATAAGTCAATAAATTGGAGATTTAAGATATTCTTACTTTACCTCATGATAAAACTGAAGGTATACTTTAGTGGGTATTCAATAGTTTCTTTATATGCCCAGGGCCAATATGACCTGAAATTAGTTTCTAAAACTTCAAAGAGACAGCTTGAAACCCTAACAGAATTTCCTCAACTACTTTCATCAGTATCACATGGCTAGTCGCTAGAATGTAGAATTTTTTTTTAATTACATTTTTTTGTAGTCGTAGATGGATACAATATCTTTATTTTATTTATTTAACTTTATGCGGTGCTGAGGATCAAACCCAGGGCCTTACATATGCTACGCAAAGCACTCTGTCATTTAGCTACAATCCCAGCCCCTAGAATGCGGATCTTGAAGTACATTTTTCAGATATTCTAGTTTCGTAAATCCAAGGACATACTTCACATAAATAACTAATCCTAGTGAGTGTACTAATTATTCTTAATGGTTCTTTTATTTTATTTATTTTCTTTCTCTGTTTTGTTTTGATCTTTTCTGTTTTATGCATAGGTGCAGGAATGAATTTACACAAGAAAATATTGATAGGCCAAGATCTCAATTCTCATCTTTCCTTTTGGGGAACTGAAACAAGTCCAGGGACAAATCCTTTGCTGTCCTCTGTGTGAACTCTGTGGGCCACATTGTCCATAATAGCCTGCCTTAAATCTGGCACATCAGACATTAACACACTGAATATTCTTTTTATCTACCATTTTCTTAAAAGTATATAAACAAGCTTTTGCAAATATTGCCTATCAGCAAACTGATTGAGCTGGGGAGTAATAAAATGAATTCTGGTAGTGGCAAATGCATTCTTTCTCCTCCTAATCTGAAATTATTTGGACATCTAGAGAGATAGGCCTGAGAAAAGAACATTGTGAAACAGTTTGAATACTGTTATTATAACAGAATCCTGTTTTCAAGTCAAATTTTAAAAGTGTCAATGTCAAAAGCAAACATTAGTATGCAGTACTAAGCACCTCAGTACCTTGAAGCACGGGCCTCAAAGGAGGAAAGCAGCCATCAATTAAGGAGCAAGGCCCAGATAAGAAAATAAATCCACAGAAACAATATTCAGAGTCTCATTAGCTGTGCTATGATTGGTAGTTGGTTCAGAAAACTAAACCCAACACATAAAAGGAACATGATTAATGCAAGTTTTACCTTTTCGTAATCATTGGGACCCAGGAGAGCAGCCTTCTATGTGACTCTTAGGGCATCCATTTCCACTGCCCAAAGTATCATCTATGTGACCTACTCCCAAGCTGCATATTTTAGCACAGGGATTTCACATGAAAACTGCTGTGGCTGCAGATCTCATTTGATAAGAAGAGAAAGGACAGACTGCAGACTGGGAATCAGGAGGAGGAGTAACAAGAGCTCTTTCAGACTTGTAGTAAAGCCAAGTGAACTCGACAAGCAGGTCAAGGCTATAAAATATATCTGATGTAAATTAATTTCACTGATATATCAAAATCACAAGGTGAAGACATGATATACATTTGCCATGAACTTAACAGTCTACAAGGCACTTAAATATGTATCATCGAATTTACTTTAAATCTCACAACCACCTAATGTGGTAAAGCTTATTACACAAATGTAAATCAGATGTTGGATGAGCATCTCTCTCCCATAGACCTGTTTTAACTTGCTCAGAAGCCACTAATTGCATGTTTTGTGCAGAAGTAAAGCCTATCTACTAATTTTCTGAAAATTCCAAGCAACTGATTCTTCTACAGTGGCACTGGAATCACCAACCCTTGGAGTATATAGTAGTTGTGAGTTTCAATGTATAAACTCATATTTCAGGTTAGGTTTTCTCAGAAGAAGATACTGAGACAAGAAATTACAGGTCAATAATTATGTGTGGGTTCAGCCAAAGGAATATGGGAAGAGGAGTGAAAAACTGAGGCAAGGAAAGTAGTCAGTAAAGGCATACCATCAACCCAGTTATTACCATGGAGGGGAATTCAGTTGTCCTGAGGAACCCTTGGAGACATTGGTCAGCATCCTTTAAGTATTGTCATCCCAGCTAGTGGTATGAAGCCCGAGGTATTCATTCAAGACCCTGGGCTGTTCCAAAGGTATTAATTCCACAGTGTTTCCAATCTGCTCTTCACACTGCTGGACTGAAGCCAGTAAAAAGCTATATGGCTGAGGTGGCATGAGTTGGCCTGCTGCGGCTTCACCTGATTGAATTTTCCTCTCCTTTCCCCTCTTCTTAGTTTTTCATTTTTTATTTTACTGATTTTATAGTTCCATTTCTTGGAAGCAAAATAAATTTTTTCTTACTCATGCTATCAGATTTAGTCTCTCTCTCTATCTATCTCTATCTCTCTCTCTCTCTCTCTCATTTCTTGGGTGGGTGTTTGTTCACCAAAATAATTATTTCAACCAAATATCATGATTGCCTCAAGGAATATTCTAGTTAACTGTATTTTATTCAAATTCATCAGTGTAGTTTTTCAGATGAGGAAACTGAGGCTGTGGTACCCCTACTAATTTTTCTGCTGTTGCAACACCAAGAAACATCTTCTGTGTCAACATCCGATAATTCTCCTCCACAGGAGACTGCCTCTCATCATGTATTAAGTAATATATATAATTGGATAAGATTAAGTAACTTATAATTTAGGGCTACATTTTTTTTTTTTTTTTGCTCTAGCTCTACATTGTAATTGGACTACAAAGATGTTGGAGCATTGCTTTTAGTCAGATGGATCACAGCCTAAACTCATGCTACTTTATTCCCACAGGATATGACTTGAATCTGGAATTCCCCCCCACCAGGGCTCATGTATTTAATGTCTTGGACCCCAATACAGCAATGTCCAGAAGGGAGATTTGGGGAATGATTAGATCATGATGGCTCTGATCTCATCAGTGAATTAACCCATTGATGACCAAATGGACTACAAGAGTCAGGAAGTATAAGGTTATAAAGAAATATTATAGTTTTTCACTAACAAACACTACTTTAATGTATTTTTTAAATGTCTCAATGTACTTTCTAGTACATTTTGGTTATCTAAGCAGTTTTGAGCTTTTGTTTTTGACCCATGATAGTTGAATTGTGGGATAGAAACTTTTTGTGAAAAGTTTATGATTTCATCTTTATTATAACAGTATTTATATAATATTTTGTGTACAGAGGCAAAATAATGTATTTCTCTTACTGGGAAGATTTACACAAGTGTGATCCTAAGGACATGTCCCCACTGCTATGCCCTGGAAAACTTAAACATTTTAATAAACAATGCAGGCAAAGGCTCGAACCCCTGATGATCTGAGTATTTTGGAAACTGTTCGTGATTTTTCCAGAACCTGAATGGTTTGGAGACCTCTGAGATGATGCTTGGAGGCCATATCCTAAGGTCAAGCCTCCCTATTTCTCCTAGAAGTTGTCATAGGATGCTTTTCTGTTGTCTCTGGAGATCAAATGAGATATAAAACTTTTTGTTCCATCTCTCTCAGCATAAAGCTGAAGGATATATAACCAGTTAGCTGTAGTCTAGATCTGGATTCTCTGCAATGGGCAATAGTAGAGCCTATACCTCACAGAGCAGTTACTGGCCTCCGTTAGTTTCAGTGTTATGGTTTGCATATTGTATGTTCCCAAAAAACTCATGTTAAACTTTATGGTAACTTTCAGAGGGAAAATGGTTAGATTATGAGAACTGTAACTGAATCAGTGGATTAATCCATCTGATCCATCTGATCCATTTATAATTTGAATGGAATACTGACTAGTAACTATAGGTAGGTGGGGCATGGTTGGAGGAATTAGGTCACTACAAATGTACCCATGGGAATCACATTTTATCTCTTGAGTCCTCCCCCCACAAACTCTCGCCATTCCTGTTTCTTCCCTGCCATGAGCTGGAAGCTTTCCTCCTCCAGGCCCTTCCACCATAATATTCATCCTCATCCCATGCCCAGAGAAATGAAGTTGGTGGACAGTGAACTGAACTTCTGAAATGTGAACCCTGAATTGACTCCTCTCCATTGTTCTCATTAGAGGTATTTTGGTCACAGCTATAAAAAGCTAGCTAATAAATGCTGTCTTTTGGGGTATGTGGGATATGGCCTGAGAGTTAGCATCTTTGTCTTTATTTCTTTCACTCTATGCAATAATCTGTGTGAATTTAAAAATGACTTGTATTTTTACCAGGTGAATCAAACAGACCTTGATGTTGACCTCATCTTCTGTTGTATGTATAACCAAAATCGATGAGGAAAGGCTCATATGTAACTCCAATTTCCATGCTGACAAGCAACACATCATTTCCTGAGTTCCTGCCATATTGTAACAGTTTCAAAAACATGAAATCAAATTTTTAATAAATTCCTGTGCTGTCAAGGGAAATCTTAAACCTTACTGAAATCTTCAAATTTAGCAAATATTTGCATGCTTATTTCTCTTTCAATAGGAATTCCCCTTAGAAAGGAGAATGACATCATTTACTAATGATATTATTTATTAAATGGAGCCAAAATACTACATGGGTATGGGCAAAAAAGCCTCTTTTGATAAGAACTTTGTGAATCAAGACATCTGCATAAACATGAACTAGAAATTATTAAAGTACATCTTCTTGAAATGATTATCTTGTCTTAAAATTTATATTTACATAGATGTCCAGCTAGCTTCTATGACATTAATATTTTAGATATAGACTTGGATAATAGTGCACATGGAATTTGACTTTAGCTCATTAAGATGCTCTGAAATTATCTAAATGGCCCATCCCTCAAGAGAGCCATGCATTATAAACTGAGACCACTCCTACTACTCACTGTTTGAATAACATTGATTTTAGCACCTGGAATGTACTGAGACTTATGATATTTAGTCATTTATTTTGTTTCATGTAGTAGTTATTAGAATCCCCTGAGGTAGAAATTATTACTTGTATTTTTGTACAGGTAAGTGGAAACCCAGAGATGTTGGGCACATAAACTAATACATGGACTCCTGCTACCTCATCTATGCCCTTTCCACTTGGCTTCACATCCACCCAGGCAAAACTGTGCTCAGGGTTGTTCCTTGTAATACTGAAGGTGAAATTCACTTTACTTTGAATTAGCTACTTAGAAACAATGCTGAAGGAATATTGATGGCTATTTTTTTCCAAGTAATGAAATATGCTTATATTTGATTTTCCAAAAATGTAAAAATCGGAAGATCTTTACTTTGTAGTAGATCAATCAGTGAAATCTGGCATTCTACCTCAGACATGATAAAAGTGAATGTTTACTAAGTTTATGATGGCATTCCTACTGCATCTAAACCTAAAATGACTGAGGTTTGACTCTAAATATTTCTTGATTATAATATGTTTCTGTCATAAACTTTGGAAATGGTATTTATGCAGTAACATTTTTTAACTATGCCATGTTTTGAGAGAATTCTAGGGAGCCTAGGTTTCAGGGCAATGACTTTTTTTTTTTTTTTTGTATCAGGGATTGAACCCAGGGGTGCCATATCCCTATGCTTTTTTCTTTTCTTTTCTTTTCTTTTTTTTTGGGGGGGAGGGTTCTCTAAGTTGCTTAGGGACTTGCTAAGTTGCTGAGACTAGCTTTGAACTCATGATCCTCTTGCCTCACCCTCCTGCATTGCTGGGATTACAGGGCTAAACCACTGCATCTGCTTGACATTGCACTTTTTAAACAGCTATATATTGAAATTCTTTCACTTGACAATTTTTTGATTTCCTTAAATAATCCCTGCAATGAACCAGGCAGTAAATAAAAGTTTGGTATTAAAAATGAGTGAGTGGGATAAAATTTTTCTGAAAGAATTTGTAAGTCTTTGGAAAATAGCTATAGACATTGCCACTGCCTGAAATATTTCTGGGACTATGTTTTTTATATTTTCATCCAATTCATGGAGGGTACACTTATTTGGATACCCATCATCACATCTGATCTCTACCTTTTATAGTTAAATTTCATTTCCACTACAAACAGTCCTTCATAAGCATTTGAAAACTCTGGCAGAGGTCAGCTACCTGCTGCAAGCTATTGATGAAAAAATTTCACTTCTCCTTTCAGAAGGAATCACAAAGATCATCATTTCTGATCCTGCATCTTTAGAAGGGATGCCTGTTGAGTGGTGATATAGGAAGGTAATATCCACTTAGTGGACAGATCATTTGAGTCAAGCCTAGCAATAAATGGGGTGACAGATTTCACAACCTACCTTCCTGTGATTTGTTTGTGAGATTTGAATTTGGAAGTGGTCAAAAATCATAGGGAGTAAGAACCGTGGAATAAGACAGCCAATATATTAAAAAAAAAAAAAAAAAAAAAAAAAAAACATTAACCTGCATATAAGAAATACTCAGGAAAAGTGTCCTGCAATTATTAACTGACTTGAGTAACCAATGGCAGGCTTATTTTTCCAATATGTAATTTGACAACAGATTAAGAAGAAGATTATTTTTTATCAAATAACCTCTGTGAATCATTTACTTATTTATTGTACCAGAGTACTTTCTTTCCAAAAGATCTAGATTAGGAAAATCTCCTGAAGTGCACAGAGCAATAACAACCTGTTGGAATGAAGATGTGTGCCTACTAGGTGCCAGTGACTCTTGCTTATTCCTTTATACATATTCTTATTTAATCATCTCAGTAATTTTGCAAATACATATTATTATAATAGTTCAATAATACAGTGAGGTTAAGAAAAGAAAAACAGCTTGTGGAAGGTTATGGAGTTTTTTAAGTATAGCCCTAATATAGGAAATCAGGCCTATCTGATAACAAATCCTGAATTGTCTTTTTTTTAATAATAATTGCTGTTGAAGATATAAATAGAACTCATATTCCAGGAGTTTGCTCTTCAAAAGTTTATTATTTTACACATCTAACATTTCTAAGGATTGCTTAAGAATCTAAATCTAAAAGATTCACCTTCCCACTTGTTATCTGTAGGTGCTTGTCAGTTTGCTATTTCTAAATGAGATAGATGCTCAATGTCAGAAATTAGAACACATTTTTAATATACAGGCATATTCGATCTTACTGTAATGTAGTTTCAGTTCTAATGTCTTAAGAATAATGTTAACTGTTTTAAGATTGAATGTCTTCCTTTTAAAATGTCACCCTCCCTCCCGACTCTGGTTGTCATCTATTTTCTGACACAAGGAGCCCGATTCCCACATGACATATTCAGTGCCTGCCCTGTGCAGACTCATTTACAGTGACTCCATTTAAGTCACACTTTTAAAATTGTTCCCAAGAGATCTGGCTCCAATAGAGCGGAGCCGACTGCGTTAGCCACCACACACACAGCCAGGCTGAGTGACAGGCATGTTTAATCTGTGCATTTCAAATCTCTGTGGCGCTTTGTCTCTTAATGATGGCACTGCCTATAAAAACAAGGCTCTAAGTCTTTGGACGGAGCTCAGTCCAGGACTGGGCCAACATTTAAAGCAAGGCAAAGCAATCAGGCGTCACTGTTACCCAGAGGCTAAACTCAACCTCTTGTGAAAGATAATCATTTTTTCTGAGGCAGTGGTTCCAGATAGTGAGACCTGGGGTCTAGCCATTTCGCCTGGGATGTAAAGCCTTTCACAATCCATTCAAGTACATATGGAGCTACCTCCATCCATAATTTTACATTCTGCATGGCCTTCTCCTTATTCCTCTCTCCTGATACAGTCTCATCCATGCCTCTGTACCTCATGCTGATATTCTTGTAGTCAGTCTTGAGTTTAGTTAGATGCCCTCAAAGTTATTTATAACAATATAATGCATGGTCTTGCCTGGCGTTCATCCCTGCTGCTCCATATCTACCATGCCACTTTGAAAATATTAAACTGGTCGTGCAATTGGGAGAGCTAAATAAGAAAGCATGTGAAGGCTGGCAACATCAACTCAACTCTCCTCTATAAATTCCAGAATGCTTTGCACCCTTTGCGTGTTTAGCCCCATCATGTACTCTATTTTTGAAAGGACTATTGATTCTGTACCCAGGTTAGATTCTTACAACAGAACTGAGTCTCCTTGAGGAGCAGCTAGTGCTGCCTCTGACTTTTTACATTCCCACGTGGCTCTCTCCACACTCCTGGGAACTAGGCAAACATTCAGCCAGTTTTATGAAGCATCGATTTTTTTTCCTGTCTCCTAATATACCTCCAGTCCTGTATTTCTCTTCTCCAGAGCATGCAATATCTCTTCAAATTTTATGACATCAAAAGCATATTTTAACTGGAGAAAAATTTAAGAACAACAGAAAGAAACAAACAACAACAAAACCTTGAAATTTATTGATTTTACTTACCATATTCCCTCTCTAGGTAGGATTTATGTGGAAAGGAAAATACACTTATATATTTAAAGAAATACACTCAAGTCTACTAGGTCAGAGTATCCTATCTAAGAGACACAGCATCATATTCTACCAAGAACTCCTGGATGTCTTCAGCCTGAGATAACACTAATTGCCACACACACACACACACACACACACAATATCAACTGTGGCAACTTCAACAAGCATCTGTATATATGTAGTTTCACAGATTATTTATTTATTTATTTATTTATTTATTTATTTATTTATTTATTCATTCATTTATTTTTGGTACCAGGGGAACTCAACTACACTGATCTGCACCCCCAGACTTATTTTGTATTGTTTAGAGACAAGGTCTCACTAAATAGCTTAGCGCCTCACTATTGCTGAGGCTTTGAACTCCCAATCCTCCTGCTCTGAGTCATTGGGATTATAGACATGAGCCACCATGTCTTGTTTATAGTTTACTTTATAACCAACTATTTATTGGATAGTGGTATGCTCAGGTTTAAAAGATTACCTTGACTCACTACTTTTGGTACTTTGATACTTCCAAATGCATGACTTGGGGAATGTTATCCAGCTTCTCTTTCCCCTTGTTTTTTTCATTTTAAGGATGTGTTCTGAGGATTAACATTAGTTTGCCAAGAGATATGTGTAGAGCAGTGCCTGTATAAAACCAGAATTCAGTCAACGTTACGTATGATTTGTTCTTGTTTTCTGCAAGTAGGCTCTTATATGGTCTGCTCTTTCCATTTACAGATGAGGACACAAGGAAAGCTTCGAGACTATTAGGCGATCGCCCAGTGAGTAACAGTGCATTTCTGAAGAATTTGAGGCTTTGAGTTCAGATCCAGTGTTCTTGTCTCACTGTGTGAATTTGATTGAACGCCCTCATTCCACTTTTAATTCCAAAACCAAGCATGACTCTCTGAGATCATTCAGTATTTACATAACAGTGTTTGCTCTCCCCACCCATGCACTAAGACATTGATATCGGTGATGGAAAATGTGCTTTTCTTGCCACTGAAGCATATCTCAAATGAGAAACAGAAGTGGCCATGAAAATATTTTTAGAATGAACAAATGATGGACCTGGAGAGTGTGATAGTGAGTATTCCCAGCCTTGTCCCACTTTCCAAGGGAGCTTATCGCACCTCTTCCAGACACCTGTTCATATGCCCACAGACAAACTGAAGAGGGATCCCTGGCAGTGTGATTGGCCAGAGCCTGGCAGTTGAATAAGACGGCTAATGTTAAGGAGAAAGCCTCTATTCTTTCTCAGTTCCTCCAATGTACTACATGAATGAGAGTTTCTTTGAATCTTCTATTTTCTTCCTTTCTGGTGATTCTGTGTGATTATGAAGGTATGTAGACTTAAGTAGACTTGACTTAGATTGCTACGCAAATATTGAGAATAAGCCTGAGAGAAAGCTAAGCATGGGGCCTGTGGTAAGAATTTATTAGGACCTGAATCTCAGATAGTCTTAAACACAGCACCTAGTATCTAAGCAGCTCATAGTCTCCTATTTTGTCATTTTCACTTTCTATTTAGATTCCTTATATCATCAGGAGAGGTAAAAGTGCGATTGAATGAACAAGAAGGAATGTGGACAATCCTGCATTCTTGACCATAGTGTCCCTACATTATTTAGCTTTATCCTCTGTCAGGCCATCTTTCTTTCATTGCCATGACCCAGTAGAGAGTTGTACCAAATGTTGGATGAAACGTTGTTGCTTTTAGTTAATTGAGTGCTGATGGTGTTGAAAGTATTTATCCAAGCCATTCACTCCTGCATTGCAAATGTCTCAGTTTGGGGAAACACTTGTGTATATCCCTGCAAAGGAACTTTGAGTGTATGTGAGGGAGTATACAGTTCAGCAGTTAAAAGCTCTAAGCTTTGGTATCAGAAAAAAATTTGTGTCTGCTACTTTGTAGGATATGACATTGGGAAAGAAATTAAGATATGATCTCTTCATGAGTAATCTGTCAATAATATCTATGACACATAACTTGGATGATGTCTTTAAGATACTTAATGTAATATCTGGTGCCTCCTAAAGGAAACAGGACTAGGGAGTATCAGTAGTGTGTTTGTTTGTGTGTGCGTGTGTGCATGTGTGTGTGTGCATCTGTCTGGGATTTGGGTGAAGGGTTTATGATTTGCTAGCATATGGTAGCAGAAATATACCAGAATCACAATTAAAAATACAAAAAAAAAAAGCATAATCATCAGCAAAGAATTGATCTGGCACACATCTTTATAGAAACAAAAGGAAAGTCAATCTGTGTTCTTTTAAAATCATCTGTCCCTTTTGCTTTCCTACCTTGAAGAGGTAAAATAAGTGCAGAGGTATGGGCAGCCCTGGTGTGTTGTTCAGAGAATGAAGAATGGAATGTGGTAGGAAGTCATACTGAGCCCAAGATGCTCAATGTGGTGCTAACTACCACTATATAAAGAAGGGAAAAAAAGCAACTGGCAACCAGGGAGCCATCAAAATGTTATTCTGGGAAATCCAGCCGTGTCTTGGCTTCAAATCACGGAGTGTCTGGTGGGTGTGGGCACCACAATCACAGGCCCACATTTTCCCGAGTTCCATACCGCACATTGATTCTTTCTGTTCTGTTCTCAAATATTTTTATTATGTGACCGAAGAATTTTGTGTTTTGGGTGTGGGTAGAATCTGATTGGTTAAACACATCTACTGGGTTTCTTAAATTTCAAGGGCCCAGGGTTGTTTGTTTACACTTTGCACTTCTTGTTGTTTCAGTGATGCAATGTGTCAGCACCTCCTGATGAAGCCCCTCCAGGGACAGCTCTGAGAGTGAACTTAAACTCAGCTCCTCTGCAGAATTGCCAGGGATGACGACTAGAGCACTCTAATCTGCTTCATGTGGGTTTCACAAATATTTGTGGAAACAGTCGATGTGCCAATCACAGTGAGAGATGTTTCAGGAGAATTTCGTCATTCATGTCTCATAATGTTTCTGTTTTCTGAACTACCATGCAGAGACAGTCTTGGACAGGTTGAATGTCTTGTCCTGGGTCAGACAGCAAGCTTTTGGCTGGACTAGATCTACTGGAAAAAAAAAAAAATTTTTTTTTTTCAGACTGGTTTCACTATTTCCTAAACAATCTGAGAGTTTGGCTTTAAGTTAATGGGTCACTCATACAGTCTCCATGCTTAATTCTTATTCCTCTTATACAGTCTATAGTAATTAATGTTTCAAAAATGTGGAAACTAAGTCAGAAAGCTGTAGATTTGTGCATCTTACCTTGAGGTTCTGGGCTTTTGCATGGATAGACTCCAGGATCCAAAGTGGTCACATACTGTTTCATCTATGCTTATGTGAATTGTGTGAAAGGGTTGTCTATGGCATTGTTCAAATCTGCAATTTTCTAAACCCACAAAACACATAGTGGTTGTAAAACCCTGCCAAAATTTAAAATAATTCTCTACATATTTCTTTTTCTATTGAACAAACATCTCTGATTATTGGGTCCAAACAGAAATAATATGTAGCGAAGTAAAACCTAGCATTCTCTTTGTTCTATTTTGTAAGAAGAAATAGTTTCAAGGCAACAAGAGAGCTGGTCCCTTTTAAAAGATTACTTATAGAATCTATTTATATATAAATCACATCTATTATTTAGTCAAACTTAGTACTGATTTAAACTCCTGGAGGTGGGACTAGTCAAAGACCTACAAACATTGATTATAACTTCAACTGAGACTCAGTACTCTGTTACATATCAGAATTAAGTCTGGTTAAAATTAACAGAACCTTCTGTCTCTCTGGAATTTGAAAGTTGGGAAGTTCCAATCAATTTCTATCATACCATGGTAGTCTAGAAATTTGAGAAATGTTTGATGATATATACTAATAAAATCATCTGGGCTTAGACTTTTTACTTATTTATTTATTTTTATTTTTATCCAGAAGGCTATTGATTACAAATAACTTATTTAACACATGTCACAAGCTGTATGTGGACTATATTGCACACAGTAGCCTAAGGCTGGCATTGAGCACCTCCCGTGACCCCTCAGGGATTGATCTCTTTGTGCAGTTGAACATCCCCCTCAAGCTCTGCCAAGATCCCACACAGATCTTGTGATCTGATCTGAGATTGGTGTGACCTGCCAAGATGTCAATCAACCTGCTGACTGCAAGACACACCACTCCATTTTGCCAGAGTATAGGAGCTGGATTCCACTGATCTGCTTGCCCGTCCTGCCCCCAATTTTGAATTTTTCTGTGTCCTGTGGTTGTTTTTTGTCGTTCTATTTTTCTTAGCCTTTATTTCTCAGCCAGCCCATTCTACCAAGGGGAACCCCATTCCCACGGCCCCATGCAAGGCATGGGCTAGGAACACAAACAGGCTATTCTGATGATTTTATTTGAAATTAGTTTGAGTAACGTATATTCTTTTTAAAATATCCATTTCATCAGAATTAATTAGATTTAGATTTTAGATTAATTGCAATGCAGTTGTTCATCATATTAAATTTTTTTAAAAAAAATTCCTTTCCCTCCTGTCTTCCTTCCTTTCCTTCTTTCTACAGGAAATGGAAGCCAGGGATGCTTTAACCTTCAAGCTATATCCCCAGGGGTATGTAAGAAAGGAAATATTTAGAAAAATAAATAAGTTTATTATTATTACTTATTGAGATTCTTGTTAAATTGCTGAGAGGCTAACTCAGTTGCTGAGGCTACCCTGGAACTCGGGGTCCTCCTGCCTCAGTCTTCATAGTTTTTGAAATTACAGCTGTGTACCAACATGCCCAGAAACTTACTGCTCTAATTCTTCATAGCTATTATACTACTTCCCTCTTTTACTCCTGAATATTAAGGACATCTATCCTTTCTGCTAGAGTTTATTAATTTTCAAAATATTTTTAAAAATTAGTTGTAGATTTTGATTTTCCTTATTTATTATCAATTTTATGAATTTGTGATTTTTATATCATTATTTATTTTATTACACTTACTTTGGCTTTAATTGCTCTTTTTTATTTGTCTGCTTTTTAGCTTTGTGAAGTAGTTAAAATAATTGCCCTATACGTATTCCCCCCCCTTCTTATGTAGACATTATGAAGCTATAATTTTTCCTTCAAGCAGTAACTTTGCCTGCACCTAGACACTGTATGTTTTATATCTGCATTATCCTTCAGTTTAAAATTTCTTTCATTATATCTTTGAGTCAGCAGTTTTTAATAATCTGACACTGAACTTTCAGAGATCTGTTTATTCTTAGTATCATATTGTTACTGATATCAAAATCAATTTTAAGATTTTTTTTTTTTGTAACTCAGCATATTTATGTCTTAGGGAATGCTCTGCGTGCATTTGGATTGAATGTATATTCTGTCACTGTTGACTGTCCTTAAATAGGTCAAGGCATCTGATAGTTGTCCACATAGAGTAACAGTTTTTTTCTTTCTTTCTTCCTTCCTTCCTTCCTTCCTTTCTCCTTTCTCTCTCTCTCTCTCTCTCTCTCTCTCTCTCTCTCTCTCTCTCTCTCTCTCTCTCTCTTTCTTTCTTTCTTTCCATTCTTTGTCTCCTTGGTTCATCAGATACAAATGGTCAAAAATATATGAAAAAATGATCAAGATCTCTTGCAACTAGAGAAATGAAAATTAAAGCTACAATAGATCCCTTTCATTACAGTTAGAATGGCAATTTTAAAGAAAAGAAGTAACAATAAATGTTGGCAAGTATGTGAGAAGAAAGGTAGCCTCATCATTGTTGGTGGGACTGTTAATTGGTGCAACTCCTATAGAAATAAGTATGGAGATTCCTTAGAAACCTTGGAATGGGAACACTATTCGACCTATTTATCCTACTCTTCAGTCTATACCCAAAGAAATTAAAATCAGCATACTGCAATGCAGCAGCCACATCAATATTTATAGCAGCTCAACTCACAATAGACAAGCTATGGAAACAACCTAGGTGTCCTTCAATGAATGAATATATAAAGAAAATGTAGTATACATATACAGTGGAATATTACTTAGCCATAAAGAAGAATGAAATAATTGCATTTGCCAGTAAATTAATCAAATTAGAGAATATCATTGATAAATGAAATAAGCCAACCCAACCAAAACAAAACTGAATGTTCTCTCTGATTTGTGGATGCTAAACTCAAAACAAGAGAGGTTGGAGAGGGAGATAATAGGAATTCATTGGATTAGACAAAGGGAAATGAAGAGAAGGAGAGGTGAGCATAATGGAAAGACAGTAGAATTAATCAGACATAACTTTCCTAGCCTTGTACTTGAAAACAAAACAAGTGTTTTGTTTTCCACATCATTTACAACCACAAGAATTGCATTCTAAATACACTCTATGTATGTATAATTTGTCGAAATGCATTTTTATTGTCATGTAAAACTAAAAATAAATAGTGAAAAAGAAATGTTTTCCATAATTTGAATAATAATGATAAGATAATAAAATAATATTTTAGAGTTACAAGTTGAAACTTCTATTCTTTACAAGGAAGAAAGCACAAAAATATCTGTAACTTTGAAGATTTTTTTCAGTACAGAGAAGCTTCCAAGAAAATAAGGGGAAACAAAATGGCTTATGGGCTCTTTCTGAATTAGTATCTATTTCTTCCAAGATTCACTCAAATGTTTCAAAAAGACGTATTAGCCAAAGTGAATACTAAGGTGTAAGTGAAAATCATCTCCTGTAGGCTAATAGTTGATTGCAATATTAATATGGTTCATAAAAACTTTTTATTCTGCAAATGAATGAATATTGCTAGAACTGGCATATGCAGAAATTTTTTCTCTGTGCCAATCATCCAACTCTTATAAAAACCATAGTCATTAGGTAACATATTTGAGTCATTAAATAGCATTTGGTTCTTTTTCTATTTTCACATAGTTTCTGAAATTGAACATTTTCTGTGATCCCTATGCATCATATAAACCACTGATTATCTGTAATAATGGGGAATTCAAAGGTGTGTGATTGAACTCCATAGATGACATAGAATAGTTGAATAGGCTGATGAGTAGCAAAATTCATCACTTATAATTCTTCCTCTTAGCTCACGTTTCACATATAGGAACAAACCAACAGCAAGAAAATGATGCTTTGTTTGAAGGATTGAATGTAGGTCAAAAGAGAAGGAAACATTGGGGATCATTTTAAATCATCTGAATCACTAGTTTCTAAATAATTTAGTGTTGTCCATATGAAAACCATCCTTTGCGTTTTTCTTCTTATCTTCATTGTAATTATAGCCACTAAAGTAATTATTCTGCAGAATTTTAAATTTGAAAGAGATTTCAGTGAACTTTCAGTTCAAGTTTCTCCTTGTGCTATGATCTGAATGTTTCTATCTCACCAAAATTCATAGGCTATTATCATAATCAACAAGGTGATGGTAGTAGGAGGTAGAACTTTAGGGAAGGAATAAGCTTGAGGATGTGGAACCCTCATGAGTGGAGTGAATGGACCCCAAGAAATTCATATGTCCCTTCCACTATCATGGGACACAGTGAAAAGTGGTCACTATGAAAAAGGAAGTGGACCCTCACCAGACAAATTCTGCCAGTGCCTGAATCCTGGCCTTCTGAATATCCAGAGTTATGAGAAACAGCACATGCCTTTAATGCCACCAACTCCTGAGGCTGAAGAAGGAAGATTGCAAGTTCAAGGCCAGCCTCAGCAATTTAGCAAGTTCCTAAGCAACTTAGTGAGATTCTGTCTCAAAAAAAAAAAAGTGCTGGGGATATACCTTGGTGGTAAAGCACCCCTGGGTTCAATCCCCAGTACCAAAAAAAAAAAAAAAAAAATTCTGTTGTTTATAAGCTATCCAGTTTATTATGTTTTTTTAATTGCACCTTGTACAGAGTAAGAAACTTTAAAAATCAAACCAATAAAATTACCCATACATGTACTTTTGTTTTCTTCTCTCAAGTTTTCTCATGCATGCTCTCTCTTTTTCGTTTTAATCCTTTTATCATTTTTCTACTGGTAATATACAGTCTGTGCAAGTGTGAAGGTTAATTTAATGTGTCAACTTGGAGGGAGGGTGATTTTGGATGAGATTAACATTTAAATTTGTAAACTTTGGGAGAAATAAATTATCCAGAATATAGGTGGGTCTCATCCAGCTAGGTAAATGCCAGTTTTGTTTTGCAAGAAGAAATTCTCTAGCTTGCCAGCCTTCAAACTGTAACTGAAACATTGGCTGTCCTTGCTCTGTACCCTGCCACCCACACTGCAGGTTGGACTTTCCAATATCCATAATCACATGAGCCAATTCCTTATAATAATTTTCATATACATATGTACACATATATGTTCTCTGTGTATATGTGTGTATATCTATATCTATATCATGGATAGATCTCTTACTCTAGAGAATGATGAGTAATATAATAGATGTGTGGAACAGAACTTTATAATACTATTCACTTGCTTAGACAAAGCTGCCTTTTAACTTAAACATTTTAAACTTTCTGAAGAAGATCATGTTTTTAAAATTTGGTGGGGGGCACCTTCTTTTTAAGATCTGTCCTTGAATATCATTCTATCTCCTTGACCCAAATCTGTGTGAGTGGAAGACTTTGCAAAGACAATTTGAAGAGTTGTGAACCAGAATTCCAAAAATGTTTCTTAAATGAAGTTTTGGACAATAATGCAAATTTTGAGCTTTGGAAGTTCCTTAGCATTTGACCATATGAACTGATTTCAGGGGTTTTTCTTCAAAGACTCAATATCTTGTTGGAGAACAGATACTGAGATTCGTTTTTGCATATTTAACTTCTTCTCTTCTTTCTTGGTAGAAACAGGATTAACATTGTTATTTTATCATATTTTTATTAAATGATACACAGTGAGGTTTTGTGCATTATTTTCTAGAGAAGAGAGCTTATATATTTATAGTTAAACAGAGGAAGCATGTCTTATTACAGCTTATATTTGACTAAATAATTGTATGGCTTATTTTCTATGTTTCCATAATATGTTGGGTTAAAAAATTTTTAAAGTCAAAATGAAATAACATGCAATGGATGTTCCCATTTGTCCTGGTGAAACTGATTGCTCATAAGCAGACAATAGATACCCATTTTGCAAATTGTCCCAAAGACCAAAGAACTGAATCAGCATTGAGTTCAAGGGCAGCAGTCTTCATGGGACTAATAAAAACTCTTGCTAAAAATACCTTCTGGCAGGGTATATAATCCATAACCATAAATTTTAGCTTTCATTTTAAAAGATAAAAGGGCAGCAAAACATTTTGGACTGATTTATTTCTCTTGGTTGCCTTAAGAATTTCTTGTCTTTATTAAAGTGAAAATGTAGGTTCTAGCACAGAAAAAAGAGGTACATTGGCACATTTTGAACCTCAACACCATTAAAATGTGCATCTGTGTAATTCAGTCAGCAAGAATGGCCAAAGGGAATCTGTTCATTGACTTTGTACTTCTTCCCTGATAGTGGATTTGATCACCAATTCAGAGCAAGGGATTGTTACAGAAGACAAAAGGGGACATAACCACAAATTCACAGATCCTGTTTGTTAATCAGGACAAGTGCAGAAGAAGTGATCAGTAAGCAACTTTATTTTCTTCCCTAATCTTCCTTTGGAATTTTCTCTCAATGAGGGGACTTTTCCATATGTTTAGATAAAAACTCCAAAGGCCAAAAATCATTCTGTTCATTCTCTATTAGCTGTAAGTGAACTTTAAGTTGTGATTAAAGTTTCAAATAAAATGCCTCATCCCATGCAATAAGTGTCTTATGCCTTCTCATATGCAATAGCAATGCATTAGTTTTTCCTACCAATCCCATGAAGTTCTCCCTTAATAAACTTTAGTTTGCAGCTATTTCCCATCATTCACCTTGTTTTTAGAAAGAGACTCTCAGAGTAGTTTTTTTCAAAAAAATACTGCCCACAAAATGTGTATATTTGAGACATTTTTATATGTTATTATGTTATATATGATACAGCTTATATTTGACTAAATAATTGTATGGCTTATTTTTTATGTTTTTCCTGTGGTTGAGGATCATTAACAAATTTGAAGTTATTTTTATGTCATTTGATTTAAATATTTGGGTTTCGTTCTGGTACCTAATTCTGATATCTTTATATAATGCATCCCAGGATTTCAATTGAAACCTAAATGTCATCTTTCCATTCCATAAGATTATCTGAAACTGAGAAATGTAGGACATTTATGGAAAATGAATGTTAAAGAAATATTCATATAGTAAGTTCTCCAGGTTATATAAATTCTGAAGATGGGCTTGTTGCTTCTAAAGTTGAAGCAATTGAAATTCTCTGGGGTGAAGAGGGGTGGGGGGATTCTGTGGAAATAGGAGATCAACTCCTGAGTGAGATCAATTTCTATTACAAAGCCAACAGTTGCTACAAGAAGTCCCACATATGTGAGACACATGGAAAAGTACATTAAACACAGCCCAGGACAAATTGAACATCAGAACATCTATGTAGGCAAAGTTCCACAGAAATAACGAATGTGGGAAATCCCTCACAAACAACTCATCCCCTGTCACATCAGAGGATTCATATGGGATATCAATGTAATGAATGTACTGAAAATGGTAAGCATTCACTCAAAAGAAGCACTTCTCTAAAATGATAGAATCCATACTAAGGACAAACCCATCAAACCTATGAATGTGCAGAATGTGGAAAAAGCCTTCATTGTTAAACTTTTTTTTTAAATCAGGTGTTAAGGAATCCACCAGAGAGTAGTTCTGTTCTCATAAAATTATTTTTACTTTTTAAAAAACCTGTATCTATAATAATATTGTCATTATGCAAGTTATAATGATGAGCTTTGGTAATTGATTGGCAAAACCTCTTAAACACTATAGACTACATTTTGTGAAGACATCAGCAGATTTGCTGTTTTATCTACAAAAGTGTTTTAGAGCAGGAATACATCAAGCGCCCTTTCTTATTTTGGGTGTCCTTAACACGGATATGGAAAAATAGAAATTAATTTGTGCCATTCATTTATGCCAAGCAGCTGAAAACATGTCAGGCATCGTGTGAACACTCAAGACCTTGCCCTTGCATCTTAAATAAACTTAAAGAAGACTTACTAGCAGAATTGTTATGACTTTTCCTTTTTTAAATGGGCATCTTGAGGTTTTTCCAATTATGGGCAATGATAGCACAATTGCCTTTGATGGATCAGCTCAAGACTGTAAAGAATGACAAGACAACAGGATTTGTCTAAGAAGGTGTATCCTTTCTCATTTGGAATTCAGTTACCTAGGTTTCATCCTGAATTTACTGAATAAGAATCTCTACGAAAAAACAAAACCAAAACAGCAAAATCTGCCTTCTACAAAGGAGCCAGGTAAGGTTGATGAAACTCTCTTGGGCTTTATACATTTTTTTTTCAAGTTTCACAAACTAATTTTGGGTAAAGGGGGCCATGGATGTCAAAGGAAACCACTGAAATCTTTTATAATATGTTGCAACAATGATTTGGAGTTTCCTAAGTAGTAAGGACAGGCAGGAAGGACTGAGAGTAAAAGGGGTCATCAAGAGAGTAAATATTTACAGTCCACATACATCCTGGGGTTTTCAATTCAGGACTCTGCTGTCAGCATGCTGGGTTATGAAGCTTTTCCCTTTTTGTTTGTGATTTTTTTTTAGATTATTTGATGTAATTGTTCTGAGGATGAAATCAATGTTTATTGACTTCTAGACTTATTTTTTATTATGATAATAATGTGCCCATTGTATGTAGAAGCTTATTGTCTGGTATTCTGTTTAACAATTCCCATCTACCTCTTGTTGTTCAGGTAGGAGGCTGAACCCTGTTTTTATTCTCTGGTGCAAAGATCCCTCCATGAGGAATGGTTACTGCTTTCCCTTGGACCTCGCCTTAGGGTGTCTGTCCGAGAAGAGTTCCCTGAGTGACTGCAGGCAGTTTTCTTTCTTCTCTGCAATGGGGTGCCTATATTTCCCCAAGTGGTTTTCCATTATGTTATATGGAGCTCTCTCTCTCACATTTCTGTTTTGTAAATTTTTTTTTTTTAATTTTTTATTTTTGGCTGTTCAAAACATTACATAGTTCTTGATATATCATATTTCACAATTTGATTCAAGTGGGTTATGAGCTCCCATTTTTACCCCATATACAGATTGCAGAATCACATCAGTTACACATCCATTGATTTACATATTGCCATACTAGTGTCTGTTGTATTCTGCTGCCTTTTCCTATCCTCTACTATCCCCCCTCCCCTCCCCTCCCCTCCCCTCTTCTCGCTCTGCTCCCTCTACTGACATTCATTTGTCCCCCTTATATTATTTTTCCCCTTCCCCTCACTTCCTCTTGTATGTACTTTTGTATAACTCTGAGGGTCTCCTTCCATTTCCATGCATTTTCCCTTCTCTCTCCCTTTCCCTCCCACCTCTCATCCCTGTTTAATGTTAATCTTCTTCTCATGCTCTTCGACCCTACTCTGTTCTTAGTTACTCTCCTTATATCAAAGAAGACATTTGGCATTTGTTTTTTAGGGATTGGCTAGCTTCACTTAGCATAATCTGCTCTAATGCCATCCATTTCCCTGTAAATTCTATGATTTTGTCATTTTTTAATGCAGAGTAATACTCCATTGTGTATAAATGCCACATTTTTTTTTATCCATTCATCCATTGAAGGGCATCTAGGTTGGTTCCACAGTCTAGCTATTGTGAATTGTGCTGCTATGAACATCGATGTAGCAGTGTCCCTGTAGCATGCTCTTTTTAGGTTTTTAGGGAATAGACCGAGAAGGGGAATAGCTGGGTCAAATGGTGGCTCCATTCCCAGCTTTCCAAGAAATCTCCATACTGCTTTCCAAATTGGCTGCACCAATTTACAGTCCCACCAGCAATGTACAAGTGTACCCTTTTCCCCACATCCTCGCCAGCACTTGTTGTTGTTTGACTTCATAATGGCTGCCAATCTAACTGGAGTGAGATGGTATCTTAGGGTGGTTTTGATTTGCATTTCTCTGACTGCTAGAGATGGTGAGCATTTTTTCATGTACTTGTTGATTGATTGTATGTCCTCCTCTGAGAAGTGTCTGTTGAGGTCCTTGGCCCATTTGTTGATTGGGTTGTTTGTTCTCTTATTGTCTAATTTTTTGAGTTCTTTGTATACTCTGGATATTAGGGCTCTATCTGAAGTGTGAGGAGTAAAGATTTGTTCCCAGGATGTAGGCTCTCTATTTACCTCTCTTATTGTATCTTTTGCTGAGAAAAAACTTTTTAGTTTCAGTAAGTCCCATTTGTTGATTCTAGTTATTAACTTTTGTGCTATGGGTGTCCTATTGAGGAATTTGGAGCCCGACCCCACCGACTGTAGATCGTAGCCAACTTTTTCTTCTATCAGACGGCATGTCTCTGATTTGATATCAAGCTCCTTGATCCATTTTGAATTAACTTTTGTGCATGGCGAGAGAAAGGGATTCAGTTTCATTTTGTTGCATATGGATTTCCAGTTTTCCCAGCACCATTTGTTGAAGATGCTATCCTTCCTCCATTGCATGCTTTTAGCCCCTTTATCAAATATAAGGTAGTTGTAGTTTTGTGGATTGGTTTCTGTGTCCTCTATTCTGTACCATTGGTCCACCCGCCTGTTTTGGTACCAGTACCATGCTGTTTTTGTTACTATTGCTCTGTAGTATAGTTTGAAGTCTGGTATCGCTATACCGCCTGATTCACACTTCTTGCTTAGCATTGTTTTTGCTATTCTGGGTCTTTTATTTTTCCATATGAATTTCATGATTGCTTTCTCTATTTCTACAAGAAATGCCGTTGGGATTTTGATTGGCATTGCATTAAACCTATAGAGCCTATCCATGAACAGGGTATATTTTTCCATCTTCTAAGATCTTCTTCTATTTCTCTCTTTAGGGTTCTGTAGTTTTCATTGTATAAGTCTTTCACCTCTTTTGTTAGGTTGATTCCCAAGTATTTTATTTTTTTTTGAAGATATTGTGAATGGAGTGGTTGTCCTCATTTCCATTTCAGAGGATTTGTCGCTGATATACAGGAATGCCTTTGATTTATGCGTGTTGATTTTATATCCTGCCACTTTGCTGAATTCATTTATTAGCTCTAATAGTTTCTTTGTAGAGCCTTTTGGGTCTGCTAGGTATAGAATCATGTCATCTGCAAATAGTGATAATTTAAGTTCTTCTTTTCCTATTTTGATGCCTTTAATTTCTTTCATCTGTCTAATTGCTCTGGCCAGTGTTTCGAGAACTATGTTGAACAGAAGTGGTGAGAGAGGGCATCCCTGTCTTGTTCCAGATTTTAGAGGGAATGCCTTCAATTTTTCTCCATTCAGAATGATGCTACCCTGAGGCTTAGCATAGATTGCTTTTACAATATTGAGGTATGTTCCTGTTATCCCTAGTTTTTCTAGAGTTTTGAACATAAAGGGATGCTGTACTTTGTCGAATGCTTTTTCCGCATCTATCGAGATGATCATATGGTTCTTATTTTTAAGTCTATTGATGTGGTGAATAACATTTATTGATTTCCGTATATTGAACCAGCCTTGCATCCCAGGGATGAATCCTACTTGATCATGGTGCACAATTTTTTTGATAAGTTTTTGTATCCGAGTGGCCAGAATTTTATTGAGGATTTTTGCATCTAGGTTCATTAGAGATATTGGTCTGTAGTTTTCTTTCTTTGAAGTGTCTTTGTCTGGTTTAGGTATCAGGGTGATGTTGGCCTCGTAGAATGAATTTGGAAGTTCTCCCTCTTTTTCTATTTCCTGAAGTAGCTTGAAAAGTATTGGTATTAGTTCCTCTTTAAAGGTTTTGTAAAACTCTGCTGTATACCCATCCAGTCCTGGGCTTTTCTTAGTTGGTAGTCTTTTGATGGTTTCTTCTATTTCCTCAATTGATATTGGTCTGTTTAGGTTGTCTATATCCTCCTGACTCAATCTGGGCAGATCATATGACTTAAGAAATTTATCTATGCCTTCACTATCTTCTAATTTATTGGAGTATAAGGATTCAAAATAATTTTTGATTATCTTCTGTATTTCTGAAGTGTCTGTTGTGATATTGCCTCTTTCATCCCGTATGTTAGTAATTTGAGTTCTCTCTCTTCTTCTCTTTGCTAGCATGGCTAAGGGTCTGTCGATTTTGTTTATTTTTTCAAAGAACCAACTTTTAGTTTTGTCAATTTTTTCAGTTGTTTTTTAATTTCTTCCTTGATGTCTTCTATAACCCATTGATCATTCAGTAACCTATTGTTCATTCTCCAAGTGATGTATTCTTTTCCCTTCCTTCTTTTATCCTTGATTTTCAGTTCCATTCCATTATGATCCGATAGGATGCATGGTATTATCTCTACTCCTTTGTATTGTCTAAGAGTTTCCCTGTGACATAATATATGATCTATTTTTGAGAAGGATCCATGTGCTGCTGAGAAAAAAGTGTAACTGCTTGATGTTGGGTGGTATATTCTATATATGTCAATTAAGTCTACGTTATTAATTGTGTTATTGAGTTCTATAGTTTCCTTATTCAACTTTTGTTTGGAAGATCTGTCCAGTGGTGATAGAGGTGTGTTGAAGTCTCCCATGATTATGGTATGGTGGTCTATTAGACTCTTGAACTTGAGAAGAGTTTGTTTGATGAACATAGCTGCACCATTGTTTGGGGCATATATATTTATGATTGTTATGTCTTGTTGGTGTATGGTTCCCTTAAGCAGTATGTAGTGTCCCTCTTTATCCCTTTTGATTAACTTGGGCTTGAAATCTATTTTATTTGATATGAGTATGGACACTCCTGCTTGTTTCCGAAGTCCATATGAGTGATATGATTTTTCCCAACCTTTCACCTTCAGCCTATGTATGTCTTTTCCTATCAAATGCGTCTCCTGTAGGCAGCATATTGTTGGGTCTTGTTTTGTGATCCATTCTACTAGCCTGTGTCTCTTGATTGGTGAGTTTATGCCATTAACATTTAGGGTTATTATTGAGATATGGGTTGTTCTTCCAGCCATATTTGTTTATTTATATTACTAAACATGGTTTGTTTTCCTCTTTGATTATTTTCCCCCCTTTAGTGTCCTACCTCCCACTGTTGGTTTTCATTGTTATTTTCCATTTCCTCTTCCTGTAATGTTTTGCCAAGGATGTTTAGAAGAGATGGTTTTCTAGCTGCAAATTCTTTTAACTTTTGTTTATCGTGGAAGGTTTTAATTTCATCTTCCATCCTGAAGCTTAATTTCGCTGGAAACACAATTCTTGGTTGGAACCCATTTTCTTTCAGTGTTTGAAATATGTTATTCCAGGATCTTCTAGCTTTCAGAGTCTGTGTTGAAAGATCAGCTGTTATCCTGATTGGCTTACCCCTAAATGTGATCTGCTTCCTTTCTCTTGTAGCTTTT
The DNA here is from genome assembly GCF_021218885.2 of Marmota monax. NCBI lineage: Eukaryota > Metazoa > Chordata > Mammalia > Rodentia > Sciuridae > Marmota > Marmota monax. The sequence goes on from NW_026695241.1 coordinate 12,077,393, forward strand.
AAAATTCTCTCCTTATTCTGTATGTTGGGCATCTTCATTATGATGTGTCTAGGTGTGGGTCTCTTATGATTTTGCACATTCGGCGTCCTGTAGGCTTCTAGGATTTGGGATTCTGTCTCATTCTTCAAGTCTGGGAAGTTTTCTCGTATTATTTCATTGAATAGATTGCTCATTCCTTTGGTTTGAAACTCTGTCCCTTCCTGTATCCCAATGACTCTTAAATTTGGTCTCTTGATGTTATCCCATATTTCTTGGATGTTCTGCTCATGGTTTCTTAACAGTCTTGCTGAGCTCTCTATGTTCTTTTCAAGTTGAAATACTTTATCTTCATTGTCTGATGTTCTGTCTTCTAAGTGTTCTACTCTGCTGGTAGTATTCTCAATTGAGTTTTTAAGTTGGCTTATTGCTTCCTGCATTTCTAGGATTTCTGTTTGTTTGTTTTTTATAACCTCTATTTCCCTGTATAGTTGATCTTTTGCTTCTTGGATTTGTTTATGTAATTCATTGTTGAAGTGATCTTTCATTGTCTGATTTTGCTGTCTGATGTCTTCCTTGAGACTCCAGATCATCTGAAGCATGTATATCCTGAATTCTTTATCTCACATTCCATCTGCTGCATCTATTACCTCTTCTAACGTTGAGTTGACCTTCAATGCTTGTGGTCCTTTCTTTCCTTGTCTCTTCATACTGTTCGCGTTCCTTTCTACTTGGTGAAACTGTTGTGCTATTGAATTTTCCCCCTATATATTTATATTGGTCTTGTATAGTTGCAAAGTCTCCCTCGCAGGCGCGGGCGGCTGCTCTGTCCCTCTGCGGGCCGCTAGGCTTGTTCTGTCGGTGGTCACAGTTCTGTATACTTTGCAGGCGCAGGCAGCGGCACTGCCCCTCTGCAGGCCTCTGGGGCTGTACTGCCAGTGGGTCGCAGGTCCGCCTACCTTGCAGGTGCGGGGGGGTGGGCGGCTCTACCCTTCCTCAGGCCACTGGGCCTGTTCTGTCTCTCGGTTGCAGGTCTGGCCTGTTCTGATGGTGGTCACAGTTCCGACTACCTTGCAGGCGCCGGGGGGGAGGGGGCGGCTCTGCCTCTCAGCAGGCCGCTGTTCCTCTTTTGCCGGAGGGTCGCAGGCCCGCCTACCTTGCAGGAGTGATTGGAAGCTCTGTCCCGCCGCGGGCCACTGGGCCTTTTCTGTCCGTGGTCACAGTTCCACCTACCTGGCAGGCGCGGGGGGTGGGGGGTGGCTCTGCCCCCCAGCAGGCCGCTGGGCCTGCTCTGTGCGTGGTCACAGTTCCCTCTACCTTGCCGGTGCAGGGGGAGGGGGCGGCTGTGCCTCTCAGCAGGCCGCTGCTCCTCTTTTGCCGGAGGGTCGCAGGCCTGCCTACCTTGCAGGAGTGATTGGAAGCTCTGTCCCTCCGCGGGCCACTGGGCCTTTTCTGTTGGTGGTCACCGTTCCACCTACCTGGGAGGCGCGGGGGGTGTGGGGCGGCTCTGCCCCTCAGCAGGCCGCTGGGCCTGCTCTGTGTGTGGTCACAGTTCCCTCTACCTTGCAGGTGCAGGGGGAGGGGGCGGCTCTGCCTCTCAGCAGGCCTCTGCTCCTCTTCTGCTGGTGGGTCGCAGGCCCGCCTACCTTGCAGGAGTGATTGGAAGCTCTGTCCCGCCGCGGGCCACTGGGCCTTTTCTGTCGGTGGTCACAGTTCCACCTACCTGGCAGGCGCGGGGGGTGGGGGGCGGCTCTGCCCCTCAGCAGGCCTCTGGGCCTGCTCTGTGCGTGGTCACAGTTCCCTCTACTTTGCCGGTGCAGGGGGAGGGGGCGGCTCAGCCTCTCAGCAGGCCTCTGCTCCTCTTCTGCCGGTGGGTCGCAGGCCCGCCTACCTTGCAGGAGTGATTGGAAGCTCTGTCCCACCGCGGGCCACTGGGCCTTTTCTGTAGGTGGTCACCTGGCAGGCGCGGGGGGTGGGGGGTGGCTCTGCCCCTCAGCAGGCCGCTGGGCCTGCTCTGTGCGTGGTCACAGTTCCCTCTACCTTGCCGGTGCAGGGGGAGGGGGCGGCTCTGCCTCTCAGCAGGTTGCTGCTCCTCTTCTGCCGGTGGGTCGCAGGCCCGCCTACCTTGCAGGAGCTAAAATTTTTATGTTTATAATCATTTCAGCTTTTATAGGGCAGAATTGGACAATCGTTTAGTTCCCTCAGATTTCTCATAGGACATAGTATGCACTTGGCATATTCATTTAATCAAACCTGGTACATGCTCCAGGTATTAGTTGCTTTCATAACTGTACTTTCACTAACATTACAATAGTGTTTGAATGTTCTCATTCTCCTGAATCACAAAAGTAAGAATTTATTAAACTATCCCATTAATTAAAATGAATAGTATCAAGTAATCAAAATATCCTCTTCAACACACTATATACTTCTTTTCAGATAATCAGGACAGAAGAGATTATCAATAATTATTGACAACATAAATGGGCACTCTACAGTCTGTTCTCGACAGTCCCAGAAACAGGGACAGGTTGATTGGTACAAGTCAGACACAAGTCAGCAGTAGAAAAACAGACTCCGCCTATTATGTCTCATTTAGTTAGTGGTATTATCCCTAATCTAATTTTAGGAGAGTATTCTGAGATATTTTGAAAATGCAAGCACTTAAGTATGATGTGATGTGTTATTTAATAGCAGAATTGATCTATTGATATAAGATGTGAATGTTCTGTTTGGTGAGTGATAAACAAATGGATATTGGCCTTAGAAGCTCTTAATATTTATTTTATCTACTACATAAACAAGATCTTGCTTTTCCTTCTCTGGTAGTAATTACGGAGAATCAGTTGTTTATGAACAGTCTATAGAGGTCTTTATTTCAAAGGCACATATCATCAAAGCCCTGAGAAGAAACACAATTTCCTGCACTTCTTTAAAACTCAAGTGAAGGAATGAAATGAAGACAGAATCCAATATAAGAAATGTACGTTTCACTTACCAAGAAAGCAAGCATCTATTTGCTCAGCCCTAGCACTTAAGATCTGGCCCAAAGATTTGATTCTCTAATCAAAAGAAACAAGAGAACTCCACTGAGGGTTTCCTGAAATACGATACAAATAATTTGTGCCAATGAGTAGACACTGAAGCAAGACTCTGAGACTAGGCAGTGCCACTGAAGTTAAGCATAGAGGAAATTCAATAAAAATGCATTCTGACAAGAAATTACTTTTTATGGTATTTTAAGTTAGGAATAACATTGGAAGGAATGCAGAACAAATTAAGTATCACATTATGGGTCTCTCCTTCCCCACCCGAATAGGAGAGGTATAGCTGAATGAACAGATAAAATAAGTACAGACAAGTGTTTAGAAATGGTAATAGGAGAAAAGTCCCTAATAAAACAACTTCTGAAAAAGAAAAAAAAAGACAGGAAATTCAAACCCCTAGCCACAAAAAGGCTGAATGCAATATTGGAAAATAAATGATATAAGAACCACAATGTCATCCAAATGGAAAACCAAGGGACAAGCTGAAAGGCATGCATTATGTGGACCTGACAGTATCTGTATCATCATAAGTGGACAGACTGGCCTTCATGCTGGGCCTCCCTACCAGCTCCTGTTGTGGCCTGGACCAACAAAAGTGTTATGCTCTCTTCTTTATAAGATCATTACCAACGTACTTTCTAAATGTTCTCATTTTTAGTTCTTATTTTGGAACCAATGGACGATGATGCAGGCTCCTGACAAGGCAGATAATAGTAGAATCCTTTAAATGTTAGGTAATGAATCAACTTAATAGGAGGCCACTATTTGAAGATCAAAATCTCTCATTAAACTTTGTAAATACCATCTTTGATCAGTAAATGATTTATAAATCTGGATTTTAATTAAAAGGAATGAAAAAAAAAACTTTTGAGTTCTGCTTAGATATGGTATTTAACACAGCTGTGGGCTTGGAAACATAAAATTAAATGATCCACAGCTGATCCAGGCAGGAATTGGGACTTTAATGAAGGGAAAGAGCCATTTTCTATAACTTCCTTCTCAATTTGAGAACAAACAACCAAGTCTGGGTACCTAGAAAATTCCCTTTATTCTATTTACCTGCTGCTCGCCTCCTAGTCCCTAGGGCTGTACAGAGGGAAGCACATTGTAAATCCCCAGCATTACTTCTAAACACAAGGCGCTGCAGAGCTGTCAGGGCAGGTGTTGCAGAAAGGGCAAGGCCATAATAAAGGGAGCCAACTTGAAATGAGCTATCAGGTTCGGAGGAGCTCACTCCCTTTACCTCACCTTCACACAGAGGGAGGCTGTTAAACTCTGACAAACAAAATGGTTTATAGGTACCAGGCATTTTAGATTCAAGAAATCCCGTTTCTAAGCCTTGGAACACACTCAAAAATGCAGACAAGAAATCCCCACAGTGCCAGCTTTCCAAGGAGATGGCAAGTCCCCTTTCCCTTCCCTTCTTTGTCAGTCTTTCTGTCTGTATATTGTTTAGGCTACCTAAAGACCTCCATTTATATTCGCCTAGACTCTGTAGTGATGTGCAACTCTGAACCCCCAGAGACGTCTTTCTGCTTTCCTTGCAACGTAAACATCTCTTGGCTCTGCAAGAATTCCAATTGTGAGGAAACTCCCCAATATATCACTGGGAAATTCAGTCATAAGAGTCTGCAAAGTGGATTTGGACAACCTTCTCAGAAAGGCCAAATTGATGGAAGTTTTGAGCAGTTGTTTGTTTTATCAATGCTATGAATCTACAGAGTTGACTGAAGCACAGTTTGGTTCTATTTTGCTGAGAAAGTTCCAACCATTGGGGAACTTCAACATAAATTTTGTAACGTATAAGCTTCAGAAGAACTTTTTTTAACAACATATTTATTTGTATTATTCAGCTTTTCAATATTTTTTGGTGATGCTGGGATTGAACCCAGGGCCATGTGCATGTGAGGCAAGCACATCAGAAGAACTTTCTATGAAGGGCTGTGGAGGACTGAGTCACAGTGGGTCATGGGACAGAAGGGGGATGGGGGAGGGGTATTAAATATTAGATTGATGACATTTTTTTTGGAAACATCTAAAGGACTTTGAGCTAGCAATGACCAAGAATGATATGGCAGGTGTTCTGGAGCTCAGAAGAGCGATTTGGGTGAGGATTTATATTTCAGGGCCATTGATACCACAAGTGGAAATAGACAGCGTGTGTTGGGTGATGTCATCCATAAAAATCCTGGAGAATAAGAAAAAGGTTAAAAGACCTAAATCACCCTAGAATATAAGGGGTATGCAGTGGAAGAGAATCACAGGAGAAAAACTAGAAGCAAAATCATCAAAAAGTAGAAGAGTACCAGAATTTTAAAAACAGCACCTAGTCACAGTTTTTAAAGTTATAGAATTTCAATATATACTATACATTGGGCTTGTATGGTATATATGTATATTGATTGGATTTGACAATAAGATATCACTTATTTTTTAGCATTGTTGATGAAATGATACAGATGTAGATACCAGCTTCTGGGGATTTGAGAACTTTTAATAGTAATGCACTTTTAAACATCTCTAAGAAAGTAGCCCAGAATGTGAACACCCATCTAAGGGATAAAACATCTAATGATTAACATAAGGATATGGATGATTGTTGGTTTTTCTCCAGGAGGTTATAATCGGGAGAAAGACATTGAGTATTGGCATAAAAAGGAGTTGGTGTTTTCTGCATTTTGAGGGTGAAAAGGGTATATTTTGCCCTCAGCTCCCCCTGTAGACAAGATTTAAGGGCCTCTCCAAACTCTAAACAAACACAGTTCATTGTCTTGCTTCTCTTTAGAAAATGTACTAGACAATAAACAAAGGGGAGAGGTACAGATACTTTAATCAGGTGCTTTACTTTTAGTATATTCAAGTTTATAGTCAGAACATAAATCCTTTCCATCTTCTCTGTATTCTTCTGACTAGATTCTGCTTTGTATTATCACACAGGCTTTTTATGCCCTCTGAATTTACATTTTACAGATGCTTGGATTTATGGTAGCTCTTCCTTTTGACAGGTCACTATAAGATGTGATATGTCAGCTATTGATTTTATGAGAACATATGTTTATCTGGTTAATTTTCTTCAAAAGATAATGCATACTCTCAGCGTGAGGTCAAGGTCACCCAAATTTTCTGCTTCTTTGAAGATGGAGCCATTTCTGTCTTTAGAGATTAAAGACAAAGGGATGTAAAGACACACCACACACACACACACACATATGTGCACACACAGATACAAGCACTCAAAAGTTGCTGCTTGTTAGTCTAGCCCCAATAGAGCTCTAAAAGTGTAAGCTATCACACTGCATGAAAATCCTAAGTTTCAGTTCTTTAGACATCACATAAAAGTAATATTTTATAATGATTGGAAACATTATTTCAAATAACATGCAGAGTGCCTACCATTTAGAGGGCATACAACAGCTGGTAATTGTTATTACTTATCTCAAATAGATTATTTTTACTATTTTAGTCTTGAGAAGAAAGCTGTATTCTCTTAAGAACAAAGCAGTTTTTAAAGCTATACAACGAGACAGACCATGCAGTAAATAATACAGACATAAAGATAAAGCATATCCTTTCTTCCACAAAAGATTATCATCTAGGGGGATAGACATGAAGTACACAAGTATGTACTTGTGCATCAACAGAGAAAAGTTAGAGTACACATGGAGCATCATCGGTAAAAAACACATGTAATTCAGTCTGGGAGAGTCAAAAGAGACTGAGGTGATCACTGAACACAATGATCTACAGGGTAAGCCCACAAAGTCAGTAAGTGAGAAAAGTACATGAGATTGCAAATCATGAACTGTCAAAATTAGCCACTGTTCTGTGCCCCCTGCTAGCCCCGGTAATGTGGATTCATTTTCACTTGCAAAGCAGGAGTTGGTAGTCATGTTAAGGAGTTTGAACTTTATTTTGTATACAGCAGGTGGCTATTGGTGTTATTAAGCTGGAGTGCAATATGGAAAAATTGGTGTTAATTTTTTTTTTTTAAATTACTCTGAAAACTGCATGGGGAAACTTAACACCAGGTTCTAAAGGAGAGGTTGATTAGAAGGCGAGAATAACAGTCAGTGCAAGCAGACCAGAGTGTTAGAAAAATCTCTTCTGGAAGCCTTTCCCGTGGAATATAGGCTTTTGGGAAGCAAAATTGGCAAAAGGTGGCATATGAGTCCACTTAGGCTGCAATCACCAAAGTAACAAAGTAAGGATACCGGCTATTTATAGAGTTTGTTTCACAGAGAGATTGGCACATCTGAGATCTAGTTGCCTGCAGATTGAAAGACTGATGAGGGTCTTTCTTTCTGAGTCACACTGTCAGAATTGTACTCTTTGGGGCCCCTTTCACAAGGGCACAAATCCCATCCACTAGTGCTCCACCCCATGACCTAATCAACTTCCAAATGACACTACCTTCTAATGCCATCATCTCGGGAGTCAGAATTTCAACCTATAAATTTGGTGGTGGAAGGGAGGGAAACCAATGGTCAGACCACAGAGGTGGTTATCTCTTAGATGCAGTAGGATGAAGAAGATTGGCAAGAGATTTCCAGGTCTTACACCTGGATTGCTTTTTGTATTCTTAGTGTTATTTTTAATTTAGTTCAGTAAATGTTCAGTAGATGTTGAAGATAAAAAGAGAATGAGCAAAAGAGTACTTTTCATCTGTTGGGATGATGAATCTAGAGTGTACTGCCAATCGGCACCTGACTGTGCACTGCACAGATACATTGACATAATTAGCACCACACTTTGTGTAGTTCATATCTAATAAGTAATACACTGTCACTTGATATAGCTATATAGGAGAGGAATATCATAGGGGAAAGAACTACTAATGATAAGAATTGTTCATGTAACTAAGGTCTTTGAAATTACAATAAATAAACATGCATTTTACCATGGAATTACTTTCTCAGTGTATTTGAACTGCTCAGGGCTATGGTGCTAATTAACTTTGGGCATTACTTGGTATGGAGGCAGCTTAGTTTAATTAAATCAATAGTAATGCTGTATATTAATTATGGTACAAGCTTAAATAATTTAGGGAACACTTATCCTTCTTTCAGAGGCCTAGTCACTTTTTGGCTGACATTAGAAGGATGAGTTTGCTTCAAATTAAATGAATACTACTAACAATTCCCTCACCCCTAACCATTCTTCCTGTATATTACTGACAGCAGTCTGAATATGGGAGTTGGGATCCTAACCGTGTTACCAGATTAAGTTTAGCTTCATGATCCTGAAGCAACTGAAAGATTATATCCTTTTGTGGTAGAAAATTCTCTATTTAACTTCACAAGTTTATCTAACTTTAATACTCTTAGTTTATAAGTATAACTTGTTCTGCTATTAGATAGGTTTGGGTGTCCCCAAGGACCCATGTGTTAACAGTTTGGTCTCCAGAATTGGGAGGTGGTAGGCTGTTTAATAGTGCAGATTACCTGGAGGTTTCTTGGTCATTAGAAGTATGTCTTCCTAAGGGATGAAGTTAACTCTCATGCAACCCCTGGTGGTTCTTCTCTCTCAGATTCCTGATCTGAGATGCAATACTTCCTGATCTGAGATGCAATACTTCCTGCACATGATCACTGCTATCTACCTGCATAAGCCATTTGGACTTTTAGTGTACAAAACTGTGAGCTAAATAAAACTATTTATAGTTAGCCTGTGTCAGGTATTTTTTTATAGGGATGGAAATTTGAGTAATATAGGCTTCATTTCAAAAATAGATGATTTGGCCTAGAAATAAAGTTTATCTATTCTGTCATTGAACAACTTTAATATATAACAAACTATGATTATCAAAATTATTAAATCCAAGTAACCCACAGATAATATTTAATATGAAGCTTGTCACTTCCACAAAATATTATCATTTGAAATAATCCATATTCACTGTCTTGATGTGAATTAATATAATAATGTATTTCAAATGAGTAAGGAAGCCACCTGATATAGAATTCTTCCTCGGGCTCTCTATTTATTAATTGTTGATTATCAATTCAATACCTACTAAACTCTAAGCTCTGGCTAAGTATAAAGGAAAGGGGATGCAATCTTATATTTCAAAACATTTCTTAATGGCAAATAAAACTCAAATAATGTTCAAGAAAATTGTAAAGAAGCAAGAAATGGATGAAAATGCTATAATATTTGCAAAAAAATATTTCAATTGAGTTATCAAAAGAGGTAAGGAAATATGGTAGGAAATTTGATAATATTGTTCATGATGAATTTTGGGGGCTTATGAACCCAATGACCAATATAGGGCCATAATTAGTTCAGATGTTAAAATATGTCTCATAATACTTTGAGGCCATCATGTCTTAAAGGAAGAATAATGTAAAGTAACTTCAGATCTTGGAATAATTCATCCTGTTTTTTTTTTTTTATTACAGTCTACTCTTAGATGTATTGTTGCATGAATGAGTATATAAGAAAAGTTTGGCAGATGACTGGACGTTTTAAAAACAATAGGCTCCTACCCCAGTAATGATGCTTATATTATAAAAAAAAAAAAAAAAAGGAAAGAGGGAAAATTATTTCTGCCTGGACTGAAATCCTTGGATAGAAGTCATAATGCAAATGCCAGTTTTTATTATCATTCTATTTGATCAGCAGAATTTCTAAAAGTGAGCAGAAGATGGAATGTTTTGATGCCCTTCCTTATGGCAGTCAAACCTTGCCAGATTGCCTGCCCTATTATCACCTTATAATAACAGAGGAGGTGAACATCAGACCTCAGACAGGGAGCTTGCTGCCTATGCTATTTTAGGTAGATGCATTCCTTCCTAGAGTACCCTGGGCTGCAGCTGTTTCTCTGCTGAACACTTAATTCAGCAAGTAAACAGGCAGACTTTCTTGATAGACCAACCGGCTTATAATATTCCATTTAATTACTCCATAGATAGAAGCCAGTCCTATTCTATACATCTTCAAAATACAATGGTATGAAGAGAGAGAATTATAATAATACCTCACATAATAGTTAGCCAGAGACAGATACTGCCATGTGAAAAATATTTAGTAACTGCATTACGATTATGTTGGTGTGGTAAGACATTATATTGCTAAAAGCAATTACAGCTTGCAAAACATAAGAACCAGAGCTTTAAATTAATAGAATGAGTTGAAGAGCTGAAGTGCATGTGTGTGTCTGTGTGTGGAGGAGGTAAGCTGTTTCACAGGAAGATGTGAGAGCAAAGGTTTAACTCAACATTGAACAAAAGGTAGAATGCTTTTATTTGTAGCTCCTTGACTTTTCAATGAAAACACATCATTATAAGGGAATAAGAAAATATAAAAATCATTTTAGTAGGGAAATGTAGAGTGAGTATAGTTAAGAAGAATGCTTCAATAATAAATACAAATTGTTTCTTAATATTAACACATCAGGAACACCGATGACAAAGTTCTTACAAATGCCAGGTGCTCTATGTTTCAATAATAATTAGAGATTAGTATTTGAAAATGGAATTTTGGGCATTATTTTCTTTTCTTTCATCTGGTGAATGAAGAAAACAGAAATTGAGGATAAGATTTTTGGAGAAACTTATAGCATCACTCTCCCTTTTTCTTCCCAGTGATAAAATACATCCCAATATAAAAGAATACAATCTACCATAATATATCTGGGGAATTAGTTTATGTTTAAAATGTCCAAAGTCTCTTCAAAAAGAAATGTGTAATTATTGTTATTATTTTATCTAATGCCCAGGAAGCTTTCCTGTGGATTCCTTGTTTGCTCACTCTGCACTCTTACCTCCCTGAGTTTCCTGCCATTCACCAACCATGAAAGCCCTCTGAGGTGTCCATCATTTGAGACCTTGCACAGTCTAACACATGCCCCCTGATGTCTTCTCAAACACAAAACCTCCCCTAACCCAAGTTCAATCTCAATGCACCCCAGTTTGCAAATCAGATTGTACTTGTGTGAGTGGAGATCTAACCCAAGGTTTTAGATATTCCTTTGCCCTACCTTATACACACAAATAGCAAAAGTTCAGTCAGGTTAAACTGACCAAAAACAATTTCAAGGACAATTTTCTCTTTTAAAAACTAAGTATCCATGGTCTTGAGGCACAAGTGTACTTCCAAAACCTTCAGGAGGGTACTGGTGACATCTCCAATGCTACAAAGCCTGTCTTGATTTCTTTGAGCTAAATTAGTAATTTATTCTATAGGCTTATAAAGTGTTTCATATCTGCAGTTTTAAAGTCACCTAGAATATTATACTCTTCTGATATGTTTCCTCACCTTCTTTTGTTGTTATTTTTGTATTTTCATGTTATTGTCAAACTAGAAAACATTTATAAAATAATTTATTCTTTCTTTCAAACCACATTGTGTATATATATATATATATATATATATATACATATATGCATTCTGATATATATATATATATATATATATATATAAAATATATGTATACATATATTAGAATAAAATGGGCTAGAGTTTAATTTTGGCACTTAAAATAATTTCTTTTTTTTTAGAACAAAAGCTTTTACTCATGGGAATTATATTTTTGATGCATACATAGTAAACCAAATTGTAGTAAACATCAAATGACACAATGTTAATAAAGATAGTTGAGTTATACACTGAGAACATCTTGGGAAATATGTGTTTACCTGGTGGACACATGGGAACATCATAGGAGCATTACTAGAAATGAGGACTCTGGGCTCTTCACATTTTAAGTTTCTGGCTTCATCTCTTAGCAGTTGTGTACCTGTGGGAATCATATCTAAACTTCGTGCCTTAAGTACCTTATTAGTAAAATTTGCATCTAATTTCAACTTGACCAATGGAGTTTTACAAACAATGATATGAGGTAATCTTATAAACCTCTAATACCTGTGAATTTTTGGTATTTTAGAATCAAGAAAATTTTTCAAATTGCTAGTGATACTGGAATAGACACTTCTAGAGAATTTCACAAAACAAGCTTTAAGAATAAGACAAAACAACTTCACTCCTGCTGTAAACAATGTCTCAAACTATTAGCATAAATGCTGCATTTCAACTGGATTCTGCTTTACTGAAACATCCTCCTGATAGGCTCCCATTGAGCATCCAGAAGCTGTGTCTGGTCAAGGTCTAAGACAGTGGAGGAGATGGTCACCTGAAAATTCAGGGATTGTCTAAATTTACCATTTTTTTGTAGCCTTGAAACCTTCAAACTCAGAAATAAAATGTAATTAATGTTCCTTCACTTTCCCATTGAACAAATATTTTCAGTACCTTACAGTTTTGGGATTTATTATCTCTGGAAGAATGGACATTCTCAGGTCAGCTAAGAACTTATTTAAAGAAGTGAGAACATGAGAAAACAGTTAATTTGAGAATTTCAAGGAGTCAACCATAGTGGAAATGTTTTTTGTGATATGGTGAAATTGAATGAAGGGAAAAAAAAAAAAAAAAAAAAAACGAGGCTGGGAACATATTGAGGATCCAGATGCTGGAGATCTTTGTGCAATCTAATAAAATGTTGTTCTTTTGTCACCCAAAGGGAGCCTTTTATGAGGGAGCCAGTACATTTGCAATATGCTATAATTCAATGATAACTATAAGATGAATTAGAACCCTTTGATTAGAGTTTGATTTAATTCACTCCATTAATCTTCTAGCCCTTTGGACTCAAAGAAATATATACTTTCAATAATAAATTTTAGAGAGTTAATGTAAACTTAACATACAATACCTGATGAACTCTTGAGGAGACTATTTTTGAAAACACATTCTCTTCTAGAAAAGGTATTTTGTTTCCTTGCTCTTCATTTTTCCCACACAACATATATTTTCTTTGTGTTTTATCTGAAGAAGAAGAAATGCATATTTTTTGAGGCTAGGTACTGAAATCCTACCAATGAATGACTCTAATTCTAATACAGTCAATAGGTAAAATTAAGACACTGATATTCTCATCTTCAAGTCCTACACATTAGGATCCTGTTGTATCAATGCATTGCAACGTCTGAGATTTATTTTATGTTACACACATGAGGATAGTGAATTCAGACACTGGAACTAGTGGAGATGCTGAGCTAAATGCTGGAGGCATTACAACTGAACTGGAAATAAGAATAATAGTTCTATGAAGAACAGATCTCTATCCACCATTACACCCCATTCCTCCATATCCCATCATGCACACATCACAGTACATTTGCACAGGATAGCACTAATTACTCATAAAATACCTTCTTGGGACTGTTCTTATGGTCTTCTCACACTCATGTCCTTTCTCTTGGCACCAGCCTTTGGGACACATGGAATGCAAACATTTTATTTTGAGTCCTAATTCTTTGCAAGACTCATTAAAAGCTCATCTGGAGTCCAGTTGAGAAAATGTTGATAGTGATACATTTTCATAATTGTTTGCAAATATCTATCACCAGCTACCAGTAGGATCCTTGAATGACCTCTAGAGCACAGTTTTGGCTTTTACTGTTTGGCTGATTCCCATTCATTCCAGTGAACAACTCAAATATCAGACATTTTTTAATGTTTTTGACCCATTCAGGAAAATTTGTGTATAGTTCCATATGCTTCTGTTCGGAATCCCAATAACACCTTCTAACAATAGGCTTTTGCTAACATATTAAAGCAATGCATTTCTTACGTATTTGTTCATGTTGTTCCCACTAGATTGCAGGCATGACTCACTCTTAATCACCTCTGTATCTCTAAAATATAGAAGGGCTAACTAAGTAAATAGCAAGTGCTAAAAGTTACTTACAGAGCAATCAGGAAATTTTAGCAGACTTGTGCTAAGATAGTTCTTTACCTTGCTTCTCACTGAAGTGGTCTTTTCATAAAATGTACCTTTTCATGACTTTAAAGAGAGGTAAAATAAAAGAAGTCTACATTTGTATGAGTAAAATTAGTAAATTTAATTCTCCCATTGAATGGCTTTGAAAAACATTTTCTTTTGCCAAATTGTAATACACTTGAAGAACTATGCCATGATGGTTTGACTTGATGTATCATCACACTGAACACACACAAGGATCAATATCTAGAAACACCCCTCCTATACTTCTTTAGACATTACTTCTCTGCCGAGGCCAGCCACTGGAATGATGCTCAACAGCTTAGATTGGTACAAAATGGAATCACAATGTGTGTATTATTTTTGGATCTGACTCCTTTGGCTTGATAGTATTCTTTTGAGATTCATCCACTGTGATTGACGGATGCAGTCTTGATTTTTCATGCCTGTGATAACACCAACTCCCTCCCTTAATATAGGAGCCAATAGAACTTAGACATGACACAAAAGTTACAAAATATTCAAGTAAAATCAGACTCCATATACCCAACTGAGGAGAATCACTGTATGTGCGTGTATGTGCAATTATATATATTTATATGAAATATATATATGTATATATATATATATATATATATATATATACACAGATACAAACACACATACACACATGTTGCACACAAATACATATAAAAAGTTTAAACTAATATGATATGTATCTCTATATATGTGTGTGTATAATGATATATACATATATATATATATATATATATATATATATATATATGTAGAAAAGATTTTGAGATAGCTTGAATGAATGATCCATGTTAATCTGCCTTTCCTTTATTTATAAAATAATCTAAATCTTCATTTTTTCTTGCTCTATCTCATTTTCCCCCGGGGAAAATAGCTTTCAGGAAGAGCAAAGGGGCATGGTACAGTGAATGGCCCACAAGGTAAGAATTTCTGTCCTGAGGCAAATAAAGCAGACAAACATAACACACTCAAAGTATGAGATTTCAGGAATGGAGAAATTTAAGGCACGCTGGTTTGACTTTCAGGAATGTTGCAATGCACTTAAGATTAAGGTCAAAAGGTACTCATGCCGGATATCCCTTACCATTCCTGAGCAGCAGGATTAGGAAAGAACAGATAAGGCATTCATTAAGACAAACATTAGACAAATGTAAATAAACTTGGGGAGAAGTTATGTAGGGAACAATATAATAGTGCCCATTTTTCCTTGAAAGTCAAAGAACTTGTGGTTATGATTAAATAATGAAACAAAGAGTAGCAGTTCAAGAAAAAAATGATACCTGAAAGACATTGCTTGCCATTAATATTTTTATGTTTAGACTTTGTAACTTCATGTAACATAATGTGTGCTCTTGTTTTACAACTGGAACAGAGAATAGGTCTCTTTTCTTAGCTTCATACACAATGGCTAAAATATTGATTTGGATTACTTTCTTTCTCAGACTTTCCAGAAATAAAACTAAAAAAAAAGTATTGCTTTCTCTCTCATAGTGTTTATATCTTATTAGAAAAGAGTCTCAGAGGACTTTAAAAAGTTTTCAGAATGAATTGTTTCTTTTAGGGATAATCTCACACCTGAATTTCAATGGCCAGTATTAAAGCACCATGGGAATAAATACTTCATTGGTAATGTCAAAATAAAGATGCATACCCTCTTCAAAGTGGTAAATTGGTATTTTTAAAGTACATATTTCAAATGGTTGAAATATCAATAATATAGCCACTAAGTACCAATTATTAGAACAATGATAGCAGAAGTGATTTATTATTATTAGACTCATTAGCACTCACAATTGCTGCTAATTATTTTAAATAATTATTTGTATATTTAAATAGATTATATTATTCTGTATATATTATACACATACAATTACACACACCGATGTACGTACATGTGCAAATATATTCCTTGCCAGGAACTGTGTGAAACAATATTTTGTAATAGTTCTTCTATTTTTCATTACATTCTGAAGTAGGTATCATTTTTTTTTAATTTTTTATTGTTGGCTGTTCAAAACATTACATAGTTCTTGATATATCATATTTCACACTTTGATTCAAGTGGGTTATGAGCTCCCATTTTTACCCCATATACAGATTGCAGAATTACATCAGCTACACATCCATTGACTCACATATTGCCATACTAGTGTCTGTTGTGTTCTGCTGCCTTTCCTATCCTCTACTATCCCCCCTCCCCTCCCCTCCCCTCCCCTCTTCTCTCTCTGCCCCCTCTACTGACATTCATTTGTCCCCCTTGTATTATTTTTCCCTTTCCCCTCACTTCCTCTTGTATGTACTTTTGTATAGCTCTGAGGGTCTCCTTCCATTTCCATGCAATTTCCCTTCTCTCTCCGTTTCCCTCCCACCTCTCATCCCTGTTTAATATTAATCTTCTTCTCATGCTCTTCGACCCTACTCTGTTCTTAGTTACTCTCCTTATATCAAAGAAGACATTTGGCATTTGTTTTTTAGGGATTGGCTAGCTTCACTTAGCATAATCTGCTCTAATGCCATCCATTTCCCTGTAAATTCTATGATTTTGTCATTTTTTAATGCAGAGTAATACTCCATTGTGTATAAATGCCACATTTTTTTTATCCATTCATCTATTGAAGGGCATCTAGGTTGGTTCCACAGTCTTGCTATTGTGAATTGTGCTGCTATGAACATCGATGTAGCAGTGTCCCTGTAGCATGCTCTTTTTAGGTCTTTAGGGAATAGACCGAGAAGGGGAATAGCTGGGTCAAATGGTGGTTCCATTCCCAGCTTTCCAAGAAATCTCCATACTGCTTTCCAAATTGGCTGCACCAATTTGCAGTCCCACCAGCAATGTACAAGTGTACCCTTTTCCCCACATCCTCGCCAGCACTTGTTGTTGTTTGACTTCATAATGGCTGCCAATCTAACTGGAGTGAGATGGTATCTTAGGGTGGTTTTGATTTGCATTTCTCTGACTGCTAGAGATGGTGAGCATTTTTTCATGTACTTGTTGATTGATTGTATGTCCTCCTCTGAGAAGTGTCTGTTCAGGTCCTTGGCCCATTTGTTGATTGGGTTGTTTGTTCTCTTATTGTCTAATTTTTTGAGTTCTTTGTATACTCTGGATATTAGGGCTCTATCTGAAGTGTGAGGAGTAAAGATTTGTTCCCAGGATGTAGGCTCTCTATTTACCTCTCTTATTGTTTCTTTTGCTGAGAAAAAACTTTTTAGTTTGAGTAAGTCCCATTTGTTGATTCTAGTTATTAACTTTTGTGCTATGGGTGTCCTATTGAGGAATTTGTAGCCCGACCCCACAGTATGTAGATCGTAGCCAACCTTTTCTTCTATCAGACGGTGTGTCTCTGATTTGATATCAAGCTCCTTGATCCATTTTGAATTAACTTTTGTGCATGGCGAGAGAAAGGGATTCAGTTTCATTTTGTTGCATATGGATTTCCAGTTTTCCCAGCACCATTTGTTGAAGATGCTATCCTTCCTCCATTGCATGCTTTTAGCCCCTTTATCAAATATAAGGTAGTTGTAGTTTTGTGGTTTGGTTTCTGTGTCCTCTATTCTGTACCATTGGTCCACCCGCCTGTTTTGGTACCAGTACCATGCTGTTTTTGTTACTATTGCTCTGTAGTATAGTTTGAAGTCTGGTATCGCTATACCGCCTGATTCACACTTCCTGCTTAGCATTGTTTTTGCTATTCTGGGTCCTTTATTTTTCCATATGAATTTCATGATTGCTTTCTCTATTTCTACAAGAAATGCTGTTGGGATTTTGATTGGCATTGCATTAAACCTATAGAGAACTTTTGGTAATATCGCCATTTTGATGATGTTAGTTCTGCCTATCCATGAACAGGGTATATTTTTCCATCTTCTAAGATCTTCTATTTCTCTCTTTAGGGTTCTGTAGTTTTCATTGTATAAGTCTTTCACCTCTTTTGTTAGGTTGATTCCCAAGTATTTTATTTTTTTTGAAGATATTGTGAATGGAGTGGTTGTCCTCATTTCCATTTCAGAGGATTTGTCGCTGATATACAGGAATGCCTTTGATTTATGCGTGTTGATTTTATATCCTGCCACTTTGCTGAATTCATTTATTAGCTCTAATAGTTTCTTTGTACCCTTTTGGGTCTGCTAGGTATAGAATCATGTCATCTGCAAATAGTGATAATTTAAGTTCTTCTTTTCTATTTTGATGCCTTTAATTTCTTTCGTCTAATTGCTCTGGCCAGTGTTTCGAGAACTATGTTGAACAGAAGTGGTGAGAGAGGGCATCCCTGTCTTGTTCCAGATTTTAGAGGGAATGCCTTCAATTTTTCTCCATTCAGAATGATGCTACCCTGAGGCTTAGCATAGATTGCTTTTACAATATTGAGGTATGTTCCTGTTATCCCTAGTTTTTCTAGAGTTTTGAACATAAAGGGATGCTGTACTTTGTCGAATGCTTTTTCCGCATCTATCAAGATGATCATATGGTTCTTATTTTTAAGTCTATTGATGTGGTGAATAACATTTATTGATTTCCGTATATTGAACCAGCCTTGCATCCCAGGGATGAATCCTACTTGATCATGGTGCACAATTTTTTTGATAAGTTTTTGTATCCGAGTGGCCAGAATTTTATTGAGGATTTTTGCATCTAGGTTCATTAGAGATATTGGTCTGTAGTTTTTTTCTTTGAAGTGTCTTTGTCTGGTTTAGGTATCAGGGTGATGTTGGCCTCGTAGAATGAATTTGGAAGTTCTCCCTCTTTTTCTATTTCCTGAAGTAGCTTGAAAAGTATTGGTATTAGTTCCTCTTTAAAGGTTTTGTAAAACTCTGCTGTATACCCATCCGGTCCTGGGCTTTTCTTAGTTGGTAGTCTTTTGATGGTTTCTTCTATTTCCTCAATTGATATTGGTCTGTTTAGGTTGTCTATATCCTCCTGACTCAATCTGGGCAGATCATATGACTTAAGAAATTTATCCATGCCTTCACTATCTTCTAATTTATTGGAGTATGAGGATTCAAAATAATTTTTGATTATCTTCTGTATATCTGAAGTGTCTGTTGTGATATTGCCTTTTTCATCCCGTATGCTAGTAATTTGAGTTCTCTCTCTTCTTCTCTTCGCTAGCATGGCTAAGGGTCTGTCGATTTTGTTTATTTTTTCAAAGAACCAACTTTCAGTTTTGTCAATTTTTTCAATTGTTTCTTTTGTTTCGATTTCATTAATTTCAGCTCTGATTTTAATTATTTCTTGCCTTCTACTTCTTTTGCTGTTGTTTTGCTCTTCTTTTTCTAGGATTTTGGGATGAAGTATGAGATCATTTATTTGTTGGTTTTTTCTTTTTTTAAGGAATGAACTCCAAGCAATGAATTTTACTCTTAGAACTGCTTTCAATGTGTCCCATAGATTCCGATATGTTGTGTCTGTGTTTTCATTAATCTCTAAGAATTTTTTAATTTCCTCCTTGATGTCTTCTATAACCCATTGATCATTCAGTAACCTATTGTTCATTCTCCAAGTGATGTATACTTTTTCCTTCCTTCTTTTATCGTTGATTTTCAGTTCCATTCCATTATGATCCGATAGGATGCATGGTATTATCTCTACTCCTTTGTATTGTCTAAGAGTTTCCCTGTGACATAATATATGATCTATTTTTGAGAAGGATCCATGTGCTGCTGAGAAAAAAGTGTAACTGCTTGATGTTGGGTGGTATATTCTATATATGTCAATTAAGTCTACGTTATTAATTGTGTTATTGAGTTCTATAGTTTCCTTATTCAACTTTTGTTTGGAAGATCTGTCCAGTGGTGATAGAGGTGTGTTGAAGTCTCCCATGATTATGGTATGGTGGTCTATTAGACTCTTGAACTTGAGAAGAGTTTGTTTGATGAACATAGCTGCACCATTGTTTGGGGCATATATATTTATGATTGTTATGTCTTGTTGGTGTATGGTTCCCTTAAGCAGTATGTAGTGTCCCTCTTTATCCCTTTTGATTAACTTGGGCTTGAAATCTATTTTATTTGATATGAGTATGGACACTCCTGCTTGTTTCCGAAGTCCATATGAGTGATATGATTTTTCCCAACCTTTCACCTTCAGCCTATGTATGTCTTTTCCTATCAAATGCGTCTCCTGTAGGCAGCATATTGTTGGGTCTTGTTTTGTGATCCATTCTACTAGCCTGTGTCTCTTGATTGGTGAGTTTATGCCATTAACATTTAGGGTTATTATTGAGATATGGGTTGTTCTTCCAGCCATATTTGTTTATTTATATTACTAAACATGGTTTGTTTTCCTCTTTGATTATTTTCCCCCCTTTAGTGTCCTACCTCCCACTGTTGGTTTTCATTGTTATTTTCCATTTCCTCTTCCTGTAATGTTTTGCCAAGGATGTTTAGAAGAGATGGTTTTCTAGCTGCAAATTCTTTTAACTTTTGTTTATCGTGGAAGGTTTTAATTTCATCTTCCATCCTGAAGCTTAATTTCGCTGGAAACACAATTCTTGGTTGGAACCCATTTTCTTTCAGTGTTTGAAATATGTTATTCCAGGATCTTCTAGCTTTCAGAGTCTGTGTTGAAAGATCAGCTGTTATCCTGATTGGCTTACCCCTAAATGTGATCTGCTTCCTTTCTCTTGTAGCTTTTAAAATTCTCTCCTTATTCTGTATGTTGGGCATCTTCATTATGATGTGTCTAGGTGTGGGTCTCTTATGATTTTGCACATTCGGCGTCCTGTAGGCTTCTAGGATTTGGGATTCTGTCTCATTCTTCAAGTCTGGGAAGTTTTCTCGTATTATTTCATTGAATAGATTGCTCATTCCTTTGGTTTGAAACTCTGTCCCTTCCTGTATCCCAATGACTCTTAAATTTGGTCTCTTGATGTTATCCCATATTTCTTGGATGTTCTGCTCATGGTTTCTTAACAGTCTTGCTGAGCTCTCTATGTTATTTTCCAGTTGAAATACTTTATCTTCATTGTCTGATGTTCTATCTTCTAAGTGTTCTACTCTGCTGGTAGTATTCTCCATTGAGTTTTTAGGTTGGTTTATTGCTTCCTGCATTTCTAGGATTTCTGTTTGTTTGTTTTTTATAACCTCTATCTCCCTGTATAGTTGATCTTTTGCTTCTTGGATTTGTTTATGTAATTCATTGTTGAAGTGGTCTTTCATTGTCTGATTTTGCTGTCTGATGTCTTCCTTGAGACTCCAGATCATCTGAAGCATGTATATCCTGAATTCTTTATCTGACATTCCATCTGATGCAGCTATTACCTCTTCTAACGTTGAGTTGACCTGCATTGCTTGTGGTCCTTTCTTTCCTTGTCTCTTCATACTGTTCGCGTTCCTTTCTACTTGGTGAAACTGTTGTGCTATTGAATTTTCCCTGTATATATTTATATTGGTCTTGTATAGTTGCAAAGTCTCCCTCACAGGCGCGGGCGGCACTCTGCCCCTCCTCCAATTGGGGCAATGTGCCTACCACGCTGGCAGGCCGCTGGGCCTGCTCTGCCGGTCGGTAGCAGGTCCGACTACCTTGCAGGCGCGGGCGGCGGCTCTGTTCCTCTGCGGGCCGCTAGGCTTGTTCTGTCGGTGGTCGCAGTTCTGCCTACTTTGCAGGCGCAGGCAGTGGCACTGCCCCTCTGCAGGCCTCTGGGGCTGTTCTGCCAGTGGGTCGCAGGTCCGCCTACCTTGCAGGCGCGGGGGGCGGGGCGGCTCTACCCTTCCTCAGGCCACTGGGCCTGTTCTGTCTGTCGGTTACAGGTCTGGCCTTTTCTGATTGTGGTCACAGTTCCGTCTACCTTGCAGGCGCGGGGGGAGGGGGTGGCTCTGCCTCTCAGCAGGCCGCTGCTCCTCTTCTGCTGGTGGGTTGCAGGCCCGCCTACCTTGCAGGAGTGATTGGAAGCTCTGCCCCTCCGCGGGCCACTGGGCCTTTTCTGTCCGTGGTCACAGTTCCGCCTACCTGGCAGGCGCGGGGGGTGGGGGGCGGCTCTGCCCCTCAGCAGGCCGCTGGGCCTGTTCTGTGGGTGGTCACAGTTCCGTCTACCTTGCTGGCGCAGGGGGAGGGGGCGACACTGCCTCTCAGCAGGCCGCTGCTCCTCTTCTGCCGGTGGGTTGCAGGCCCGCCTACCTTGCAGGAGTGATTGGAAGCTCTGTCCCACCGCGGGCCACTGGGCCTTTTCTGTCAGTGGTCACAGTTCCGCCTACCTGGCAGGCGCAGGGGGTGGGGGGCGTCTCTGCCCCTCAGCAGGCCGCTGGGCCTGTTCTGTGGGTGGTCACAGTTCCCTCTACCTTGCTGGCGCAGGGGGAGGGGGCGGCTCTGCCTCTCAGCAGGCCGCTGCTCCTCTTCTGCCGGTGGGTTGCAGGCCCGCCTACCTTGCAGGAGTGATTGGAAGCTCTGTCCCACCGCGGGCCACTGGGCCTTTTCTGTCAGTGGTCACAGTTCCGCCTACCTTGCAGGCGCAGGGGGTGGGGGGCGTCTCTGCCCCTCAGCAGGCCGCTGGGCCTGTTCTGTGGGTGGTCACAGTTCCCTCTACCTTGCTGGCGCAGGGGGAGGGGACGGCTCTGCTTCTCAGCAGGCCACTGCTCCTCTTCTGCTGGTGGGTCACAGGCCCGCATACTTTGCAGGAGTGATTGGAAGCTCTGTCCCGCCGCGGGCCACTGGGCCTTTTCTGTCAGTGGTCACAGTTCCGCCTACCTGGCAGGCGCGGGGAGTGGGGGGCGGCTTTCCCCCTCAGCAGGCCGCTGCTCCTCTTCTGCTGGTGGGTCGCAGGCCCGCATACCTTGCAGGAGTGATTGGAAGCTCTGTCCCGCCGCGGGCCACTGGGCCTTTTCTGTTGGTGGTCACAGTTCTGCCTACCTGGCAGGCGCAGGGGGTGGGGGGGCGGCTCTGCCCCTCAGCAGGCCGCTGGGCCTGTTCTGTGGGTGGTCACAGTTCCCTCTACCTTGCCGGCGCAGGGGGAGGGGGCGGCTCTGCCTCTCAGCAGGCCTCTGCTCCTCTTCTGCCGGTGGTTCGCAGCAGGTATCATTTTTGAAGTATTATTTTTTTCACTGTTTTAAAGTCTCAGATAGATTAAGCAATATGCCTTCAATGTTAGAGAACCTATTATACAGGTATGGCTAATGCCCAAACCTGTGCCCTTAATAAATAACAAGCTGTATTGTCCCTATCTTGTTGAATGCCATGTGTATATAGCCAGTTTCTTAAATGTGTTATTTCTAGTACTCACACTGCTGCATTTAGAGATTCACAAATTGAAGAGTCCATAGAGAGATTCTGCAAGGTCACCACGGCAGGAAGTAACTGATACTTGGTTAGGAATTGTTTTATTTCTCTTTTTTAAATTTTACTATACCTTAATTGAAACACAACAAAGATGACCTCTCCAAAAATAATAATAATACTCAGTTATATTACATTTTCTAAAATCAATCACATAGAACTCCAATGTCAAGAAAATGATAACATAACTAAAGTCTACATCTTGTGCTTTGGGCAAAAACATCATTATAGCTTCACAGGCTTGGCAAAGACTTTGAAGATACTGGAGGACAAGACTCTGGTAATAAAATGAAGAAACAAGGTTCAATTAAGTTGTGATGACAGCCAAGGACTCTGACTCTGATATTTAGTGTTCACGCATCCAAGTTCTGATTCCGCCTGTGACCCTCAGAATAAAATCACATTCTGGTTATCAACGGCACTTTTATGAATCTGATATGAGAGAAGTTTTGTGATTGTTCTGAAACAGAGAAACTATACTTATGACTCATGAAAAAATCATGGACTGACCTGAAAAATCCAAGTGAGTGAAATTCATTTACCTTATTCAGTGCACACCAAAGAGATTTTACTGCTGAGAAGCACAGATTGAGTTGTATTGCACAAGAGTAAGAAAAGTAATTCTGTTACTGTAGACAGACAGCAATATCATGTATCTGATGGTCAGTATTTAACTTGGTTTATCTAATACTGTTTTATCTTTGTAGTTTATATGTTTATAATGGATAGAACATTGATGGTACATGATGTTTCTGTAAGAGACATATAATATTAATTTATAATACTAAACATAGCATTAGTATACATATTATAAATTAATTATAATACAATGATATTAAAATAATATGAAAATATTTTGATGACATTTGATTTATATACAAATATGTATATACACATACATGTTTTTATGTATACACATTATATACATACATATAATCAAATATGTTGTGTATACACACACACACACATGTTGCTTGCTTTTGTAAGAAAAATAATTAAGAATTCCTTACACAGAATTACATGTGCTGGCATAAAGTATTCTATAATCTCTGACTCCATTTATAGGCTTCTTACCCACAAGGTCAATCCTCTGTATCTTATATTCTAAGGATCAGAGGAAATTCTCTGACCCTGCCCAGAACCTTTTTTGTCACATTCGTTATTAATGTTCCTTACACAGGAAATGTTCTTCAGAAATATCCTCTTCACCCTCCTCTACCCCATCCTCAAAATAGTCATAAGACTTGATGTTTAATCTGCTTTTTTAAGATTCAGGGCACGTTCTACTCTATTTCTGAACTTTTCCCTTATCCCTCAATCAGAAGTATGTTTCCTTCTCCTGATTTACCTTATAGCTCTATTCATGTTCCTACTGTATTGCAACATAGTAATTTGTGCAGTTGATGTTTTATATGCTGTCTGAAAATGAACTCCCTGTCAATGGGTATGGTGACCCTCTGCTGCTGGAAAGGGAATCCCTTATAAATCAAGAGTTGAGCTTGCTTCTGTTGAACAAATTTGTTAAGTGCATCTCACAACTTTACAACAAAAGAATACAACTGAATGTAACATCAAGATGAATTTTGGGAGAATCCATCTTTATTTCCAATTATAATTTGGAAGTCTGCGTATTTCAAAACTGATACAGCCATCAAGACTGTTTCCAATGGCTCAACTATAAAAACAGTTTTAATATTTATGTACTTACTATATTATGAGATATTTACTAGCATGTGTTTAATTATTTAGCTAAAATACTTGATTTACTGAAAATGTACTATGGTAAAACAGTGTGGATGCAATAGGAATAACTGAAGCTGTGAGAATACATGTGCAAGATAATTTGGTTGGGGAAAATTAATGTGAAGGGAGAATTAATGAGATGACTCGTTCTATAGGTATCTTGCTCTTTTTTCAGAGGCATTTGTTGTGAGAAAGCAACTGGGTGGCAGAACTCTTCAACATTCATTCCATGGTGCACAGAATTCAGAAACCTAGTAAATAATGAGACTCACACCAAGGATGAATAGAAAGAAAATTGTAGTAAAGAATTTCTTTTGAATTGGTGATTACATTAAACCAGTTTGGATATTTGCTTCAGGAAAAAAAAATATGCTTGATGCTATGAAAGTGAATTCTAGCAAATTATTTTAAGGATATTCTCCTATAAGTAGTTCCCTAGCCATGGTCCTGGGTAGGTATCTAGCTTAAAGGTGGCAGATCATGGGAATTTCAGTCTCCATAAAAATGTGAGTCAATCTGTCATACTAAATCTCTTTCTATATATCTTTGGATAGCCTCTTGGTTCTGTTTGTTTGGAAAACACTGACTAATGCAGATATTAAATCAGGGAGAATTTTAGAAGTTAAATCTATTAAAATAAGAAAAAAATATGTAGGCAATATGTACATGATAATGTAGAAAGCATCTGAAGATAATAACGGGGAAAAAGCAATATTTAACCAGAATCTATTTTAATTCTATGTCAAAATTTAATACTTGTGCTACAGTATTCAATGGTTTGGTGGGATCCAAAGGGGGTGCATTTTATTCATTTTTCTAATCAGATGTCCATTATTTTGTCCCATTAGAAGCCAATTTTAGATCCCACTTATTTTCAAATGAAATGTAAAATGAGCAGCACAAAAAGAGTCACCTGGCCAATTTAGTCACTATTTCAGAAATGCACCTTTTTCTTTCAGTCCCTTAGTCCATTAATTCCACTTCAAGCTGAAAGTCATAAAACCCAGCAAAAGCCAATGGTGAAGGTCCCAGTTTCAAGAACCAGAAGCATCCATGACTATGGCAGGAAAGATGGATGTCCCAGCAGAAGCAGGGAGAGGAGAGCTGACTTTTCTCTGCCTTTGCCTTTTCATTCTGTTCAGGCCTTCAATGGATTGGATGATTTCTACCCACGATGACAAGGGAGTTCTCCACTTTGTTTACTGATTCAAATGCTCACCCTCACAATCTCTAATTTCTGTGTTATTGTGTTTACTTTTATGTTCCCCAGATTCCTGTTTTAGTGTCTATTAGCTTCACGCAGATATGTTCATACAAGTTTGTAGATCTAGACGCCAAACGTATACATTTGTCTAATTTCTTCTGCTTGTGGCATTTGACTCATTGAAAATATGTCCCTTCAGCTCTTTTCCATCTAAATCCTACCTTATCATGAAAGTTCAGTTTTAAATATTCTCCTCCTCCTCCTCCTCCTCCTCCTTCTTCTTCTTCTTGAACAAGTGAAAATATTCTTGAGAAAATATTCATATTATAATAATAACACATTACTTTCATCCCAGAAATAAAAGTGTTTGTTTAGGACTTCCCGTCTTCAATTGTTTTGATGCAAAAAACTTAAAGTCCTTTCTCTCATTTTCTGAAACACCACATCTAATCTATCATAAAAATGTTATTGGGTCTTCCTTCAAAATATAATATCTAGCATTTGTCCCCATCTCTAAGACTAACTCCAGCTCCTCACAACATCTGCCCCTGCCATCCCAGGCCAAGTTTCCATTATCACTAATCTGTGTTACTGCTACTGTCTTCTCTGAACCAATTTAGCAGACATTTTTGCCCCAGGAAAATCAGATGATATTATTCTTCTATCCATGCCTTCCATTTCCTTCGGAGCGAAAGCCAGAGAGCAACTGGCTATTTTTTTTTTTTTTTGCCTTATTTTCAATCATTGTCCTGATGAATCTTTTGTTGCAGCACGCTGGTCAACCCTCCACTTCTAGAAGACAAACACAACATCTCCTCTACTATCAAGGTCATTGCCCTGTCTGCTCAATCTGCCAAGGACACCCATCAGCAAGGTCTCCACATTGCTCCCATACTGTTCTCAGAACACATTATCTCATCCACCCACCTAAAACTGCAACCTCACACAATCCCAGCACTTTATTTCCAGTGTTATCTTTTTTGTTTGTTTGTTTTTCCACAGGACTTATTTATGACTTCCTAACTATGTCATTATTTATCTTTTTTTTTTTTGTTATTTTTCTTCTGTTCCCTAGTAAAGTATGCATCTGGAGGAATTTTTATCTTTTTTGTCTATTGCTAAAAGTTCATCAAAAAGGACAGAATCTATAACATATAGCATTTTATTAAAATAATATGTTACATTTTTACATGCCTATTCATGTCTCTCTGGATAGATTGAATTATTTTTAAAGGCAGAGACTCGATTTAATCTTCATGGAGTCCCACTGCGAAGGGCATTTCCATACTTTAAACAAAAAAGAAATTCATTAAATAAGTGTTAATTAATGGGTGTTGTGAGTGTTTCCATCTTTGGAATCTATCTCCAGAATTGTAGGGCACCCTTTTTGGAAATCTCTCTATTAAGGATTATGGCTTCATTTGATTAGACAAATCAAAGGAAGTGCTTTGCCAAAATACCTAGCATATGCTGATAATAAATCACAGTTGAAAGGGAATGGAGGTAAAAAGTGTTAACAAGAGGAAGACAACTTGTTTGGTGGTGAGTAATGAGGGCCAGGTAAAAGGCCAATAGGAAAAGAAATATAAGAAGTTATTCCAGATGACAGTAATTGCTAAGAACTGCTAAGAATATGCACATGCTGGGGCCCAGTTTCAAAAGCAAAAATAAAATAAATAAAAGATTGGAAGTGATTCTCTTCCTCACAAAAATTGAAGGAGAAAAAGAATCTTACTTTGTTTTTACTTTGGTCATCAAAATTGGAGTTGCAAAAATATTCATGAGTTGAGAGAGAGAAATTAACAGGAAGAAAAATATTTCAGACACTACAAGACTTCTAAACAGCTTTTCTCAATATTTTGACGAATTTGCTTTGGTAGAGAATGGCTTAATTGTTTAAAAATATGCAAACTATCAGGGAAAATAAATGTATTAAATATTTCTGACTGACATTAATAATCAAATATTAATGAAGAATAAAGGTAACTGCCTGAAATTTGCATCACTCTCTGCAAGAAATAAAATACACTTCCCCTTCAAGTTTCTTTTCAATTGAACATATGTAGCACATACAAATCAATGAGCCTAAAAAGTCATTCTCAATTACTCATACAAAATCATAATTTTCTTACCTAAAGTTTTTTGTGACAGTCTCCTATTCTTGTGTACTGCTCATCCCACAACAAGTAGTGGGAAAAATCTAAGTTAAAAATTCTAAGAAGTAATTTCAGCTAGACATGGTGGTGCACACCTGTAAACCCAGCTACTCAGGAGGCTGGCGCAAGAGGATAACAAGATTGAGGCCAGTCTGGGCAATTTAGTGAGAACCTGCCTCAAAATTTAAAAAAGACTAGGAGTGTAGCTTAATGTTAAAACATACGTGTTCAATCCAAAGCAAAGAAAGAAAAAGATTTTTTTTTCTATTTTTTCATGCTAATATTAGTAGTGTAGTGAACTGAGTATTTTAGAAGACTTTCCTGAGACGTATACTGACTCTTGCATCTTTTTTTCATAAATAAATTTGAAGTTAAACTTAATAAGTAAAAATAAAGTATTCATTTGTTCATTTAGTTGGTCAGTCACTTATTTAACATTTCCGAATGTGAATCCTATGGCAGGTTAAGGGCAAATGCTGAAGTCTAACACACTGCTGAAGTGAAAGTTCCCAGTATAAACCTGGGAAATGATGGAGAAAAGTGGGGGAACTCAGTGATAGTATCTGTAGTGAAGAGAGTTATGAGAGACTAAAGTGGATGTGAGAAGAATGCACTCAGAATGATTTTCCATCTCCTGTTGGATTTAGGATAAAGTAGAAGATTTAAAAAAAACTGGCAGGAACATATTCAAAAGTGGAAATAATACTAAACAGTTACATAAAGTTAGTTTATTCTTGATGAGTGAGAATGCATCATTCACTCCCTGTTACTCACCAGTCTGTTATAGGAGTAAGAACTATATGTTTTTCTCATAATATCAGTTTTTAATAATAGAATAGGCAGAATATTTTCTCTGCTCTAAGTGCTTTGAGCCTGATGATGTGACTTACTGTGATCAATGAAATGTGAACAGAATGAACATTTGTGTTTCTCTCTCTCTCTCTCTCTCTCTCTCTCTCTCTCTCTCTCTCTCTCTCGTCTTCTATTTAGAAGACATTGCATACTGAGCCCTTTGTTACAGACTCAGGAGAAATGCAAAGGAAACCTCAATCCAATCCACAACCTGAATCCATACCAATGTCATCAGTGACTTATTTGATCTGCAGAACTATGGGGAAAACACTTACTTTCATTGTAAACCACTGAGTTTAGACATTATTTGCTGAAAAGCTTGATTTTAGTGAAGCTAATTAAGATACTTGTCAATGGCACAAAGAATAGAAGCACTAAGATGTGAACAATTGGACCCTGGCATGTCTGAAGACTTCAAATGAGTTAATATAACAGAGAAATCTTGGATCTTGAACAGAATGCTAGAGAATTTAAAATAGATGAAAGATAATTCAGAGCCAACTATGAATTTTAGGAAACTGAATAAATGCCAACAGTTATTATAAAGATATCCTATTTGAAACATAAAAGATAGGGAAAATAAGGAATGGGAGCTGAAAGACTAGCACAGAAATGGGGATAGATAATGTAGTTAAAAAAAACTAGCATCTAATTGTACACTAAGTAGCGGCAAGAGTGATGGAGAAAAATATATAATAAAGGTACTCAAGGTTATAGTCAACAGTAACTTAGCATTTGGAGGAGCTGAGGATCAGAAAATATTAAAGTAGACTTTTATCAGGATATGGACTATACAACAAAAACAGAATTTAGAAATAATTGAAATAAAGTTGAGGTAACTTTTGGCAATGAAAGTAGAAATTTTTCTCTTAGTTAGATGTATGAATCTGAAGTTCAGGAATAATTGTTAGGCTGAATAAATAAAGAATTTATCAGGACATAGATCGTAGTTTTTAAGCCTCTTCTGGGGGAAAAATGTGTAGATTGAATAATGGAAGATGGCAAAGAAGTACCTTATGTATATCTATTTGAATATATGAAGAACATATCACAGAAAAAGACTGAAAACCATCTTATGGAGAACTAGAGAAAATTATAGCACAGTGTTATCTCAGAAAACAGGAAATAAGAGTTTTAAAAAAGCAAGAAACTGATAATATGTTCAAATAATGAATATGAAATAAACACCAACATGTTGACAAATGGCCTTGGAATATTTCTATTAGGAGGTAGTTGTGATTTGGGTTAAGAGAGTTTTAATAGAGAAGTCCTGCCTAAAATCAGGTAAAAATTAGTTTACAGGAAAAGATCAGACTTGAAACCATCAAAAGATTTTTTTTTAATGTCCTTTAGTTATGAAGACAGGAAAGAGATAAGATACTAACTAGAAGACGACACAGGATGAGTACAGGCTGATACTTTTGTTTTAAAAAGTCTAGACTCTAGGCAAACAGTCCTGTGATAGAAAGGATATAGGAAGAAAAGTAGAGAAAGTCTATAAAAAGGGCCACTATAGAGAAAGCAATAATAAAAACTATGCCAGTCAGTAGCAGAAAAATCATGTACAAAATATAGGAGTGTATCACTCAAAGAAATAAATTAAGGAAAATTTTAAAAACTTTATTTTATTATTGAGTTTTTCTAGTTCTGTGTCCTTTGTTGTTTGAATACAAGTCAAAAATACCCATCGTGTTGTATGTCTAGTAATTTGAGATTTTATCCTAGTCATTGTGATAATACATGCATTAGTCTGTGCAGAATGGTATAACAAAATGCCCTAGATTGAATAATTTTAAACAATACATTACCACCCTTCTAAAGGCTGGAAAGGCCAAAATCAAAATGCTAGCTGATCTGGTGTCAGATGAGAACTGTTTCTGTCTATTTCAAAGATCATACTTTTCAGTTTAGTTCTAACATGGCAAATGAAAGTGGAAATTTCTTCAGAACTCTTTTTATAAAAGCACTAATTCCACAAGAGGAGGTGGAGTCCTAATAATCTAATCATCTTCTATATCCCCTACCTCTCAATTCTATAACAAAGGGAATTATACTTTAAACTTATGAATTATGTAAGAATACCAAAATCCAGGTAATACTGATATAGAGATTCTGTTTATTTGCTTTATTTTTTGTAATGACAAGTAAACTAGGATATAATTAACCTTGAAACACTGTACCTCTACTGTTTTGTGAGGCTCCAATATCTGCTAAATTCTTTTAGCCTTAGTGTTAGAGTCTGTATACAAGTCAAGATGGCGCCTTAGTTTAGCTGCATTGAGTATACTTCATGCCAGAGGCAACCAGATACCTGTATAGAATTTACACAAAACAAGCTGGAGCTTTCCTTTCCTGGCTCTCTCTGCTTTTGGATTTATACCCCATTTTCTGTCATGCTCTTTTCAAACAATATGTTCTGTTTTATCAATAAAGTATGACTATGGGCTTGTACCCAAGCATGAATAACGCCACGTGGTACCATCTGGAGCCTCTTCAGGGAGAAAAAGTTGTACAGAACATGTCAATCTATTCAGTTTTTCTCTTGTCCTCCAGGTGAATACTCCTGATCTGGAATCTACCTACTTTTCTTTGTCTTGAGGTAGTTGAATTTGGTACATTTTCTGGAGTATAGTTGTTTTTAGAGACAGAATTGATTCAAATTGAGCTTCCCCCACTTTAGATTTCTGAACCCTCTTTCAGCTATGATTTAGGGACTTGATTTCTAATCATGGACTGGTACACTTGCCAAAGATACATACCATTAAAAAAAGATAATATAAAAAAGTGAAAAATGAAAAAAAAATAAGTTTTTAAATGTAAGTATGTCTTACTTTATGATACCATGAAATATTTTCTGCATGGAACATGGAGCAGTTGTTACTAATATTATAAAAGATTAATTAAAAACCAAAGGAATTTGGAGTTAAGTATATTACAAATAAAATGAGAGCCATATTTTTCTCGAATTATTGCAGCCCAAATCACTTGAAAATGATCTAGATTTAATCAACTCATATTTTCTGGAAATTCAAATATGTTAACACTGTAATTCTTTTTTTTAATATTTATTTTTTTAGTTGTAACTGGACACAATGCCTTTATTTTATTGATTTATTTTTATGTGGTGCTGAAGGATTGAACCCAGGGCCTCGCACTTGCTAGGTGAGCGCACTACCTCTGAGCCACAATGCCAGCCCAAAAAACTTTATTTATTTTTTATGTGGTGCTGAGGATTGAACCCAGTACCTCACACATGCAAGGCATGCACTCTACCACTGAGCTACAGCCCCAGCCCTAACACTGTAATTCTATCTTTACAAATGAATAAGTCCTAATGAAGCTGGAGTTGTTCCTAATCATCATTTGTTTACTTTTTTGGGGAGATAATTAACTTAGATTTCTCAGTGGTTTATCATATACATATGTATATATATACACACACATGCATATATATATATATACATATATGCATATATATATATATATATATATATATATATGTTTTAAGAACATGTTTTAAAATTAAAACTAAAAAAAATACACATTTAAGCATATGTGAGACAAATCAAAAGAAGTAAGAATGGACAAAATTTAGGACTTAGAAAACATGGTCATGCAGAAATACTTCAGTAGCATTATAAACACTTTATAACTCATGTCTTTTCTTCTTGAATTGGTCTATTTATTCAGGAAATGTTCATAAGGTCTTACTGTGGACTAGAAAGTAATGTAGGTAACAATAAACAAAGCAGGAAGCTTTCATTTTCACAAAGGGGTTGTATAGTAAATTAATTAGAAAAGAAATCAAGACTTTAGTCTTTAGGCTTTCAAGGTAGATAGTTATAAGAGTTTATGAGTAGTTGAGGACTGGGAAGAAAGCCTGCCAAGGATTATGTGAAGGTATAAAAAGGACCTATCTTATTTATAGCAAGGTCGAATTTCCTGTAATCTCTCTTGTCCCTTGCCGATGGTTAGTATAATATTTGACATACATTTGATGGCTTGCAAAATTTGATAAATCACTAAGTGTTTTAAAGAAATTTTCCCAGGAGGAAATACGATATTGTCTGTAATAGAAAAAATAACTATATTAGATATACCAAAGAATGTATTATAAAGAATCACCAAATATAAATGATTTAGCACAGAAAAAAATTGATTTCTGACTCAAGCAAATTTCAGTAAATATGTTCTCAATTGAAGGGTGGTTTTTCCGTGCATTCACTCAAAAATCAGTCTTCTTCCATCTATAGTTTTGCAATGCCAGAGCATCACAATTTCTACTGAATTCTCTTCATTTGGACTACACATGGGATAAGAGAGGATGGATAATTACACTGGAGTTTACTTCTGTTTTTTTTTCCAATCATCTAGAACTGGAAGTGTCACTTTTCACATTCACACCCATCTCATTAGCTAGGACTCAGCACATGGCCATAGCAAAATGCAAGGTCACGGTCCCTATCCCTATGTCTTTTTTTTATTAGTTGCTCATGACAATACAATGATCTTGACATATCATACATTTGATTCAAATGGGGTATGAATTCTCATTTTTCCATGTGTACAGATTGCAGGATCACATTGGTTATACAGCCACGTATATACATACAGCAAGCAATACTAGTGTCTATTGTATTCTGCTGCCCTTCCTATCCCCCCTCCCCTCCTCTTCCCTCCCATAACCTCTCTCTACCCAATCTACTGTGACACATTTCTCTCTCTTTGTTTTTTCCTTCCCCTCACACCATCATATATGTATTTTGTATAATGATGAGGGTCTCCTTCCATCTTCTGTGCAATTCACCTTCTCCCTCCCATTCCCTCCCACCTCTCTTCCCTGTTTAGTGGTAATCTTCTTCTCATGCTCTTCCTCCCTACTCTATTTTGAGTCACCCCCCTTATATCAGAGAAGACATTCAGCATTTGTTTTTTTAGGGATTGGCTAACTTCACTTAGCATAATCTGCTCTAATGCCATCCATTTCCCTGCAAATGCCATGATCTTGTTATTTTTCAGTGCTGAGTAATATTCCATTGTGTATAAATGCCACATTTTTTTTATCCATTCATCTATTGAAGGGCATCTAGGTTAGTTCCACAGTCCAGCTATTGTGAATTGTGCTGCTATGAACATTGATGTAGTTGTGTCCCTGTAGTATGCTCTTTTTAGGTCTTTTGGGTATAGCCCGAGAAGGGGAATAGCTGGGTCAAATGGTGGTTCCATTCCCAGCTTTCCAAGTAATCTCCATACTGCTTTACAAATTGGCTGCACCAATTTGCAGTTCCACCAGCAATGTACAAGTGTACCTTTTTCCCCACATCCTCGCCAGCACTTTTTATTGTTTGACTTCATAATGGCTGCCATTCTTACTGGAGTGAGATGGAATCTTAGAGTGGTTTTAATTTGCATTTCTCTGATTGCTAGAAATGGTGAGCATTTTTTCATGTATTTGTTGATTGATTGTATATCCTCCTCTGAAAAGTGTCTGTTCAGATCCTTGGCCCATTTGTTGATTGGGTTATTTTGGGAGAACTGGAACTCCTTATGCAACAAAATGAAATTGAATCCCTTTGTCTCACCATGCACAAAAGTCAACTCAAAATGGATTAAGGAGCTAGGAATCAAACCAGAGACTCTGCATCTAATAGAAGAAAAAGTTGGCCCTAATCTCCATCTCCTGGGGTCGGGCTCCAAATTCCTTAATAGGACACCTATAGCACAAGAGTTAAAATCAAGAATCAACAAATGGAACGTATTCAAGCTAAAATGTTTTTTTCTCAGCAAGAGAAATAATAAGTGAGGTAAATAGGGAGCCTACATCCTGGGAACAAATTTTTACCCCTCACACTTCAGATAGAGCTCTAATCTCCAGAGTATACAAAGAACTCAAAAAGTTAAACAACAATAAAACAAATCCCTATGTCTTTTAAAAAGTGTGAAATATGATGATTCTTTAGTATTCCTGTAGGATTGGCTTTAGAATGTGAACTTAGATATCACATCAGTTGATTCTCAAGATCTTTATATTAAATGTTGTATTATGTGCATATGACATATGCCCATCTTCTCTTATGCTTTATCTCATCTTTAGTATTCTTTAATACTAGTATTCTTTAGGTAATATCAACAAGAAGAAATCTATACATTTTTGGCTCAGACATGATTTTTTTCCAAATATTTTTGATCTACTGTTGGTTGAGTCTGAGAATGGAGAGCTTGTGGAAATAGAGGAGATATTTGAACAAAATTATTATAATTGTTCTGCTTGAAGGAATCTGAAATTAAAATATTATCTTTTTAAGCTTAGCACAGTTTTAAAGTTTACTGATATTTATTAGTCCGTTTTTCTTTCTTAAAGCAATCTTTACAAAATGAAAGCTGCCAAATTAATACTTACTGTGGTTATTCCATATTTTTATTTTTTTAACTTAAGTTTTTAAGTGCTTAACCAAAATTATGTTTTGTATATTCAGTATACTTTCTGCTCACAAATAACTTTGAAAAAATATTTTTAAATGTAATTATTTGAGAGAGATCAGTCTTATTTGCCTTCTGAAATAATTCACCAAGACTTGCTTTAGATGGTCTCCTTATCCTTGAACTTAGAGTGAAAATGGATTATGGACTCTTTCTCTAGGAAGTTTAGTCATAAAGTTGCAAGGGACATATACTATGGCCTATATTACTTTAACACAAATTGAAGTCAGAGATTCTCATAAGAGACACAATAAAAGCAAAGAAAAGAAACAGACATGCTTACCACCACACAACTTGACAAATTTAAATTGAGCAAATTGAATTAATAGAGAGCCTTAATTCACATTCAGTTTCCCTTTTGTTTTAACATCAAGACAGTTGCTTTTACTTTTCTCTTAGGTTTTATATTCTTATGTGAATAAAACCAAAGGCACTGGCCCTTAAAAAGAAGTATGCACAAAGAAAACAAGCAATTAAAAAAGATATATAAAGGCCAACAAGTTTCTGATGCAAAAATCTAATCAGTGCATACAACAAAGAAATATACAGTCAAATGTTACATATCAATACAGTGACAAAAATTTTCATGTATTATTAGCATAATATATAGCAACATATAAGAGAATAATGAATGCATTTTGACCAAGAATGCTATATCCTAACATAAAATATTATGTTAATAATATTTATAATTATATTAATAACATAATTCAATTTTATACATTAAAAGAATATAGTAAAAGGCTACTATAAAAATTCAAAAGAAACAAGAAAAATATTTAAAAATTTCAAAATCCAATTTTTAAAAAATGTGTAGAAACAGTTACAACATAAATTACAGAGTTAACAGGGTAAAATGTTGAGGGCTGTCACTGTGACATCTGAATGCCTTACCCAAATTTATTCAATGTACTGGCATTTTTAAATAGTTAATGAGAGTATAATAAAAGCAAAGCCAAAGATGGCACACAGATTGAAAAAAAACTCTTTTTTCCATATATCATATATGTTTACCAAGAAAATACTAATATATCTAAGAAAAAAATATTGGAATAAATATGTCAGATTACCATGGCCACCAGCATACAGACTTAACACACACACACACACACACACACACACACACACACACCTATATATTGATAAATTAAAATTGTAAAAGTAAATTAAATAACAATGCTACTTACAATATCAAAAACAATAAACAACTGTTGAAACTATATAAGAATTCTACACTGAGAATTTTATAATATTACTGAACAAAAACAAATGATCAATAGATTAATAGCAAAAATATAACAATAGATTGAAAGACTCAATTTTTTGACATATCATTCTTCTTCTAATTGGTGTATAAATTCAATGACACTTTAATCAACACACTGGCATAATTAAAAACAATGTTGGCAAGTTGGTTTTAAAATTCACATGGACATGTAAAATGTTGGAATAGGTAAATCAGTAAGAAAAATTTAGAAGACTTTGTACTATTTTATATCAACACATCAAAGTTTTATGGCCAACACACATGATATTTGTGTAAGTGTATAGATCAAATAGATCTATATAGAATATAATAGTCAAATAGATCAATGTAACTGAATAGTCATGAAATATATCCACACATATTTAGTCAATTACCTTTCAAAAATGTTGATACAATAATTTAAAGGGCAAAAAGGATGCCTATTAAAAAATGATTCTGGAAAAATCAGGTATTTATAAAAAATGAGTTTTAAATAGTACATTTTTCTGTAACACAGGAGAATCATAAACCTAAACACAAAATAAGTAAACTTCAATATAGGGGAAAAATAAGAAAATAGTTTTAAATCTTGGAGTAGACAAAAGTTTCTTGAAATACACATAAAGAGAACAAGCCATTGTATTTGTCTGTGAAAGCTGACATGACAAAATAGCAGAGACTGGGTGGCTTTAAAAAAAGGACATCTATTTCCTCATTATTCTGGAGGCTGGAAGTCCAAGGTCAAGGAGCCTGCAGAGTTGGTTTCTTCTAGGTCCCTCTCCTCGCCTTGCAGATGGCCCCTTTCCTACTGTGTCTTAACAGAGTCTTTTCTCTTTGTATGTCTGATCCTAATCTCTTCTTTTTTATAAGGATATCAGATATATTGGATGATGATACACCCTAATGACATCATTCTACCTAAAGTACCTCAAGGGTCCTCTCTTCAACTATAATCTGAGGCACTGAGTGTTGACTTCATCATAGGAATTTGGAGGGGGAAACAAATCAACTCAGCAATAATCTTTCAATACAGGATAAGTTATTCTTTGTAAAAAAAATAATGAATTCTGTCTTTTAAAGCCACTGTTAGGAATGTGATTTCAACCTAGTGACTTAAAGAGATATGCACAATATAATAAAATATATGTATTCTACTAAGAACCAGTAAACGTGTCTAACAACACTGGTCAGCAGAGAAGTTAAAACTGAAACTACAATGAGTTATTATTTATTTACAATTCTTTTAAAAAGTGGAAATACCAAGTTTGAGTTGATATGAAGCAATAAGGACTCTCATGCAGTATTGGTGAGAGTGTACAATATGCAATCACTTTTGGAAATGGTTTGTCATTTTCTTAAAATAGAGATAGATAAGTCCATATTCTAAGGCATGTCATTTCCACATATTTTCTCAGAAGTAATTAAAAACATGTTCCGATATAATTATAAAAGCAAGTTCATTATAACTTTACTTATAACTGCAAATTTTGGAAATTCCAAAATATCCATCAATAGAAGAATAATTAAAAATTGTGCTACTTTCAGAAAATGCATTATTTTCCAGAAATTATAAAGGTAATTCTAATACAGATATCAAAATAAGTATAACTCAAATATAGTCCCTTAAACAAATAAAATCAGACAAGTCACAGAAAATTATGTAGCTTATTATGTCAGTTGTAAGAAATTCTAGAGCAGACAGAATAAATTAGGAGACTTCAACAAAGAAATATGGTGGATTTGGGCTGGTGAGGGGATCAGATGGGGCATGAGGAAACTTTCCAGTATAGGGAGTGTAAAATAACTTCATTGAGAGAGCAGTACTATATATTGTCTGACTTATCACACTGAAAATTAGAAATCTCTGTATTTTATTATTTAAAAATTATACCTCAGTAAGCATTTTTAATATTTGATATATTTCCATTTTTGTTCATAATCTTGGATTCTATCTTTTGCTTCATTTATGAAATGCAATAGAGTGAAAATATCAATGGCAACAGGAAATAGGAAATTTTCTTCACAGTAAACTGGTTAAAAGTCAAGGCCAAGGCTGGGGACATAGTTGAATGGTAGAACACTTGCTTAGCATGCAAGAGGCCCTGGGTATAACCCACAGTACCACTAAAAAACAAACAAAAAAGGACAAAGTCTTAGAGAGATACAGGTTAGCAATATATTGAGGTTATTTCGATAGACCTCCATGAATCACAAAGTTTGAAAAATAATAAAAATATGCTTACATTTAATTTAAATGTTACATCAGTAATCAGTCCATTAGGAAAATAAAAACATATGACTAACAAAAATTTTCAATGCCTGAAAACTCTTTTACATATGTAGTATCATTTGTTATTAGAAACAAAATGAAATGAGTAGGGAAAAAAAGCATAATTATCTGCAAAGGGGAAATATCATTAATAATTGACTTACAAATAAAACAATATGCAAAAAGGATGTGTTATTCAGCTTTTGGTTGCTATGACCCAAATATCTGACAAGAACAACTTAGAGGAAAAAATATATTTTTTGGCTCACAGTTTCAGAACATCATAGCAGAAAAATGTGATGGAGGAAAGCTGTTGAGTTCACTGAAGCTTGGGAGCAGAAAGAAGGATGGGAAGAGGGTAAGAATAGATAAA
Source organism: Marmota monax (assembly GCF_021218885.2). Taxonomy (NCBI): domain Eukaryota; kingdom Metazoa; phylum Chordata; class Mammalia; order Rodentia; family Sciuridae; genus Marmota; species Marmota monax. The sequence continues at coordinate 12,116,823 of NW_026695241.1, forward strand.
AGTTCAAGGCCACACTTCAGTACTACTTCCTCCAGCCAGAAACCCCCGCCTGCCTACAGTGACCCATGAAAAATCAATTCAAACTTTACTAATCCATCAATCAGATTGATCCACTTATGAAGTTGTATTCCTCGTAATCCTACCATTTCAAGTTGAACACTGTATTACCAAACTCAAAGACTCTTTGGGGGATATTTTTTTTAGATCCAAACCAAAACAAAACTAAATTCAAATACTTTATCATTTCTTTCTATGTTTTTAATTGGTCTACTTTATTTGAACTACTCAGATAAATCACTACACCTAAGTCACAGTTGTACTCTTTATGTCTCTTCGAGAAAGAAATGATCTGAGGTGATTCCAAGAATGATAAAGGTTGGTCAAAAGTACTTTAAAAAAGTCACTATTTTTTTGACAATCAGAAAAGCTACTTTCTATAAATAAATTTAACTATGAAGTATGAAAAAATGGATTTAGAACCCAGAGGAGGAAGTATCTTAATTTCAGAAAATGTAGAGACCACACATTCTCAGATATAGTTAGCTTCACTTTTGACTCTTGATTTCCATGAAAAAATGTATAGTATTGCCAAATGTAATCCTTCCTGAGCCCACGAACAGATTTGATGTCATATGTCTTCATTTACTATCATTGTTCACTTATAATTTGGCAGTTGGCTGTCAAATGTTGACAAGCTGTTTCTGTCTTTTCTTTCCTGCCAGACATTTATATTTGGATTTAAAGAACTACTGTCCTCTGGTTAAATCTCAATATGCAGCATATAAAATTGTCCTTTAATCATAAAAATAGAAATAATCTTATTAATATTATTTTTTTTCCAAATGTTCCCTGCATCATTCCCAACATTTTATATGCAAATAATTTATATATAGCTATAATATTTCTAATGATTCTGTTGCTAATAAGACAGTATAGGTGTCTATCATTATTTCTTCCTAAAATTTTATTCAACCATTTTAGATAGAGCTCTTTTTGTAAAATGTGATGATGAAGAAGAGTTTGTTCATTTCCTACTTGTTAATATCATGGAGATGATGATGATGATGATGATGAAAAAGGAGGAGGAGGAGGAGGAGGAGGAGGAAGAGAAGACAATAACCAACTCTTTAGGTTCTAATAAGCCAAATCTGTCATATATTATGGTATATAAAATTTAAATATATTTGCAATTAAGAAAGGCCTGCTTTATTATCCCTGATTTATAGAAAAAGTAAAATTTAGAGAGATGAGTTGAGTTGACTAATCAATGCCACAAACGTGGGAACTATCTGAGCTGGGGCAAGATCACAGGCCCCTCTGACTTGCAAAGTTGTTGAGCTTGGCAGTGCCCTGATAGCTAGTAATGCATCATTAGGGATGCTGTTTTCTATTAACCAGCTCCATAGTGCTCTACATCAGGCCCCTTGGTGGCTATTCTTGCCTTAGCACTCATTATAAAATTGCAGTCTCATGCCTTCTGGCTGTTAAACACACTACCTGGTCTTTATTGTTTTAAATCCAATCCTCCCAATTGTTTTCATGGGGCCAATGCTGCAGTGGCCTCTTTTACAAATCTTCCCTATCCCAGAGAGCCACCACTGAAATTCACATGGATGCCAAGCCCTTTGTAGCACACATCAACCTTACCCATCCCTTTTGAGAGCTCAGGGCAAATAGGACCTTTCAAAGTTGTGCCTCAATGGAATTTGATGGCTGGGGCTCAACAACTGCATTTCACATCTATTAGATGTGGACTGTTCTAGGAAAGTGTATGACCTAGAGTAGAGCAGCTGTCTGCAAATGAGACAACTCTCCTGAAAGCCCAACACCTGAAGGGTCCAATTCATCCTAGTTGTACAATTAATATTTAATAAATGAGCCACTGAGTGACAAAATGAAGGCATGAGAGAATTTTCAGTAAACTGATTAATAACAATGAAACAAAAATTTCAAAGAATAAGAAATCATTTCTATCAGTACTCTACTTTTGAACTGCTTTCTGAAAGTATCAGAAACATCTCTATACTAATTCAGAAACATCTCTATATTAATTCAACCATCGTGGATGGTAATGACAAAATGAAAATAACGCATTTATTGAGTCATCTCAAAGCTTACCTAAAACCTTACATCTGGCTTCCTGGGACTCTTTGCAAACATTGGGTTGCATGTAGCTCTTCATCAGGGTGTTTTGGCTCAATGTAGACACAGCTGTGTAATCTGCTGGAAAGATCCAACTGTGAACACTAGATAGTGAAATCCCCATTTTCAAACAGAATGCTAAGCTTTATGCCAGCACTTCGTAAACTTTCTAGGTGACATTTTAATTACTGAGACTTTTTGAAGTTATGTTCAACCCCTTCCAGCTCACTGTCATTGAGAAGTAATTGAAGGGAAGGTGAAAAAAAAACACTATGAAATTGAAAATGGTCTTCATTAGTACCTTGTGTTTTTATAGGATTATGTTATTGAAAACAAATGCCATCTTTTTTCAAACTGAGGGTTAGCTTTTGTAATTTGAAGAAACATGTTCAGCCTTGAATCTGTGGAAATGTGTCATCTCATTGACCAATGCCAGCCTGTTCAGAATATTGAAGGAAATAGATGACAGTTGAATACTCTCATTGAAAATAGGTGCTTAAAATAAAAAAGAAGCTGGGCTCAGTGGAGCACACCTGTAATCCCAGCAGCTCAAGAGGCTGAGGCAGGAGGATTGCAAGTTCAAAGCCAGCCTCAGCAACTTAGGGAGGCCCTAAGCTACTCAGTGAGACCTTCTCTCTAAACAAAATATAAAAAATGTCTGAGGACCTGTGGCTCAGTGGTTACGTACCCCTGGGTTCAATCCCCAGTAACAAAAAAAAAAAAAGAAAAGGAAAAAGAAAAAAATTAATATAGGTATTTAGACCATCAAATTTTAAAGATAATTTTAGATTTCAGAAGCATTGTTGGCAATGGCCAAAACTGGTGGATAATTTCTCAGGGCTGCCACAACAAATAACAATGACCAAGGTTCTGAAATCTACAAAATTATTGCCTCACAGTTTTGGAGGCTACAAGTCTAGTTCAAGGTGTTGGCAGGCTCATGCTGTCTCTGAATTTTCTAGTGAAAATGCTCCCTTCTCACTTGTGGGTTTTTTTTTTTTTCTGACAATTCTTGGCTTGCAAATGCATCCCTTTAACATTTTCTTTGCTATGGTCTGATTGTGTCTCTCCATAATTTACTATGATGAAATCTAATACCAAAGGAGATAGTATTAGGAATTAGGGTCTGTGGAATGACTTTAGCTCATGAAAATGGAGCCCTCATGAAGAGGTTTTGTGTTTTTACATGTGAGGACACAGCAAAGAGGCACCATTTATGAGGAAGTAGAACCTCAATAGACAGAATATTTGCCATCAACTTGATCTTAGACTTTTCCATCTTGTGAGTTGTGAGAAATAAATTTCTGTTGTTTTCCAAATAACATTGTATACCTTGCATATACTTAAGATGTACAATCTGCCAAAAGCTCACTAATGTTCCTAAAATTAAAATACAAATAAAATATATATTCTGCCCCAGGATCTCTTAGGTTAATCAGTGACACATTGTATAAATTATTATCAATAGCTGAGTCCACATCAGAATCTTTGGTAATTTAAGCAACTTTTCATTTCACCCTTCAGGGAACAAAGTTTTCAGTTCTCTACATTCATCAGGATGGCTGCAGAACAATACATGATTTGGAGTTGGATAGATGTGAGGCCTGATTGATTATGCAAAGTAGTTCATTGCTCAGATAAAAGGTCAGTCTAACTCAACAATTATACAGTCTCTTTTTTATAGCCTTCATGGTTTATTGCTAATTTTAAAAGGATGACAAGAACATATGAAGATGTCAGAAATATGCAGATTTCTTAATTTGATTAGTTGCTTCCCTATCTAATCCAGTTAAACTTTTAGAAAACAAAATTTTAACTGTTCCATCTATTCAAAATGAGAATACCAATCTTGAACAAAATTTTATATTGCTTGATACCTTTACGATTTATTTTATAATTTCCTCAATCCCTTTTCTGACATACCTAACTGCTCAAGGTAATAGTCCCAATTCTGTCCTCTCCAGCTTCTTTTTATAAAATCTCACGTGCCTTTATCCTTGTTCTTCAAGATAGTAGATTATTGGTTACTTTCAACATTACACATTCTTGGGGTTTTTCATACAGTTAAAATTTTCAGGTATATATTTTGCATTATTAGTGAATTTATGCAGCATAAGTTGAAGGAATATTCATGAGAAGCCACCTTTGGAAGGCATGGTTAGTAGGATTTGGAAACATCAGGTTTGGTAATATTTGCAAAGTCTGAAGAATTATATTCAGAAATGAGACCTCTTTTCCCTTTTTCAAAAGCAAATAAATTTATGTTTGGTATCTGTGAAGGACATCTCTACAAGTACCAGATTGTTATCCTTTATGGACAACATTAGGGAAAAGACTAGTTTCTATCATTCATCATCTTCAATATTGATAATACTTATCTATGCATTTTAATACAATTTTTAAATGCTCATTTTGGAAACCAATTGAGGTATGAATGAGACCAAAAGTTTTGTGGAGGTCAAAAATTTTTAAGAGATAGATCCATGAATCCAACTTCTATTCTTCTGGTATTTATGACAGTAGAAGGTTTTATCAGGACACCATAACTTTGCTTAGGCTTAGAATTGATGACCTAATAAAGTTGAAAGTATGTGTTCCTTTTGTAAGGGCAAACAGAAAATGTTCTGTAGGAGAGAAATAGGCAAAACAAAAGATTATGTTTTTGTTACTTCTGTGTCTTTCAGATTCAGTGAATGAAAAAGATGCGTACTGCTGCAAATAACTGCACAGTTTTAAAAAGTCTCTAAAAGGAATTTCAGAGATTATTTATACCCTGATTATTGATGACCGAAAATATACCAAATTAATACAAACAAAACAGTCAAATAGAAATCTGAAGTCTCTATGTGATCTATTTATCAACTAGGCTTGCATTATCTAAAAGATTTTCATGGAAACATTATTGCAAACCTCCAGGTTACAGATCCCTTTACACAAATATTCATTTTATTTTTAGAATTTTTAGAGCTTTGATTGGAACAAGAGTAGAGATTTGAATGTTCTGTTGTTAAGATGAAAAAAAAATGGCTAAAAGTGGCTAAGGAACTAGTTCAAACATGTAACAACAAAGACTGGGGAGGAATCTTGTCTGCAAGCCCTGAGGTCAGTGCTTTTACTCTTATCCCACCTATAGTAGAGCATATCTCAGTAAGAGATGATAGAGTATCCAGCAGGATGGATTCCCACTCTATCTGGAATCTACTGTCTTCCAAATACAGGAGCCCACACTGTACATCTGCACATTCTCTTCCTTTGGGGTCATTTTCAAATGAGTCTCTAGCTCTTGTCCATCCTTTGGCTTTAGCCAGTTGGAGTTCTCTGGCCCTGACCACTCTGTTCTCCCTGTTATCAAATAAGGGAAGAAATTTTATGCAGCAGAAGCTGTGATGTGTTCATCTCTTGGACCATTTCAGGACTGCTTAAGCTAAATCTTCCCCTTAGTCTCGGTCATTCCAACTTTTCAGGCCAAAGGCATTCATGGATTAAACAATCAGGGAATATAAAATCTTGATCTTCTCACTTGGGATAGCTATGAAAGATTATTCCATCTTTGGGACTCCTGAAGAGCTTTCTCAGGCTTTCATTGAGATAGCGTTGAAGATTAAATTCTCCTGCCCTTACTGCTTTCTTCTCTTCCTTTCCCTCTGTCTCTGTCCCTTTCTTAATCATTCCTCTCAAGAGCCCTCTTATTAAACTACCTACACTCTGCTATCTTAGTTTGACTTTCTTGGGATTCAGCCTGTAGCCGTATAAGAGAAACCAATGGGCAGTGATTGAAGACAGCCGATCCACATTTTATGAAAGGCTGCAGGTCACTTGATTTGCCCGAGTTTATATTTTCTTGTTCTTTGATGGACATGTCAGATGAGGTCTAATTTACAGTGGTCTTAAAAAGCTACACAATGTTCGTGATATGCTATGAGAAGTACCAATCTTCATTAAATTGAAAAACATCTTATGTTGTATTGGGGCCAGGGTGGGGTGGGAATCTTATACCTCATGTTTTCTCTTTCTTTTTCTTTTAATGTTTTTCCCTAGGTCTGCTTAATTCAAACCCCTGTCTCTCCCTTCTTAACCCTGGTTACATGTTTTCCTCATCTATATCACTACCAGTGATGATCTATTGTCTTCCTCAATCCCATTCAGCCACCAGCTCTGGTGAGCAGTGGCAGACTCTGTCCCAGTCAAGTTTCCAACATATTTAAACAGACCTGATGTTGCCCTGGGTGCTGTAGTCTTGGAGTTTGATGAGCAGCAGGCTGAGCCTCTGGGTTGCTGGGGCGGGGCCCCAGACTGAACATAACTTTCATAACTTCTTTCTTACTGCCACTTCTCCTGTACTCATGTTCCTGGATTTCCTTGTTTGCTTTTAGACTTATATTCTTTATTTTTTTCTTAAAAATAAAACTATTCTAGAGTCTCATTCAGTTGTCGAGAGCCATACTCTACCAAAAAGCACCATTAAATGGTTGGATGCTTTCTGCTCCTTTCCACTCCACTTAAAATTGGATTAATTTTAGTTTATTTAGATTTATTGAAACTATGAAGACTATTGGAAAACATGTGCCTGATTATGATTCTTATTTTTGAATACTAACTATGAGACCATTATCACCCATCAGGTCAGACTTATAAAGATTTAGTGCTAGTAAAACCATGATTTAAAAATAGTTAAATTCATGACACAGAATAATCCTATAGTTAAAATAGCTGTCATTGGCTCTCTTCTAGTTAGACCAATTATTATTATTTTTGTAACATAAAGGGGTAATATTTCACAATAAAATCTAAATAACTGAATTTTGTGTACTTCTGCTTTTGGAACAGTACATTTTATATAAGATTTATTAGAGACTGATAGCACAAACAAAACATTTTCATATCCACTGGCAGAATTTCAGGCATAGCATCACTCAAATGAATGAATGAATGAATAGATAGATAGATAGATAGATAAATAAATAAATAAATACATTATTGTGAAACCTTTGGTTTGTCACCCACTTTGGTCCAACATAAGCTTATAGTGCAGAAAACAAAGACAAAAATAGAAGTGTATGCATGAGGGAAAAACTTTGTATGGGGAAGAAGGAAATCTTTGGAATTAAAATTGAAATTCAAAATCATCACTGATCAAAAAAGAGTATTTGCATTCAATATGGAGTATAGAAATTCAGCCTGCTGTAATAAGAGGAAGATACATGTGCAGTTCAAGATGAATGAAGTAGGCAAATGTAGCTTCACTTTGCAGGTTGATTTTGGCCAAGGCAGCTGCTAATTAAGTTGTCTTACTTTTGATCTTCTGAAAATGTAGGTGAGCAACTTTAAACAACACAGTAGAGAAGGTACTTCATACAGACCCAAGTTGGTATTTCCATTATTGTAGACTAAAGTCATGCTAAATTTATAAGAAATAATGTATATTTTTTATTTGGTATAATCTTTCTTTGCTTATAAATTATTTAAAAAAATGGCTAAAAATTTGAGGCTATTTTGGTGGTATGGGAATTTCTGCAAAAATGTGATAAGTTCATTTCTCATTCTAGAAAATGAAAGAAAATACTTAATGTTGGTCCTGACCTAGTTGTGTGTACGGGTTGGAGCCACATTTTTGTTCCTTTTGGAAAAAATAAAATAAAAACTAAAAAAAATAAAATAAAACAGGCTACACTTTAGGGGAAGCATGTGAGTCACCACAGGTATTGATGAGCATGACTGGTCATCGTGTGAGCTTCAGGAGAGGGAAGTGCAATCTTGAATCTAAAGCAGACCCCATCCAACAAATAGCTTGGTTTGGCTGAAACAAGGGAGCATGACTGGCTGATTCACTATTTTGTGACTACTTACTGGGAACAGATAAATATTTTCTTTACAGTAACTTTAAACAATTTCCCCATTGTCTGACTTTACAGAATTCTATCTACTATAGAGTGTCAAACATTTTCTTGCTTTCAGTTTGACCTAGCATGATTCAGAAACCTGAGGGAGGGAAAAAAACCCAGATCTTTCTGTGGATGAAAGAGTGAGTCACAGAACACAATATGGAAATCACTTCCATAACAAAATAATATATCAAGGGTGAAACTCTCTATAGCAGAAAAATCTCAGTCCCGAGGGAAAATACAGTGCTAAAGAATAGTCTGAGAGCTCCTGTTAAAGATAGAGAATCTCTGCAACACACAATCACAGCTAGCATCTTGAAAAATACGCGAGAAAGACAATACATACACAAGCACACAGGAAAACACTTACATCAAAAGTGTAAGCAAAGACAAAATCGTGTGCAGAGGAAGCAAACATCCTTGTTATAATTGGGACCTCCTGGAATGTCCCCCCAAAATCTTGTGTTGAAAATGGGGTCCCCAATGCAACAAGATTCAGATATAGGAATTTTTGGTAATGTTTGGCTCTGTTCTCATCAGTGGATTAATCCACTTGATTGACTAATCCTTCAATAATTGAATGGACTACTGGGAGATGGGACTATTTGGAGGAGGTAGGGTGCTGGTAGTGTGCCCTGAAAGGATTTGTCTTCTCGCTAACCCCTTCATCTCACCCTTCATTTCCTGACTGCCATGAACTAAGCAGCTTTTTCAGTCATGGTATTTCTGCCACGGAACCAGCAGCCATGTACTGAGACCTCTGAAACTGTGGGTCAAAATAAATCTTTTCTCTTCTAAGTTATTGTTGTCAGGTATTTGGGTTGTAGCCACATAATACTTGCAAACGCAATCATCAACACATAGAACTTGGTCAAAAGCAGCTTGAGTTTCAAGAAGAGGAATTAGAAATGATTGACACAGTTGGATTAACATCCACCATGTACATTACGCTTTTGTACTCATTGCATTAATCCCTTTTTTAAATTTCAATTTTGTCTTTTCTGCTTTTAACTAATCATTCTGTGATTCCATGTTCTCTTCTCTCATAGCATAGTAACTAAGCTTTTCTGTAGAATTTGTAATATACATTTGTAAATAATAGAAATCCACTTTTAAATGACACTACACCAATTCAAAGGTAATGCAAAGTAATTTATAATATATTATTTCTATTTCCTTCCTCATAGCTCCTAAAACATCTTAAATGATCTTATAAATGGCATGAGCATTATCTCAATAGACCAATTCAAGAGCAGAGACTGTCAATGTACATAAAATACTGGATGCTACTATAGATCATCTACAAGCATTCACATTACATGTATAAATAGGGGTCAAATTTTCAATAAAACAATTCTTGTTGTGTTTGGAAAAACTGATTGTCATGTACATGAGCCAAAATTGTTACAATGATAAAGAGAAATGGACAAATCCATTACTATAATTGCAATAATGTTTACAAAAGGAAACAAAAAGTATTCATACTGGAGAAAAAGAAATAAAACTGATTTTGTTTACAAATGACATTTTATCTATATAGAACATTTCCGATAATTAACAAAAATAAACTTGGAAGTAATTAGTAGTTAAAATGAAGATACACAGTTAATTATGCAAAAGTAATTTGCTTTCTTTTATACTAGCAATAAGTAGCTAGAACTTACATTAAACACTATTATATACAATAGCATTAAAATAAAATATTTAGATGTAAACCAGAATGTATAGGGTATATATGCAGAAAACTATAAATTTTGATGAAAAAATATTTTTAAAAGATCTAAATAAATGGCAGGTTCATGGATTGGAAGAATCAATATTGTTAAGATGTGATGTTGATCATGGCAAGTTGAACTTTAGATTAAGCACAGTTCCAATAAAAGTCTTAGCCTGTGATTTTGTGGATATCAACAAAGTCATTGTACAGTGTATACAGAAAGGCAAAAAACTCTGAATAGCCCTTATGACACTAAAGAAGAACAACCAAGTGGAGGATTGAAATTGTTGAACTTCAAGAACTGCTATAAAAGTCCATTGATCTAGACATTACAATATTGATAAAAGAATACAACATCAGTGTAGCAGAACACAGAGATCAGAAATAGATCCTCACAAATGTAACAAACTGTCTTTTATTTATTTATGTATTTTCCATGGGAGCAAAGGTTATTCAAAGAAGAAAGGATGGATTTTGCAGCAAATGGCACCAGAAAATTTGGATGTTCACATGTTAAAAAAATAAAATTCTAGACACAGTTTCAATTTAAAAAAATAACTTAAACTTGATAATTTACATTTACATATAAAATTCAGAACTATAAAACTTATGGGATATAACATAGAAAAGATATGTATAGCATCAAATACTTGGTCTATAATAGAAAAATCATGTTGGACTATAGTAAAATGAAAAACTTCTACTCTGGGAAATATATTGTGAGGAGACTGAAAAGAACATTTGCAAAATACTTATCAGATAGAGAAAACTCATATCATTTAAATGACTTTTATTTTAAAATGTTCAAATAATTATGGAAATGTCACAGTAAGAAAGCAAAAAATACAAATAAAAAATAAAGAAATATCAGAACACCCACTTCACCAAAATTGATATATTGGTAGCAAATAAGCATGTGACAGATTACACTATATATATTGTCATTAGGAAATTTCAAATAAAAAAATGAGATACCACTACACAGCTATCAGATTGCCTAAATAAATTTTAAAAAATTACTGACAATAATACTGGCAAGGATGCAAAGTCCATGTGGGTAATGCATGATTGGCTCAGGAAGATGGGGGCTGATTCAAAGTAAATAAAATACTAATATGTCCAGAGCACTTCTCCTCCTCCAACGTGTTGCCAAGGTTACCTGCCTCCAGGGAATTGTGCCAGCAAGGAGTTGTTAGTGAGTAGATCCCCAGGAGGTGCCCTCCCTTCCCATACCCTGCAGGGCTTCTTTTCCATCTTTTGGCCAAGTAGGCAAGATAAGATCAATAGGAATTCAGAATGTTACAAGACACACTTTGATAGTGTCTATAAAGCCACTTAACCCAATCCAGTTATCATGTGGTTTGGTATTTAACCCACTGAGTTGAAGATTATGTCTCATGTATAGACTTGCACTTGAATATTTAGAGGAGCTCTGTTTGTAGGTACAAAGAAGAAGAACAGGAGGAGGAGGAAAAAGAAACAAAGTGGTTCATTCTTTGTAAACAGGTAAATAAATTGTGTTGTATTAATTCCATGGAAATAGAAAATACTATTATTCAATCATGAAAAGACATGCAGTATCAAAAAGGCACAAAAAATTAGGGATATCACTCAATGGCAGAGTACTTTCCTCGCATGCATGAGTCCTTAGGTTCAAACGTCAGTTCTGGAAGAAAAAAAAAAAAAAAAGAAACAAAGAAAGCCTTTAGCACACATTGCTAAGTGAAAGAATCTAGCCAGAAAAGGTGACAACATATGATTCCTGGTTTGTATTATTCTGGAAAGGCAAACTGTGAAGCAGTAAATGTTATGAGACTGACAGGGATTTGGTAAGGCAGGTGATGAATGAATGAAGCACAGGTGCTTTTTAAAATGGTGAAGTCATTTTGTGTGCAACCACCATTCATTCCTAAAAACTGTAGAACTTAACAACACAGTGATCACTGATGTATATAAATTTAAAAATGCATACATTTAGGAAGTTCAGGAATCCATAGGAAAAATATAGACTGACAAATGACTGTGAATCACTATATAAAAGATGCATAGAAAGCCAGATGCTGCGGTGCACTCCTGTCATCCCAGGAGGATCACAAGTTCAAAGCCAGCCTTAAGCAATTTATGGAGACCCTATTTCAAAATAATAAATAAAAAGAGCAGAGGATGTGGCTCAGTAATTAATTGGCCCAGGGTGTTTATTCTCTGGTAAAAAAAAAAAAAAAAGAAAAGAAAAAATAAAGTTAAAAAAATGCATTGAAGGACTTCACTGAAGTAGATGGAGCTAAATATACTGGCCTAAGTTACTTTGGAAAGAAAAGATTATATCTAAAGGCAGGAGGAACTTTATATAAATACTGTACTCTTAGCAATACTATCTTAACATTTCTGATGTTACTATACATTTTAATGGGAATTGAACAGTCAAATAAATGAAAGATGTATGAAAAGCTAGTTTTCTCACTGGAAATTAAATTTATAGATCAGCATGGAAAATGAGGTTGGATAGTCATGTGCTCATGGATGAAAGATGTGGACGGCAGACGGAATTCATATGGAAAGTAATACAGGTGTGTATATATGCATTGATTAGCAAATGAACATAATTATTTGATTAGAAGTCTAATAATGTTTAAAAGAAATGACATCCCAACAATGGCTAACACTCAGATCTTCATAATAACCATTTTCTTGTACGAGGAGCACTCCTTGGTGAAATGGATATTGGAAACCTGTACCAGAAATATACAATATGAGCCTGAAGAACCCCACAGGGCCAGAATGCAAGGAAGTGCTCAAAACCAACCAACCACAAAAGTGGGGCATATCTAATGAACATAGGAGTCTTTTGAAGTAGCTGCCAACAGCCTAAAGTGGAATATTTTTACCAAAAACTATGTGGACCAGTTTTGTTTATAACCCCAAATATAAAATATATCCATGAGTTCATACTTGTGTAAATAAGGAAGTAAGGAAATTAAAACATGCGTAAGAGACAAATCTACCATGCAAAATAGTTCCAAATAAATTATGTAGATATCCCACCTTAAAGTGATGAGAGCATAATCCCCCAATCCTTAGTATTCCTAAGTACAATGACTTCCTTCAAAAAATGTCAGGATAGATCGGGAAAAAAGGAAGGAAAAAAAAAAAAAAAACTTTACCATTGAGAAATTTGACAAACCTTGATTTTTGCCACAGGCTCAAAGTCAACAGCAACAAACTGTTGATTTTAGGATATGATGGAAATTACATGTTATTTCTGAGGTATTCCTCCTTAAAATACATAGTTCCAGCCCAGCCATGAAAATAATATCAGACAAATTCCAACAGGGGGACCCCTTCAAAATTAGCATACACCATGTTCAAGGTTGTCAGGAACAAGGCAAGTCTAAGAATATTTTTCCCCCCTGGGGGTGGGAGGAGACATTTAATTTTATTATGTTTCATTGTGAGTTCAGTGAATTTTGTTTTTCTTGTCATGCATCCATATTATATTATAATACAAATGAATTGCTAAAATTTTAATCTGTGATAGGATTTGTTTTCATGGTACATGATAGTCTTTCTATCTTTAAATTTATGTCTGATCACTCTTTTTTCTTTTTTATTTTATTTGAACAATAAAAACTGCATATTTATGTGTGAGATGTTTCTATGCATGTATATACTATATAATGTTCGAATTAGGGTAAGCATAAGTATCTTGATATATGTATTTTTTTTCTTGTGGTGAAAACATTCAAAAATGTTCTTTCTAGTTTTTTAATAATTTTTTTAAAATTTTTTATTGGTTCTTTTTAGTTATATGTATGACAGTAGAATCCACTGTGACATGATTATAAAAGCATGGAATATATCTTATTCTAATTCTGTCCCCAGTACCTTGACTTTCACTTCTTTCCCGCCACCCTCTGCTCCCTTCTCTATTGATTTGTCATTTACTCATAGTTCTTTTTTTTTTTTTTTAATTCCTGAGAATATTCACAGCCAAGAAGAGGGAAAAGCCTAAGGAGGTATGGCTAGCAAACCTCATGTGGCATCCTGAATAGAATTCTGAAACAAAAATGGAAATTGGGCAAACTCTAAGGAAATCTGGATACACTACTGAGAGTGGTTACTAATAATGCAACAGTGTTGGTTTATAAATTGTTACAAATTAATACTACCATACTCATGCAAGTTTTTATTTTTATTTATTTTTTAAAGAGAGAGAGAGAGAGAGAGAGAGAGAGAGAAAATTTTTTAATATTTATTTTTTAGTTATCGGCGGACACAACATCTTTGTATGTGGTGCTGAGGATCGAACCCTGGCCGCACACATGCCAGGCCAGCGCGCTACCACTTGAGCCACATCCCCAGCCCTCATGCAAGTTTTTAAATAAAAGGAAACCTGAAACTGAGTGTGGAGTATATGGAAACTCTCTGTGTTATCATTTAAAATGCCTGTCAATCTAACACCATTGTAAAAATAGTTTTAATAAAAACTCATAACTATTTAAGACATTCTTACAAGTAATATGAATGAATGTATTTCAATAAAATATATTTGCAAACATGAGAAAGAATAATCAGTAATAAAATATTAAAATGTTAAAACATTTTCCTTGGTGTCTGAGCAAGACAACCAAATTCCCTATCATGACATTCTAATAGTGTAGTGAAAGTCCTAGACAGTGAAATAGAGCAAGAACAAGAAATACAGCGTTTTAATATTAGGTGAAAAGAATTAAAGTTTTCTTCATTTGAACAGGACAGATAACATCTAATATAAACTAAATTAAACTATTAGAAATAAGTGTATCTTTTTATTCAAGCAACTCTAACCAGAATCAATATCTAATATTCAGCTGTAAATGAAACTGAAGAAGAGATAAGAGGCACACTTGGTATTTTCTTTAAAATTTGCATTCAAAAAGCTTAATGAATATTGTCTGATATCAGATGCATGGATAGGAATCTAACACAAGTTATATGTGTCATCTTTCTTAAAAATATCAAATATTACTGTGAAAATATATTTAAAATGTCCTAATTTCATAAATATATCTACTAGTTTTAAGATATCAGTTTTCACCAAACAGATCTTTAGTTTTAAATGCAAACTTTATTAACATACCAAGAAGTTTCCCCCAAACCACTGTGAGAATGGATAAGATGACTACAAAATTTCCACTGAAATGCAAAGGATTTGAAGAACTAAAAGGTTCTTATGTAAAAGAAGAGAGTTACAATGGAAGATTTCAAGACTTATGGTAAATTTAGTTAATAAATTTAACTAATTAAATTTATAGTAATTAAGATTAGGTTCACAATCTCACTTCTATAATGGGTGTGCATTCTTAATTAATATAATGGTCACCCAAAGTTAATTTATGTGTAGGTATGTGTTCTGTCTGATATATGTGACATTTCTAAATATATATATATATATATATATATATATATATATATAGGAGGCCAACCTTACCGGTGACTGAGTTACACTCGACAGCTGGGTGCTGAGGCGCTCAGTCACAGAAAGAAATGGGTGTGTCTTGCTACAGCCCCATGGGTGAAGGTATGCTCACCTGTTCCTTTGTAATATAACCCCTTGCCCTGTTTAGGATAGAATCTTCCATGGAAGTGCCTTGTGTGTGTCCCCTCCTCTTACTGTGCCCTTGGGTGTGGCCTACCCAGCTGTCAGTCAACCTGCTGACAGTGGACATCATGAAGATAGACTCAGCCCCCTGAAACCTGACCCCTTGCCTCATTTGAATAGCTTCTCCTCAATAAAAGGGGTCAGCTTGTGCTCTCTCTCTCTCTCTTTCTGCGGACCCTTAAGGTCAGAAGAGCCGTCACAGCAACCCCAAAGAAAAAGGTATTTGTGTCTCTTGTGTGGTTATTTCGTGCAGCCCAGTTAGCCCAGTTTAACTAGAGTGACCCCTGAGCCTTTTAGTCTCGAGAACAGAAACCTGGCATATATATATATATATATATATATATATATATATATATATATATATATATATAGAGAGAGAGAGAGAGAGAGAGAGAGAGAACAAACGCATATGGTAGAGGAGCCTGGGATCTAGAAATGCAAGAGTGCATATAAAATCAGTTGATTTCTAACACAGACATGACTGCAACTTAATAAAAACTGATATCTTTTATCTCTGTAAAAATAAATTATACTGGAACAATATTATCTCCATGTTGAGAAGAAAAGAAATACTGACTTTTCAATTAAAGCATAAACAAATAAATTTGAGTTGATCAGAAATTTAAAAATGGAAATAAAACAAGATGCAGGGAAGAAGCAGAGATTTCTTAAGGGTAATGCATTAAGCACAATGAAACTAGCACTTATATAGTGTTATTTCTCAAAGAAAAAAAAGAATAAATTTGATTTTATTAATGTTAAGAATATATATTTAGGAGACAGATCGTTAACAAAGTGAATTAGAATAACAGAGGCTAGAATATGATATATGTACTATATACATTTATTTATATGCAGAATTTTAAAACAAAATCAATAATAAAGGTATAAGCATTCCAATTTAAAAAATGACGGAATTTTTTGAAAATCTAATAAGCATATGAAAATACTTGTGCTAATTAAATTAAAAGCAATAAGATTTCACTAGGGTACAAACCAGAACACTAAAAGTTCAAATATCAATGAGAATATGGAACAACTGGCACCTCATTTCTGCTTTGAGAATATGATTTTACATGGATGGATCTTAAAAAATGTGTTGAGTGAAATGTGTTGGATGCTTGTTTGTGTTATTCACTTTATGTGAGGTTTGAGGGCAGGCACAATGAGTGTAGGATAGGAAAACAAGAGGAGTGATTTATGTATCACTGGGCTAAGGTGATTGTCTTGGAAGAGACAGGAAGGAAACTTTTAGAGTGCCAGACATTTTCTACATCTGATCTCAGTGGGGAATATATGTGTGATTGTGTGTTTGTGTCGGTACAGATTGTCAAGCCATCACAAAGTCTTAATGCATTCAATATCAGTAACATATATCCATATATATGTAGGCATACATCTATATAGATATTTATACACACAGTTAATCACACACACACACACAACACACACATACAGTGAGAAAATGTTAGGTAAGGGTATAATTCTGGTCAAATCTGAGTTACATTTGATTTTCCCCCACCCTGGGTTGGAGAGAACAATATGGGTGCCTCATCTTCTTGGTGAAAATGAAACTGATCTTCACAGGCAGAGAGGCAAAATGTTATTCAAAAGCAGAAGACATTTCTAGGAATGGGAGACAATTCTAAGGAGTCAAAATTATAAATTCTCTATAGCTGCTCCATAATATTACCCCCAAAGAGAACCATTTTTTTAAAGAATAAATGTCTTTATAGACAATAAACCTGTTTTTGTAAATAGTCAAATTTCCAAAACTCATTGGGACATTAAACTATAAATCTTGTGTTCCAGATCATTAACCTGGCATTAAACAGAACCACTTTTTATTTTCATAAAATTACCTTTAATTTGTAAAGTACTGAAAATAATTTGATAACTACTAGAAATAGGATACATTGTTTGACATTCAGTATCTGTGAGGGACAGGGCTAAATAGTACTAAAATACACTCACTAACAGTTGTCACATCTTCCCCCATTTTCTTCTGCATCTTCCTTGATATTGTGTCTGTCCTATTTTTTAAGAAACCTAGGTGCGAACAGCAACAGTTGATCCAAGGGTCTAGCATTTATTAAAAATTAAAGTGTATGTTGTGAGCATCTGTTATAAGAATTGATTTCTAATAACAACTCTTAGTTACTGAGGTCTATTTATTTTCTCATATACGAAAGAAAGAGAACATCCTCTTTGCTGATCTTTGCTTTTATCCTGTGTATAGAACTTACAAGTGATATCCATTACTCCTCAGCACTAAGATTTGTGTTTGCCAACTACACCATGGGAGCATGAATTGCTAGATCACTTCCGCAGAATTTATGTGTCATAGCTATAGCTGACCTATAGTTTGTCTCCTGCGAGCTACAGGATTATGTTTAGGTTCAATTCTACCAACTTGCTAACTCTACCTCTTCATAATTGTAAATAGAATCATAATGTTTATCAAATGGATTGTAACAGACCTAATGTCCATTTGGAAATAGACATGAATTTCAAAGTCTCCACATCTTACCTCTGTGAATACTTCATTACTCCTATTGGTAGAATAAGTATGATCTGCTTCATGAACTCTTAGTAAACAGTGTGACAGGATATGTTGGTTGGATCCCCTTTTCTGTTTTTCTTGTTTATGGACTTGGGTTCCTAGCTGGAGTCACCACTTGTATTTCTCATAAATATCTTATTGCTCACACACATTGTTTCTTTCTCAGCTCTGGATGGAAATACTTCTTTATTGCGGGGGGAGCAGTAACTAGGGATTGAACTCAGGGGCACTTGAACACTGAATCACATCCTGAGCCCTATTGTGTATTTTATTTAGAGACAAGGTCTCACTGAGTTTCTTAGGGCCTCACTGTTTCTGAGGCTGGCTTTGAATTTGTGATGCTCCTGCCTCAGCCTCCCAAGCTGCTGGGATCATAGGCTTAGGCCACTGCTCCTGGTTTAGAAATATGTCTTTACTCTGTTTTCTAATAGTATAAATTATTATAATGATGCACTACCCAACATTACCAATCATTACCATCATCATTATGCTTAGAAGACTTCAGTTGCATAATAGAAATCTTAGAAGTGAATGCCACTTAATATGACTGTAGTAGGCAGAGTTTCAAACATTTGCCTCCAAGAGTTCATCTGTGTCTTTAATCAAGCAAGAAGAACCGCTGAAAAGGGACTCTGCAGGTGTAGTTAGTATTACTCACCAGTTGACTTTAAGGTAGGAATAGTGTGATGGATTGCCCTGGTGGGCCCCACGTAATCACAGGGGAACTTATTTAAAACTAGAAAAGGAAGGCAGATGTGGTCCAAGGGATGGAGATCAGAGTATGACTCAGAGAGGCACAGTCCAAGGGAAGGTCACAGAGCTCCAAACTGTAACAGGACATTGACCCATATATGGTTTCCGGAAGGTGATATATTAAATAAATAAATAGATAGATAGATAGATAGATAGATAGATAGACAGATAGATAGATAGATAAAATAAGAGAAACAAGATGACCTCTGGGGGGAAAGACAAGAATCAAGCTAAAATCAAAATAGAAAGTAGCTGTGGATATGCACAGTGCTAATAGCATTAATGCTCTTGAAAGCAGATTGGGGGGAGACTCCAGGTAAGGAATTCAAGGCTGGTTTCCACTTAAGAGACTCTAAGCAGAGTACCTAACTGAGCCCACCAGACTTCTGACCTCAAAAGTGTGAACTAATAGATGGCCATGGTTTAATACTACTAAATATGCTCTACTTTATTGCATAGCAGGAGAGAACTAATACTTTAATCAGAAGAAAGACTTCTTTTCTGCCATTCTCCTTGTAGCCACACACGTGTGTGTGTTGTTCTTTTTGTACATGGCTCTGTGCATTCTTCAGCTCATGAATCACAGAGCCTAAGAAATGGAATATTGCAATGAGGAATTCCTCGAAGACACTTGCCTCTCCACACTATATTGTCATGTTTCCATACTCCTCCCCAGCACTTTCACAGATTGTCAAGACACATTTACCAGGCTATTAATTCTTTGCTTTATTTCCTCAACTAGGCAGCAGCTCCAAATAAGAGGAAATCATCTGCTTTTAACCACCTTTGCACCTTCCGCATCTAATATGGGTTGAAGAAATCTGTGAAATGAATGAGTGAGCTAAAGAGTGGAGGTATCATACATGAAATCTGCAAAACCAGATCCACCTAATGCCAATTTAAATTGAGTTCTGAACATGGATAGTCATCAAGTTGGAGAAGATGAAAATATATGACTTTATCAGCTTTACATGATTTTGGTTATATGAAATGAGAACTCAGGGGCCAATTTAAATAAAGTATACCAGATATTTCTTCTTTTCTTAGTAAGATGACTATAGATTTAGAAGAAAAACCTGGATTAAGCCCTACCTTACTTTTCATTGGTAACAGGTTAATATTTATATTCCACACATTGTACCTAATGAAGACTATGGCAAAAGATTTGTTTTCTTCACATATCGTGGTGTCCTTATCATAAGAGAGAGTGATGGAAGTGAAGAGATGCAGAACAGAGAAAAAGAGAGATGGTGCGTGTGTTTGTGTGTGTGTGTGTGTGTGTCCAGACTAATCTGTTGCCTGGTGTGTTTGTTAAAGTGTAACCATATAAACAGGAATGATTCTATGTATTTCTAGCAGAACACAAAATAAAAACATAGAACCAACTAGGAGAGAGTGTGCAGCAGAGAATTGGCATTAGCAGTCTGGAGGAATTAGGAGTATGTGATGTTGGGTTCTGGGCCTTGGCTCTTCTGGTAGGAACTAGGGCCAAACGTAGGGGCCCTGGTCAGACTTGGGAATGGTGATTAGTTTTCTCAAGAGAAAGAAAGAAATGTCAGGTTTACTCTATTTTCCATATTTCCAAACCTTGTACCAATACCTTTGGTAAATCAAATCCAATAAACACAAGCTGACAGCTGAGCATGTAAAACTCAATCCTCCTACAAAAATAAAGCAAACTAGGTAGAGAAAGAGAAAGAGCCCAGCACAAAGTGGCTCAAGCCTAGAATAATTGACCAATGAATCGAGAGCCAGATTCTGGCCCTACATTATATATATCCACATAGAATAAAACACTATGATTTTTATTTAAAAACAATAAATATGGAATTAACTTGAAAATTAATGTGTTTTCTTTATTTTGGGGGAAAAGATTAATTATAATCTGCCAACTCCTTATGATGCCACATTGCTGTCAGTAAACCAAGACTTGAGCAATACCTTGAGTTACCAGAATACATTTGGAACTCTCATGAACAGAAATAGGTAGGAAAGGCTCCCAGGAACACTGGTACTTATTACACTAGATTAGATATAATTAGTGTTGTCTCCAGTGGATTGTATAAATAAAAAGGTTCATTTGATTTTCATACTTACAGAATCCTGCATGTTTCATTAGCTCAAAAGAAGAAAGAGTTCTACCCTTAGGGACAAATTGAAGAAGAGGAATCAAGTGGGAGACTTTCTTCAGCCCACGTTTATTCTACATTTTAAATTGGGTTTCTTCTTTTAATACTCCTATGCATTACATAGGATGAACTGTGTGTGCCATTTTGGTTTGAAGTACTGACTTTTAAAATGATTCTCAGGATAAGAATATTATACTTACATATGAAAAGCATAGTAAGGATAATCTCCCATATTCAACTTTAAGTGATAACTAACTTCATTTATATCATTTTCTGCCACTTCAAATCAATAAGTGAAGTATTTAATATTTTGAAGCTAAGCAAGTGTATCACGAACCCCACGCTCAGCAATTCATTCCTTATTAGACTAATCAGGGTGTTGAGTTCCACATTTGATCCTTTCCTAGCTCCTTTTCCCACACAACCACCAGAATAATCTTTCAAAGGTACATAATGTATTATCCCATCTTATCTTAGACTTATTCTGTGTCTCCTGGTTGCACATATTTCAAATCTACGACTCTTACTGGATTGTGAGAACTCCTATCTAGCCCCTAAGGACCACTCTGCTCTGTTTTTTACCAATACAGACCTCTTTCCCTCTCTACATCCCAGACATTTTGGTGATGGTGATCTTGTTTTTCTCAAACAGTTCATAGTGTTGGCTTTTGGGCGGAGTAGTAGTCATTCCTTCTTCTTCTCTCCTCAGATTCTGGTTTCTCTGTTAAATTCTGCTGTGTCTCTGTAGCCCGTGTTTAACTCCAGTTGTACTACTGTTTTATTCTTAACATATTGTATGAGTATATATATTTTCTATTTTTTTAAATTGTAGATGGACACAATATCTTTATTTTGTGTACTTTTATGTGGTGCTGAGGATTGGACCCAATGCCTCACATGTGTGAGGCAAGTACTCTACCACTGAGCCACAACCCCAGATCCTTGTATGAGTACATTTTATCTTTATCACAGTACTTTTGACTACTTGAGAATATATTATACATACACATATTTTTGTATCCAATAAGAAATGAAAATAGGGATTTTATGTGTCTCAGAATAGTATCTGGTATTAATATACTCTTGGTAAGTGCTTTCTAAATGTATCACTACATTAAAAATCCTAGTATCCTATTTAGGATAGCTCATCAAGAAATTTCTCCGAACAGATTAACTCATAAATTGAAATTTCAGTATGGTGTCCTTTTTACTTCAACCCTGATGGGTATGACTTTGAGAGAGAAAAATAAAAATGCTTAATCATATTTTACCTTCTAAATGACATTGAAACTTACAAAGCCTCTGATCTTAGAGTGTAGCTATGTTTTAATGTCATCATATTCCTCTTTACTAGCAACTGGGTAATAATAATTACTTCCTATTATTTCTGTCCTAATACTCTTACTAGGTTCAAAGTGACCTTTTGTCCCTGGACACCTTGGACTGAGACAGAACCAAACAATCACTGGGAAGACTGAATAGAGAATTAAGCGACATCTCTCTCCTTCTTTCTCTTTTTAACCAACCACATATATAAATTTTTTCACCCCAAAACTTAAAGAACTTTTGGTAACACAGCTGGGAAAATTAGAAAAAAAATATCATATTAAATTAAGCCTAAATTTGCCTATAGGAATGTTTTTGAGGCTTATTTAGTTGTAGTCTCTCACTTTGCAAATTATTAAAGTACTTAGTAATTAATTTTTCCCACTCATCAAAAATTTTCTGTTTCAGAAGCCCTACCTAATTTCAGGAGGTTTTGAAAGAACTTTTAATTTAAAATAGTATTTAGAAACAGACAATTACAAATGAAACAGAGCTCCTCTTAAAAAAAAAAGGAGGGAGGATGATTTAGGAACATCTAGATTTGTGAAATAAAATAATTACTGTTCTTGTGTTCTAGATTTAAATTCAGGTTTTTTTTTTTTGGCATTGGAGGAAACCCTTTTTCCATTAACCAAGGAGATGTTGGTTTACAATGTTTCTTTTTCTTACAATAAAGAGCCTGCAAATCCATATGCTCAGAAGAGAAAATACTCACTTTTAACACCACAATTCAAGCAAGAAGTTGAGTCCTGTTGTAGAATGAATTATTTAGGCTCAAATTTTTCACTCCGTGTTTTAGAAAAGCTTTCATATTTTATCCATGGCCTCATGGTAGACTTTTTCATAGACTTTTTTCAATGTGTCCTCTGCATATCTGATTTTGACCTTATCTTATCCTAAGAATTTTTCAGTTCAATGAAATATTAAAACATGACAGAACATATTTGGGGTATTGCCCACCTGTGCATCTGTGACTGTTCTAGTTAGAATATCACACATGGAAATTACTAGTTCAAAGAACCATGGAGGAGAGCCTTCCAGCCAGTCTGTAGACCTGACACATCCCATGTGTGATTCATAAGGGGCAGTATGATTCTGGCATTAGATAACTAATACAAGTTACTTTCTCAAGGGAGAAATTGAAACTTCTGTACATTTTTTAAAGCTTTAAGCTAATATATTCAGATGGGCAATGATAAATATAAAATTTCTCTGTAATCAATGAGTTCAGCTTATATTGATAAAGATAAGACCATGTTACTACCATTGAAGGATTTATAATCTATTGCAATACAGTTTGGATTTAATGACGGTTGACTTAGAGAATGAAAAAGAGATTAGCCTGAAGTCCATCAGTCTCCAATATTTTCCATACCAGTGGTATAAGGGCACTGAAGTTGGAAAATGGGATTATGTGGTACCGCTTCTTTGACTGCATGAAAAATCCTTTTTCTGAATCATAACCTGAAATTTGGTTTAAGATATAAAGTGGAAATACAGTCATGCACGATGCAACATTCTGATAGGTGATCAACCACATATATAAGAGTGGCCCCATAAGATAACAGTGGAGCTGCAATAGTCCTATTGCCTAGTAATGTAGCTGTCATCATAATGCAGCACAACATGCTGTTACATGATTGTGGTAATGCTGGTGTAAACAAATCTACCATGTTGCCAGTTGCATAAAGGTATAGTTTGTATAATTATGTAAATATCTAATAATTAATAAAATCATAAATGTTTGTTACTGGTTTATGTATTCACAATATGTTCTATCGATACTTAAGAATATACTCTTATGAAAATAGTAGCTGTGAAACAATAAGCCATGTTATGCCAACAGTAGCCTCACACAATTTATGATTATGGCCTCTCTTCATCATATAAATTGGTCACGTTGATTGATTAACCTATACCATGCTAGTTTTGCACAACGCATTCCACGATGCTTGAAAAAGGACAAAATTACCAAATGACACTTTTCTCAGGATGAATTTTATTATTAAATGACATATGACTGCAAAAATTAAACATGAAAAGAATATGTCATTTATTGGTCTGAGCCAAGCAAAGGTTTGTAAGATGCAATAGTTAGCAGACATTAAAAAATAATTTACATAAAGAGAAATAAAGCAAATATAGGGTCATCCCATGGTCAATAAAAAGAGGAATAAGGCTCAAAATAACCAAGAAAAGCTGTTTGGTAAATCTTTATACCAAGAGATTAACTTTTTCTCTAAACTTAAAATATCAAAGGTAACCATGTGCAATTCTGTCATTTATGAGTTAGGTTCATTTTTTTATCATCACAAAAAGAGAATTGAATAAATATTATATTTGTAGGCTTTATTCATGTTAATACATATAGAAATATTTCACCTATTAACCAATGGAGAGTTCTTTATTGTATATATAGCAGACAGTTGATTCTTCACTTAATATGTGAATGAATACTAAGGTAGTTTCTAATCATTTTTCATAGCACACAGTGGTTCAGGATAACTATCATATAATTTCCTAGAGCAAAATAATATATGTAATATAAAAGACTTTAGGTAAATTTAATGTAAAATGCAAAATATTATTTTTATTGTATTTTGGATAATTAAATGTACAATAGAAATAAAATAATAGACAAGTAAAAAGCAAAGTATGTATTTTACTGGTTGCTGCTTCTGTGGAGAGGGAAAGGAACAAAATAGATTTCAGCAGTGACTACAGTGTTATAACTTTATTTTAAAATATATGAAGTTTTATGACTAGTTATAAGCCTTAGCCAATTTCTCATTAATGAGCATATCTCTGCTTGTGACGCTATCTTTACTGTCTCTATTTTAAATTTTAAAATATATTAAAATTCAAAGAATGTGTATCTTGAGACTTAGATATTCACTTATAGTGTACCATCTGTAAGAAACTTACTAATGTAAAAAAAAAAAACTCGTATAAAGAATGTCTATTGTTATGGAATAGGAAAAATGTACAAAAATAAATAAGTGACTGATATTGCATGAAAAAGTATAGATATTAAAAATATAGAAATGCAATTCTTATTCATTGAACCAAAATTTGAAAATTCTGAACTATATGAGGAAAAATAATTTTCTGTGTTCCCATGTCTTAGAGTCAACATTCAGTACTATTTGAATTTTTTTTTGTAGATCTTTGTCAAGTTAAAACAACATTATAAGTATACCTGGGCAATGTACTTTCTCACTTAAAATGTTGTCATCAATTTTAACTAATATTTTAAATATATTATTTTTAGGTGGCAGGGAATTCTAATGTATTTCTCTGATCAAGTTGATCTCTTCCTTTTCATAATGATTGTTTCAAAATGTCTTCATATTCTTCAAATATATGGCCCTCTCATATGTTCTCTCACCTCCCCATTTTTAGCTCATCTTTCCTCAGATTGGAATCCTCCATAACCTTAGTACATAGTGCGTATGAACAACTTTTTCAGTCTTACCCTGTTGTAGTGAGGTTACTGTGGTCAAGATGTCTTCCACAACTCTTATGACTATATCCTGACACTTGCTTCTCCACCTCCTACTAAGGTTTACAGTGTTCACAGTATATGTATCCCATTCAAGAGTTTCTGGGAGGCAATTGAACAATATTTTAGATGTGGCCTTAACCCTCCTATTTTATGAAACTGGGTTAAGAAGACAAGGAGCAAGAGAAAAGGGAGTTTATTTTGTGTCCATAATTATCACTTACTTAATAGGAAAAACAGAACTCAGTGATTGAGCATAAGATGTGGGACTAGACGGCCTGTGTTGTAATGTCAACCCTGCCACTAATTAGCTATGTGATTATTTTGTAATTATTTACCCATCTCTGTCCCAGTTTTTTCACTTGTAAAATGGGAAACATTATAGTCCTTATCATTAGAAAAGTAAACCTGGTACAGAAACTAAGAATACTTAAAAGGTCAACAACAACAAAAAAAATCATTTAATAGTGTGTGCGTTCTTTGTAAAACATTTATTAAAAACTGAAATGAACTGTCTTCTGCAATAAAAAGACTGTCAGTTGGGGACATCTTGTTTAACTTTCAGAATATACCAGTTTCTGAGTGCTATTTAAGTGTCACCTTTCTAGTCTAACCCCTGAAGTTATTTAGTTTCCAAATCCATATATGTTGAAGAATTAATATTACAGAAAACTATGTTTGGGAACATTGAAAAATTAATTAAAACAGAATACCTCATTTGCTCTGAAGCAAAGGGAGACAAGAGAGGGAATCCAGAATCCCGTGTCCCACTCACTATTACAGTCCACAAAGTGTCTTTGGTTTAGCCATACCTTATCTCCTGCGTGAGTAACTCCTTGGTTTTTACAGTAACCATGTTTCTTGTTAATTCATGCCACATAGTTTGGCCTGCCTCTGCTTTAAATCATCCTACTGTAGCTTTTGTAGAAAGATAAAATCACCTAATATATCATAAGGATCTCTTCAATTCAGACAAAAGCATAAAGTGAAATAATAGCCCTGGCTTTTATGTTGGAGGAAACAATTAATTTCATGTGCTCCAGTTCTTAATAAGCAGATTCTTCTTTTATGCCATTAGAGCAAAAAGAACTGAGTTAGAAATTTTAACAGCAGCTCCATAATGAGACTCAAAGTTACTCATATTGCAAAAATTTAAATTAACATGTTATCTAAACTGTTATGGGGAGCAGCTTTGTTATGGTAAATTGCTTATATGCTACCAATGTGGTTTATTATATATTGATGATGAAGATGACTCTGTCAAATAAGCTCCATAAGCTCAGCATGTACATTTATTCCATTGAAAATGTTATGGTTCCTTATTTAACTGAGATCTACTTCCATAGATATCAATGTCCAATGGATGGCAATGAAGAATACATTTTTTCAATAAGGTAATTAATGTATTGCATCTTCTAAGTACAATGCTCTCAAGTATCTATTCGTAAATTTTGCTTTTTATTATAAAATATTGGATAATTTTACAAATATTATTTTGGCTCAGGGAGTAAAGGACAAAGAGGAGAATGTTTGTTTCAGTTTTATGTCTGCTACTCATAGATAATTCTTCAATTCATGAATAAGTGCACTGCTGCTGGTTAATGGGTTGAAGGGAGAATGTCATAGATGAAGGAAATACTAGCTTTGTTTCAAAGACCACAGTAGTTGTTATGATTGTTGGTGAATACCTCAATTTCTTTATGAGGAAAATAGGAAAGATGGGAATAGAAATCATTTCATAGAGCTTTAATTGTGAATTTAGGAAAAAAAAAACATACTCAGAAATTTCAAAGTTGTTTCTAGAATAAATTTTTACTGCTGCAAAACTCAGTAAAAAGAACAGTCCCCAGAGCACAGTTCTGTCTCTGGCACCACTGCAGCCCACTGATACTAATGACAACCCTAATGAAGATACACATGCAGTGGTAATTGAGGCTTACAACCCAGTGTGCTTTAATAAGTACTATACAAATATTAACTCATGATTCCATGCAAATACAGCGTCATGTTTGCTGTTTCTAACCCCATTTTGTCAATGAAAAAACAATAAACATTGAGAATATTTAGGTAAATTGACAACTGATAATTGCCTTACAATGAATCTATGGGTAAAATAGAACTGGTGTCCTTTTTGAAGTGCTTTTACCTGCTTTCGGTGTTTGTAATAAATCCATCCTGTTCGTCTCTGGATACAGCTGATATTTGACTTTAATCATATTGATCATCAGTTTTGTTCTTTCATTATGAATTTTTAAGGGGAGGAGAAGAAAAGGTCAGAAATTCTCTTGTTTATGAGGCAGAGGGAGACTCCCAGCTTTCCCACTCTTTCTTTGCCCACTGAGCATAGGTGTTGAGTAAATGAATAAGGTACTAGACAGATATATTCCTACTTTGAATTCCATCTTTGGCTCAATTATTGTTGCAATAAATATTTTCTCAGTAAATTCTTTGGTTTCAAACTATAACTGACATAAGTATAAATTAAAACAATCGGATTCCTGTGACTTAAAATTAACATCCATTGTGAAAAACACAACAGTAAGACCTCATCAGCATTATGCAGTAGAGAACAGAAAAAGCATCTACCATCAATACAGGTATAATGATTTGAGGAAAGGGTAATATTTGAGGTGAAACTTGTCAAGTAATTTATTGCTGATACAAGATGAGAAAAGCACCACAGAAAAAAACGAGTCCAAAGAACTGGGACTTAAGAGCACAGAATGAGTAACATTAGAGTGTTGGGGGTGGGAGTGTTTGAGTGGATCAAGGCTTAAAGTATGAAAGAATGATGGACTAGAAAGAAAGGCAACTAAAAATAATACAAAAGTATAACTAACACTAAAAAGATTTAACTTCCTTGATCTGTTGATTAAGATAATAAATGAAGATCCTAAAGCAAAGAACAATTGATCAGTTTAAATTTTAAAAAATACAATTCTGGCAGAAGATGCAAACCTGCAGGAGCACTAAAAAGTAACCTTTTCAAAGCAAGATAAGAAGTCTGAGTGCCTGTGCATGTCCATGCCTGGAACTTTAGCAATTCAGAAAACTGACTGTGGCAGGAGGATTGCAAGATTAAGGACAGTCTGGATTATTAGTGAGATACTGTCTCAAAATAAAATTTAAAAAAGAGGAATAAGAAAATAGCTCAGAGGTAGATATTCCCTGCCAGATTAAATCTCTGGACACACACACACCGACACACACACACATACTAACATAAATTGCAGCTAAATAACTGAGGAGCAAAAGAAACTCTATAGTTGATTGTGGCCTGTCTATGTGACCAGTCAGGACATTTCTCCTCTATATTCAAAGATTTACTCAGATATTGGTTAATTACAAACTGGAGTAAAGCAGATTTCTAATCAAGCAGTTTGGTATAGAATTTCTAATCAAGCAGTTTGGTATAGAATTCATTCAGGCGGTTATTCTTCTATTTGTATAATAGCAATTAAGATTCATACTTTATTAAGAAAAATAAGTTTGGTGGTGGCCAGTGGACTTTGGCATTTATTTCATGGTAATATTTATTTTATAAACATCCATTTTTACCTATTAGAAAAAAAAAGTCAATCTACCCTCCTGTAAAAAGTGATGTATGTTTTTACAGTGGGCTTCAGATTAATATTTTGTGGCAGAAGCATCAATCTGATTAAGCTGAATGAATAAGCAATGATGCAGAAGCAGCAAATTTCTGCATACAGATGGTGTATTAGATTGAATCTGGGATAATGGTAATGAGTGTATTTATTTTTATATAAGATTTGCTGCTATATTTATGAACATTGACATTTCTCTATTCAGCTTTATATTCTGAGGTTCTTTTTGTTTTTAATGATTTAATATTTACTTAGAAAACTTTGTTCTACTATTATCCCAGGATGTGACTGACCAATAAATATTTGTAGGTATGCATTTTTATGTGTATGCATGCTGTTGGTTTATTTTATGCAAAGTTTTGTGAAGGTGTTTGGATCTGTAACAGCACAAGTTTACTCAGATGATAGAAAATATATCAGAGTCAGCAATGGCTAGATATAAGCACTCATTTTTTTTTTTCTGTTAGAAAGAGTTGCTTGAGAGATAAGGCATAGAAATAGAGGAGAGAATGAAATGGAATTCAAAGCTTTACCATCTGAGTTACACATGGCAAATAATTTAGAGTCTCAATCACTATCACTTTGTTAAAAATGAGAATGATTCTTACTCTATAAAGTTCTGTGATGATTTTCTTCAGTGCTTTGCTCATTAAAGATCTACCATAGATATTAGTTTAATTTTAGCTAATATTGTTTATAAGCAAAAAATCAAGCAGAAAACTGCAACAAGAGGCCACAATATGCCATATAATTTTTTTCAATGCCAGAGAATTTGTGTATGCTATAAGCTTATAAATTTGTGCGTAATTAAGAAACTTTTTAGGAGGATCCTAAAAATGGACTTTGGATCCATTTAGGAGGATCCAAAATGGCAGGCTAGAGGGAGGCTGCATTCTATCTCTCAAGAACTTGTGATTCAAGTAGTAGACTGCAGAGCAGCAAAGGTCTCCAGGCCTCAGTGTCAGCACAGGACTCCTGACCACTTGTCCACTCAGGTGCTTCAGTGTTCTAGCAGGACCACCAGCATCAGCACCCACACACCACCCCTGACCACCCACCCACGCAGGAATCCAGGCCATCACTCCTATGCAGGACACTGGCCACAGCCCACCACTCCCTTATGGACCTCCATCCACCAACGTGGGGGTCCTCAGGTCGCCTTCATCATGGGACACTACAACTACTGCCACCGTCCTCTGCCCAAGGTAGCCCTGTATGTGGGGACACTGAACTGGCTCTGGAGACAGCCACCAGCCACTACGCTGTATGCCACAGAATTGCATCTCTGAACTTACTGCTCAACGTCACTGCCTGACCTCACCTGACCCCTGACACTCATTGCTGAAAGCAGCTGCCTCCATCTTGGGACACCTTTGTCAACATGTTTAGTTGGGGCAACTCCCAGCTTGACGCTGGCTAGGGCTTAGAAGCAATATCAAGATACTGAAAGTCCCCAGTAGCAAGTTAACCCTGCACAATGCCTACAGCTATGTGGTTGGTAGGTAGCTTGCAAAACTGGGTCGCAAAACCGGGTCCTGAACTGCTCAACATAAAACAGCTCTCTGCAACAGGTGCACAGCTCCCAGAGCTCATTCCACAAGATCTCCAGAGAGAAAGTTTCTTGATTGGAAAGTAGAAAGGGAGTGGATAAGTGAGAAATAGTTTAGAGACTAAATTAAAGACCAGGAATTACAAGGTCTACAATCGACAACCATCCCACCCTAAATCTTCACCATGCTGAGGGTGGAGATACCAGTAAACAACAGACAACCCCAACTATTGGATGACTAGGAAAGCTGGAAAGATACTTATATCCAACAAAAAAATCTTGTATCTTCCCTTGAGATTTTTTTTTCTCTTTCTCTTCTCCCACCATCACATCCCCGACATTTGTGAAACTAAGTACTTTTCATGAATTAGACTATTGAGGACTGGGATGTCTGAATAGAATATCACAGTGGTATTGTATATTCATTAATCTCTGTTTTACTTTTCTTAATATATATGTTTGCTTGTTTTTTGTACTCTATTGTCTTCTCACCTATTTGTCTCCCCCAAACTGCTTTCTCTCTCTTCTCCTGCTACTAACCAACTTCTTTAGATTCTTCTTTCATCTTACCTAAGATCTAATAACTCTATATTCTCACCTCCTACCTCCTCAACCTCTCATCCTACACCTCACCCCTAGTTGTTTTTCCACCATTAGAAACTGTAGACCCTTTTGCAAACCTACTGTTTATATTGTAGATAATAATTGTTGAACTTACATTTTTGTATATTGTAACAAAACTCTAAATAGTAGTTATTTGGTTTAAGGTTGTACATTGTATGAGGATCTGTTCACATTGTTCTCCCCCTTAAAAAGGAGAGGTGTTGCAACTTGTAGGGACACTATAAGCCTATAGGGTGAAAACTATAATGCTTTGGATCCACAGTGCTAGAAAGAAAGACAGATGAATGTGGCAGAACAAAGGAAGTGCCCCCAACAAACCAAGCTATTACATTATTAGAATCCATGGCCAGCACAACGGAAGGGATGACAGAGAAGGAGTTCAGGATGTACGTAATTAAAATGTTCTTTGAATTAAAGGATGATATAAGACAGCAAATACAGGCAGCAAAAGATCATTTTGATAAAGAACTTTGTAAGCAAATACAGGAAGCAAAAGACTACTTCAATAAGGAGAGAGAGGCTCTGAAAGAAACAAAAAAACAAACAGAAATACATGAAATGAAAGAAAACAATAAACCAAGCTAAAAGATCAATAGAAAGCATCACCAACATATGTTTTGGTGATTACTTGGAATACAGGAACTCAGACAATGAAGAAAAATAGATAATCTTGAAAAGAATTTTGACCACACAGTGAAGATGGTAAAAACTATGAGCAGAACATTTAAGAATAATGGAATAATATAAAAATACCAAGTTTAAGAATTATTGGGATAGAGGAAAGCATAGAGTTCCAAACCAAAGGGATGAACAATCTATTCAATGAAATATTTTCAGAAAAATTTCAAAACATGAAAAGTCAAATATAAGAGGTTTACAAGACATCAAATGTATGAAACTACAACAGACCCAATCCAAGACACATTATAATAAAAATGCCTAATATACAGAATAAGGAGAGAATCTTAAAAGCCACAAGAAAACGGAATCAAATTACATATAGGGGGAAATCAGTTAGAATTTCTGCAGTTTATTCACTCCAGACCCTTAGAGCTTGAAGATACTGGAACAATATATAGCAAGTTCTGAAAGAAAATGGATGACAATCAAGAATCTTATATCCAGCAAAATTGAGCTTTATATTTGATGATGAAATAAAAACCTTCCATGATAAACAAAAGTTAAAAGAATTTACAACTAGAAAACTTACACTATAGAACATCCCTGGCAAAATGTACCATGAGGAGAAATACTAATCAAAGGAGAAACCAAGTCAAGTTAAATACCAAAAAAAAAAAAAATATGACCAGGAATACAACTCATGTCTCAATAATAATCCTGAATGTTAATCACCTAAACTCACCAATCAAAAGACATAGACTGGCAGATTGCATTAAGAAAAAAGCCCAACAATATTAAGAAAAAAGCCCAACAATATGCTGCCTTCAGGAGACTCATCTCATAGGAATATACATCTATAGGCTGAAAGTCAAAGGTTGGGTTAAAAACATATAACTCACATGGACTATGGAAACAAGTAGGGGTTTTCATCCTCATATCAAATAAAGTAGACTTCAAGCCAAAGTTAATCAAAAGGGATAAAGAAGGACTCTTCATACCGCTTAAGGGAACCATACATCAACAAGATATAACAAATATAAACATATATGACCAAAACAATGGAGCATCTATGTTCATCAAACGAACTCTGCTCAAGATCAGTAGTCACTTTGACCACAGCACAATAATTCTAGATGACTTTAAGACACATCTTTCACCACTGGATAGATCTTCAAAACAAAAGCTGAACAAAGAAATTATACTACTCAATAACACAATCAATACTTTAGATTTAACAGACATATATAGACTCTTTCATCCATCAAACAACAAATACACTTTCTTCTCAGCAGCACATGGATCATTATCTAAAATACACTACATACGATGCCACAAAACAACTCTTAGCAAATACACAAAAATAAAAATACTACCCAGCATTCTATCAGATAATAATGAAATGAAATTAGAAATTAATGATAAAATTAAAAATAAAAGCTATTCCAACACCTGGAGACTAAATAATATGCTATTGAATGAACAATTGGTTACAAAAGATATCAAAGAGGAGATTAAAAATTCTGAGAGGTAAATGAGAACACTGATAAAACATTGAAATATCTGGGACACTATGAAGTAGTTCTAAGAGGAAAGTTCATTACATGGGGTTGATTCTTAAAAGAAGAAAGTGTCAACAAACAAATAGCATAACGTTACATCTCAAAGCCCTACAAAAAGAACAAATCAACATCCCAAACAGTAGAAAGCAGAAAATAATTAAAATCAGAGCTGAAATCAATGAAATTTAGACAAAAGAAACAACTGAAAAAATTGTCAAAACAAAACTTGGTTCTTTGAAAAAGTAAATTAAGTTGATAAACCCTTAGCCATGCTAACGTAGAGAAAGAGAGAGAAAACTAGATTTTTTAACGTAAGTGATGAAAAAGAAAATATCATGACAAACACTATGGAAATATAGAAGAGAATTAGAAATTATTTTGAAAATCTGTACTCCAACAAAATAGAAAATATTGAAGGCATCGACAGATTTCTTCAGTCATATGATTTGCCCAAACTGAATCAGGATGAAATATACAATTTAAAGAGATCAATTTCAAGTAATGAAATAGTAGATACTATAGTAGTAATAGCATACTACAGTATACTACTAGAAATAGTAGATACTACTAGTAGATACTGCCATCAGAAGCCTATCAACCAAGAAAAGCCTAAGACCAGGTGCATACACAACTGAGTTCTACAAGATCTTCAAAGAAGAACAAATACCAGTACTCCTCAAATTATTTCATGAAATACAAAAACACAAAAACACTTCCAAACTCATTCCATGAGGCCAATATCACCCTGATTCCAAAATCAGAGAAAGACACATCAAAGAAAGAAAACTTCACAACAATATCTCTAATGAACATAGATGAAAAAATTCTCAATAAAATTCTGTCAATTCAAATACAAAAACATATCAAAAAGATAGTGCACCATGATCAAATAGGGTTCATCCCAGGGATGCAAGGTTGTTTCAACATATGGAAATCAATAAGTGTAATTCATCACATCAATAGTCTTAAAGATAAGAATCATATGATCATCTTACTAGATGCAGAAAAAGAATTCAACAAAATACAGCATGTATACATTTTCAAAACACTAGAAAAACTAGGGATGACTGGAACATATCTCAACATCATAAAGGCTATCTATGCTAAGCCCCAGGCCAACATCATTCTAAATGTAGAAAAACGGAAAGCATCCCTCTACATCCTGGAAAAATACAGGGATCTCCATTGTTCTGGGATATGAAGAATTAATATTGTCAAAATGACCATAGTTCCAAAACCACTATCCAGATTTAATGTAATCTAATCAAAATTCCAATGATATTACTCATAGAAATAGTAAAAGTAGTCCTTAAATTTATCTAGAAAAATAAGAGACTCAGAATAGCTAAAGAAATTCTTAGCAAGAAGAGTGAAGCAGGTGTCATCACTATTCCAGACCTTAAACTATATACAGAGCAATACTAACAAAAACAGAATGGAATTGTCACCAAAATACACTTGTTGGCCAATGGTACAGAATAGAGAACACCAAGAAAAACCCACATAAATCGAGTTATCTCATATTAGACAACAGTGCTGAAAACATATATTGAAGAAAGGACAGCCTGTTCAACAAATGGTGCTGGGAAAACTGGTAATCCATATGCAATAAGATGAAATAAATCCCCTATCTCTCACCATGCACAAAAATCAACTTGAAATGGATCAAGGACCTAGGAATTAAACCAGAGACCCTGAACCTAATAGAGCAAAAAAAATAAATAAATAAAAAGGCGGTAAATCTTCATCAGAGTACAACTAGAGACATGAAAAATTGTGTTCTCTGTGTGTATTATTAATTGAAATGCATGCTGCTGTCATATATACAAATTAGAATAAATAAATAATAGAGGAAAAAGCAGGCCCAAATCTTCATCAGGTCAAATTAGGCCCCAACTTCCTTAATAAGACTCCTATAGAACAAGAAATAAAATCAAGAAACAATAAATGGGATGGATTCAAACTAACAAGTTCCTTCTCAGCAAAATAAATAATCAGTGAGGTGAACAGAGAGCCTACAGAATGGGAGCAAATTTTTATCACTCGCATATCAGATAGAGCATTAGGGTATATAAAGAACTCAAAAAGCTATACACCAAAAAAACAAATAGCTCAAATCAATAAATGGCCAAGGAACTGAACAGACAGCTTTCAGAAGATGGTATACAATCAATCATCAAAAATATGAAAAAATGTTCAACATCTCTAGCAATTACAGAAATGCAAATCAATACTACTCTAGGATTTCATCCCACTCCAGTCAGAATAGCAGCTATTAAGGATACAAACAATAAGTGCTGGCGAAGATGTGGGGAGGAAGGCACACTCATACGTTGCTAGTGAAACTGCAAATTGGTGCAACCACTTTGGAAAGCATTGTGGAGATTCCTCAAAAACTTGGAACGGAACCATTTGACCTAGCTATCCTACTCCTTGGTTTATACCCAAAGGACTTAAAAACAGCATATTATACTGATGCAGCCACATCAATGTTTACAGCAGCACAATTCACAATAACTAAATTGCATAACCAACCTAGATGCCCTTCAGTAGATAAATGGATAAACATATATATATACAATTACATATATATATATATATATATATATACAATTACTCAGCACTAAAATAGAATAAAATCATATCATTTTCAAGTAAATGGATGGAGTTGGAGAATATTCTGCTAAGTGAAGTAAGCCAATCCCCCCCAAAACAAATGCTGAATGTTTTCTCTGATATAAGGATGCTGATCCATAATATGGATGTGGGAGTGGGAGAATGGCAGGAATGGAGGAACTTTGAATAGGGCAAAAAAGAGGGAGGTGTAGGGAGGGGACATGAGGGTAGGAAAGATGGTGGAATGAGATGGACATCATTACCCCAAATACATGTATGAAGACAAAAATAATATGACTCTACTTTGTGTACAACTAGAGACATAAAATAGTGCTCTATATGTGTACTATCAATTAAAATACATACTGCTGTCATATATAACAAATTAGAGTAAATAAATAAATATAAAAAATAAGTAAATAAATTAACAGTCCATGACAAACTAATAAAAAATTAATTTTAAAAGAAGCTTGTTAGACACTAAGAATCTGCTAAAGTTTTCTCCTTTAATTTCCATTGCAAATTCAGTCCAAAATTTAATAATAATATGAGGTCATACCGGATCATGAAAATAACCCCAGTATATGCACATGTAATTATGCTGGTCACATGTAGGCAATCGTTTTTGCTTAAGTTAGAAATAATACTTATTTTATTGGCATAGGCTGATAATGGAACAGAAGTGGAGATACATTATGAATATATGCTGAGGGTTAGCTAAGTGATTTTATAAAGTTTGAAGCAAATCAAGATACTTCTATAAGAATTAAACATAAAGAGTAATTTTGCAAAGCATCAGCCAAAATTCGTATGCCAAACTCAAATAATCTCAGTGTGCCATGAATATATTTGAATATCAACATTGATTCAATAAAAAAAACTAACTATTCATTAAAAATGTAGTTCTGCAGGAGTTAGTTTGAAGGGAACCCTAGACACCCTATTCCATCTTTACAAGATATCTACATGAGCCAGCATCTCCACTACTCTGGAGGTTCTGCCTCACAGTCTTTCTCAAAGAATCATCTTCTTCTTTATTTCCTGAAGGTCCCTTGACAATTTGTATGATCCATCCTTTACTGGGAACTCTGACAATAATTCACTGTAGGGCTGACTTGAAACATTGACTACCTCAATATCATTTCCATAGAGGAAAAAAAAAAACACATTTCTAGTTTCAAGTGGGAATCATACTAACCTTTTAACAAAAAGCTAGTAACTTGGAGACATCCTGTATCTTAATGTTTATTTATTTTTGTGTTTTGAAGAGAAATTATGTATTTTGTTTAAATTTGAAACTAGGACAAGGTGTGTGTGTGTATATATATATATATATATATATATATATATATATATATATATATATATATATTCAACAACAGTATACATAAATAGGTTCAAATTTGAGAATATTTGAACACCAAAAAATTGAAGACCAAAATGAATTCTAAGTCAATAAAATATGAGGTTGCACCTATATATTAATATATAAAATATTAAAATCTCTAATATAGAAAAGAATGCTAAGTGCTAGAGTTAGAATTTTGTTGGCTTTCTATATATTAATCAAATATACCATTTATGCTAAATTTACTTAATTGAACTAAAACATATCTTACACAAACAATATAGTAAGTTTTGGATCACAAAAATAGATGAATATCATCAAAAATAGATGAATAATATAGAGAAAATTTTGGTGGGGAGCATGCTATTTGCATGGCCCGAATAACTTTAATTTGAACTTTAGTATCATGGTGAGAGTTGAGGATATTTTAATCAATAAAAAAGTGAGGGTTATGCTAGAAAAATCCAGATTAATTAATTCATTTTAGTTCACCATTTTATCAACTAATATATCTATTGTGAATTACATACATGTATCAGTCACTGGTCTAACCACCGGACACCAATGTTTTTTAGTTAGCTTTTGTGTGGCTGAGACCAAAATACCTGACAAGAACAACTTAAAGAAAGAAAATTTTACGTGAAACTCAGGGCTTCAGAGGTCTGAGTCCACAGATGGTCGACTTCAGGTATGGGTGCCCATTGCTCTGGACCCAAGGGTTCTGCAGAAGAAAGCTGTTCAGGTCAAGATGGAGTAGGGAGGTCAGGAAGCAAGGGGAGGGACGAAAGGGCCCTAAGAACAACCAAGCCTTCCAGGGAATGTCCCCTCTACCTGGGTCCTGCAGCCATACTCAATCTGCCTATGGTTACCATCCCGTCAGCCCACCCAGGCTGGCAAACTGGGATAAACTCATTAGGTTACAGCTCTCACAATCTAATCATTTTAACTCTGACTATTCCTGCAGAAATATACAAAGTTTGGGGAGGCACCTAACATCCAAACCTCAGTAATTTTTAACTTTCAATATTCTATTTTTATATCTAATACCTGGCCTGTAATTTAGGAATTCCTCTTTATCTTCTTTACTGAATACTTGAGAATATATTATTTGAAGGAAGCATTTCATTAATATTTGTTTTCTCTCTCTCTCTCTCTCTCTCTCTCTCTCTCTCTCTCTCTCGTGTGTCTGTGTGTGTGTGTGTCTGTGTG
Organism: Marmota monax; assembly: GCF_021218885.2. Taxonomy (NCBI): domain Eukaryota; kingdom Metazoa; phylum Chordata; class Mammalia; order Rodentia; family Sciuridae; genus Marmota; species Marmota monax. Next base: position 12,155,606 of record NW_026695241.1, read on the forward strand.
TGTCTGTGTGTATTTCACACTTCTTTCATTAGAAAGACGAGACATAAACCTCAGGTGGTGTATTAGTATGAAACTATAAAATGTGAAAGCAAAACTAATAACATTCAATGAACATGTTGATTTTTTTTATGTGGATGTGACAGGATAGACTGTGTTACTACCTCCAAGCTGCATAGAGTGATGGCCAGCCTGAGGGGCTCAGTTCCTATGAAGTGTCCAGTGCAATGTCAAAGGCATCCCCAGTGCTGGCAGATCCCGTGGATGTCTCCCCCACAATGCAAGCCACGTAGGAGAAGTCAGAAATCATTATCCATTTTGGCTGAAAACTAATATGTCATATTTATGCAAAAATTACCATGATGCAGAGTTCTAAAGAGTAATATACTTCCAGTCAGTCTTCATATGTTCATATGACTTTTTTATGATTAACCACCAAGTATAAAAGTTGCTACTGCCTGAGCACATAATTCACAGAAAGGCTGGAGAGGTTGTCATTAGCCAGGTAATGTAATTAAGCACCACAAAAAAATGTAATATAAGACATACCATAGTTACATTTTTTTTCCTATTTAGTTGATAAAAGCCAACATATAGTTTCTTGACTTCTCAGGATGGGAATGTTAAGTTTTCTGTTAGATTTAATTTGTGTTCTGCAAATGACCTTTTAATTTACATCCTTAGTTCATCACCTCTACATTCTCCTCCCTTCATTTTTTCTTTGCTTATAATCCACTAGAATGAACTTATTATCTTACAAATTACACAAAATTATAGCTTGATATCTTTGACATTTTTGTAGTGATATTTAATAAGAAGATAAGTATCAGATGCTTTCTGTGTTCTAGTGATGAAGTATTTTAACATTTTTACACATATATGTTTAATTAACTAAATTTATTAATTTTCAAAAGGAATAATCAAGTTTTAATATTATTTATGGCTCTATCTGAACTAAAATGATGTAATTGTATTTAATATTTTCATATGTACCTTTTATATGCACATATTTATTTAAATTATCTTAAACATTTTATGATCTGCTCAATTATGCATGTTTTTTCTTGTTTAACTTTTCCCACTTTATGAACTCTAGGACTCTTCTTGACCCTTAATCCCTAGAGGGGACCCTTCATCTTTTCTGCTGCACATTTATTTTGCAATTGATTATTTAATAATCCACAGAGAAAATGACTATCCTTGTATATTCCCATGGCAAACCCTATCCAATTTTTGGTTATATACCCACATAGAGAAAAATCAACAAAGAACGAAATTGACCAAAGAAACTACAAAGCAAAAATGTCTTTCTTATTTAAAAGTAATTGGATTTCCAGCCATAAGTTCTTGAAATGGAAGACATGAGATGGATAAAAAAAAGAGGGAGTTCAATCACAGATTTTATTGGAATTGACCCTGTACATTTATTATAAAGTAAGACTTAAGGAGGCTTTATATATTTCCATGGAGACAACAAATCTGAACCCCAAGAAAAATCAGCTACATACAGAATATTAGCAGGATTATTATTGTTTTTAGCTATAAATAGAAAAAAATCAACATCAGTAAATATAAAAATAAAAGAAAATGTGTTGGTTTCAGCCAAGAGTTGATCAAGTGTTCCAACCATGCTATTGGAAACCACTGAGTCTTCTCTAACTATACATCATTACAAATACTTAAGGTGTTTTTTTATTAAATCCAGTGGCCCATGCTTCCTCATTCATGTCTAGTAGAATGCAGAAAATATTTCTTTCTCCACATTGCCTTTAATAATAATGTGAATCTTGGTTAGTTCATAATGACCTTGTCCTGATCAGTATCAAAATAATCATTAGCTGCCCTACCACAGTGCTTTGATGATTTTACCCTAAATTCTTTCCTCCCTATAACTACATGAGACCTGCAATGGAAAATCACCCCCTTTTTTTAAGGCAGGAGAAGGGAACATTCATGTAATAAAATAGTTCTACAATAGGTGCTATTTAAAAAGACTTATGCTATTTTACCATGCCTCTTTGTAGTAAAGAAAGCATCTTTAATTCATAAAAGGAATGCACAGTTCAGAAGTACTTTGTGCATTATTCTATATGATAGAATCCAGGTCACAGGGATAGACAGACTGTCAGCAACCATCTAAACAGGTCACTAAGCAGAAGAAAAAGAAATCCAGACAGTTATGGTTTAGATATGAGGTGTCCCCAAGAAACTCATGTTTGAGAAAATGCAAGAAAATTTACATGTGAAAGGACTTGCTTATGAGAGCCTTAAATTAATTTGCGTGTTAGCTGAGTGGTAGCTATAGGTTGGGGCTGGAGGAGGTGGGTCATTGGGGGAGTGCCTTTGGAGTGTATGTTTTGCCTGTGACCATGGGAACTCTATCTCTGCTCTCTGATACCATGTCCTCAGATGCTTTCCTGGACCACATACTTCTGCCATTATGTTCTGCCTCAACTCATGTCCCAAGAAATGGAGGCAGCCATCTACATACTGAGACCTCAGAAACCATGAGCCATCAAATAAGTTTTTCCTCCTCTAAAATTGTTCTTGTAAGTTTTTTTTGGTAACAGTGGTGGAAAAGCTGACTAAAACTTGGTAAGATAAACTACTTTGCTTAAAGCTACACATCTAGATGGTAGTATATGGAAGCCTATATAAATTTATTCCCAATCTAATGCACCCTATATTCATTACTAACTTTGAGAATTTTTTGGAAGCAGTGAATCTAAGAAAGAAATTATTTTTCTAATGTAAATAATAAGAGCAAAGCTATACTTTTATCTTCCCATTGATATTAGCAGCTGGAATCTCAAAGGATAAGCTCCTCATATAATGTTTTCCTAGTTTGGAAATAGCTCTAAGTTCCCTACCTGAGAAAAGCACTCCATTAAAAATACTAATATCAAAATGTACTTTTCAAAGAAACACAAGTAAACACTATGAAAGCACATTGCTTGGTACTTATATATAAGCTTATGTTTGAAGGTAATCCATCAAAAAACACACCACTCTCTATTTGGTGATTATCTAGTGCAAAGAAATGGCTTTTCCATTAACTACTTTTGTTAGTGACCAAGTATAAGAGCATCACTTTAGGAAAGGCATGCACTATTTCAAATGCCCAAGAACAGTTGGTTAATAAATGATTCTCTTGAGTGGTTAAGCCCAACCTTTATGAAGGTGCCTGAAGATGATTTATCATAATTGCTTTGATTTTGTGATTCCTTCAGTCTTCTTATCAGGTTCAGCTGAAGCTTTTTCTGTTCCTTTTCACTGACAATTCTGGAGGTTTCTGATCTTTCCCATATCTAAATTTTGAATACATTTGGTTGCAGGACTACATGTCTTGGCATCTAATTATTCCCTAAAGATCTATTATATTTTTAAAAAATGAATTATACCTTCATCCAATCCAACAGTTCTGAGATTTATGCAATAGTTAGAACTTAATGTATAAGTAATATAAGTGTATGACCAATTGAATATGGAGAAGGGGAAAGTTACTTGAAAATATGATATCAATAAATATTTGTTTTGTGATAGGTATTTGAGAATTTGTGATCTGAAAGGAAGGAATGAATTTGATGAATTTTCAAAAAAATGAATGAGAATACCTAAAAAGCTCAGAAGTTTCTTATGCTTAAATAAGCATAAATATGTTTATTTTTCAAAATGAAGAAATATAACCTACATGTAATAATGTACATAAAAAATAAATGTAGACTTTAATGAATCTTCAAACACTAAATGTTTGAATAACAGTCTCCCTAGAGAATAAATGGAACATTATTAGCACCCCTGAGGCCTTACATGTCCCTTTGTATCACAACAGCTTTTCATTTCCTCACACATTTTAAACTCTAAGACTCTCCTTCATTTTTTACTGCTAATAAATGTACATCACTAAGACTATGCATTATTCTTTTTCTCTCCTTTTTTAAATTATATGTTTTGGAGATAATGTCCATGTGTTGGATGTAACTATATTTTGCTAATTTTTCTAGTTGTATAGAGTTTACCACAGTCTATTTGTTACATATTTGAGTTATTTCCAAAATTAGGCTATCATAAAGATTAAGTATTCTTCTACATATTTATTGTATCATGTGTATGTAAATTATTGTACATTTTATAACTAGGACAGGTTTTTTCAACTAAGCAATGTAGATACTTGGGATACTATAATTCTTTGCTCTTGTGGACTGTCCTGTAGCAAGTTCACTATATTCCTGTCCTTTTACCACTGGATGCTATCATCTCTATACTTCATTATAATTCACCTTCATCTGTCTAGCTATCTGTCTATCTATCTATCTATCTATCTATCTATCTATCTATTTCAGGTTCTGGAGGCAAAAATTCCAAGATATAGGTGCTGGTAGGTCTCATGTTTTCTGAGGCCTCTCTCCTTTACTTACCCACATGACCTTCTTCTTGCTGTGTCCTCACCTTTTCTTCTGCACATACCCATGTTAATATCTCTTCCTTTTCATTTAAGGATACCATTCCTATTAGATTAGGGCCCAACACTTATGACCCAATATAAACTTAATTACCATTTTAGATGTTTTATCTCCAAATATAGTCATTTTCAGTGTTTAGTTCATTAACATATCATTGAGAGTTGAGGGAGACATAATTTAGTTCATAACTCTTTGTATTTTCAATTTTCAATCTTTTTTTTAAATTTTTTTTATTGGTTGTTCAAAACATTATAAAGCTCTTGACATATCATATTTCATACATTAGATTCAAGTTGGTTATGAACTCCCAATTTTACCCCAAATACAGATTGCAGAATCACATCGGTTACACATCCACATTTTTACATAATGCCCTATTAGTTACTGTTGTATTCTGCTACCTTTCCTATCCTCTACTATCCCCCCTCCCTCCCCTCCCATCTTCTCTCTCTACCCCATCCACTGTAATTCATTTCTCTCCTTTACACTGTGTGTGTGTGCATGCATGCACGCATTTGTATGTGTGTATTGCAATCTGCAATCTCTGTTGATTTATAATGATGCTGATCCTTTCATATGTCAATTAGCCATGCGCATCATCAATTTTGTGCTTCCTCCATTAATATCATTTAGTCAACTTTTGTTTTAATTAAATTTTTCTTTTTTTCATTGACTTGTTAGAGTTCTTTAAACATTTTTTTTATCAGTTACCATCATTGAAGGTATCTGCTCCCATTTTAAGACTTTTACTTTCACTCTATTAATGATGTTATTGATGACTCAGAACTTTTAGTTTTAATGTAGTTAAATTCATCATTCTTTTTCATTATGACCTGTGATTTGTGTTTGAGGCACATAATGTGAAGCAGGGGTCAAGTTTTAATTTTTCTTTATGGATGTCAAATTGACCAGCATTATTTTGCAAAAGGCTGTCCTTTCACATTGCTCTGTTGTGCCAAGTTTTCCATAAATCAAGTTGAAATCATTGCTATTTCTTGGTATCTTATTTTAGAAACCTAATATAGGCTAAATTACAGTCTCTTAGAGTATAAAACCTCTTGAACTGGCTATGAGCAACGTTCAGCACACACTGCTATGCAGAACTATTTTAAGCAGCACAATTAAGTGGAAAATTTGTGAATTAATTAAAGATTGTTTCTCCTTATTTTACAGGCTCAGTCTCTGAATTTAAGGTTCTGTTTTGTGTCAATAGCACTGGACAAAAGTCAAAATTCTGACAATTTGAAGCAGTATGGAAATTTCATCTTCAGAATAAAGATAAAATCACTATAGTTCAACTCACATGTCATGAAAGAGTTTATTTGAAAGAAATATATTAAGATCATATCATGGTATATTTAAAAACATAAGAATTTCAATAATTTTACCTTTTATCAGACACCTGCTATCTGTGCCAGGTTATGTCTTAATATACATGGCTTTGTTTTAATCTTCAAAATAACCCAGGAAGTTAAGTTAGCTCATGTTATTAGCCCTTTTATCTTATAAGATCTGTATGTGTCCAACATTTCTCAGATAATAAGTGCTAGAATAAGAATTTAAACTTTTTCCATTTTAATCTACAGACTGAACTTTGAACAATACTTACTACCTATCAGGACTGATTAAGAAAATACATAAGGAAGCCACATTAGTTTTCAAATATTTCAAACTTTATCAATGAAATCAGAAGACACATATTGTGCTCTGAGAGTTAGGGGCCAACTGGGAAAAGTTTAAAGTACTAATTTCATCTCTACTCGGAATAAATATTCATTTAAACAATCTTTCCTCTTCAAATAAAATAACTCTTTGGGGACTTAGGAGCTTTCTAACATTGATGGTGTTTAAATAAAAAAAACTAGAAGAGATTTCTTCATTGTATGAAATGTTGGAATAGAACACTTCTAATTGCTTCTCCAGATAAAAGGTGTTACAATATATTATTACTAAATATCTACTATGAATATAACTTTCTATATAACTTATTTTTCTGCATGTGATGAATATATGAAAGAAAAGTAAGATATCTAATTAGTAGTACATGTGGATAAAGAACAATAGAATACACAAATATACAAACAATAGATTATACAAATTTAAATTAAAATATCATTGCTCTTTTTTATTTTCCATTGTAAAATAATTTTAAAATTATACTTTATGTGAAAACATATCAGAATGCATATAAATATAATAGATATAATAGATTCTCATTGCTTTTGTTTGTGTGGTTACAGAACATTTATCCTTTTTAAAATATAAACCAAAGCCCATGGCACTATTATCCTTGTAAAACAAGAAAAGTCATTTCAATTAAAGCAGTCGATCAATCGTAGATGCTCCGTAAAAGTAGAATCCTGTTAAATAACAAGAAATAGACAGATTTTCTCCGACTTTTAAGCTCATAAGGATGACAAACATGATACTAGTAAATGTTTAAACTACAAAATATTTCTGAAAATTGGTAATTGTGTTTCATTTTTCCAAAAATCACTATCCCTGGTTATCTCATTAGTTGTTCCATCAACAAATATAAATGTGCAGGAGGATACTGACAGGGTTAGTAGAAACTGCTGATGTAACAAACAACTCATAAAATTTAAGTATTTCTCATTTAAATATATCCCATATAGTTTGGATTTCTCAATGGGTAGTTGTCTTCTTTGCAGTGACAGGACATTTGAGTTTGCCTCACATTTTTGGTTCCATTATCTCAAAGCATAACTCTACCAGGTAAAATTTGAAAAGTGTCCATCAATTATGATTCTGTATGTAATTCAATCATCAATATCAGATCATGCTAATAAATAACATTGGATAAAAGAAGCTACATCCAACTATTCCATATTAAATTATTAAAATGTGTTTAAAAATCAGGGATTTTGATCATTCTAAGTAAAACCATAAAAATTTCATTTCTAACCATAAACTGTGCTTAAAAACTCAAAGAAGATGTGGTAATGTTAAACAATTAAACTTTGTGCATTACAAAGAGAATAACCATATTAACAACTGGGTTATGCATGAAATGTACTCATTAATTCTTTGGAAAGGCATAACATATATTATGTTAGTGAATTTCTACTTATGCTAAATGAAAATGACATACATTAAGGTCCGAATCATCATAATAAGATTCTACATGTCGGTTACATAACAAATTAAATTGCTTTGTCAAATAAAGTTTATTTAAATAGACACCAAGTATTTTATTTTGCAAATATTTATACAGAGTGGTAATTACATAATATGATCTAAGTATGAATAAAATCCACTTATTTTATTCCACAAGAGACATTTTATTAGGTTTAAGGTAGACATAAAAATAGAATGGACCACCATATGAAGCAATGCTTTAGCAAATTATTTTGATAAAGAGAGTATAATTTCATTGAAATAAAATCAAACAGAGAAGAGAATCAATAAAGCGTTAATTCATAATCCCATTTCAGAACTGGGGCCTAATATTCTTCAGAATTTGATATTTTTCTCATACACAAAATTCCACAAACAAACACTTTGAGAACTCCTAAACAATAGTAGAGAATTTTATCTAAACATCATACATAACAAATAAGTATATCCTAATATTGGGGTGTGGCAATTTTTTTTACACTGAATCAGGTCCAGAAATATTTTTGAGCTTTTGGATTTTGAGGTAATTTATAGTAACTGTATAAAAATTGAACATCTCTATTAATGAGTTTTTAACTGCTGCCCATTTTGTACATAACTAAAATCCCCATGTGTTTTCTTTAAAGCATCACAGAGAGTGGAGATCAATTCACATGTGGTCCAGGGAGCTGGATGGTCAGTTGTCACCCAGCATCACATCCCCCTCTACCCTCTACATCTAAGTTTTCCTCTCCTCCTCCATAGGAGCCCCTGGGAATTAAATTTCCCAGAAATTCCTTCTGCTTTTAAGATGTAACACTTGACAGATGAAAAAGAAAGAGAGGTGATAATTGCAGGCAACCAAGGGGGTGAAGAACAGAGGTGAAGTCCAAAATGGTTTCTGATAAGCATCTTAGAATCACACCCCTGTCCAGCATGCTGAAATAGTCCAAGGCCTTCCTAGAATCAGAGGAGCTTTTGTGTGAACTCTGAGAATGATTCTCCCCTTTTATTGCTAGAGGTTGATATCTGTCTAGGTCAGCTTTTCCTGTCTGTGACCAAAATATCTGACGAAAAAAATTTGAAGAATAAAAGTTTATTTTGGCTTATGATTTCAGAGGTTCAGTTCATGATTGGTAGACTCCAAGGCAGAAACATCATGGCAGAAGTGTGTTGTGGAAGACAGTTTCTCCATTCATAGAAGCCAGAAAGCAGGGGAAGACAATTCTTACACTTTAATCTCTTCACCTCTAAACATTGCTGTGTTGCTTCACCTAGAAGCTTTTGGTGGGAGACATTCCAGGTTCAAACCATAACAAGATCTTTGGTGAGAATATCCCTAAGAATCTGGTTAAATTTTTCTGCAGCTAAATTTTTACAATGACTTGTTTTCCTGAGCAAATCTTGAAATAGTGAAGTGCCTTCGATGAAGAAGAAATCAGTTTTGAAATTAAAAAAAAAATGGAATATATACGTGTATATAATGAAAACTACCAATAACAAATTTCTCATTTTACATATCTAACATTGTCTAACCTGTTTAAACAAGGTGATTTTCATGGATCATCCTTTCATATATAGAACAATACTTTGCTATATGTTTGTACAAGCCTTCCAAAAATATGTCTAATATATTGTGGCACTTCAAACAAACAAACATGGGATTAATTTTTTGTATTGTAATTCTGTCTCCCCAATACTCCTCTTTATTTTTGTTGTTGTTATTGATGTACTTAGTAACTAAACACCCTCTTATTATTGATCTTCATGATTAAGGCCTGATCAAAGATCATTGTTATTTTTTAGGTTTTTTAGAATTAACTTAGTCATTCAAAAAGAATGAATGACAAAGAATAAAAAGAATTTATCTGAATTTCTTTTATAATCTTTTGCATTTTGGGACTTCATAAAGTCTTCATAATTTTGGGACTTCATAAGTGGATTGCTCTGGTTTCTAAAATGGGAGTTTATAAAATAGAGTGTTATCTTTCTGAGTTAAATGCTTCCAACAGCCTCCATGTGATTTTGCTGCTAATTTCAAGATTTGTGTTACTAAATATGTTCTGGCTAATAAACCCATTCTGGAATGATAACTCAACAGACTCTTTGGCATGGTTACAATTGTTCACAGCTGCATGCAAGATGCCACTAAATACAAAATGACATAACTACTTATCTTTTGCCTACTCTTTAACTACCTTCCTTCAAAGATGGAAACAAAGTAAAATGAATCTACTGATCCCTCTATTTTTAATTACTTTAGGAGAAGATAAGAATAGGAATAGAGAATATAACTAATGAGAAATTAACATGGATAATACAAGCTACATATTAGAGACTGAAACATCTAGGTATCAAGAGTTCATTTTGATTTTTATTGGTGGTTGGAAGAAAATCTGAAGTGTTATTCATCTACTTTCAATTAAATGAACTTACTGAAAAAAAGTTACATCTTCATGATGCACATCAACTTCACTATTTACTTTCAATAAGTTGAAAATGCAATACTGGAAAAAAAGTTCAGTGTTATGAGTAGCAGTCTTATCTCTATGTATCTGTAATCAATGATGTGTTTTAGTATAGAATTCTTGATTAGCATTAGAGACTTGGACTATTTTACATTCATTTCCTTACCATCCCTAATTCATATATTTTATAGAGTTGAATTGCTAGGTAATATTTGGTATGCAATCAATTCAGTTGCATTTAATTCATAAGCTTTTATGTAGTTTATACTGTAAAATATAAACAAGAAATTTTCCCTGTGTTTCATACAGTGTCATATCTCTCTTGCATTTTGTTGATTTAGTTGTGTCTCCAGAATTTCAACTTAATTGGGTTATTTGCCCTACTTAATGTGTCATGTTCATATAAATGATGAAGCTAACATTGAAGTTTCATCTGAATGATCCAGGTGAATTTTATAGTTTTTGAAAAATTATTGTCACATTTGTATTTACTTATAGAACTTTATTACCAATCTGGATAGATATCCAAATGTGTCATCCCAATTTGTCTCAGAAGCCACAGTCTCTTGCTCAGAGTGATGGTTTGTGATGGATTCATATTACAGACATACAACTGGAAGCTGAGACTAGGAATTTAGAAACATGGGTAGACAGGTCTTCTTTGGTCATGGACAGAATGTCCAGACCCTGTTGTATGTGCACCTCTTTCTAAACAGAGGTTTTTAAAGCCATCTAAGACTCAAAATTTTGTAAATTATTTTAACAAATTATCATTTATTATTTTTGTTTGTTGCGAAAATTTTTATATGAACCAATTATCATAATAAAGGCCGTCTTTTTCATGGTAAATTGGTTTATCTGAAATCTATTTCTATGGATAATGTGATTCAATTTTCACACCTTGTTGATGAATAATACTCAGCATTTAAAATCCCCAGGTCAAATGTTCTCTTTTCTCACATCCTCTACGCATTCATTTACTCATCTGAAATTTCACTTTGAACTTTTAAAACACATGAAAGATTTTTTTTAGTAGGAAGTTATTTACTTTACATTACTTGGTTATTTGTCTTGTTTTTATTAAAACAAATTATAAATTATATTTTAACTATTTTTAGTATAGCTTAAGGTCTACTCAAAAGCCATCAGGACCCTTTAATATAAACTCTAAACAAATCACAAGAGTCAAAATTTTAGCTGCCAGTTTCAAGCATAAATTTATTTCAAGAAATGTTGACCTTTGGTACCTAATTCTTTTAAAGTTTTTCAATCTTTTGCATGAGAATTAATGACAATTCTTTCTTTCTTTCTTTCTTTCTTTCTTTCTTTCTTTCTTTCTTTCTTTCTTTCTTAGTTCTTGATAGACCTTTATTTTATTTAGGTATTTATATGTGGTGCTCAGAATTGAACCCAGTGCCTCACACATGCCAGGCAAGTGTGCTATTGCTAAGCCACAGCCACAGCCCCAGCACCAACAATTAATTCTTCTAAGAGAAATGAGTAGGTTTTCAAAGACATGTCACTCTGAAGAGTTCCTCAAAAGTATATAGTTGTCAATTTAAATACTGCTCAAATGCTATAATATTAAACCATATCCCGTATGCTAAGCACTCACCTTTATGATAAACTGATCTCATGTCTATGGACAAAGATACAAAGAATAAAAATAGAAATAAAAAAGGTGAACCAACATTTTTTGGAATCAAGTTGTGGGAAATAAAATAAAACTTATTAAAATTAGCTACTTTGTAATGCATTAGATTAGCAGAATAAGTTAAGTGAGAGTTATAGTAACAAATTGTCATAGCTTTACTGCTTGCTAAACTTCATGTAACTTTTTTCCAAAAATGAAATTGGTATAGACTGAATCTTTAAAAAAAAGTGTTAGTACTTAAAAACAAATAATGACATCTCTAAATTATATTTCAGATTTTAAGTAGTGGTATTCAAAAGAAATAGATTTAAAAAATTATAGTTTTCTGTCACTAGCAAATGGTTTTTGAAAAAGATGAGCTTGTGAAGAAAATAATGTTTCTCAGGATTTGGTTAAGTTAAGAGTAATCCCCCAAAATGGTTCTGCTATAAAGCCAGTTCAGTGAGGTCTGTTGTTGGTTTCCTTCTTCTCACTTTGTGATGCCCTCTGCCACCTTGGAACTCAGCCAAGCAGGAAGCCCATCAGATAATGTGTTCCCTGAACCTTGTTCTGTTTTCATGAGTCAAAATAAACTTCTTTTCCTTATAACTGACTCAATCTGAGATATTTTCTTATCATTAATAGAAAATAGAATAAGACATAAGAATTGATGCCAGGAGTGGGGTTATTACTGAAATAAGAATAACTGAAAATGTGGAAGTAGCTTTGGAACTGGATAATGGGCAAAGGTAGGAAGAGTGCTGAGGAACTGCCCAGGGAAAGTGCACATTGTTATGAAGAGTTAAGAGAAATTCTGATGAGAACTCAGAGGATGAGATGTCTAGGGAAGAGCTAAGTGGCCATGACCAGAATGTTCACCAAATGTGGACAGTAAAGGCCAGGTTAATGAGGTCTCAAATGGAAGTGGAAATATTTCACTAGAAACCAGAGATTTTCCCATCATTTTTATGAAGTAATAAAGAACTTGGATGAACAATGTCCATCTCCTTAAGATTTAAAAAAAAAAAGAAAAAAAAAAAAAACAGGACATAAGAATAATGATCTAGAGGACTAGGCAAAAGAAATTTCTAAGCAAAATAAATAAGTTGCCTTGGTACATTTGGCTGCTTTCAATACGATTCTAGAAAAGGAAATAGAACAGAAAGACTTGGAAAATTTACAGCCTGACCAGGGAAAGAGCAAAGACAAAGCATGTTTGGAAGACAAAACCAAGGGTGTGGTACAGTGACCATGTGCAGAGCCAGCCTAGGAGAGCTAAAGTCATGAGACTCCAGACTAAGAGAGCTAAGCATGGGCTAAGCTCAGCAAAGCCTTAGGGCTGGAGCTGCTCAAGGCCTTGGGGACCGAACTCCTCTCTGGTGTGCACAGGATGCCAGACATGGGCTTTAAGTGTTAACACCTGTCCTGCATGTTTCAGACTTGCTTTGACTAGGTTACTTTTATTCTGCTAGCCTATTCCTCACTTTTGAAATGTACCTTGTACCTGTCCCACTTTTGTAAAGGGGAAATATATAACTTGCTTTGGTTTTATATGCTCACAGATAGAAGGAGCTTACCTTGAGTCTTACAAGAGTCTTTAGACTTTTGAATTGATGCTAGAATGAGTTGAGACCTTGGTACCATTGGATGGAATGAATATATTCTGCATATGAGAAAGAAATTAGATTTGGGGGAAAGGTAGAATGTTATGACTTGAATATGATTTGTTTTCTGTGATTTTTATCTTAAAATTTAATCCTCAATAGAAAATATTAAGAGGTAAGAGCAGATGGGACTTTAAATAGGTAATTAGAGCACTGCCCTATGAATAGATTAGTAAACTCATGGAATTAATAGTTTAATTAATTAATTAGTTATATCAAGGTTTTTTATAAATATTTTTTTTAGTTGAAGTTGGACAGAAGACCTTTATTTTTATTTATTTTTATGTGATGATGAAGATTGAACACAGGGCCTCGCATGTGGTAGGCGAGTGCTCTACCACTAAGCCACATCCCCAGCCCCTATATCAAAGTTTAAATATGAAATCTTGGTGATGTCTCTCAAAGACCATTTTTCTATAGCCAAGGGATATCCTGCATCACCTTGGGACTCTGTCATCAAGAAGGTCATCACCATGGAACTAGATACCATTATGTTAAGTGAAATAGATCAAACTCAGAAGGCTCATATGTTTTCTCTCATATGCAGAAGCTACTGAAGAAAAAGCAAATGAAGGTGGGGGTGGATCTCCTAAAATCAAATGGAGGTTAGTAAAGGAAAGGGACCCAGGGGTGAGAAGGAAGCAGGGAGGGGGAAAATGCTGGGGAATGATATGGGCCAAGTTATATAGTTATCTTGTGTGCATGTATGAATATGTGACAACAAATGCCATCAATATGTCCAACTATTATGAAGTAAAAAAACTATATATATATATATATATATATATATATATATATATATATATATATATATATATATATGAAGGCCATCAGAGGTGACCTCTGGACTTTGAATCAGAACCATGAGCCAAAATAAGCTTTATTTTTCTTTATAATTTGCCTAGTCTGTTTCATTATTAGCAACAAAATGGGCTTATATAATATCCTCATAAAACATGGTACAAGGGAGCTCACTCACCCATGTGAAGAAGCATCAAGAAAATACCAACAATGGCCAAGTGCACTGGCACACACCTGTAATCCCAGCAGCTCCAGAGGCTAAGGCAGGAGGATCATGAATTCAAAGCTAGACTTAGCAACTTATCAAGGCTCCAATTAACTTAAACAGATCCTGTCTCAAAATAAAATCTGAAAAGTTTTGGGGATGTGGCTCAATGGTTGAATGTCCCTGGATTCTATCCCTGGTACCAAAAAGAAAAAAAATAAAAAAAAGAAGGAAAGAAAAGGAAAAAAGAACCAACTATGATATGAAGCAGAGTGAGTCCTCACCAGATAGCAAATCTGTTGAAGACTTGATGTTGGACTTTGCAGCATTCAGAACTATGAGCAATACATGCCGATTCCTTCTAATTTACCACCACAAGTATCTCATTTTGTTACAATAGACTCAAGGAACAAGGACAGTTGTGGATGGCAACTTTAGATGTGATGCTCATGACAAGCTATTGATGGGATCAGAATTACTTTTTTCCTATTTTTTTAATATCCCTAGACTCTGTTCTAAGGAAGGATTAGCATTTAACTGGCTATGGTTATAGTATATTAGTTAAAATATAAATTTATTAAAAATAGCTATAACTACAATAATTTCTTATTGCACAAATGATATTAAAATGATATAAACTATAAGATCTATGAATGGCCTGTTGAAGTGAAAATGAATGCCATGACATTTTCTGTACTTCTAAATACTGAGGTGTCCCCTGTAGAATGCAGAATGATCTACTGAATGCTATGGCCTAAATGAAAATTTAAATTGAACATAAATTTATTTTTTTTCATTTAGTAAGCATTTATTGAGTCCCTGATTATGTTCTTTGCATTAGGATGCAGAATTTAAAGTCCTAATGTTAAAAATTTTTATTGGAGCCATATACTTGTACATAAAAGTGAGGTTCATTGTGAGATAATCATACATGTTTGGAATATATTTTTCTCCACTCAGTCCTTAGAGATTTCTCTTGCCCTACCCTCCTCCCTTCCCCTGTTTGTCTCCTTCTACTCTACTAACCTTCTACTACTTGTTTATAGTTTTATACTTTTTTAAAAAAATTATAGATGTAGGTGGACACAATGCCTTTATTTTGTCTATGTATTTTATACAGTGCTGAGAATTGAACCCAGTGGCTCACATGTGCTAGGTTAGCCCTCTACCACTGAGCCCAACCCCAGCCGTTGTTTTATGATTTTCTAATTAGTTTTTTAGAGAGATGCATAAAGGTGAT
This sequence comes from Marmota monax, assembly GCF_021218885.2. Classification (NCBI taxonomy): domain Eukaryota; kingdom Metazoa; phylum Chordata; class Mammalia; order Rodentia; family Sciuridae; genus Marmota; species Marmota monax. The sequence continues at coordinate 12,171,194 of NW_026695241.1, forward strand.
CTTGGTTAGAGCATAGCTGGAGAGGTGAGCTTCCACTACAGGGAGTTCTCCTCCACTGTCCTCATAGGTAGAAACAGAGCTTCTTTTGGAAGGTATGCAATACCATGATATCGGCTTCCTCATACAGTACTTGTCTCCTGCTCACTGAAAACATTATATCAATATTTTAATGTAGTTTTGAAGGCTGTGTTGATCCGCCTTGGTAATTTTCAGCCAGTGTCCTTAATTCTTTCATTTGGATACAGATTGTGGTTTATCACATCTGACAGCCACTTGTGCTTTTAATGGTTTGGTGTGCTTCTGTGTGTGGTAACTTGTATACCTTGCAACAGGTGGTGGGGGGGGCACAGGAAAGAAATTTTTGAAAATCTAAGTAAGATGAGGACACCAATATTAGGAAAGTGTGGGAGTGAGAATTGGCAGCACCAGGACTCCTTCACTGACCTCTGCTGCTCTGTGTAGATAAGCTTCTTTCTTGGATTTCAGCATTTTAGAGTGTGCTTGCTTTCTACCATACCTTATAGCCATTCTTGGGTTCATATTTTCCCAGAAATGTGAGCAGAGAAAGAGATGTGTGTGTTCTGTTAGCTAATTCTAATTTAAGCATGTCATTTGGGTAGTCTCTAAGTTGCCTGACACTGATGAGATGCAGTAAACTCAAAATGCTGTGGTGCTTGAGGAACTCCCAGGGTAAGCAGGGTATGGAGGGAGACATAAATAGGTGCTCTGAACACCAAAGAACTTCTACTCAAATGCACTGAGAGAGCACTTTTCCCTTGTTATTAACTTATAGAGCTGATTACACATCCTTGTGGAATTCAACATGTGACTATTTTACTCAGAAATACTTTATAGAAAAAAGTAACAATGACAAATATTTATCTGTCCCCCAAACAAAGGAATTTCATAGGTAACTGATGCAGGAATGATGTGATCAAACCAGATATATTAACACATTCATAGGCTTCTGGTTCAAAAATGGCTGCTGATTATCTAACCACCAAATTTGCCTTCCTGGCTACAGAGTAAAAGCCCCAGAAGAGAAATATGTCATTCATTTTATATAGAGTTAAAAAAATCTCCATAGATCATATCTACCAGATCTTGGAGTTAGAAGAACCTGATGAATGTCATGTTTTAATTGGAGAGCAATCAATGGACCAACTATAAATTGATATTCTGCTTCTAAGGAGGAAACAGGGAATATAATTGTATCAATGAATGGTCTCTGTTGTGTGAATGTTTGTTTGTGACTGCATGCCGAAATATTTTTAATATTGCTCTTATTACAAAATTGAAATGAAATCATGCAAATTAATTTTTAGTTGCACTTTTTGAGAAACTTCAAGCAAAGCAGCTTAAAGAAAGAATTGTTGAGAAGGTAAAACACTGTGTTCTTCACTAGTTTTACTTAGGAGAGTAGATAACATTTAAATTTTACTTTTCATTAAATTAAATCAATACTTCTAGTTTTTTTTATAATAAACCTGAGTTTCCAGATTTTTAAGAAAAACACATGGTATAATTTATATTAAAGTAGAAAGTGCTTGACTTACTTAACATGCTTAAGTTAATCCAAGGATTCTTAACTTTTCAATTCATGACCTGGATACCTTAAGGAATTAGAGTTTATTGGAATATTTCAATAGAAAACTTTACATGTTAATTTAACGTTGAAATAGTATTTTTGATCAGAGGTTTTGTATACACACACACACACACACTCACACACTTATATATATTTCTAAGTAAAACAGAAATTATTCTAATATTTTAAAAACATGTAAGCCAGGTATGGTGTCTAATACCTGTAATACTAGGAGTTTAGGAGCTGAGGGAGCATTGCAAATTCATCGCTGACCTCAGCAACTTAGCGAGGACCTAAGCAACTTAGTGAGAACCTGTCTCAAAATATCTCAAAATGAAAAAAATCAAAGAGTTGGGGGTGTTGCTGAGTAGTAAAGCACTCATGGGTTCAATTCCTGGTAGGGAAAAAATGCATAATCTTGATTTTTATAGAACATTCACTGTTTGTTTGGAACTATTATTATGATTTTGATTAGGGATGAGAGGTGGGAAGTAATGGGAGAGAGAAGGGGAATTGCATGGAAGATGGAAGGAGACCCTCATTGTTATATAAAATTACATATAAGAGGATGTGAGGGGGAAGGGAAAAAGAGAGAGAAATGAGTTATAGTAGATGGGGTAGAGAGAGGTGTGGGGAGGGGAGAGGAGAGGGGGATAGGAAGGGCAACAGAATGCAACAGACACTAGTATGGCAGTATGTATAATTATGGCTGTATAACCAATGTATCCTGCAATGTGTACACGTGGGAAAAATAAGAATTCATACCCCATTTGAATCAAAGGTATGATATATGATATGTCAAGATCATTGTAATGTTTTGAGCAACTAATAAAAAAAAAGAGTATTAAAGAGGGAGGAAAATTCAAAAAAATATGCTAAAATCCTCCTCTATTTCATTTCTCTGAAAATCTGATTGGAGTTAGAAAGGGAGATAGTCAAGGTGGTTAAGATTTATTAGTAAAGAAGTGCTGAGTATAATCAGTCAACCCGCTCTGACTCTTTGCAATTGTACTATCACTCATCTCAGGTTACACTTCTAAGTCAACAGTTGTTCATGATTTACTTAGCAAATGCCTGGCTAAAGTAAAGATGAGATATGTGTGTAATTTTTGTAATAAAATATTAATTTTTTTCTAAAGAAACTAGTTTAATTTAACTTTTTTTCTTAATCAATGAAAATGGCTTGAAATTGAATTTTATTTTACCTCTGCATGAATTATCTATTTATAGTCCATTTCGTTTAATTTCCAGGTCTAATGTGTACCCAGTTACATGGGTCAGCATTAGAGGGAAGAGTCACTCATACTCTGTGGCTTTAGTATACATCATGTTTAAGTGCCCAAAATGCCTCTTTGGAAAAATGACTTATTTCCCAGTAGTCAGTGGTATAACAAAATGATAGGAAGGATTTTCAGCTTCTATTTGGAAATTGCTCTCAGTTGAAAAAGGAGAACAGAACCAAGCTCATGCTTCTGGGTCTTGGAGCAGCTAATGACCAATTGATAAGGGAATAAAAGGTCTGGACCCTTACCTGCCCCAGTCTGACTGCAGCAAAATAACTGGGGGGTGAAGAACAACTTGTGTAGATTGATACAGCAGGAGTGGAAGCCATTTATTGTAGGACAACAGAGGTATTTATACATTCCACACAGCTTATCTTAATTAGCATAAACTAGATACATCAGTCAACCAATAAGGAATCTCCACACTTAATGGCTCGCTGGTGTTACTTCACAAACCACTCCCTCTGGCAAAATGCCAGGCCCCATCCTGACTTGTTTACAGACTCTAACATTCCCCTGGCAAAATGCCAGGCGCCATCCAGACTTGTTTACAGACCTTAACACTTACCCTCTAAGTGGGGACAATGCTTGGATTCCCTGAAGAACTGCCCAAGGCTCTTTGGGGTGAGCTCCCTCTGCCCACTTCTGCTTCCTGCTCTTCTACAATAGACACTGATCTTGAAAGTATTTCCACATAAATCTTTGCATATTATTCTTGGTCTTGGTGTCTGCCTCCCAGAAAATCCAATTACAATGTACTTGATCTCTGATTTTCTATAACTTCAGTTTCTTCTATTTCTTACTCTCATTTTTTTGGACCTGAAAACTAAAATTCATGTGATAGTAGCATGTAGACTTCTTATACGCCTTATAACTAAGTCTATCCTCAACTTTATGATTTTAAATACATTTTTCTTTTTCTTTTTTTTTAATATTTATTTGTTATTTGTAGCTGGACACAATACCTTTTTTAAAAAATTATTTTTATGTGGTGCTTAGGATGGAACCCAGGGCCTATGCTAGGCGAGCACCCTACCAATGAGCCACAACCCCAGCACACATTTTGCTTTTTCTTAAAGGTGAAAGCAAAAAATAAATTAAACTTCTCTTCCTTATTCTAATATGAAATATTTCTCTTTACCCTTCCATGCCTTGTATTAGAAGACTGTTTTTCAAGAATCAAAATTGGTTTAACATTGGAAAATTTATTAATACATTTTAGCATATCAAGAAAGTAAAAAAAAGAATAAAAAAGATTATTTCCATACACGTGCGTAAAGCATACATTAAAATACAATGAACATTTCTGATAGAATCAAAGAAAAAAATCTCACATTGAAATAGGAATAGAATGAATGAACTTGATAGTGTGCATCTGTAACTATCTCCAACTAACATCAAACTTAATGGTGAAAGACTGAATGTTTTCCTCTTAAAAACTGAGTAAGACTAAAATACCTGTTCTCACTATTATCAAATAAGTTACTAATCATTCTAGATATCTCAGTAAGGCAAGAAAGAGAAAGAGAACATATCCTGTCAGTGAAGTAATTAATTTTCTTCTTAGAAATTTTTGTGGGATCCAAAGAAAAGCAAATGAGAACTTAGTTATCAGGATCCAAGATTAATATACACAAAAATGAATTATATCTATGGACTTATGACATATCAATAAAAACTAACATTCAAAAAATCATATTCAAATTGTAAAATTCTGAGACCTGATAATACATTGATGAAAACTGTACTATGAAAACTATAAAATTTGGTGGGAGAATTTAAGACGTTATAAATAAATGTAAATAAATGCACTGTTTGTAAGTTGAAGGTCTCAAAATTGTTAAGACAGAAAAGTTTCCTCAAATTGACCAGAAGAAAAATCCAGTTAAAATCCCATTAGAATATTTTGGTAAAATTTACAATCTAACCCTCAAACGCCTTTGAATATTTTAACAACTTTTACAAGGAAGAGTAATTCTCCGAGAATTACGCTACTTAAATTCAGATCTTAAAATAAACTTATACTATGCATATGCAAAAGGTATGGTGTTGATATATTTAGACAACAGATCCATGGAATAGGCCATAGTTCAGAAACAGACTAACACATACATGGTTAATTGATCACTCAGCTGGAATAATTTGCTACATATATGTAAAAATGTCAAATTCAACCCACCCCTCATGCCTCTTAAAGAAAATGAACTCAAAATGTTCATACTGTTAAAACTTACAAACTAAAAAAAAAAAAAAGCACTATAAATAGAAACAAAAATATTTGGGTTATCATATTCTTATATAAGAATGAAAACTATCACAAAAAAATCATAAATTGAATTGTTCATATTTGAATTTTGTACTTTTGAACTACATCAGTAACAGAATGGAATGACAATTCAAATATGGGAAAATATTTGTAAACCACAAATCTGATAAAATATATGTGACTCATAACACATAAAAACAGCCAGCATTAAAAAATAAAATGAGGAAAAACAATAATAACTCTGCAGATGATTTGATCGACAATTAATTAGTGAAAGCATGGAAAGGGCAAACAAACATATGAAAAGATGTTCAAGATGGTTAGTCATTAAAGAAATGTCAACTAAAATTGCAAATAAACACTGCTTAAATGCCTATTAAAATGTCTAAATTTTAAGTAATTATACATGTCAAGTCTTTGGCCAGGAGACACAGGGACAGGAACATTCATTCTGCTAAAGGTAATGTAAAATTGTAAAAACACTTTGGAAAAATTTTACCATGTAAAAAAGGCAGACTTCATTTTTAATGTTTTTTTCCAAGATAGTGGTTAGCTACCAGGACTCCCCTTTCCCCTTTGCTCCACTCCTGTAAAGACAATAGAAAGTCCACTTGCTCTTTTCTTTCAAGTGCACAAATACTTCACACCATGCACACAGTGAGAAGGGGAGTCCTTTCACCAGCTCCATTTCTTGCTATAAAAGTTCAAGTCACCCATCTAGCTTCACTCTAGATTGACAGTGCACCCTTCTCTTTGGGAAAACTTTGGCTACTTATTATATGAGTAATAAATTGTATTTCATATCCATTGGTGCCTATGTGTATAAATTCATATATACACATAAACACTTGTATGTGAACATTTTTAGCAGCTTAATTTGTACTAACAGGAAATTGGAAATTACTCTCTGTTATGGTGTAAATGTGAGGTGTCCCCCCAAAAGCTCATGTGTGAAACAATGCAAGAAGGTTCAAAGGAGAAATGATTGGGTTGTAAGAGTCTTAATAATTCACTTAGCCTAATAAGTTAATTAATGGTAGGGATTAACTGAGTGATAACTAAAGAGGTAGGGTATGCCTGGAGGAGGTGGGAATTGGGACATGCCTTGGGGTATATATTTATATTTGTCAAATGGAGACATCTCTCTCTGCCCTCTGATCATCATATGAGTTACTTCTCTCTGCCACACTCTTCTGCCATGATGCGCAACCTCAGCTCAAGCCCCAAGGAATGGAGCCGGCCCTCTATGGACGAAGACCTCTGAAAGCATGAGACTCCAGATAAACTTTTCCTCCTCTAAAGTTGTTCTGGTCAAATCTTTTAGTCACAGTGACAAAATGGCTGACTAAAACATTTAAAAGGTAAATGGATAAACTTTGATGGAACCATGTTATCATTATGATGAACAAAAAGCATACAATATCATATTATGATTTCATTGTTTATAACTGTGGGAGAACTAAATGAATCTACAGTGACATAAATTTGATCAGTGGATGTCTGCTGATGAGGTAGTAGGTGTTTAGGAATGGATTTCAAGGGCTTCCTGGGAAACTTGTGGGAGATGAGTGCATTGATCATTCTATGTGTGGTGATGGTTTCATGGGTGATCCATGTGTCAAAAACTATAAAATAGTAGAATGCAAGCTTGTATTCTTTATTACATTCAATTATGCCTCAATAAAAATGTGGTCCTTTGTGTAAAGTTTCCTTTATCTTTTTCATTTTTTTCCTGGATCAACCTTTTTTTATTCAGTTTTTTTTTTCTCTATAAAGTATGGATACTTATGTCTCATCATATAAAAATAATATGAATAGATGCTCATCGTCATGTACTTACTCTAGTGTTGCCTTTGCTTGTCCTGTGGAACATCAATACTAAATTCTTTGATTTCATATACATGAACTCTTATGTCTCTTATTTTACTGTGAAGCATATTCTGTCAGCATTAGACATTAAGCCCTATTATTCATTTATCTAACACAATTATTTTTCAAGACCCAATCTATAATGACTTCTCCTTCACTCAGGACTTTGTTTTAGGTGATCTTCCTCTGTGCTCCAATAAAGTCCTCTATGTATTACTAGCAAAGTTCTTAAAAATTGTGTGTGCTTCCTCCAATGAAAGCTTGGCTTTTCCACACAGGGACCCTGAATTCCATAATCCCTATTGCAGTGGAAAATGGAAAGAGCCATCACAAATGTGTTTGTTCAACTAAATTGAACTTCACTTGCTCTGTCCATTGTTCTATCCTTAAAAGAAACACTGAAGGGCGAAAGCTGGGTCAAATGGTGGTTCCATTCCAAGTTTTCTCAGGATCTCCATACTGCTTTCAGAGTGCTTGTACCAATTTGCCGTCCCATGAGCAATGTATGGGTGAAACTTTTCCCCCAAATACTCATCAATATTTATTGTTACCTGTAGTCTTGATAATTGCCATTCTTATTAGAATGAGATGAAATCTCGGTGTAGTTTTAATTTGTATTTGTCTAATTGCTAGAGATGTTGAACCTTTTTTCCATCTATTTGTTGACCATTTGTATTTTTTTCTCCTGTGAAGTGCTTGTTCAGCTCCTTTGTACATTTATTATTGGGTTATATATATATTTGGTATTTTTTAAGATCTTTATATATCCTGGAGATTAATGCTCTATCCAAGATGCAGGTAGCACAGATTTTTTTTTCCCATTCTGTAGGCTCTTGGTTCATGTTCTTTATCATTCCCTTTGCTGTGAAGAAGCTCTTTAGTTTAATAGCATCCCATTCATTATTTATTTATCTTGTAGTTGTACATGGACAGCATGCTTTTGTTTTATTTGTTTATTTTTATGCAGTGCTAAGGATCGAACTCAGTGCCTCACACATGCTAGGCAAGCACTCTGCCACTGAACTACCGCCTGAGCCTCTAATTCTTGATTTTACTTCTTGTGCTTTAGGATCTCAACAAGTTGAGGAAGTCGGTACCTAGTTCTTAAGCTGATATGACATAAAACGAATTAAAATCAGCATACTACAGTGATGCAGCCACATCAATGTTTATAGTGGCTCAAGTCACAATAACAAAGCTATGGAACCAACGGAGGTGCCCTTCAACATATGAATGGATGTCAGGAGCAGTGACTAAATCGTGGTCCTTGAACTGTCCCAAAACAAAAAAAAGATGCCTCTTCTGGGAGCTCTCAGTGAGAAGGTGCCAAAGGAGATTGCCTAGTTGCTACAGTGACATCCTGCTCAAAAGGAGATTTTGTGCCTGCCACAGGATTATCAGTTGTTGACTTTAAATTCAGATGCCAGCAGCCTGGGGATAAAGAATTATGGTTGCAAGCTGATAATTATAATTGGGTTGCACAGAAGTTCATTCTTCACTCTCATTGCTTTGAAGAAACTTTATCACGATAAATCTTTTATTGATAAAACCTGTATAATAAATGTGCTGAACTGGTTCTAGTTCATTATACACCAGAGCATAATGCCCACGGGGCCCTAGCTTGTTCTCTCATTGCCTGTTTGTCTTTTCTAATCCTCTGTTTTCCCTCATCTAGTTTTCTGATTTAACTGCCATGCTGGTAGTGGCAAAAGGAAAAAAAAAATGTGACATATGTATTCAATGGAATATTACTTAGTCATAAAGAAGAATGAAATTATGGCATTTGCTGGTAAATAATTGGAACTGGAGATTACCATGCTGAGTGAAATAAGCCAGTCCCCCCACCACCAAAATCAAAGGCCAAATGCTGTCTCTGATATGTGGATGCTAACACACAATAAGTGCAGGGAGAGGGAAGAATAGAAGTTCACTGGATTAGATAAAGGGGAATAAAGGGAAGGGGGACGAAATAGGAAAGACAGTAGAATAAATCAGACATAACTTTTCTTATGTTCATATGTGAATATATCACCATTGATACTACCCATCACATACAACCAAAAGAATGGAATCCTAAAATTAGAGTAAATACAAAAAGAACAACATGTAAAATTAAATTAAAAAAAAACCCACTGAAATTGATAGAAATTTTTCTATTATGTGCTTCATTAAATATGCATTTTTATAAACATTTGCAAGTTCTTACTTAAGAAATTACCAAAAGAGATGACTTTTATATAAAAGAAACATCATATATGATGAAGTTTACAGTAAAACCAGACCATGTAAAAATAATAGAAACAAATCACTTCAGTCACTTTGCTTATGCTGCATTCAAAACAAAAAAAAAAAATACATTTTTCCCTCAAATGGAGTGATACAAGAAACACTTTAGATTGGATAGTGTTTGATGATGGCAAATACTAAATATTATGATCAAATATATGTATTTATTGAAAATGATTCAACATATACCCATTACAGTCTCCTTTGGAGAGTGGTTGACATAGTGAAGAATATAGGTTAACTGAACTGACTCTTCTACAGGATCATGCATATATTATCTATATTAATAGAAAAAGCGATATTGAATCATGATTCTGGAAAGACTTCTCTTCAAGGTGCAGTGATTACAGGCTGTAGCTCTTTTATTTTTGACAGCAGGTCAATATAGAGGAGAAAGGCAATTGCGGGAGACTGCTAGAGACACATGTCTGCTTTACCTCAATACGGTGAGGCATAGAAATATATAGTTGCAGTATTGAGATAATATATATTTTATATTCATCAATCCTAGCCTCTCTGGACAAAAGTAAAATGTAAACCTCTATGTGGCATATAAGTTATTTGACAGACCAGAATGGTAAAGAATATCACTGTTAATGTTAATACCCTAATTAATGTATTTCAGAAAAATAAAGATGTGTCGCACATTTCTCATTTATATGTATAGATGACAGAGATTTTTATGAGGATTTAGCCTATGTAATTATGAAAATGACAAGTCCAAAGGTAGAAAAGTCTGCAAGTTAAAAGCCCAGGAATGCTGATAGTATTGGTTTCATTCAGAAGTCCAAAAAGTTCAAGACCCATTCAAGAAGAGTGGATATTTACATTTGAGTCAGAAAGCAGATAAAAGACCAACTGAAAAACTCACACTAGAGACATTACTTTATCCTGGGAGATGGACAGCCTTTATGTTCCATTCCGGCCTATAACCGATCAGATGTGGTCCAATTACATTAGGGAACTACTATAGTTTAGATGTTGAGTATTTTCCAAGGCCCATGTGTTAAAGGCATGGTACAATGCGGTATTATTGGGAAATGGTGGAACATTGTTGTCATGGGGCCTATTGAGAAGTTTTTAGGACATGGGGGCATTCTGTCTAGGGGACTATGGGACCCTGCTCACTTCCTCTTTCTGTTGGCTTCCTGGATCATAAAGTGAATAATTTTGCTATTCCATAGTGTGTTACCTCATCACAGACCCCCAAACAACAAGCCAGTCAATCAAAGATTGGAAATTCCAAAACTGTGAACCTAAATTCATTTTTTTTCCCTTTATAAGTTACTATCTTAGCTATTTCATCACTATAATGACTGTTGTAGAACACATAAGTACATCTTCTTCAAAGAGAGAAGGTCTATTTTGTTTCATGGATTTAGAGGTTTTAGTGCATGGTCACTTGGCTCTGTTCCTTTGGGACTGTGCAGCAGAGTTCATCATGGTGGGAACATATGATAGAGGAGGCTGCTCACTTCATGGCAGCTGAGAAGCAAGAGAGAGAGAGAGAGAGAGAGAGAGAGAGAGAGAGAGAGAGAGAGAGGAGTCAGTTCCCCAATGCCCCCTTCAAGGACAAATTCCCAGTTGAGTGACTTCCTTACACTAGGCCCCATCTCCTAAACTTTCTACCACCTCCCAAGAGTGCCACAGGATGGTGACCAAGCATATGGGCCTTTGAGTGACATTTGAATTCCAAACTGGAAGTTTACTGACAAAGAGGACAATGTGTCTGTCCTTGTCTACTGATTTAAAAGTTATAATCTCATTCAAAATCACACTCATAGAAATGCCCAGAATAAAGCATAGATATAGATATATCTGGCAAGTGGAGGCCTCTCTCTCTGCTTCCTGATCATCATGTGAGCTGCTTCCCTCCACCACATTCTTCTGCCATGATGTCCTGCCTCACCTCCAGCCCCAAGGAATGGAGCCTGCTGTCTATGGACTGAGATTCTGAAATGTGTGTCCCTAAATAAACCTTTTCTCCTCTATAGTTTTTCTGATCAGGTCTTTAAGTCTCAGCAGGAAAAATGCTGACTAAAACAATCAGGATACAATGATTTGCATGATGTGATATTTTAGTGTGAGAGCAGTTTACCAACTGAGTTTCAAGTATGAGGATATGAAAGGACATCTGTGGTTTTTAATCAGGTTTTCTGAAACACCTTCTTCCTTTAGGTATCAATGATAAATTCAGTGTAGATAATAATGATGGAAGTGTGTGTCTGTCAGATTCCTAGTTTGCACACATTGTTTTCCAGTTCTATGGAACTCTCAGGCATGTCGCTGTTTTCTCCTTCAGGAAAAGTCAGTTCAATAACATTCTACTACTTTTAATTTGTCTTCAATTCCCTTAAGAAATAATCATTGCATATTATCCAATTTTTAAAACAAGGTCTCTCTACTAGATACAGATGAAAGTTTCATTATTTTTGAAAACTGAATACATGAAGCAGAGTGAACATTATAGTTTTCCTTGCCTTTTGACTTAACTCTACAACGGGGTGCACATTTCAAATTTAGTACCAAATTTTCTGTTCTTGTTGGTTTATATATGAGTCGTTTAAATTTCTGACAAAATAGTAGCAGGGGCCACATAAATTGCCTTCTAATGATTGAGGAAGGGAGCAGAGTTTTGAAGTTCTGAGCTCCTTAATTGTGAGTTGGGAAGAAAAATGTAACTGTGAAAGTCTCTTGGTGAATCATTATCAAAGATGTTGCAAAGACTATATCTAGAAAAAGATAAATACATTCAATTAAAGGGATTCTTCTCTCCAATTTATTTGCCTGTTTACTAGGAAATAGGGTAGCACAGAGATCATTCAGCGCTAGATAATTTTATGTGATACAAATGCTAATGGCACTTATAGGTAAAATTAGAGAATGATTAGATAGTATGAGAGATTCTTCCATGAAACCCAGCTGCAGCTTAGAAAAATGCAAACCATGGGACCAGCTTACCCTTTTTTCATGCTTCAATGAATGGACTGTGGCAGACTTTAGACACATAGCAGCAATTTTCAGTTTGCTTTTAAAACAAAACACATACAAAGAAGCAACCACAGACTCAGTGTTCACATCTTTCACTGGCATTGCAATAAAGGTGATTGCAGGAAAAAAAAAAAAAACTAATGTTTTTGTCTTAAATCCACTAGTTAGTAAAAAATACTCAAAAGGGTTTAATCAAACTTAACTCCATACTCACTGTCCAAAGGATAGGAATTTTGTATTTTGGATACATATTATAGTAGATAATTGGAACTCATTGTTTCACTCTTGAGTTTGAAAATTTTGTTATGCCTTGAGGACATATCATGTAGTCTCTTGCTCAGCAGAAAAATATGTCTCTTGCTTTTTCTGTACATCCTTCATTCACATTGGATATGAGTTTTTGGATTCTCTCAAGGAGATAAATTGCAAAAACTGCAACGCTTGCTGCTATAAACAAAATAAAACAAACCAAAAAAAGGAAAATAGAGAATGATAAAAGACTGTTTCTTGACAGTTTCATACCCTTTGCAAAGATAATCTCTTTGTTTTTGATGATAAATATAGACCATATATTTATTTTGTTGAAATCTTCTTTTAAATCTGTTTCTACCAAGTATAAAATCAAAAGTAAATTCCTTTGTCTGTATCAGGCAGGTAATAAGATTAAAGGTGACTATTTGCTAGCAAGGTCATTCAAAATCAACTCAACTGGCAAACATATTTAAAGGACAGGTTGACTGTCAGGAAGGCATTATTACTCTACATTCATCCAAACTGCTCTCAAAGAAGTAGACATGAGAACATATCAATGTGAATTTGATGTGTTTGATAGGATTTAAGTGTTGGCTGGATTTATTTCCATGTGGGTAGGGTTTTGTGTTAAGTAAATACTTGGAATCTTAAATTGCATTAAAAGATGAGCTAAACATGATGAATTAGACAGAGCCATGCAAGCCAATGAAAGCATAGCTTGTTTTTGCTCCAAGAATCATTGCCTTTTTCAACTTTCAACCAAAACAAAATTTGACTTTTTCAATTCTATTTGAAATGACTTTTTTCTGTCTTTGGTTTGTTTGATAGCAGGGATGTGACATATACCAGAGAAAACTTCAACTGTTTTAATAAAAGAATAAATGTAATCTTTATAACCAAATATGTCCCTAAGGTTTCAAGTCTGCTACTTTAAGCTGTCACAGTAGTTGTCTCAGGCCATCAGTGACTTATCGCGATAGTGGTCTATTCAAGGAATAGGGATGGGCATTCCTAAGGACAGTCAAGTCCTTCAGCTTCACTTAGTGTGGCCTTTGGTACTTAACTCTCTAATACACCAGGCAACAGGAAAAAAACTGAGAATCACAATTAGATTTCATTGTAGGCTCAACCCTGTCTTCCACAGGAAACAGTTTATAATGAATTTTAATGCATATTTTTATTTGGCTTAGGCAGGTTTTCTTATTGTTAATTGGTATACATGTCTTGAACATGGATTCATGGAGGAATATAAAGCCAACATAAAATATTTAATTGTTTGGTAAGAAAGAGATAAATTTAGGAAATGTGAACCAAAGATCAGTTAGCAAATAAGGGGATGCAAGATGATGGTATATTAATTTATGGTAAATACTAATGCAATAATGTAAATATTTTTTCAAGTTATGAGTTGGTTTTCACTTGGAATTTCAGAGAGAGTTAAAATAAGTAAAGCAAAGATTAGACTGAGTCTAAACCACAAAATTTATTTTTGTAGAAATGATTATAACTTTCTAAATATGTTATAGAATTATTTTATTCTAAATAAGAGGAAAAAAGTTGTATATTAGCAAGAATAAATACAATTAGGATCGAAACCCAAGTGCCATTTTCATATAACATTCCTGAAATACATATAAATTTATGATTAATCAATTTATCCCAGTAAAGGAGGAATATTAACTGCTACATAAGTTATTTTCTTTTTAATTTCTTAATCAGTCATTCGCAATGGATTATTTTAACTAGAGAAATTTGGACCACCCTGGAGGTCAGAGGAAATTGCAATTGCTTCTACCTCCCTAGAGCAATTTTAGCAGCTAAGTTGCTACCCAGGGAATGACATTTTTATGTTCCATTAGTGATAAGTGTTATTTTTATACTGCTTATGACCATTTCTCACTCTGCTGATACATAAGCATTTATCTAGCCCCATTCCAATTATTTCCAATTGCAAGAACGATGTAACATATCTCAGAGGTTCAAAGGTTGTTGTGAAGTGAACAGAGGACAATGTTCAGGTTGTAAATTCTTATATGTGAACTATTATGTAATCCTTGGCACTTACTAGCACCCAGTGACTTTCATGCCCAGAGCTTAGTGGAGAAGACAGGGTTTTTTTTCCCAACATATGCTAGGCATTCTTTATGAATCTGAAAATCAATTGCAAATGTAAAATTTGAAAGAGGTATAAATAATTAAGTTTCATTTTAAGTTTGCCTTAAAATATGAGTGCATCTGGATAGTACAGGACAAAGAGCATTTTAGATGGGATTTAACTAACTACAGTTACTAAGTATTTACAGTGGTTTGTAGTTTGTGCTGAATGTTCTAAAGGAAGTGCTTGATTAATGTACTGTTTCAACTGGTGTGGAGAATTTTCTCCATATTAAAAATGAGACAAGAGTCCCAAAGGTCTATTCATAGGTCTTGCATAAGAAAGGAATTTAGTGTGTATTATGAAAAAGAAAGGTTTCAAGAAGAGGTTGACCATGATATACTCTACAGGTTGACATTTTGATTAAGGCTGGAGTTTCTGTCCCATGGCTTCCTTCCCCACACCTAAAACATGCCATTGCCAAATTTACTTTATAATAAGGAGGATGCATTTTAACTTTATTTGACTTTGTTATGTGCTAAACCTCAAGATCCTACAACAGAGATAATTCTAGTTACCTCTAGTTCAGCAATTCTTAAATGGAACACTTGTCTCATTTTCAGCTCGGCACTCTCTTATAGTTATATGTTCCTTAAAAACAAGGCTTCTAAATCAAAGGGGATATAAGAAGCTCTTTTAAGCAAGAAGCAATATGAGATAATAAGAAACTCATGAGAGATGGTATAAAATGAATTAAGGATTAAGTTTCAACTTTAAATTTAGTGACCTTTTTCATAAATGGCCATTATTTATAATACAGCTACTTTTCTTATATATCATATAATTTATATATATGTATATATGCATATATATGTATATATATTTTTTAATTGTCTTCACAATTCCCAGGTAGAGAGAAACCTGTCTATTTTGGAAGCTACTAACTCATCCTAAAATTGAAGAGGATGAAAGAAAATTACAATTTGTTGATTGTCACCTAACTACTGGTGTAGGAATTTATATAAAGCCTCCCATTAAATTTAATTATCACAGTGGATAAGGAGAGTTTTCTTCTTCTTCTTCTTCTTCCTCCCTCTCTTCCTCTTTGTGTCTCCTTCTCCTTTTCCTTTTCCTTTCCCTTCTCCTTCTTTTTGTTCTTCTTCTTTAGCTGAGAACATAGGGAAACTTGGTAGTTAAGACATCACCAATAGTAGAATTGTTTAAGAGAGGATGCTTTGCTGTTAGGCTGCCTCGGTTAAATTTAGATTTTCCTTCTTTTTAGTTATATTGACTTGAAGATATTATCTAATTTTATAAGTGTAATTTTCTCCATTTGTAAATTAGAACTTATATTTTCATATGACATACCTACAAGAGCTACTGCCATGCTTAACTGCTGACATACTAACTGTAATCACCATCATCACTGTTATCATCATCATCATCATCATCATCATAAACATCATAATTTTTAATGTTTAAAGGGCAAAGTAGGATTTGAACACAGACTTATTTGACATTCAAAATCATATCATTTCATCTATAAATTCTAAGTCATAAGTAGGCATTCGACTATGGAAAGAAAGATTCTCATTACTGTAGGAATGATCATTTCCACATGGGTGCTCCAGTTGTTTGATTTGAACCTGTGCTACACTGGTTGTTGTATATCTTGATTCTCACATCTAGCATTGCTTTGCCTACAACTCATTGTCACTTGTGGGTCTTTTTCATGGAAAAAGTCCTCTGGGTTCCATTTTTAACTATCTCCTTATAATATGAGTGTTTCCCATGCAAGTAAATGTTTCCCAAACCTTCAGTTATAAGCCAGATATTAAACAGGTGCACAATCAAATTCTCTGTCACCAGGGAGCATTATTGATCATTGTGGAACCACTTACATGGATTGGAGTGAGCATGGTCTTCCCTGAGGTTGTATAACATGGTGGCCCTGCATACAAACAGAGGCTTATTGATCTTCACCTAAATGAACCATAGCAATTCAACTCAACATGTATCATCCTAAACTCATCAATAATACTCAAATATTCCTTCTCATGATAAATAACTTGGTAAATTGTTGTCAATAATCATCTACTTGTGCAAAGCAGAGACCTCCAAAGGCAGAGGTGTTTCTGGAATTATCTTTTCTTATCCCCATGAGCCCCCCTCATCAACTCTTGTTGATTCCACTTCCTTAAAAAAATAAATCACTGACCCATAAATGAGAGGCTGTACTAAATATTTACATGTTATTTATTCTATTTTATTCTTACAACAATCAGATAATATAGACATTATTATTAATGCCATTTTAGCTAACTAAAATGGAATGAAACGAAAAGTGAATTGCAGTCAAGTCAGTTGCCTGGGTCAGTATCATATAGTTATTAAATGATGGAGTTCAAGCTTCAACTGAGTCAGCTTGACTGCAGACGAGATATACCTTCTTAAAAAATATGAAACTTCTGGACTTGCTGATGGATTACAAATGGAGCCTGTAGTTCAGGGAGGACTCAAAAGTAACCTTAAGATTTTTGTTTTTAGAAATGGACAGATTTACTAAAATGGGAATAACTTGAGAGTAAGTTTTAGGGCAAGTGAAATAAAGTGTAAAATTTGACATCTTTATTAGCTAAACACATAGATATGCTCAGTAGACAGTTGATTATGTAAATATGGAGTCAGTAAAAGAATTAGGGTTGGAGACAGACATTTGGGAACAATTGACATATAAACAGTATTTAAAACTATGGAGCTGCAAGGGAGCACTTACAACTGATGTATATGGGAAATATTTTTTTTAATCTCAGCACTTGCTTGGTTCCTAAATCATAGTTAGTGTTCTATAAATATTTATTGAATAAATAAATGTATTCATAGAATGCTATTATGCATCAGGTACTGGTCAGCACTGAATGTAAGAAAGAACTGAGGAGCTCATACTGTCTGCATTTATATTTGTAAGTTAAGTGGGTTAAATATCATGCATCATAAGGTACAAGACAAGAAACAAGTGATAGCACTATTAAATTCAGTTTAGGGTTCAGATTTGACAATTTTATTTTAGGCAAGTGATTTAATTATCAAAACCCTATTTGGGGATCTATAAGTTAAAACTTCATAAAACAAGGAATTTTTGAACATGTCTCTTAAAATATTTGGACTTATGATTTACTCTGGATGAGTATGTATTTTTAATATAGATCTAAATTTTTATGCTTTATAGACCATACAAGCTAATCATTTTCTCTTTATTCTTTTTTGTTTGTATTTTTTATTTTGTTTGTTGGTTTCTTTTTGGTAATTTGTATACTTCAACTTCATTTTCAAATGGATAGGTTACAAGGGTTTTCTATCCATTGTAATCTGGACTTTGGTTCAGATTAAAAGGGTTTTTCTTTTGCCACAAAGTATGTTTATT
Source organism: Marmota monax (assembly GCF_021218885.2). Taxonomy (NCBI): domain Eukaryota; kingdom Metazoa; phylum Chordata; class Mammalia; order Rodentia; family Sciuridae; genus Marmota; species Marmota monax. The sequence continues at coordinate 12,189,248 of NW_026695241.1, forward strand.
ATTTTTAATCTATTTTGAATCACTACCTGACTTATCATTCTCAATAATGATTTTTTTTAAAACTTTATTTTACTTTCTCCTGTCAATTCCTCAGAATTTCTCAAATCTGTTTTTCAAGAATGAACTTTTGGCTTTGACAAGCTTCTTCAATATTACTTTATAATTAGTGTTATTAATTACTACTTTGAGGTTTATTATTACTTCAGGGTTTTCTTTTTTCACTTAATCATCAAGTTATACTTATTCATTTATTTATTTTTTTATTTATTTGCCTGCTTTCTTAAGATAATACATTTACCTTGTATTTTTCAGACTTTTCAACTTTTTTATGTACAAGATTTGAAGCTATACATTTTTCTCTTAAATAGTCCTTAAATTCACATGTATTTCTTTTTAAAATAGTTTTTTAAAATAGTTTACTATTTATTTATATGGATATATTTCTCAATCTCCTTTTTTTTGTCTCAGATATTTATATGCATATTGAATTTTTAAGTAATGATTTCTACTATAACAGCCATTTTGAGTAATTGTTGCTAAGATATGATATTTTGTTATGGATTTAATAATGTATCTGCATCTAATATAACACTACTCTAAATTTTCAAAAATTTTCTATATTCAAATAATTAAAAAAAAAAACCCAGGCCCTAAATTTTCAAGAATCTATACTCCCTAAGAGAAACTCTTAATAGTGCTTCCTCATCCCAATGAAGACTCATTTTTTTCCTTTTTTTTAGATTAGATTTAGAATAAGACATCATTACTACCATCCATCTCCAAAACACTTTTTTTAGATTTTTATTTTGTACTTTTTAGTTATACATTGTGGTGAGCCGCTTCTGCCGTTTCTGCAGATTATGGTCGCCATTACAAGATGACGCTGGCTCCGCTGTGGTCTGTGACAAACAACTTCTTATCTGGGAAAGTTGGCACATGATTTTTCACCACCCTGTGAGAAAGTTCCACGCGGCAGCTTTGCATTGGGGCTTGGGATGCTTTATTAAGGCTGGGAGGGGCACCCGAGAGAGAAGAAGAAGAAATATCCAGGGGCCTGAATAAACTGTTGAAAGAAGATTCTCGAGTTGCGTCTTCCTTGCGGGCAAGGGGTCGCGACAATACATGACAGTAGAATATATTTTGACATGTTTATAAGAGTATGAAGTACAGATTCATCTTTAAATATTTTTCCTCTCTACAGAATATCCAATTTCTGGACTGGGGATGTGCCTTAGTGGCAGAGTGAGTGCTTGCCCAGCATGTGCAAGGCCTTGGGTTCAATTCCCAGAACTAAAACAAAACAAAACAAACAAACAGAAAAAAAAACAGTATAGAAGAATATCTCATTTTTATCTTTAGCCCAGCTATGTAACAAAGAACACAAATTATTTTTATCAAGAATTTGTAGATATGCTGCATATACTAGGAGTTTTTCTCATTATCTATTATATCATATTGAATAGACAAAGAATTTTCTCATCAGTATTTTTACATTTAAAATATGAGTATTTGCTTAGGAATTTCTGATGCTCAGCTAATTTTTGAATAGTTAAGGTAGTCACTTAGAAAGACAGTGATAGTGGTATTTAAAACACAGTCTTTTCTTACTTTCAGTTGGATTTCTCAAACTGCTAGCTGGTTAATAAAAGCTTATATTGTTCTCAAGGTAATTTAAATGGAACCAAATAAATCATCCCCAAAATATACTGTTATCTTTTATCACTTCATTAAACTATTCTCTCAAATATTCCTCTTTCACTCATTTCATTAATTTATGGAACTTTTATTGAGGACCATGAACTTTCTCACACTTCATCTCTTGATTGTTCTAATTATATGTTCTGTTCAATATTAGGTTCACAAGTATTTTTTCCAAATTTTTATTATGTTAAAAGAGACATAACATAAAATTGATCATCTTAACCCTTTTTAAATATTAAGTGTATCCATATTGTTCTGCCATCACCACTACCATCCATACATACAACACTTTTACAATTACAAAGTTAAAAACCACATTTCCATTAAACAATAACTCTAATGTTCCTTTCCCCTAGTCCCTGGCTAAATGCAGTCTGTGTTCTGTTCTGAATAATTTTATTACTTTAGATATCTCCTAATATATGTGCAGTCACATAGTATTTGTCCTTTTATGACTGGCTACTTTCCCTAGCATGCTATTTTTTTCCTTTTCTTTTTTTGAAGTATTGTTTGAAGTTTATTTTGTCTAACTTAGAAACACTTTAAATCAGGGACCATTTGGTCCTCATTAAAAATGCAGGGAAAAATTTGATATTAAAGGTATCAGAATACGATGCTTTTTAAAAATTCTTTTATGGTCTCCTTCAACTTGTGTGAATGATTTATATTTATCACTTAATGCCATTTTTGTTGAAAAATTATTAGTATGAGTTTCACTATTATTTTTGGTATTCTACAATGCTCATTTAAAATAGGTATATGAGAATTTAAATTGTATACAGTCACTGGTAGTGCACAATTCATGTATCATAGCTTGTATGTACACATAACGGATCATGAAAACACTGCGCAAAACAGATTCAACTCTTGATTTTATTTCTTGATCCATGTATTTCTGACAAACACTGACTACCTATGTCTTATTAGTCCTTCTCTTTTCTTCCATGCCATCACTTTCAGAGTAAGTAATTTGATAATAGAAGGAAATAGAAAGAATAATGATTTTTTTTTAAAAATCTAGTCTACTTCAGTCATTAGGGCTTTGTTGGAACTTTATTATCTTCTTTTGATTTTTGAGGAAAATTTTAGTTTGAAGAAAACAAAATGGTAGCCCCTTCAGGTTATCGGTGTCAGATTTAGGAATAGTGATTACCTTGCACTTGCAGATGCCTTGTCTTCCAGGCACACAGGAATTCTGGGCTCATTAGGCACTGCAGTGTATCTGTCCACAGATCAACAAGGATTCAGAGCAGTACCATGGGTGTCATGTATCTTCTCACAGATGTGATAAGCCCCAATTTTCCTGTTGGAATTCATTTTAGAAAATAGAAGCTTGATGAAAAGCTGTCAAAATTTACAAGATAGTAAAAGTAGAACATTAAACCACATGCAGGGGCCTTCTAAGCACAGGGTCCTGTGTGTTTACACCGATCACACCTCCACGAAAATAGTCCCTTTCAGCCCCATGAACCTTTGAACAAAGAAATACTTTCATATATTATTAAACTTATCACTATTACTGATTAAGAATAAAAAATGGACCTCATTTTCAACACCATTATCTATCTTGCAAATTTAGAACAACAGGAAATAAAAACTGGGCTCCATTCTCCACTGTAAGCAATGCTTTGATTTAATACAGCACCAAGGAGTTATTTAAATAATCATGATGATAAGCAATTTGAATTTTTCAGATTACCAGTGAAACTTTTTCCAAAAAAATTATTAAAATGCAATATAAATCAAACTCAATCTCCAATCAAAAATATTCATAAAGTATGATTATAATAGTAGTTGCCTTATTCCAAAAGTTTTCTTATCATGCTAAGTGAAAAAAGAAGTTTCTTTAAAATGGCTTTATAGAAATAACTAGCAATTCTTTTTAAATGGTGGTACTTCATTATCAAAAAGCTCTCATCGAATCTATTTTTAGATTCTTCTTTCTGATTCAATGTGTAAAGTAACAAGTTAATGTCACAGAGGAAACTAAAGGCATTGAGTCCTCTTCTGATTTAATATACATTTCCATTAAATGACTATAAAAATATAAGAAAACTTGGTATCAAATTAAACTCTGAATGCTGTACTCAAATATTTCTTAGGCTTGCACATTAACACACAAACAAAATGAAATGTTTAATTTATAGTTAACTAAACAATTTAGGCATTTTTCTACTTTTTATATGTCAAAGAAGACAGGATATCTTGCCATTTGCTAAAATCATGAAGAAATCATCATCTGAAACTCGATCTTGAAAACTGATTATTTGGTACCTTGTAATATTTTCAATTGGTACATCTTTCAATGAATGTCTCTCATCTTATATGAATATTTGGATTCAAAATATAAGCAACTGTCCTCATTTACTATCCTCTTAATAGATGTCGCTTCTAAAATTCCTGAGTAATAAGTAGCAAATTATTTTCTCAAAGACTTGAGGGCCCACAAGTGTTTGACCAAAATCATCCTTCCACTTAGTTTGCAGGCTTAACAAATTGAATTGTGATCGATTTTAACTCTGGCCTTGATAGCTTAATTTATTAATTTATATCATCCCAACATGAGAACTATTATAGTTTAAATAACTACCAACACTGTTATCATCACCAAAAAACAACAACAAAGGCATCAGTGAGTAACCAAGGTGGACAGAAGTCAACAAACTAAGATTACTTAACAAGAGGAATGCATTTAAGAGTCCCTTCATGAGTTCTCAGACTGATAATAGTGACCATGATTAGACAATGAAGGAAAAAAGCAATCTTTTTATAAAATGGCAAAAAGCTTTGTTCATTTCTGTTCATGTTCTAATGTTCTGTGGAAGGTAGCACTGGTGAGCAAGGAAATTGAATACTTAGCTGGGAAGGTTTCTAAGCAAATTTCTGATTGAACTGCTTAGTTCCTCCTGGTTGATTATAATGAGTTTTGAGAAGAGAGAAAAGGGAATTTTGAGCACAAAAAGAAATTAAATTTGGAAAATCCTTGGTCTATCCACACTGCAATACATGAGAAAGTACATTCTGAAAAAACACATTAAATGTTTTCCCTAGCAAACATTTGATCAGATTAGTATTAGGGTTATGTAAGTCTGTGCTGCTATAACAAAATATCACAGACTGGGTAATTTATATGGAAAGATTCATTTATCACAGTTCTAGAGATAAGAAACATAACATGAGGGTTCCAACTTTCAGAGAGAAGGAGCACTGTGTGTACATGGTGGAAGTTAGAAGAGAAAGAGGGGACAAGTACTGGGTCTTTACAAGTAGAAGACCTGGACAAAGCAAACCTTCTCCTGCAAGACCTTTCTAAAAAAAGTAGCATTATCAATGCATGCGGGTTCTACTCATGAATTTAGGAATGAAATACCTTCCAAAAGACCCACTTACCAATACTATTAACTTAGAGACTATTCTAAGGACATGAATTTGTAGATAGGCATTCAGAAAATAGCATGTGTAAACTAGATTTAACCTGCTTTCCTGGAAGAAATATTCCTAGTTTGAAGTGAAAAGAATTGAGATAGGACAGAAGAGAGGAAGATTGCTGAGCTTCTTACATATTACAGGATGTGGCCACAGATTTATCTGGCTGTGAATATTTCCTGATATTCAGTTGAAGGAAAAAAAAAGACCTCACAATTGACTCATACTGCATCAGGGCACTGCCACAGTTTCAACAGGGTGTTCTGTATTCAATAGGAGCCCCACCTGGAGCCATAAGCTCACATACATTCCCGACAGTTCCACCTAATAGTAGGAAGTACTGCAGATCCACAGTGGGGACAAGGTCACCCCAGTGTGCCTGGAGGGCAAAGTATTGAGCCAAAGAGTGCAATCCTCCAGCCTTAACATCTTATGCTATTGACCCTGATAGATTTTGAATTTGTTTGTGATCTGTCACCCCTCCTTTCTTTCCCTTTGGAATGAAAATGTCTTTCTTATGTCTATCTTACCATTTTTTAAAGCACATAACATGTCATATAATTGTGTGTTTCAAAATTAAATGATGGTTCCCAAATGAATACCAATTTTAACCTCAGGATAAGTTATACCTCAAGTCTCACCTGTAACTTTTTAGATGATATTTAGATGAGAAGTTGGACTTTTGATTTGAGATTGATATTGGAAATAGCTTAGATTTTTGAAATTACTTAAGGAATGAATTTATCTGATATCTGGAAAACATGCGTATTTTGGGGAGCCATTCAGAATGCTATGTATTAATGTTGTTTCTCCTCTAATTTCAGGTGTTGAACATTTAATCCCAATGGGATGGTAATGAGTGTGTAGGCCTCCTTTGGGATTATTAGCTACAGGAGTACAGGAGAAGATACAGGAGAAGGCTTATTTCCTCTTGTCACATGATGGCACAATATGACAACATCAGTCTACACACCAGGAAAAAGTTCCTAACCAGGCACTTTGATCTTGTCTTGAGAAATATGAAAAATGCATTTCAGTTGTTTAATACACCCAGTCTATTGTATTGTTTTTATAGTACTCCAAACTAAAGTAAGGTTTAAATATTTTATGAGGATTAATTATACTTACTCCAAAAAATTAATGGCTTTGCATAGGCTTATTTAAAGTGAAAAAAGAAGTAACCATGGAATTTTTAAATTTGGTAAGCATTAAGTAATGGAGACTTTTGTTACATGCTTATCTTGAGTTCAAAAAAGGACGAACATAGTATTATATATTGGGTATGTTTTATTGTCAGCTACATTTTAATATGTAAAATGTAATTGGTTATATGTTCAGAAATATTGATAAACACTTTTAATAATATAATTATTTCCTGTTCATATTTTTTTAGATTTTTTCCATAGGTAATACTAACAGGAAGAGGAAAGAATGGTTCTCTTTTTCTCTTTACTATTTTTTTTTCCTTTTCTCATTTTACTCAAACGAGACACTTTGATAAAAGTGATAATTGTTGTATATTGTTTCATCCTTGATTTAAAAATAAAGATAACATATCATCATTAAATGCATGGTTTTTGTATTTTTATGAATTTTTTATGAACAAACAAATGTTAAATTATCAATAATTATGTGATATTATTATATAATAATTAAAATTTATGTATTAGGTGAAGTGATTTATGGTTTCTCTGCTTTAATATGTTAAAGTTAATGTGTTGATTTGTATTCTGATATTCACTTGGCCATGATGTGCTGTTCTTTTAATATGATGCAGTATTTAGTTTCCTTATGAGTAATTAGTATATCTTCCTCTGTGTTTACAACACACTATAATTTTCATTCACAAACAATTTATTTTATCATTACTGAGCTTTGTTATAAAATTCTTAAAAACTTTGTGAAAGGTTGACTGGACATATTTTCTTTGTCCATTCTCTGAAAGAGCAGATTCAAGGTTAGAAATATTTACTCTTGGAAGAACCATGGTGAGGTCATCAGGACCCGGACTTTTGTAGAAAAATTTTAAGTAATTAGTTCATATTCTCACTTTATATTTGATAATTTATGCTTAATATTCCTCTCTTTATACTCTTCATAAACTCTCTTTATAAACATACATATCTAGTGTTTTACACATTCAAATAAATTTTTGTAATTAACTTGTTTGTAATTTTGTCTTAAATGACCTCAATATCTATGCTGAATAATGTTCTCTTTTTAATTCATGATTGTTTTTGTTCAGTCTGTTTTCTTGATTAGTCTCAACAAAAACTATTACTGTTGTCAAACTTTTCTAAGAACTGCAATTCTGTTTTTTAATTTCTATAGTCTCCAATTACTTTCTGTCTTAGTTGTATTTATTTCCTATCTTTCAACTTATTAAATTAAATTGGTAATTATATCTTTTCTTGCCATTATTGGTAATTTGAATAAGCACTTCACATAAGGGGAAACCTGAATAGCCAATAATCATATGCAAAGATAGTAATCATCATTATAATTGGAAATAACATTGAAATATTAATTGAGAAACACCAGTATGGAAAAATTAAAAGACTAAACTTATTAAGATTTATTAGAATACTGCAAAACTGAATCATTTAAACTTTGAAAGTGGCATAATCATTTAATGAAAAACAATTGGCATTATTTTAATAGATAAGCATACCTCTGATTCAGCACCTCTATTCCAAAGGATCTAGTGGAAATACTTGAAAAAATGATGTATAAAACAAATATGAATTGTGAATATTTAAGAACATTAAAAAAAACATTGTTGGAAGTAGTAAACATTTGGAAGCAACCTACATATTAATCAATAATTTAATAGTTAAAATATATGGTCATTCATACAATTAAATTATACATAGCAGCCAAAAACAATTATAACCACATACAACACCAGACATAAATTTTAGGTGCAATAATATTGAACAAAAAGGATTCAGCAGAAGATAATATACTATGTGATTACTTTTATATACCATGAAAAAGCCTGTGTAAAACTAAGCAATATGTTATTGTTAAGCATGTGGTAAAATGAGAAGGGAACTCATAATTTAAATGAAACTAAATTTAAGACAGTAATTATCTATGAGGGAGGGAGGAAGAGATAGAATTGGGCAGTTCACACATAGGGCTTCTTTAGCAATAATTTTCTTTTCTTATATTTATATGTGCTGGGTGTTTCCTTAATTTTTATTCATATAATTTACATGTTTTTATAAATATTTATAAGATATTTAAATGTTTAAGATAATTCTTAAAATAGACCTTCTGATCATTAATCACATCAGCAGATATGGTCAAAGATTAAGGCAGGTTCAAGGTCCTAGTTTTGGGGTAAGTGATTTCAGGTATATATAAAACTTGGTTTGTAAGTCAGGGGGAGTGGGTATCAGGGATTGAACTCAAATGGGTCTCACTTTATTGCTTACCACCTCAATCTTGCTCAGGCTGGCTTTGAACTTGCAATCATCCTGCGTCATCCTCCAGAGCCACTGGGAATACAGGCGTATGCCACCACACCAAGCCCTAAAACTGGATTCTAAAAAGACTGTTTTATATGAAGATTAAGCTTTTGTAAATGGGATAATGAGCTGAGGCTTTTTTATTTTCAAAGCATAATGTTTAGTAGAGTAATAACATGCAAAATAAAATCAGAAGCCATTATATTCCATACAGATTGTAATATTAAAAGAGAGGGTGTGTTCATATTAAATTTTAAAATTAAATATATGAGAAACTTCCCCCCAAATGGTTCTATATTCAAAGAAGAAAAGCATTGACATAAGTCCAAGACACAACTCTGTCCTGAGCTCTGAAACCATGGCAAGTCATAGAACTGGCTGAGCTTTTGAGCAGTGGTATCAGTTGCTATCCAAGGCTTGTTCCTTTCTGTACTTTGTACCACTTATATTTACAGGATGTTACTTTTCAACCATAAAACAATTGGTAAGAGATTAAAATATTCATAATATATAAAAACAAAAACACAGCAACTATAATAATAACAACAAAACCCCCAATTTTTAAACTAAAGCCATTTATACTCACTCATAAGCAAAATATGTATGAAACATAACCCCAAATGTTTAAAATGCAAACCCAGGAAATAACCCAAATATAATTATCACAAAGATTGCTTTTTAATCAACCTAGAATACAAATGTAGCATGAGGAAGAGACAGAAAAAGGATCTGATTAAAAAATAACTAGGTAGGGTAAATTGTTGCTTAAAACATTGTATTTTATAAATTAAACAGTCTTGAAGGACCTTCTGATCAACTATATAGTAATGAATATGATCAAGAATAAACTGAAACCAGGTGGAAGCTTTCAGTCAAGAAAATTGAAGCATTTCCTGGAGAAGGTACCAAATCTTCTAATTTGTTGTAATTAATTGAGGATAATGCTTGGGAATTTTTCTTTCAATGCTTCATCTGAAGTGGCTAATTAAAGAAGATATATATTTGTATAAGAAAATACATACAATTGTATTAGAAAAATATTTTTTAAAATTAAAATGTTTCTTTATCTAATATAATGGTCAGTGATCTTTCTATCTCACAATTTGTGATCATCCCAGCATAATCAATTATATTTTGTCAGAACTTTGTTAGCAGAATTTTTAAAAGGTTTCTGACTTTTTCAGTTTTAAAAATAATTATACAATCAATTTCATAACATAGCATAGCATTTAACTTGGACTTGTATCTTAAGTTTAATGGTAAAAAAAAAAAAAAAAAAAAAAAAAAAAAAACACCGAAAGTGACTTTGCTAATTAAATTAAAATTAATTTGCATTGCATAATGCAAATTATTATCTGCATGATCTTTCTGCCGATACTGTGTTCCCCAGCTAAATCTTCCTTGAAAATAAAATCAGAACAACTTGGGATCTTAATCTGGAATTACCTGAGGAATTTATAAAATTCTCATCTTTGCCTACTGATATTTTAGAAATATATTATTAAAAGTCACTTTAATAAAGACATTTGACATATATCCAATACCTACATGGAGACAGATTATCACAGCAGCTAGTCAAATAAGTAATTATCTGGCACTAACCCCTAGAGAATGTGTGGTACTATTTGATACCATATTTCTAACAACTGTCAATATCCAGCAGTTTTCTTTCAAATGTCAGCATATATGTCAAGTAAAAATAAATGCAAATGAAAATCATGAATAAAATCTTGGACCTTAGTAATGTGTTTGGTATTACCAAAAAAATGAATCCAAATCATATTTTATAGAGCTGTGTATATAGTCATGCATATCTTCCTAAAATGGGCAAAATCTTTGTTTATTTGCCTATGGTCAGAAACAAAGATTAAAATTCAGCTTTACACAGATTAATTGTGTGCTCCTAGTTGTAACATGGGTTCCTTTTTTTTCCTTCTTTGTATGAGCATTGAAACTAGGGGTGTTTTACCACTGAGCTACATCCGTATTTCTTTTTGCTTTTTGTTTTGAGATAGAGTTTTGTTAACTTGATATCTTGACTCAAACTTTCGATTGTCTTGCCTCAGCCTCCTGGTATTAAATAAGCATGCTATCATTAAAATGCATTTCTTTTTTTAAACAAATGTAGAAATATGAAAAGGTCAAATTATAATAAGGGAAATGTAAACGTTTTACTAAAAAAAAGTCCGAATTCATTCTTACGTAGAATCTTAAGTGTGAAAATAGAGAAAAAAATACTTAAATAAACAGAAAAAAAGAGAAGGATACAAAAGGTTAGTGGAAAACTTAATAAGGCTTTCAAAACCAATTAATAAATTCAGTGTTTAGAAATCACAAAGTCAAATATACTGAGGGAAAATATAGGGAAGGCAAAAAAAATCAGTGGAAATGTATTCAAGGTTTGAGAAAAAGGAATTTCTGAGGTCTAAATTGTGTGTCCCCAAACTAATATGCTGTAAAGCTAATCCCCTGTGTCATGGTATTAAAAGAGGTTTCATAGGATTATTCCTTTTATGAAAGAGCTCCAAGAAGCCTCTCTGACCCTTCCGCCATTACTAAGAAATAGCTAGTAGATACCATATTTGCAGAAGAGAGTGAGCTCTCACCAGATTTCAGATCTACTGGTATCTTGATCTTGGAATTTCCAGTATCCAGGATGGAGAGCAGCCCATTTCTGTTGTTTATAAATTATCCAGTCTCTTTTTATAAAATAGAATTTCCAACAGACTAAAACAGGAATGTTGTAAATTGAATGTCATTTGTCCCATCAGTGGATCAGCATCGGATCAACTCCCACTTTCTTGCTCTCACTCTGGGTACTGAGGGAAACAGGCAGTTTAACTAAATGCCATTCCTGCTGCTGCTGCTTTATCAATCAGAAATCCTTGTTCTGGTCAGATTTTGTGTCTGTGACTAAAATACCCAACAAGAACAACTTTAGAGGAGGAGAAGTGTTTTACTAATTTTGTCGCTGCTGTGACTAAAAGACCCAGCCAGAACAATTGTAGAGGAGGAAAAGTTTATTTGGGTCTCATGGTTTTTGAGGTCTTAGTCTAGAGACAGCTAGATCTAAAACCTGGTAGACTCGAGGTGAAGCAGAATGTCATGGCAGAAGAGTGTGGCATGGCGAAGCTGATCACATGAAGACCAAGAAACTGAGAGACTCCACTCGCCAGATATAAAACATATACACCAATGGCAAGCCCCCAATGTCCTACCTCCTCCAGCCGCACTCTACCCACCTTCAATCTCCACTCAATTAATCCCACAGGGACTGTGTTAAGACTCTCATCACCCACTAATATCTCCTCTGAACCATCTTGCATTATCTTACACATGATCTTTTAGGGGACACTTCACATCCAAATCAGAATAAGAAGTTTATGTGGGGCTCAGGGCTTCAGAGGTCTCAGTCGACACAGAGCCAACTGCATTGCTTTGTACCCAAGGGGAAGCAGTACATCATGGTAGAAAGGCTCAGTAAAGGAAAGCTACTCAGCTCTTGGCAGGATTCAGAAGCAGAGCAAAAAGGAGAGGAGATGGAGCACTTCTCTCAATGACCTTCCTCTAGCTATGTCCTACCTACCTAGTGTTACCTCCCAATCCAGTAAATTGAATATTCTTAAACTAATAGGAGATTTGGGGGATGCTTCATATCCAATCTATAACATTCTTCTCCTGGCCCCCCAAAAGCTCAGAGCCATCTCATAAAGCAAAATGCATTTACTCTATCTCTAAGAGTCCTGTAGTATTAACAGTTTTAGCATTGTCCAAAGGATCAAGTCCAAAGTCTTACTAGAGACTCCAGGAAAACTCTTGGTTGTGATTTGTAAGGGCAAAATCCAACATAGAAACCATAACATTCTGCATTCCAAGAAGCACACTGCATGCTCTCCTGAGTGTTCCAGTTTCCTGCAAGGAGAAAGACACAGAGTTATCATTTTCCTCATGGCCTGATAGTCACTAGGTTGCCACCAATTTCCTGGAATTTAATTACTTTCAAAGAGGTTGTAAATACTTCACTTATATTGTTCTACATACCAGGGATTACAAGTCTGTGTTTGTCCATCATAGCTGGCTAGTGTTTTCAGAAAAACTGTTCATATTTTTTGAATAGTCTTTTATCAGGAGTCTGATTACTACATAAAGAATTAGGCAAATGATTTCCTCACATCTAAATCTATGCTCTTCTTTATGCTACTAGGATTTTACTCTTGCACTTGATTTAACCATATTTCAAGATAACTATTGTTAGTATTATTGTAGAAATATTGTTCTCATATATGCTCATATGCATTTAATATTCTACAACATTTCAATATTTTTATATTTTCATGCAATCATTGAATCAAAGTTATATACAACCTGAGACATCAGAAAATGTGTTGGGAAGTGGGGTAGTGATGTCTTTATTTCACATATTTGCAATTTCTGAGAAAATTAATCCCTAACATGCACACCTGAACTTTTTGAGTAACTGAGATCATGATGATTTTCTTTAAATAACTGACAGTTTTGATTATAGAATTTACAGTTGATAGGAGACTGTGTTATGATGTTGATCTGTTCGAATATTTCACAATACACCTGCATTTTTCTGTTTCCCTAAGAGAATATACTAGAATAGTCAACATGGTAGCATGGCATATGAATGATACTATTCATTTGTCACTGGAACTGAGACTTTACCTTAAGTCATTAGTATAAATGAGATCTATGCCTTTCAGACCTTCTTATATAAGCACAAGCAAATAATTGGATCATGCTTCAAAAGCAAATGTTATTTAACTCCTTTTATCTAAACTAACAAGTTGTCATTTTGATTGTAGAATAAGTATATTTTAGAGCTTAATTATATATTATATAATTTTATATATCCCCCATAGTGGTGAAGTGTGTGTGTGCATGTGTGTGTGCATGTGTGTATGTGTGTGATTAAATTAAAATTTGAATTGACGCTTGAAAATATTTTTCCATGTCTATCTCACAATTTTTTCTGACTTTAGAAAAAAAATAAGACCTATGTATATAATCCAATGAGGTTATTTGTCGCGACCCCTTGCCCACAAGGAAGACGCAACTCAGGAATCTTCTTTCAGCAGTTTATTCAGGCCCTTGATATTCCTTCTTCTCCTCCCTCAGATGCCCCTCCCAGCCTTAATAAAGCATCTCAAGCCCCAATGCGAAGCTGCCACGTGGAGCTTTCTCATAGGGTGGTAAAAAACCATGCGCCAACTCTCCCAAATAAGGAGTTGTTTGTCACAGACCACAGCTGAGCCAGCGCCATCTTGTAATGGCGACCATAGTCTGCAGAAACGGCAGAAGCGGCTCACCACAGTTATTATTACAGTCTTCAAGTAACTTATGTAAATTTAGAAATAAAGTATCAAAAGAGCTACATACCAAACTCAGTTCAAATACATATCCATTGGAAGTCAATTCATTTCAACCATTTTATATTCAAGGTTAATATGAATAATTTCTTATACAAATTTTCTACTGAGTTGATAAAAATCAAGACAAAAGAATGAAATCATAATAGGTGTTATGTTTGGTTTTCTTTTCCTTCCAGTAGTCACATATTCATTGGCTACATTGTTGTAAAAAGGTAAACCACTTTAACTTTGTAAATATTGGTCATATGCTCTAATGTATGTTTTCAATTTTTTCCCATCTTTTTTTTCAACTAACCTGAGTACATTACATTTCACTGGGGTTCCAATGAAATTTTGAAACACCTTAAACCATGTGAAAGTATAGTTAGACTCTTTGTGCTCTCAAGCATTATATCCTTAGATACAAAATTTTTGTGTGCCAAGCACAGGGGTATGTTGAATGGGACAGACGCCATTTTTGGAGTTTATGGTTTACATGGTTGCAGGAGGAAAATAAAACCTAATAACTACCTACAGAAAAGTGCTAATGCAAAAATAAGCTTGTACATGGCAGTAAAGAATAACCCCAAGACACCTTATGTTTTTATTGGAATGTAAGAGCTACAGAGGTAGGGGCTTTTTGTCTTTGGTGAGTCACCATAATCATAATACTTTGCAGATTATCTGGCACATAATAACAGAGTTAATCTTGTGAATTTAGTGAATAGATGAGTGAATTAATAACATTTTTATTTTTCTAGAATGGCAAAAGATATTCTTCTGCATACGTGTAGACATGTCATTGCTTAAGTACAGACTTGAGCAATGAGGAAGAGTCCACCATCAGGAGAGTGGAAAAAACCATCTGAGCAAAGGGAATATTTGGTAAAATGAGCACGGATACTTCTAACACTGAATGGCTAAGGTAGTTTGAGTACCATCATCCATGGGAAATATAGTAGGAGGTAAGTTGGAGTTGCTAGTAAAGCCTGTTCCTTTTATAGTATTTTAGGCAATAGAAAATTGAGATTTTGTTTCTCAAAGTTGTCATAGAAGAGTTAATTGCTATGCAAAGATTTCTGATAATTATTAACTCATGAGAAGATCCTAAAGAATTACAAAAGAGACTGTCCTTGTGTGCCTTGAACTGTAATCCTCTCTAAGTATTCTTGCCAATCACATCTAATGAGTTCCTGAAGTTTGATAGCATATTTTCATAAAATGAGTTTGGATAAAGAGAAATAAGACATTATTTAAATATTTTATTTCTGTTTGTTCAAAACAAGAAGTAATAAGAAGTCAAATTGCAAGGATTTCTTGCATCAATATATCTAAATCTGTTGATTCATAAAGTCAGATAATAAGAATTTGATTAAGTAAATTCGGATTGTAAGGGATATCTGAATACAAATTTGACATAAGACATTTCACAATGAAAATGATTATGTCTTTGGAAAAAAAACCAAAATTTTTATGAAATCAATCTTGCATGCTCACTTTTAATAATTAAGGATGCTAGTCTATTGTGGGAATAAGTGCATCACAAAGGAATACAAAAATGTTTACATTTTGAATGCTTAGGGAAATTAGTAATGAATTGTATACACTAATTTCATTGAAAGTCCCTCAGAGAAGGTAATAATTGGATTGGTGTTTGAAAGGATGATTTGGTCTTCAGGCAAAACACCATATGGACATACCAAGCAGAGGAAATCCAAGCTGCTACCTAAACCAGCAGTGGAAAACTAGAGGTCTGTGGGCCAAATCTTGCTGCAGGTTTTTGTAAAGGAATTTTTGCATATATCTCTAATTATTCAAAAGTGCCACTGGTATATTAATGGTACAATAACACTATACAATTTTGATTTTATATATTTACATTACTTCTTGGCTGCTTTGAGCACATGCACTTATAATCCCTAAGGAATAACTGAAAGGTAAAAAGAAAGTATAGAAACAGTTTTTAAGTGCAAATTCTGTATAATAAACAAAGTTAAAGGCAGAGTTCCTAAACATCTTCTTCATTTCATTCATATAGATAATTGAAATCAGAGTACATCAAACTTCAGCTCAAAAGGATAGTCTTTAGTTATTTTCTTTAAATTATATTTTACTGGGATGAAATAGCATGCGCATTCTTTTGCATGCTAACAATAGTTGCTTTCACAGTATAATGGAGGCAACAACAGGATTTGCAAACTGAAAATACTCATCATCTTTCTCTTAAAGGAACCTAAATAAAAGATCAATTTAGATGAAGCCTGTTTAATTATGTATAAATCATCACATCTCTATATACAACATATCAGAAACTTCCTTTGTACTTTGTCTAACTTATATCTATATAAATCCTTTATGTTGTGACTTGCCCTGCATAAATTCAGAGGCAGAAGTGAAACCCATTTGCAGATTTATCAAGAGCAGCTCTATTAGCTTCATTCTCCAATCCACTTACATGCTGGTTAGCAGAATCTGAAGGAATCATTACACAGATGATCAAGCTGTCCACCTGTCATCCTAAAATAAAGTCACTTGCAAAGAAAG
The DNA here is from genome assembly GCF_021218885.2 of Marmota monax. Classification (NCBI taxonomy): domain Eukaryota; kingdom Metazoa; phylum Chordata; class Mammalia; order Rodentia; family Sciuridae; genus Marmota; species Marmota monax. The sequence continues at coordinate 12,205,767 of NW_026695241.1, forward strand.
ATAAATGGAGTAAACATCTGCATCTTGGAATAAGTAAGATTGTCAAATTTTAAGTTAAGTAAAAAAATAATTGTAAGAAAATTTCAGAATGAAAATAAAATTCATTCAAAAGCTAAAACTAAATGCATTTCTTGACCTTGATTTTCTCTCCTGCAAATACTGGCAAGTGGAAGAAAGACTGAACAAATCCTGTTATCATCATACTTCATTTTCAGCATCTGTCTGTCTATCCATTAGGCTTTTAAAATAAAGTACAGGCACATATTTTAAAGCAACCCACAACATGATTAATAAGGGCAGCACAGTAAAGAAACATAAAACTGCCCTGTCTCCTTCATCTGTTCTTCTGGTGCAGTGATTAACCTTTGAGTTTATGAGTATTTTTGCACTTGCTTCAGATAAAGTATTTTATGAGTTCTTCCCTCCCAGGCAACTTGGATTAAAGTTATCAGGCCCAGGAAGATAGGGACCCATAATGACTGTTCCCCTTGAAATCATAATCTTCCTCTTTGCTACATTATCTGAACATTCCTTGCACAAACCAGATGGAAACATCAAGGCCCAGGCAAGACAACTTGTTAAGGTCACATTCTACACCTATACATCATTCATGCTTAATTGATTTGCAGCCCCACCTCAAGACAGATTGCCATACCTTATGAAGGCTGAGAATATGAAAAGATCATTTTTGCTCCCCATTAATTCCCATTTGGAATGGTTCCTGACTTTACAAAACTTTTTGGCAGCAAGCTTGCTGATGACTGATCACTCCTTCTCAGTGTAGAAATAGAGCAGAAGCAGGCAGATTTATCTTTCAGTAAATTCCTAATGAAATAGCAAAGTGTGTTGGGGTATCTTGAACTCCAGCAACATATCACCGTCCAAAAATAGCAAATCAAAAATGACTGACTTTGCCAATATCCTGAGATTCTACAGACGTCTCATTTATATGGGAGAGGCACTGGCTCAGCTGCAGAGCTGGCACAGGCTCCACGATTAAAAAAATTAGGTTAACTTCTGTTTTCCACAACCTGACAGTTTACATCTCCGTGTATCAGGAAGATTCGCCATCTTGTTATTTCTCCCAAACCCAAGCTTTCACAGGAGGATCAGCTGGAAACTTGTCAGAGCTAACTCAGCTTCTTCTCCTCAATGAAAGGCACCCCATTTTGATTAAATGTTATTATTTCTCTTCAATTTGGGTAAGAAATTCTGCTAGTGGGGAGACAGTAATGGATAAAGAATGGCTTTTTTCAGCCCATACACCTCTACTACCATAGTCCATGCTTTTGAATGAAGTAGTGTTTCAGGGAAAAAAAAAGAGAGAATCAGAGACAGGGAGAGAAAGAGACTGGTAGATAGGGTAAATTTGGTCGGTTAATCTTTAAAAAGTATTACTTCAGATGATGCTGCAGCAGTAAGTAAAACAAACATACAGAGGGAGGATTCCCTGGTGATTTATATAGTATCTTCTCAAAGAGATTCTGTTGAGAAAACACAAAACAAACAAAATGACTTGTTGCAAGCAACGTATCGTCATAAAGGAAGATGTGTGAGAAAGCCAAGAGATGGTTCCAAGCCAGAACTTGAGAAATGAAGAAGCACAGAAGGACAGCAAGATCAACATAATAAGAATGTGCACACATATGACCCAATTCCGGTGGGGCAACTGATGGTATGTTAAGTGATATTCATAATGAAGCTTGAATTTATAATAATATGGAGTCATATCATTTATGTGTATTCAATGATATCTTTTGATGAGTCAATCTCTTTTAAAACTTATTCTGACAAAGTTTTAAAGAAAAGAATGCATATCTCTAATCAAAATGTTTAATCTGAGATCCTTTATAAAAGTTCTGGTAAAGAAATGTCAACCTCTCCGTGAAGAAATAAAATAAATGGAATAAAATAAAATAAATTCTGCAATCCAGATCATGACTCACAGGAGGAAACTTTGAATTTTTTTTTCTGAAGTAAATTTCAAAGTATACAAAAGTGACTATCTACCCATTTTTTAATATTGTAGTGTTTGCTCTCCTGGGGAACATATTCAAACAGCATTTCAGGAATAGAAGCTCCCGAGGCTTCAAAATCTATTCATACAATATCAATACCACATACACCTACCTTTCCCCATGAAGCCTAGATATGTTATTGAATGGAAATCATGCTGACAGGTGGATGGGGAAATAAAAAGGATGAAGAAGAAACTCTCTTGTTTGGATTGTGATTGCTCTTCTGGTGCCTTATGACCTATATGGACAGAAAACCTGCGCTGTCTGAGAAAAACTTTACATGCACCTGCTATGCCTCCTGGGAGCCCACAGAATACTGTGTGTCCCTGATAGGACAACTCCCAGCTTCAGAGTCACCAGAAGTCTCTGCCTTAGAACATTTAAGAATAAAATAGAACAGTTATTTCTTTTTTTTTCATGTTTCCCCAGTGACCATAGAAAACCCAAGTTTCTATAATAATGACATTAACCACCAGATTCCATAATATTATAGATATTATCTTGGATTTCTTCTTAACTCTTGAATTTCTTTCTTTTGAAGTCACTATGGGTCATCAATAATCATTGTTATACATGAGAAAAATCATCCATAAGTTCTTTTTAAAATGCTATCAATAGAAAATTGGATCTTCTACAAGGTATGTCATCTCCTGAAAATAGGTCACTTTCTTCTGTATTCCTGTTCATCAGCCACAAAGAAAAATAGCAACTTTTTCCACTACTTACCGCCATTCACTTCTTCCTTAAAAAACGCAGAGCACTTAATTTCATGATGTCAGACTATAAAATATAACAGCCCTCTTTATAATAGCCATTCACAATGCTCAGAGCACTCCTTTTGTTTTGAATATTTGATCTTTTGGATTGTTGCTTTAAGAACACACTGTTTCCTCCAGAATCCTTGGAGACTTCAACATCCACATTGATGAAACTCACAGCAAATTGGTCTCTCAGTTTAATGATCTTCTTGTCTTTTGTCCCACCAAAATTACTCAATCTAATGATGACTCCCTGGTGGACCTTGAGTAGCTTCAGCCTTGAACTCAATTTCCAAACTTCACTCTCCAATCCAGCCGGCTTACTCCATCTGCTTCATGGAGTGCAACCGTCTTTGCAGCCATGAACTTGTAAAATGCTAATTCTTTAATGTACTGATATTTTACTGCTCCTGATATCATCATCCTTTCTTTCCTTCCTCTCTCTCCACCAGTTCAACAATCAATCATACTTAATCCTTTATTTAATATCTGTACATTCCTGGTTTTGTCATTTCTGATGTCCTTTTGACAAAAGCATAGCCAATGGGTACACTCAATTATTCTAGAGTGTCCCTTTTTTAGTAAGAATCAAATAAGAAAAGATACAACTGTGTCCACTGTTCTCTCTTTAAGTTCATAATAAATCTTTGCAAATGAGTCATAGCCATACCTTTCAATGCTATATTTCTCCAATCTGTTACATTTAAAAATTTTTTTGATCATCATTCCATGAAACTATCATCTTATGTCAAACTCTTTTTCCTCCTTCAGATTCTCACTTTTAGTTGATTACATAATTTTCAATTTTATTGAGAAAATCATACCAGTATACTTTAGAAAATTTCTTATCACATCTGTCCAAATACATGCATTCATGTCCTTGAGTCCTTTCTCTCCAGAAGACTCCTCATGAAAATAAACTCTGCTCCTTGCACATGAGATTCTGTCCTCTCTTAGATACTCAAAAACTTTACACCAGTATTCTTTCTCATCTGCTTCTTCAATCTGTTCCATTTTAATTGGATGGTTCCATCAGTGCAGAATTGCTTATATTTCTCTTATCTTTAAAAAAAATCTCTCTTAAATGCACTTGTTTCTGCAGTTACAACTCAATTTTCTCCTTTGCTTTAGGGCAACATTTCTTGAAAAAAAAATTCTTTACTTAGTTTCTCTTCAGGTTTGTAAACTTTTCTCATTGAAATGACTCAGGGTTCAGCCTTTGATCTCATATGCTTTTCTATCTTCAAAACTCCCTAGGCACTCTCATCAGTGTTAGGTATCATCTGTATGTGGATAACTAACAAATATGTGCCCAAAGCTCAGTCTATTCATGAACTCCAAACTTCTATACCCAACTTCTTGTTGGTGCTAATTTCCACATAATTGTTGAATGGTCATCTAAGACTTTATATATACAATACTCAAACCTCCTCCTCTTCCCCAATAAGTTTATTTTTTTTGATAGACTTTACTATCTCAGTAGTGATGCCATTCTTTAAACTACCAAGATAAAACTTGTACAGTAATTCTTCTTCCTTTTGTTTTACATTCCACATATAATTAACTAGCAAATTCTATGGAATTTATATTCAAATTACTTGAAAACATACAGTCATTTTGATTTCAAAACTTGTTGTTCTGTTCCAATTAACAATGGTTTCTTGCTTAAAGTTCTGTCGTAGCTTCTGAATTGTTGTTCATGCTTCTACCCTTGAGTGTTTTTAGTCTATACCCAACCAGCACCTAGAATGAAGATATTAAGACAAGATCAAATCATATTGCTCCTTTGTTTACACTTCCAATTCCTCTGGATTCTCCCCAAAGGAAAAGCCAAAGCTTTCAAGATGTCACAGGAAACCCTCAAGGACTTGACCTCTGTACCTCTCTGGCTTTCAACTGAATTCATTCCTCTCTCTTCCTTGGGCAGCCAGTACATGTTTGAGCTTCAAAGTCATTGCACCTACCATCCTGTCTGCCTGGAGTGCTTTTACTCTCCATCCCAGCACCAATTGTTTCTGAAGTTACTCTAAGTCTTTATTTTCATTTCACTCATTCCTAAAGACTTCTGTCCCCCTCCAACCCCCCCATCCCGCATAAAGCTAGGCCTTATGATCATTGCTAGTCTCTAATCTGTTTCATTGATAGCATGAATACTGTTCTAATATACTGTAAAATTCCTTTTTAATTTTCTTTGTCTCCTACATTAACACATGAATTTCATGAGGGCAGTAATTTTAGTATTTTATTTTGCCTCTCTCTCTCTTGCTCTTTTTACCCCAGCCCTAAAATGTTGCTCAGTTCACAGTAGAATAACAATAAATATTATCTGAATGAATGCATGTTTAAGTAGAATTTTCATTTGCCTTCCATCAAATTCTTTCACAATTTTAAATCTCATAGATAGAAAAAGTATAGAATTTTTAAGGTTAATATAGACTTTGTTAAACTGAATACAATTTTAAGCTATTACACTATCACCAATATGTGACACATTAGAGAAGACCCTCTCTCTCTCACCTCTTTCTAGACATAGCAATTTATCTGGCAGTCCTAATGACCCACACTGCTTTGAAATAATATTTTTCAATGGACCCAATGGGCAATAGTCATAATAAACTTCTCTTGCTTACATTTAAGAATGGAGAATGTGACCTATCAAAAAAAGGGGAAACAATAAGAAAAGGTATGTAAGGCCCATACAAATAATAAGCTACTTTGTTGCTGTTTTAATTTTGTTTCAGCACACAAAGCACTCATTTGAAAGTGTCAGAAACAACTGGGGACTATTTGAGCAGTAGCTGGTCTTCAACCAAATAGCTTGTGGGAGCTCATTACAGAGTTTGAGAATAAGTAATGATCATGCTCTTATTTAGTAGACATGGGGAAAATGGGAGTTATGATAATTGGTTGGCATATCATGGACCTAATGGACAGTTATTATAATAAACTTGATATATATCATTCATCTTTAATTCATGTTAAAATTTAGTTTGAGAACACAAGAGATATCAATGCCTGGGCAACTAACAGGAACATCTATGCAGAAGCAGTGCTTGCCTAATATGTGCATATGTTCCATCTCTGGCAACACACACACACACACACAAATGGAATTTATAAAAAAAAAGTTTTAGCATTATATTTCATAAGTAAAGGATGTTTATTTTACAAATAATGATTTTACAGCCTGTTTTTACTGACAACAATAATTAAATATCATCATGCATACAGAGTAGTATTTATATTTTTAAATATAGCCCTATTTGCCCTGGTAGACTGTGAGTTCTTTGGGGGAAGATAAGCATTTGTGTTTTTGCGTACCAAATATATTTTACAATGGTTGGCACTTAGTAGGCTTTTGTTTCAGAATTATATGCTATTTACAGAGTAAAAGAATTACTTTACCTGTTCTTTACTGGAAAGGCTAATGCACAGTATGATAAATAAAAATAAATTGTGGGTTCTAGGGTTCTGTTGTGCAGATTTTGTCCATGTAGAGCAAGGATCATACTTAAAATAGAAGTTAGTAATATTTTTGCAACTTGTAAAGTCCAGTTTAATAATCTTGACTTTGCATTTATTTACTGTTGATTCTAATAATTATTATGTATATAAAGATGGTAATTTTTAAATAAGATTGCATTTAGGAAATAAAGAATTTAATAAAATGAAGAAGATTTAGGTGTCCTTCTTATGAGAAAGCAATGTTTTTTTTAAATCTGGGATTACCTGAATTAGTAAACAAGGACATCTTCAAAACAGTTTATTTTCTTCAAAATATGTTTTTAAAGATACATATATTGTTAGATAATGGGCCTTATGAAACCAGGGACTGTAACTTATGCATCATGGTTCAACCCAGAGACCAAGAACAGCCTTCACTAAGATACTCATTGAGGAAGGAAATTGCTACCTCAGTGCCTTGTATCAAACGGAATGACACAGCTCACACAATCAGACTGAAAGAGGAAGAGGTCCAAGCTAACATGTTAATGTCACAAGGGCCACCTGTTCTATTACATTCATCTCTTTCTGAAAATGGAAACCAGATGTTCTCTGACCATGTAAAACCAAGACTCTGCATCCAGGAGCAATCCTTGCCTTTGTCTATATCTGCTGCTAACACCTGCCTCATTACCTTTAACTCCCCCAAGAGCCTTCTTTGTGGCATTCAGAGAAGAAAGCTGATTAGAAATCTGGAAGAGTGCCTGACAACCACAGAGATGAGATTCTTTATACCCCCGAGGAAGGAGAGTCAACCACAGCAAGGGTAAAACTTTAAATGCAAATACAGTTTACTTATGGAGCACACATACTTACCTATAAGCTGTCATTTCTTCATGGCAAGATATCCTTTTTTTTTTCTTCCCCACCTTTCTCAAAGGAGCTGTCGGGTCAGGAAAGGGGAAAAATTAAACAAATGCTTTTTCTTTCAATTTCCCAGCGGGGGAGCCCTGTTGAAATGCCAGGCATGGCCTGCTGCTTTCTGCATCAACAGATGGCAGACGGCTGCACTCCTTGTGTTTGTTTCCCATTCAGCAAATTGCAGGTCACATCTGGTCTAGCCTCTGCTTGGTCTGAGCAGATGGGAGTTCACATTTTGTAGAGGTGGCTGGTTTAAAAAACTAAAAGGAAAAAAAAAGGAGGAATGAAATAAGGAAGAACATAGAAGTAAATAAAATGATAGAGCAGCATTTTAAATGGCAAGGAGAAAGTGTGAAGAACGGGTATGATTTTAGTATCAGAAACCATTTAACCAGATCCCAGCCAATGATCAATGAAACAAAATCGAACATGGTTAACTGAAAGCACCTCAGGACAGTATAGAATATGCTTCTAGATGAGGCAAAGAAGAGGGGTACACAATTCAGTTTATCCTCTGGAGATGTTAGGGTTGACATTTTTTTTTACCGATTTCTTTAGAAGCAAATTTTAGGAAGGTGGTTTATGCTTCATCATTTAAAAATGTTATTATACTGCACTAAGTTTGTCTAGCTCTTCCCAGAAGGTTGTTAAGATTGAACATTTCATTAAATGTTTGTTTGGGTAAAATAGTTGGCCAGAGGAACCATAGTCATGTGCTTCCTGAGTAGTAAAGATGTCCCAAGGCTAAGTTCATTATGGAAAGAATCAGTTTGAAAATGTGAATGCTTATCAAAATTATCAATAGCGGTTATTAAATATGCACATATATACCAGATCATAGATTCTTATTTAGTTGGTCTAAAACAGTGTTTTCTAAACTTTACTTTGCATAAAATTCACCCATATTATTTGTTATATACACAGGCAGATGATTTCAACTACAATGGTTTCTGATTTGCCAGCATTGAAGAAATGTATAATCATATATCTTCTAATAAATATTCCAAGATCTTTGTTTTAACGAGTGAATTTTGAGGAACACTTTTTTAGAGTAAGCCTTAGAAATCTTTCTATTTAAAACACCACACAGGTATTTCATATATAAAGGGAGGTCTGTAAATATCTGACACATAAGTTAATCTTTGGCAAAGTTATCTAGACTGTGTGGCATGGAATCTAATATACATATTTTATCATTAAAATATCAATTTTTAACCTTGGTCATCCTCAGACACTTTGAACACTCCCAAAGGAGAAGCAAAGAATAGAATATTTTTTGAGTATGTTCCTTTTGGTTTGAGAATGAGGGGGATAAGAATGCATATTTATATTGATATTTGCTTGTGCTGCAATACTGGTTTCAAAAATGTGAATTTGTTCCAATGCATTTGATATATTAGGGAACAGTTTGTGCATAACATGAATTTCACGTTTGCTTATGTGCAATTTGTCTGCAAGGAAAATGCTGAAAACTGCATCCGGATGAATGCCACTAAATAGGAATACACAAAATGTCCATGCATGGATGCCTGAACACGCATTGAGCACACACTCACACACAACTCTCATCTACTAACTACCTCAGCTCACCTCCTGTTTTAAGCCACACCTGGTGTTCCAACTTTGAATCTGATTTCAGACACCCACCTTCCCGTAAACCATCATACCTCAGCATATACAACCCAGCAGATATAGCCTTATGCCTCTCCTGAATTTCCCCCAATTTTATACAGCCCATATCTTTCCTCCTTTTTTTTTTTTTCATTTCTCCTCTTTCATCTCATTCTATTTCCATCTCACTTTGGTCACATTCTTCTCATATGTGGGGTGACAAGCAAAGCAGTCAAGAAAGATAATGGACACCTGTTTTCACAGGGAAACATCGGGTCATTTTAGAGATAGTCATTTATTGTGACATGTAGGCACTTAGGCATTTAATGGATGTTAAATTGTGCTGTTTTTCTTATTTGTTTTCTAGCATTTTTCTACATTAGTGCCACAGAATTTAAGATTGTACCTCTAAAGTCATATTTTCCTTAAGCACCACATTATTTTTTTAAAGAAAATTTATTTTGTAGGATAGTTTCTACATGAACAGAGATTGTAAAGAAAGAAGAAAATTTTCAGGTACATTGAACCCTGTATTCCAATTTATTAACATTTTAAAATCATGTGACACATTGGTCACATATAATGAACCAACATTGGTACATCAACAAAACATTCACATTTTATTAGAGTGCTTAGTTTTTATTGAAGGTTCTTTTGTATGATTCAAGATTTCATCCTGAAAAACACATTAAATGTATTCTACTGTCTCCTCAGGCTCTTCTTGGCTATGATGATTTCTAAACTTTTCTTGTATATTATGACTGTGACACTTTTGAGGTCATTTTGTAGACACTCCATAGAGATTATTTTCACATAATTAGTCTGGAAATAACGGTCCTGGGGAAGAAGGGCACAAGGGTAAAGTGCCATTTCAACATACCAAGAAGTACCTACTATCAACCTGATTTTGAACATTGCATTGACCTTGATCACCTGGATGAGATAAGAGTTCAACAGGTTTCTCACCATAAAAATCACTCTGTTATTTCCTTTTCCTACTATTTTCATTGAGAGGAGGTCACAGTGCAATACATAAGACATAAAATGTTATGCAACAAAAGGAAAAGGTATCTACAAATATTTTGGGGATTTTTGTGCATAAAACAATGAAACTTTTGCTCCTTTCCCTTTACTTACTTCTTAATTCAAACACTTAGTTATTTCATATATATATATGAAAATTTTATATATATATATATATATATATAAAATTATGTATATAGAAATTTCTTAATCTGTGGCCCTATAAGTTGCTTTAAGCTTATCATCTATATTTCTTCCTCCATCATAAAATAATTTCTTTAAGGAGACTTGTTCCTTTTACTGGAAAATGGTATTTAAAAGATCTAGGTGCTAGGTATACTTGCTTCTAAGAAAGTAAGAAAAATTATGTGTATGTCTACCTGTAAATATCTGTGTTAGTTGGCTTTGAATCACTGTGACCAAAATACCTGATAAGAACAACTTAGGGGAGGAAAGGTTTATTTTAGCTTATGGTTTCAGAAGTTTAGTCCTTAGTTGGCTGAATCCTGGACAGAAACATCATTATACAAAGACATGGTGAAGGAAAAATGCTCAGCTCATGGCAACTAGGAAGGAGAGATGGAGGGAGTGGGTGGGGAGCAGGGACAACGTATTGTTCACAAGGGGATGCCCCAGTGACCTCCTTCCTCCAGTTGTGCCCACCTGCCTACAATTCTACCCAGTAGTCCATTCAGCTATCACTGACACGCGACCAGCGCTGGCTTCATGAAAGAAGGTTCGAATCATGAGTAATTGCTAGGGAGTTTTAAATTAAAGAAACAAGACTCTTATTACCTTTAATACCAGCTCCAGGACAGCTTCTCCTAGCTCCCGCCTCCAGCCATTGATTATATTTTTTCTACTGATATTCTCATCCTTTATCCATTCATTTACTGAAAGACAAGTTGGTCTCTTCTATTTCTTGGCAATTATGAATAAAGGTGTTATAAACATTCATATGCTGGTTTTGTGTGAACATACATTTCCAAATTAATTTGGTCAGTACCTAAGAGTACAGTTGCTGGGTTATATATTAAGATTATATTTACCTTTATAATAATCTGCTACAAATTCTTATTAAATTAACATATGAGTTTGCAATTTTACAAGCAATAAATGAGAATTTCTGTAGTTCTGTGTATTGCCAGGAATTGTTATTGTCATTTTTCCATATTTTATACCTTCCGTACTTTATACCTATTAGTGGTATCTCATTGCTGTTTCACTTTGTTTTTTCATGAGAATAAATAATGTTGTACATCTTTTCAGAATTTGTATCACCTGTGTGTAATCTCTGGTGAGAATTCTGTTCAGATCATTTGTCCATATTTTAACTGACTTTATTTTTGTATTGATGAATTTGAAGATCTCTTTGTACATGTTTGACTAGATGCTTATCAGATATGTGTTTTGCATGCTCCCCCAATGAACCCCTCAGTCCATTTTGCCTTTTATTTTTTAGCAGAGAATTTAACATTGTAGAAATTTTAAATTATACTATTATCCAACTCAGTAATGTTTCTTTCATGGATCATGCTAAACTTAACTAGATTTTCTCTTTTGTAATTTTAGAGAATTGTTTTGGTTTTGTATTCTTAAAATGTTATTTCTATAGTCTGTCTTGAGTAAATTTTTGTAAGGGAAAGGCTATATGTCTTAAGTCTCTCCTCTTCTCCTTATTATTTTTCTTCTTCTTTTGTTTTTGCATTTTTCCAGCACCATTTGGCAAAGTGACTGTCCTTTTTGCATTGAATCTACAATTATACCATCATATTTAATGATTTCACAGCCTTTAAAGTGAATCCCCTATGCTTCATCAATTGAATGCTCCTTTGTTGCAGATGACATCACTGTATTTGTGTGGTTCTTTTTTTAAAAAAATTTTCTTTCTTTTTACTGCTGATGGACCTTTATTTTTCATTATTAATTTATATTTGGTGCTGAGAATTGAACCCAGTACCTCACACATGTGAGGCAAGTGCTCTACCACTGAGCCACAACCCCAGTCCATTGTGTGGTTCTTTATCTGAGTTCTCTGTTCTGTTCCACTGATGGATTAAACTACTATAAGTTTTGAAATTGGATGTCAGTCTTCTAACTTACGTTTACTTCTTAACTACTATGTTAGCTATTTTTGTTTTGCTTTTCCTTATAAACATTAAAGTTTTTTGATATCCACAAAGCATTTAATTAGGAGTTTTATTGGGACTACATTGAAAATTAGGGAGCATAAATATTTTCATGTTACCAACTTCAACAATGTGTGAATGCAGAGTCTCTTTCCATTTATTTAGATATGCTTTCATTTCTTTCATCAGATTTTTATCGTTGTGTGTGTATGTACCCTGAAATATTTTGTTAGATTTATATCTAGGCATTTCCTCATCTGTAACCATTTTTTTTAGATTTAAAATTACAATTGTTCATCACTTGTATATAAGCAATTAATGTTTGCATAGTATGTAATTTGATTTAAAAATTGAATTTTTCCAGCACCATTTGGCTTGTGTGCCAACTCCTTAAAGTACTTATCAGTTCCAGAAATTTTTAAGTGGATTCTTTCAAAAATTTCCATAGATTATCATATATTGGATGAGCAAAGAAATTTCTATTATTTTTCCCCTTTCAGTAGAGTATTTTTCTTTCTTTCTTTCTTTCTTTTTTTTAGGTTCTCTTCCCTTCTCTCTTTTTGCTCTCCTCCCCTCTCCTCCTCTCAATTGCTCTCCTTTTCTCTTCTCTCCTTCCGTCTTCTCCACTTTTTGTATCAACTAAGATTCCTAATGGATTGTTTAAAAAACACAGTCTTGTTTTGCTCTCAAATTTAGCAGTAAAACATCCTGTCACCAATATGTACAATGTTAACCATTACTTTAAAAATATTTTTTAAAAGTTTATTTTAATTGACAAGTAAAAATTGTCCATATTTATAGTACATAGCATGATGTTTTGATATATGTATGCACTACAAAATGGCTAATTCATTTTTAATATGAAATATCCACACGCTCATAATTTTTTAAGGGTGAGCGAACACTTAAAATCTACTGTCTTAGCAATTTGCAAGTATAAAATATATCATCATATAATATCTACAATGTAGAAAATATTGCTTGAGTTTATCCTTTCTGAATAAATAATTTTTGTGTTTTTCCACAAAAAATCTCCCTGTTCCATTATCCTTTAAAGTCTAGTAACCAAAAACATTTTACTCTGACTTTTATGAGTTTAGCTATTTAAGATTCTATATGTGAGGGCTGGGGGTGTGGCTGGCTGAACATTTATTCATATATTTATTAGCCATGGGTACTTCTTTTGAGAAAAAAATTATTAGATTACTTTTTTGTTGTTGTTGTTTTTAAAGAGAGAGAGAGAGAGAGAATTTTTTAATATTTATTTTTTAGTTTTCGGCGGACACAACATCTTTGTTTGTATGTGGTGCTGAGGATCCAACCCGGGCCGCACACATGCCAGGCGAGCGCGCTACCGCTTGAGCCACATCCCCAGCCCCCTTGTTGTTGTTAAATATTTTTTTTAGTTTTTAATATATTTTGTATAGTAATCATCTGTCAGATTAATATCTGGAAAAGACTTCTTGCTATACTATAAGTTGTCTTTTTACTCTATTGGTATCTTCCTTTGCTGTGCAGAAGCTTTTTAATTTGACCTAACCCCATTTGTCAATTCTTGCTTTTGTTTCCTTAGCTATTCAATTCCTTTCCAGGAAAATGTTGCCTATGCCAATATCTTGAAGTGTTTCCCTGGTAGCTTCTTTTGGTAGTTGAAAGTATCTGGTCTTACATTAAGGTCTTTGATCCATTTTGAATTTATTTTCACACAATGTTGGAGATATGGTCTATTTTCAGTCTTTTACACTTGAATATGCAATTCATCTGTACCATTTGTTGAAGAGCCTTTCAGGCCTCCAATGTATGTATTGGCAAGTTATTGAGAATCTGTTTGCTGAACATGCATGGATTGATTTTTGGGTCCTCTACTCTGTTTCATTGGTCTACAGGTATGATTTTTAAATATTTCTTGATACCAGGGATTGAACTCAGAGGCACTTGACCACTGAGCCACATCCCCAGCCGTATTTTGTATTTTGTTTAGAGACAGGGTCTCACTGAGTTACTTAGTGCCCTGCTTTTGCAGAGGCTGGTGTTGAATTTGTGATACTCCTGCCTCAGCCTTGGAAGATACTGGGATTATAGTAGTGCACCACCACACCTGGTCAGGTATGTTTTTAATGACAATGCCATGCAGTTTTTGTCACTATGGCCCTGTAATCAGCTATTATGATGCCTCTTGCAAAGCTCTTTTTCTCAGGAGTGCTCTGACTATTTTGGGGTCTTCTGTGCTTCCATATGAAGTTTAGCGTTATTTTCTCAGGTTCTTGGAAGCAGGTCATTGAGGTTTTGGTGTGGATTGCATTAAATGTGTGAATTGTTTTGGATAGTATGGCCATTTTAACAATATTAGTTCTCCTAAGCCATGAACATGGGAAGTCTTTCTGCCTTCTAATGTCTTCTTCCTTGGTATCTAAATGTCTTTGTGGCTATCATCAATGTGAATGCTTTCCTGAATTCTGTTCTAGTGAGTTTATTATAGGCATATAGAAAAGCTACTATTTTTGTGGTAATTTTGTATCCCCTTACTTTACTAAAAAATTTTATCACTTCTAAAAATGTTTGTGCAATTTTTAAATTTTCTATGTATATAATCATATTATCTTCAAAAATATAATTTTACTTCCTCCTTTCCTATTTACATGTTTCTCTTTCTCTTGCCTCATTTCTCTGGATAGAATTTGTAGTACTATATGGAATAAGAGTGGTGTGTACAGAATCCCCTTATTTTGTTCTTGATCTCAAAGGAAATGCTTTTGGTTTTCCCACATCCAGTATAAAGTTGGCTATGGGTTTGTCATAGCTTTTTTATGTTATAGTAATATCCTTCTATATCTACTTTGTTCAAGATTTTATCAAGAATAGATGTTGAATTTAATCAAAGGTTTTTTCCATTGAGATGATCATGCGATTCTTATCCTTGGTTTTACTTTTTTGTTGTACTATTTTATTTGTGAATGTTTAAAAATTCTTCTGTCTCTGGAATAAAACTAACTTGATCATACTATATGATATTTTAATATGCTGTTGAATGGTTTGCAGTTTTTTTGCAGAGAATTTTTGCATCTATGCCCATCATACATATTGGTCTACAATTTTAGTCTCTATTTGGTCTGTTTGTCTCTATTTCATTTATATCTGCTTTGATTTGTATTATTTCTTTCTACTAATTTGGGGTTTGTTTCTTATTCTTCTAAAACCAGCAGTTGCATCTTTAAATTATTTACTTGAGGTCTCTGTATTTTATGTTTAATGTAGACACTCATTGCTATGAATTTCCCTCTTATTTCTGTCTTTGCTGTTTCCCACAGATTTTGGTATGCTATGTTTTCATTTTCATTTGACTCAAGTAATTTTTAAATTTCCCCTTTAACTTCATCCGACTTCTGGGCTTCAATGAGCTGTTTTTCTCACTCTAGGCTCATTTCTAAATTGTCCCAGAACTTCGGTGCTGCCTTAGTCTGGTCCTCAAAAAAGGAGACCATGGTATTCACTGAAACCATCTATCCCTTTTTGTGAGTGTAATATGTACATTGAAGGAAATTGGATCATTTCATTGAAATCATCAAATTTGGAGGCAAAGAGCTTTTCATGGTATTTATTCATTATTCTTTTAATATAAAAATCATCAGTGGTGATGACCACTACTTCATTTTGGCTATTGACTATTTATCATTTCTGTCTTCTTTTGGTTAACTCAGACTAATGTTTATCAATGTTATTGATCTTTTCAAAGAACCAACTTGATTTTAATCTGTTTTCCTAAATTCAATTTTATGGATTCTGCTCCATATGTTTATCATTTGTTTTCTTTTTCCTCCTTTAATTCTCAAATACTATTATCTCTCTCATTTTTATGGTAGATGCATAGATTTCTGATATTAGATTGTTTCTCTAGAATTTTCTAAGATTTAGATATTGGCCCAAAATGTAGCCTATTTTGATGAATTTTTTTTTCATTTGAACAAGAAAAGATTATTCTGCTGTCATTCGATAGTGTACTTCTATAATGTCAATTAGATCAATATGAGAATGACATTCAAGTCTTCTGTATCATATCTGATATTCTTCCTGTTTTCTCTTTCAAAGACATAGATGTCTTCAAATATCATGGATTTTTTTCTCTTTCTGATATCAGGTTTTATTTCCTATTTATTTTATACTTAGATATTGGTTGAATACACATTTAAGAGATTTATCCACTGTGATTACGTGATGCAAGATTTATATTTCTCTGTTCAGGAGTCAATTTTATTGAAATTAATATGGTGAATTCAGATTTATTTTGATTGGTATTATCATGATATTTTTATCCATCCTTCTATTTTAATTTATTCGTAGCTTCGTGTTTAAAGGGGAATTTTTATAGACTACCTCTTGTTAGGTTTAGTTATTTATTACATTTACTCTGAACAATCTGTCTTTTAATTGCAGAATTTAGATAATTCTTATCCAAAGTAATTATATTTGAGATAATCACTACCCTCCTTATACCCTATTTCTTATTTGTTATATCACTTTTTTCCTGTGTTATCTGTTTTTATTTGTGTACTTGATACATTTACATTTATTTCTTGTGCCCTGTTCATTTTACTATTAATTTTTAAGAAAATAGGACTTGCCCCAACCATGTCTTCACTCTAGCTTTCTATTTCCAACAATATAACATAACATACTGGATAAGTTATTAGAAGAGTTGGGGAAGGCCTCTTTTTTTGGCTCATGGAGAGGCATGATATTAAGGGGTCACATCAGGTGATAGATATTTCATAGATATTTTGCTGGCAGGGTTCTGCGGTTACAGAGGACACTACATGGAAAGATACATGAAGCAAATGTGTATGTTTCTTTTCTGGTCTTTTACCTTCTTAGAAAGCCACTGGGATTCAGTCATAGGGACTCAAGCCTAATGTCTTCATCTAATCCTAATCATTTTACAAAGACAACACCTCCAAACACCGTAGATATATTAAGTTTGCATCCTCGATACCTTTCAGTAGGGATTAAATGGTAACACATGATGACTTAAGGGAAAGATTCAATCCGCATCCAAACCATTGAAATGCCATATATATTTTTACCAAGTCTAAATGTACCTTGAAATAACATGATGAAATCAGCTTTTTACCTGTGTAACAAAATACCTGAAATATTTCATTTATAAGGAGGAAAGATTTATTTTGGCTCACAGTTTAAAAGATTTGGGTCCATGATCCATTGGCTCCTTTGTTTTTGATCCTGCACAGGAGGGTATAGTAGAGAAAAGATTCTCACTTCATAGAGACCAGGAAACCTAGAGCTAGAATAAAGGGTTGGGGTTCCAATAGTCCCTTTAAGGGCTCAACCTCAATGATATAACTTCCTTCTACCAGAATCATTCTCCCAAAAGTGCCACAGGATGTGGACCAAGTCTTAAACATATAGGCCCTGGGAGACATTTCAGATTCAAATTGTAATAAACATTGTACCATGTAGTGAACAGTCTTATAAAAGAATATTCCTAATCTCTTCCTGTTACCCACTGAGATTAAATTTAATATACCACTACTTTTGCTAAAATTATATCATAAATTCAAGTAGTTGGCCTTACTTCTGAATCAAAGAATACTTTTTGCTTATTTATTTTTGACTTTTTTTTAGTCAACATTATATATTAATATTACTAAACAGCAATGTAAATAGGGCAATATCTTAGGCAGGTTGATAACAACTGGTAGATGATAGTGTAAATCGAAGAGCTCTCAAATTTCATTTTTCTGTATCATTTCTTGCAAAATCACTGGCCTTCAGTTTTCTAGTTAGTAAAATCGGAGTAATAATCCTGTGAGAATAAAAGTATACCTGAAAATACAGTGCCTGAGATGGAAAGGGCTCATTATGAGTACAGCAATCTTGTTGTTTCCTCATAGCTGTGTTATTGAATACTCTTTCTGTTTTGGTTAGCTTTTCCGCTGCTGCCACTAAAAGTTCTGATCAGAACCAGAATTTTAGGGAACAAAATTTATTTGAGTGCTCATATTTCAGAGGTCTTAGTCCATAGAAGGCCAATTTCATTTCTGGGAGCTAGAGGTGAGGCAGAACATCATGGCCGAAGAGTGTAGTGGAGGAAAGTAGCTCTCATGATGATCAGAGAGCAGAGCGAGAGACTTAACTCACCGGATATAAAACATATACCCAAAAGCCACACCTGCAATGTCCCACTTCCTCCAGCTACACCCAACCAGCCTTCAGTTATGGCTTAGTTAATCCCTATTAGGGGATTAATTCACTGATTTGGTTAACATTATCACAACACAATAATTTCTTCTCTCAACCTTCTTGCATTGTCTCATATGTGAACTTCTGGGGAACACCTAACATCTAAACAATAACACTTCCCCTGTCATGCAATCGCTTCTATTGAACTTACAACTGAGAGTTATATTTTTCCCATTAGTCCTGAAGATGCCCAAACTCTCCTCCTTCTTCGTTTCTCTTCCTTTTTTTGCTTACTCTGCCCTTTTTATTCTTCCACAAGGTTTAACATCATTCAGACTAACTGAGGTGCTATGATCTGAATTGCCCATGTTCTATTTGTCATGTTGTACTAAAATGCACCATAATTAGATTTCTCATCAGCAATGGACACTTTATAGAACTTATCTTAGAAAACTATTACTACAATAAGTTATTATTCTAAATTTAGTCCAATTCTAGAAATCAAGTCAATTCTACATAAACTCTAACTATTGTTATATAGTGTTATTTTACTTGTTTTTTGGAGAATGTCTTTTCTTGTATGTATTTTTGTTCCAGATGTTTTTGTATATTACATGAGATTTTTAACAAGATATTACAATACTCTACACTGTAGTCATGCTGAGCTTTTACAAGTTTTACCACAACCAGCACAGCAGTGGATTTAGAAACTAGAGGAATGATGGGGGAAGAAGAAAAGACAGATACATAGAAAAAGCTGGGTCCAATCTACAATCTACTGTTAGAGTCTGTAAACAAGTCAAAATAACACCTGGCATTTAGCCAGGGGAATGTTAGAGTTCGTAAACAAGTCTGGATGGTGCCTGGCAAAATGCCAGAGGGAATGGTTTGAGAAGTAACAAAAGCAAGCCATTAAATGTAGAGATTCCTTATTGGTTGACTGATGTATCTAGTTTATGCTAATTAGATAAGCTGTGTGGAATGTATAAATACTGCTCCTGTCCTGGAATAAACGGCTCCTACTCCTGCTTTATCAACATACACAAGTTATTCGTCACCCCCCGGTTATTTTGCTGCAGCCGGACTGCGGCAGATGGTGGCCCGTTACGGGGAGCCCCGGGACACTCGGGGGTAAGTGACGAAAAAAAGCTGCCCGTCCATAGATAGGACGGGGGCAATCTGCTCGTCCCTAGGCAGATAGGGCGAGAGGAAAAATGGCCATTTCAAGAAAATGGAGAAGATTGATACAGTATGTTTGTGTCTTGTTTTGTCTCAGTGTATTGTATTGTCTTTATGATGAAAATATGGAAGGGGTGAGAAGTAAATTACTAAGGGAAGAAGGCACCCCAGTGGAACCAAGAATAGTTAGGGCATGTGTTGATAGAAGCCCAGGAACTCTAGTCAGAAAGAAACAGAAAGTTCAGAAGAAGAAAGATTATCAGAGGAGGAAGGATTATCAGGAAAAAAGTTGCAGCAAAAGGCTATTACTGAATACTTTTCGTTACCGGAGGGTGCGTGAATCGGCGCTGCGGCTGCCACATGCGCGAGCTGGTCATGGCGCAACAAGGGCTTTCCAAACAGCAACAGCCGGCTCTTCCACTGCTGAGAGCCCAAATCTAGACCTGACTTGGAGGCACAGTCTCGCAGGCTCTTGCTCCCTGTGCCCAGTAGCAGTTTGAGTCCGGGACACTCCCCAGGGCCATCTGGGGCTGCCCAGGACCCTACAGCCAGCAAAAGACGCTACCGGTGGCGTCCCTGATGTTTGGTCATTTCCAAGACCAGTAACTACAATGGTTCTCCCACACCTGGAAGCTGATGAGTAATGAGCACTATTAAGGCTTATTTCAAATGCAAAAAAACCTTGAGATAATGTACTAAATTGTTCAGAAGGTTGTTTTCTTAGTGGAATGCTACAGGATTTTCTTTAGCCATCCGGAGTTCCTGCCTTCGTCCCAGTGCAGGTAAAGACCAAGGTGGAAGAATTTCCAGTGTTGCTGAATACCGGACGAGACTTCGGCTGAGAAACGGACGAGACTTCGGAGCTGTTGCTGTTTCTGCTACTACAGCTTAGGCTAGCTGCCTGCAGAATTTACCTGGACTGTGATTTAAGCTAGCTGCCTGCAGAACTTACCTGGACTATGATTTACCTGGACTGTGAGTTAATCTATTGAGACACTGCTTTCTGGACTGAGACAACAAACTGTAATCTATAACAAATTGTAACTCAGTATCTTTGCTAACAGTGTCATTGCTGGTATAATTTTTCCAAGGGCTTCTTGCATGGAGCCATCAATTGGCTTGGTATTGTGACATTTTGTATCCTCCCCTTCTGCTTGTAGCAGATTATTTATGGTGTTTCTGTAAAAACCACTATGGTCGTTATTTAAATTAAACAAAAGGGGGAAATGTTAGAGTCTGTAAACAAGTCAAAATAACACCTGGCATTTAGCCAGGGGAATGTTAGAGTTCGTAAACAAGTCTGGATGGTGCCTGGCAAAATGCCAGAGGGAATGGTTTGAAAAGTAACAAAAGCAAGCCATTAAATGTAGAGATTCCTTATTGGTTGACTGATGTATCTAGTTTATGCTAATTAGATAAGCTGTGTGGAATGTATAAATACTGCTCCTGTCCTGGAATAAACGGCTCCTACTCCTGCTGTATCAACATACACAAGTTATTCGTCACCCCCCGGTTATTTTGCTGCCGCCGGACTGCGGCAATCTACAAAGCTGGTGTCCAATTTTGGGGCACCCAATCTCTGATGGAATTCTATAATAGAGCTATCTCAGCACATTTATTCTATAGGTTTCATCAAAAAGTTATTTTGGGGAATGTTTCAGCCAAGTAGGCAATCTGAACAATGTAACAAAACTTGTAAGACATTGAGGCCATCTTGTTATGCCCAGAGTTATCTATCCCTGGGAGTTGGTAACTGAGCTCAAGGTTCAGACTGATAAGAGCTGCTCAGGACTTTGTGCGCTGTAGCCTCTCTGGCCAGGTGTCACCATAGCAACTGGGCCTTCTTGACGTGCAGCTTCACACAGGAAGTTCCTGGCACAAACACAGCCCAGAGGAAATCAGGAACCATGGTCAAGTCACCCTACCTCTCAACAGATAAAAATCTCATTATAAGATAATTAAAATTGTTTAAAGAGAAACTTGAAGTTCAAAAGAATAAAAAGACTATTTTAAAGGGGCTATGTGAGTCGTGAAAGATAAAAATAAGAATCAATTTCCTTGCTAAAAATATTCCTAAAACATGAGTAAGTTATCCCTCTTGATATTTATCATAAGCCTCAGGGCACAAATCAGTCTGTGGTTGTTTCAGTTTCCTGAGGTCTAAGGGTGGAGGTAACCAGTTCACATTCCTAAGCAGCTCCTTGAGATGTGCGTAAATCCTGCTTTTAATTGGTTTCCCAATTCCATTTCGAAAAACTTATGTAACAATGTTTTTATCATGATTTTCCTTTATTTCCTTGAACTTCAGACATGACTTGGAGAATGATTTATATAGGACTTGCCCTGTGGAAGAAGTTAAAGGGAGAAGATATTGAGATAAAGAAAGAAAGGAAGACAACACTGTCTGCATAAAAGAGAGATTCATGAGCAGGGGATGTAGCTCAGTGGTAGAGTGATTGCTTGGTATGTATAAAGTCCTGGATTTGATGCCCAGCACCCCCCCCACACACACACACACACATAAAATAAAGGGAGTTACCATGATGAACTCTCCTGATGGGAGGCAGCATGGAACACATTTTAGAGCTGTGCCAAGAAGTTGTGGTATTGATCACTAATTCCAGTTTTCCATCAGCTATAGCTGTGAGCTATTCCCTGGAGCATTAATTTCCTGGCACTTCTTGCCTATCACATTATTCATGGGTCAAGAGAACAAAACACAAGCAAAAATTCTTCTTGTCAGTAGAAGTGAACATGTACTGGAACAAGGCTTAAAGAAAACAAGGGGGGGGGGCTCTAATAACATCTGATATTATACTTACAATCTCTCATGCCTGTACACTCAAATACATACTATCCTCTCTGATGGGAACATCCTACTTATGTCTTGTTTAATTAACAAATCTCAATTTATCCTTCACAACTCAGCTCAAGGGATACCTCTTCTAGTGGATTTTCCTGCTGTAAGATATAATACAGGTGTTCTGATTTTATGATAAGATATAAAGGAGGAGTAATAAGATCCTGGACTTTCTTTTACCACACCATTTAAATTACTTGAACTTAATGATCAGTTATCTTTTCCACTATCAAACTTGATTCTAAGCTCCTTAAAAATCAGAGGCACCATAATTGTATGCCCAGAGTGTTTCATGGTATCTTGTACATGGTTTCTTTCAACAACTATTAGTTAAAAGAAGGCTTATTTTTACGTTCCGGATCTATAACACCTTAGAGCACAATCAAGGCTGATTAAAATGATATCAACTGAATACCTATTAAAAATACATAGCAGAGTTGAGAGAGCTGACCTTTGTTCGTAAGTGAGCAACTTTTAAAGCAATAGTCAGGGGTAATTTTTTTTCTCTGTTATTTTTATATTTCTCTGTACTCCCCTTTGTGTCACTTGTTCTGTGTTATGCCATTAATATCACTTGCAAATAGTCATGCTAAGTAGTTCAAGGTTAATCAAGCAGGGACTTCTTGGTTTCACAGGAGTGGAGAACAGCATGGAAGCTCTCAAGCAGCCATCATCTTAGCTTCTGTTCTGGGGATAGGAGCTCCTTATACCCCATTAGTCAAATTATGTATCAAAAAGAGCAATTCTTAGAACCTAGTATTTACTACTTTTCCATAAATACCACTGTAGAATAAAGCAACAAAATCTTTTATGAAAATGACAAAAAGGAAGAGTACCTCCAGGTAATGCACACCTTGTGCCTGTTTAATGAAATACCTTCAGACAAGCCCCAGAACACCAGAAGGAGCCTAGGTGTGTGTGTGTGTGGGGGGGGAATGTCAATTTAAAGAGATTAAACACTGTACTATCATTGATTTTTATAAAAATTACGTTAAAACTAAAATATGGTATTTAGAGTCCTTGAGTTGGTCTTAAATACACTCATCATATTTATGAAGAAAACAATTTTTGTAACCATGTCCATCAGTGTTCATCTTTTTTTTTAAAGAGAGAGAGAGAGAGAGAGAGAGAGAGAGAGAGAGAGAGAGAGAGAGAGAATTTTAATATTTATTTTTCAGTTTTCGGCGGACACAACATCTTTGTTTGTATGTGGTGCTAAGGATCGAACCCCAGGCCGCACACATGCCAGGCGAGCGCGCTACCACTTGAGCCACATCCCCAACCCATCAGTGTTCATCTTTAAGTCAAATTTTATATCTGAGGTTCCTTTCTAAAATGTATAAAGATTCCCTTTACTTAGGAGGACTCATGTGAGTAGAATTGCAAGAAGAGTAAAAAGTGATTTTGAAATGTTTATAAGAAATGGACATAATTCCTTCATATGATGTATTTTTTATCCATCAGGATTAGTCAAACACATTGATCTTTTTTATCTTTACATACTGAAAATGTTTTTTTTTTAAATGTTTAATATCATACAATGACAATGTACATGACCCAGTTGTCATGTACATTGTGTTGAACACCTTTAAAATTAGCAAATAAAGGAGTAGACTATTAATTGCATATTTAACTTATAATTCTGTTTTTTTTCAAATTTTTTATTTGTTTTTTAAAATTTTTTATTTGGTTATTTTTTTAGGTTTACATGAGAGTAGAGTGTATTTGGACATATAATACATACATAGACCATAACATATTCTAATTAGGATCTCATTCTTGTGATTATGCACGATTCAGAGTTATACCAGTAACTGTATCATTAAAACTTTATGAAAAGTTATTATCACATTGACAGTATTATATCTACAAAGTATTCAAATAAAGTTAATTTTTCAATAAAATTTTGTTCCTACAAATCTCTTACAAATTCTAAATAAAAATTAGTGACTCATAGTATTATATTTGAAATGAATAGTTTTAAGTTAGAATTGTTACATTCCATTATACTTTTTTGTATATTAATAATGGGTGGAGACTTATCTCAATTTATGTTTTAAAATATGAACAGAAAATGAGAGTTTGGACAAATGCTACATACCTTCTCAAGTCTGGGATGAGAACCCCCTAAAACAGAATATCCAGCTGCACCCAATGTAGGATGTTTTTTCTTTGTGTTTGTTTCATATTAATTTCTACTAGTTATTTTCATATGCTGTCACATGTGTCTTACAGGAAGATCTCTTCACTGTCTAGTATCATTCCTGGTTGATCCTGAGCAGAACCATAAAATCTCCTCTTCAGTGCTTGCTGGCGACATTATGTACAGGATTTGAGTATGATCTCCATTCCATGTCTCCTTCCTCCACTATCTCAGAGTGTGCTCTCTAGGCAAAATGGGTAAGATTCATCTGGAGTGCTTGTCAAAATTTAAATTCTCAAACAACTTCCAATACCTAGTAAACCAAAATGATTAAAAAGAGCCTGGGAATTTGTATTTAAATAAGCACAGATGCTCCCCCCACCACACACACACTTTTTAATGAAATCTCTGGTGTTTCAGAGCTATGCATTTTGTCTGTGCTAATCTGTGTCACATTCAAGCTAAAGTATTACTGAAGGAGGAATGTTCAGTATGAATAGCCTCCAAAATACTATTTAACTTTCAATGTAACCCAAATTTCTGATATTGGATTTCCATGCTCATGATGGAAAAAGATTTGAGGTGGGAAGCCAATTTTAGCTTTCTCTCCCCCTTTCACTCTTATGGTGTGAGAAACCACATAAAATGAGCAGGAAACTCTTCACTGACAATTCCTAACTGTTCAGAGATACACTAGTTTGTATTTATAGACTAGACGTATACTTTTGACATGTAAAACTGCTCTTGATGTACCCTGAAATATCTCATGTCGTATAGCCACCCCTTACCAGGACTAATGCCTGTTACAGAGACAATGATGCAGCTAGTTTATTAAGCTAACCTGGACGTTGATGTTTAATGTTTATCAGTCTAGGTGTTCTGGGGAGCAGCAAGAAAATTCTAGAATATATGATGTGTGGAATTATTCTATACTTTACCAGTCAAACATGAAAATGGATTGCATTGAATTAGCAATGTTCCAGCTGAGCAGTGTTTAATTTGTGAGTGAAAGCTGGACTTAATAATGCTACACCATCCAGGTTCATGTACTGGTGGAAAGTTAGGGTGGATAATATGACCACTTTAGCTAAACTTTCTAGCTTCATACTATGCATTAAATTGAATGAGGGGGAAAAATAAAGCAATAATGGAACACGAAAATAGAGTTTACAAACTAAAGCATTACAAATGTCAGCTTCCTTATAAGACTACAAATATACCTGCACTTTAGTTAAATTCTGAAGTTGGAAAACTAATTCGCATGTCATCTGGCTCTCCCCATAACCTGTGGAAGAGAGAAGAGAAAATTGAGAAAAGTGGGTACTGACTCTGACATTGTTGTTACATTTCTGTGAAACATTGAGCAAAGTATGAATCTCTTTGGATTGAATTTTCCTCTTTTATATATTTAAGTCAGATAAGATGATTTGCAAACCTATATTTTGAAGAACTTTGTGGATAATTCATTGAGATTTAGTTCATACAAATAAACTATTGTAAAAATAACTCAATTATATCCTCACATTTAAGATAAAAAAATGTTTATGCCAGCTCAATAAATAATTCATTCTATGGAGAGCTTTCTATTTTCACAGTACCATGCTGAGCTATTATTATGTTTTTCCTATTATTATGCTATTTTTAATAGCCTTCACTACATCAGTAGATTGTAGTAATTATCTTTTCTTTTCTATTTTTTTTTTCTTTCTTTTTCTTTGCAATGTTGAAGATGGAATCAGGCCCTCAGGCATGCTAGGTAAGGACTCTGTCAATGAGCTCTACCCACATCCCTTAGTTTTCCCTTTTAACAGAAGTGGGGCTCAGATGTACAGAGTACTTTTTGCCAATACTTACATATTGGTAACAGTTAGGGTTTAGGTACCCCAGGGAATGTGACAATGAATTATGAGGTCTTGCTATTAAATTACTGTGTTACTATGCATGTGTTACACTCCAATGGCAGAAGAGTAAAGTCATTTGTACATGCTGTAGTAAATGCTTATTGAAGTAGATGCCAAATCACAGCAGTTTTTCTACCTACTCCAATTCAAAGATTGGTATCTGAAAGTTACCTGGCAAAGAAAGAAATTATGGGGGATTAATCCTACCATATATTTAAACATTTTGTACAACCCCAAGAACCATATAAATGGGCAGGTCAATGTAAGAGAATATAAACTCAGAAAGACATCCATGAATATTTGAAAATTCCATGTATGATAAGATCTATGTTTTAAAAAACTAGGAAATTCTTAAGATTTTTAATGAACCATAATGAGACTACTGTATAGCCCATTAGAAAAAGAAAAAAAGTTTGGATCAACAGCACATATTATGCAACAGAATGACCTCAACCTCTTTTGTTAATAAATGTAAAAATAAATGATGAGAATACATAAGTAAATTTATTTGTTGCATAAAACTGGGAATGAATTTCCTAAACTTATCTCAAACAGAGAAAATGAAATATTCATAATTTTATTACATTAAAATGTAAAAAAATGTGCATGAGAGAAAAAAATCAAAAGATAATAGCAGATTGAGAAAAAATATCTATAATTTTTCTCAGATAAAAGACCCATAAAAATCATATAAAAACCTCATAGAAAAAAATTGTGAAAAATATTTAACAATATCTAGAGATTAAAAATATTGAAAGTTCCCTTAAGCATCTAAAAACTAATCAGATACAGATTAAATGTTTACTGATCACTAGTGTTTAGGTATCAGATGGAAAAAGTCTGAAGGCTTCTCAAAATACTTTCTTCTGATATATTATATAAAAACTGCCATTATCAAAATTGCCAGTAGAAATGAAATAAATAGTTTGGGAATGAACTTGGACATAGTCAACAAACATTTACATCCTTTTTACATTTTTATCCAGAAATACCCACTTCTATATTTTGATTATTAAAATATTATGCTCACAATCGTAACTGCCTGTAAATGGAGTTATTTTTGGAAGCTAAATATTGAAAATGTTACAAATTCCTACTCACAAGATATTGGTTGAATATGCTTCAATATGTTCAAGTAATTAAATGCTAATAAATTATTCAAATAAAAAATACAAGGAAAGACTGTTATAATATATGATTAACACATCCTTTCCCTCACCTTGCAAGAAAATAATCTTGAATAGTCATCCCAGAAGAAAAGAAAAATAAACCTTTCAATTTTCCAGATGCATATCTACATCTTAGCTCCTGATATATTAATTTGCATCTGGCCAATATATTCAGATGAAAAAAAGAATGAAATGACAAAGGAAAGCTGCTTGTTAAGATATGTGTAAGTGATAAGGGAAAACAATTATATCATAATAAAACTTAGAGGAAAACCAAATTTAGACTTAAATCACATGGTTATTGATATATATGTGCAAAAAATTACTAGCTCATCTAAAGTGGAATTTATTGTTTTTCCATTAGCTGAATCATTTCTATTATTTCATGTTTATTATTTAAAGTGACACATAATAATTATGCAAATTCATGGTGTAATGTGATATTTCCATACAGGAAGACATTGTACAATCTTTTACAATTTAAAACATATTCCCAATTTCTCTCTGTCCAGCTTTCTGCCATTTTGTCCTTGTGCAAATAAGAAAAATTTTATAGACAATTTAATTATGCAGCCTATGAAGTAGATATAACTAAAATAGAGCCAAATTTTCAAAAAGTTATTAGAAAAATGAAAAGCAATTCTACTGGATAAAAACTAGTTTTTGCCTTTTCTAATGGTGACAGAAAAATAATACTGATATTGATTCCATAGAATATTATGAAATAACATTGGTAAAACTAGTAAGTAAGGAAATTCAAAATCCATACCTTCATAAAAACAACTGAACTTCTGGTGAAGCCATTAAAATGAACTTTCTGGAAGTCTGGAAATTATCAAAAGTAACTTGGGAAGTACTCATTGGAAAAAAAAAAAAACCTGCAAGCACAGTAAAAACAGCAAGATTTGTGGTGGTTTTGTTCAATTCCTCATTCTCTAGCGCAGTAGCAGCCTTGAAAATAACAAACCAAATTATTGGTCTCAATCCAGTGCAAATTCCTAGAAATGCATTCCCAACCAAAACTCACAAAAGCTGAAATAGAAAATTGTCCCAGACCTATAACAAGTGAAAAGATTGAATAGTAATAAAAAATTCTAATAAAAGCAGTCCTCAGAACAAAGTAATGCTCAAACAGCCTGCATTTACACCTCTATTTATATAGACATGAATAACTACATTCATGTATATATTCATATAAATAAGAATATGGATGTAATGATCATCAATAGAATACAAACTACAGACTGAAAGCAGTATATTAAAATGATTATACACCCTATCCAAACAGGATTTAGCATAGGAATTCACAGTTGGAAAATAAATCATTATAATATACTTGGTAATATAGAAAAAGATAACAAAATGTACATGCAGATGATTATCTCCATAAATACTTTAAAATATTTTGGGAAAAAATTATCAATGTTTCATGAATACCCTCAACATACTGAGGATAGAGGAAACTTCCTCAATCTGATAAAGGACGTCACTGTCAAAATTCTAACTAACTTCTTGCAGAAATTGAGAGGTAACCCTAAAATTCATATATAAAAGCAAGAAACCCAAATAGTAAAAACCAAAGAACAAAGTTGAAGTCAAAACGTACTCTAAAGCTATAATAATCAAAACTGTGGAAGCAGCACGAGGATAGATCATGCAACAATTAAATGGAGAATAAGCAATTAACATGTATATCTTGACCACTTGATTTTTGACAGGACCATTGAGACTATTCAGTAGAGAAAGAAGAGTCATTTCAGCAAACGATGCTAGGATGATTAGATGTCCCCATGTCAAAGCATAACACTACATTCCTTTCTCTCATTTTTAAGAAAGGTTAATTAAGATTTGAGAAGCAATCATTTAGGAATCTCTAGAACTGTAAAATTCTTAGGAGAAAACATGAACATAATAACTTCTTAAATGTGACATCAAAAGCACAAACAACACAAGAAAAAGAAACTGTGTACCTCAAATGATAACCCACAAAATGTGATAAAATATTTGCAAAGCATGCATCTTATCTGGATCTAGGATTCAGAATATATAAAGGACTATTATGACTTGACACTGAAAAAGACAAACAACTTTATTTAAAAAAATTGGTAGAAGATTAAATGAACCTATCACCAAAGAAGATACATAAAAGAGAACTAGAGAAGACGCTTAAAAAATCAGGCATTAGAAAATGCAAAACAAAATCACAATGAGATACAATTTCATGTATGCTAGGATGACTACAATATAATGGAAACAATGTAAATATCCATAAAATTATGGAAACAATGTAAATATCCATAAAATTATGAAGAGATAAAAATTGTGACCTATCTATACTATGGTTTATATATTATTTAGCTATAAGAAGAAATTAATTACTGACACATGTGATAATATATATGAACCTTCAGAAATTATGTTAAGCAAAAGAAGTCATACACAAAAGGTCATCTATTATATAATCCCATTTCCCTGAAATGTCCAGAATAGGCAAATTGATAGAGGCAGAATCTAAATGAGTAGTTTCCAGAATATGGAGGGAAGAATGAATTCTAAGGTACTAGGGTTTTTTTTTGATGGTAATGCAAATATTGCGGAATGAGGTATTGGTGATAGCTGAACAGTATTATTAATATCCCCAAATCAGTAGATGATATACTTTTAAATAATTAAAATTTTGAATGTAATATGATATGAATACTATCTCAAATAAAAATAGTACAATAATGATACATATTATTTATATTTAAATATGATATATGTAACTTTCTATATTTGGATACTTATTTAAATTAAAACCATGAAATAGTTTTTAAAAACTAAAATTACCTTTTACTAAGAAAAAAAATTAAAAACTGATGGACAATGCTTTGAAAATTTTTATTTAATCTCTATATCTCAATTCTTATCTAAGGATAATCACATTCACACTTAAATAATGTTTTCAAAAATTCCTTTTATTTGGCTAAGAAAGGTTTCATTCCCATTGTTAATTACACAGAAATTTGTAAGTAAATGGGGATCAATCTTCTCAGTTAATGGTATAGATCAAAGAAAAAAAATAAAGACACATTCTACCCATATATCCCCATCACAGACCACTCCTGGAAGATGCCTGCTGTTGCTAAGACTTATCTGATTCTCTATTCATACATAGCAACCTCCATTCTTCATTCTATAGGCTTCTACCAGCACTGAATTTACTTTACTCTGGATGTGCATGTAACCAGGTCTGCTCAGACAGAACATCACGGTATTGTGAACTTTATGATTAAATTGTGGAAGTGTATGTCTCAAATAGAGACAATAATGATAATTAACATGATTCTTGAACTATGCAATTTAATACTCTAAGCACTAGCCCTATGTGAGTTGTTTAAATAAAAAATAATTAAATATATATAAAGTAAGCATGTTAGTTTCTCATTCACACTAGCTACCCTAGTTAAGTGCTCAATGGCCACATTGGCTTAGGCATTATATGGGCAGATCAGATGACAAAATCTATCCATTACTGCAGAAATTGCTTTTGGACAGTACTTTTGAAATATATCTAGATGAGAACTATTTGCTATAAGTATATTGGAAGATAAAATGTACAGTTTAAAATTGTTTAGTAGACATGTTAGTACTAAAAGGAAATAGATGAAATCATTTGAATAATATGTTAAACTGGATAAATCTAAAATAGTATAATTTCAACAGGTTATCAATGTAAAATTGTTAATGAGAGATCTTTGCATTTTTTAATAATAAAGCTTCAAAATCTGGTATCTGACATGCAAAACATATTTAGTTGTATCAGCTACATTTCAGTGCCTTATAGCCATATAATCAGTGGATATCATATTGAATAATGTTTATACAGACTTTAGATTAGAATTTCTCAACCTGAATATTGATATTTTGAAATATCCATGTATTTATTTATTTTTTGGAGGTTATCTTACGCATTTTAAGATTGGTTTTCAACCTCTGTGTCCTCTACCCACTAGAGAGCAGTCCCTCATAATTCAGTTCTGACACACATCATCATGTTCAGACATTGTCAAATTATTCTTATTTAAGAACCACTGCTCTGGAGGAAGGATGATGTTCTTTTCTTCTGGGGATGCTGACGATAAGACGAATTTAGGTCAACCAAGTAGAAGCTGGGAATGAACTCCACAGAATAAGAGCCAGAAAAAAAGAAATGGAAACACTGAGTCCTGAGGATATGATTTCACTTACTTGCACAAGCTTCACCTGAATGACATTCTACCTCTGGACCTTGCAGTGACATAAACCAATAAATTTCTTTCTTTGATCTAAGCCAGTTTGATTAAGTGTATCGCTAGTTTGCAGCTGACATAATCCTAAATTATCTGTCATTACAATCTAAAAACATAAAATGCATTCATTTATATTTCTACTCCAAAAGGTAAAGATGATTAATTTTTTTTCCTTCTTACATGATCTATGATACCTCTGATCTTCCTTCCAAGAGCTACAATGCACACAATAAAAGTTATTTTGCATGCTTTATGTTTCAGATAAATGAAAGCAATTGTAAGTAAGCACTGATGTAGCACTTTGCTTAGGTATCTGCATTAACTATGTCCATTGTTAATACAACTCATTTATCAAAATTCTGAGATAAAATGGGCTGCATATATATAACCTTAATGGGCTATTTCTTTATTTTGACTTCCATCATTTTCAAAAGATGAAAATTATACAGCCAATGTAACAGTTCCTGCTGGGAATAAAATTGTAGTTCTCTTTATACTATTTGGTTCACTATTATTTGAGCTGTACTTGACAATTACATCACCCTTGGATAGTGCTAAAAAATAAAATGTGACCTGAATACAGCTTTCATCATGGCTTGAACATGTGTCACTTCCTTTGTATGGGGTTCTAAGTCAGACATCATAGATTTTTTCTTTAAAGTATGTGTTTGATTGTCATTAAAAAGTAAAAAAAGTAAAAAGTCTTCTTTAAAATTGATCCAGATAAAATAATAATTATTTCAAGAAGTAAAGAAGGATCAAAGGCAGGTTGACTTGTACAGAGAAACTTCTAGCTTAATTAATTCACTTCTCACCTCAACTTTGGGCATTTTACAAAATCACATGATTTTCTACCCACATAAATAAACCCTTTCAGTACTTTCATGTATAGGCAGCTTTTAATGTAAAAAATGAGAGACTATTTTCAAAGGATTCATTTAACAAAACAAAACAAAAGAGAATATTTTAAGTAAAATATGTGGTGTCATTTTCTCTACTTAAATTTGGCATATCTGCCCAGAGGCCAACACACCTACCAGCACTTCATTTCTTTGCTTATTTTCTTATTGCTTTGACAAAAGAAAGAGAATATATGAAGAATCTTTATAGAGGCATGGCCAGAAATAGTAGTCCTTAAGGCCAATCTATTCTTCCAAATATCCGATGATGGAACAAATAAAACTAGTAGATCTTTTACTTTTTTAAATAAAACATAGCAGTTCTTTTATTATTCGAGCTTTTAATAGTATTAAAAGGCATGGAAAAGTACATGATTCTTGCTACAAATATTTTTACATATGTATTTTATTTTATTGAAGTAGTTTTTATTAATTCCCACTTATTGAGTGGTTTTTATCAAGAAAGGGTGTGGATTTGTTTTTTCAAATGCTTTGCATAGATTGAGCTGATTATATGTATATAATATATATAATCATATATATATGTTTTTTTCTTTTACTAATATCAGGGATTGAACTCAAGGGCATTCAACCACGGAGCCATATCTCCAGCTCTCTTTTTTTTTTTTTTTGTATATTATTTAGAGACAGGTCTCATTGAGTTGCTTAGCACCTTGATGTTGCTGAGGCTGACTTTGAACTCTTAATCCTCCTGCCTCAACTTCACAAGTCACTGGGATTATAAATGTGCACCACCGAGCCCAGCACCTATATTCTTTCAATGTGTTGTATTACATTAATCTATTTTCATAATTTGAACTATCCATTTTTCACAGGACTAAATCTCGCTTAATCATTGTTCATAACCTTTTTAATGTTACCGAATTCAATTCACTTGTATTTGCTGGTAGGTTCTTGCATCCTTATTACTAAGGTCTTTAGTTTTCTTTTCTTGTAGTATTTGTGTCTGACATTGATATCAGGGCAAAGTTGGGCTCCTAGAATGAGTCAGGAAGTTTTTCTTCACTTTCAGTTTTTTTTTGTTTGTTTATTTTTGCTTTTTTTTTCTTTTTCTCCTTCTTTCTTCTCTTTTTAGAAGGATCAATGTCAGGATTTTGAGTGTTTGGAAAAATTCACCAGTGAGGGCATCAACTTCAAGTTCATGATTTCTCTTGGTTGGGAGATATTTTTCCTTTTTTTTTGAATGGATATTGAGCTCAAGGGTCCTTTCAGCTACGTCCCCAGTCCTTTTTACTTTTAATTTTGAGATAGAGTCTTGCTAATTTATCTCAAGCTTGGTACCTTCTTGCCTCAGGATTCTGAGTTGTTTGGTTGGGAGATTATTTTAGTATTATTAATTCAGTTACCTTAATATTAAAATTTTCTATTTCTTCATGTTTAATCAATTTTTGATGTTTGTTTCATAATGCTCTCTTGAATTTTTAAAAAAACTTTTTGTTTCATCAGTAGTCATTACAAATTTTAGTTATTTTTGTTTCACTCATTTCAGCTGACAGAGCTAACAGTTTTTTAATTTGGTTGATATATTTCTCTATAATTTTCTGTTTTTTAGTTCTTTTCTCTTTATTCTAATGATTATCACTTCCTTTATTCTGCTAGCTTTGAGTTGTTTGTTCTTTGAATCATAAAATATGCTAGTTTATTAGAAACTTTCCTTTATTTTAAATACATTTATAGCTATAAATTTTTTCATCACTACTAGCTTTCCTGAATTCCATAAACTTTGGCATGCAACAGTTTGGTTTTATCTGTGAGTATTTTCAAATTTATCTTGTGATGTCTTTAATTCACTGGTTGTTTAATCATGGCTCAATTTCCAACAATTTAAAGTTTTCAGTCTGTTAATAATTTATAACTTCATTCAACTGCTGTCATTAGAGAAGACACTTTGTATGACATTCATCTTTTCAGACATTAAGATTAGGAATCTGAGTGGTAGACCACTTGCCTAGCATGTGTGAGGCTCTGGGTTCTATCCCCAGTACAAAACAAAACAAACAAACAAACAACAACAAAAAAAAAACCCTCAAACATTCAAACATTATGATTAGACCACAATGGTCAAATATTTGCTTTGTCCTGTAGAAGTTAACTCATGTCCTTGACAACAATATATATGCTCTTATCATTGGATAGTCTTCTGCACATATTTGCTAGATGATTGGTTTATTGTATTACTTACATAGAATGTGTCCTTGCTCATCTTGGTCTTTTTTGTTATTTTCACTGTCAAGAGTGGCATATTGAGAGTCTGCAACCATTATTATAGAATTTTCGATTTCTTTCTTTAACATGTTTTTGTTTTGGATTCAAATATAAGATGATTTCTAATTAGTCTTATAAGTATTTACTATTATTATATCTTTTTATAGTATTGAATATTTTATGAATACATAATGTACATATTTTTTTCATTTTAATCTACTTATTAATGTAATGTCAACTTTGCTTGACAATAATGTAGCTACCTTAAACTATTTTTTAATTAATTAATTTATTTATTTGTTCTAATTTGTTATATATGAGAGCAGAATGCATTTCAATTTATAGTATACC
The DNA here is from genome assembly GCF_021218885.2 of Marmota monax. Classification (NCBI taxonomy): domain Eukaryota; kingdom Metazoa; phylum Chordata; class Mammalia; order Rodentia; family Sciuridae; genus Marmota; species Marmota monax. Next base: position 12,240,865 of record NW_026695241.1, read on the forward strand.
TATTGAGCAAAATATTTCGTTTCTCTGGTTGTATGCAAAGTAGAGTCACATCATTCATGTTTTCATATATGTACCTACGGTAACAATGTCCATCTCATTCCACCATCTTTCCTACCTCCATGACCACCTCCCTCCCCTTTGCCCTATCTAAAGTTCCTGCATTCCTCCCATGCCCCCCACCACTCTCATTATAGATCAGCATCCACTTATTAGAGAAACCATTATACATTTGGTTTTTTGGGACAGCTAACTTCACTTAGCATTATCTTTTCTAACTGCATCCATTTACCTGCAAATTCCATGATTTTATTCTCTTTAATGATGAGTAATATTCCATTGTGTATATATACCACAGTTCTTTATCCATTCATCTATTGAAAGGCTTCTAGGTTGATTCCACAATTTAGCTATTGTGAATTGAGCTTCTGTAAACATTGATGTGACTCCATCACTGTAATATGCTGTTTTTTAAGTACTTTGGTTATAAACTGAGGAGTGGGATAGCTGGTTCAAATGGTGATTCCATTCCAAGTTTTTCCAAGGAATCTCCATATTACTTTTCAGATTGGTTGCACCAATTTCCAGTCTCACCAGCAACGTAAGAGTGTGCCTTTCCCCTCACATTCTCGCTACATTTATTGTTGCTTGTTTTCTTAATAAGTGCCATTCTGACTGGAGTGAGATGAAATCCTAGAGTAGTTTTGATTTGGATTTTTCTAACTGCTGGAGATTTTGAACATTTTTTCATATATTTGATGATAAATTGTATATCTTCTGAGAAGCATCTGTTCAGTTCCTTAGTCCATTTATTGATTGGGTTATTATTATTTTTTTGGTGTTAAGGATTTTGATTTCTTTATACATCCTGGAGATTAGTACTCTATCTGATGTGTGTGTGGTAAAAATTTGCTCTCATTGTGTATGTAGCTGTCTTAAACTATTGCTGTCCTAGTATCTAAAGTAAGTCTATATGAAGAAAGAATATATGCATACATACTATATATATATATATATATATATATATATATATATATATATCCCCATCCGTTTATACACACACAAATAAATACATGCACACACACACACACACACACAGACACTCATTGTGCTGATCTTTGTCTTGATTTAAGACTTTAATCCATTTATATTCAGAGTGATTAACAATAAGGAAATAGCTATTTCTGCTATTTTGCTATTCATTTTCTATATATCTTTTAGCCTTTTTGACTCTTATTTCCTGCATTATTGTTTCTGTGTATTTAACTCAATTTTTTGCATTAAAATTCTTATATTATGTTTTGTCTATATGATTCAACTATATTCTTGTGGTTAACACGGTGACTACATTTAACATCCTAAAGTTACAATACTTTAAATTGAACTTGTAGCAGTTTAAATTTGATAACAAAAATTCTGCTCCTACACAGTTCCATATCTTTTGCCTATTCAGATATCGATGGAACAAAATTACAATTTACATATTATGTGTCTCAAAATATAAATATGTTTTTATGCATCAGTCCCTTAAGCCATGTAGAAAACAAAACTGGACTTAAAAATGAAATAGTAATAGTTGCAATTGTAATTTTCCATTATCTTAACTGAGACCTTTATTTTTTCATGACTTGAGTTTTAGTTCAGTGTCCTTTCAATTTTAACTGATTTTCTTTTACCATCTCCTACAGAGACAATCTGGTAGTAAACTTCTTTCTCCAGCTTTCGTTTGTCTGGGACAGTCTAACTTACCCCTGACTTTGAGTGGCAGTTTTGCCAGATACAGGATTCTTATTTGACAGCTATTCTCCTTCAGCACTTTGAATAAACCAACTTAACTTCTGGCCTCCAGAGTTTCTTATGAGAAATATTCTAAGTCATATTGAGGATTACTTGGATGTGAAGTGTCACCCCTCTCGATCCTTTCAAGATGTTCCCTCTGTTTGGTTTTAAATGGTTTGATTATGTGTCTTTTAAGTAAATTCCAGAGTTCCTGACTTATTGTAGCAGAGTCTTTCAGTGTAATTGTTGTCTTTCTGTGAAGCCACATTCATGTTTTTTCTTAATTCATCTTCCCAAGGGGTTCAGTGAGATACTTGGATGTTTTCATTCTGGTATTTCATCAGATTTAGAAAGCTTTTGGTTATTGTTGTTTGAATAATGTGTCTTCCTTCTCTCTCTCTCTCTCTCTCTCTCTCTCTCTCTCTCTCTCTCTCTCTTTCTCTCTTCAGTACTGGGGATTGAACTCAGGATTATGTTACATCCCCAACCATTTTCATTTTGTAAGACAGATTCTCACTGAGTTGCTGAGGCTGAACTTGAACTTGCAATTCTCCTTCCTCAGCCTGCTGAGTCTCTGGTTTTCATGTGTGCTCCACCATGCTAGGCCTGTCCTCCCCTTTCTAATTCTCTTCTCTTTCTGGGACTACTGCATATGTAATAAAGTCTCACATTTTCTTTGGGCTGTGTTCACTTTTATTGAAGCTTTTTATTGTTCTTCTTTCCGTTTCTCAGACTGAATAATTTCAATTTAAACCCTCAACTTTTACTGATTCTTCTGTCTGCTCAAATCTGCTTTAGAATTCCTGCAGTGAGTTTTCATTTCATTTATATTTTCCAGCTCTAAATTTTCATTTTAAGTTTTTTATTTCTTTATTGATTTTTTTTCCATTTTGCTTATATTATTTTCCTTGAATTTTTCTTTTCTCTTATTCTTCGAATACCCTGAAGGCAGTTGTTCTTAAGTCTTCATCTATTTAAGGACTCCATCTTGTCTTTTTAGTGTTGGTTTTTATTGATTTTTTTCCCCACATGGGCCGTATGTTCCTGTTTCTTTCTATGCTTTGTTATTTTTTAAGTGAAAACTGGAGATTTGAAACTCATAATGAGATAACCATGGATAAATTCCCCCCTTCTCAGAATTTATAGTTTCTTTTTTTTTTCATTTTTGTTTGTGTTTTTGACTGTTGAAGAGTACATCTGTGCTAGGTATCAACCTGAGGTGAATTTAAGGTCATCCCCGGACTTTTCTGATCTTGTGTCTTTCCCTGAGTATGTGGGTTAACTCTCTAAATTCCTTCATATATAAGATTTGCTTTAGAATTTTCTAGATCTCAAATTCTGGTCTTCAAAGGAGGAAAAAAAAAGTGAAGTGTGGGTAAATAAGAAGGTTAAGGAAATTAAAAGGGCTTCAACCTTTTTATATTCCTGGAATTCTTTTTAGCTGGAAGGGACTGGGTTTGTAGCAGGGTGAGGAGTGAAAAATGTATGACTATGTGACCACAACTCCCACACCACATGCATATCTTCTAACTGGGGTGAATGAAGTGGGGAATGGGCAGCTGCTACCACTCTTAACAGATGACATAGAGTACCATAATCCACAATTTACTATCCAAATATTTCCTCTGGATGTTATAAGCCTTTAAGTAAATTCCAGAGTTCCTGACTTATTGTAGCAGAGTCTTTCAGTGTAATTGTTGTCTTTCTGTGAAGACACATTCATGGTTTTTCCTAACTCATTTTCCCAACTTTCCACTTATCAAATCCACTTTTTATCATTTGAGGTATATTTTTTTAAATAATTGCCTTAAAACTTCCATGATTTTCATTGTTTATCAGTCAATAATTGAATGTTTCTATGGATAGCAATAAAGTTTCCTTATACTACTTTAGTTTTTTATTATATACATCATATTTAATAGTGACTATGCCATTCTATTTCCTTCTTGAAATTTTGGCTAAGGTGCAAGAAGTGATTAAACATATTAAGACTATTACCTGACAATATATAACCATTAACAATTCATAAGAGATTCAAATATCAAAAACACATAAGGCCGGAGAAGATGGCCGCTGCGTACGGGGGTTGCTGAAGTGCTGAGCGTGGTGCTCAGAACAGCGGCTTTAATAGAGATTTCGCACAGTCTGTTAGAGCTCCTTTCACCATTAATTTGTAGCGGACCACTTTGCCAAGCAGCAGGAAGAACAAAGAGATCGAAAAAGAGATGCTTGGCTCCCGGAGGCTTGGCTGCTCAGAGCCGCGGGCGCTTTGCTCCCATCTGCTTCCTCTTTCGCTTCGCTCCGGGCAGAGAAGCTGAGTGTGTAATCAGCAGTGGATTGTATGTACCCGAGGCAAAGAAAGCTCAGTGCGCCCCGCCTTCTTTTTTTTTTGAATATTTTTTATATTTGTGGATTGGGATTGTTGGCGGGGCTGTGGTTTCTGTGCCGAAAATCCACTCCGGGCAGAAGAGCTGCGGAGGCCAGGGCGGCTCTGCTACAGTCGCACACGAGCGCAGCGCCCGTGAGCGCGGCCCAGAGATGGCCCAGAGATGGAGGCGACGGCGGCAGGGTTTCATTCCTAGAAATCTGGACTGGAAACAGAAGCAGCAGTTTGTATAATCCCAAGAACTTGCTTATGCCAGGAAGCTGTAAGGGCAACATGAATATTACTGAGGAGATCTAACATGGTGGCAGGCGCAGAGAGATCAAGTCTCTGACATCTTCAACTGCGCGGGCATAGGGAGCCATAAACTGTCTAAATGCTGTTTGCTCAGGATCATTAGGCAATGCTGAGCTGACGTGGATCTGGGGTGTACAGGCTGGGCCCCTCAGAGCACACACACAGAGCCCGAATCAGAGGCAATTAAGCTCCGGTTCTCCTGCTTCGTGTGACTCAGCACTAACAATCCCACTGAAATAATTGGCCGGCCCTTAGGAACTTACAGAGGTAAAAGCCAACAGAGCCTTCATAGGCAGTGGCCACAGGACTGAAACGGGGATTGGGAGAGACAGTCAGGACCCACCCTTTGCATTGGTCACCCGGCAAAGGGAACGAACAGTCACCATTTGCATAGGAAACCACCATGGCAGAGAAATGGCGTCACGGGCGGAGGAGATAACTGCATTGAAACCAGCGCGACAGGTGTGTAATCCCCTAGCCATCTCTCTCCACACAGCGGGGAAACCTTAAGGGCCACTCCCAGCTCACCTGTGAACGCAATAACCAGACCGAGGGAATCAGGAGTGACGTGGGACTCGCGGCGCGGAACTCCCGGCTACCGCTCCCACCAGTGCTGACAACTGAGGGCTCTTGCACCAGCTACAGGGGCTTGGCTACAGGAGGGCAAGCAAATTCGCTGGGTGATCTCAGCCCCAAGCTCTACAAACTTAGGGTCTGAGGGAGGCAAACAGGGAGAGTGAGCCCAGGTGTTCATGAAAACACGGCTCCCAGGAGCAGCAGACCTGGCGTGTAGACAGTATTGTGGTGAGCGCCTCAGGTGAGCACGGCCTGGCTTGAGGAAACACAAGACAAGGCCCTAGACACTCAGGATTGGAGACCAGCCCAATCTAGGAGAAAGAGCTGCTGCACAGTGAATGGTTCCCACCTACTGAGAGGAGAAGCTTGGCCCAGTGGGCACAGCTCCACCTACTGGAAGAGAAGTTAATAGAACTCTAGGACTGCATTTATTATTATTATTATTATTATTATTATTATTATTATCATTTTTTTTTTCTTTTTCTTTTTTTTTCTTTTTTTCCTTCTTTTTCTTTCATTTTCAATTTTTATTTGTTGATGTTCTTTTACTTTTTTTCAATGTTTCTATTTTTTTTAAATTTTTTTATTTTATTATTATTATTTTAATTTTAATTTTCATTTTTTTATTATCATTATTATTTTTGTTCAATTTTTTGTTCTTGTCTTTTCTTTCTTTCTTTATTATCTAATCTTTGTTATTTTTGTTCCTTTTGTCTTTTCATTTCTTTTCAATTTTCTTATTCCCCCTTCCTTGAATTCTACCTGCCTACTCTCACTCTCTTTAGTGACTTCTTCCCTTCCCTTCTAATATCTTTCCTCCCAAGCATCAAATAAATCTATAAGAGTAAACAGAAACTCAGCAGTCAAACAGAACAAGAAGTAACATGAGCAGCATAAAAAAGCAAGGAAGAAAAGGAGTAAAAACAATGAAGGACAGCCTAAATATTCAGGAGGACCTAGAGTCAGCAGAAAAATGGTCATATAAAGAACTCAAGGAATACCTTAGACAAATGGAATGGAACCTTAAAGAAGATACGAGACAGCAAATCCAAACAGTGAAAGAACACTTTGAAAATGAATTACATAAACAGATAAAAGAAGAAGTTAAGCATCTTTATCAGGAGATAGAGATTATAAAAAAAAACCAAACAATAATTCTAGAAATGAAGGAAACGATAAACCAAATTAAAAACTCAATTGAGAGTATCACCAACAGAGTGGAGCAAGTAGAAGCCAGAACATCAGATAATGAAGACAAAATATATCATCTTGAAAAGAGCCTAGCCAACTCAGAAAGGCTGGTTAAAAACCACGAGAAAAACATCCAAGAGATATGGGATAACATAAAAAAACCAAACCTACGAGTCATCGGGATAGAAGAAGGTACAGAGATTCAAACCAAGGGAATGAGTAGCCTGCTGAATGAAATAATTACAGAAAACTTTCCAGAAATAAAAAAGGAAACAGATATACAAATTGTAGATGCATACAGGACACCGAGCACACAAAATCACAGTAGACCAATGCCAAGACACATTGTTATGAAGATATCCAATATACAGAACAAAGAGAAAATATTAAAAGCTACAAGAGAAAGGAGGCAGATTACATTCAGGGGTAAATCAATAAGGTTAACAACGGATTTTTCATCACAGACGCTGAAAGCAAGAAGATCCTGGAACAACGTATTTCAAACACTGAAAGACAATGGATGCCAACCAAGAATTCTGTATCCAGCAAAATTAAGCTTCAGGTACGACAACGAAATAAAAATCTTTCATGATAAACAAAAGCTAAAAGAATTTGCAGCCAGAAAACCAGCATTGCAAAGCATCTTGAGCAAAACACTACACGAGGAAGAAATGAAAAACAATAACCAAAACCATCAGTGGGAAGTGCCTCTATAAAGACAGAGGGCAGGGGGAAAGCTAACCATGGAGAAACAAACTAAATTAAAAAAAAAAGAAGATAAATAATCAAACATGGCTGGAAGTACAAGCCATATATCAATAGTAACTCTAAACGTTAATGGCTTAAACTCTCCAATAAAGCGACATAGGCTGGTAACATGGATTAAAAAAACAAATCCAACAATATGCTGCCTCCAGGAGACACATCTGATTGGAAAAGACATACACAGGCTGAAGGTGAAAGGTTGGGAAAAAATATACCATGCACACGGTCCTCGTAAGCAAGCAGGGGTGGCCATCCTCATATCGAATAAAATTGACTTCAAGACTAAATTAATCAAAAGGGATAAGGAAGGACATTATATACTGTTAAAAGGAACCATTCACCAACAAGACATAACAATTATCAATATTTATGCACCAAATAATGGTGCTGTGACGTTCATAAAACAAATTCTCCTCAAGTTCAAGAATCAAATAGACCACAACACAATAATTATGGGTGACTTCAACACACCTCTCTCACAATTGGACAGATCCTCCAAACAAAAGCTGAATAAAGAAACTATAGAACTCAATATCACAATCAACAACCTAGACTTAACTGACATATATAGAATATATCAACCATCATCAAGTGGATATACTTTTTTCTCAGCAGCACATGGATCCTTCTCAAAAATAGACCATATATTATGCCATAGGACAACCCTCAGTAAATATACAGGGGTGGAGATAATACCATGCATTTTATTTGATCATAATGGAATGAAACTGGAAATCAATGATAAAAGAAGGAAGGAAAAATCCTACATCACATGGAAAATGAACAATATGTTACTGAATGATCAATGGGTTACAGAAGACATAAAGGAGGAAATCAAAAAATTCTTAGAGATAAATGAAAATACAGACACAACATATCGGAATCTATGGGACACAATGAAAGCAGTTTTAAGAGGGAAATTCATCGCTTGGAGGTCATTCCTCAAAAAAAGGAAAAGCCAACAAAAAAATGACCTCACACTTCATGTCAAAGCCCTAGAAAAGGAAGAGCAAAACAACAGCAAATGTAGCAGAAGGCAAGAAATAATTAAAATCAGAGCGGAAATCAACAAAATTGAAACAAAAGAAACCATTGAAAAAATTAACAAAACTAAAAGTTGGTTCTTTGAAAAAATAAATAAGATCGACAGACCCTTAGCCATGCTAACGAAGAGAAGAAGAGAGAGAACTCAAATTACTAACATACGGGATGAAAAAGGCAATATCACAACAGACGCTACAGAAATACAGAAGACAATTAGAAATTATTTTGAAAACCTATATTCCAATAAAATAGAAGATAGTGAAGACATCGATAAATTCCTTAAGTCATATGATTTGCCCAGACTGAGTCAGGAGGATACTCACAACTTAAACAGACCAATAACAATAGATAAAATAGAAGAAGCAATCAAAAGACTTCCAACCAAGAAAAGCCCAGGACCGGATGGGTATACAGCGGAGTTTTACAAAACCTTTAAGGAAGAATTAATACCAATACTTTTCAAGGTATTTCAGGAAATAGAAAAAGAAGGAGCTCTGCCAAATTCATTCTATGAGGCCAACATCACCCTGATTCCGAAACCAGAAAAAGACACCTCAAAGAAAGAAAACTACAGACCAATATTTCTGATGAACCTAGATGCAAAAATCCTCAATAAAATTCTGGTGAATCGGATACAAAGGCACCTCAAAAAAATTGTGCACCATGATCAAGTAGGATTCATCCCTGGGATGCAAGGATGGTTCAATATACGGAAATCAATAAATGTTATTCACCACATCAATAGACTTAAAAATAAGAACCATATGATCATCTCAATAGACGCAGAAAAAGCATTCAACAAAGTACAGCATCCCTTTATGTTCAAAACATTAGAAAAACTAGGGATAACAGGAACTTACCTCGACATTGTAAAAGCTATCTATGCTAAGCCTCAGGCTAGCATCATTCTCAATGGAGAAAAATTGAAGGCATTCCCCCTAAAATCTGGAACAAGACAGGGATGCCCTCTATCACCACTTCTATTCAATATAGTTCTCGAAACACTGGCCAGAGCAATTAGACAGACGAAAGAAATTAAAGGCATAAAAATAGGAAAGGAAGAACTTAAATTATCACTCTTTGCAGATGACATGATTCTATACCTAGAAGACCCAAAAGGGTCTACAAAAAAACTACTAGAACTAATAAATGAATTCAGCAAAGTGGCAGGATATAAAATCAACACGCATAAATCAAAGGCATTTCTGTATATCAGTGACAAAACCTCGGAAACGGAAATGAGGAAAAACACTCCATTCACAATATCCTCAAAAAAAATAAAATACTTGGGAATCAACCTAACAAAAGAGGTGAAAGATTTATACAATGAAAACTACAAAACCCTAAAAAGAAAAGTAGAAGAAGATCTTAGAAGATGGAAAAATATACCCTGTTCATGGATAGGCAGAACTAACATCATCAAAATGGCGATATTACCAAAAGTTCTCTATAGGTTTAATGCAATGCCAATCAAAATCCCAACGGCATTTCTTGTAGAAATGGATAAAGCAATCATGAAATTCATATGGAAAAATAAAAGACCCATAATAGCAAAAGCAATTCTAAGCAGGAAGTGCGAATCAGGCGGTATAGCGATACCAGACTTAAAACTATATTACAGAGCAATAGTAACAAAAACTGCATGTTACTGGTACCAAAACAGGAGGGTGGACCAATGGTACAGAATAGAGGACACAGAGACTAATCCACAAAGCTACAACTATCTTATATTTGATAAAGGAGCTAAAAGCATGCAATGGAGGGAGGATAGCATCTTCAACAAATGGTGCTGGGAAAACTGGAAATCCATATGCAACAAAATGAAACTGAAGCCCCTCCTCTCGCCATGCACAAAAGTTAACTCAAAATGGATCAAGGACCTAGATATCAAATCAGAGACTCTGTGTCTGAAAGAAGAAAAAGTTGGCGCCGATCTACATATTGTAGGGTCGGGCTCCAAATTCCTTAATAGGACACCCATAGCACAAAAGTTGATAACAAAAATCAACAAATGGGACTTACTTAAACTGAAAAGTTTTCTCTCAGCAAGAGAAACAATAAAAGAGGTAAATAGGGAGCCTACATCATGGGAACAAATTTTTACTCCTCACACTTCAGATAGAGCCCTAATATCCAGAGTATACAAAGAACTCAAAAAAATAAACAATAAGAAAACAAATAACCCAATCAACAAGTGGGCCAAAGACCTGAACAGACACTTCTCAGAGGAGGACATACAATCAATCAACAAGTACTTGAAAAAATGCTCACCATCTCTAGCAGTCAGAGAAATGCAAATCAAAACCACCCTAAGATACCATCTCACTCCAGTAAGATTGGCAGCCATTATGAAGTCAAACAACAACAAGTGCTGGAGAGGATGTGGGGAAAAGGGTACTCTTGTACATTGCTGGTGGGACTGCAAACTGGTGCAGCCAATCTGGAAAGCAGTATGGAGATTCCTGGGAAAGCTGGGAATGGAACCACCATTTGACTCAGCTATTGCCCTTCTTGGACTATTCCCTGAAGACCTTAAAAGAGCGTACTACAGGGACACTGCTACATCGATGTTCATAGCAGCACAATTCACAATTGCTAGACTGTGGAACCAACCCAGATGCCCTTCAATAGATGAATGGATAAAAAAAATGTGGCATTTATACACCATGGAGTACTACGCAGCACTAAAAAATGACAAAATCATAGAATTTGCAGGGAAATGGATGGCACTAGAGCAGATCATGCTTAGTGAAGCTAGCCAATCCCTAAAAAACAAATACCAAATGTCTTCTTTGATATAATGAGAGCAACTAAGAACAGAGCAGGGAGGAAGAGCATGAAGAAAAGATTAACATTAAACAGATACATGAGGTGGGATGTGCCGCAGTCTGGCTGGGCACAAATGCCGCAGTCTGGCTGGGCACACAATCACGAGCCACCACACAGCTTGTAGATTCAAACAGCAACTCTTTATTCCCGAACTCACACCAGCCTTCTACAATCACGTTCTGGGGAAATCCACGTTCTCTGCCCAAATCCACGTTCTCTGCCCAAATCCCCCTCCACTGGGCTCCTGTCTCCCAAAATATACTGTCTAAATCCCGTGAGAACTCAAGGGGAACTCAGGCAGCAGGATACGCCCTATTCCCAGCAGGAATAATCTTAAACCTTAAACCTGGAACCTAAACTGGGAACACCCTAAACACGATTATCTTAAAACCTGGAACACCCTAATCTGCCTTGGTCCTTGAGCAAGGTCACGTACATTCAATGTCACTGCAACATGGGGTACGCTGGCAAGGAAATTTTCATACCTACTTGGCTAATGGCTCCCAGCATCTGCCCCCTTCTGATTAATTAAACAACAAGCAATGTGGCTGAAGGACCGTGCCTGGAAGGTTGTCCAATTCAACATATGGTTCTTACCCGTCATCGGAAAACTGACCTTTAGGCGTCAGCCTCCTGTCTTAGGTTGATACCACTGCAATTGAATCATACCCGTCACTGACTACCGGTCCAGCATACAGCCATACTTGTGGATAGGTCTATGCACCAGTGGGGGGGTGAGGTTCTTTGCCTCACCTCTGTTGGCCCCCAAATTTGGCCTTGGTGCCAGTGGGGGAGTGAGGTTAATGTGGCTTATGGACCGTGTCTGGTAGGTTGTCCAATTCAACATATGGTTCTTACCCGTCATCGGAAAACTGACCTTTAGGCGTCAGCCTCCTGTCTTAGGTTGATACCACTGCAATTGGATCATACCCGTCACTGACTACCGGTCCAGCATAAGCCATTGGCCCCCAAATTTTAGACCATCACTAGCAGAAGGGAGGAGGATACAGAAATGCCACGACACCAAGCCAATTGACGGCTCCTTGGGAAAAATTGTATCACTGGTGACACCATCAGCAAAGATATGTCAGCACTACCACAATTAACATGGGGTGCGCTGGCAAGGAAATAAAAATTGCATCACTAGTGACACCATCAGCAAAGATATGCCAGCATTACCACAATTCGCTGCACCAAACGATAGTTACATAGTCCAGGCAAGTTCTGCAAGCAGTTCAAAGCAGAGGAATCTATCAATATGTCCATTTCCTCCCAAAATCCGTTTCCTCCCAAAGTAAGTTGACTCTTTGATTGAGCATTACTTGTTGAGTTCTTCACCGGCACTGGGATGGAGATAGGAATTCTGGCAATGATGCTAAAGAGACATTATCCTGAAAAGAATTATTAAATATAATGAAAAGGAAAGGTGAAAGTAAACAAACAGATCTGTTAACCTACTTTAAAAACAATCCTTAACAGCTTTTTATCTAATTTAAACTAGTAAACAGATCTGTTAACCACCTTTAAAAACAATCCTTAACAGCTGTTTACCTAATTTAAATTAAACCATTTAAATCACGTGAATAAAAAAAATAATAATAATTCGGATCCATTTTTTCATGAGTGCTCCTCATATAAGAAATATGGACATACGCACATACAGACATACAACACAAAACACAAGAGTGTACACAAACGTACAACACATAAGAAAATAGTAAAAGCCTTGTAGCTTTACCTGGGTGAAATCTCCATTGCAATGTTTAAAAACTCCACAGTCAAAAAATAAAACTGATCAGAAAAGCATTAACCTAGGTTTGTATGAGCTCAAAAAATAAAAATAGAACCTTATGATGTAGAAAAATGCAATAATAAAATAGCTATTGAAAAAAGCATCCTGGTTAATCACTGTCGCAGATGTAAGAATGGCCAAGCTGGAGTTCTGGATATCAGCTGTTATGGATTTGAGTCAAATCATCTTCTTTTCGATCTGTAGAAACTGTTTTAGTTAATCTCTCTGGAATCCAAATGGGCTGCTGTTCTCCCTGTGGAAAAACACAAACAGACCCCCGACTCCAGACAATCACTGGGTCAGGACCTTTCCATTGTCCTGTTAGAATATCTTTCCAAAGTACTTTAGGCTTATGTACATTTTTTGGATACATATGCCTTTCCGCAGCACTAAATCCTGATGAATCCAAATTTAAAAAGTTTAGAGTAAAAAGCGTTATTTTAAGTTTATCTTTGGGGGATATATACCCCCTTCCAATTCCCTCTTTTTGCTTTAATAAGTATGTTTTAATAGTTTGATGAGCTCTTTCAACTATGCCTTGTCCCTGTGGATTGTATGGGATTCCTGTTATAGGAGTAATACCAAATGATGAGCAAAATTGTTTAAAAGAGATAGAGGTATAGCCAGGACCATTATCAGTTTTTAACTGTTTAGGAACGCCCACAGTGGCAAAATTTTGTAAGCAATGAGCTATAACATCTTTAGTTTTTTCTCCTGCATGAAGGGAGCCCATCAAAAATCCAGAAGAAGTATCGACTGTAACGTGTAAATATTTTAATTTTCCAAATTCTGGCAAGTGTGTGACGTCCATCTGCCAAATATGGTTAGGTATCAGTCCTCTAGGATTGACTCCAAGATTAATTTGTGGTAAAAAGGTCACACAATTTTGACATTGTTTTATTATATGTCTGGCTTGTTCCTTAGTTATTTTAAAACGCTTTTGTAAAGTATTAGCATTAACATGAAACCTTTTATGAAAATTTGTAGCTTCTTCAAATGTAGAGAAAATATGTATGTCATGTGTAGTTTTATCTGCTAAATCATTGCCTAAACTAAGGGCTCCAGGCAATCCTGTATGTGCCCTAATATGTCCTATAAAGAATGGATCTTTTCTGTCCCAGATTAGACTTTGTATAGTGGAAAACAAAGAGAAAACAGTAGAAGACGGGGAAATCCTACCAGCATCTTCAAGAGATACTATAGCATTAACTACATACTGACTATCAGAAAATAAATTAAATACAGAATCTTTAAACATCACAAAAGCTTGTAAAACTGCATTAAGCTCTACCTTTTGAGCTGATTGTTTGGGTACTAAAAATGTAAAAGTTTGATCAGGGGTAACTACTGCTGCTGTACCATTATTTGACCCATCAGTGAATATATTTGGAGCATTCATGATAGGTGTTTTTCTTGTCATTTTAGGAAAAACTACAGGATGCTTAGACCAAAAAGACAACAAAGGATTAGATGGTAAATGATTATCAAATGAAACATTAGATTTACACATGATTATTGCCCAAGTATTTAACTCATTAGCTAACTCATCAATTTGATCCATAGTATATGGAGTAATAATTTTATTGGGAGAAATTCCAAACACTCCCTTCGCTGCTTTTATTCCTTTGAGTATTAATTGTCCTACAGCCTCAGGATACCTAGTAAGAATAGTGTTAGGAGAATAAGATAAATGTATCCACAATAATGGACCTTCTTGCCAAAATACTCCTGTAGGAATATTTTTTGTTGGTAGTACAATAAATAATAAAGGCAAACTTATATCAATTCTATCCAAATGCATATTTTCCATATATGTTTCAATAATTTTTAATGCCTTTCTTGCTTTAGGAGTTAACATGCGGGGTGAATTTGGATCTGATGGACCTTTTAGAATATCAAATAAAGGTCCCAATTCTCCTGTTGGTATACCTAGATAAGGCCTTATCCAATTTATGTCTCCCAATAACTTTTGAAAGTCATTAAGTGATTTGAGTTGATCTACTCGTATTTGAATTTTTGGTGGACGGACCATGGTTGAGGATAGTAGAACTCCTAAATAATTAATTAGAAAATTTAATTGTACTTTATCTATATCTTTATGTGCCAATAATACATCATCCATATAGTGAAATATTTGTAGTTCAGGATTTTGATTTCTAAGTGGCTGGATTGCTTTGTTAACATATATTTGACACATAGTTGGACTGTTAGCCATCCCTTGAGGGAGTACTTTCCATTCATATCTCTGATCAGGACCTTCATGATTTAATGCAGGGATAGTAAATGCAAAACGTGGACTATCCTTGGGATGAATTGGAATCGAAAAAAAACAATCTTTAATATCTATAGCTAAAACATGCCAAGTTTTTGGCAAAGCAGACAATTGAGGAATCCCTGATTGAGCAGGTCCCATAATAACCATCTCATTATTAATGGCTCTTAAATCTTGTAATAATCTCCATTTACCAGACTTCTTTTTGATGACAAAAATGGGAGTATTATGGGGAGATATGGAAGGTTGTATATGTCCTTCCGCTAATTGTTGTTTGACCAGATCATGGGCTACTTGTGTCTTTTCTTTAGTCAGGGGCCACTGAGGAACCCACACTGGTCTTTCTGATTTCCAAGTAATTTTGATTGTCTCAGTGGCCCTTTCTGAAAATCCAACCCATGTCTGTCTGTTCCTTGATCTATTTGTATTGGTGCTGCTATACCTTGCCCTTGTTTTCCTAATCTTTTTTCTTTCCTAAAGCCTTGTCTAGCCCTAGTAGTGGGCGCATTAGGATTGATGTTATTTGTTAACGTCAAACCTAATTGATCTAGGACATCTCGTCCCCATAAATTTATAGTAAGATGATCCAATACATATGGCTGTATAGTTCCTTCACATCCTTCAGGATCCTTCCAATCTAATATCATAGAACTTCTATGGGGATTAGTCGCCACTCCTAGGCCTCGAAGCGTTTGAGTGGCTTGTTGTAATGGCCAATGTTTTGGCCATTCTTGACGAGATATGATGCTAAGGTCAGCTCCTGTGTCCAGTAGCCCATTAAACTCATGACCTTGAATATTTAGTTTTAGCATTGGGCGAGAATCTAAATTTAAAGACAACATAGCCCAATCTACACCTGTGGAGCCTAATCCCCTGGAACCTCTTTCTACACTATGACTAGGAAATTTATTATGTAGGCTGGGTATTATTAACAACTGTGCTATTCTATCTCCAGGTGAAATTACTGATATACCTCTTGGAGAAATAGCTATAATTTTTATTTCACCTACATAATCGGGATCAATTACCCCAGGACTTATCATAAGTCCTTTTAATGTAGATGAACTACGTCCCAGTAATAAGCCTACTGTTCCTTGGGGAAGAGGTCCTTTTACTCCTGTGGGAATGATTTGAACTCCCATCTCTGGAGTTAATACTGCTCTGGCAGAGGCACAGATGTCCAACCCTGCGCTCCCTCGGGTTTGTCTGATGAGGGATTTAATGGACAATGTGTCCTGGGCACTAGCCTGATGGTGTTGCTGGGTTCCTCCACTGCCCCGTAGATTTGTGGTTGTGGGCCCCGGAGCATTGGGCCCCCCTGTCCGTTTTTTGGCAATGGAGCCTGATGCCTTTCTCCACGATATCGTGGATAAATACCTGGTCTTTGTCCGTTTTTTGATAAAGGAGTACCCTCAATGGTGGTTTGAGAACGGCATTCATTAGCCCAATGTCTCCCTCTACGGCATCGTGGGCAAATACCCGGTATTCTATTCCTTTGATACCTACTTTTGTTAAACCCTCCTCCTATGGGGCAATTCCTTTTAAAATGTCCTGTTTGTTCACAATCATAGCATGTTTTTGGCCTGGCATCTAAAGCCTGTTGTACTGCAGCTGCCAAGACTTGCCCTTGTTCATTAATATCTCTACATAATTTAATATATGTGTTTAAATCTTCATGTCTCCATGGTCTAATAACCTCTCTGCAGCAACGATTTGCTTGGTCATAAGCCAGTTGTTTTATTAATGGCATTGCTTGTTCTGTATCCCCAAAAATTTTGGCAGCCGTTTGAATTAGCCTATCTACAAAGTCAGCGTAAGGTTCATTAGCTCTCTGTATTACCTTAGATAGCTGACCTTGTAAATCTCCATGTCCTTGTAAAGTCTTCCATGCCCTAACTGCGTCTGCAGCAATTTGTGCATATATAGCAGGATCATATTCAATTTGTTGCCGTTGACCCTCATAAGGTCCTTTTCCTAACAACATATCTAGATTTCTTTGAGGATAACCGGCTGCTGCATTTCGCCTAGCTGTCTCCATGCAAAATTCCTCATTGGCAACCTTCCATAACAAATATTGTCCTCCATTTAGTACAGATTTACACATGCTAGCCCAATCTGCTGGCGTCATGTCCAAGTTAGTAATGGACTCAACCATGCTTACCGTGAAGGGAGCTTGGGGACCATAGGTTGTTACAGCCTCCTTTAACTGCTTCACTGTTTTAAAATCTAAAGCACGGTGAATTCGCTGCCCTCCTGCCTGTTCAAGTACAGGGCATGCTAATCTTTGAGGTCCTGTCTCAGGATCCCATTTATCAACTACGGGGTTTGAGGGCCACTCAGCTGTCTCCATCGGTGGGGCTGTTGGTTGAATTACGCCCTCTTGTGATAAAATGGAGTTAGTAACACCCTCCTGTTGTGGCCTTTTTCCTAACAACCCCTTTTCCTTTAAATTTTCTTCCTCTGTCTGACTAGCTCAAGAGACCTTCTCTTTTGTTTGATCTAAAATGTCTTTCTCCATGGTCTGAACCTCTAACAATTTACTTAACATCTTTTCGGTTTGTTTTTTACTAATTTCTAATCTACTATAAAGATAACGCAACCCAATAAGATAGCACAAAACAAAACCGAAACTGAATGAAACAAAAACGGAATAAAAAATCGTTGTATCAATTTTCTCTTCCTCAGGGCCGACAAACTTCAAACCTTTAGTCAACCATTTTTTCCAGTTTGCCTGAGAAATTTCTAGGGATAGGCAGCTTGAAACAAAAACAAGATAAATCAAAACAATAACACACTGTTTTTTGAGTTGGTCACCCATTCTTTCGCTCTTCCTCAGGGCGAGCAATTTCACTTACCTCCAAGCTTCAGAAGTTCCCCGCACGGGCCACCAAATGCCGCAGTCTGGCTGGGCACAAATGCCGCAGTCTGGCTGGGCACACAATCACGAGCCACCACACAGCTTGTAGATTCAAACAGCAACTCTTTATTCCCGAACTCACACCAGCCTTCTACAATCACGTTCTGGGGAAATCCACGTTCTCTGCCCAAATCCCCCTCCACTGGGCTCCTGTCTCCCAAAATATACTGTCTAAATCCCGTGAGAACTCAAGGGGAACTCAGGCAGCAGGATACGCCCTATTCCCAGCAGGAATAATCTTAAACCTTAAACCTGGAACCTAAACTGGGAACGCCCTAAACCCGATTATCTTAAAACCGGGAACACCCTAATCTGCCTTGGTCCTTGAGCAAGGTCACGTACATTCAATGTCACTGCAACATGGGGTACGCTGGCAAGGAAATTGTCATACCTACTTGGCTAATGGCTTCCAGCAGGGATGGAAAGGGAGAGAAAGGGAAATTGCATGGTAATGGAGGGAGACCCTCATTGTTATACAAAATTACATATAAGAGGTTGTGAGGGGAATGGGAAAATAAACAAGGAGAGAAATGAATTACAGTGGATGGGGTAGTGAGAGAAGATGGGAGGGGAGGGAGGGGGGATAGTAGAGGATAGTAAAGGTAGCAGAATACAACAGTTACTAATAGGGCATTATGTAAAAATGTGGATGTGTAACCGATGTGATTCTGCAATCTGTATTTGGGGTAAAATTGGGAGTTCATAACCAACTTGAATCTATTGTATGAAATATGATATGTCAATAGCTTTATAATGTTTTGAACAACCAATAAAAAAATAAAAAAAATAAATTAATTAAAAAAAAATCACATAAGGCCTTTCAACAGTGAAATAGGAAAATTAATATTTTAGTGCAATTGGAATTTTTGGTAACATACTACTGTAATATTGTTTAGGTTGATATTTACTATACATAAATAAAGAACTCTGCTCTTCCTAAAGCACAGCATTGCAGAAAGATGGATTCTTTTATGATCTCATTTCCAGGATACTAATCACTATCATAGCAAATGCTAATATTGTATGCTATTTTATCTCTAAATAATATTAGGTCTACAATTTTTAGAATTAAGAATCTGTGTTTGAGTAACTTTTATGTTTTGTTTTAACTATCATTTCTTTCGTTGATGTTCATTTTCTCTTATAAATTTCCTCAATTTTTTGATTAAGTCCTAGTGTGTATATATTGGGTATTTATGCTTCATATTTTCATTCACAAAAATATTTATTTAAAATTTCAGTGGGGTTCACTTATTTATAAAGTTTGTCTATAAACTAAAATTAATTAGTTATGGAAAAATACATTCTTCAGACCAAAGACTGTCCAAAGACATTCTAGCTTATTGGCATATTACTTTTATAATGATCAAATAAAAGTTATGCCTATTCTCAAAACAAACCTTTCAACTAATAAATATCTTAGGTACATCTACTATTAATGTAGAATGCAAAATAGATTAATTTGTTGGTTTCCCATTAACTTGATTTTGGTTTTGTCTTTTCCCTTTTTGTAAGTATTAATAAAAATTAAAAAAAAAAAAAATAAGCTCTGACCCCATACGAGACCCTGCCAAACGAAGAATCTCTTTAATAGGAGTCATTGAAATAGATTAGCTTTCTGGAAGCATTATTAAAGTTGCCACTGGCTATTTGGCATTCTGTGTTTATAATGTTTTGGCTGCATTTTGCAGAAGTAAACCTTTTTTTTTTATTATGGAATATAGTAAGCACCAAAAAATCTAAACTATTCTCAAATAACAATGTACCTAACTTCAAATATATTTTTGTGGTTTATAGGTACACAAAATTCTAAGAAGTTATCCTTTTAAATATACTTACAAATTACTTACAACCTGGCTCATATTGAACATTATGCATGCTCAATTCTGTGTATACATTGAAAAAGTAGTTAAAGGCAGAGTAGGTACTCCTTTATGATGTGTTATGAGAAGTATCCAGGACTTCGACTCTCTCAACAAAGTTGTTCTTGATGGGCCACTTTACCATTTTAGAGAATTCACTTGTGTGGTCAAAAACCATTGCAAGCTTAAAATTTCTATTTTTTCTCTAGAAACACCCAGAACATTCCCACTATAAGGTAATATTAACTGTTAAAAATCTTGAGATCTATTACTTTATGGAATTCAACATATATGGAGTAAGTGCCTAGTTTTTATGATATAACTGTTAGTAGGCATGTGGGATTACTTTCAGGTATGTTAAAATTGAGAAATATTTCCTTTGAAAATGAGATACTGATTTAAATTTGCTTGCAAGCAATGAGGGCGATATGAAATGAATATATAAATTCATAGCTTAGTATTTTGTCCAGGTTTCTGCTGAGGATAACTAGATTTATCAAAGTCATATAAATAGGATGGTATGGTTATTTACTATTAATTGACCAGAAGATTTTAAAAATGAAAATAAAAAGTATAAATGACACATTGATGATTTTGTCATCAAGAAACCTTGGGTGGTCATAAATTCTGGGAATACAGAAAAACATAAGGAAAGAAAAAATGCAACTACAATTCCCATGTTAGCCAATTCAGTGAATACTTTACATATTTAACGTTAAATTAATTCATTAAAAATACGAATATAAAACTAAGGTTAAAAGAAATATAGTTGTCACCGAATAAAATATTTAAAAATTTAACTGACATAAATAATCTAAAGCTGTTGATATCATATCAAACCAAACTTATCATTTCATACATGTAGGGGAATTTGAGGAAAAATATCATATGATTTTGATCTAGATATATACTTGTTTCAATCAAAGAAAAAAACATTTTAAAATAAATAATTTGTTTTATGTTGCAAAGCAAATTTAAAATCACAGTACAACCAAATAGAGGAAAATTCTGTCAAATAACTTAAAGCCCTTTACCCAAATGCAAATTCAATTTGCTTTCTGTTGATTATTAAAAAAAAAAAAATTCTCACAGAGATTAACATTCTGGGCTCTTCTCTCAAGATTTCCAGGTGTATTGAAAAAGTAGGAGCAGTACCCAGACTATTTTAATTAATTAATTAATCAATACTTCATTGATTAACAAAAAGGCTGATAGTTATATGCTTTAGGAAATTGACTCCGTTTCCTAGGTCTGCCCATTGATATTTGTTCAACCAAAATATTTATTTAACCAAATAAGAGACAAAAATTTCCAGAGCTTTCTCTTTTCCATTGAGGTATCTAGTTTTGATATAGGTAGAGACAAGCCACCATACTGCAAAGACTGATGATCTGACCCAAGGAATATGTTGAAAGAAGTTTCAGCAATCAATGACTGGAACTTTCCAAAAAAAAAAAAAAAAAATCCCTCTTCAGACTTTCATCAGGCTGGTTCAGGAAAAGTTACTGAAAATATATTAAAAATTGTGAATTTATGCTTTGTTCTCTTTGTGCTGATTGAAAATCACATAGATAGCTAAAATGAGACATTTCTGAGCATATCATTTGTCCTCAATTGTCCTGCAACTTAAATACTTATTTTTCTTCAGTGTGTGTGTCAGGGGAGAGAATATTTTATCCTCCAGCTCCAGACAATTTTCTTCTATCTCTTTCTCAAAGTATGATTTAATAAATATTTATTTGGCAGTATTTTACAAGCTCCACATAAAGGAAGAATAATCATGATTAAATTCACTTTTAACTGATTTTTAAAGAGACAGGAGCAAGTGAGATGAACAGATGCATGTAATAGATTTTTCCTTGAGAAGAGCAAAATCTATTTAGACATTCTTAGAAAAATGAATTTTAAGCATCTTTGCTAGGAAAAGCAAGAAATTTTACTTGATTTTTTAAATAAATGAGTTTTTTTTTAAATTAACTCAATTATTTTCTACCCCTGGATTTTTTGTTGAATCTTTGAAATTAAGCTCCAAGGAATTATGAATTACAAGTCAATAGCATATTTAAGATATTATGCATAAGAAATAAACTCATGGAATAGTTTATAACTAAGTTGTAAATGTTTCAATCTTGAAACATGTTATAATCCCTTAAAATACAAATTAATTTTACCTTCTAGGTTTTTATTCATGTTGTTAGTTTAAGGAACAAACTGGTTTCGACACACACACATACATTTAATACATATATAGTATTATATTTATAATATGTTCTCCATCATATTTATAATACAAAAAAACCAAACATGCCAATTCTCCAAAAGTTTTTATTCAGAATAGTGAGTTTTGCAGGTGCATAACCAGGTTTTTGTCACTCTTTTTAATTAAAATAACAAATATCAATTGACCTCTCAATAATTCTAGGAACCTAATAGGTTTACTTTATTTTCTATAGGTGTTTACTATTTATTGGCATCAGTGTTTTTAAATATCTAGGATGGAATGATTGCCATTATCTTTGCATCATTCTAACATTAATAAAACTACAGTCTACTTCTGTTTAGAAGGAAAGGATTGCATGCTTAAGTCAGTGTGCTTCTTGTCTCTTACACGTGCTATCTATCAGATAAAACAGTAATAGAAATGGTAATTACAATGTTTTTCACCATGTGCTATTATAGACAATGTGGAACCATAAGCTTTATAAGCACCAAGGGAGTGAAAGTGGAATATTGGATCCACTGAAAGCCTCACTAAAGAGATGATTCTTGAAATAAGATTGGAAGGATTGAAAGTTGTACAAACCCTGTTTTTACATCACTCTGCTCCTTTCAATCTTTAGTCTCTTTTAGCTTTTTCTTTTATTGTGGCTTCTCAGATCCTCCAATTAGCTCCCAGACCATACTCAGTACTATCATACCACATCAGCGCATATTACTTTATGTTGCAATTCAAGTTTTAATACTAATCTGTCTTATACCACTGACTTCTCTGAAGACAGTGGGACGATTTGTTCATTCATATAGCACCAGCATTGAAACTGTGCCTCTGCTAATATTTAAAAGGATGGATGATTGAATTAATATATCATATTGCCCCCAGATAGAGAACTGAGGTAGCAGGCATTCCTGAAAGCTATAAGGAAACCTCCAAAATATGATAAAGAAAATTACAAGAATTACTTTTTGACACTATGACTCGGGACAGTTGCAAGTTTCTTTCATCTTGTTCTAGTACTTTATTTTTCAGAACATTTATTCTGTTCTAGAATATTATATGATTTATGTATTTAGCTGTGTTACTTATTTTCTCACCCAACTAGAATACAAGATCATCATATAAGTATGTAAATGTGTGTGTGTGTGTGTGTGTGTGTGTGTGTGTGGCGTTTCAACAGAATCAAGAGTAAAATTTAAAATTCAAACTCAGTTTTCAGCTGTTCATAAGTTATTTTTTCCAAATTAACATTCAAAAATAGAAAAAATAACTAATAAAATTCTTTAAAATTTATTTCAAAAAATAATTTTACATTGAGGAATATGTTGGACTTGATTAAACAAACAATGACACAATGGAGGACTGGGGAAACATTCCCGTGTGTCCTAAACATGAAGAATGTATTGGCTAGACCAAGGAAACTGAAGCACATTTTTCCAGTATATTATCTGAAAAAAAAAGTCTAAGTAATAATAAAATGAATAAAAGGGAGCAAAGTGGAATCTATTCCCTTGAGTAATTATGTTCCAATGTTATTCAGACAATTAGAGATTTAATCATATTAGTTATGACAAAAAAAATCTATGATAACATTCTGTTGAAAGGATTTAGAAAGTTTTTGAGTATAACGTCTTATCAAGCTTAATTTTAAAATGTCCGCTTTCCTGAAAAAGGAAATAATAGTGGAGTAAATAAGTTTAACACTTCTAAGACTAGCTTTAAAAGAATAATGTATGCATGTGCAAAGATGTTTATATGCATTAATTACATTTGCAGCTCACATTTTCATCCCTTAAGATGAAAATTTCAGTTGTTCATTAACTTACTTGATTTAATATTTTCTCAGTAGTAAAGAAATAAGAAATATTACATGCAGAGACAAGTCATGGGGGACAGTCTTGCCTAAAAGTTCTAGCTTAGGAAGACCAAGGCAAGGGTCTACAAGGTCATAGGGAGAGGTTGCACTTGATTAAACCCAGAATGGTGAGTTAGGAAAATGTGCCCATGTGACCCTCAATGTGAAAAAAGCTCTGGAGAGACCAGAAAAAGGAAGCAGAGTTCCCCAGTATATGTTAGTGAGAAGTTACTAACCAAATTAGGGCAACAGAAAAGAAATAATGAGTATAATAATTCCGAGTAGAATTTATGGAATTTAAGAACAATACAGTTTCAGAAGCACCAAAAACTTGAAGGAAACCTATTTTGACTCCTTCTGCATTATGTCTGGTGAACTCCCGAGGGACAACATTAACCTAGAAGTGATGTCAGGGATACATACCAAGATGAAAATATCTCAAATGTTTTATACCGTGATCAGCTGAAGTTGAACAGATCCAACTGAAATATCCAAATCTTGGGGCTGGAGGTATAGCTCAGTTGGTAGAGTGTTTGCCTTGCATGCACAAGGTCCTGAGTTCAATCCCCAGAATTCCCTCCCCCAAAATGAAATATATAAATCCCAGTATAGACCTAACTACCAAAAATAACAGGCACTGTGAACCCGACAAAGAGGTAGCCCACTTGCCTGGCATTCGCAGTGTGCTGGGTTCGATCCTCAGCACCACATAAAAATAAAATAAAGATGTTGTGTCCACCGAAAACTAAAAAATAAATATTAAAAAATTTTTTCTCTCTCTTTAAAAAAAAAGCCCTGAATATTTAAATTCACATTATATCTTAACAAAAGTCTCAGTAGTGAAATGGGAATAAATAAAGTGATAGGATACAATGCAATGACTGATTGGATACTTATCTACATACACATATGTTTGCTAGCTAACTATTTTTTCTTATTTTATAACATACAAATATT
The DNA here is from genome assembly GCF_021218885.2 of Marmota monax. Taxonomy (NCBI): domain Eukaryota; kingdom Metazoa; phylum Chordata; class Mammalia; order Rodentia; family Sciuridae; genus Marmota; species Marmota monax. The sequence continues at coordinate 12,265,596 of NW_026695241.1, forward strand.
ATGTGGGCAATTAATTGTTCTGTTAGTACATTTTTGTCTTCACAGTGCCATCAGTTTCAACTTTAATAGTTCTCTTTCTGACTTTATAAATAGAAGGGCAATGATTAACCCTAGGGGAAAATAATTACTCAGACATAATTTTTTAGTCATGTATTTAAACATTTTCTCCTTGGTTTAATTCAGCTGCAAACTACTTTGCAGTATGTTGTTAGACAAGTTTCCAGTTCAACCATGTTTTTTTTCAGACTGGCTAGTTTTAATCTCATCATTATTTATTCAGTATTTTATTCTTCCCTCACTATATACAGCTGCATGCTTATTATGTAACAGCAAATTATGCAAATGCAACCCAAATAATCTTATTAACTGACAAATTTTTTAAAAAAGATTAAATAATATTTTGAAAAACCAAACAAAACTTTACAAGAACTATGAAAGGCAACTGTCCATCACTTGACAGTATTCGACTTTGTTAACCCAGGAAAGGGTTTGATTACTTTCCCAGAAGGTGATTATGGGGATACTTTGAATGTCTGTTCCTGTTGAAGATTGAGGAGTTGTTTGTTTTAAGCCAAAAAAAAAGAAGAAAATTTGGCTTGAAAAAAAGACAAGAAGTGAACTGAGGAGGATGGAGTTTAAAGAGTTGTATCTTATCATTTTCTGGTCCTAGAAAACAATTTGCTTTATGAATGAAGGGGAAAGATGCCAAGCAAAATTGTTCAGGATGAATTCTGAGGTTACTGACACAGCAAAGCAGCTTTGAGGTGCAGGTTACAGGGTAGGGAAAGGACAAAAAAATAACACTGGTGAGTGAAGACTTCAAACAGAACTATTTCGTTGTGGCTGGTTGAAGATGTGGGATTAAGTGTAGATGTATTTAAGAAAATAAAATAATTATTATCCTGTTGAAAATAAATCTGTGCATATTAGATAAGTTCAATTTTTAAACAATCTGGCCTATGAATTTAATGCAGTTGTCTCATAATTATGATTTTTAAATATATTGTTTATTGATGCATTTAAATTATTTATTTTAATTTGAAATATTATAAAGTTTCTACACAATAATATTGTTAATAATATGATTTACCACATTGGTAAATTTATTGTATTTTTTTAACAATTAAGTACAGGTAAATGTTTTAAGTCAGGTAATTAAAGGATTCAAAATGATATCAAGTGATATATATTTTATTTAAAATGTTTGGCTTTAACTTTGCATGTTAGTGGTGTCAAACTTAATCACAGGTCATTTTATAATATCTTAAAATATTTTAAGTAGAATAAGAAAACTAGGAGATTTAATATGAAAGTTTAAAGAGGAGCTCAGCACTTAGAAAATTGTCCACTGATTTTAAGATCAAACTATCACCTGAGTTTCCTTTCTTCACAGAAACTAACTCTCCCTCAATAACAAAAAGACTTGACACTGACAGGTATTATTTTATCTTTTTCACTGACCAATAAGGAAACTGAGGGACAGAGAGGCTAATTTGCATGTCTCAAATCACACAGAAATACTATCCAACATTTCTCTAAAAGTAACAAAATAACAATCCCTTATATGGTTTTGTTACAATTTTGTTACAATTGTTAATTATAAAACTTTGAGGGCAATTGACCCACATAAATTTTAAAAATATGCATTGTATCTAGTGATCCTCTTCCTGAGCACTTGTGTATAACAAAAACTAGTATTCACGATATTGAAAAATTTGAGGAAAATCATCTTTTATTAAAGAAATGGTTAAATTTATGCCATCTAAACATTCCTTAAGCTATTTTATATAATATGATATAGTTCTAAAAATTTTGTCCTAGAACAATATTTAAATATTGCAAAAATAAGTTTTTGAGTGAAAAGATTACAGTAAAGAGCTATGATTTTTATATACTAGATTTGAACTCACACAGTCCTTAAACTATATGTAAAGAAGAAAGAATTCAATAATAGGTGCTATATTGGTTGCAGTGGGCTATTTTTGCTTACTCTTTTTCTAATCTTCCTGACTTAATAAATATGTATCCAAATACAGATAAAAATATTTTCCATCAAAAGTAGACAAGCTTGCTTAAGTTCAGTACAGTGTGTAATGATTAATTCACTGATAGGAAAACCTATGAGTTTGTCATAAGGCAGTTAATGCTCTCTGCATTTATTGTTGGATTAACTAATGCTGTCTCCTTGGTCAGCACGTTCTTTCAAAGGACTCCATGTGTCACAGTTGCACACAGCAGTTTGGGAAAACTGAAAATTTAAGCAAAACACCTTTTTTTTCAAAGGAGTTTATTTGCAGTTTTTCTTCTAAAATGGCATCCTTGTGTCTATTGTACACATGTCCATCATTACTCTCCAAACTCCAAAGAGCAAACGTATGCACAGATGCTCAACTTCTATGACCTCAGCAAAATAAAGGCCAGGAAAAGCATAAAAACTCAGCTAAATATCTGGTTCACTCTCTGCATTTTCTTACTATGCAATACATAAGAACATAAATCAGTTTCCTGTGTCCTGATTGCTACAGACTTCCTCCAAAGGCCTTGAGGCATCCTATTCTACTCCTTCCTGTTTTCATTCAGCCAGCCAAATTTTGCACATAATTGTATGCAATGCAGAAGATTAATCGTCTTCTGAAAATAGCATTCCCTAGCAGTGGTTAATCCATGAAAGCCTAAAAATTAAAGGAAATCTTTTGACTTCAAGTAAAATAAACCAGGGATTTGGGATAGTGTGTCAGTCTTTTGTTTTGCTTTGATATTCAGATCCCTTTCTGAGCCCACTTGGACATTTGCTAGACCTCCAGGTATGAGGATGTGGCTTTGTTTTGACATCAAAGTTCAGGGGGAGTTTGTAGAATACTAATGAGTGCTGTGAGCTCCAAAGGACACCATTAAACTACAATTGGTAAGCAGGTGCAACTCAGGGAATAATCGATTATTCGGCAAGAGAGAACAGCCAACCTGAAAAAAACAAAAAAAAAAAAAATAAAACATGCTCTCATTCATCTTATTTGTTCTCTGTTCTTGTTTTCTTTCTTTATATTCTTTCTATTTTTTAAGATAATAGTGAAACAGTAATAACAGGCTATATTTAGTCATTGACTTTTCTGCAGAGCTGGCTGCTCAAGGTACTAACCAGTGGCAAGCAGAACAGAGTACATATTTGTCACAAGAAACTGGATTAAAAATCACAGACCCTGAAATACAGATATTCCCAGTTTGGTTACAGGGAAGTAGAATATGTAGTGACCCATTGTCTGCCTCTGATGCTCATAAAACACTTGTCCCTACGGCTGCTTCCAGGATGTATGGCCTATTGAAATTTGTATGTTACCCCGTCAATGATAAGCAAAGCAAACCCTGGCATCCATCCTGCTGTGGCTGCTCTGAAGAGTGAAGACATTTGTCTGTGCCATAGCTCAACAGAAACTTAATGGAAAGAGAACCCGATTGCCAGCACTGAATTTGTTTCACAACAACTAGCCAGTGCCTATTTGTTAGGAGCTGAGAGAAGATTGGCACTCAGGTAATGGGATGGAATTAAGCATGAAATTGAATTGCTGTGTCATGGAAGCATCTACTAAGCAGTTATCAGTACAGAGTGTTGGAAGCTGCTCTCAATTTTAGCAACTAAACTTAAGCTCTTCATAAAAACATGTGACTTTTTCTGTGAGAACACAGAACAAGTGCTCTTCCTTTCATCACCAAAACAATACAAATAAAACCAGCAATAAGTAATTTAATATGTCTGCCTTCTACATTGAATATCAGAGTAATATATGTGGTTTTTATTCTTTTGCTTTTTAAAACATGTTTCACATGATGACCTGAGATGTTCTTGTGAAAAAAACTGTGTGTGTGACTGTGTGTGTGTGTGTGAGTTTGAGTGGCATCCCATTGTCCCACATCTACCTTACAACATTCCAACCTGGGCTGGGGTTGTGGCTCAGTAGCAGAGTACTTGCCTTGCACACGTGAGGCACTGGGTTCGATCCTCAGCACCACATAAAAATAAATAAACAAAATAAAGATATTGTGTTCATCTATAATTAAAATATATATATTTAAAGAAATGTTTCACGCTATTCACATTTTATGGAAATTGCTTATATAACTCTCTGAAGTTAAAAGCATACACTTTATCGCCATTTATATTTAGAAAACCTAGGGAGAAATACAAGTGTCAGAGGTAACACAGCTACATTCATCTAAGTCTGATCTTGTGATTTGACAACACTTTAAAAGTGATTTTGTACAGAGCTCAGTCGAAATTTGCCGATTGTAAAATGAGTTAATTGGATTAAGATGTGAGTAAGTTCCCTTCCACATCATTTATTTTATTACTTTTCCCTGTACCTTAGTTAAAAATATATATCAGCTTTCATCAGGATGAAGATTTTTATTCTTTTACAGTGTTTAAAAAAGTTAAAAGAAAGAAAGAAATTATTTCTTTCTTGACAGGCTAGGAAAATGTCTGAAATTCTGAAATTTTCCTTAATAGAGATCTTTAGAGAAGATTTTGTCAATAATTTAAAATGATCTTAAAACTACTTATGCATACTTTTCCATATTGCTTCAAACAATCAGTAAAATTGCTTTTTTATCAGCATCTTATGATAATATGTTCCATTTTGCAAAATTCTCCACAACTTGAAGAAAATTTATAATGGGATTTGTTAAAAAAATAGATTATTTCAATTCTTTTGATTTTTATTGGAAATTTAATGCTGGGATATTTGTATGTCTTCAATGGTTTATTCTTTCACTTATTTCCCTTTATCACTGAGCTATTTGTATATTATTTATTTATGAATTTATTCTATTAGAATATGAGCTCCCATCATAATTACTGATATTGTTGAGGTTTTCCATCTTTCAATATCTTTTGACATTTTTGTCTTAAAGAAATTCTGTTTGCTGTAATTTATTTCATTTTTTATAAATCATATTCTTTAAGTTTTTTTGTGGATTCATATATTTAATCAAAAGCAAAACATTATTATGTTCTGAGTAGAAAAAAAAAACATGGTTTAGAAATACATGGCAGAAAAAATATAAGAAAAAAATATTATCCATTATCCCACTAGCAGAAATGTTGTAATTTCTTTCTACCCAATGTTTAATCTTATCTTCATATGGATTTATTTTCATGCATATGTTTATGTATGCTTTTCCCCACATCAGCTAAGCTTAGCTAGAAATCCATTTCACAGAATTTCTGTCCTTGAATGAATGCAGGTTAAGTTTGACCACAGAGAGATCTGAGCAAAGTTGGAGGAAGTCAGTGATGGGCAGACTGAAGGATGCTCTGAAGGAGGTCATGGAGCCAAAGAACAATGGAGACTCCAGCACTTTGATGCTGATCAGTTAGTTGACCCCATGAAATGTCCATCAGCTTGTAAAGTCCTGGAACAGGTGTGCATGCAGCTGGGTAGCCTAGGATTCTGGTTTCCCTTGTACATTGTCTGTGTCACTGAGGTTAGAGGAAGTTGGAGATAGACATGGTTCCAGTTGTTCTAACCTCCAGTTTGTCCATTTGGGCTCCTTTGGTTCTCATTCTTCCACATTTTACATCCAGCTTTCCTATCAGTCCTACTGACTATAAGGACTTTGGATTCAACACCAGACAGAAAAGTGGTAATTTCCCACAGAGTGTTCCTGCAGTTTCCACAACTGTGTAAGAACTAATCCTTATGTAAAAAAATATACTTATAGTATACTGAGTGATTCCATCTCTCTCATCAAACACTACTGATAGGGCATATATTATATTAAAGAAAAATAATTAGACTCTGACTATGTTGTTTATAGAGATTTTTGTCTAGTACTTTCTTCACATTATAAAGTAAAAATTTTACACAACATTCCTTGAAAAAAATAGCTTAATAGTTTAATTTCTGTAACATTTTCTGCCATGAATGAATGCGAATTAATTTATCCATTTCTACGTATTAAATTATTATACTATTTCCTTAATGAATTATCCTTTATATAAATATTTAGGTGAAGTTCTAATTATGTCCTGGCATTAAAAATTACTTGAAGTAGAATTACTAGGTCAAATGTAAATAATTTAAAATATTTATTTATAAATGTCTTTCCAGAAATGCTAATAGTTGTTCTATCGGCATAGAGGGACTCATCCTACACCAATACTTTGTCTCTTTTAATATTTTAATTTTATAATAAAAAACTCTTAAAATCTAACAGTGTATTTATCTGCACTTTCTTTATTTTTCTTTCTGTAGCCTTCTGTCCAGCTTTATTTTTATTAGTTCTTTAAAACAATGCAATTCATTGTATTCAAGTAAAAATCTAATTTTATTTTAATCCAAATCTTTTATCAAATATTCATCAGAACAATGTATATTCATATTAAAATATAAGAAATACAAAGAAAAAGTGATAATTTAATTTCTCTGATAGAAATAAATATTTCTATCAGAGAAATTAATAGTAGTGTTGGTTAGTTTTACATTACTATGACAAAGTACCTGAAAAAAAAAACACCTTAGAAGAAAAAAAAAATTGGCTCACAATTTCAGAGGTTTTAGTCCATAGTCAGTTGTGGGCCTATGGCAAGACAAAGCATCATGGCAGAAAGGTGGTGATGTAACAGAACTTCTTACCTCATGGCAAATGGAAGAGAGAGAGAGAGAGAGAGAGAGAGAGAGAGAGAGAGAGAGAGAGAGAGAGAGAGAGAGAAAGGGAGCTGGAGATGAGATATTGTTCCCAGTGGCATGTTTCCGAGGACCTACTCCTTCTATTAGGTCCTACCTCCTATAGTTTCTACCACCTCCTAATTATACAATTAAATTATTGATCTACTGATGAGGTCAGAGTCCTCATGATCTAATCACTTCCCAAAAGTTCTACATCTAAACATTGTTGTATTGGAGATCAAGCCTTCAACACATGAGCCTTTGAGGGACATTTTAGATCTAAACTGCAATATTAGCACTATGATTATTAATACTTCTTTTCAGGAATATAATAAATATATCCAGTGTTATAAAATGAGTATAAATGTGCATATGCATGTGTGCATTATTATAGTGTGTAATAATTGTGATATATTTCTCTTTTCTGTTGTGGTCATCTTAGTTACTTCTTATTTCAATTATTATGCAGCTTATGTGATTATTCATATACATGTGTAAATTTCCATATATATATATATATATATATATATATATATATATATATATATATATATACATATATATATATTCCCCTTAAGTTGAATGTGTATGTATATATATATATATATATATATATATATATATATATATATATATATTCAAACATGTCCTCAAGTTAATTTTTGGGACTGAAATAATCAGGAAAACATTTTTTTTTCTTTTTCTTAAACTCAGATGTTTAACAGGTTGGTATTGAAGGATTTGTCTCTTCACATTTTGGGGGAGTCTGATAAACCTATTGATTTGTGGATGACCATCATAAATTCTTGATAAATTTGTACTATTTTATTCTATATTGTGCTTCTTTTCTTTTATTCTGTTCTAATCCTCAAAAGTATTATGTTCCCTCTTGGCCTCTCTCTCTCTCTCTCTCTCTCTCTCTCTCACACACACACACACACACACACACAAACAACACACAGACACTCCATGTAAATTCTCCATAACTGATACTTTGCTTTCATTGTTACCCCACAGGATTCTCCCATAATTGCATAGATGCCCCACTCCCAATTGCCTTCCTGTCTGCACAATTTCTAATTACTAATTCACATCTCATATTTTAATTCACCCCACTGGTTTATTTCTGTCTCTGAAGGTGTTCACTATTAAGTGCGTAGCCTTTAAATGGACATTGGCATAAGAAATAGATCGTGGGAAAGCAAAGTGAATAAGGATCTGAAATGCTCCGGGCCATCTTAGAAAGCAGTTAAGTGTTGTAATATGCATTGCAATTGCAAAGTAATAGAGAATAAATCAGATGCAGTAGCTAACCACATTAACCTCAAAGTCCTTCATCAAATTATTTGATCCTCTCGAATATCCTGCAAGGTAGAAAGGATTTGGAACCCTATTTCCATGTACCGATGATGACATAGAGGTCAAAAGTCTTTAGTGACATAACCAAAGTCACACAAAGTTGGTGACCCTGCTAAAACAGAGTCTGAGTCACATATTTTTCTCATTTCTGCTGGTCTCATTTGAGCATAGCTAATTTGGGAGTAAAAAGAGTGGCCTTGGGGCTAGGGTTGTGGCTCAGTGGTAGAGTGCTTGCCTAGCATGTACAAAGTGCTAGGTTCAATCCTCAGCACCACATAAAAATAAATAAATTAATTAAATAAAAGTATTGTGTCCATCTACATCTAAAACCAAATATATATCAAAAAAAGAGTGGCCTTAATTTTTGCATATTTCTTAAACCACTCATTTCAAGATGAATACTATTGCCATGTTTTTTTATATATAAAAAGAAATAAATTGTTGAGACACATGTTTAAATACTCATTTGGCTATACAAACAGGTAGGGTATTTGATTCCCCTTAAGTTAATAAATTTCCCATAGTTTTCAATTTTTTACTAAGAATATCATGCCAGCTCCTAGAGTTTAGATACTAATAAAACTGAAGTAGGAGACAGATTTCTTTATGTAACTAGTAGCATTCACGGTCACAGTTACACTTCAAGTTCTGACCAGCTTTTTCATCATTCGAAGTTCAGAAATAGATACTGTTCATTGCAGAGTAATAAAGAGACCTGCTTGATGATTGGGAAGCAGCTCTTGGTTTTCATTTATTCATCCAGTTATTTGTCCTACAAGTGTACTACATACTCTGACATGAAGAACCACTTATATTATATGCTTAAATGTGTCACATTTGGCTAAGACTGTGAACATAATACCTACAAATAAAACATTTAGAAGGATTTGCTCTCTCGAAGAAATGCATAATATTTTCCTTCTGATTCTGTATTTTTGTTAATGTTGACATATTTTAAATACTGCAACACTGTTAGAAAGTATTAAATTACAATCAACTTTTATTTTGAAACATTATTCTTGAACTTACAGCTATATTTTAAATACTATTTCTGTTAAAATGTATGATCCATTCATTTGTTCTTAAAGAGATATGGATAGAAAAAAATTTACATCAATATAGATATAAGCATATATATGTAGAGAGATTAGATACAGATCATGCTTACAATGTGACAAGCACTGTTAGAAAATGTAGGACATGATGATTACACATAAGTGCCTTCTCAGTGTATCATAGCTTCCTTTCATATTGCAAGTCAAAATTTATCTACAGATAGTGATTTATATGCAAACATGTTCCTTGTCAAGCAGGACTGAAGATGTAGAAAAGCCTTCTGACATTCATATAAAGGGCTTAGCAGATGTCTGCCCCTGTCTTTTAAAAAAAACAGCATTCCCTTTTACATGTGACAATGTTTTATGACAAATGTAATAAGCTATAAATATTGTCTCTGCTGTGGGTCATTGAGATGAATGGAAATGAAAGGTAAATTGAGAAGAAATGTGCTCTAATGAATTCTAGTTGATGACATTGCTTAGATGAATGCAGATTATCAAAGTTACCTAAATGAAACTTCAATAAGTTCAAACCTTGCCAAGGCAGATGCCCAACACTGGAATGAATTATTTGACAATATTGCCTTATAATTATGAGAAATCCACTTATGGGATGCTGAAGAAGAATCTGCTGGCTCTCTGATTTAGTAGATATCTTTATCATGTCACTTGGCCTATGAGCTGACAACTTGATATAGTTTTTGTTCTGTTTTTTTTTTTTTGTATGTTTGTTTGTTGAAGGAGGCAGCTTTATTTCTGCAAGGTTTGTGAAGGGGGCTGATCCTGAGTAGGGAGCAGTAGGGTAGGCGAGACTCTAGAGGAGCAAGTCCAAGAGTCAGGTAACCGCTGAGGCAGGTAACTGCTGAGGCAGGGTAGGGCCCTGGTGAGCTCTGGGTCCACAGGCATAGCTCAGTTTTGCAGTAGGACACTGGGTGGATCTGGCTGATGATATGTCTAGTGGCTCACACCTGCTGGTGCAGGATTTGGTCAACATGGAGTCTCCCAGCAAGGGGTTCATGATCTCTCCTGAGTAGAGGGGTGATCTTGCACATGGTTTCTTTGGCATGTCCAGCTGCATCACCATCATCAATTGAAATGGGTACTTGACAGGTGTAGTATTTTAAGGCCTTTGTGAACTCTCTGCAGGTGGCCAGAGCGAACACCAGCAGTGACAGCCTCATCTCTCACATGGTCCCCAGGAGCCCCTGGCCCTTGGCCTGCCTGCCATGCGGGGTCACTAGTGCCTAAGTTTTAATTTATTTTTATTTTTTTTTTTAATTTTTAATTCAAATGCTTGATCAGAGGAAAAAGCTGTTAGGTCAACATAGATATTTGGAAACAAAACAAAGCAGGACTTCCATCACTGTCAGAAATGAGGATAGAGTCACATAGTCTGTGTAACTACTTATTTAGGAAATTAAGAAACAGCTTCAACAAATAATCCCCAACAGATTTTTGGTTAATTGAAACCATTCATTATATTACAGATATTAAACAGTTGTGTCACTATGTCACATATTTGGTTATTGATTTGACAACACTTAGAGTAAATGTACTTGGTATTGAAATACACTGACATTCAAATTTATGGTTAGTAAATGATGGTGGTTCAATTCTAATTAAAGTCTAGTGGCATTCTAGTTTTGTGAACTAAATAATGCAAAAACATTCTGATTTTTCTTGCTGCAATTGTTTAGGCTTATGCTATTAATTCAATTTGGAAAATCACTGTCATGTTGGTTATATATGTACCCATAATTTTTTTTTTTTTAAATTTTGAGTATCCCTTCCCAAGGAGTTGATGTTTACCATGTTTAATTATTCAACTGATGAATTTATTTAGGTTTTATGGTCCATTCTTTTGTATTGGTGCAAAATGATTATATAGAAAAAAGAGTTTCATTGTGGCATATTTGTATATGCACAAAATTTGATCAACTTTACTTTCTTGTACCTCATTTTTTCTTCCTCTCCTTCCTGCCCAATCCCCATCCTCTAACCTACCAATCTCCTTTCTATCTTCATGAGATTCCTTTTTAATTTTTCGGGCACTTGTTTCATTCCTATACCCATTTTAGTTCAGTTTGCTTCATAGTTTTGGACAAACATGTCTTTCCTACATATTTATGTATTATTTAAAAAGTAATTTATTTTTTCTTGATAGCTATCTAGAATCAAATACACTACCTTGTGAATATCAGACCCTCAGGCATCAATGCAGCTGTCTTATTTATTTATTTATTTATTTTAATTAAAGCATGTCCCCACTGAGTATCTCTTGCTACATCAACATATTTTAAACAAGTTAGGAGTATTATGTGTCTTATTAGTCTATTTGTGCAATTGATATAAGTTAATCAACTGAAAATTAATTTATTAATGATTACACTAAGTAAATATAGCTACATTTTAAAAAACCAATTGACCTGGAAATATTCAGTAGATTTTTAAAAGATTAGCATAATCATAGGAATGATTTCAGACAATTTCTTATAAAATGTTTTGTTATGCCTTGTCAATTAATTTATTGAAAAATTGTGTGTTAAGCATCTATTATATTCCTATATGGTGCTATACACTGGGGATATAATACTTAGCAGAGCACAAACAGTCTATGGTTACATGGAGAACCAAGCTACTGAGAGAGTTTTTTAGTGATGGACCATCATGAAAGTACATGATATCTTATACAGTCTATTAAATTTTACATAATATAGGCTTAGAAGTTATGGGTAGAACTCAGTGAATGATACAGTGATAAACAAAAAAAAAGTTCAAAGATTAAACTGGCTTTTGGCTTCATACACAAATGAGAGCTTCTAAAGTTAAGGGACCTAAGACAATCATTACATTGCACAACCTCATAGGGTATCATCATCTGGATTGCAGGGAAGGTCATTAACTCCATTTTTGGATATGTAAAATTTGAAATGCATTTGAAGCATTTGAGAGAGGTTATCAAATAGGATCCCACGTGCATTGGCACATAACTATAATCCCAGTGACTCTAGAGGCTGAGACAGGAGGATCTCAATTCCAAGGTCAGTCTCAACAATATAGAAGGCCCTAAACAAAGTAGCAAGACCCTGTCTCAACAGTTAAAGTAAAAAGGGTTGGGGATGTAGCTCAGTGTTAGAGCAACTCTGGATTCAATTCCCAGTACAAGAAGCAAAACAACACAAACAAAAAGAAAACAGGCTGTCAAGCTGGGCACAAAGGCACACACCTGTAATGCCAGTGGCTTGGGAAGCTGAGTCAGGAGGAATTCAGATTTACAGTCTCAGCAAATTAGTAAGGCTCTAAGCTATTCAGAGATCCCGTCTCTAAATAAAATACACACACACACACACACACACAAATGGCTGAGGATGTGGGTCAGTAGTTAATTGCTCCTGGGTTCAATCTCTGGTACCCCCCCACCCAAAAGAAAGAAAGATAGAAAAGAAAATTGGTTGTCAAATAGGAAGTTGGATTCATGGGTTGAAAAATCAGAAAAAACTTCTTGGAGTGGAGGAATAAACTGTAAATATAGACCACAAAGGATAAATAAGGAGAGAGAAAATAGGTGTAGAATGAGAAGACAATAACCCCTTTGAAACTAAAATATTTTAAAACCTAATAGTGGAGCCAAGAAAAAATGAAAATTGAAAATTAAGGGGCAGATAAATAGAATGAAATTTAAGAAAATTTGTAATACCACAAAGTCATGATTTAATTTTTTCTTCAATGAAATGATATAAAATAGAACTCAATACCAATAAAAGATGAAAAATATTCATAATTAAAAAATATTTATTCGATTTCTTGACATAGAAGCCATTCGTTCATGATGGTGAGGCCAAATTTAAAAGCAAACTATCTCACTAAATGGGAGGAATCTTAGAAATTATAATGTTTCTCATTTCATTCAGAGTCACTTAAAAAATTATATAAATATAATTTTTAATAGCAACCGTGGCATGGTTTGGATATGTTTCAGTGTGTCCCAGCAAAGGCTCCTGTGTTGGAAGCTTGGTCCTCATTGTTGGGGCGATGATCCAGTGGAAGCTTTAAAGGTGGGTCCAGTTTCAGGTACTGCGGTCAGTTAGAGTCATGCCCTAGGAAGGGATTGTGGGAACCAGCCACTCTGCCTTCTTGTCTGGATCTGATCACTCATTTTTGTACATGCTTTATCTTGCCCCAGGTTGTCTGATACAGCCAGCGCTGAGCTGTTTGAACTTTTAGTCTGTTATGGTTTGGATAAGAGGTGTCCCCCTAAAGTTCCTTTTGATGCAAGAATACTCAGAGTTGGAATGATTGTGAGACCTACAACCTAATCAGTCCATCCTAGTTTGAATAGACTGACTGGGTGTTAACTGTAGGTAGGTGGGCGCTGCTGGAGGAGGTGGGTAACTGGCAATGTGTCCAGGGCCTCTTCTCCCTCACTCCCTTTCTCTCTACTACCTTACACTGCCACAAGCTGAGTAGCTTTCCTCCACTGGGCCTTTCTGCCTTGATGTACTGACCACCTTGGGCCCAGAGCAATGAAATCTACTGTGTATGGACTGAGCTATCTGAAACTGTGAGCCCCAATTAATTTTTTTTCTCCTTTGAGTTGTTCTTATTGGGTACTTTGGTCACAACAATGAAAAAGCTAACTAAAAAGTCTCCCAAACTGTGAATTATATAATCCTCTCTTCTTTATAAAGATAGCCTGCCTCATGTATTTCATTATGGTAACACACAATAGACTTAAATCCAGATTTAATTAAATTATTTATTTCAATTTTAGTTTTCCTTTCTATCTTCCTTCATGTAATCCTCTAGAGATATTTGTTTATGTAGTACCTTTTCTGGGGTAAAGAATGCTAACAGTAATTTCTTTGTTATTGCATGAATGTATATATCACCCATGTCAAAAACTTATTTCATGCCTATGAAAATTTTCTTGTGATTGTAGAGTTAAATTTAATCACGATTTTTATTACACATTTTTCTTAAGGATCTAGTGCACACAGAATAAGAGAAAACATTGAGGAGGAAGAGTAAGGGAAAATAAATAATTAAGTCCATAATTCTAACATGACCAATCCTGGATGAATATCAAGATATCTGCAGAGTTTAAAAAACACTCAAACTTGTTTCTCATCTATGAAGACTTGATATAATTAAAGTGGCATGACAGTCAAGCACTGTAATCTTTTAAAATGCCTTCTTTTCTCCCCTTGGGATTTTGATTGTCTGATAGAATTGAGATACACAGATGGTAAAGGCTTCTCCTCATCCTCCCCAAGCTATCTCATTATATGAACATACATTTCTAAGTAAGTATGAGATGGACATAGAAATTTTCCCCAGGTACTTTCCCCAAGTTTATTTATTATATAAGCATCTTTCTGAAATTTGGATGTGTCCAGCAGAAGTACATATGAAAATATATGGAGAAATAGATTTCAGGGAGCATTTCAACATAGATTTGGAATCTGTAAGAAAAAAAATACCAATATTTTATTACAGAAACATACAAAAGTCATAGCTTTAATATTTGTTTGATGATTTTATCTTTTTCTGAACAGAACAAAATGTAGGATTAGTAAATTTGAGAACAACTTGAGAAATTTAATCTGAAGGAGACATATGAGAAAAGAAAAGAAACACTACAATAGAGCATAAGAGACTTAGTCAAAGGATATCAAATATGTAATAACGGAAATCTCAGAAGAACAGGGAGAAAAAATGAAGCAGAAACAGTATTTGAGAGAAAAATGGCTGAAACATTTCTCAATCTAATGAAATAAATCAACACACATATTCAGGAAATAACGTTAGGCTAGTAGTACATCATAGACAAACTGCAAAATTCCAAAGGAATAAAAGGAAATATTAAAATTATTTAGAGGAAAAAAATACCTTCAAAAAAGCATGTATGTCATTAGGAATGTTTATCAAATAAACATAAAGAAAGTGGAATATGAGTGAATAACATACTTAAAATATGGAAAGAATAAAATGTAATTTAATTAAAAACACTAGTGAAAAATTTTTAAATGAATGCAATTATATATATATAATATATATATAAAAATATATATATATTTGCAAACAAGATACACTCCTCAGAAAATTACTACATTATAAGTGTTTATGTGCATATATATATGTATAACATATACATGTACATATATATGAATTTTTATGTTTCTTTTTTTTAAGAAAATCCTGTATAAGGAAGATACTGTGTCTTGTTAGAAAACATGGAACATTAAGAAGTAATTATAGGTACTGAAGTTGTAAAAAACAATAGTCAGTTTACTACAATATTAATAAAAATGTGAAATTCCTACTTAAATACCTTGGTAGCTACAGCAATTTCCTATCTGTTCATCCCTAATATACTCTTAGCCCCAACACTCAGCACTCACCCAATACTCACAGCAATCAAGTGGATAGATATCTTCAAAAAATTTTACTTCCTTTGGATCGGATTATTTTCCCTTGCTGACCAGCATCTCAGCATTTTGACACTGTGACCAAAAGACCTGACAAGAACAACTTATAGGAGGAATGATTTATTTTGGCTCATGGTTTTAGAGGTTCAGTCCCTGGTCAGCTGACTCCATACATTTGGGACAGACGTGAGAGAGAACATCACTGTAGAAGTGTGGAAGGGCATAGCAGAGGAAAGATGCTCAGTTCTTGACAACTGAGGAGCAGAAAGAGAGTGAGCTCTGCTCACTAGGGACAAAATATGAACTACAAAGGTCCCCCCAGTGACTACTTCCGCCAATCATACCCTACCTTCTGTAGTTACCACCAAATACTGTAGTGCTTTCAAGTGATTAGTGCACCAAATAGATTAATATACTGAGGGATTTATATCTCTCTTCACAAAAATTCCCTCCCCTCTTTTAGCCTATTAGTTGGGATATTTAAGTTAATATTACAGGCATTTCCCATTAAAACTCATTGGGGCCACCGTGTAATACAATGGCCTGTTTTCCTACAAACAAAAAAAAAAAATTACATCTTTCTTAGTCCAATCTTATCAACTCGGAAAATTTTGCATTGTCTCACAAGCAAGCTTTCCAAGGATAAGTCATATCCAAAGGACAACACCTTCCCACTCTCAAGTTGCAGCACTTTAATGACTTTTCATTGCAATTAGGATAAAATCTACATCTAAACTCCTCACACACCTTCTCGTTTTTTAGGTGTATTGGTCCTTACTCTCTACACAATCTAATAATATTCAACTTCTCACATGACACAATGAACTTTCCTTCAGTTTGTTGAAATGTCAAGGTCCTCATTGCCTGGAATGCTCCCAAATTGCTCACTGGTGGATTTTCTGGCTTCTTTCCTACCCAAAAGATCCTTGTGTTTTTCTTCTTTATCATAATTTGACTATTAATGTCATCGTATCCAGGTCTCTAATTCTTTTCTTTCTTCATTTCTCTTTTTTTTTAATTAGACATACCACAAATTTCTCTCTCTCTCTCTCTCTCTCTCTCTCTCTCTCTCTCTCTCTCTCTCTCTCTCTCTCTCTCTCTCTCATTTTTCTTATCTTTGCAGTGCTAGGCAGAGAACCCAGGGTCTCTCAGGCTTGACTTATAGCCAAGTATTCTACACTGAATTACTGCCCCAGCCCAGCCCCTAAAATTTTAGGCTCTATGGGCAAAGGACAGGCTCTCTTTTCTTCTCTGTTTTGTTCTTTGCAGAAAGCTAGTTGCCTGGTATGTTGCAGAGGTTCCATAAATACTGGCTGAAAGAATGAATGATAATTAATCTCTAGACCTCAGGTTATTGATCCGTAAAGTAAAGGAGTGGGTAAGATAATTTATATTATCCTTTCTCATATCAATAAAAGCAATACAGTATACTTGAATGAAATAATTTGACAAGTCTAATTATTTCGTCCAAATTAATTGTCTAAATCATCCTATTTTATCTGTAGTTAATTAGTGGATGTGTTGGGTTAGCGGGGTTGGGTTAAGGCAAATGTTCCATTTCCAGGCCAAACCAATTACTAAATGCTTTCAGGAAAAGGTGAAATAGTTCAAACAACATTTTATCCCTAACATATTTCATTTCACAATCTATATACTGGCAATTCTGAAACTAAAGCGCTGAAACACTCTTTCTAGTTCATTCTAACATAGGAGTCAACAAAAACAAAATTTTGAGAATTGGCCGGTACACACTTTTACGAGTTTCTGGTTTACTTTTGCTGACTCAAGAATTGTATATGGTTCATACTGGAAGTAATGTATGCTGCACCCAAGTAATTTTACAACTAGGTTCCAATGAAATTGCAAACATACAATGTATCAAAAAGACAATCTTTAGTGTTTGTACCATAACACTTCCCTGTAGAAAGCAGCACTCATGCCCTAAGCAGACACAAGTGTTGATTTCTGAGTACTCAGAGCTAAACCTGTGTTAACGAACCTCTTCCTGTCCTTTCCTGAAGGATATTGCTTTGCCAAATGTTACATCTCTTCTCCAGGGTAGGTCTAAATCAAATTACTCATTGATGGTGGTGGTGATGTGTGAAATGGCTGAGCCTTTCTCCACTGAAAAGGAATAACTCTGAGAGTCCAGATAATCTAGAGTTCCCTGTAGGATGGGCCGGGCTGAGTCCCCAGGTGCTACTGCCTTGCACTTCAACATTCTTCTTGTCACTTCCTGTTTCTTTTGGTCCTTCAAGCTGTCCCTCAAATGAATACTGTCCTCTCATACTCCCTAATGTAAATCCTTGCCTCAGGATTTGGTTCCTGAGGACCTCCACCTACTTTACGATTGCCTAGGTATATCAATGAGGAAATTTTGTTCTCTTCTAAACTTTCAAAATCTTAATACAGACATGGCAATAAGCCATTTGAAATACCTTTCCTTCCTGTTAAGTAGTGAGGAAATTATTTGAACTGGTCCTTATTCAATCACTCTCTGTATCCAATGCTTCAGTGGGCCAGTGTCTTCTGGGAACTTGTTAGAAGAGCTGGAATCCATGCCATTCCAGCCTAGTACAATAAGAACCTCTCGAAATGGAATTCAGGAATCTGGTGAAATCCCTCCAGGCAGCTGCTATGAATGCTCAAGCTTGAGAAGCACTGCAAATATTGGGTCTTCATAGAGGGGGAATGGCAATGCAGTTACTTAACTATATTTTAAAAATTTCAGTCACAGATCAAATAAATAATGACTACATATCAGTATTTGAGACTTATTGTTAGTTGTTACTATGCTTACTAGAGACTATTGTTAGTTGTTACGTATTTACTAATAAAATACATAATTTCAGAGTGAATAGCTGACTGACATTCTGATGTGAGGCTTCAAACAGTAGAATATTCTAGCCTTTCTATCAATATGTAATTTTTTTTTTATCAAACCACTATTGTCTTTCTGCAAACCATGTCTTCAAAACTCTTTCAGCAAACCCAACAATCCAGAATACAAAACACTTGGGAACTGGGCTACTCCTTTGCAATTTTACAAATTGCTTTCACATGTCATATGTCATTTGCAGCAACAAAACCAGGTACCACTTTATTTTAATTAGAGGATGGAAATATAGGTATTAATTGAGTCCAAGCAGCTTGCTCTAGATTGAATCATTTTGAACTTATAAAGATTAACTCAGGCTTTCCATGTCTATATCCTTTTTCTAATTAAAGTGAGTTCAGACATTAAGTTGGAAGAATCTATCTCTCCATGCTTCTATTTTCCTTTATCTCTTACGTCATCTATTTCCCTATTTGGCTATTACCTAATTATCTATTATATGTCCATCATGATGACTTCATGATGCAAATAACATCACCTCAAATGTATATTCTCCTTAAATTAAAGGGACCCAGCACAAAGCCAGGACTTCAATATTCTTTACATGAGTGTTGCCTGCTTATTCTGTTCTATTTAAGTCCATGCATATATGTTTAAATATACATGACACAATCTTAGACTCAAGGTAAACTCAAAGACAAAGCATTTGAGACTATTTTTCAGTTGATATTTGGTAAAATATACGTAAAAACATATTTTAGCTGGGCGTGGGGGCGCATGCCTGTAATCCCAGCAGCTTGGGAGGCTGAGGCAGTTCAAAGCCAGCCTCGGCAAAGTGAGGTGCAAAGCAACTCAGTGAGACCCTCTCTGTAAATGAGATACAAAATAGGGCTGGGGAGATAGCTCAGTGGTCTAGTGCCACTGATTTCTGTTCCCAGGAGCCCCCCCCAATATATCTGTCTATCTATCTATCTATCTATCTACATATTTATTTATTTATTTACATATATTTATATTTTATTTTCACTACATGAGATAATTTTGAACCATATAAATAGCATTAATGAATTTTAATATAGTCCATGCTATTTACTGAGTATTTCTTGCATGCCAGTCACTTTGCTGTGTACATTGCTTAAAGAGATAAAAGAAATAAAGTCCTTGCTCTCCTGAAGAACATTATACATTTAAGAGTAATGACAAAGTACAGATATATCACCAAAAATAAAAGTCAGGAGAGTTAAAACAACATAATGGGGAACAGGGCAAAGGAAATGTAAAACATTAACTACTAATTATTATTATTATTATTATTATTATTATTATTATTATTATTATTATCATCATCATCATCCCAGCAGCTTAGGAGACTGAGGCAGAAGGATTGCAAAATCAAGGCCAGCCTCAGTAATTTAGTGAGACCCTAAGCAACTAAGCTAAGTCCTGTCTCAAAATAAAAAATGAAAAGGATTGGAATGTGACTCAGTGATTGAATATCCTTAGGTTCAATCCACCATAGCAAAATAATAATAATGATAGTACATATTAAAATTATAAGATCACATGACCCTAACATATTACAACACTTGCAGCTAAGAGTCTATTTAAGAAAAGAATGATGTGGTCCACGCCGTACTAAAAATATGCCTTCAGATTTCTAGAGGTGAACATTGAAATGAGCTCTCATTTTTGTTTGTGATTATTCAGATTTATCTCTCTCAATTAAATCATAAAATATTTCCCATAGCACTTGTATTCAGCAGTATATTAACAAAGTGATTGCCTTGACCTTCATTTATTTCATTTAGATGAATGTTGAAAAGCTTTGTCACAAGAAAGGTTTCTGGTCACCTTTTAATTTTCCCAGGGACTGGATTGGGGACCGCTGTGGCCTGCTGAGTGCAATAGGTGATTTTATAACTTTGAAGAGCAGGCAGACGGTGGCAGCAGATGGGGCATATTTATAATCCCACACATCCCCATTGAGCAGTCATTTAAACATCTGGGTTTGAGAAAGGGTCACCCGTGCTGGAATGAGTTCAAACGTTTTATAACCTTCTTCACCTACCCCATCATGTACATAATGATAGTTAGCAATTCTCAAAGCATCAGGCTGTTCAAGTTCTTTCTCCTGCTTCTCCTTCTACTCTACATTCTTTTTTATTTTTTTAATCAAGATGCAAGATATTCTCACAGAAAAGAAAGAAAGAATAAAGGAAACTGAGATTATATATTCAGGTAAGCAATGGATAACTTTCTGAACCAGGATATGTCAGACATTTTGATAAACACCTTACTTATATCCATTATCCTACTTAATCCACTGAACTGTTCCATGAGCTAAACACTGTCATTATCCCCTTCCCTAAATTCTTTATGGGAAAAAAATTGTATGAAAATTATGAGATCATATGGACCTGTCGAAAGGGTCAGACAGCTGTGCAGTAACATGAATCTTACTTTCTCAGGGCGCTGCTTCTCCTCTAGGACAATGTTAGTATTATCAGCTGGCAGTGAAAGCTGCATGGAAGGAATTCCCTCCCTAGAAATGATCACTTCCATCACCATGAAAATCATTTGCTTAGATATCGAGAGAGTTTTATAAAGATTATCATACTAGACTCTAATAGTAAGTATAAGTTTGGTTTTCTGCTATTTCTTTTCCAATGTCATAAAAAGATCAGCAGAACATGTAAACTCCTGGGAATTAAGAAAAGGGAGAATATGGTTTTTAGTATTCAGAAGACTGAATGTTGGACTTGCAACTAAACACTACCAAAGCAAAACAAAATTCTCAGGACATCGCTTCACCCATGCTGCAAGATACACATACATATAATATAATATAATATATAATAAAACATATATAATGTATAATATATATAATGTACACATATATAAGGTATATATTTATTTATATATATAAATATGTATATAAAATGAGAGAGAGAGAGAGTAGATAAAACTAATAAATCACATGTATCATCCACAGAGTGGATGAAACCATTAAGTGAATATCCTAACTATAGATAATGAAAATTAATTTAAAAAGTGACTTCAAAAAATGTCACTGCCTCATCTAGAAACTGGACAGAGACTTCCCCTGCACCTACTCAGGTGCTGAGTGGTATTTCCTTCTCTTAACTTCCCATGTAGTGTACTGGTTAGCTTCCTTTCACATAGGATCCCTGAATTCCCACTACTGACCTCCGTAACAGTAGTTCTTACTTGATACAGTGCATATAACTCTTCACATTGCCAACAGTTGAATTGTACATCTTCTCTATCATCAAAAGTTTCTCTTTTTTCCTTATAATTTACATGCTTTAAAACTACTGTCAGTTTTTTTTTTTTTTTCTCATTTGAGGTCTTATCTCATTTAAGGACTTATCTACAGAGTTGCTAACAGTTTTCTAGAACCAATTGAATAATAAATTTAACCAACAACCATTTACATTTCCAAGCAGTCTCCTATGATACCATAAGGATGAAAAGTAGAATACAACCTAATAATCCATTCATAGAATTATAATTTAATGGGCTGTTGAGAGGCAGTGGAAACTTAGGAGGTGGGGCCAAGTTGGAAGAAGTCCTTGGTGGTATGTCTTTTAAGTTTATATCTCCTCTCAGCTTTTTCCTCTTTCTCTTTCTCTCTCTTCCTTTCAATGCTACCACAAACTGAGCAGCTCTGATTTACCATGTCCTACTTGTAATGATGTTTTTGCTTCAAGATAGATCTAGAAACGCTAGTTAAGTGGTTATAGATTGAAACCTTTAAAACATGAAACAAAATATTTTCTTCTTTAAGTTGATTTCAGTTATTTTGTTATAGCTACCGAAAGGTAACTAAAGCATGATTAGGGAAGCACCATCTTCAGTGAAGAACTTTTGGGGTTAAACAGATTCCAAGGGTTTGTAAGAGAAAAGGAGGGTTCAAAGACATTTTAGGGTATAGGGATAAATATTAAATGATACTTAATGGAAAGAAAAATATTACTAACTTAAGATTGGCAAGAAGAACATTGCATTAAAGGAGAAGACTTAGAGTGTGCAAGAAAATGGAGAAGGGAGGGGCTGGGGATATGGCTCAAGAAGTAGCACACTCGCCTGACATGCGTGTGTCATGGGGTTTGATCCTCAGCACAACATAAAAATAAAATAAAGATACTGTGTCCACCTAATGCTAAAAAATAAATATTTAGGAACAAAAAAAGAAAATGGAGAAGGTAAAATAGGAATTTGTGAGTGATCTACAAGAATATATAACTCATTAAAATGCTTTCATGCCATAAAAACTCTTGACAATAACCAATGTTAGTTAAGGCTCACTGATGTCAGTTTTAATATTTAAATTAAATATCAAATAAAATAATCATCCATTTTATTTTTACTGATTAATACTTGTAACTAAAAGGTAGTAATAGGTTGTAATGTCTTATACATGACATATCCTCTGATACATATGTTTACTTTAAAATCAATGTTCACAGATTCTCAGGGAGACAAACCTTTGTTGTAGAAGTTTTAGGAATAAGTTTGTATTCCAGTGTTTTATGACTCCATTGTATGAATCTGCAAACTGTATTCTATCAGTCATGTAGACTATTTTATATTTCAGTTTTCTAATATAGAGTAAATGATGCATTCCTCTATATATACCATACTTATTTTCCACTGTCATATCCTCTTAAAAGATGAATTTTGATTTCACCATCTCTTTAAGATTTAAAAGTGGCCAGGAATTGGTGTTTAGTCAATTGGCTCTACTCACTGGTCACAATCAAATAAGAATCTACCTGGGGGAAGAATCATAAAACATGATGATTTTCAACAGTGGCTAATGACGTCATACATCAATTCTGATATGCAATGGGAGAAGGTGGAAGAAGAGTCAGTCAATCAAATCAGACTCAAACAAAAATACCCATAAGTTAACTCTGCTCAGTCAGGACAAAGATTGTTTCCATGGAGAGTTAATTACCCAGGATTTTGAAGGGTCATTATGAGCTCCATGTGTTATTCAGATTTATTTTTAAAAATCATGAAGTTTAAACTGACATACCACATATACTTAATGAATTAGCTGCACATGGATAGGTTCATTTGTGGAAACAGTTTTTCTCTTTATGGGCTTAGATCTTATTCTACATTCTCTTCATTGGATACATCTCCAAAATTCCTTATCTGAAGTTCTGAAATCCATAAAATTCTAAAAGCCACCATTTTTGCCTGATTTGGAACAAAGTCATTTTAAGGCGAACTTGGATGTGGGCTGCTGTGAGCCTATTTATTGTCCTACTTTAGCCACTTAGTGTGAAAATATATACAGTCCATCTCAAACACATTATGCTGGGATTGATGTCCCTGATAATTCCTGAAATACACCTGTATAAACTATCAGGGCGTATTATTCTTGGAGTGAAAGTAAAATTATGTTTCATCTTCAACTGGAACCTAATTATTTATAACTTTGACCTCTTTTTTATTGTAATAAGTAATTAACCATATTTTGATGGATAATAATGGTAATTATTCATTTGCATACTTACTTTTGGGTAGGGA
Source organism: Marmota monax (assembly GCF_021218885.2). Classification (NCBI taxonomy): domain Eukaryota; kingdom Metazoa; phylum Chordata; class Mammalia; order Rodentia; family Sciuridae; genus Marmota; species Marmota monax. Next base: position 12,289,501 of record NW_026695241.1, read on the forward strand.
TGATTGTTATCCTTTTTTGTAGAAGAGAGGACAGAGCACTGTAGTAGCAGAGTTAGAACTAAGTGAGGCAAAACTCATCAAATTCTAAGCTCTCTCCACCTGTTTTCTACTTCACTTTATCTCATTAAATAGTAAATCAAAAGAAGAATGGTTTTAGTGAAGAATTTTAACCTGTGCCTTGGAAGTTCCTTAAACTCTATCTGTATTATTAGGAAAATATGTTGAGACTTTGTCCTGGGTAAGGCCCTTCTTGAGCATTTCAATGACACTTTTACCAGAGAATGATATGGACAATACTCTCTTTCCTTTCCTTGTTTATTAATCTTCCTTTCTTGTTATTTCCATTTTCAGATATAAATCAATCTCATTAAGGATGAAGTGCTCAGTAAACAACAATTATGTTACCTTCCCTATTAGGTGGGAATGCATGTTACACCATGTCAAGACCTTTGCTATTACTAATCATTACCTCGTTGTTACATATTTCTTCTTTACTCTTCACTTCAGGCTGTTATCAAGCTGTGTTTTCAAAGAACCACCCTGATTCTTAGAGCTGTTTTGCTGTGGTTGTTGTGGTTGTTTTGTTTTATTTTAATGTATTTATGGAGCTGCTCCTTGACAAAATGCATTTCTAAAATCTCCATAAAAAAGGTTCCATTGTCTGCACATCTCATAAATTTCTAAACATTAGCAAAATGACCAATCCTTAGTATTTGGAGGGAAAAAAAGTGTAAAGGAAGACTATTTTAGCCTAGAAAGTGACCGTGTGACAAATGGTATACAGAGAACTAAATACTATTTTGTGATGATTTCACAAGATTCCAATTTATAGATATGTTAGTGTGAATGACGTGTGGAGTCAGATTTTTTTAAATGCTCACTTTTCTAAGATGGATATAAATAATCCAAGAGAATATTCTTAGCCCTCATATTGTGGGGACTAAGGGTCCAAAGGGAGAGTCCTGGAATGGATCAACTTTACACTTCACCATCAAAGTGAGTGCTAGGGCCATGTTTTTGGTGACATTCAGGCCTTGACAATAATTTGGGGCCACCTGGATGTGATTAGTTTAAAGTAAACTAATGTCAGAATAATTTTAGGTGTACCTTTTACCCCCTGCCCTCCATTTCCCAGGTCTCCTCCTCTGTCCTTGTGGGGAAATAGCTATTAGCCATCATCAAGTTATACTGTATTCAAAAGTTTCTACTTCCAAAAAGTCTTTGTAATATTGGCTAAAACATTTCCATTATGACCCAAATAAATATAGTAACTGAGTCACATTAATAATTTTGTTTCATTCACAGGTGAATCTGATATGTGCCTGGAAAAAAATAAATAAATAAACATTACCCCACCAGGAGTCAGTGCACCAGACCTTTAATAGGCCTGTGAGAAATTCTGGAACATGTTAAAATATGATATGAACTTGTTGAACTTCACCTTCAAAATATAACCCTGGAAAATTCAGGGCCAATTTACAATGAAATAAAATGAACAAAGAAATCAACATGAATCTACAATAATTATAAGGTGGATTGGAGATCTGAGGAGGAAATTTTGTGTGGTTCAAAGGTCAAAGATCCACATTAGGCTGATCATCATCTTTCACCGACATGCTGTCCAACAGTTGGGGAAAAATTAACTGTTTCACTGATCATGCTGGCAATTTTTTATATCTCTATGAATGAAAGATTGTGATGTGAAATGGTATTTTTTTAAGATGAACTCATTAGATTAATGGAGAGAATTTCTCATTTGGTGCACACTGTGGCAACAACTAGGCATTGCACATACTTTCAAAGAACAATTTCACTTTTTTTAAAGATGGTTATATTAGTTTAAATATCAATAAAAATTTCATCTGTTAATAAATGAACAAGAAAAAATTGCTGAAGTGTGAATACCCATAGATGACAGGAAGATAGTGAATTAGTTGCTGCTTTCTGGTTTGCAAATTGACATAAAAATTAGAAATTAATTTTATGCACTGTCAACATTCATCAGAATAGTCTTAGCCTTTTGACTCAATAAGCATTTATTTTATGAACTATCCTCGGCAATACAGGCATTCCTCATTCTCTTGTCTTTGCTTCACTGGAATGTACAGACATCTTACATTTTACATGGAAGGTTGTATCAATCATGCACCCACCAAATACATGGTCACTGATTTAATAGCAGCCCACACTCATATCATGGCTCTTTGTAATATTTTGGTAATGCTTGAAATATTTTAAATTTTTCCATTGTTGTATCTGTTATGGTAAATTTTAACCAATGGTCTCCACATTATCATTGTACTTGGAGCATCCTGAACCCTGCCCATATAAGACAGCAAACTTAATGGATAAATGTTGTGTCCTGACTGTTTCACCAAGCAGTTCTTTTCCTGTCTCTTGCCCTCTCCTGTTCCATATTCACTGAGACAGAATAATATTGAAATTAAACCAATTAATAACCTCACCATGAAATCCAAGTGTTCAAATGAAGACAGTCTCACTCAAATCACTATAAATCAAAAGCTATAATGATTAAAGGAAGGTATGCTGAAAGCCACAATAGGCCAAAAGCAAGGTTTCAACAAACATGCACTTGGTTGTGAAGACAAAGGACAAGTTACTGAAGGAATTAAAAGTGTTTCTCCATCAAACACATGAGTGATAAGAAAGTAAAACAGACTTCCTGCTGCTATGGGAAAGCGATAGTACACTGGATAGAAGGTCAAACCAGCCACAACATTTCCTTAAGACAAAGCCTAATTTGGAGCAAGGCACTTCTTTGAAGGCTGTGAGGAGTGAGGAAGCTGAGAGAGAAAAGTTTGATGCTGACAGAGGTTGGTACATGAGGTTTAAGGACAAAAGCTGTCTCCAAAGCATCTAATTACAAGGTGAAGGCTTGTGAAGTTTGCCTCCAGTTCTCCAGAAGTTCAGTTATCTAGCAAAGAAAACTGATGAAAGGTGGCTGCACTAAATAGATTTCTAATCTAGATGAAACAAGTTCTAATGAAAAAAGATGCCCTCTAGGACTTTCAGAGCTAGAGAGGAGAAGCCAATGTCTGACTTCAAAGTTTCACTATTTAGGGGCTAATACCACTGGTGACTTTAAGCAAATGTTCATTTACAACTTCAAAATTCCTAGGGTCCCAAGAATTGTACTGACTTTACTCTGCCTATGTTCTATGGAAAAACAAAGCCTGGGTGATAGCACATCTACTTACAGATATTACACTGAACACTTTTTTTTGTTTGTTTATTTTTGGTACCAGGAATTAAACCCAATGTTGCCTAACCCCTGGACAACAACCCCAGCCCTTTTTATTTGTTATTTTAAGACAGGCTCTTGCTAAATTGCTTAGGGCCTTATTGAGTTGTTGAGGCCAGCTTTGAACTTGTAATCCTCCTGCTTCAGCCTCTTGAGCTGCTGAAATTACCGTGTCTAAGTATATTGAATATTTTATGCCCACTTCTGAAATATACTACCCATAAAAAAATCCTTTTATAATATTGCCATCCGTTGACAGTGCACCTTGTCATCCAAGAGCTCTAATGGAGATGGAAAACAAGATTAATGCTGTTTCCATGCCTACTCACACAACATTCATTCGGCAGCTCATGCATCAGGGCATAATTTCAACTTTAAAATCTTATTATAGAAGAAATTGATTTTATAAGGCTATAGCTGCCATAGATAATGATTCCTCTTATGTATGTAGGCAAAGTAAATGAAAAATATTTTGGAAAGGATTCACTATTCTATATGCCATTAAGAATGTTTGTGATTCAAGGAAGAGAGTCAAATACAAATATTAGCAAGAGTTATAAAGCAATTGATGCTCAACCTTCACAGATGACTTTGAGGAATTTAAGATTCCGGGGGTAGAAATAACTGCAGATGTGTGAAAACAGCAAGAGAAAACTAAAATTGGAAGTGGATTGTGAAGATATGACTGAATTACTGCAATCTCATCACAAAATTTTAATGTGTGAGGAGTTACTTTTTATGAATGAGGAAAGAAAGTGACTTCTTTAGAAGAAAGGTATTCTTGGTAAATATGCTATGAACATTGTTCAGGTGACAGTAAGATATTTAGCATATCATATTAACATGATTAATAAAGCAATGGTGGTTTCAAAGGACTGACTCCAATTCTGAAATTCTACTGTAGGTAAAATAATATCAGACAGTGTCGCATGCTACAGAAAAATCATGAATGGAAGACTGAGTCAATGCAGAAAAGCCTAGTGTTGCCTTATTTTGAGAAACTGCCACAGGCACCCCACAACCTGCAGTAACAACCATCCTGGTTAATCAGCAGTCATTGCTATTGAGTAAGACCCTCAGTGGAAAAAATAAATAAAATAAATGACTCAACATAGGCTAAGATAATTGTTACTTTTTTTTTAGCAATAAACTATTTGTAAATAAGGTCTGTGCATTTTTTAAACATAATGCTATTACACACTTAATACAATATAGCATAGTATAAACATAACCTTTTATGCACTGGAAATAAAACAAAATTATGTCTCACTTGATTGCAATATTTGCTTTACTGTGGTGGTCTACAACAAATTTGCAAATCTCTGAGGCATACTTATAAACTTAAATGCATAAAATAGTATATTTTATATTACATATTACTATAAAATTTTATAAATATCTAGTAGGTAGTATGATAAAAGAAGAGACTAGGAAATTTTTTGCCATATTACAGTGCCACTTATAAACATACATGCTGTAGAGAAATGATTTATGCTATAATGGAACACTATAAAATTTACACAATGAGAAATATTTTTACATATTTCACTCATTACATTTAGGCAGAAAATGATATAAAGTAAAACATATAAAACAAATAAGATGTACTCATTAGTAATGCCATAAAAGCATAAAATTATATAAAAAGCATTATATGACAAAAATCAATTAGAAAATTTAAAGATTTCATCAGCTTTTTATGTATAAAAAATATAAGACATATTGATAATGGTGGGATGGTGATTTTTGTATATGTGTGTGTGTGCTTGATTGATAAGAGTTCCTAATGCTAATACCTTTGTATCTAAAACATTATTTTCCTTTGTTTTGAATACACGTGCAGCATTAAATGCAAAACAACATTAAGAAAATACTTAGCACAGATATACATGTAGCCCACAGAAATGTCAGTAAATACTGGCAACAATAGTAAATATTACTAATCTTTAGACATCTAAATATTCTAAAGGAAAATGTTCTCCTAAACATTATTATATTAGTACTTAGTAAAAACAAATTCTTTGAAAATTGGAAACACATAAGAAAATCAGTTCTATAAAACCATAACTCAACAGAAAATCTTAATCAAATGAGATATTTTGGGCTATATTTCAATTTTAGCAGAATAAACAAAATTATTATAAAATGAATGTTATCAATGTTTCATTCCAAAAAAGAAAAACAAAAAAACCCTCCAAGGTTATGCTTATGGTTTCATAAACATTCTTAAACTCTTACTCCAACAAATAAGTAATAAAATTTTGACTCACATTCAAGATAGAGGCCAAATATTTGCAAGAATCTCAATATAGCTTAATTTCTACAATAAACTCAGTATGTAAAAACACAGACGAACTTTGGAAACTTTTCAGCATGGGAAGAATAAAAACAAAATCCAATTTTAAATTAATTTACCCAAGAGATATGGTTGAAAACCACAATGTTTTAAATTTATATTTTAATGGTTGCTATTTTGGTCTCTGGGGTTATAGTTCCAACTTTTAACTTTGCAACATGCTAACTACATATAAGAAAGTCATGTAAACTTACTAAGCCTGTTTTTTCATGTAATTAAAATAGGTATCATAATAATTACAGCAGAGTGATTTTTAGAAATAAATTAAAGCACTGCTTATGATATTTAAAATTAATATTTATCATGTCTTTTACCCAGATCCTCTCCAATACTGTAGGCTTTATTTGTAACAGCACAATTCATCATCATTTACCACCTAATAGGGAAATTTATAGTTCATATATGTAATACATTCAATTGAGATGGTAAAGATACAAATATTAGGCATATATCTCATTTTAAAATTCATCTTCACATGTCAAAGAACAATGTTAGCACATCATAGGGGACCAATACATTCAGATACATATTTATGTAATAAGACCTGGTAAGATAATTAAATAAAGATAAAGAGTTAATGTCTTTGCAATGATATATGGTAGTTACTTTACTTTTAAAAATCAGGGTTTGATGAGCAATTTTAAAAATAACTTATATAGTAAAATTGCTCACTTTTTACCAGTTATGTGTTGTAATATAATTTATGGCTGCGATTAACCTATTTTGTATTATATATGTGCCTATTTTGGTCTTTGTTTCATGCATGCACACATACATACATGCATAATTATATATGCATGCATAATTATGTAAGCATGCAAATAATTTATCCATGCATTAAATATATATAAATTAAGTATGCATTTAATTTGAAAATAACTAGATTAATAATTCAAAACCAATTAAGTGAGACTTTACTAGGATATTTTTTACTTAATATGTTTTATGTTTCATCATTTATCTATTAGAGATTTGTTGGAGAACAATGGGATATAACGTCCAAAGGACTTCCTAAGATATATATGTCTTTAATGTACTGTCACTTTCTAAGACCTTGTATAATATATATTTTGAGCATTTTACATCAAATGATTAGGTTCTATCCAATTAATATAATGTTAGCAGCATCAGAAGTAGTATAACCACAGGGGAAAATACTTTTATAGTTAACCTTGAATTTAAGAAGCATGGCCTTTTCACAATACAGCTGAAATACCAGAAGCCTAGAGCATTCTTATTAATCATGAATCATGATTTTGTTGTATTTTGCTTCTGATCTAATTTTCAGTTTACTAAAGGAAGCACCTGAGTGTTTCTGTCTCCATATTCACCTGGGTATCAAATGATATAACAAAATACATTAAAATTGTTCAGAAATATTCAATGTTAAGTCTATTTTTTTTAATTTTTCACTCACAATTCAACTTTTGCACTTTAAAGATTTAAAATAATATCTCCCATCTACATTAAAATACCAATTAGCTAAACGTGAAATAATTATTTAATAATGAAAATGCCAGATTTGAGATGTCACAATTTTATGATTTTGTTTTCTTAGTTCTTTGAATGTGGGACAATTCTTTTAAAGATCTTTTTTGTCAGCTCACAGCTTAGGATATTACAAACTCTATTTTATTGTAATGCAATATTTAATGACTATTCATTTCTTGCATATTAGGTGTCTGAAAAGTCCCTGCTAAGATTTTTACTTATATTTCTTTATTCACTCACTCTTAATATCCTTATTCCCCACTTATTGATGCAAGAGCTAACCTTCAAAAAGGAGAAGTAATTTGTGAAAAGACACAGAGCCAAAAAAGCAAAGTTGAGAGTCAAATTCAGTCACATCTGAGTTCAAAGTCCTTTTTCTACCTAGGCTTCTATTTCATATTTTGTACTTTATTAAAGAGGGATCTGGAAACAATGAAAGAGCTGCTTAACCGATTAAATAACACAAGCAAGTCACAGACGATGTGGGCTAAACTTTCCGAGAAATAAGCAGAAATGCTTACTTGCAATTAGCTGAAATCTTCATATTATCTGAGCTATTGAGACAAACCAGTGAACTGTTAAACAAGACATTTCTTCTCTGAAAACATTACTGATATGATAATATTGGCAAAGTGTATCCATCAAAAACTAACTTTTCTCTGTACTCAGGAAGCCCTATGAAACAAATAGCAGTATACAAAGATCAAAACAGAAAGACAAAATAAAAAGACGAACTGCAAAAATGAATAACTCATTTTTTAAGAGTCTGATTCTCCTTTTTTTTTTCCTGTAGGAAAACATGCCATCCTATTATACAGTGGCCCCAGTGAGTTTATAATGGGAAATGCCTGTAATATTAACTTAAATATCCCAACTAATAGGCTAAAAGAAGGGAGGGAATTTTTGTGAAGAGAGATATAAATCCCTCAGTAATGAAGCTATGTGATGGCAATTAAAATACACTCCCAGGTTGCAGAGCAGCTGCCAAACTACAGAGTGTTTTCAGAAAATAATTCTGAAGAGGGTATAGGTGGCACAAGGGCTTTTAACATTCATTCCCAGAATATTTCACCCAGAAATATAACTCCATGCAAAAGCAAAGAGAGTTTGCCAAGCACAGAATTTCATTTAGCACCCTGGTAGTTCACTTAATTAGAATAAACCCAGACTTCCTAAGACCCTTTTGTAAGCCTAAACCTCATCACCACAAACTGACTTTTTAATTATGTGGTTCTTAAGAACCTCTGGGCATGTAATAGGACAGACTGTAAATATACCGTGAAAACACCCCTCCCTGTTCACACACATTCACACACTCACACAGGCACACATGCACACACACATTTTTGGAGAATCTAGCAATAGATACTAATACTAGTCATAGTGTACCATGATGACTTTAGGAAAAAAACTAATATTAACTTCTATATCACTTCATTTCCTGTACGCAAAATAAGAGTAAATAGTTCCTGCATTATAGCTACAATTTTTAAGTCTTAATTTGATGTAGAACATTCTTAGGTTTACAGTAACTCTGAGAGAATGGTACAGAGATTTCCCATATCCTCCCTTCCCTGCACATTATATAGCATCCTGTTTATCAGCATCTACTATTTTGTTTTCATGATTAAACTACATACTGTTTTCAAAGTGCACAGTATGGTGTTTGTGGGATGAATTTAGGAAAACAATATTAAAGCTAGAATTAGTTCAAATAACAATAAATGAAAATTAACAGTTCTAGATTAGAGTCCATTCACTGTCATTGGATAGATTTATGACCTTATAAAACATTACAACATTTGTCCTCAGTTTTCTATGTTGAGCACCAGAATATATTCAAAATTTACAATTCCTCAATAGTAATAAAACCTTGCAGATATAACATTTATTAAGAATTCTTAACAGTCAACATACCTTTAAGTTAAGAAGTAGAAGCATTTTTCCTTAGGTTGTCCTTTAAAATTCACTTTTAAGAAAGTATATTCATGATGAAAACCTTTCATCACTTTGCTTCTGAAAAGATGTTGAGAATAAATAAATTATAATCTTATAATGAATTACATTACTCCCAAGAGGAGTGTTTCACAGCTACTGTCTTCTTTAGTTTTAGGCAGTACAATGATCAGCATTCTAAACATAAAAACAACTAAAATTATGAAAATCTGGGGACATGAGTTTTCCATTTGAAATTTATCATTCAACAGGGACAACAATAAAGAATTCATAAAGGATCACTGAATATGGGACCCTGGGCAGCTAAGGACCACCAAAGCAAAATTATACCATTAAAGACTTTAGCCAAACATAGAGTCTCCAATTTTTTCTTACATATCTTCATTGGATAAGGGGATATGACATTGAGGCTAGGGTAGTTCTAGGTAAGAAAGTCAATGAGAAAAAGAAATATTGTATAGTCTCCAACTTTATGATTACAAACTTCAAACCAGACAAATCAAAGGAATCAGCATGGAAACAAATCTCTGGAAGAAAAGAAAAACTTCAGACTTCCAAGCTGATGACTAAAATTAGTACTCCAACACTCATAGATGAAAACATAAAATAAAAGGGATTTTACTTATTATAATTGAATGACAGCTAAAGTACCATGCATCAAAAATTGTGGATGGCAACCAAAACAGTACTTGGAAATACATTGCCCTCAAAATGTAAAATTGAAGAGAAAAGCAATCAAGTTAAGGAATTTAATAAAAATATCAACTTGAAGCAAGTAAAATAAACTTAATGGTAATCACAAGATTATCAATTAATTACTTAGAAAAAAAGAATGATAGCAAATTGGAACGTGGATTTATCAAAAGACTGATAAAATTTAATAACTTTGAAAGGATAATCAGAGAGAGAGAGAGAAAGACAGTAAGTCTAAATTAAAATTAGCACATGTGAAAAAGAAAACCTAACCATGGTGCTGTTGAGATTAAAGGAAAAATAAAATGATACTATAAGCCAATTTATGACAAAAATAGATAAAAGAGATAAATTCCTTTAAAAAAATCCCACACAAGTTACCAAGATTGACACATGAAGATAAGGAAAAGAAAACTAATAATCTTCAAATATAGGAGAATCTTTTCATGTGGTTAAAGCAAAGATGACATTCAGAAAAGTTCTACTAAACATTAAAGAACATGTAGTTCAGAAACACAAACTCTTCCAAAGGATGAGGAAATGTTGAATTAGACCCAATATATCTTTTTTAAAAAAATGTTCTGTTTAGATATGCATGACTGTAGAGTATATTTTGACATATTATGCAGTACAACTTAATATCCCATTCTTGTGTTTGCCCATGATGTGGAGTTTCTTATGAAGCTTTGTGAAAAAAAAAAATCTGACCACATGGTTGCTCTATTTTCTCTTTTATTCAGTCCTTCTTTAAATTTATGTTAAGATGTGCAAAACTGTGGAATTAGTTTGACCTTCTTGATGTAACTTCTTCAGTCATGAGCTACTACTCATTGTCTTCTGTAATGTTTCTTACCCTGAATTCTGTTTTTGTTGATACAGCTAACACTCATCTGCTTGGTTTGACATGGTATTTTTTTTCCATAAATTTCCTCAAATTGTCTACAGACTTTGTTTAAGCTGTATCTGGTTTATATTGGGTAGAATTTGAGCTTTCATGTTTGACCAGTTTTTTAATGCTTCTTAACTTTTTAATGCTTCTTAATTCATTTATTTTTACTCTTACTATTGACATATATATCTTTGTTACTGTCTCATCTCATGTTCTCTTTTCTTTCATTTACATTAATAAAAATAAAATTTGACACACCATTGTTTGTCCTTATCTCTTTTATGATATTTCATGATGCTATTATTAATTATCCTAGAAACAGCCTTACAATATTGATTAGGAAGGGATAAAATACATTTCTAAAATTATGTTTCCTATTCATTTCAAGTAAGTTAGAATATAGATGTAATGCAGCTCCACCTGTCTTTATTATTTTCAGAGAGAATACACCTCTCTATCCCTCTGTCTTTGTCTCTTCCATTCTTTCTTGATCCCCTGTCATAGGAGGGATACATACACACATATTAAAAATACATTTTGTTCTGCATAGTCAATATGCATTTACATTAACTCATAGCCCATCTCACATTTTCTACTGAAATTCCTTCCTTTTATTCATTCATTTCCTTTTGGGATCATTGTATTTCTCACTGTAAAATTCAGTTTTAGTATTGAAATACGTATGTGTGGGTTGTAGCACTTGTGAAAGAAACTTCTACAAATTCTTTATTACTTTTCTTCTAAAGAGTCAGATCTTAACCACATCCCTGCCACTAAACATGAACTGAACTTAGTGACACATCTAGAGAACAGAATATGGTAGAAGTGATGTGATTAATAGGACATTACTTTTGAGAGTAGGTTATACAATGACCATAGCTTCTATCTCTGGAGTATTCTCTTTCTCTCATAAATCATTTGCTCCTGTGCAATCAGCTACCATGTCATGAGTTAATGCTGTGAGAAAGTAAGGATAGATGATATGTTAATGATGACACTCAGGTTGTTCACAGATTGGCCAAAGGCATGGAGGAAATGGGTTTGTCAGTGACCTGGGAGGGAACTTCCAAGAGGGTCTTCTAAGGCCTTCAACAACTGGACAGAATTTGGAAGAATCCCCAGGTGAGGTTTGAGACCACTTTGGCAATCTCATGACAGACCCTGTCTCTACATCAGTGTGCAACCTCTTCCAGATTCCTGACCTGTGGCAACTGTGAAATGACAAGAACTTGTTAAGTCAAGAAGTTTGGGGATAGTTTTTTTTTTGTGTGTGTGTGTTGTAATGCATACCCATACATTAGGGGTGAGAAGCCTAATGGGAATTATTTTAAAGATATTATACAATTGACTTTTGAATTTTAAAATTTTATGTTGAGAAGTCAGCACCAGCCTTTTTGCTTCAAAGAAAATAATAAATCTTTTGATTAAGACTATTGGGTCTCTTTTTAACAATAATCTAAACATGTTATTAACAATATCTTTTTTTCTGTCAATCTTATCTTGGGTTTATAGCACTTCTTGAATCCGTGGTCTGATATGTTTTGTCATGTAGGGAAAATATTTGCATTATATCTATTTTTTCTCTCTCATGTCTCAAAATTATTTTCTATTAGGGCTGGGGTTATGGCTCAGTGGTAGAGCACTTGCCTAGAATGTTCAAGGCACTGGATTTGATCGTTAGCACCACATAAATATAAATACATAAAATAAAGGTACAGTGTCTATCTAAAAATAATATATATATATATATATATATATATATACATACATATATATTACATTTATATATAAAGAATATATATTTTTTTTGCTAAAGTGAAATTCACGTCATATGAAATTAATAATTTTAAGTGAACTGTTGAGTACCTTAAGTGATTTTCAGCCACTAATTCTGTTTAGCCCTCTACCTTTAAGATTCCAATTAGAATGTAACTAATGCCTAATTTGCAGTAAAGTACCTCTGTTTCTCTAATGTCCAATCTATGTAGTTTTTTTTTTTATTTCTAGAATTTTATTTTGATTTTACATATCTATGTCTTAATTTTTTAACTCTGTACTGAAATTGACATTAAAATGAGAAAACACAGACATATTAAGTCAAAGCCTGATTACTGTCTTTAACCTAGGAATTTATTTATTTTCTGTTATTTTGGTAGTTTTTAATTCATATTTTCTCTTTCTATTGTGTTATAATTTTGCAAATATTTGAATTGCATTTATGTGTACATTTCACACATGAAAAAAATTTAAAAGCAGCATGAGATTACTAATTTATTTATGGTAGAAAGAATTTAGTTTTTCTCCTATTTGACAGGCATAGTGACTTGTAAAAACAAATTATCTTAATCTATCATTTGGGCTTTGGTATGGTTGAAGAGTCAAGATAATTTTGCCTTACTCTTAATGTCCAGCTCCTTGGGTCCTGACAACAAATTTGGATATTCATCACCTTCAATGTGTTATCACTGACTCTTACATTTATTTCTCTTGCCACACAAAAAATCACACACAAGCTATTCAGATATTAATCTCACTACAACCTGTTCTGAAATTACAGAACAGTCAGGGAGAAAAGTAGACCCCAATGCTGGGCAATAATTTCGATTTTCCATCTTCTTGTGGATGAGGTTATGTGTGCATGTTACATATATGTATATTGCATAGACATATATTTCCTCAATTAAGTAAGTTATTCTAATCACCTAATTCACCATTATCAGACTCTAAATTCCTTCAGACATTGACCTGTGTGTTATAATTTTCACATGCATTCAAGTTTATGGAAAGATTATAGTTAGAACTTGTTTGATGAGATATTTCTTTTCTAGAAAAGTTTATAGCATTTGTTATTTCTGCAATTTCTCAATGTTTCCTTCATTACCAATTCTTTCTTATTTTTGTAGGCTATTGCCCCCTCTATATCAGTAAAATCCTTCTTACTAAGGCTGTCAATTACATCCCATAAATGCAGCAAATTTCCTAATCAGACTTTTAACAATCTTTGCTTTCTCTTTCTCCACACCAACGTAGAATTTCTATTTTAGTGTCTTTGTATTTCCAATGATCTATCCTATCTATATTGAAATTAGTTCTCCAGATCCCTCTCTTCTCTCTCACTTATTGGTTTATATCCTTCATATATGAACATATTTTCAATGATTGATCTTTTATAAAGACAGAATGTTGCAAGAAATCAAAAATAGGACTGATATAGAAAAAAGTAGGAGAATAAATGGTATACTTCTTTTCCTCTCAGCAACTTTGAGATAGACTTGTTTATGATCTCTGATTTGACATTAGTAGACATGCACCCTCCTGTCACAGAATTTTCTCATCTCAAATAATTTTAAGTTTTTTTAATTGAATATCCATATTTTAACCTAATTTCATGACTCACAAAAGATATATATATATATATATATATATATATATATATATATATATTTTTTTTTTTTTTTTTTTTGCATACGTCATTTGTGTAATTGCCTACCTTGCATTTTAACCATGAAAGCTTAGGGTATATTTTACAACAGAAACTGAGAGTTGCATTTCTCATGATTTTTTTTACAAAGGCACTGAAATCTCAGTTTGGCAGATTTCTGGGTAGATTAAAGATTTCCCTAATTAATTCATAAATAGGACAGCTCCTAAGTTGAATGGATATGGTAACTTCAAGTCCTGCTCTACACATATTCAAATTTTATCTTGCTTTGTAGGAAAAAGGGATGTACACATATGTGTACAAAACATGCATGCATACACACACACACATGAAACTTAAAACATGAAAGCTGAAAACAGAATCCCTGACCGAGCACTTTCCACTTTCATTTGGGAGGAGCCAATTTTAGAGATTGCAAATGACATCATCAGTCATTGAAACTTATGGAAATGCTAGGATAACATTCTTCACCCCAAAGTAAACACTGATGGCTCCTCTGCGGGATGTCTTACATTGCAAGTCTGGGATTTAGTTTATAGGTCTGACAAGTGTGACCTTTAAAATAATGTATTAGCTATAAAAAAAAAGGAAAGAAAACTCTTTATAACTAAAATATATTGGCCACAAAATCACTTTCCAGCAAGTAGTCTGATTACAATCAAAATAACACACCAAAATGAAACAGTTTACCTGTGATCAATTTAATGTGGTTGTAAAATGCTAATTATGAGAGAAAACACATTCAAGGTTTGTGGTACCATCTATAAAACTTGCAGAGAATCTAACATTCAGTGATGTGTAGCACATATGGGCAAGCAGATGGCCAAAGTATTATTTTTAAAAACAGGACTTTTGCTGACAAAATACAGAATTGGAATGGTGTGATTGGAAAGTTAAGAGGATGTTATTTATGAGGCAGTAAGCTCGTGCTCAGTAATTGGATTCTTGCTAAATGGCAGATAAAAAGGACTCAGTAAAAAAAAAATTAAAACGTAGCTACAGAAATGAAGGAGACATTTTTCTGACAATATGCTTATCCAGAATTTCCATCCCAGATCATCACCTTTTACTTCTATAGCTTCTGGGAAGCTCTGAGAGAAGGATATCAACTTTGACACATCAGAATGATTCACGTAAAATATTATCTCATCTCTTTCTGATAGTATCTGGGGAAAAAATGCAATAAAATAATTCCAAATGTGAACACGTGTAAATTATATGTAAAATTACTTTTAGACTTCATGCAAATCAGACTATATAACAAACACCAAAATTTGACACTTCAAACCACATGTGGATTTTTGTGTCTCTTCTCTGAATGAGTTTTACACCATATTTATAATTCCCAGGACTCATTATATTCAATGGAGATTTTTGATGAATCAGCATGCCTTCTTGAATTTGCTATTAGCTTGCTGAAGTTAGGGATTATCTTTAATGACATATTTTATTTTTATAGTAAATTTTACTGAATAAATTAATGAAGCTATATTGTTCAGCTAATTTATGTTTTAAACCATCGCATTTAAAATGATAGCAATTTTTAGGATAGATGTAATTTTCATTTATCGTTATGAATCACCATTTTCAGAAATGAGATTTTAGTGACTCCATAACATTTAGCTTGAATCACAAATTCTTTGCCTCTAAGTGAATTCAAACTGTAGCAGCACATACCTAGGAGATCTAAACATGTTTTCATGTCTTAAGCCAAATTCCATAAGACAATTAATGATTTTTCCAAATATTTATGATAACTGTTTCCCTTACATATGATTTTAAGGTGTTTATAAAATTCAACTCAGTTTCATACCAAGATATTATGGTTTATTGTATACATCATAACTCTTTTTATCTAATATATTTATGTTAAAACATATATTTACAAAACCCTGTGCTTTCCATAGTAAACCCTCAAGGAAACCTCAAAAAAAAACCCAAGTAAATATAAATATAGTGTAAGCATGGAAAAATACATGAGGATGACCACAAACATGTGTCAATTATCATGGAAAATATTATTAGTTGATATCACTAGAGTAAGCAAATGGGTAATTTAAATAATCAGAATTGCACAATTGGAGACTTTTGATGTCTATTAGCCAATTCAAGCCAAAATGTACAGAAAGATAATTTTTCTAGGCCTTCACCTTCACTACACAGATGCTTGCATCAACATCAACATTAGCATGTAGAAAAGCCATGAGACCTTCTGCTGGAAGCAGCAGTCTCAGAAACAACCTTGGACACAGTGTTGGTGTTATCTTGAAGGACCTCAGATCTTAACACCTGAGTCTGAGTTCTATTTCAGCCTTGGAATATCTTGACAATTCAGCTGCTATCTCAATCTATCTAGATTCCAGTGTCCTCTCATGAAAAAAAAAATCAATACTACCTATACCCTAGAGCTCTTCTTACCATGACATGAAAAAATTGGTTATACTCATAAACTAATATCTACCACAAAGTAATTCTCCATAAATAGTAATTATTAATTGAATGATACAATTGGGTTTTTAAAAGCTGCTGTAGGAGCAGGCACATGCCTATGATTCCAGAAATTCAGAGGCTGAGGCAGGAGAATCACAAATTTGAGGCCATCCTCAGCAACTTAGCAAGGTCCTAAGCAGCTTAGCAAGACCTTGTCTCTAAATAAAAAACAAAAAGGGCTGGATATGTAGCTCAGTGATTAAGTGTGCCTGGGTTCAATCCCTAGTACCAGAAACAAAACAAAACAAACAAACAAAAAAGGCCAACATTTATAGAAAAATACATTGGAAAGATTTTAATCTTATACTGAAATTTAATTAAAGTTTACAAGAATCGTCCTAACAGATATGGCAGAAAATGGTGTAATTTTACATCATGTACAACCAAAAGATTAAGAAATTATACTGCATTTATGTATGATGTGTTAAAATGTGTTCTACTTTAATGTATAACTAATTAGAACGAATAAAAAATATGGCAACAATAATATCTAGGCACACTTTTCTTTAGATAACCTACTTTTCCTATATTTTAAGATAATTCTCCTTTTGTAGATTTTTCAGAAATCAGTATTTTTAGTCATGAATGCTAGAACTGTATTTCAGTTGTTCTATCATACATTTCTTCCTTTTCTTTTTTGCTGGTACCTCCAAGTTGTCATTTTTTTCCCCACTTAACCTTATTTTGTCTATTTCTGCTACCTTTACCTGTGAAATACATTACAGTTCCAACCATTCACCGAAGAACTTCAAACTTCTGTGAGAAATACATACAAATGGAGGGGAGATAATAGGTAAGTCATTAAGTGATTTGGATAATGTTCATATTTATGTGACCACATAATTAATTTGGATATAATTGTAAAGATTACATATAAGATTAGCAGTGGTTGATTTTGCATGACCTGTCATTCTACTCCTATGCACAGAAAAGAAATAATTTGGCAGTCCTGAGTGTCCAAGTCTTACACATTCCATAGAAAATGTTGCCTTGTCCATTGTTTTATTTTTTTCCTGCTCTGACTAAAAGATTTGATGAGAACACTTTTAAAGGAGGAATAGTTTATTTGGGGTTCACAGTTTCAGGGGTTCAGTTCATAGATGACTGGCTTTGTTACTCTGGACCGGAGGTGAGGCGGACCATTATGGTAGAAAGGTGTGAAGGGGGAAAGAACCTTAGGACATGCCCACCAGGAAACAGAGAGAGAACTGTGCTTACCAGGGGCAAAAAGTGTATCCCAAAGGCACATTCTCCATGACGCATCTTCCCTAGCTACACCCTACCTGCTCATAGAAATCATCCAGTTAATCCATTCAAATGGATTAAAGCACTGATAACAATCATTTCACCTCATAACTTCTTTGCATCATCTCCCACATGAATTTACAGGGAACACCACATATCCAAACCATAATACCCAGCTCCTAGAGAATCCTACTTCAAAGCATCCTTGGCATATCCTGCTAATAGGAATGTTTTTGCTTACCTAGAAACTTGAGGCCATGTAACATTGTTCATAATGACAATATGATTTATTGTGTGAGTCTTGGGATATATGATATCAGTTTGTCTTTTAGAGGGGCTGGAGAAGGAGTAATGAAGGTCAGCCACATGCATGATTGGCCATGCCTAAGTGACTGACCCCAGTAAAAATCCTGAACTCAAGGTTCAGGAAGCTACAGTGTTTGGCAATCCTTTGTGTGTGTTGCCACACAGCATTGCTGGGTGAATTTGGAACTAGTCATAAGATCTCACTGGAACAGGACAACTGAGGTATATATCTGGTCTCTCCTAGACTATGTATTACGTATTTTTAAACTCTGCTCATTTTAATCTATGTACTTTTAAATTTTTTGGAATAATCTGTACCTGTATATATGTCCTGTGCTATTTTAATCTTAGCAAATCCTTGATTCCCTTGATTCCTAATAAATTTATTTGAAAAACATAAAATTAAAACTACTAAATTTCAGAGGATGCTTAACTCTTCTGAGCCAAAATTTGAAACTACATTTACTTTATTTCTGTATCAGACAAAATTTAATCAGTTTTGTATTCTTATTGCTTATAACTGATTATGAAGTGTCTGAACATTAATAATCTTTCTCTAATTATTCTAAAAACAATTTAAATATTGCTTTTTAAAAATAAAGCGAATATTTTAAAAGTAAGTCACATTATTTTTATACAATTTACGAGTATATACCAATAGAATTGGTTTTATTTTGAATGTCACAGGTACATTTCAGCAGATTAACGTAATGTAAATCATGTCTGGTGGCAAGTGAGAATCATCAGTCTATTAAATCAAGGATGGTCAAACAAAAGGCAAAACAACCTCAGCTATCCATAGACAATTTAGGATTTTAGGGAAAAAATCTGGGAGCTAAAGTTCTTAACAGTTATAAGATCCAAATTTGGAATTAGAAAGAAATAGCTTCAATCTCAGATAAGTACTTAAGCTTCCATGCCTAGCCTTCCTATTACAAATATAGGGATTCTTTTTTTTTTTTTTAATGAATACATATTGAGTGCTTGTCAAATGCTAGGCATTTTATGATCATTAGATATTAATAGCATTGAATAGATGATGTATATCAAGACCTTAGTTTAATTCTTAGCAAATACTAAACCTGTTTCTCCATACTGGTTTGTGATTTGTCTTACCCACCAGCTACAGTATTTTCTTTTAAGACCTAAGTAATATGAATGGGCCTACATCATTTGGCCATCAGACAGATTGCCCAGTTCTAAAAAGGACATCATTCACAGATGGCAATGCAAATAAATGGTGCACCATGTTTCAAATGCACAAAGGTCTGAAGTGTCCCTCATAGTGAAAGAAAATTTTTGCTCACACTAGTTTTGGTGTCAATTAGATTTTATGATAATGTATAATGGGTTGGCAAATATTTTAACAGTGTAAGATATTACTTTCAATAATATTTGGGAAAGTGCAGCCTTAGAATGCTCTTGAGTCTATATTGCATAGGACAGTTTTCTTGTGGCTACTTATAGATCTAATTTCTCTGAGAGATAATGTTAATATTTAATATTTAAATCTACTTAAAAATTCCAGAATATATGAATTATTTTGAAATCCCCCAAAGAGAATATACAATTAAAGAATCTCTTGAAATGTGGGTTAGTTACACTTGCAAAATTCCAACAATTAGGAGAAATTTGAACATTTTATTTTTTTGACTATGATTACCTGATATGTGTAAAACAAACCATTTTAGTCGAAATGCTTTAAAAATCCGATAATATAAAAGCTTAAATCTGAACAGATGACACAAACACTTAGATCTAAACACACTGAAGTTAAAAGGAATCATATGATCAGATATTATTATTTTGGTTTCAATTGTCTCCCAATGACTCCTTGGAGTCAATAAGAAGTCCTTACATAATTTCCTTCTCCTTAAAATGGTATAATTAATAAAAGTCTACAGAAAACCTCATATTAAACTTTTTTTTCTTTCTTTTTCAGGTCTAGTGATAAAACTCAGGGGCACTCTTCCACTGAGCTACATCCCCAGCCATTATTGTTCTTGTTGTTTTATTTTGAAACAGGGCTCTCACTAAATTGCCTAGGCTGGCCTCAAACCTATAAATCTCCTGCCCTTGCCTCCTGAGTCACTGGGATTACATCCCTGGGTCCTATTTTAATCTTTAAGAATACTTTTTGTAGACCATACTAGGTTTTCATCTTTTTTTTTCCTACTCTCTGGGACTTATAGACAATCACTTCATAAATGAATATGATTTTTTTGTTGTTGTTTTTAAAATGCCTTTTATTCTGATTTCACCTTTTTAGGTGTTTTTGTATTTGTTGCTATGTTTTTGTTGTTGTTGTTGTTGTTTTGGCTTCTCTAGGCAAAATTATAAACCCGAAAATCACAAGGCAAATATTCCATATATAAGTGCACGTTCATTCAATTTATTCATATACTCTAGTTTTTATACATTAGAGTTTGGTTGATATTATCTGTGTAAGGATGTTTGTATGTGTATTAATTTTATGTCTTATCATTGGAAATTTTCTTTGGATGTATTTCTTGTCATGGTTTGCATAGTAGACTATACATAATGTATTACTGCAAAATGAGAAATACTTCATATGAAGCCCCTTCATCAAATGAAACAACTTTGATTATATTTTAAAGTTGCAACTTGTCCATTCTTAATATTCCAAGCTTCATGCTTTCCAGTAACATTGCATCATTAAATATAAAAGTCTAGGTGAGACCATCATAGAAAAGTTTATAATCTGAGTGCTTGTTTAATGATATTTATGAAAGTTTTTTTATTTGTTTGCTCTCAAGATCTAAAAAATTAATAGAAATAAAAACTGATAACCTCTTCTCCAAAAGTCTTATATACTTTTCTTTCTATTCATGCAAACACTATGATTGTATCCATCTCATTGTAACAGATTTAGTTACAATGTCCACATCCATTTACTTTGGGATATTAGGAATATTACTATTCATCACTACTGTGGCTGGTTGTGGTTGGCTTGAGGAATGATGAAAGGAAGAGACTTCGTATTTTTGTTGACCTAAAGACCAGGCATTGTGCTGGTTTTCTAAATATATTTTATATTTATATTATATCTGCAACCCTTCAAAGTATTCAAAACTAGACATCGTACAAAATCATTGTTCTTTTTTTAAATTAAAACTTCTATTCCACAAGTACTTTATCATTTCTGGCATTTCTGTGACTATTCAGGGTTAGTATTCCCACGATCAACTTTGCAAAGATTTTGTCTTCATTCAAAATCCTTCATCTCTTTCTAGTTGGGACTCTTTTACATATTTTCTTACTTCTTTATGACAACTAAAATTATAATTTGTGACTTGATTTTTTTGTTTGGTGTTTTTGCAAAAATTATACTGTTACGCAGTGTGCTGTAATTACAAATCACCATGGATATTGAGCCAAATTGAAAGGGAAAAAGGTCCTTTAATGAGCAAGCCACACAAGTGGCTGGGAGCAGCCTAGCAGCACCTCAAAGAACTCCCATCACCTGAATTTTGGAAGTACAGAGTTTATAAATGCAAAAACCACAAAAATCACAAGGAAAATTGAGGCACTTATAGGTCAGAAAAGACCTTATTGAGACATACATTTTGATCACATTGAGAGAATTGTTTTCACTATACATTTTAGAGTTACTTTTGTTGTACATCAGGGTACCTTAATCAGGGCCCCAAGAAGGTCCTACTGTACTGTCAGGAAGGAGGAAGAAAAAACATTTTAAGCAAGCATAAAATGGAGTCAGTTCAGAACAAAATGGCATGGCTTTGGTTGTTTTCCATTTCAACACATGTAACAGGGCCACATTTCACTAAACATTTGGCTCTACTGGCAACTGACTAGTACCAAACAGCAGAGAGGAAATTCCAAGTAAAGGAATGTCTACTAGGACACTCCACCTTTTCCACAACTAGGATCATCATGAGGAATTTCTTACCAGAAGACGGACTTGGTTTCACAGTGTTTATAACTGTGTCTAGCTCATTGTTTTCACTCAGAACATGATAAAAGATAGGCAGATTTTCAATCTAAAATCTATTTACCTCCCTCTATAATGTCTACTACTCAAAAATCTTTTATTAATTCCTCCTCTCCTCTTTCACATAGCTCTTTATTAACATCTTAACTCTTCCCATTTTATTTTAGAAAGCATGTATCTTGTTTCACCTTATCAATCTCATTGTACATAGAAAGTTAAACTTTCACAGCTAAAAAGACCCATGAGACACTTTATGCTAAACAAATACAATTTTTCTTATGTGTTGTCATGTACATATGTGCACATGTATGTGTATAATGTTTATGAAGCCCATTCCATAGAACTAAGTAGAGAAAGCTGGTCTTTCAGTAATTTTAACTAAAGGGAAAGATTACTTGCGTTTCTTAATATAATGTTGTTTCATTTCCATGTTTTTAATATTTTAGAAATGGTCCCCATATTAAAGTTTTCTAATAGATATTTTTTGGAGTGATAAGTTTAGACTAGACTGGGTGATTTGATGCAATAAATCTAAATCTGATTGGCAATTTTCCTCTGGAGGATGTTATCAATAAGTACTTTTGCTCTTTGAACAATGACATATATATTTATTAAATATGCCATACATTTTTTAAAAATTTAACAAATGAATTTATTTATAACTTTGTTCTCTGGTTAGTGGTCCACCATTGCTACATTTTTATAGTGTAAATCCCTGAATCTTTTTATAGCTCTGACCTTGACATATTGTGATTTAGTTATCTCTCACATATTAAATTACCCCATTTGTAAAAATGAATTACAATTTTGGGTTCTGTCTAACTCATTGTGATCAGGATAAAATGCATTTAGATATTTAAAGAATTTTGAAAAATGATAATTCAACATATTTAAAAATCATATTTTATATTTCAATGTAGAGCAACCAGTTGACTAATGTCATTAATAAATGTTTATTTAATACACTTTTAATAAAATTGCATAATGATTTGTTTGAAAAGCTTTCATCATTACTATCTCCTTGAGACAGTTTTTAGAGAAAGCTCTAATCCTATCTCTCAGATATATTTCTGAGAAGTATAATCATAGGTTTGCAAAATTTTTTCATTGTAAAATTTCATAAACATCTGATTATACTTTGTTAATTACATACCATTTAGATATAAATGCTGCCATACATCTACTAGTGTTATTACTAACGGTGATCTCATATCAGTTAAAATATACACCAAGTATATAGAAAACATTTTTAAACACAAGAGGTTCTCTAACTAATTCAGTTTTATGATTCCTGTAAAGTTAAATGAGGAAAGAAAACAAACATATAAATGTCAGAAAAGTAAATTACATTTGTGTCATTTTAATTGCACTAAAACAAGATTTATTTTACCAGAAGCAAGGTAGACACATCATTTAAGGAAATGATTTGAAAATTTTCTTAGTTCTAGTTTACAGCTCAGAAGTCAACCATTATTCTTTGCTCTATAGCTTTTTTAACAATGGTGATAGTTCTGGGCACTCACATAAGAAGCTCTTTTTTTCTTTTTTTTTTTAATCCCAATTTTAAGTCACTGCTTAAACATATGTGTTTAAAAATAACTATTGATTCTTTCAGACTGAGTTTAGACTTGTTTTCTAAAACCTCCTCATTGTCCATGAAATCACCATACAGTCTGACTTTAAGCAATCTCTGTGTTGAGACAGTCTGCCTTCATACAAAAGAGGGCTTACTTTAATCAAAATAATTAAACTTTGACATGTTTAAGATACTCTGGGATATTCTAACGTAGAGAAACTCCCTAACATTTGGAATTCAGGAAAACAAGACCATTAACAAGTAAATGCTGTTTCAATATCATAATTATTTTATTTTAAAACACTAGAAGTTATTCTGTAAGTAACAAACCAAGGTTGGGAATTTAGCACAGACAACATCCTACCACCACAGCCACAGAACAGAAGAGGCAAAACAAGAATTCCATAAAAAGCTGCAGTAGAATGTTGCCCAGTCACTGAGGCATACTAAAAGACAGGGGCTGGGCAG
Source organism: Marmota monax (assembly GCF_021218885.2). Taxonomy (NCBI): domain Eukaryota; kingdom Metazoa; phylum Chordata; class Mammalia; order Rodentia; family Sciuridae; genus Marmota; species Marmota monax. Next base: position 12,313,648 of record NW_026695241.1, read on the forward strand.
AAATACTAGATTACAGCATAAAATCAAAATGCTTCATTTTTAAAAAAAGAAATATCTATAAATTTTGCAATCTGTCCTGAAAATTAAACTTTAGGTGCAATGGGAGAGGACCATCCCGCAGGCCAAATTTGATTGTTCACTTCACAATGGTGTAGCACAGAAGCTCCCTGGGTCTGGCTTAGAAAACCCATGTGAACCCTCTGATGGCTGTTATCACCCTCTAACCTGCTGCTGGCCATATGCAAATAGGATTTTGTCTAGAAAAGCCAGGTGGTACTCTGCCACTGATCTGAAGGAGAGAGGGTTCCAAAAAGCATAAGTTGCTGTCCCACAGGTCCCTGTGCTGCTGACGCCAAAAGAACAAAACTAATCTTATTTAAAAAACTGCAACATTAAACCATGAAAATAATAATGAAGCATAATTAAGAACAGTAGAATTTTAATATGTCACTGGTAAAAGTTCGAAGAGATAATATTTCTATAGGTTTTACTGCACTTACTTATTTACTTACTTATTTAGCAGTTCTGGGGATGAAACCCAGGGACTTGCACAGGCTAGGCAAGGGCTTTACCACTGAGCCAAACCCTCAGCCCTCAACATTTTATAAAGGGGAACGATTGAACAGCTTCTTCTATTCCTACCTGTTAGCTCCCTTGACAGAGAGGTTCTGAAATTTCTTACATACACTGATTTAAAATTGTCCCATTATTTTTTTTTTCTATTAGCCTAAATCCCCCCAAGCTTTGTATATTGCTTGAACATAGTTGAGTATTCAATGAAGGTTGGTTGAACAAATAAATGAATGAAGTAATAATGTTAACTTTATGAATGACTAAACTATTTCTTCATTCTTTTCCCTGTATTTTACCCTAAAAATTTTATCCATTTACTGAGGAAAGACACTTACTTCATCACTATATTGAATTCTCTATTTTATGTTCTTCTTCTCTTAACTCTCTAAAATACTTTTTTTGGGGAAATTATTAGAAAGAACTTGACACAGGCAATGCCATTTTGAAACATCCTCCATCTCAGAACATTTGTCACCTCAAGGTCATTCTGACTCAATCTGACCTAAACCCTAGATAATTCTCCATCATCATAGGAAAGTAAATTGTTATCAAGGACTGAAATCCTAAATAATACCTGGTTCCCTTATAAAAGTGACACTACAAGGACCCTTCCCTGACAAGTCCATAGCAATGGCCTAACCCCAAACTCTGCCCCCTCACTCTTCTATATCTACCTCAAGCTAAAAGTGGAACATGATCTCAGTCTCCATTGGGCCCCCTTCACGGATTTGTCCCCAGTAAACCTATATTACTGGTGAACCGCCTCTCTTCTATTTCCTTCATTTGGTTCTATCCTTATAGAATGAAAGGTAACTTTTGGTCCCCAGGGATAATTTAGGAAACTGTAGAGGTGTTTGCATATAACAACAGGCTGACTCACAACTGTCCCTGCTCTCTAATAAGTACCTATGCAGGGTTTACCAAGGATGCTGCTAAGCATCCTACCATACACAGACAGCACAAGTGAAAAAGAATTATACCATTTAATGTGCCAACAATGCTGCCATACAATTTTTTTTTCTTCTCCCTTAAAGCGTTTTGGCTACCCTGTGGATTTTTCTTTCTGAATTGGAGCTACTATTACTCAACATCCTGGCCATGTGACAGGCATGGTGCTTACATTTTAGGCTATTCCTGGTGCTTATTGCCACCTGAATAGGTCACTGCCAAAAATCAAAGATGATTCATTCGGGAGCAAATCAACTTGATCATTGAGGTTGTCCTCCATTTATTTTATGGATTTCAACCCCAGAAGAAATGTGCCTTGTTCATAAAATAATCCCAGACTTCAAGAAAAGACTGCAGATGCCCCAACATATTTGATCTTGCTCAAGAGCCAATCATTCATTTACTTTGTTTTGAAATAAGCGATTAAAATGTGAAGGTTCTAGGGAGAAGAATGGATCAACACTTGTAAATGTATCCACAAATGCACATTTACCACTTCCATGCACGAAAAACCCTACACAAATGTTTTGTTCTGTTCTTGCTCTGGAAGAACAAAAACAAACTCTAGAATGCAAAATGGATTTCAGTGTTTCCTTTAAGTCTTTTTTTTTCCTTGTTTGGACTGCCAGATCAGTGATAAATTAAAAACATAATGTGAATAAAAAAAAGATATTAAGACTTTTCCTCAGTCTAATTGTTTGTTCTGCATCTAAATTACTTAAGGTAGAGAAGAAAAATTTAGCTTTGGAGTCAGAATTAGATATAAATTAGTAAGTTTTTGATCTATACCATATGTGATTACTTAACAAAAAAAATTAAAGAAAAAACTTAAATAAAATCAGTCAGAAAAAATATAAAAATAAGAGACCAGTCAGACCATACCCCTCTGTTTCCGTACTCCTCTTTCTGAGCAACACTCTTGTAAGATCTCTGATGAATGAGCCTGGTTACCATGCCACAAAGATCAAGTCTTCTGTGTTCCTTATGCTCACATCCTGCTTTCTTTTTACTTCTATCTGCTTTTGGTTGCTCCAGGAGAGAGGTTAATCACAGGGTCAGTCTAATCCCTAATCTCTTGCTGGAGTCATGAAATCCAGTTATAAATTTTGACCTATATTTCAGCTTGTTGTGACTTAGTTCAAGTCTTACATCAGCATTTTCCAAAAAAGAAAAAGACAATCCAGGAACCCGCCACTGGTCAGAGCTGGCTAGATTAATTGAATCTTAAACTTCTACTTTCCTTGAATTAATATTGCTTAGTTCGGGAGATGGGGGTTCAGCTTTGAGGTTGGGAATGTGATTGGCATGTATATGTGGCCCTAGTTTCAGTCTCCAACACCATAAACAAAACAATACAAACTCCCCAAATTCCTCTTTGGAGCATTCTCAGATTATGTAACCTCACTTTAGATTCTTAAAATGCTTACCACTGCTTAAAATTCTGAAAACACCTCACCTCTACTGTTTCACCATTCATCTCTTTGTCACCGAATGTCTACCCAGTGCCATTGATATCACTGACAAATTTGGTGAAATGAGAAGCAGTTTTTAAATGAATGAATCAGAATCATCTGTTATCTGCATGTCCTCCTGGTTCTTACACTCTGAAAGCTTTAAGATGCCCAGTTGGGGCTCTGCTATAAATTATGATTTTGCCACACCTTATATCCTGATTACAAAGTCTTCTTTCTGTCATTCTTCTAGTGTTTATACTTTATTTTTTCTCCTTCTTTGCTTTTTTATTTCTTCATTTTTTTTTATCCACAAGGTATAATTTTGGGGACTCTAATATGAGCAATGCATAGTGATAAGTCATGCCACCGGATAAAAGATGAAGCCAACTCTCTGCACCTGCCCTCAATGGGTCTGAAGTCAACCAAGGTATCTGCTAAGTGGCAGTGTGAGTGTGGAAAGAAAGAGCTAATTCTGGTAAAGGAGGATGTACAAGAGAAGTCTTGGAAAACAAACTCTAGAATACAAAATGGACTTCAGTATTTCCTTTAAGTCTTGAATTTGTATCTGGAAAAATATTTTGAAAAGAAGTTTGAAAGAGAAGAAAGACTCTGACAGGCAATCACACTTAAGGGTCTTCTGGACTGATAGCTCAGGTTGAGCAAAGTCTTCAGAATGCTCAATAATTTTAATGAATTAGAAAATTTGTGGTCCCATATGGTTAGGATAGAATCCCTGCATGGAGGGGAAAAACACTGACTACTAATCCAGGAAGAGACCAGAATGGTGTGTTGAGAAAGTTATACTATATTTCTTTTATTATCATTATACAATAAGTAAATATAGATACGTAAATATTCATGTATAGCAGTATGGAGCTGAAATTTGCAAAATACTCCAATTGGAAACTTAAAACCTTTTTTTTTTCACATGCTTTTTTATTTGCCCATTGGTTCGGATTTCTACTGAGCTATAAAAACAAAACATTATCAGACTATGTTTATTATGGAAAATTTCTCAGTCTTGATTAAATTCAACAATTTCAGAAGACAGACTGCAGTTTTGCTATTTCAAGCCCAATTTCATTGTCCTTTCTTCAGGAAAATCATCTAGATTTGCAAAGCCTGGTTCACATTACTTCTGAATATGTCTCATATCTTAAGCGCAATTCACAATAACAACATATTTGTTTATTATTTTTCAATCAAAGTATTTTCAGGATTTATTAAGGAATGCAGATAGAGAAATTATCAGAGTCCTTAGAAAATAACAGCTCTCTTCAGTATCATTTTTGGTAGATATTGATAAATATTGTGTTTGAAAACAAAAAATGAAAACATAAAATGTTATAAGTATTTTAGAAAATTTAAGGGGATAGGTAAATTGGGAAAAGTTAGTTTCTCATGAACTTCAATGTTCTGAATCACTCTATCAAGGGTAATCTTTTGATGTTTTTTCATGACTTTTTGTCTGTACAAAGAATGTAAAATTAGTACACTGGAGTAGATTTCCTCTATATTTCCTTCCATATCTAAGTTTCTAGGAGTCAACATTTTTAATGTTGCTAAGTTATAAAAATTATTGGTAAACATTGACATAAATAAAAATAGAAAATAATGTGATTTTCTTTCTATAAATTTGAGATACCTCTTCTCATTACATTATATTTGAAAATAGCTTTTACCCCACAAAAGTTAAGAATATATATTACTAAAGATAACTTCTCTCTAAGACTTCAGCAATTATATTTGTGAACTAAAAAAAAAAAGCTTTACATGAAGATATATTCACTTAAATTCATACTTTAAAGCAATTAAATACATTAAAATATAGCAGTTAAAACAATATGTTTTGGAATCCAATCACCTTGGTTTCTTTGGTTATTTCTATTGACAAGTCCTTTGATTGCTGATATATTGCTTAAACTCTGCAAAGATCAGTTTCTGAACTATGGACTGGAGATAAAAATAGTACCTCTTTTGTATCCTGTCAAGAATTAAACGTGATAATGAATTCATATTTACTGCAGTGGCTGGACCAGAGTCCTATCTGTAAATCGTAGCTCTCATGTATAATAAAATATTTAAAAAATTAAAGAATTGTCTTGACATTTTAAACAATAGGAAATTATTGGGTTATGAGAGTCTTAAACAAATCAGTGTATTAATCCCCTGATAGAGTTTAATTGAGTGGTAACTGAAGTGGTAGGTAGGGTGTGTGGCTGGATGAGGTGGGAATTGGGGGCATGGTTTGGGGGTTTATATTTGTATCTAGCAAGTGGAGACCTTTCCTGCTTTTTGATCATCGTGATGTGAGCAGCTTCCCTCTGCTACACACTCTGTCATGATGTGATGTTCAGCCTCACTTTGAGCCCCAAGGAATGAAGCCTCTGTGGACTAAGACCCCTGAAACTGTAAGCCCTAAAATAAACCTTTTCTCCTCTACAATTGTTCTGATCAGGTCCTTTAGTCACAGCAGCAAAATAACTGACAAAATAGTTGATTAATATCCAGCAGTTTCTCTTTAGTTTGTTATTCCTCTCCCTAACTTTGTTTAAAGATTTCAGAGCATATTTGTAACTAGATTGTTATTTTCAATCTGGGCACTTAATCTGTGGTGATTGTAAGCTTTGCTTCCTCATTTAGTGCTAGAAAATAGCTGCTTCCACGATTGCTTTTCCCTTTTCTCCTTAGGCTTTTATGCAAGTTTTAAGACATGACTAGAAATCCTTTCACATTCTTCTCTCCTCTCTCCTCTCTCCTCTGAGGTGTAGGGTGAGGGTGGATCCTGGAACTAATTCAACCAAAAGCGTATACCCAAAGTTATACAAGTCACTTTCAAACTGAAGTCAAACAATATTCAGTTCCTGCCTTGTCCTTTGGAATATCCCATCTTGATGTTATGAGGCTCAGAGCAGGAATTCCCACTAATCTTAAACCATCACAATGGTTTTTTGATTGATGTCCCGGGCATTGCCACTGTTGATCAATCTGTTCCAAGGTGTCAGATATATGCAAGTAAGCATGATCAGCATGTCAGTTAGCTAGATATTGCCAGGAGCCAGGAACCAATGCCAACACCATGTAGTGGAGAAGAATTGGGCAGTTGAGACCTAGTGAATTCCTGAGGCATGTAAGCATACAACTTAATAAATGGGTGTTACTTAAGGCTCTATAGTTGGAAAGTTTATAATGTGCATCCATGGATAACTGGAATAGGCACATTCTTAGAGTTTGCCTTTTACACATTTAAATTTTTGACCTCAAAATCTTTGCACTTACCGCATTGAGGCTGAAAATAATGGGTCTCATAATGAAGTAATAGCACATACACTTGGAGAGAAGTCCCTTTATTTTAGGGAAAAGGTAATGAAGTTATTACTTAATGAACTCATTACAAGTGCAATTACTCGCAGGCTAATTTCTAACCCTATAGCTAATTGAAGGCAGAAGGATTCGAATGAAAAATTGAATGTCTACTAGAAACTCCTCAGAAATGCATTTCTTTATTACACTGCAGGTTTCTGGTGACCTGTAGCTCTGAATTGTCAAAAGAGATTACTTAGAATGGAGGTCACACTACTAGAACTCCGTCTAAGCTAAATTTGTGCATTAATGCATCTTTAGCTAAAATTCTAAACATTTTAATATTTCATTTTCTATCCTCAACCATTATATACTAGTAGCATGTCCTTTAGCTTCTTGAGTGTTTCCATTGTGAAAGCCTCATTAAGTTACATAATGAAAAACACTAGTCTATTCAGCGTCAGTTGAGAGAAAATAATTACTGTTACCTACATATTTTTTAAACATATGTATGTTTATGATAGATAAAAAGTAGTGTAAATCTGCAAGAGAATATAATTTAACTTACCATAACTCAGACACAATAAAATGATAAAAAATGAATTTATATGCATCTATAAAAAATTGCACATTATATACTTATGTATTAGAAAAATTGTTCACTTATATCAACTATCTGTATACTTCTTATTTACATAATAATATATCATGAATAACTAACTACAGCAAATAAAGATTTTTTTCATCATTCACAGTCTTTTCATATTATTTTATTCTTTAAAATTTTGAACTATTATTATTATACATTTATAATATTTTAAAATTTTCAGGGGTATAAACAGTATATTGAAGAATATCAGGTGTATATTCATGCTATTTTCAATTTGCTTTTAAGGATATGTTATAAAATTATTTAAGAGGACCTGCTCTTAAAATTTTTCTAATGGGGGAGCATTAGGTAAATTGGGAACTTATCCTCCAAAGGGATCAGAGTAGTCTCCTGCTACCACTTAGTAGTTCTGCAATAGGGTTGTTATTAAAGGAAGAAGACAATTCTCACACAGCTCTCTCTACTTTTTCATTTGAGATTAACTGCTTTCTACATGTGTTTCTGCCATGATACGACAGTACCATCAATCTCAAAAGAGGCCAAATCCATGGAGTTGTACAATCTTAAAATTTGAACCTCCTAAACTTTGAACTAAATAAATCTTTCCTTCATAAGTTAGCTGTCTCAGGTATTGTGTTTTAGTAATGCAAAATTATTATTAACCTGACAAATACATGAATATTGAGAATTTGTTTAAATCAAAAATTTATGCTTGAATTTGAGAGAGGACACTCAAGATTACTTGTAGTAAAGAATTTTATCATTTAGTATGATTTTTTTGTTCAAATTAATGTTGTTTAATATGTATTCTGACTCATCATGATAATGGGTTTACCTTTGAAATGGAAATATTGACAACATCAGTAGCATACTGAGAGTCATGAAGAAGTCAAGAAATTGCGACTTGCACTATATACATCATTAGACTTCTGGAGATAGTTGTGGCTCCAGTTTGAGTCAATATTTCTCCTGTTCTTTAAAGTAAGACAAATGATTATAGATACTTGTAGGAAGAAGACTGACTAAGTAGGTGTGAGTGCTGTCCATACCAAAAATAATATCATCACCCAACTTGCATTTTTCAAACTGATCTTTAGCTACGTGGTGATTTAAAACACATTTTTAAAATATTGAGATTTTTTTTCCATTAATTTACTATCAAGGTAGAACATTCTGAAGAGAATGATCACAAGTATACACACATACGTACACAAATACACAGTACTTGACACAAACTTGACTAAAATGTCTCCATTTAGCTTATCTTGTAGTAAGGAATCAAAAAAATTCTAGTTTTATAATTTCTAATAAAACTAATCAAAAAATTAAAAACTTGAGTGTGAAAACTAGTGGAATTTAAAATATGAATGATATAGGTGAAGAATTATAATTGTTTTTGAGGAGTAATAAATATGATGGCAAAGAATAAAATGCAAATTTTTGACACTGTCTTTAAATATAAAGCATCTTTATATTAATAAAGAACACATAAATAGCAAAGATGTATTCTGAGAAAATAATCATAAATAAGTGAATAGTAGATATCTAGTATCAGCACTAACCTAAAAGAAAAGGAAACGTACACTGAGAAAAGAAGATGCTTATATAATTGGGTAGAGTCTTTTCATATTATTTTATTCTTTAAAATTTTGAACTATTATTATTATACATTTATAATATTTAAAAATTTTCAGGGGTATAAACATTTGATACAAGTGAACAAGTTTTCTAATATGTAAGTATATAATGTGCAATTTTTTATAGATGCATATAAATTCATTTTTTATCATTTTATTGTGTCTGAGTTTTGGTAAGTTCAATTATATGGTGCTACATATTATAATTTGTGATTGTAATAATACTTCCATAAAAGTTGGAATGATTGACATTAAACTTGTAAACAATCTAATAATTAATGGGGTAAAATTTCTTAGGTTCTTAAATCATATTAATATATTTCTGAATAAAATATTCAAAAAATTTTTAAAATTACTTTATTTAAGGAATGAAACAGATGTTATTGAGTCATCTAATTTAAATAGTCAATAAATACACTGAAACATGAAAGATATTTTAAAACAACATTGAGATATTATTTTATTTACCTGGAATTTAAAGTCATGAAAATTTTGATGACGAGTTGTACTTATCATCATTACAAAAAGGGTTGTATGGATAGAAAGAGTAATTAATTTAATGATCACAAGATTTTTAAATTCAATGATGCACTAATTGTTTTATGAAAATATTTTACACAAAAATTAAGCAGAAAAAAAGATTACATAAACAAATAAAAATTTCAGCATTATGCAAAATAATTAAAAATCCTAAAATTACTATTTTCACTAAATCTAGTTAACCTGATCAATATGTACAACTAATAAATAAAATGTCATATATCATATTAAGCAATATCTGACATAGTTAAAATAAAGACATAAAGCTTAATGTGAATAAAATGAACTATTTCATTCTTCCTCCATCATATGACTTTTTTTTTTCATGGCAAAATACCTCAGACAATTCAGATATTATTATAATGACTTTCATGTTTATAATATTTCTATGTCAACTAATTGACAGAATTTAATATCATTTCCTGCATCCCTTTGATAAAAACCAGCTATGCAAATATGCAATACTTTTATTACTTGAAATTTTTTATATCAAGAAGTCCTGTGTAATTTTCTGCTGTGAATTTCTTTACTTGCAATTATTATTATTAGCCTTAGCAGAGTGATGTGAGACAGTGTGTCATGAGAGAAGAGGGATATTTATAAAATCTTCATTGAAATTTTAAAATTATAAATGAAATTCAGTGGTGTGTTAGATTGCTTCCACCCAAAAGTCTCTGTCTCTCACTGTATAATCCCCAAGCCCTAAAGTTCTGCTGCTGAATCAATGTGTTTGAAAAAAAAAATAAGAATAAAACATGATGTGGTGCTACGTTTCCAATGTAAGAATGGACACTGCATGAAGTGCAAAGATATTTTTTAAGTGATAGAAAATTATAATAAAATAAACTTTTACTCTATAATGAGTAATAACTGATTTATGAAAATACATTTCAGGGGGCCAGACAGAAATTTAACCATATAATTATTGTGTTAGGTTTTGAAAATTCATTAGATCATCTATGAACTGCGGTCTTGTAAAATATCAAATGAAAACTGCACTTCAAATATTTTTGCACTTGGACTTATAAAAAATTTACCTATTCTTTTGTACTTTTTATTAATTTTGGAGGGATACATGTAAGCATGTAATCACATATAAAATATTTAGATATTATACCAAAGAAAATATTTCTTGCTAAAGGAAGACTGGGAAGAGAAATAGTTTTGACCCAGATGCATGAGAGGCAGAGAAAGCAGGTAATTGGCATGAAACTGCAGAGATCAATGATAAAGAAGTTCATGCAACTTAAAAGAGAAGAAATAAAAATGAGTGATATACTGAAAATTATAAAATATTGCTGGAAAAAAATACCTAGATAAATTGAAGGATACCCTGTATTAAGGGATAGGGAGACATCACTTGTTAAGATGGCAATACTACACAAAGCATTGTACAGATTCAATACTATCTCAACCAAATTTCCAATTTCTTTTTTTTTTCTAATGGAAAAACTCTTCCTCAAATTCACATTAAATTAAAAAAGGCCAAATAGCTAAACCAATATTGAAAAAAATCTAAAAAATGCATACTTTCACACTTTCAAATTTCAAAACTTACTACTGCAAATCTCTCATAATAAATACAGTTTGGTACTAGCAAATATAGACTAATGAAGTAGGAGCCAAAGTTCATGAGCCAAAGTTCATGAGCCAAAGTTCATGAATAAGCATTTACATATAAGGGTAATGAATTTTCAAGAAGGATACCAAGATCACTCAGTTGTTATAGAATAGTCTCTTCAGTAAATGATAGTGGAACACCTGGATATTCATATGCAAAATAATGAAGTTAGAACCCTAATTTACAATTAAAAAGATGGACAACAAGTAAAACATAATGATTATTTCAAAAGAATTCAGAAAAAAAGAGGTAAATTTATAGGATTTGGCAATAGAAAACTAATCACAATGACACTAAATCATAATCAATAAAATAAAAAACAGACATAAAATCAAAAGTTTTTGTGTATCAACAGACATTATAGAGAAAGACTAAAGATAATTTATACCATGAGAGATAATATTTGCAAATTATATAACTAATGAGAGTTTAATATATAAAAATTTCTATGACAGTCTAATCAAACAATGGGAAGATGATTTGACAGTTCTCAAAACATTATATTAATACTCCAAAAACACATGAAAAGATGTATGATACAATTAATCATTAGCAAAATAAAAATCAAGATCAAGGAACATCATCTCATATCAACTTGATGGCTATAATAAGTATTTGAAGATGGAAAATATTAAGTAATGGAAGAATGTAGAAAAACTGAAATTCTTATACATTGCTAGTGGGAATATAAAATTTTATAGTCCCTGAGAATAATACTTTGGTGGGTTCTCAAAAATTTAAACAAAATATCACCATTTAACTAAACATTTACAATCCTATATGTGTATCTAAGAAATTGAAAAGTGGTACTCCAACAAACTGATGCATGTGCACATTTATAGCAGCAATATTCACAATAGTTAAAATGTGGAGAAAACTCAAATGTTCATCAGTGTATGGTGGATATACAAATTGTCATATATAAGAAATGTAATATTCAGTCATAAAAAGAAACATTAAGCTGATATATGCTGTAAAGTAAATGTACTTCTAAAACATTAGGCTTAGTGAAAGATGGCAGAAGTAAACAGCAACATTCTGTAGGATTCCATTTACAAAAAATATACATAATAGGTAAATTCATAGAGAGATAAAATGGATCTGTGCTTCCCAGTAGCTAGCAGAAAAGTGTATTTAGGGCATGATGCCATAATTCTACTCTATGTAGACTCACATCTACCAAAATAATTGAATACATAGACACACACAAGGCTATGAACAACAATGCATATGCAGTTTAAAACAAAAACTAGAAATAATCCAAATATCTACCAATGAGCAAACATACATAGAGATATTGGCAAGGAATATTACTGTGTACCAAAAAGGAACAAAGGACCAATACATCTAACAATGTCCATGATTCCAGAGCTATTGTTGAGAGCAAACGGAGAACATAGAATAGAAAAGCTATGTTTGAATTTATAAGAAATTCTCAAGCAGGTAAAATAAAAGCTAATCTATGGTTAAAAACTCAGAGAAGCAGTTTCCTTGAGAGGATCAGAGAAAGGAGAAAACTTCTAGAAAGAGGGAGGAAAGGGGAGTCTAAAGACTGGTTCCCAAAAATGCTTAGATAAAATGAAAAATTTTCTGTATCTTGATGGAGATACGAATTCCATAGGCTTATGAATGTGTTAGATATCGTGGACAGATTTAGATTTACAAATTTTATAACAAGTACATTTTACATTATTGTTAAAAAATTGCAACAATATGAAATTCTAGCAACCTTCTACAGCACTGTGGCTTAGCGATTCCAAAATTATCCTATGTGTGTTATCAGCTTTGAAAAGTGAAGCAACACAAGGGGACCAGTTTTGAGTAGTGGGATACAAGTAGCATGTATACAAACATGTATAACCTATGTACATATAGATACACAGATATATATGTAGTCATATATATGATTACTGTTATGATTTCCTTGGACTTTGCTTCCTAACCCTTCTTTTTAAATCCATTTATGCCTTTTGTAGGCTTAGTATATTGGGAAGAGATCATATTTGTTTCAATCTTTTTTTTAATTTATATTCTTCCTTTTTCAAAACAGTATATTTTTTTATCTTTTTAAAAATCCCAGTTTTGGGCTGGGGATTTGGCTAAAGCGGTAACCCGCTCGCCTGGCATGCGTGGAGCACTGGGTTCAGTCCTCAGCACCACATAAAAATAAAATAAAGATGTTGTGTCCACCAAAACTTGAAAAATAAATATTAAAAAAAATTCTCTCTTCTCTCTCTCTCTCTCTCTCTGTCTCTCTCTCTCTCTCTCTCTCTTTCTCTCTCTCTCTTAAAAAAAAATCCCAGTTTAGTTTCTGTTTGGTCCCACAAATGTGTTTTGTCAATACTCAAGGGTCTTCCCTACATCTTGTTTCTTACTTTTTATTTTATGGGCTGGTATTTGGTTCATATTTATAATGTTCATATTTCTGAATGTAGAACTGACTTGTTTGTTTATTTCCTAATATGTCATTTGGCTACTGACAAGATTTACATTAATATGTGTAGAAGCATCTATGTGTTTCTTCTGAGGCCTATTGCTGATTCAGGGCTGTGGTTTCTGTTATTCTGACCTATAATTCTCTTAGACTCTCCATTATTTTTTATGATTGTAACAATTTCTGTGTGACATAGAGGCAGAGAAGAAGTGAGTGAAATGCCCAGTACTTCACTTTAAACCTGTTGTCAAGAGTCTGGGTTTAACCAAAAAAAAAAACAAATAAACCAATTAATAAATGGGCCAAGGATCTGAAGAGACACTTCTCAGAAGGTGATGTACAATCAACCAACAAATACACGAAAAAAATTTATCATGATGAAAAAATGTTCATCATCACTAGCAATTAGAGAAATGCAAATCAAAACCACTCTAAGGTTTCATCTCACTCCAGTCAGAATGGCAGCTATAATGCATACAAACAACAATAAGTGTTAGCAAGGATGTGGGGGAAAGGTACACTCATACATTGCTGGTGAGACTGCAAATTGGTGCAGCCAATATGGAAAGCAGTATGGAGATTTCTTGGAAAAGTGGGAATGGAAGCACCATTTGTCCCAGCTATCCCTCTCCTCGGTCTATACCCAAAGAATATAAAAACAACATACTACAGGGACACAGCCACATCAATATTTATAGCAGCACAATTCACAATAGCTAAACTCTGGAACCAACCTAGATGTCCTTCAGGAGATGAATGGATTTAAAAAATGTGGTATATATACACAATGAAATATTACTCAGCAATAAAAGAGAATAAAATCATGGCATTTGCAGGTAAATGGATGGCGTTGGAGAAGATAATCCTAAGTGAAGTTAGCCAATCTCCAAAAAAATAAATGCCAAATGTTTTCTTTGATATAAGGAGGCTGATTCATAGTGGGATAGGGAGCAGGAGCATAAGAGGAATAGAAGAACTCTAGATAGGGCAGAGGGGTTGGAAGGGAAGGGAAGGTGCATGGGGTTATTAATGATGGTGAAATGTGATGATCATTATTATCCAAAGTACATGTATGAAAAGAGGAATTGGTGTGAATATACTATGCATACAACCAGAGATATAAAAAATTGTGCTCTATATGTGTAATAAGAATTGTAATACATTCCGCTGACATATATATATATATATATATATATATATATATATATATATATATATTTATCTGATATATGTATATATCTGGGTTTAAATAGTAAGGAGGCAAAGCTGGCAAATACTTTTTAGACAAAAAGTGAAATCACCAGGGCTGTATTTTGGAGTGCTAACAATGGCAGCAGCACAGAAGAGGCGTCATAAGTAGAGGGAACAACTCTGGGCTGTGTCTTGGTTTATCTCCCCTTCCTTCAGTTATCATGATCAGGGGTATTTCCTTCTCGAAAGTGTCCTGTCTTGAAGGCGAGTTTATATGACTACAATAGTAAGAGGCAAAGCATTTAGGATGAAGCCTTGCACAAATGCACACAGAATCCACTCACATAGTGAAGATCCTTATTTGTTTCACCCCCTAAACTATGAGCTTCACTAGGACTAGAACAATGTCTCATTAATGCACATGTACAGCCGTGCTCTGGATGTTTGGTGTATGCTTAATAAGTAAAAAATATAGAAAGAGAAGTTATGAAATCTTTGTAAAGAAAATGAAGAAGGACATATCCAAAATAAAGGCAGTAGAAAGAAGTTAGCACGTCTGTAGTGTCAGACAGGGAAATGAGCGGCTAAGTTAGCTGAGGAGCAGTAAGTCTGACCTTGTCCTGAAAGCTTTATAAACAAGGAAGTCAGAAAACACACACACACACATGCACATGCACACACACACTCACATACACACATGTGAAGAAATACTCATAATTTCTTTGGTGGGAGCTGAAATATGAAAATAACATGGAAGAGGAAGAGTAACACATGAAGAAACAATCCTGGCATTGTGAAGAAAAGACCTTGAAGGACATACACCAGTGGTCTAATATAATCGACAGACTTTTTTTTCCAGACTGCATTTTGCATGTCATTCATATTCAACTTTTTACACGAATAATTCATCTCCAGTGATGAACTGTCTCAGTGTGCTATTCTACCTTTTGGGAATATGATAAAGTCTTATGCATATTTTATTTCCATTGTAATAGTTACCTTATAACCCTCTTAAGGTGGTTTAATCAAAAAAATATATGAGATGAATGCCTTAGGTTGTGCCCTCAATCATTTTTGAAGAATATCAAGCAGTGCTAAAGAAAGACAAAATTGGTATAATCCCTTTATTTTAGACAAATTGTCTTTGATTATATATATCATTTTCATCAGTAATTTTAAGTTCATTACTTTCTTCCTAATAATAGTGACACTGAACAAATATTCTGTAGTTGATTTTCATACCTGAAATTATTTTTCACCTTACTGAATGAATTAATTTTTGAAAGCTTTTGTGGTAGGTTTTGCCATTCTGTCAATTACAACTATATTTAAATTTTATGGTCAACTTGGTATTGGAGGACATTTGGATAGTGTCTTGCAGGGCTCTGTGTATCAAAGTTGCCATTATTTTATACACTCTAACTGAGCAATCCATCCAGTCTTGTTGTTTCAACTTGTTACTTTGCCTTAGGTCCAGGAATTCCCACTAAGCTCTGACCTTGGATATCTAATTTTGCTCGCCGGCCACTCAGGAACTTCAATTTCAGATGGTCGAAAAGAAACTCAATACTTTTCCTTCATCAGGCTCTTTCTATTCTCTGCTCTATTTTAGTTTTTCTTCATTAAACTGTTTTTTTTACTAGAAGTTTTGAAGGCATCCTTTTCTTCTTGGTAACTCTCTACACCATTATTATCTAACATAAATGTTTCCTAGTTTAATCTTCTAAATGTCTCCCAAGTTGATACTTGAATACGACATTGTGGTGACCAATTTTCTAGCCTGTATCTTTAAGAACTCTCCCAAAACTACTGCAAAAGCTCTTTAATTTTATCTTCATTCATTTTTAATTCTTACTCTCTCAATATTATTTCTATGTAGTAACTGAGGGACTCCTTATAATTAAAATCATCACACACACACACACACACACACCACTTTAAAAATCTTCCATTTCCATTCCTTTTCACTTTATTCCTGGAATAAACACTAGCTCTCTGATTAGCCCATTCTTCCCTATCACCTGAACACAACTCTAGTCATCCCACATTCCACTTTCTGGTTCAGCAATAGTGAAATGATTACACCTCTGCCCAGGAGATTCTCTTCCTTGTTTCTCTTCTTTTGCTCCAGTGGTTCAAACCCACCTAGGAAATATTCTGCCACTGTAAGGAAAAAAAAGTGTCATCCCTGGCTCCATTCTGGGAATTCTGTATTTGACCCATGAAATTATATGAAGAAGGTAATTTAAATCTTTTCAATGTTTTGGAGCAAAGCATTTAGAAAAATAAAGTTGATTCTGCAAATATTTAGTGTCCTAATATCATTACTATAAGGAATATTTATTCTTAAAGTCATTGTCCTTACTCAAGGTGAAATTAAGAAAGATGTAGACTTGAGGGTAAAGTAAAATCACTTTTACCACATGCCTTAAAATGCAATTGAAACTTTTTTTTTCCTAAAGTGTTTCAATGAGTCTAGGTAACTCAAATCCCTAGCTTGAAAGACAACTTAAACCAGGTTCTTAAAATTATCTGCTAGAGACTAACTAACCATTTAACCTATCTGATGTAATTGGATGACCTTGATTTTTTTTTTTTTACTCAGAAGATGGCAATCACAAAATAACTTTCCCACTTTTAACCTGACTAATCATATAATCATATATGCCTAAACTTTTCAATAACGAGATGTAGTCCATGGTCCTACTCAAAGGCAGACCCAATATGTGCAAATGGACTTCATCCCCTCTCACCTGCTCTAGGGATTTTAAGCACGATTATTAATATGTTCAAGAATCATAAGATTTCCTCTTGACTGCTACATTAACAACAGAATGTAGACATTTTACACTAAGTCTCTGCAAAAATAAATAAAACTTTTCTTTGATCCTGTTCTCCTTCAGAGTGAACCCAATTTCCTGAAATTCTCTGTGTGAACATAAAGAACTTTCTATACTTGTCTTTATCTTCTTATTGCTCTAGCTTGAAGAAACTTTATAATAGTTTTATTTTCACTACTCTACTGATATTATTATTGTCAAAGCCAGCATGGGCTTACAACTTAAAAAACACAATGGACATACCTCATATCTTCTCAAAGTGAATCTCTGTGCTCCAATTTAGCAAAGGCAATTCCTGATCTTTCTTAAAACACTGTCTTAACTGTCTTTTGGTATGATACACCTCTGGCTTTCAGTGATTATTCTTTGGTCATTTTATTTGCTTTGACTTCCCTCCCTTTCAGAAATTTTTAGTAACCTCATTTTTCTTAGCATGCCTTTTCTTCTTTATCTACCTAGAATGTTTCTTAGATTTTAATGAATATTGATGCTATTAAATATTATTTACACATCTCTTGCTCCATCTTTTCCTCTGATATTGAAACACACATATCCCTTTGCTTATTGAATCTCTCCCCTAGAATGTTTTCATGGGCTTATGAACTTAATACCTCCAGAAATGTTATGACTCCTATTCCTCAAAATTGAAATTACTATTAATGTTTTTCATTTTAGAAAAAACATTACTGATCTAATTGCTTAAGATGACACTGAAGAATTATCCTTAAGTCCTTCCTTTATCTCATGACCTTCATCCAATCTTTCAGTAAAACCATTCAGTTTTTCCTTCCAACAATAGCCAACTCTACTTCCTACCCCTCTTTCTAACTGTTGGACGTTTCCCCCAACGTTTCCTGTTTTCGGTGCCTGTGCTATAATAACATTATGTCATTTATATGGCAGCCAGTCAATATATTACTTCATCCTCAAAAGATTCCTGCTATAATTATAACAAAATCCAAAGTCCCTGTCCTACAAGTTTTGGTCCTTAGCTATTTCTCCAAACTCATCTCCTATCACATTCTTCTTGTGTAACTTAGCTTTTGTCCTACTGATCTGTTTGCTATAACTGAAATACTTTCAGTGGCTTCTTTTTAGGCTTTGGTATGTGCATTTCTCTCTGCATAAAAGGTTTATACCACCAAAGTATTGGCTTAATCTGCTTGATACACATCATCATTTAATTGTTTTTTTTTCTGCTCAGGTATCATCTCAAAAATGTTGTTGATACTCATTCATAATGGACTCTCTTTATTACATTGATCTACTACTACTTTTCTTTCTTCTGTTATGGTTCTTATTACACATTGCTAAATTATATTATTTTGAATTTTTAAAATTAATGTTATTTATATATGACAGGAGAATGCATTACTGTTCTTATTACACATATAGAGCACATTTTTTCATATCTTTCGTTGTGTACAAAGTATATTCACACCAATTCATGTCTTCATACAGGTACTTTGAATAATAATAATCATCACATTCCACCATCATTTCTAACCCCATGCCTCCTCCCTTTTTCTCCCATCCCTCTTCCCTATCTAGAGTTTGTCTATTTATTTTGTGCGTTTAAGTTGTGTAGGAAAAATAAAAGCAGGCGTGAGTAGAAGAATATTCATGGGACAGTGTACAACACATATTCAGTGCTGAATAAATGTTACTGAATAAATAGATGGGTACATATATGAATGAAAATTACTTCAAGCAATCTATACTTCTCCATTAACCATTAAACTCATGTTTGAGATTGTACATATTTTCTTTTATGATATTGATCAAAAAGTTTCTGAAACCATATTTAAAACACTCTGGAGTGTAGGTTCACTCAAAAAGCAAATCTTAAGGCATGATGTTAAGAGAGATTAGTTGATTGAGGGTAACTACAAGAAATATAGATCTTGGGGACAGTGATGTCATCCGCTGTAATCTGTTATAATTGTCTGGCCATCAAACTCGCCTAAATACATATCAATCATAACTTTAGGTATTCCAGACAATCAAAAATGCATTTAAAGAAGCCCTTATATATAATTTATATTATATAAGAAGTAAAATTCAGAAAAGTTTATGAATATAGCTACATAATTGATGAGGACATTTGGAGGACAAATCTTGGAATTAAAAGAACACTAATGATAATGAAAATATTAACCAGTATATCACCCCCTAATATATGCTACAATCTATACTAGGTACTTTATAACCCTTCAATACTTAATTCCAAATATTGCACTTCAAAGAAGTTATTCTGCTCTGTTTACAAAGGAGAGACTGAGGAGGTCTCAGTAAAGTGATTTCTTCAGGAATAAAATGAGGAATCAGCTTCAAGTTTTTCCACATTGTTTACCCCTGCTTCTCTCCTCTTTTCCTTCCCTCTTTATTTAACTATTGTAAAACCAAGTTCTGTGACTACTCATCAACATGGCCTCAACACTATAACTATGCCTCTTGTTGTTGGTTTTTTTTAAAAATTAAACTTGAACATTGACATATTTCCATGAAAGATGGAAAAATTGGCCCACTTAAACTTTTTTTCCTATCATCTCCATTCACTTCCTGATTGCTTGGCAGATTTCCTTTGGGAAAACACAGATATCAAATACAAGTATAGTAGTAGATTTGTTTCTCTTTCTAGCACAGATTTACTAACATACTTTGGAAACCATTAATTGTGCATCTGTCACTATACTTTTAATGGTATTATAATTCATTCCCAGATTGCTAGATAAATGATCTGTTAACTGCTGTTTCTATTACATGACTGCAAAACATAACTGAGAAGTAATAAATAGTCACATACCAAGTAATAAATGGTTTGTTTGCAAAACAAGATTCTGATTGCTTGAATAAAAAAGTGAAATGTAATATTAAATCAGAAAAATGCTGAAATCTTGAGAGATGTAGTATTATGTGGCAAGCTGACATTGAGTGCAGGTTGAGATTTCTTGCTTTCAATTAAAATGGCATCATTTTTGGAAACATCTATTTAGTTGTTCTGTATACCATAATTTTTCAATTCTTATTCATAATTTTCATTGGAAACAAAAAAAATAAAAAATCAATTTAAAATGATTTAAACTATTTGTTTTTATCATACTACACTCTAGAAAATATATTACTTCAAAATAACTAATTAAAGACACAAAATAAAATATTTGCTTGTCATTTATCAGTAATTATTTATAGTTGATGAACATGTCTTGGGATTTACAGTACTTCAAAATTGCTGTCAGAGAGTAGAATGGGGAAATTAATTTTAGTTGCAAATGCAAACCTCAACTAAACTTCAGACCAAGAGCTGTGGGACACATAAATATGATGAATATATTCACAGCCCACTCCAAAGGCACTGGATAAAACCAACCATAATTATGATGCTCAGAAATGTTTTGTTCTTTCAGCAGGAGTCAGAATTGTTGAATTTTAAAACATTTGATACAAAGATCAAGGTCTAACATCAGGTCATATCCAGCTTCAGCGAGCAGAGTTGAAGTAGTTTTAACAATGACATTCTTGGGATTTGAGAAAAGTAATTTGAAGGCAATACAATCCCTGGAATTTTAGTAAAACACTTTTCTCTTTGTAATATTTTGCCCTTCCTTCATTTCCTACTAAGCACATGACCTACTATATATCATGAAACCTTGTGAATATGTCTCTTCCTTTAAAGAAATTTGAAGTGAGACTAATGACCTTCAAAATGTCAAATACCATTCCAGCTCTGAATGACATGTGTTAATTAGATTTCTGTTGCTATGACTCAAATACCTAACAAGAACAGCTTAGAGGAGTAAAGTTAATTTATGGGTTCATGGTTTCAGAGCTCTCAATTCTTCATCATCAGACTCCATTCCCCTGGGTCCAACACAAGGTAAAATATCTGCAAGGAAGAGGACAGCTGCTCAGCTGATGGCAGGAAAGAGAAAAAGTGTGATGGACACAGAGATAAAATATATAGCCAAAGGCAGACCCCCCCAGTGAACTAACTTCCTCCAGTCATGTTCTACCTGCCTACAGTTACCACTCAGTAATCCATTCAAATTATGCATTTATCCACTGAATTAATCTACTGATTAAATTATGGCTCTCATAATCTAATAATTTTTCCTCCTGTATTAGCACAAGAGCTTTTGGGTTTTGCCTTCCATCTAAAATATAACAAGCTGCTCTGGCCCCCAAAAGCTGATGTCTATCTCACAATTCAAAATTCAATAGTCCATTTCCAAGGGCCCTCATAGTCTTAAAAGTTTCAGCTTTGCCCTAAGTCCAAATTCAATGTCTCTTCTGAGACTTAAGGCATACTCTTGGCTATGAGCATCTATAAAAATCAAAAGCAAGTTATAAATGTACATATATCCTATATGCATTGGCATCATTATGGCTTGAATATGAGGATTCCCCAAAAGCTTGTGTGGTGCTAGAATATTCAGCAGTGAAATTATTAGATTATGAGAGGTGCAACCTAATTAATACACCCTTCTTTGAATAAACTGGTAAATTTAATTTAGACATGTGTGGTGTAACAGGTGGAGATGATTCATTGAGATCATGTCCTGGAATAATTCATTTTTCGTATCTTGCCTATGGCCCCTTTCTCTTTCTCTCTCTCTATCTCTCTATCTCTCTGTCTCCAGTCTCCTAACTTCAAACAGTAGCTTATGTTCACAGGATCTTTTCCCCCTTTGACCTAGATCAATGGAGTATGGACTGAGACTTCTGAAATTGTGAATCTCCAACAAATATTCTCTCATATAAATTGTTCTTGTTAGTTCTAGTAATAAAATGCTAACTAAAACAGAAATTTTTACTGAGAAGTGAGGTTGTTTCTATGACTAACATGATCATGAGGCTCAGGAGCATTTAGAGATGGTTTGTGATAGGAATTTTGAAATTTACAGACTCAAATTGAAAAATCTTTAGGATGTTGTAAGCAGATCTTAATAGGTGATACTGGTGGGAGAAAATACAAGTTCAGAATACCAATAAGAATTTGGACTTTGCTCATGAGGTTTTATAAAGTTTCAGAGAGAAACAAGGACTCTTTGGGGAACTGGACTAGAGATCACTCATGTAATAATATGGCGAAAAACTTGTCTACATTTTACACATGTCCTGAAATTTTATTTGAGTCTGAATTTCTAAATGATAGACTAATTAATCTGGTGCAGGAAATTTCAAAGCAGCACAGCATTCAATCAGTAGATTCTCAACCTAACTGCAGTAATCTAAAGCAGAATGCACAATAAATGAATTTTAAAATTTGAAGTTTGGCCAGAAAAGTACACATAAAGCTATGACCAAAGAAGTTGTGCTTATTGAAGAGATTACAGCCCATAAAGAGATGCTAAGTACTTTTCACAAATACAACAGGAAAGATTCCATGAGAGCATCTCAGCAATTTGAAAGACCACACCCACTACAGGCTCCACAATACAGAAATAAAAATTCATTTGAAAAGAATCATGGGACCACTTTGCTAGCACAGGGGGCCTAGGAAGTTGTTCCTCTATGCTGAGTCATATAGACAATGAGAGGACAAAGCAACTGTGGTATCAGGGGACCCAGCTACTCCCTAGCTGGAAAAAAAAAAAAAAAAAACATTGGCATCATCCACATTATTCTAGTTCTTTGTAAATGCAAGACTTTAAATTTAAGAGTTCAAAGATGCATCCACCAAGATTTAAAAAAAAAAAAAAAGTCTGGGAGGCCAGGCAAAGTGTAACAGGTTCAAATTCCCTACAGATTACCCTAGAGAGTCTGATGCATGAATCTGTGAATTTGGAATGAAGACCCCAAACATGAAGAGATGCCAGTAACAGGGAGGGTCTGCTGAGAAAAGCTTCTGGCTACAGAGAGAGGTTAAAAGAGAGCCCATGTGTCTTGAAACCAGCAACACCAAAGGGACAGGACTGCATAATTTCTTCAAAAATAACATCTCCCAGATATGTGTCCTAGATGTTGTAGGAGGGATTACAGGTGGGGATAAGTGGTCTGTTTTCTTGGTTAGGGTTTTGATCTTGCTTTGGCCTCATGTCTTCTTTCTATGCTCCTATTTCTTCCTGTTGGAATAGAAATATGCACTCTGTGCCACTGTATATTGGATATGTAACTTGAATTTTATTTTTAGAGGGGCTCACAGTCAAACTTTTGTCTTGAATTTCAGATGAGACTTTGAACTTTTACTGGACTTTTGGGGAATGCTAAAACTTAAAAATACAAGATACTTAGAGATGAATTAAGTGCATTTTGTACTGTAAGACACCTTTTGGGAGCCAGGGTGGAATGTTATGGTTTGGATGTGAGGTATACCCCCAAAGCTCCTGTCAATTCAGAAATATTCAGAGGTGAATGATAAGATTATGAGAGCTGAAACCTAATTGCTCCATCTCAGTTTAAAGGGGCTGATTAGTGATAATTATGGGAAGGTGGGATGAGGTTGGAGTAGGCTGATCACTGAGAGTATACCCTGGCAGATGCATCTTCCCTAAAGTCCTTCCTTCTTGTTCTCATTATTTGCTTCAAAACCTCATCTTGAGCTGAACAGCCTTCCTCTGTTGGGCCCCACCCCCACAATATGCTAGCTCAACCCTGGGCACAGAGAAATGGGGTTGACTCTTTATGAACTGAGACATCTGAAACCATGAGGCTCAAATAACCTTTTTCTCCTCTAACATAATTTAGTCAGGTACTTTGGTCACAGTGATGAAAAATTCAACCAAAACTAAAATTTTGGATGCTACTAACTAAAAGCAGTGATGCAATTGAAATTTCCTCCACTTCATTAATTAGTTCATCATTTATTTTCAAGTCAGTATCACACAAAGTCTCAGGACATGGTAAAATGCAGCCAATTCCTTTACTAGAATGTAAAACGAGCGGCCTCTAATCCAATTACTAGTACAGTTTTCATTCCCTTTTGATAACTTATGAGCACAGTCTGCATTTCTTTTGGCATTATGGTCTTCTGAGCTCCCAACAGAATTACCCATAAATTTCTGCTTACACAGGCTAAGGCTTTGCCAGCCTCCAACTCCAAAGATTTCCAAACTCCTACCACAATGCAGCTCCGAATATTTCTTAACCACATGATCAAGTTAGTTACATCAACAACCCCTTTCCTGATATCCATGTATGTGTTAGTTAGTTTAATGTTTCTATGACCAAATCACATGCCAAGCAATTCACAGAAGATAAAGTTTATTTTGGCTCATTGTTTCAAAAGTTTAGTTCATGGCAGCCAAGTCTATTGCTCTGGGTCCAAAGTTAGGCAAAACCTCAGGATGCGGTGGTGAAGCACTATTCCATTCATGATAGATAGGAAAGGGGGGAAGAGGGAGGGAGGAGAAAGAACAGGGAGAGAGGCGACAGGGAAGATGAAATCTTCCAGGACATGATCCCAGTGACTTACCTCCTCCAGCCACAATCTACCTGAGTATGGTTACCCCCTTATCATTCAAACCTGGATGAACTGATTAGGTTATAACTCTCAGGATCCAATCATTTCACCTCCAACATTCTTGCATTAATACAAGAGATACCAAATAATAGTAAACATTTTGCATCTAGAGAAAATAGAACACTGTACACTCTTGATAAAAATTGTTATACCATTATGAAACCTATGTAGCAATTCTTGGAAAAAAACATACACACACACACACACACACACACACACCCCTCAAATAATCCAGCAATTGTAATTCTAGGAAATATCTATAGGAAATAAAATTGCTATATTGATGAATCATCTGCACTTCCACATTTATTGCAACTTTTTTCAAAATAGCTAAGATTGAGAATCAACATAAGTGTACATTCACAAGCGAATAGAGATGTGAATATCACACATGAGAAGATGCCATTTAGCCTTACGGAGGTATAATTGTAAATTTTTAACATGGATGAACCCGGAGGATATTATGTTAAGTAAAATGAGTCGGGCACAAAAAGATAAATATCTCAAGATCTTCATATGTAGACTCTAAAGGAATTGAACTCAAAGAAATAAAGAGTAAAATGGTTGTTACCAGAAGCTGGGGGTGGAAGGATAATCAGAAAATTCTCAGAGGGTAGAAAATTTTAGTTAGACAAAAGGAGTACATTTTTGAGATTCATTTCACAGCATGGTAACTACAGATAATAACAGTATATTGGACATTTTAGAATTGCTAAGAGTAAATTTCAAATGTTCTAATGTAAAATGAAAGAAATTAATAAGTGCATGATCATTAAGTATTGTGAAATATCCTGCTCAGTTTCAGAAAGACAATTAATAAGTAAATATTCTTTATTTGATGAATTGGGTTATACATTTCCTGGTAGTTTTTGTAAAGGGCTGATTTCCATATTGTTCCACATTAAGTTAGCTGAAGATGCACAAGCCCGCCCTCCTTTGAAATATGCAATTGTGTATGTCCACCCATTAATTAAACAGTTAACCTGGTGACATTATGTGCACTCCAGCAGTGTAATGGCCCATTTAAAAATGGGAAAAATAGTAATTTTTAAAAGACATTTATACACATTAAGTCTTTCCCTTTGATATTTACCACTTGTGTTTTCAAAAAGGAATGATCTCAAGGCATTGTGGGAATAAAGGCATATGCAGATCAATGCCAAAATGCTTTTTAGTTGTCATGTTTTGACTTCATAAAGGCTTTTAGATTTAGTGAGAAATTAGGAATTTCACAAAAACCATTGAAGTATACCAGAGAAGGAAGATATCCTGTAGCTAGAAATCCAATTAGTTAGTTTTAGGGAAATTAGCAGGGTTCAAGTTGATTTTCTTCCTGCTGGGAAGCTATCACTGTTTCTGTACTAAAACTCAAGAACATTCTCAGTAGCAGTGCTTCTTTACAGTGAAGGGAGGTGACAGGGCAGGCCCTGGCTATGGAGCAAGGTCTATACCAAAAGTTAGCCTAATACTAAAATGTAATTGACCAGCCATTGCCCATTGCTTTTTTTTTTTTTTTTTTTTGAGAGAGAGAGAGAGAGAAAATTTTTAATATTTATTTTTTAGTTTTCGGCGAAACACAATATTTTTGTTTGTATGTGGTGCTGAGGATCGAACCCGGGCTGCACGCATGCCAGGCAAGCATGCTACCACTTGAGTCACATCCCCAGCCCCATTTTCTTCTTCAAATCTCATAGTAGTTCCCATGAGGGGACCTATAGGCATGAAAATTAAATACGGACTTTAAACTCCAAATTACACAAGGAGTTCAAAAGAATTTGAAATTCTTTCGAATTTGAAAACATTTAAACTAACTTCAGATCACCACTATACTATATTATCTTTGCTAGATTGAATGACATAGGTATTAGCCTATTTGAAGTTTTTGTGACAAAACAATTTTTTTATTGTGAAAAACAATAAAAAATTTCCTAGTTTCTTTTTTCCTCATAAAAAATAAATAGTGATGCTGAAATTACCTTTCCCTCCTTTCATAATATGTCATGAACTAGGTTAGTTGTCCAAAGCAAAGGACACACATTTTTCATCTTTGTTTAGGAATGAATAAGTTATCCTTATAAAGATTCTATATACCCAACATGAACATGCAATTGTCTTTCATATGAAAAACACATGAATTTCTTCCTACAGGACAGCTTTTCTCTTAAAATTAATGTATCAGTGAAAAAGCACTATATTGCATTTATAAATACTTGTAGGTGATTTTATAACTTGATAATCACAATATCTTTGACATACATTTGAAAGTATTGGTGTATATTGATATTATTTATTCAGCCTAGAATTGTTGTTTGATATAAAAATATGTGTTCAGTATTTAGGCACTGGTCTATGACCTAAGGGATGGGAATTACTGATAAGAGTAATTTTGGTTCCAGAATATCTACAGGAGGTATGTCACTGTTTTTTTTTTCCCATAAAGCAGTAAGAAAAGACTTTAATTTTGATTCATTTAATATTATCAAATTGATAATTGAGTACTGAGTACATTTATAAATTATGAAATACTTCATAATTTATCCTGAATATGCATAAGTGGTTCCATGGCTTGAAGGCTGTGAGTTTGCTAGTCTGTGAGTTTGCTAGTCTGGAATAGCAAAATAGTACAGAAAGGGTGGATTAAACAATTGAAATTTCATTTCCTCATAATTCTGTGTGCTAGAAGTTCATGACCAAGTAGTCAACAGGGTTGGTTTCCTATGAGCACTTTCTCTGTGGTTTGTAAATGACCATCTTCTTAGGATGTCCTCACATGGTCTTTTCTCTGTGTTCATCTCAGTCTTCTCTAATTATTAGGAGACAAGTCATGTCATATTAAAAGCCATTCTAATTGCCTCAATAAAACTTAGTTGCCTCTTGAGATTCACTATTTCAAAATACAATCACATTCTATATGAACTGGGAAAGACAATTTGGCCTATAGCAGAGGATTTAAGAACGTAGCCCTCTTTCAATTACACATAGCCTACTCTTTAAACAGTTATTTACCTGTGTATTTACAGACCATATTATTTTATTTTAAATTACCTCCCCCAAGGGAAGGTATCTGAAAGCAATAATTCAAGCAAAATTATAGAGTAAAAATGAGAACAAAATATAAGCTTAAGATGCAAGAAAATTCCAGGGTTGACCCATCTCCTCCTGGTATAAGCTTTTATAAGATCCTAAATCTGGGGAATTTGGCTGTATTATGGATCCTTCAGTATATTTTGGACCTCGATAATTTCTAAGAGGAATTTATAAGACTCAGAAATTTTTATATTCACTGTGGCAATTTATTTTGCTTTTTTTATTGGTTGCTCAAAACATTACAATGATCTTGACATATCATATTTCATACATTTGATTCAAGTGGGAATTTATATAATGAAAAGATACAGAGGAAATCAGCAAGGGCAGAAATGGGGCAAGTCCCATGGCAGGTAGATGAGAGCATCTAAGGCTGAGGGGTGGAGAAGCATGGAATGAATTTAATTCCTCCAGCAAGTATGTGTGGCCACATTGTATGTCCCACCCAGAGAAGATCTACTGAGCCTGGTTGTCCAGGTATTTGATAGGGAGGTATTTGATAGGGAGGGTACAGTCATATTCATATCAGTTACACCACTCATATCAGTTACACCGCCTGTGTAACTGATATCAACTACTGAAGATAGGTTTCCTAGATTGAAAGCAAATATTCACTATATACATAACACTACTGGTATTAAGTAGGTGTTCAGAATGGTACAGCAAGTCACAAGGTAGCAGGCATACATAAACAACCTGATGAGACATAACATCCATGAACTCAGTGACAGACATTAGAACAGGTCTTTCTTGGGAACTGACCATGGTAAAACAACACAGTCTTACACGCAGTTAACACTTTCTTGTAAGAGGCCATGATCACAGTATTTCACAAGAGTGGCCTGTGTCCAAATTTTACAGACTGATCTGACTGGTTATTCTGATGATAATACAGTGTGAATAAGTACAAATAAAATAGATGATCATTTTAAATATTGAATTAACTCTATAAATAAGACAAAATCAAGTCAGAAACTGGAAAACCTGTGAGCAGAGCAAAGATCCAGGGAAATAAATCTTACTGAAGGTCTAGAAAGATGAGGAAGTTCTGCAAATTTATTTTCTAACTTACTCAAGTCCAGAAGTCTGAAATGGAATTTTTCTAAGCCAACCTCATGCTATCAGAAGGGTTGCCCCTCCCCCAACCCCTAGGAGACTCTAGGTGAGATTTCATTTCCTTGGTTTCTTCAGCTCTGGAGGCTGATGTCATAGATTGGCTCATGGCCCCATGTGATATCATCTATTCTCCTCTTGCTTTCATCACCCCCTCACCTTTTTTTGTTTTCCTCTCTGCCTGTCAAATCTCTTTTTGCCTCCTTCTTATAAGAACTATTGCCATTGCATGTAAGTCCAGTCTTATAATTCAGGAAAATCTCCTGAGTTCAAGATCCTTAATAACATCTGCCAAATCCCTTTTGCTTTGTAAGTTGTTTGCAGGATTTAAGGATTAGGACTTGGATACTTTAGAGAACCACTTTTCAGCCTCCCACAGGTTCACAAAAAATAGCTGTCCACTCTGATAGTTTTCTTTATTCAAAAACTACTACTCCAAAGATACGTCTTGCTTCACCTTCAAAGTTCCTTGGTGTTGGGTAAATTGCTGAATGAAGATTCTGGGATTCCTGAATTGTATCTCATGCCTGTTAGGTGCAGGACAGGCTGAGTAAGCTGTCTGCAGGGCATGCCAAACAAAGTTAGCTGCAGGATGACCTGGCCACTCAAACCTTCTGTCTGATTCTTTATCACCTGTTTGCTTCAAGCCCAAATGCCCAAGCCCCCTGCTCAAGGCTGAGCGCTTCGCCCCCCTGCTCAAGGCTGAACACGTAGCCCGCCGCTCAAGGCCGAGCACTTAACCCCCTTGTGTGCCAACAAGGCAGCTTGCAAACCCAGAGACCCTGTTAGATTTGGGCAGCACAGCAGAAGGGCTATAAAAGTCTTCCCCAGCTGCCCCCTCCCACTTCTTTCCTTTCTTTTTTCTTTGTTGCACTGCTGTAATAAAGATCTCTTGGTTGTTCCAAGTGTTGTGGTCACTTTTCTTTCAATGCCCAGTTAAATCAATATTTTCTTTCATATGATAACCTCTTAATGCAGTTGATTTCTCAAAGTATCTAGTACTGACAAGTAAAATAACTTTTTAAATTAAAGGGAACTTACTGAACACGGTGTTGAAAGAGGTTTGAGATAGCCACATCAAACAAAACCATACAAACCACACAACAGCTTCTCACTTTACAAATTTTGGTAAATGATACATAACTTTCACAGATAGAAAGATCAACAACATTGTCTTCATGGAAGGACAGTTTGTGCATATCTGTCCAGAGAATAAAAATTAATTTGATGTGATATGAAATTAATGCTTTTCTCATTTCTTGAAGCAGTTTTATAAGTAAGCATTTTTAAAAAGTGTAAAATATAATTGGAAATGTATAAAATTCAAAAATGTAAGCTTAAATAAATTGTTTCAGAAGTGGATGCGGCATTGCATCAAAAATTGGACATTATTGGCATAAAAGAAAAAAATCAAAAATTGTTGGAACAAACATCCAGGTCAAGAAATAGAACTTTACCAATTCATCAGTCAAGGTTCTACATGTAAGAAATATGCGAAGTGAGAATTTATTATGAAGTTATGCTTTCACAATATGTGGGAAGAGTTGGGAAAGTGAATGTGTGGAATGAAGAGTCAGAGGATTGTGGAAGGAATTTCCAGCCAACCTGACTGAGCCACTGGTGAAAAATGATAACTTTGAGCTAGCTATGGAATCGAAAGTTCCAAAACAACTTGCCAAAGTGAAGTTGTGAGTGGGGACCTTATAAAGAAATTTATGAAATACTGGTGCTTAAAAGCAACTGCCATCCCACAATCTGTAGCTGAGTGTCTGATTGTGGGCTTTATGCCTTTGACCATTTTCAGGGCTAGCAAGATGAGAAAGATGAGCAGGAAGCAGAGTCCATGAAAGATAAGATAGTTTAGATTCATAGGGTTCAACATTTCTGTCAACCATAGTATCTAACTCTGGTGACCTTTTAAGAAAAAATGCTTGGCTAATGCTTGGTCCAAGGTCCTCATTTGACCAATATGAATGAGTTATCATATAAGAATAGGATTCTAGGAAACATAACTCCCAGTTTAATTAAGTAGTTTAATATTACAGCCCATAAACATTCCATAGTCTATTCAGGTCACTACAATATCCATGAGTAACTGCTATGCTAACTTCTGACAATCATGTGCCGTCCTCACACGTGATTTGAGTTACCTCCCTGGTTGGGTGAGAGGTGCTTAGACACAGCTGTGTCAGAGCTTTCCCCACCCTTCTCCAAGTCTGGGGGCTTGTCTGTGCAGAGGCGTGTCTGGCCAGTGCTCTGAAGACCCAATCATTGCCCCTGACCTTGGGATGCTGCCCGCCCTTAACCTTCATTGGATGGGATTTTCCCTGGAATTTTTTGCTCTCTAATAAATCTCTCTCTCACTAATCTTTCCTGTAAACCTCACTACCACATTAGTAGGTATGGCTGGAGGTGGGAGCTAGGAGAAGCCATTCCAGAGCTGGTATTTAAGGTAATTAGAGTCTTGTCTCTTTAATTTAGAACTCACCAGCATTTACTCATGAATTGAACCTTTAATGAAGTCAGCGCTTGTTGCGTGGCAGATAACAACCAAGATTAGTTTCCTGTTTTGTGCGTTGAGTAGGCTCATAAGGTATATATTTCTGTCTGCTCTCTGTAGCTCAGTATCAACTCTGTGAGTTATCCTTGGAGCATGCAGTTGCAACCAATTTATTCTTACTAAGATATACTCTTTCATTAAAGACATAGATCACAAGATTTTTTTTTCTTTTATGCCAGTAATGTACATTTCATTTGTTTCCATTTGGGGGTCCATTGCTAACTGTTGTGATATCAATATTCTTATGTCTACCTAGGGATAAATGTACATTTAATTTTTCTTTCTAACGTCAAGAAGTTTTCCAGAGCAGATCTTTCTAGCTTACAGATGAAGATATTTTCACTCTTGTAGGGTTTTTATAAATATGAAATCATGTGATCAGTATCAAACTAGACCAATGTCTAGGAGAGTTGTTGTGAGCATGAAATAACATAACACACTTCAAAGCATTTGTGTGCCTGGTACATGTGTCCTCAATTAGTGATGGCTCATTGGTATTGTCTACAGTTTCACAAAGCAGCCAGAGAAGCAACAAATGTTCAGATGCCATTTGTCTATCACACTTCATGTTCCCAATGCTATACTATACTCTCCCATTCAATGATACATAATTCCTAGGCTTGATCCTCAAGAGTATCCTGATAATCACAAGGAACATTAACAAGACTGGGTAGGACCACATACTCAACTCAGTATTTGAAGGATCTTATTAGTACCAGGGAAGAACAGGATGGCAGGAGTGAAAAATTTTAGTCTAAATATCTGAATGCTGAATTCTCATCTAGGAGAAATGAACTTTGATTAGGCACCTTGGGTTGCTTTTCGATCTTGGGTTGTAAAATCTTCCCTTTTTGCTAATTATATAATAATCATAGAAGTACTTTATACTTTTGTAATTATAAAATTTTATACTAATTACAGAATTATTATGAAAACTGGTTTTGAAAAAGAAGTTAGGGCAGAAAGTCGGGCTTTCATTATTCTTTCAACAAGTATTAATTGAGCATCTAGAAACTGATAAAAATAAGACAAAGTGCCCATCCCTCAAGAATTTTATACCAACAGATAAATGTATGGTAGAAAAAGTCAAACAAGGCAAACTTCTATAAAAAACCATAATAGAAGACAAAGAACATACAGAGGAGATAAGGCTCAACAAGAAATACTGTTTTAGAAATTTGGTCAGGGAAGCATTTGAGGATACCTTTTAAATCATGCATACACAAGTCATTTGAAGGAATGCAGACTCTACTCCAGAGACATCCTAAAGCATGAACACACATTATTATATGAAAATATTGGACAGTCACCTACATCTTGAGGTTAACATGAAAGCATGTATAAAAACACACACACACACACACACACACACACAGATGTTACAGCATTTGCCAGACCTTGGCAAATTAAGAGGATAATCTTGAATATTGAAAAGTTGACTGAGGAAAATTTAACTATGACAGTTTGTTATGTTTTCTCACATTATTACAATTATAAATTATCAAAGAGATAAACATAAGTCACTGCGACTATTAAAGAATGGGTGTTTAAGTAAATTGTTTTTGTCTTTATTCTTGCTGACTTATATCCAAATAAGATTTTTTTTTTTAGTTTATGGTTTAAATTTCTTTATTAGGCCAGTTCCAGTCATTTTTAGGAAATCCAGTTGGGACCCCTGTCCCCAGGGCTGTAATGAATTGCAAGATTCATAAAGATGATGGTACTCTCACAGTGTAAATACTTAGGTTTCCCTGTCCTGGATATATAGAGCATGTCATTTTCTCTGAGTGCTCAGATGATATAATTCTTTTCATCTTATATTTCTTCACTGTTTTCTTAAGTTAATGCAAAAGCTTTTAAAAATCTGTGTTTTTCAAGAATTTTCATCATAGCATTGGTAGCTTAGGCACATCACAGAATAAATAATGTGAGGAAGAGATCTAGTCCCACGGCTCACCGGACAAGGTTTGAGGAGTGTTTACAAAGTTTCCATTAGGTATCAAACTCTCAAAATATTTTAATTAAAAACAAACAAGCAAACAAATATAGAAGTCTTGTATTATGTGGGGTTCATTCTAAGTGGTTGACTAATTTGTGAAGACATCATATTTACCAAAACAAGGTGTTAAATAGATTGAGATCATAGAACATTGTGTATACACAGAGACCTAATTATGCTATTTATTTACTTGAATTTTAAACAATTTTCTTAAAATTCAATTTGAAAAGTGCAATCAAACAGTACATGTCTTTCTGCACCTGGCTTATTTTACTTAAAATGATGCTCTCCAATTCTATCCATGTTGCTGCAGATGTTCAGTATTTGATTCCTTTTATGGTTGAATAGTATTCCATTGTGCATATGTGCCACTTTCTCTTTGTCTATTCGTCAGTTGATGGACACATAGGTTGTTTCCATCTCTCATTTATTGTGAATAGTGCTGCAGTGAGCATTGGAATGCAGATGTCTCCTTAATACAATGGTTTCATTCCCTTTGGATGCATACCCAGCAGTGGGATTGCCAGAGATATGGCAGTTCTCATTTAAATATTTTGAGGAAACCTCATACTGTTTTCCATACTGAACATACTAATCTGCATTCCCATCAGCAGTGGGCAAGGGTTTCTTTTTCTCCCTATCCTTACTAGCACTTGTCATCTTTGGTCTTTTTGGAAATAGTCATTCTTTTTGGAGCGAGGTGATATCTTATTCTGGGTTTGAATTGCTTTTCCTTGATTGCTGAGTTTAGAATTCTTCTATATTCCTTTTGATGATTTGTGTGCCTTGGTTTTGAGAAAACTGTAATTGGGTAATTGGGTATTTTGCCTATTTTTCATTTTTAGTAGTTTTGTTTTTTGCTGTTGAGTTTTTGGAACTCTTTATATATTATGTATATCAAACTCTGATCAGATGAATGATTTGCAAAGGTACTGCCATGCTCTGGAAATAATCTTCACTCTGTTGTTTGTTTTCTTGGTTGTACAGAAGCTT
This sequence comes from Marmota monax, assembly GCF_021218885.2. Classification (NCBI taxonomy): domain Eukaryota; kingdom Metazoa; phylum Chordata; class Mammalia; order Rodentia; family Sciuridae; genus Marmota; species Marmota monax. Next base: position 12,348,013 of record NW_026695241.1, read on the forward strand.
TTTGTTTTAGACTGATGGAATCCCATTTGTTTATTTTTGGTTTGTTTTCTGTGCTTTTGGAATCTTGTCCAAAAATCCTTGCCCATTTCATGATCCTGAAACATTTCCCCTATGTGTTCTTTCTACTAGTTTCACAGCTTCAGGTTTTTGACATCAAAAAAACACCTATTTTATTCCTCCTACTTTTGTTATGGCCAGTTCTGTTCATTTTTCAATCACTTGTTGAATGAATTGTTGCATTATAGCCATCTGACTTCCCTGCTTCAAGGCTAGCTCTATTACAATTCATATCCACAAGGGGAATAGAATGATATGTCTAAGACACACATTTTCTTATTTCTTTATGTGCTGAAATCCATGAATCACATCGTGTTTAGGATACTAAGAATTACCTTCCTTCAGGATTGTACTGTTTTCCATTTTCTTTAGAGACAAGTTTAAATATCAATTATTCCACTTCACACATGTGTTCTTGGTTTCTCTGTTTCATTCTTCAAAACTATATTCATGCACACTTATTTTTCTCATTTTTAATGTACATAAATGCCTACATACATGCACACAGACACATGTATAGATTTGCTTTGTTACTGTGTATTGTTTCTCAAATAAAATGATACTGCTTTCTGCTTTAAATGGCCATTTTTAAGTCATATGACTCAGATTTTTTTAATCTTCCTACTCACTGCTAAATCTAGAACAATTTTTATTTTGATATCTCCATACACTAAATTTCTCTTATTATAAAGCCACAGTACACCTTCCTGTATAGTTATATACTTTGGCAACATTTTATCCTTTTAACACCCCCCCCTTGAAAATTTTTATTTGACTTCCATGACACCATGCTACATAGGCTTTCTTTATCACTTTATACTATCTCATTCTTTCTTATGCATGATTAATTCATAATATTTATCAGGTCTGTCGCAAACCTCTTTTTTTCCCTATGTTACATACTCCATCTGTTCAATTTAATTCATTTCCTTGGTTTCACTTACTAATATTATAGGTTGTTATCTCCAAAATCACTATCTTGCCCAGAATTTTCTTTAACCTACCCAACAATATATCCATTTGTTTCCAGTTCATTTCAAATGGATTGTCATACAGATATCTCAAAGTCAACACCTGTAAAAGTGAGCTTACCTTCCGTCAATTGCACTGAGTATTTCCAATAATATAGTCTTCCTCTCTGTTATCAATCCTAGACATCTGAGTACAATCCTTACCTCCTTCTTCTCTCTTATCACCCACACTGAGCAAATAACCAAGTCTTCTCATTTTTGTATGTAACTGTATCTCCCCTTCTACCCTAAGTCCATGTTGCTTTTACTCTATAATAATTTCTTGCACATATTTTAATGCCCTTCTAATATGTCTTTTCATACAGCCATTTAATTCATTCTCCATTATTTTAGTTGAGAGGGCTTTGTGATGTGAATATGGCCATATTACTATCTGATTAACAATTTATAAAAATGTGAGATTAAGTCCTAGTACATAAGTGTAATCATCAGATTTCCTAACAATTTGGTCTCATTTCTTTCTAGACTCTTCTTGCTTGCCTATTCCAATGTTCACTTCACTATCAAAAAATTAAAACAATAGTAGTTGCTGTACAAATACACTTACTCTGTTCTGTCTCTAAAATATGGAGCTCTGTTTTCTTTGGTTGAATTTATCCCAAGTGCTGTACAACTTAGAGGGTAAGAGTCTGCCTACTATAGAGATCTTTCCTGACCACAGTGTTGCCTCATGCTCCCATGACACAAGCTCATTACGAGTCTTTATATGTCTATAATTTCATATGTGATCAGGCAGCATTTCTGCTATCCCGTCATCTTTTTAAGGTACTTCCTGTTTCTTCCAGTATCAAGCAATACCTTATATTCAGTACCTATTTATTTAATAAACACTTATTTTGTGAATTTATTTAAAGAATGAACAATGTCTGACAATACTATGTATTTAATTATTTTGTTGAACAGCTCGATGAATGTTGAGGTGGTTTTATCTATAGTCCTATTGAATTGCTTTTCTAAAGCACATGTTGCATTGATCCCAGAAGATTTGTAATTACTAGATAACTAAAATTGTTTATTTCATAATTGTTTATTTTCCCTCAAAACCACACACACACACACACACCCCTATTTTTAAATTATTAGTAAAATAAATGACTGGGATGTTTTTCAGTAGATCTTATTCTTTCAAAATAAATGAGAACTTCAGATATAAATCATTATATTTAACTTGTATCTTACAAAGACCCATTAAAGCTTATTTTCTAATCAATAGTGACCTCAAAAAATTATTATGATTGTGATTTTATAGATAGTTTTTGTTTATGGTAAACATAATTTATTTTACCTAATTACATATTTGTCAATAGAATTGAAGTTCAACTTGACAGACTTTAAGATGAGAATTTTGCTATATTTCAGTGGCTGATATAAATAGTGACATTAATGACTCTTTAAAATAGGCATTAGGAAATTAACTAGTCAATTGCCTTGGGGAGGTTAATATCTAAATATCCTTAGTAAAGCAGTTAGCTGTTTTTCTAATATTTTTACAAATTAAGAAAACTTTCAATAACTGCTAAATGTGAATGTATATTTAATTGTTGGATATAAAATATGGAAGTAGTTAATCAGATAGTAATTTCTGTCTTATTACTAGAATTTTCTTAACTTTAAATATGCTTAAACCATGAATGTTTTTAGTAAAGCTGGAAGTAAATGTACTTTGTGGAAAGTAATTCAAGGCAACATGGAATTTTATCCAAAAATAAACTCTGTTCTGTGTTAAGGTAAATGAGTTATTACAATATTATATCAATCCTGAAAGTCACAGAATGACTTTATCTTGAATTTGTGCATAGACTATATTTTAAATAATGTGAGAGGCCAGATGGAGGACATAGAACAGAAGACAAGGAGTACAATTTAATTAGTTAATCTTTCCTTGCTATTATTGTAAATGAGATTGAAACAGAATGCTCAGAGAAATGCAGAACACCTGGATGGTTTTGCTTCTAGTAGAATTATACTCTACAACATTTCCTATATAGTAGTGTTGGCTCACTAAATATATTCATTTATGGACTACTCAAACAACTTCTTTTTCTTTTGTCTTGAAGTAAAGAATCCTTGTTCAGATAGTGTGGGTATTCTTTTTTTAAGTGGGAGCAAAATCTGCTTTTATGCCAGGGCTTTCTTCTACGCATTTGCTGCTGTACATTATAAGCCCATTTATAAGTAATGAATGAATCTATTTAAAGAGAAGAATAAATTATCAAGGAATGTTGGAATCAAATTTTTCCAGAATGATCATGGATTTTTTTTCTTCATCTCAACTAGAACCATAAATTAAGGATACTACCAAAATCAGAATAACTGTTGAAGGATTTTAACTTCTAAGTCTTCTTTACTCTGAATACATGGAGGAAAAGTTCATCATCTCTATGATGGTAAAATAATACAACTGGTAAAATATGTTTTTTGTTTGTTTGTTTGTTTGTTTTTTGGATTCTAGGAACCTAGTCTGCCATTACCAAGGATGCAGGGCTGGGGATATAGCTTTGGTAGAGTGCACACCCAGCACATGTGATGCTATGAATTCAATCACCAGAACTGCACCACACACACACACACACACACACACACACACACAAACACACAAGAAACATAAATGAAACAAGAAAGGAACTAAATGTTGGATTCTAGAAGATCTTTGAAACTGTATTTGATATTTTTTATAATCTTTTTTTTTTTTGAGAGAGAGAGAGAGAGAGAATTTTAATATTTATTTTTCAGTTTTCGCCGGACACAACATCTTTGTTTGTATGTGGTTTTGAGGATCAAACCCATGTAGCACGCATGCCAGGCGAGCATGCCACCGCTTGAGCCACATCCCCAGCCCATTTTTTATAATCTTTATTCATATTTTTGTCTTTTTTATTAATTTAAAAATATAAAATGAAATGATTTATTTCTCACACATTTTTTTACCTCTTTGACAGCATATGGAATTTCTTTGGGCATAAAAAAAATTTGTCATTATCTAACATTAATTGTGTGAGTCACTATAGTGCAAACATAAATATCATATTATTCTTCTATTTTATGGTTTATTAGGTCCTGTCTGGGTTTCAACCAAAATTGTAAAAACAAACAAGCCAACAAAAAAGAGTCTGTGGGCACTAAGTTACAGTTAGATCAGAGCTAGAAGTTCTAGGGTGCTCTTGCATTGTAGGGTGACTGTACATAATAGTAACATGCTATACATTTTTAAAAGCTAAAAGAAAAGATTTTGAAAGTTTATATCATCATGAAATGACAAATGTTTGAGGAGATAGATGTTTAATCTGATATGAACATTACACAGTATTCATGCATCAAAACAAAAGAACATCATATTTTACCCCATTAATAAATACATTTTTGTGTTCTATGTGTTGGTTATGATCAATTGTATTTTTTAAACTTTACTCAAATGAGAAAAATGTTAATTATGTTTCTCACCAAATATGTTTATACAAGTAAAACTATTAAAATAATTTGATGAAATATAAGTGTGAATCAAGAGTTGTAGTTGCTATGAATAGCAATAGATTTGTGGGAAATAAAATCGAGCTGCTAAAATAAATTGGGCAAGATAATTATAGAGATGTTAATAGAAAAGTGAAGAAATAAAAAATAAAGCAATTCTACATGAAGATACCAAAAAAATGTAGCCATCTTAGTAATAGCTTTTACAATTCTTATAATTTATTTCACTATTATTGTGTTTCCTTCTTCAAGTTTCATAATCTCTATCAAGTTTGATCAAAAATAACCATCCACCTTGGAATTTAGGACTTTTTTCATTGTTACCTGTAGCACTGGGAAAGAATATAAGAAACCCCTGAATTTGTACCTGGTCCATCATTGGGCCCATTTCACAGCTAAAGTAAACTTTTCAAAAGTGAAACACTGATGACATCGATAGAAATAGAATCTATATTATTTTATTGAACTTATTAATTAATGGGTGAATGATAACATGTTAACAGTCCTTTAAAAAGTATTTGAAGGTATTAATATTTGTAGGCATTCTATAAATGAATTTTAGAACATAATTGCTGGTTTGAATACATAAACCAGTTACTTTTCTAGAGGGAAATAGAGTGCAACCTTTCCAGTCTTCTGTCCTACTGAATAGAAAACAGATTCTTCTGGATTAAAATCTGTAGCTTAAAATGTAATTTCACCAAATGTTGTACCTTTTTATTAGTGGTAAAGAAGAATTAGTGACAAAGCACCTTTCCTTACATAATCATTAAGTGGATTTGTCAACACTGGAATTTGATAAGACACAGTATCACAACATTTAATAAAATTTTTAATAAGATGCTGAAAGAATGATATATGCAGAAAAGTAGAATTTCTTCCCCAAGTAGATAAACGAACCAGCTCACAAGCCCTGTGAATCACAATAGATAAATAAAAGACAAAAATTCAGTCCTAAAAAACTTAGGATTTATCATGTAACATATACACAAAAAATAAAAACAGAATATAATTATATGATTCTTTGAGAGTTTTTAGATAAAAGAACTTGGAAAGTAGTGCTATAATAATATGCCATTAGGAATGCATTTAGCAGTTGTACACACTTTTAAATCCCAGGGGCTCAAGAGGATGAGGCAAGTTCAAAGACAGCCTCAGCAACTTAGCAAGGCACTTTCTCTCTCTCTCTCTCTCTCTCTCTCTCTCTCTCTCTCTCTCTATATATATATATATATATATATATATATATATATATATATTAGTAGTAGTAGTATCAGGTATGCTTAACCACTAAGCCACATCCCCAACTTGGTTAAGCATCCCTGGTACTACTATTACTACTACTACTACTACTACTACTACTACTACTACTATTACTACTAATAATAGTAAATTTAAACCATAATGACATTTAATTCCTATGATACCTCTCTGGGCTATGCATTTTAATTTTAGAAGTTAGAGAACACAAACTTTCAAAGCTTAAATATTGGAAGAACTAAGCCTTGACATGGGGGATCTGCTTTTCACGAGTAAATATGGAGGAAAGAGGAAGAAAGTCTCATTTACAAAGACAGCATAGATAGAAAGAGTACAATATTTACATTACCATAGATAATATCTGAATTTTTTTTTCATATTTTTCTTCTTTTATTCCCCGAGCATAACCATTTTACACAGAACTGGAGAGTCTTAAAACAATGTAAATCATCACTTAGTTGTCAGAAAATCCAATACTCCTCTTTCTCCTCAAGTTTATATTAAGTTTTCTTAAGAAAGTTATGCCAATACTCTGAGAGATGATAAATCCCAATGGCAGTCTTATAGATTAGCAATTATTCTTGCATATAACTATTCTAAATTTGAGATAGGGTAACTTTATGATCATTGTCTAGTATATGTCAATGAATATTTCATTTCTTGTATCTCCTTAATTGCTTCTATATTTTCCAGTCAATTCTTCTTATTATGTGACATTTCATTAAAGATTTTTTTTGCCCTGATATTCACTTATTTTTCTTTCATTTTAGAGCCAGGCCTTTCGAAGAAACTTCCTGTATCTCTAAGACAGCTTTTTTCCTTAAGAAACTATTTTAAAATTAATAACACATTTCATCATAATCATTCTGTGTTACCAATACTCTGCCTCCCAAATATGTTTTTAGATTCACTCATTCCATTTCCTTTTCAAAATATTGTGATTTTCAGGGCTTCTATTGTTCATAAGATACAGGTAGAAAAAAGCTAGAGTATTACATCCAACACAGAATTACTTAATAACTAAAGCTTTTTTTGAAATTTTTGAATAACAATATTGAATTCTAAAGGCTTAAGGAAACTTGTCTTTGTTTTTCTTTTGCCTAGAATTAACTACAACCATTGTACATTTTGCTGGAGTATTTGTTAATGAAAGATTCTAGAGTCTGACTGCAGGTAAGGCCAGGCAGGGCTCAGCCAGAACTGGAAAATCACATTTTTCATACCTTCACTCCCACACTCTCCCTTCTTAGAACTCACCTTCACCCTGAGCTTTTTCCAATTTTTCAAAATGACTCAGTCATTCCACTTTACAAATCATTTATACTATATTGGATTAGCATTTAAACTATATTTTAGGAATTTTTTAAATTTTATTCAAGCTTTTCTTTTGAATTTACAACAATTATATAGGTGTATATGTATACACACATATTTACACACATATATAGACATACACACATATAAACAAATACATGTATACATATAATCTTTTGATGAGCATAACAATAATAGAAATAATAATAACTAGCATTTATTTGGTTCCTGGTATTATTCATATTCATGTACTTTAAATTATTCTCTCATTTAATCTCTAGAATAGCTTTTAAGATACATATTATTATTAAATTTATTTACTCATTTTACCCCTGCGAGTCAGATAAATCAAGTAGTTTATGAAAAAAAAATTATTTTGCTAAAAGATATTTTATTTTTGTGGAGAAATAAAGAAAACTCAGAGATATAAGTTTGGCCAGACCTTCTAGGATACACAAATAATTAAAGAACAAGGACTGTTAAATCAAATGTCTTTTTTGGATTTGATCAAATTGGAATAAGAAACGTCATTTATCAGTAGTTTCTGAAAGACCATTGGCTGTTAGTGAAAAAGTGAAAGAAGGTAAGTTCAGTTGGATATTCTTTGCTCTCCTTGGTCCTTGGAGCACCTCCTCCCCTCCTGGCACCTGCCTACATTTCTTACCTTTTCCCTCTCATTACTGAGGGCCTACATTGAATTTCATGTTTTTTCAGTTGCCAGCTCAATACAACCAATGTCACCACTTTTTTTAAAAAGTATAAAAAAATCACTATTTTTAGGTTAAATATAGCATCTGTAGAATATATTTCAATCCAAATGAATTAAATCTATTATACCGTATCAAGTATGTATGTCAGGAAGAATAGAACTCTTATCAAACATAATTTGTAATTATAAATATTTTGATAATTGCTTTCCTTAATCATTGTGCATATCTATTGTTTAAGATAATAATAATACAATTTTAAGAAATGTTTGGAAACACAAAGCTTGGGGATCCTCTCTCCTGAAAAATTAAAGACAAAGCTGCCTGGTAGTAACTTAGGGAATTTTTTGTTTATTTGTTTGGGGAAGATTTCAGACTCTGTTGAGACATTCTAAGCTCATTTCAAAGGAGTGTTTTCTGAGCTCAGTCTTAGAATCCTTTGTGAAAACATATTTTTCATGACATAAAGTAAGAAGGATTTTTTTCTTATATCTTTGTTTCTGACTCATTTGTTCAGGATGACATTGTTAGCAAACTGTACTTTTGATAATTCCCCCATCTCGATAGAATTTCTGGAACCAGGACTGGTATAGTGCTACTGAAAATTCAAATTACTGACCTTTTATTTGCCAAAGGGGAGTCCAGTATTTACTCAAGCTTTAAAAATATGTGGGCCTGAAGAATATATAGGGAGAGACACATGGATGATAGAAAAATAAAAGTCTGAAGGAGGATATATGAGTCCAAACTATTTTGGTGAAATTTTCAAACACTCAACTACAAATACATGAAGAGACAGAAGGTCTGAATCATTTTTATCTACACTCATAATTTTTACTCCAAGTAATATTAAAACTTTACAAATCTACAAATATTTTAACATTTTCTCGTTCTTATTTCTACAATTTATTTGTGGAAGGAAGTTAAGCATTTCACGAAAAGAGAAAGTATACAATTATAAAATAGCCTAATGTTGTTTTTATCTTCCATCAGCCCCACCCACCCCTTGTAACCTCTGATATTCACTTATATCCAGCATATGCATAGTATTCACACTCAGAAATAGGGATTTCATAAATCTCCAGATCCATCGAAAGTATAAATTTGAGACATATTCTTATACACACATACTTAATATTTATAATATAATAACAGATATTTACGTATGAGATGAGGGCAGGAAAATAATGTTGAAAATAATACTTTAAACTTTGCTATATAAATGGAAGAAAAAACCTGTTAAGTTAAAAAATGTAAAATATTTACAATGATTGAAAATAGAGCAAAATTATTTCTCAGAATTTTTTTCTGCTTCTCAGAACATTTGATTCTCAAACTTACTTTTGCTTTATTGAATTGTTCACACAATACCAGTAGATTAATTCTACAAATTTTCTTAATGACAATAATATTTTAGTGTGAAAACTGTGTCAGTTCCTTTTAAGTAAGTAGTAAAGAATACACCATTGCTGAGTGCATCCCCATGAAAGCATATATAGAGGTGGTAATAGGGGAAACAAAATGTATACATGATGTCAGTTTTTACGTTATATAGCTTTACATTTAATGGTTTAGAATTATTCAAACCAGAACTTTTTCATTGGGAATATAAAATAGTGGCAAATTTTCACCTAAATTTATACTGGAATATTGATATTGGTGAAGGAAAATTCATTGTTAGCTTCCTGGAATGAATGGAAGCTGAATTTAGTAGAACTAATGCAATGGAAATATATTTCTCAAACAGTTTAATATAGTTTGCTATGTTTAGTTTATCTTATAATAACCATAAATCAAAGAATAATGATAGATATGCAAAAGAACAAAAGTAAGGCATCAAAACATCATTAGAGAAAAGTCATTTAATCTCAAAGGAAAGCAGGAAGAATGAAGAGAAAAGGAACAAAGATTAAATAAAAAGGAAAAACTGAAAATAATCATCAAAGTGACATTTATAAGTCTTTACCTATCAGAAATTACATGTAATGTAAATGGATTAATTTTTTTCAATCAAAAGACATAGAGTAAAATAGAATAGATGAATGCATTAAAAAATACCCACCAGTATGCAACTTGAAAGAGATTGCCTTCAATTCTTTGCCTTAAAGACACACAAAATTAAAAGTGAAGGGAGAGGAGAAAAGATACTTCAGAAAAATGGAAACCAAAAGAAAGAGCAGAAGTAACTATACTTATATCAGATAAAGTAAATTTTAAATTAAAAAAAAAAAAAAACTCAAAAAGAGATAAAGAAGGCAATTACATAATGATAACAGAGTCAAATAATCAAGAGAATATGAAACAATTTACATATATATTCAGTTTACATTGTGGTACCTTAACATATAAAGCAAACATTAATAGATCATAATGGAGAAGAAAACTGTTATAAAATAGAAGGAGAATTAATTAGTTCACTGTTAACAACAGACTGATCATCTAAACAGAAAATCAATAAGAAAACAATAGACTGAAATAATACTTTGAACAAAATAAACCACACACACACACACACACACACACACACACACACATACCCCATTCCATCCAATAGCAGAATATATGTTCTTTACAAACAATAAAGAACATTGTCAGGATAGATCATATATTAGGCCACATAAACAGCCTTAAATAATTTAAGATGATTAAAATGATATCAAGTATCTTTGCTAAACCAATAATATAAAACTAAAAATTAGTACCACAAAGATTTTCATCAAATTTGCAAATAAATAGAAATTATACAATGAGCTCATGACAGGCAAATACAGCAAAGATTAAGCTAAAAAGAAATTGTGATATGCAGTAAAAATATTTTTGTGAGAAAAGTTTATGGCAATGAATAGCTGTGTCAAGAAAAATTTTAATGAACAACTTAATGTTATGCCTTGCAACAAGGACTTAGAGACTGTTTTTGTTAAAAACACCTTCACTTGGGCCTACAGATAGCTCCAGATGCTTGATTGGTAACTAAAAGCAAGATAAAAGCCTAGCATTCCTGCCCCCATTTTGCGTCTGTCTTTTGCTTTGAGTCAGTCTTTCCTACAGTCACCTTGGGTTCCAGAAACCATAGGTTGATGCATAAACATCTGGTGACAAAAGTTGAAATGACTCCCCTCTCCAGGGCAACAGAAACTTTCTTATCACGACAAGGTCTGGCCTGATCAATCCTGATATAACCAGGCCACTTGCTCATGACTGATTAGCTACTCAGTTCCCCTAAAAAAGGACTGAGGATGCTTAATGACTCTTAACTTCCTGATACAGTTTATTGAGTAAGTTCCTTTACTATCTTTCACCATGACTTTTTCCAATTGGTTTCTGGGATGAGTGGCTGAATCCGATTCATAAGGGATCCCAGAGTGGGCCTATTTCTCAGGACTCTGGTTACAACTTCAAGGAACTAGAAAATAAAAACAAACAAACAAAATCCAAAAAAATTAATAGAGGAAGGAAATAAGAAAAAAAGCAGTAGTAAAGAGATCAAAACTAGAAATAAAATAGAAAGTATTTTTGAACTCATCTTATAAGGGCAGCATTATTCTGATATCAGTGCCAGACAAGGATAGTACAAGCAAAGAAAATTTTAGGCCACTATCTAATGCAGTTTGGAAAGGACTTAAAGGTGGTGCTATTGGAAGCTGATGGAAACTTGAAAGAGTGTGGCCTCTGAGAAGCTCAATGAGTCTTGGAGAATGCTTGGAGAGTGCTTCCTGGGTATGATGTCAGTGGTTTTGCTTTGCAGCACCTGCCTGCCATGATGAGCTGTCTCACCATAAGTCAAAAACTGAAGGAGGCAATTCATTATAGACCGAAACTTCAAAAACTTAGATCCAAAAGAAACTTTGTTCTTTGTATGTCATCTCAGACTCTCCTTTATAGTGACTGAATCTGACTAACACAATATCCCTGATGAACACAGATGCAGCAATCTTCAGAATGATAGTATAGTGAATTTAACAATACATTAGACATCACTCACCATGACCAAGGGGACTTATCCCAACGATACAATCAGGGTTTCATTTATTCCCTCCTTATAAGTGTGGCATGCTTCCTCCCATTAACAGAATGAAGGACAAATGCCATTTGATTATGTCAACAGGTGCAGAAAAAGAACTTGGCAATAATTAATCACCATTAATGCTAAAATCCCTCAGTAAACTAGGTGGAGAAGAAATATACCTCAATCCAGTGAAGGCTATCCATGACCAGCTCCAGCTAATATCTTATTCACTGGCAAAAATGTGAAAGCTTCTCTTGTACTACCAGAAATGACACAGGAAGTCCACTCTCACCACTTCAACACAGTACTGGATGTCCTAGAGAAAGCAATTCGGGGAGAGAAACAACAACCATCTAAATTTAAAAGGAATAAATTCAACTGTCATTGTTACCAGATTACATGATCAAACATATAGAAAGTGTATACAAATTAAATAAAATTTTGGTAACATAGCAGTACTAAGTACAAAACATCTAGTGTGTAATATGGTGACTATAGCTAAAAATAATGTAATATGTTCTTTATAATCACTAAGAATAGATTTGAAATGTTCTTATTAGGAAAAAAAAACTGATAAGCATATGAATACACACATTAATTAGCTTATTAGCAATACCACAATGCATACATATTTCAAAATATCATGTTGTACATCACAAATATACATAGCATTTTATCTGCCATTCAATAATTAAGACAAAAGCATCATAATGATTCTGATATATAAATCAGATTACCTGCTTACAAAAATATTTGAAATTAATTCCAGGTTTAGAACATAAATTTGTGGGTTTGAAAAATCTGAAGAACTTACTTGAAAATATGTTCATATAATTCTCAATAAATAGCACACTTTGAGTCATCCCTGAGTCCTTATTTTCCTTTCTTACATTAAATAAGAGGTCCACATTTCCCAAAGAAGTTATCTGGACCTAGTGGTATCAATATTCAATGCTCACATAGGGCACAGTGATGAATGCCTGCAGTCCAGGAAATCAGGAGGCTGGGGCTGTGAGATGACAAATTGGGGGACAGCATGGGTAACTTAGGGAGACACTCAGCAATTTAATGAGACATAGTCTCAAAATAAAAAATAAATAAATAAAAAGGACTGGAGGTGTAGCTCAGTGGTAAATTATCCTTGGGTTTAATCAACAGTACAAAAGAGACAGAGAGGAATTCAACATTCACAGTACAAGTTGTACAGTTATAGGACAGTTATCATAACAAGCTATTTTTTCCCTGAGACAGCTATATTTTATTAAAAAATAAAGATTTATGCATTTTCCAAAGCTACTTACCAACTTATTATGAAACAAATTTCTACTGGAAATTTGTTTTGATTCTATTGTATAAAGTATTCAGGCTACCAAATCATTACAATGAAGGATTTGGCCCCACACAAAATGGTTAATCCTGATGGGTTTTAAAGAAAATTTCCTATAACCAAAAATGTCATATAAATGTCATATATGGTTGTTCAAGTTGAGAACTGCACAATTGTAGGAGGAACAATTATGGAGTTGTAGTCTGATTCTTTATCGTTCCATATATATCAAATGGTTTCTCCAAATTGCATTCATAAACCCACATGCTTTTCTTGTAAAGCAGAACTGAAAAAGTTCAAATTTTGTTTTTCACTTTTGTTCATTTTTCTTCATCAGAGTTCCAACTATCTTAAAATAGAGATTATTTGAATTTCAACTCTCTGTTCTGCATGTTAGTCAGATCTTTTCAGTTATGATGCAAAGATTGGGCATATGGGGAGGATTGAAAGAGGTTGACAGATGTGTCTATGTCTCTGCAAAAGCTCCAGGTCAGCCATTAATTTTAAAAGTTTATAATCAGTGATTTATGTTTATTTTAGATCTTTAAAAAATTCAAATTCTGCCTTTGATGACCCTCCTTTGTTCCCTTAAATGTTTCCAAGTATAATGTTAAAATCATATCACATTAATAATATTAAGCTAGATAATTATATTTTCATATTGACATCACAATTTTTTCGATAAGATCAAAACTATCATGAAAACTGTAGTTTTGTCACCCTACCTCTTTACTTATATGGATTTATAAAATAAAGCTGTCTTTATGGGAATAAAGACTTTTTAAAATTTCATGTTGCTCCCTGCTTATCTTCTTTTCTTGTGCTAATAATCTCTAATGCCTTCAATATTCAGAATCATCAGATTTCAATTATTCCAAGAACAATCTGGTGATTCAAGTTTCTAACTTCTAAACTTCTTTGCTTTATAATACATTTCTCAAATATTTATGTGTGGAAAATCACCTTTTTAGGTTTTCTTTTTAACTTTTAAGAATACAAGTTGGGCTTGGAATAAATAGGGAGAAATTATGAACAATTCCTGGAAACGCAATATGCGGGGAATGTTGTGCAGTCTCCAAAGACTTAAAACTATCTCTGATAAAGCACTAAGAATCATGGCCTTCCAAATCACCTGCTATGGTCCCCCAAGAGCCCCTGTGTTGAGAGCTTGTTCCTCATGTGGTGGTATTGGGATGTGGCATGGAACTTTTAAGAAGTGGTATCTGAACCAGGGTGTGGTGGTGAATGCCTGTAATCTCAGCTCTTGGGGAGACTGAGGCAGGAGAAATCATGAGTTTGAGGCCAGTCTCAGCAATTTAGATTGTATCTCAAAATATAAATAAAAAGGGCTAGTGGTGTGGCTTGGTGGTAGATGTATCTGGGCTCAATCCCCATCATTAAAAAAAAAAAAATGGAAATAGTGGCACCCGGTAACCTGAAAGAAGTTATTATGTAATTATGCAATTGAGCATGATTTCCCTGGGAAGATATTAATAGAGATTTTGTAGGACCCTGGTGAGTTCTCACTAGGGGTCATTAAAAAAGAGTGAGACTGACCCTTCCTTGGGGTCTGGCTTCTTGTCTCACCATACCCTCTCACACAGGTTCCAGCCAGGAGGCCATCTGCCATGAGATCATCATCAGAGTCAAACCAGTGCTGATTCCAAACCTTTGAAACTCCAGAACTTAGTCAAATAAATCTCTTTGCTTTAAAACTATACACCTTAAGATATTTCATTTTAGTAAGTAAGAAAAGAAAGTGGTGAATATGAAATCTAATGTAATATTCACCCCTACAAAAGGATCCTGAAGAATCTTGAAGCAATGATCCTCATCTTTTGACATCTTCCTGAAAACCTGAATAATTTCCATTTTCCCCACCTTATAAAAATCTCAATGTGATAAACAAATGTTCCTTTCATTTCTGTTTTCTTCAACAATTCTAATGCAGCTGAAAAGTTTATTAGATTAAAAAAGTTAATAAAAATCATGAATAAAAAGTTGAACTTTTGGTAATAATGATTATATAACAAAGAGTTCATAGCGTTTGTCTTGCTAACAATAGGCAAAGCATCTAAACAATGTATATAATCATCTTAAAAGTATGTGAATATCAAGATACTGAGGCACAGGGAGTTCCCTTACTTTTAATGTTACAATAAATATGGTTCCTTACTTTTAACATTTCAGGTTGCTTGACTTTACAATGGGGAGAAAGTGAGGCACATTCAGTAGAAATTGTAGTTGGAAGTCTTGAGTTTTTCTCTTTTCCTTCCTATCAGCAGCATGCACTAGGAAACCAGGCTGTGACAGCCAGCCACATGGGTTTCAGGCAGAGGATCATGAGGGTAAACAAATGGAACTCTGCAGTGCACTGTGTTGCAAGACTGAGCTACAATGTATGGCAATTTAAGAGCATTAAACTTTACACTTTCAACTTATGATAGTTTCAACTTATGATTCCTTTATCAGGAAAAAAAAAACCTCCTTCCTAATTCAAGGAGTGTTCATAAAACTGATCAGAATTCAGAGAAATAACACTATCACCAAGAATGCCTTTCATCCTTAAGACATTTATGATTAAAAAAATAAAAGATTTAAAGCTGAACTGACTTTGACAGCATCACAGAACAAAGGCACAGTCAAAGTCAAGTACCCACTAAATAACTTCCAATAAAGCTGTGATTCTCAAGGGCAAAATCCAAATGAAAGAGTCAAACATAAATAAAACAGCCTTTAAATGAACTTGAAATCTGGTTTCAGATCATCTTGGAGGTGTAGAGAATGAAGAGTCTGGATTTAGATAAAGAAAGTATTTTACTGATTGTAATTGAATTGCTGAGAAAAGTAAATACATATCTCATATAGAGTACAGTATTGAGAACCTAGGCTTTCTATAATATGTTCAATTAGTTTTCCCACTATTCAATGAGAAGGAACATAGTGGAATACAAGATGCAATGATTAAGAATCAGTATATAAAATAGAAGTACTATGTGTATAGATATTTGGGGAATATTAGACACCAGCTTATAGAACAACTATGATTATTAGTTCAATTAAAGTAAAGTTGAGCAAAGAAATTAGATAATTAGAAATTACTAGAGTGGAATAGCAGATATGATAAAATAAAATTCCATAACAAGAGAATGATACTATAAAGAAGTGACTTTAACTGTATATTAGGTATATTGAAAAAGAGAACTAGTTAAGTAGAAAATACATAAAAAATAATTGTATAGAATATGGCATAAATTTAAGAATGTATGCAATAAAGGGAAGAGAATATGAGTGATGCATATGATATAATGATGAGGTCAAATATTAGTGTAATTTTATTACAAAAAAATGAAACAGAATAATATTGGATGAGAGAGTGTTGCCAACAGAACACATAGACTGAAGAAATTAACCTAGATTGAAGAAATTAAAATAATTCCAAGAAGGGAAATGAAAGCACAAAAAGAATTTCATAAAAGTAATCGAAGGAAAGAGGGAGTGTCTTCAGTGAAGCTGTGTTCACACGGGTAAGTGATTTCTTAACAATGGAAGACCAGAATCTACTGAATGGACACATTCAATCAGTTGAAGGAAAATCATTGCCAACACCAGAAAATGATTCTTCCAAATGAAGTGCAAACAAAGTCATTTTCATACATATATATGGCACACACACATATACAGACACATATTCTTGAAAAGTCACTAAAGTTAACCCATGGCAAACTAAACTCTAAAGGAACTTCTTAAGACAGAAGAGAAATGAGTCCATATAGGAAGTCAAAGAAAAGAGAAATTAAGGAACAAAAAAGTAAAAATGTACATAATCAAAATGAACTTAATAAAAATCAGAATGTCTGGCTCTGTATGTGTGCATGTTGCATGACAAACACAATAGATCATTAATTAAGAGGAAACAATGGAACTCACATTTTCAATATCTTTGTGTTTTCTGGAAATACGATAAAATTATAAACAGGATTATCCACTGAAAATTTGATATTGGATATTTATAAGTAATTACAGCAACTATGAAATACTTTTAACAGAATAATTAAATTCCTAAATGTTAGAAGAGAAAATGGATTGGTAAATACGTGTGATTTGTCTAAAGAAATCAGAAAAGCAGAGATAAAGAATTAAAGAATAGGCAAAAGATTATTTAATAAGCATAATGTAAGATGAATTATATATCATTACCTATCCACAATGACATTATAGCTTGATAACAAGTTGCTACAAAATATGTGAGGCTGAGTCTTCTTTTGTGTCCTACCTTAATGGACTTTGCTGAAGACATACCTAAAATAACAGACTAATTGAAGTTTGGAAAAATACAGTCATAGCAACCTAGTAAAAATGGAGTAGCTGGAGCTGGGGACATAGCTCAGTTGGTAGAGTGTTTGTCTCGCATGCACAAGGCCCTGGGTTCAATCCTCAGAACCACCAAGAAAAAAAAAAAAATGGAGTAGCTGGAGACTTGAGATTACTGTGTATTCCAAGAGTGTATTCCAAGAGTTCAATGACATCAAAGAAAAACCAGATTTCCTATTGATGCTCTGTATTCCGTTAGTTTCAATTGGCTCCTGATAATCACTAAGTGAGACACTTGGAAGGAGGGTGTATCTCACAACTTGCTTCCTTTATTACTAGAGGTAGGGAAAGCATAGAAAATCATATGCTGCCTTTTAGGACTTGTGACCTGAAGTCACACATCATTCTACTCACATTTATTGGCCAAAACTACTCATCATATGCTAATATTCAAAAGAGATAAGAACAATTCTACCATTGGCAATTCTAAATTTTATTATTATTATTATTATTATTATTATTATTATATCATCATCATCATCATCATCATCATTATCATTATTATCAGTGGAACTTTGTTTTATTTATGTGGTGCTGAGAATTGAACCCAGTACCTCACACATGCTAGATAAGTACCCTATCACTAAGCCCCAACATCAACCCAATTGTTTTAATATCAAAGAATATAGCCTCAAAATGAATACATAAAATAAATATATAAATAAAATAACTTTACATAATACATATTTATACATTTAATAAACTTAAAAATAAATAGGACAAGAACTCTAAACATTATACTATTTGTCTTAGAAAATGCAGTTTTTTCATCCATCCCAATGTTTATCTGTGCAGTACCTTACTCTTTAGCTCTCAAATTATTTCCAGTGTCATTTTAAAAGTATCAAATGGAAGATCCTCCAGAGATTGCTTCTTTTCTGCTTAATAGTATTTTTGCCAAGAGATATTAGACTAAGGGCTTATTCAAATGACCTTAAATGTTTCAATATTATTATTGTGCTAGATTCCAACAAAATAAGTCTACATTCATTCCACAAAATCCATACATGTAATGACAAAGGAATCCTTGTATGGTTAAAAGTGAGAGATACAGGGAAACATAGCTAAGTAATCAAATATGTAAAGCTGTAGAGTCTATAACTGGACCTAAGCACTCTTGTAAATTCCTAGATTAAGATCCTAGGTAATGTCTGACTCTTTTCTCTATTGCATTTATCACAAAAAAATCAGTCATCAGGTTAAAGTTTTGTTAGGAAAGTGGACTACACAATATTAAGAGATGATTGATATGTCACACACCAGCTTAATAAGAAACCAAAGCATGTTTGCAGTAGCTTCAATAGCCAAAGAGGATGGAGTCTAAAATAAACAAAAATAAAAACAAAGCAGAAATTCAACTACATTTATTCTAATTATCACTGTCAGGAACTTATAAAATTTGCATTTTCAACAGAAACTTCAGTGAATTTGTTGCACACACACATCAAGCTTGTTTACTAGTTAATGAGCTAAAATAGAACAATTATATGCTTTCCCTAAGCTGTTAATTTTCTTACACATCAATTTGAGTTCTGGAACTTGAAATGCCAAATAAAACTGGGTAAAGATAACTGATTAAAAGTTACTTTGTTGAGTGGGGCATGGGGGCGTGTATCTGTAGACCCAGCTAAAGTGGAGGCTGAGGCAGGAGGATCACCTGAGTTGAGAAGTTTGAGGCCAGAGTGGGGGGATATGTTTGATTATATTTGATTGTTGGGCATTTTGAATCAATGGTTTATTTATTACATTAATTTGATCCATACTTTATTTAGTTCAGATACTAACTTAAACCTTACTAAACTAAATTGAGAGTAGAAATTTAATGTCCAACAAAAATATTTATTTAAATGTTCCAATTAAGCCTAGAAATACCTTCAGGGATGTTGTTTAGATTATAGGTGGAATAACATTTTAAAATGAACCAGAGATACAGGAAAAGAGAAAGTAGAAGAAAATTTAACAAGGTAATGACTAACAATTTGAGTCATTTTAAATACCAACACCATGATAATTACCATGCTGTTATTGTTTTCTAGAATATCAGAACCAATAATGATTACTAAGCAGACCACACATGGTCAATGAAATGAGTTTAGCAACTGAACAAGAATAGAGTATAATAGCAAATCTTTACCCTTCATACATCAGATAGAGAACTAATCTCTAGGGTATATAAAGAACTCAAAAAGCTAAACACCAAGAACACAAATAACTCAATCAATAAATGGGCCAAGGAACTGAAGAGACACTTCTAAGAAGATGATGCACAATCAATCAACAAATACATGAAAAAAGATCATCATCACTACCAATTAGAGAAATGCAAATCAAAACCACTCTAATATTTCATCTCACTCCAGTCAAAATGGAAGCTATTATGTATACAAACAACAATAAGTGTTCCTGAGGATGTTTCGGGGGGGGGGGGAGATACACTCACACTGTTGGTGGGACTGCAAATTGGTGCAGCCAGTATAAAAAGCAATATGGAGATTTCTTGGAAAATTGAGAATGGAACCACAATTTGACCTAGCTACCCCTCTCCTTGGTTTATACCCAAAGGACTTAAAAACAGCATACTCCAGGGACACAGCCACATCAATGTTTATAGCAGCACAATTCACAATAGCTAAACTGTGGAACCAACCTAGATGTCCTTCAGTAGATGAATGGATAAAAAAATGTTGCATATATTTACAATGGAATATTACTCAGCAATAAAAGAGAATAAAATCATGGCATTTGCAGGTAAATGGATGGAGTTAGAGAAGATAATGCTAAGTGAAGTAAGCCAATCCCAAAAAATCAAATGCTGAATGTTTTATTTGATATAAGAAAGCTGATTCATAATAGGATAGGGAGTGGGAGCATGGGAGGAATAGATGAACTCTAGATAGGAAACTGGGTTGGAGGGGAAGGGAGGCGGCATGGGGTAATTAATGATGGTGGAATATGATGATCTTTATTGTCCAAAGTACAGGTATGAAGAGAGGAATTGGTGTGAATATACTGAGTATACCACCAGAGATATGAAAAATGGTGCTCTATATGTGCAGTAAGAATTGTGATGAATTCTGCTTTCATATATAAATAAAAATATATAAAAAAGAATGGAGTATATTGCATATAATTCCATCCTATTTGATGACTCACAATGTAACTAACTATTTGTAGAACCCCATCAATAAGGAAAAGTGTTTCACTGTAGTTTCATGCAAGTTTTTGATAGGAAAATTATTAGTTGCACTAGAAAATATATATTGACATTTTGCAAGACATAGAATTCTGAAAAGCATTAACCAAAATTGAATTTCTAAATAAACAATGTAGGAATACCATTTCATATTTTCAAAGGATGTTATTTCCATATTCACTGAAAGGACAATCTCTAAAGTATAACTGGTAACTTTCTAAATGTATTCAATTTCATGATCACAATTTCATATATGTGTATATGGTTTTCTATTTTTAAAAATTTTATAGCAACTACCTTTTTTTTTGCTTTTTGAGAGAAAGAGAGGAAGTTAGAAAATTTGTATTTGTTCCTCAAAACTTTATATATCTTTGTATGATTCCATCTTTGGACTAGATGCTCTGCTACATATTGTGTCTGAAATTGTCAGAATCCTGACCTAATGGAGTTAATAGTTTAGCCAAAAAAACAGACATAAAGTAAATGTATATATAAATATTTATATATACTCTAAATCAATATTAGATAAATATGAAAATTAATAAAAGTTCATATTCAGATTAGAAGTAGAGTTAAACCTTACTTGAAGAAGTAAAATTTAAGCCAAGATGAAGAAATATTCAAGATAATTTGGAGGTAGAAGAAATCCAGGATTCCTGAAGTTTAGTGAACAAAGTAGTTTAAATGAACAAACTTCTTGCAATGGATGAGTGTTCTTGTTTTCTCACTTTCTGAGACTATATTATCTTCTCCATAGACAAACTATAACAAAACATCTTTTCTTCATCTTCCTCTGAGGTTCCTTTATGAGAAGATGCTGCAGGATATGGCCAGTGAACTCCTTGTCTTCTACCAAGAAATCAGGTAATTTACCTACAAAGCTCAATAAATACTGAGATAAAGAAATATGGAGAAAACCAAACCGGGACCTGTTCCCACTGTAAGTCATAACACATGATAAAAAGGAAATCTAAAAAGTACCCAGAGAAAGGATATATTATATTCATACACAAGGAAAGCAACAGTTTTTCATTAGAAAAAAAATTCAAGCAAGAAGTTAATGAAGGAACTTTTTTAAAGAATTGAAAGGAAAAGAAAAACAATCTAGAATTCTAGGTACAGTAAAATATCATTCAAAACTGATAAAATTATAAAAAACCATAAACAATAATAATTTAATATAAAGCTAGATAGGAGACAATTTACCACTTGCACACTTACAAATATTAAAGTCCTTTCATTAACTGATGTACATGCAATCTACATTATATTGGATAAAAGGCACGAGAGTCCTAGAATGATGATTACAAAATAACACAAACTGGAGAGCTTAAAAAAGCGGAAATTTGTCATTTTATAATTTTGAAGACTTAAGTCCAAAATCAAAATGTCAGCAGACTAAGGGACACTCCCATGACTTCTCAGGTTTCTGATGCCTTCAAGAATATTTTATTGTTCCTGAACTTGTAGAGGAATTACTCTAGTTCTCCCCTTTATGTATAGGTCCCTGTGTCCAAATTTGTTTTTCTTATAAAATCAGCAATCATGGGATTAGGGCTTTTCCTATTCTAGTATGACTCCATCTAACTTATTATGCTAATTATATTAGCAAAAACTTTATGTACAATTTGTTCATACTCATAGGTACCAGTGTTTAGGACTTATATTTTTTGAAAATTCAACTCAAACCATAACAGATTCCTAAAAGAAATGTATTTAAGCATAATGACAAAAATAGGTAAAGGTACACATAGAGAAAGTTCATGTGACTAGTCCAAAGAAATTTAAAGTATTATGCTAATAAACATTGAACTACTATATTAATATAAAATATATTTAAGAGAAAAAATATTATGAAATAAAAAGTTGATTTATCAGCTCACCTAATAATATAGCTACAAAAAAAGTTAGAACTGAAAAGTCTTGAAAAATCTCAAATAATTTTCTGAAATTTCAATACTTCTCTATATAATTGATATAATAAGTAGACAGAAAATCAGCAAGGATATAAAATCCTGAGCACCACCATCAATCAAATTGATCGAATTCACATTTATAAAACATTCTACCCCATATCATCGGGACTCCCATTCTTTTCAAGTACTGAAAGAAGAAACCATTTTCTGGCCATAAAGCCAATCGCACTAAATCCAAAAGGTTCTATGTAATGAACATGATGTAAGTAATCTTTCTAAATTATAAAGATTTTTTTTTATCTTCAAAAGATACTGATAAAAACATTACAAGGTACAGACTGCAGAAAACATTTTCAGATTATTTATCTAATAAATGAATTCGGTTCAAAGTATATTTGAAAAATCTCAAAACTCAAAATTTACAAAAAAAATTCTCAAACATACAATAATAATTTGAGCAGAAACTCCATGCAGATGGCAGATAACTATAAGAAAAGGTATTTGTCATCACTAGTAAATAAAATAATCATTTAATTTAAAATCCCAATTAGATGATATTACACACTTAAAAGAATAGATATAGTGGACAACAAACTAGTATCATCTATTTATATTGCAAAATTGCAACTACTTTGAAAACACCTGAAATTTTCTTAGAATGTTATATATTTTCATATCATACAGTGGTTTTATCTGTAGTACAAAAACCTGGAGGAAATCCAAATGTTTATCAACCAGTGAATGAATTAACAAAATTTGATATATTCATACAATGAAATTCTAGTCAGCCATTCTCTTGTTCCTTCATATACATTAAACTATATCCTGGGGGTATGATTTTATTTTCACAGGGAAAGAAATTCACTGAAAATGTAGAACACAAAGGTCTTCAGTGAATTTATGTAGTAATGCAAGCTTCAACATAACTCTATACTAGAATAATTCCATAAAAAACAAAGTGTTCTGCTGCCACTTTGCAGTTGATCTCTGCTGCACAGCCAGCCTCCAGCAACAATTTTCTGTTTCTATGGTTTTGCCTTTTCTAGGTTAATATTTTCTAGGATGTTTAAAATATCTGTAGCCATACAATGTACAATCTTCTGTGCCTACCCTTTCTTACTCAGAATGTTTGGAGGTTCTGCTGTGCTGTTCATAAATCAGTAGATCATCCTTTCCCTTACTATGTTAGCCATCAGCAGTGTGCCCCCTTCCAGTGGACATGGACACCTTCCTGCCTTCTTTGTTCTTATATCCAGTGCAGCATTTTGCATTTGAACATCATTTCTTACTAGAATTGTAGTGGATTAAGTTTTTCAACCTGTAGATCAGATGGCTGGATTTCTTCACCCTTCTTTCTTAAATCTTCTCTGTGTTGTTTGAACTCTCATCATTGGAGTGGCCAAACTCAAAATTTTATCCACATTTTTCTGAAGTATTAAAGTCCCATGATTTAAACACTATCTCTAGAGACATTACAAAATGTAATTCTTTGTTCATGATTGGATATACAGATGCTCAACTGATCTTTTAAAACTTTTACTGACAGTATTACAAATCTAACCTTATTAAAACAGAGATATTGATTTTCCTGCTCCTTCCACCAAAAAAATAGGAAATGTGTTTTCTCATTCAAATTTTAAATCTAGGATTAATATAAAACTTCTGACTATGAAATCTTGTTTCTCAAAAATATTCCAAATCTATTGCTTTCTATGTAGTTGGTGCTAACTTTGTTTTTGTATTCCAAGCCACCAATATCTTTTAGCTGTACTTTCTAAATGATACTTAATGCTTTAAATCTTTCTCTAAAATAAATCATTCTGCATGCAAAAACTAGGACAGTAGCTTTACTCATTTTTTAATTAGGTGCTAATGTTGTACTTCAAATCCTCTCTCTTTTCACCATATTGCAGTCCCTCTTTACACAGGTCACATCACCTTCAATGGTAACAAATTAATAATTACATATTGAGCAATTACTGTACATGATACGTACAGACTCTAGCACTTTATGCATATTAATTCTTAACCCTACTAAACCAACTTCAAAAAAATGAAAACATGAACCAAGTAAAAAAACCACTAAAGCTGATGGACCACCCGATTGGTGAAAGGGAAGAGGTTGGTGGACTCAAGGCAAAAACTGTGGGCTAAATGTTTAATTTTGGTAAATTCTCATCAGTAGAGCTTACATAATAGAAATATACAGATAGAAATCCACTTAAAATCTATTTCCAAGCCAGATGGGGTGGTGCACACATGTAATCCTAGTGGTTGAGGAAAGAGGATCACAAGTTCAAAGCCAGCCTCAGCAAAAGCACAGTGCTAAGCAACTCAGTGAGACCCTGACTCTAAATAAAATGCAAAATAGAGCTGGGGATGTGGCTCAGTGGTTGAATGCCCTTGAGTTGAATCCCTGATATCTAAAAAGAAAAAAAAAAAAAAAGCTATTTCCAAGAACGTCCTCTCACATCCCTATGGCTAACTAAAATGAATAAACAGCATAGCCAGAAAGATAAGATGAAATAACCACACATGTTTACTTGCTTGTGTTCAACAAGTGCAATATTTCTAATTTCAGTTTTTCATAGATTTTAATGTCTTTATTTATAAATTCCAAGGCAGCAGTGCTCTCATTTTAATCAGTGTTGCAATTACTATCTCCTTTATAAATGTCGTGAAAACAAATCGTAATTAGGAAGTTTCTGTCAGAAATGAATGGAAGCTTTAGTATCGAAAATCCTTCTCAATCAAACTTCAGAGTTAAAAGAATGAAAAAAGAGATTAAAACTCGTGTTTTAATCTAAGCATTTTGTGGAAGGAATTTGATATAAAGTCCATTAATTTTATATCGACTTTAGAAACCTAATAGAAAACTCCCTTTCCCAGATGAGAAATCTTTATGAAAAATGTACAAATAGGGCTGGGAGGGCAGCTCAGTGGTAAAGTTCTTACCAAGCATGCATGAGGCCCAGCATTCAGTCTCCAACACCAAACACACACACACACACACACACACACACGAACTATAAAGTGTTCCCCCCACCTCAGTGTTAACAAAAAAGGCAATGTGCCTACTACCACTGCTTTGACTTAGCATTACACTGGAGGACTCATCCAGTACACAATAAAACAGAAGCTAGACAGAAATGGGAAAAGAGAGAGAAAAGTGAAGAGAGAGAAGGAGAAAAAGAGAAAGAACAGAAAGAGAGAGGGAGGGAAATAACAGTGTAGTAGTTAGAAATAAAGAGAAATCTTAAAGATAATAATTGCAAAATTAACAAATTGTTCAAAATTAAAGATAAGATCAATATTCAAATAATAATTTTATACATAAGCATCAAAAACCATAAAATGAAGTTCTGAGTCAAGAAATCTTTCACAATTATAAGTTATAAAGAAAAGAAACTGAAAAAGGGCATCAGTTAATCTAGGAATTGTAATAGAGGTAAATGCAGAAATATCCAAAGCTTTTAAGAATATAAAATTCACCCTGGAATTTCTAGAGCATTTTTTATGAATGTGGAAAATCAATATCAAAGCAGTTACTTTTCTAAATCAGTGTCCCTGAGTAAGTCCCAATTAAAAGAACAAAAAAATGTACATGACTTGATGTTATGCTGAAATATATAACTGATCCGTGACAGCCATAAATATCTTAAAGAAGGAAAGGAAATAACCCTAGCCCACTGTTTGTTTTTGTTGTTGTTATTTTATTTTATTTTTTTTATTTTTAACCAGGGATGAACCCACAGATGATTGAAACTTTTTTTTTATTTGTTTGTTTTTTTTTGTTTTTGAGACAGGGTCTTTCAGAGTCCCTTAGAGTCACATGAAGTTGCTGAAGCTGGCTTTAAACACTATTTCCTCCTGCCTCAGCCTCTAGAACTGCTGGGATTAAAGGCGTGCGCCACCCTGCCTGGCAAAGTTAACTGTGCTTTGATTGCCTTCATACTTTAGTCATCTATGTTTGCTCCATAAAATTAAACTTCTGCACCCCTCTTTTTGCCTCACCAAGAAGCTTGCTGTCCTCTGTGGCACACATCACGACTCTCTGAAAGCCTATTTTTCTTGCAGTTCTTTGTCTGTCAATGTTCTCACCTTTGTGCTCGGGATATTTTTAAAACAATGTTGACAAGTATGCATCACTTCCCAAAATAATGAGTTTAAATATGAAACCATTACGCACAGAAAAAAAAGTAGATTAGTTTTTTTTTTTTTTTTAGAATAGAAAAATATTGTTTATGATGTGTAACTGCTGAGAAAGAAACAGGTCAGCTTTGTCTGTCATTCACTTCAGCATTATTTTATGAATTTTCTTTTGACCTGCCATATAAAATTAAATTCTATAGGAAATTTTTCAAAGCTATATCTAACTGATACTTGATGGCTGAAAATAAATAAAGAAAACATAAAATCTATTTTTCTTAAACTAAAATGAAGCTTAGAATAATATTTACAAAATTATTTCTTTTCATAAAAGTAGCTAAATTATTTCTTCAAAATGTATAACATTTTTCATAGGAAATATATTTGTGAATATTTAAATGGTAAGAGAATGTCTAGGGCATAGAATTCATAAATGTCAAAAGAATAATGTAAATATCTACTTCCCCATCAAACTGATAAACTGAACGTTTTCAGAGACCAGTTATTCTTTCATCTTTAAACACCATAGCATTTAACACCTGCCTCACAGTTGGTGCTAATGTTTGTTGAATCTATGAATCAATTAATCAAAGCATGAAAACATAAAGTAGCTCAAGATATCATTGCTTTAAAATATTTTTATTGCTATTCTTAGAAATCATGATTTAATGTAGTTTTTTTTTTTTTCAAAATTGCCTATTTTGGTACAAAATGTATGTCTACCAGATATAATTATTTGAGAATATGTTGCTTTGCTAAATGATACTCGATTTGATAATAATAACGAAACAATAAGAAAACATTGTAATGGTGATCTCAGACATTTAATTTCATTTTATTTACTAAAAGTTACTTCCTCTTGGAATATAATCTTAAAATTCTTAGGACTTGTCATTTGTATCTTCTTTGTATTGTTTATTGTGAGAAGAAACAACTACTTGATTGTAACTTATGATCTACATTCTCTTTTTTTAATGTATAATAATATTAAACATTTTATTTTATGAGTATTCTGAGTTTTACAAATTCACTTTCATAATTATGCCATGATAAACTAAGTCACATGAATCTTATATTTTATCAGAAATATCTATATATCTATATATGTGTCTATCTATCTATTTATACACATACACACACACATACACACACATACATATATATGTATATTTTTGGTACTGGGGATTGAACTCAGAGAGGCATTCAACCACTTAGACACATTCCCAGCCCTATTTTGTGTTTTATTTAAAGAAGGGTTTCAATGAGTTGCTTTTAGCACCTTGCTTTTGCTGAGGCTGGATTTGAACTCAAGATCCTCCTACCTCAGGGCCCCTGGGATTACAGGCATGAGCCACCTTGCCTGGCAGAAATATCTATATTTCACTATAATTATTTATAATGTAATTTTTCGAGACAGATCTCCAAACATTCTTGATTATATGTCACTATTTCTTTTATGATCTAGATGTGCCAGGACAAATAATTAAATTTTGTTTCTCTTGTTCATGAAAGATTAGTCATAGAAAAGAGATCAGAAAAAGAAAATCAAGATTTTCATATCAATAGAGTTTTTGGAATGATCAGATTTATTTAAAAGAGGTAAGAATTCATTAAAAATACCTTGCGAAGGGAAATAAACCAGTTCAAAAAAAAAAAAAAAAAAAAAAAACAAAACAAAAACAAAGGCTGAATGGTTTCTCTGATATGCAGATGCTAATTCACAATATGTGGGGGAGCTAGGGAAAAAAAGAGGTACTTTGCATTTGGCAGATGGGAGTGAAGGGAGGGAAGGGGTTTGAAGGTAGGAAGGATAATAGAATGAATCAGAAATTATTACCTTATGTACATACATGATTGCACGACTGGTTTGATTCTACAACATGTAAAACCAGAAGAATGAGAAGCCGTACTCCATTTAGTATAATGTATCAAAATGTATTCTAGAATTGTCATGTAAAACTAATTATAACAAAAAAAAAAATCCTAACTTTATGTTTTGGTACCAGACTTATAATCATTGTAAACAAAAACAAACAAACCAAAACCCAGACCCAAATAATCCCCTATAATTCTTTTTCTTATATCAATCACTGGGTGTAAAGTTTGTTTGGGTGTCTCCTATTATGCACACTAGATTATACAGAACTATTTAACATAGAATAATAGCTTCCTCAACCACTTGAAGAGGATTAAAATAAAACAACACAAAACGCATTTAATATCTTTGGTATTCAAAATTTCCTTCCACAACATGGCCCCAAAAAATTAAGACCTAATTGAAATTAAATTAAAAATTAAATTTTGCACAGCAGTACTAAAATTACTTTAATAACTAGATACTTTAAGTTATTTCAACTTTAAAAAATCAATTTAAGGAGTTCAAGCAAATTTTGAAGACTCTTATTTTCTCAGGTGTACCCTGAGAATGGAAATAAGTATTTTACCTTACTGATTCACAAAATATTGTTATTTTGTGAAATGTAATTGTGTTACATTTCACAAAATAACAATAGTTGGTGCATGACAGTGGGCTTATAATTATAAGTTCCTGACTAAAGATGAAATAAAGAAAACAAATTCCCAGATACTACTACTATTGGGTAACTAACATATTCAAGGGATTCCCTTCTCCCTTTGATAAAGCTATTGAAGGCAAATTAATGGAACCTAAGCATAACTGAAATAGCAAAAGTTATATACACCTTTAATTCACCAAGGGCAAGGACTTAGTGTGTCTGAATAAATGTACTTGCTCAACATCTAAGGATATCTTAGTCTGTTAAAGTCTTTGTTGGTACAAGTTGAGAGTCAGTCGTTTTAAACAGTAAATGTGTATTCAGCTTTATTTTCCTTACCACAGCATGACTCTGATGGCAATTTCCACACAGAGTGATTTTACTGAAAAAGATAACATGAGCATAAACAGAAAACACAGTTTTGATTACATCTTCTTTTCCTGAAGATAAACATAAGGGAGCAGAAAAAATCATGCTAAAGAGAAAAGATAATCAAGGGAAAACAAAGTTTAATGCTAACTGCAGCAAATAGAAAAAAAAGAGGGGGGCAAATTTTAAAGGCCTGAGAGACAAAGGCAGGGTTTTGGTGTTTGAAAGTTTTATACACTAGCATGTGGATGATAAAGTAAGGAAGATATGAGAAAACCAGGGCAAAAAATAGTTGCTAGTCATGTGGCCAGAAAAATTGAATTTGAACTTGTCCTAAAGCAGTCCTCATACATATTTTAAGTTTGTCTTTTAAAGGTTTCTTGATACATAGTGACTGCAACCTAACTTGATGTGTTAACAGACTATAGCCCAAATAGATGTATACTCTTGGAAAGCCACATCTCATCTTAAGATATACCTCCAGCCAATCTAGGCTGAAAGCCACCATAACATGACCATAGAAGGAAAATGTGAACTACAGCCAATCACATTCCTTCTTTTTTTATTATTTGTTTGTTTGTTTGTTTATGTATACATACCTGGGATTGAACCCAGGGGTGCTTAACCACTAAGCCACATCCCAACCCTTTTTGCATTCTGTTTTGAGATGGGTATGGCTAAATTGCTTAGGACCTCCCTAAATCTCTGAGGCTGGCTTGAAATCCTGAGCCTTTGGAATTACAGGAGTGTGTCACTGCTGCCAATTACATATTGCTCCTTTGTGTGGCCTTTTCCTGGGTAGAAATGCAGGGAATGGTGGCATGGAGCATGAGCACTTTGAAATATTATTTGTTTGGACTAGTGCCCAATAAATTGTTTCAAAGAAAATCTGCTGAATTTAATTTAAGCAATCATTTTTCTTCTAACAGTTTCCTAGATTCAGCATGATTGTTTGTATGTTGTTTAATATATTTTTAGTTGTAAATGGACACAATGACTTTCTTTATTTTTTATGTGGTGCTGAGGATTGATCCTAGTGCCTCACACATGCCAGGCAAGTGCTCTACCACTGAGCCACAACCCTAGCCCCAGCATAATTAGTTTTAAATTTTGGTTCTGTCTGTGCCTTAGATTTCTAATGTGTAAAATGGGAAAAATAGAGTATGAAGGTGAAATGCAATAATTCTTTGTAAATGCATGCAATATAATATACTTTATAATAACCACAAAATTAGTAAGTTATATAATTAGAGATATTATATTTAAAGTGTCCTTGATGCATTATAAAGAATTTTGGACTGGGGATGTGGCTCAAGCGGTAACACGCTTTCCTGGCATGTGCAGGGCTCTGGGTTCGATTCTCAGCACCACATAAAATAAAATAAAGATGTTGTGTCCACTGAAAACTGAAAAATAAATATTAAAAATTTTCTCTCTCTCTCTCTCTCTCTCTCTCTCTCTCTTCTCTCTCTCTCTTTCTCTTCTTTCTCTTTCTCTCTCTCTTCTCTCTCTTTTAAAAAAAATAATTTTGAAAATGTTCAGCACATTTGGATCTCAAGATAACCCTAAGGGCAGCTGTTAATATATTTATTTCATTCATTTGTGAATGAAGCTCAGGAACTTATCCTGGGTACACAATTTCACAGAACAACTTCATGGCAGAACTAGAATTTAAACTCA
Organism: Marmota monax; assembly: GCF_021218885.2. Taxonomy (NCBI): domain Eukaryota; kingdom Metazoa; phylum Chordata; class Mammalia; order Rodentia; family Sciuridae; genus Marmota; species Marmota monax. The sequence continues at coordinate 12,379,380 of NW_026695241.1, forward strand.
GGTTTCTGGTTTTGTAGTTTAGTATTTTTAGCATTTTATTTTTGTCCACATGAAATTATCAAAGATAAAACAACTACCTGTCCTATTGCTGTTGTTTGGGGAGGAGAAAAACACTTAGTGGCCATTTGTCCAGATCAAACTATAAAACATTGACACATTACTACATAAAAATATCATAATTTGAGGATACCATTGCATATTTATTTATAGATCCACTTGGTGATTTTTTATTGAGAATTTATATGTATTAGGCACACATTTTAGGTGCTTGGATTACACTAATGAATGAAACAAAACCCATGCTTGGAATATATATTATCCAGGTGGAGGATTCTGACAATATCAATAAACATTATAATAAATAATTGATCTAGTAGCTGGTAATGAGAGCTAACAGTAGATCGGCAGAGAGGAGGATCAAGAGTACAGAGTGGGGATCAAATGGCAAATGTATTAGTTTTTGTAGAAACTAACAACAGATATTGTCAGAAAAATAAGCTTCATATATTTAAATTAAAAGTTGTCACACTGTTTATGGCATCAAACATTTTAAAATATTTTAAAATAAAATGTTAAATTAAAAGGCATGAAGGTAAAGGACTAATATAACTGTGCAAAGATTAAATACATATTCATGTGTATCTACATGTATAGACATCTAGATAAGTATGACAGATAGAGGAAGAATTTTTTTATAAAAGCACTTAAGTAATAATTTGAATAACCTAAAAATAGGCAAAAGCAGTTCACAATAAAAGAAACAGTCAAGACTATATTTAAAAAACACTGATTAATTTAACATAAAATAGAATGAGCTTTCAATTGCAAGCTGGCATAAAAGATTACCATATATTATGAAGTTTCATGATGCCCAAAATATATGAGTGTAGGAAAAATAACATGCATGATTAAAAACTGAGATAACTTTTCTGAAAAATGAATTAACTGTAGCTGTCAAGAGTGAAGAGTACAAACATTTTGACTAAACAGGTTATATTTCCAAAGTAAATGAAGGAAAAAAATACAAGTTTGCAAGGGTACATGTATGTCACAGATTCCTCTAAGGGTCCCCATAGATTCCTGACCCCGGATGTTCACACATTTTCTTCCAGTTACTTAATGAAACACTAATGCAGGCAATGCTGTAAGGGGTATTGCAGATATAATTAAAATTTTAATTTTAGTTGACCTTAAGTTAAAGAGATTATCAGGGTGTTCTTAATTACATAAGCTCTTTAAAAGCAGACAGATTATTTCAGATAATGGCAGAAAAGGAATTTAGAGAGATGTGCTCTTGCTGACCTGGAAGAAAGTAGGTTCTGTCTGTGAACTTCTGTGTGGATCACATGACAAGGAACTTCAGCTAATTTCTGGGAGTGTTCTTCAGTCAATGGCTGGCAGAAAAGTGAAGATTTTATCTAAAGGGAATGATCTCTGTCAACTCTCAGTAACTTTGAAAGAGGACCCTAAATTTCAGATGAGAACATCACGTAGCCAACATAATGGTGATTTCAGCATGGTGACACTCAGGCAGAGAACCCAAACATACAGTGGATTCTGACCTACAGAATTTTGCTAGTTAGTGTGGGTTGTTTCAAGTCACTGAATTTGTGATACTATGTTATCCAGCAAAAGACAATAGATACAATGCATAAGGATGTCCATTTCTTCATTATCTGGTAACAGTGAACATGTAAAGAAATATCTCACTGACTAATGAATGAAGATTATAGAATAAGAAATGGTTTCTGATTTTCATCACATAAAAATGATATCATCATCAAGTTAATGAAATAAGTAAATTCAAAACCTTTTCCAGTTTTATTCACCCTGCCCTCCTGCAATCCTCATAGTTGAAGCAGTAAGTCCCATCTGAGGATTCTGGAATGGTTGACCACATAACACCAACACTGGACTGATAATTACAATAGCAACTTATTATCCACATCAACTTTTATTTTGGGAGAGAATACCACAAATGCACCAGGCAGGGCCAAAAGAGGTTGTAGTCAGGAGCACAATTGATAAGCAGAGGTTATACAAGTCAGAGGTCATAGTAACAAGAGGTTGAGAGACTCCTGGATCATGACAGGATATGATTTGTCTGTTGAATAATTATACAGTCTGGCAGAGAAGTTGGGCTCAAGACCAGTTAGAGTTGCGTGTCCAATTGCTGGCAGACCCATGCTAGTGGGAGTTCTTTCCTGCTGGTTGAAGGGCATATTATGAGATAGCAGGGGACATGTGGCTCAGACTTTGAGGTCTTATGAGGCTCAGTGATATCAAGAAAATATTCAGTAGTGCATCTTCATTTCAGGCTAATGAGGGATTCAGAGGTCAACCTTGCCCTTCTGTAAAGCAAGTCTCTTGAGAACTAACTTATTTAATGAGCTTAGCATTAGTTAATGATCCCAATAGTCTAAACACCTGCCTCTAGACCCCATTTTTTTTTAAAGAGAGAGAGAGAGAGAGAATTTTTTAATATTTATTTTTTAGTTTTCAGCGGACACAACATCTTTGTTTGTATGTGGTGCTGAGGATCGAACCCAGGCCGCACACATGCCAGGCGAGCACGCTACCGCTTGAGCCACATCCCCAGCCAGACCCCACTTCTTAAAGTTCCATAAGTCTTTAATTAGCTACATTGACAACAATTTTTCCCCATATAAAACCGAGAGAACCAACCACTTCCAAACATAGAAGTCCCTGTTTGTTAATCTTTAACATAAACAAGAACTCATAACAAGTAAACATTCTTATTTCTTGTCATTGCCACAATATTTCAAAGATTTTTGTTAGTTTTTTTTTTTTTTTTTTGGCATTGGGAAAGGTGGCTCAGTAAATCAATGTTAGCTGTTATTTTTTTAAGGCAACAAGTTTATCTTTTGTTTAAATTTGTAAAATTCAAATTATAACATGAACTGTACTGATTTCTTCTAGATGTCACTGAAATTTATTTGCTACAAAATCTAGTAAATTTTACTATTTTCTGCAATATCATTTTTTTAGGATAAAGTTTAATTTTTTATTTCTTCCTGAAAATAATCTGCTTTGTTAATGAACCTTGAAAATTCATTAGAAAGGTCAGGAAATATGTATGCATCACATTTTACTTGAAAGGCTTTTTTATATTGCAGACACTTTACTCACTTTATACTTACAAAATGCATATATGTAAATTTTAATATGAATATGCAAATGTTGCTTACTTGGAAGCATAGTATATTCACATGTATGCAACTAGAAAAAAAAATGCTACATCAACAATTCATTCATCCATTCATGAAAACATTCTTTCTAGAAATTTAAATCACCAAGCATTTTCAAAGCAGTATTCAGAGTGTTGGCAATCTACTAATAAGTTGATTTCAAATGTCTTTCTCCTCATGAATTTTATAGTCCGATAGGAGAAGCAAAAGTAAATCACTTAGATACAACGTGATACACATGATTATAAGGTGAGAGCAAGGCTCTATGGAATTTCAGCAGAAAGCTCTGGTCCCTGTGCTTTGGTTTGTAGGCAGGCTCATCACTAGAGTGAAGAATTATTCACCCAGGTGTAATCTGAATGCAGGGACAATTGGTGCATAAATTAAATCTCAACATCTTAAAGATTTATATATAGACTCAGCACCAGGGGTTTTACTCAAATATGAGTGGGTGTTGGGAACTGAAATTGTGCTGGCAGTTTCAGTTCCCTTTTCTTCAGGACTTAAAGCTTTGAAATTATACAAAAGGAAACACTGCAGAAAATTATTGCTGCATTCCCGGGTGAGCAAAATCAAGGGGGAAAAATGGCAAAAGGTGTCTTGAATAATTTAGAATTATAACAACACTTTTAAAGGTAGTTATTTTGGGAGCTTGAGGTAGGACAGATTTTTTTTTCCTTCCTTAGTAGTGAGACTAGACAAAAAAAAAAAAAGAACAGTCTCAGAAGAGCTCCAAATATTATTTGAGGATTTTTTAATATAAATCTTTCACATAAGGATGTCCTGATACCTGCTTCTATCCACCAAATGCTGCCTGAATACACAGTGCCTTACAAATGCCCTGTCCTGAATGTGAAAACAAGTTGTTCCTGACCCTGGGAATTTCACTAACTGTGTCCACTGAGCTATCTGGCATTCAGTACCTGGTGCAGACTGCTTTTATTTCAGTGATATACTACTATGCCAGGAAAATAGTATTTACACTGTTTACTCAAAGAAATTTGTATTTTTGTAGAAATATGTCCACGGCATTATGGTCAGTGCTTTAAATTCACCAGATTCATGTCTTCCAGAATTGTTAATAAAATATGTTAATAAATTATGTAATGTTAGTGACTGGTGAATGGAAATATGTCAAAAATATCTCTAATTCATACTCAACACTTGAATATAATATATAAGTATCAGGAAAATATTATATGCCTTTTCAAATTTTGAAAAAAAGTTAAAAATGTTTTAGGGCAAAAGGACTTCTCTTCAACAAACATTTTCAGAAGAGTAAATTATATGTTCTACATTCTGTAATAAAGTATTACATATAGATATTGATACAGAAATAAAAATTGAAAATTTCTGTAGGTGTTAATAACCTGGCAGATTAGTGGAAATACATTTATTTGTTTTTCAATATCACAAAGTAGTAAAAATAAACATTTATAGATGTATTATTTGTCAAGTGCTCATAGCTTCTATCAGAAAGAATATCCCATAAATTCTAACACATTTGGGGCAGGTTGAGAAAACCACGTTGGAATCTTAGCCAATAGTGAATGATCCACCTTTGTGACTATGGGCAAGTAACCCTCTACCACTCAGTTGTCCATTGGTAAACATGGTATAATCATCTCATTGATGTTATAATGTTACAGATATAAGACTTATCAGATTTATGGACACCTAGTAAGTCAACAATAAATATAGCTATTATTAGAAATAATACATTTTTTTGTGTTTGGAAAATCTCCTGTAAAAGTTGATGTTCCATCTACTTATTGAAAAATCAATGAAAATTTGCTACTAAAAATATATATGATGCTCGAAACAAAGACCCAACTTTGAAAAGTGTATTTTTAAGGATATGAAAAGATTATTCATGGCTATACCCTGTAGCAAGTTGGTGGAAGTAGCAAGATACCAACTTGGAAGCAAAGGGTCATGTATTTGAGTCTGTATTTCTTTAGGCGAATTAGTAATCAGTTGATTGAAAACTGGAATAATGTTAACCTCAGTAACAGTGGTGATTCTGTGACTGGGTATATGCATATTTATCATCTGTCTTTTTGTATTCTGAAGGTTACTAATACTTTGGCAGTAGTTTGGAGAATGCAAGGAAAAAATAGTGAAGATATTCTTTCACAAGAAGGAAGTAGTTGAAATGTTCCATGTAGCCAATGTAAACAAATTGATTTTCAATAACTACAGGAGAAATAGAAAAGGATTGAAATTTTAAATAATAGGAGGTGGGATAAATAATTTCTAAGGAATCAAATAAGTGTATGTCGAGAGATAGGAACAGTTAGAACAGGTCAATGTATATGAGCAGTGTCTACAGGGAAGGAACAGGTGTTTGGTGGAATCATGTTACAAAGTTTAATTTGGAACATTTTAAATGTGATTATCCATGACCTATAGATTGGGGGAAAGAAGTTAAAAATACAAAACTTTAATCTTTGTAGAAACTACATTAAAACAACGTTCTTACTCTAATGTAAATTCAGTTGTACAGTTCACTACAACATATAATTTCTACAAGATAATGCATAAAATATACTTATAGAATAACTATGCTATTGCTACCCATACAATTATTTTCTTACTTTCTCACTGATTTTATTTTATGCATTTAAATTTAGTGTAACTTTTGAGCTAATGCTACATACTACCCATACACCAGCAATGTTTGACCTTAGATAATTTATACAGACCTAACTGCCACTGCAGTCTGGTGTCTTTGATACAAAAGAAACAATCCCCTCCTTGGAATAAAGAAGCTTCATTTAATAAAATTCCTCTCTCTTATTTGCTGTGCAGCCTTGGGTTTATCACTGAAATCATTCTTTTTCTTTACAAGACTCTTGTTTTTTAACTTAAAAATGGAAATGATGACATTGATTCACTTGGCAAATAATAATTGTAAAAATTGGTTCAAGAACAACTCCCATCTCCCCCATCCAAAGCCTAGCTGCTACTCTTATCAAGAGGGATTCAACCCACTCTGCTTGAGACTGGCAGACCTTTGAGACTGGCAGACCTTTGAGACTGCTTGAACAGAGTAAATGTGGCTGAGATAGCATGCTAGCACAAAGGATAAATCATCAAACCTCACAGAGTTTGCACCTGGATGTTTCTATCTGAATTCTTCATCTTCTAACCTGGCATCCATTCTGTGGGAAATTCAAACAGCCACATTAAAAAACTTGTACCTCTCTAGCTAAGGTCTCAGATTGCATCCAGGATCTAATGCCAGTCACTGAGTGAGAGTCTAGTCCCCTCTACTGCCCTGCTCACTTCAGCTGAAGCCTCATGAAGCTAAGGTGAGTGGTACCCAGTTAGCTCTACTCAGATTCTAAACTTGTGAGCAGAATAAATGATTGATTTTACTTTTAATCTATTAAATTTTGATAAAGTAATGATGAATTTTAGGTGAACTTGATGACATTAAGTAATACCTAGAAATTTGTTAAAGCATTATATCTGGGTGTATCTATGAAGGTGTTTCTAGAAGACATTATCATGTGAGTCTAACTGGAAGAGTTATAGAAGATCTACCCTCAGTGTGGGTACACTTGGTGACAAGAGAAGCAGAGAAAGTTTGAACGTGACTAATGTTACCTGACCTGGGACATTCTTCCTGTCCTATCTTTGGCCATCAGAATTCCAGTCTTGTTGGCCTTTGAATTCCAGGATTGACACCACCACTATCCCACCTCTACCCACAACTTTAATGAACACAGTGCAGGGGTGCATGACACCCTTACCAATGAAAAGGGTGTGATATTATTAAAGGGTACCATGTAAATAGGTATAAATAGACCTACACCAGTGATAGAGTTAGGACTGGTAGATATGGAGGAAATACTGTCAAAGACAAAGAACAAAATTCTGATTCAATTAATTTCTCTTTGGCCTTGATCTGAGCACTGAAAGTTATATTACTGTCTTCTTTGGTTCTGAGATCTTCAGACTTGGACTGAGCCATGCTACTGGCATCTGGGTCTCCAGCTTGCAGATAGCTCAGCCTTGACAACTGCAGGAGCCAAGTCCCCTTAAAAAAACCTCTTATCTATCTGTTTGTCAATCTATTTATTTAGCTACTTTCTATTGGCTCTCTCTGGAGAACCCTAATATTGGGAAGGTACTTACATAATAGACAAAGGGAATACTTACTAACTTTCAAGAAGTCGATTTTAATATATGACAAAGATTTTAGATTTCTAAAAAGTCTTTTACCCAAAAAAGGGGAGGAAGAGAGAGGGAGTATTATATTTTCTAAAATTCTTCACTTTAAATACTCTGTCTCTACCAATGTTTATTATCTGCAATATCTTGTAAAATAATGAAATTCAGGATTTATTTCTATCTTCAATCTGTATCTTGAAGTTTCCACCTTTTTTTTTTCTTTTTTCTTTTTTTGGTACTGGGGATTGAACTCTGGGTAATCAACCATTGAGCCACATCCCCAGCCCTATTTTGTATTTTATTTAAAGACAGGGTCTCACTGAGTTTAATAGTGCCTCACCAGTGCTGAGACTGGCTTTGAACTCCTGATCTTCCTGCAGAGTCTGTGAAGCCCCTGGAATTACAGGTGTTCTCCACCATGCCTGGCTAAATTTCCATATTTAAAGCAATTGATGGGCAGAATACAGATCATCATTTAGCACTCTACAAAAGTCACATGGCACACTGCTGTTGATGATGGGTCTAGCTAATAAACCATCAGGTAAGATACAGCTAGAAGACTCAGAGTCATTTGTCTTCCTTCTTGATACTAAATTCCCTAGGATTTCAGGAAAAATTGTTTTATCAGATTTTTATTCTTCCTCTTTGTCCTTGTTCCCTCCCTCCCATTCCTGAATCCATTGTTAGTCTAGGTCTATGCTTGCCTGCTTATATTCTCCCCTTAAGTGGTAACTCACACCTCCATTTGATAATGATGTTGTGCATCCCTGCCCTGTGTTCAGTAGAGTAAAGGCTACCAGATATAAAAAACACGGAAAATCCTTCTGGCTTAAAACAAGGCTGATCACTTTTTTTCATTCATAAGCCAGCGGTCTTTCAAGATGTAACTAGGAATCAAATTAATACCATCTTACAGCTATTATCTTTATTCCATGGCTGCTAAGTCACCACAGAAAGGGAAAGATCATAGAAGAAGCTGTGTGAAAATTAACTTTATGGGTATGTCTTGGGAATACTGAATATCTCTTCCATTTACATACCACTGGTTAGAACCTACCAATCTGATTAATGTAGTCCACATAGAAAGCAAAGCATTTTTTTAAAAAATATATTTATTTTGTATTTTTAGGTGGACACAGTATCTTTATTTTATTTTTGTGTGGTGTTGAGGATTGAACCCAGTGCCTCATGCATGCTAGGCCAGCATTCTACAACTGAGCCACAACTCCAGCCCCAAGAAAGCAGTTTTAATGATGACCTGAGTGACTGTCATCAACCAGTTCTTCCAATAACACTAAAGATTCTTTTCCTCCTTGAATTTCTTGTATTCCTATGGACAGTTGTTGAAATGACATTATCTCTAGCTTTGGCTACATATACATTATCTCTTTTATTACTATGTATTGCAACCCTCTCCTGGTGAACCATATCTGATAGTAATAAATTAACACATTTCTCTTAGTTGGTCTGCATTTTCTTAAGTGAATTCTTAGAATACACTTCCTTCGGTGTGTATTCTAAGAATTTTTAAAGAACCAAAGAAATTACATTCTCCATGAATGTTAAACCATAAGTTATGTTCAATATGTTCAACAAATATTGTTTAACTGACATCAGGTCATCATTACGTATGCCACACAGTTTTTGTAAAGTTGCAGTACATTTAAGAAAAGTTATTTTGGTCTTTTAAAAGGACATTATGTGATACTTTGAATACCTATCTGAGAATTATTCCTTCTGATTAGCTATTTTATCATATAAAAACAGATATTAACAAAACAATGATGTTTGAACATATCATTACATATGACAACTCAGTGACAACTAAGAATATGACAATCACAATATGTCAGGAAGTGAGTTATCAGCATATGCTCAAGAAGGATCAAGGTAGGTGTGTGGGATAATGATGAATATTTGAAAGTGTAAATACATTTGACCCTATTCATTCTGTGTATTAAATAACATACATATAATTATCTGGCCTTAAGGTTTTCTTCAATAAATATTAGTACATTGTTACTTATATTTGACACTTCCTTCTTACTAAATTTAATATCTCAGGAAAATATTGGGAAAATGTAATTGTGACTTTTCTACATTGCAATTTCTTATGAACACATCATATGCTCTTCTTTTACTTTGAAAATGATTGAGATCAGATTTTTTGTTTACTTAATGAGTATTTATATTATATGATTTAAAAACCATCTTAGCTCTCTATTCTGAAAAATACCTCTTTGCTTCAAATTTTTCCCAGTGTATAACTGTTGAAATAAAAACACCTGCATTCCTGATACCATCACCTTTTTTCTCCTGTACCTTCAAGGCTACCAAGGACTTTTGATCTTTTGATAGTTTTTTTGCTCTAACTTTTCAATTTCCACTCAAAGATTCCCTGTTGGTGTATTAACATCTGTTTATTTCTAAAACATGCAATTATGAAAAAAACAACTTAGACCCTCTATTGGATCCATTTCAAAATAGTTTGGAGAAAGAGGCAAAGTGAATAAAGCCAATATTTTCATGGGGGAAGAAAAAGAGTTAAGAAATTCAACAATGCAGAGGAAATGGCTCAGTGATTATGCAATAAGCATGATCTCATACTATTCATGCCAGTAGACAGAAAAGGGCGGAGAGAAGTGGGGTACTGAGGGGTTCTCACTTACCTTCACTAGCTGCTGGCATCTTTATTATATATCACTTTAAACAGAAGCCACTTGCCAATTGCCATCAATATGGAGCCTTGAAGACTAAGAACACTGATTCCCTTATTTGGTACATACTTATCATCCAACTGTTTCTATAGCTATACGTAGTTTAAACATAGTCTTGCTATTCTTTCATTTTAAACCATAAAAAATTTTACAAGTACTGGAACATGTCCAACTTCTGTATGTGCCATGGTTCTAATTTTCACATCATGAAACATATTAAATGGAATGATTTTTTTTGCCATTTTGTTTACTGTCATGCAAACAAATCTCCTCTCTGAAACTGTACTCCTATAGACCTATAGTCACATTCTAGTTTTATTTAGTCATTAAAAATTATATATATATATATATATATATATGGTATGGTAATAAGGGATATATATATATATATATATATATATATATCCCTTATTACCATACTCCAGCTCTATTTCAGCTCTTCTTATTTATTTTTTAACCTATGTGTTCAGTTTCACCTTAAGAATCTGAAATGCTGTATAAAGAATCTATACCTGGTTAAAATTATAAAATAAATCTTAGAATCTTGACTATTTTCCCTAATGTTTCTCTTTAACTTTATATTATATACACCAATTCTCATCTACCTAATGAAGGTCTTCCCCCACAGGAACTTTCAACTTGATTTCAACTACAGATAAAAAGTAGAGAGTGTTGTATGATAGAATACAAACTCAATTAAAATAATAAGGAATATATTTCAAATGTTTTTCCCAAAATATCAATGATGGGATTATTTACAGGATAATGTTAGAGAGCTTTAATCGAATTACCTATGTGTCTTAATTGATCAAAATAGCAATGAAATTGATTTCCTTAACAGTGTAGGAATAAAAAGCGTGACAGGGTCTTTTGTTTGCTTATGCATACATTGACACAGTCAAGTGTTACTTAACTGAATCTGTTACAGAAAGCTTGGTCCTACCATCCAATAATGAAGACAAGGTTTCAAGGAAAAAGAAAAAAAAGAATATTTATTGCTTTGCTAACAAAGAAAATAATCTGGTCTCCGAGTCTGTGATTCTCCCCATCAAGGGGAACAGGGGGCGATTAAAGAGATGGTTCAGACAAATTCCATTTTTCTGGGATTAGAAAGGAGAGATTAGGAAGGAGAAGATCAGGGAGAAAAAAAATCAGGGAGGAGAAGGTTGGGAAAAAGAAAAAAAAAGTGTCATCTATAGAGCAAAAAGGGATATAATTAAAGTGTAAAGTGAACCACTGTCAGAAACCCATAGTGCCATTCACTGGGACTATGTTGGTAATGACAGGTACATGATTTGTGTCTAAGGTATGAGACAGTATGTGGGTAAAGAACTACATAAAATGAGCAATTAATAATGTCCCAACTTGGAAAATTTTGATAATATACATTATCTTTGTCCTTCCCCCCCCCCGCCCATAGGACTGGAGGTTGAACCTACAAACTTGCTTAGCAAGTACTGTATTGCTGTGCTACAACCACAGTCCTTTCAATTTTATTTTGAGACATGATATCACTCATTTTAGTCATGCTGGTCAAAGTTAGGCATTTTTGTCTGGGGGGTAACCATAAAATATTTTTAGGGAACATTGATGTTTAAGCTGAGAACAATGAAGGCATGAAACTAATAACTAAAACTTACTGAGCATTTACTATCAGAAGTTTCAGCTTTAAGTGTGTTTCCTATATTAATGTCTCTCTAACTCTCTGAGACAGATGATGTATATTCTTAATAATACAGATAAGACAATTTGGAAATTGTTAAATATTAGAGATTATTTGTGTAACATACTCTATTCAAAAGCAATCTCTTGTCCCTGACAGGAGAAAGAGCTTCTTCACACGCTTGAAAAAATAAAGGCTTGGTAGGAATTCAGAAAATAAAGGCTTGGTAGGAATTCAGTGGCAAGAGACACACATTACAGAGACTAGACTTTAGAGGAACTCAGTCAGTACTATAACAGAGGTTCACTTCATGCTTTGAAAATGGCCCTTGTTGATCTCCTCCATGACTTATTTTTTAAAATTTTTTATTTGTTCATTTTAGTTATACACGACTCTAGAATGTATTCTCACATATTATATATACATGGAGTATAAGTTCCCATTCTTGTGGTTGTACATGATGTGGAGTTACACTGGGTGGTATTTCCTGTATATGAACACAGGAAAGTTACATCCAATTAATTCTACTCTCTTTTCTATTCCCAACCCACTTCCCTTCCCTTTGTCTAATCCTATGAACTTCCATTTTTCCCTCCCCCTTATTGTGGGTTCGAATCTGCATATCAGAGAGAAATTTGTCCTTTCTTGGCAGGGTGGAGAGGCTGGCTGGTTTCACTTAGTATGATATTCTCCATTCCATTCATTTACTGACAAATACCATAATTTCATTCTTCTTTATGGATGAGTAATATTCCATTGTGTATGTATACCACATTTTCTTTAGACATTCATCTGTTGAAGGGCACCTAGGTTGGCTCCATAGCTTAGCTATTGTGAGTTGAGCTGCTATAACCATTGGTGTGACAGCATCACTGTAGTATGCTGATTTTAATCCCTTTAGCTATAAATGGTGGTTCCATTCCAAGTTTTCTGAGGAATCTCCAGACTGCTTTTCACAGTGGTTGCTCCAATTTGCTCATCATTATTAGTATACCTTTTTTCCCCACTTCCTAGCCAACATTTGTCACTTGTCTTACTGATAATTGCCATTCTGGCTGGAGTGAGATAAAAATCTCTGTGTAGTTTATCTTGCATTTCTCCAATTGCTAGAGATGTTGAATATTTTTCCATGTATTTGTTGAATATTTGTATTTTATTATTATTTTTTTCTACTAGTTGTACATGACAGCAGAATACATTTCAATTCATCATACAAAAATGGAGCAAAATATTTCAATTCTGTGGTTGTACACGGTGTAGAGACACACCATTCGTGCAATCATACATCTACCTAGGGTAATGATGCCCATCTCATTCCACTATCGTTTCTGCTCTCATAACACTTCCCCACCCTCCCCTTTGCCCAATTCAAATTTCTTCCATTCTTCCTATGCCTCCCCCATCATAGGTCAGCATCCACTAATCAGAGAAAACATTTGGCCATTAGTGTTTTGGATTGGCTTACTTTAATTAGCATAGTATTCTCCAACTCCATCCATGCACATGCAAATGACATAATTTTATTCTCTTTTACTGATGAGCAATATTCCATTACATATATATAAACCAGTTTCTTTATCCATTCACCTAATGGGCATATCTAGGTGGTTCCACAGTTTAGCTATTATTTCTTCTTCTGTTTGATACCAATCCCATTTATTGATTTATGATTGCACTTCTTGTGCTTTAGTAGTATTGTTGAGAAATTTTGTTCTGAAGTCGATATGGTGGTGATTTGGGCCTACTTTTTCTTCCAGTAGTGTAGGATCTCTCTTCTAGTGTCTAAGTTTGTGATCCACTTGAGTTGACATTTGTGCATGGTGAAAGATAGAAGTTTAATTTCATTTTGCTACATAAGTATTTCAAGTTTTCTCAGCACCATTTATTGAAGAAGCTATCATTTCTCCACTGTAAGTTATTGGCGCTTTGTCTAGTATGAGATAACTGTGTTTATGTGGGTTTGTCTCTGTGCACTCTATTCTGTACTATTGGTGTATATGTCTATATTGGTGCCAATACCATGCAATTTTTGTTACTATAGCTCTGTAGTATAACTTAAGGTCTGGTAATGTGATGTCTCCTGCTTCAGTTTTCTCACTAAGGATTGGTTTAGCCATTCTGGGCCTCTTATTTTTCCAAAAGATTTTCATGACCGTTTTCTCTGTTTCAATGAATAATATCACTGGAACTTTAATAGGAATTGCATTAAATGTGTACAGTGCTTTTAATAATATGGCCATTTTGACAACACTGATTCTACCTATCCAAGAACATGGGAGAATTTTCCATTTTCTAAGGTCTTTTTCAATTTATTTTTTAATGTTCTGTAGTTTTCATTAAGATATCTTTCACCTATTTTGCTAGATTGTTTCCCAAGTATTTTTTGAGGCTATTGTGAATGGGAAAAATTTCCTAATTTCTATTTCAGTGGATTCATCAGTGATGTATAGAAACACACTTGATTTATAGGTGTTGATTTTATATCCTGCTAATTTGCTGAGTTCATTTATTAGTAGTTCTTGAAGTTTTCTAGAAGTTTTCTAGTGGAGTTTTTATGGTTCTTCTAAACATAGAATCATGTTATCAGCAAATAGTGGTAGTTTGAGTTCTTCTTTTCCTATTTGTATCCCTTTAATTTCTTTCTTTTAATTTCTCTGGCTAGAGTTTCCAGGACTATGCTCAAGTGCTTTCTTATTCCAGTTTTTAGAAGGAATGCTTTCAGTTTTTCTCTATGTGGACTGATGTTGGCCTTGGTTTTAGTATAAATAGCTTTTACATTGGTGAGGTATGTGCCCACTATCCTTAGTTTTTCTAGTGCTTTGAACATGAATAGATGCTGTATTTTGTCAAATGGTTTTTCTACATCTATTGAGATCATCATGTGATTCTTGTCTTTAATGTGTGATGAATTATGCTTATTGATTTCTGTAAGTTCAACCAAGCTTGTATACCTGGGATGAACCCCACTTGATCATTTTGCAGTATATTTTTTATGTGTTTTTGTATGCTTTGTGCCAGTATTTTATTAAGAAATTTTGCAACTATGTTTATCATGGACATTGGTATGAAGTTGCCTTCCTTGATTTGTCTTTGTCTGTTTTTGGTATCAGGGTGATACTACTTCATAGAATGTGTTTGGAAGGGTTTCTTCCTTTTCTATGCCATGAAATAATTGAAGGAGGATTGGTGTTAGTTCTTCTTTGAATGTGTAGTAGAACTTGGCTGGGAATTCATCTGGCCCTGATCTTTTCTTGTTGGTAGGCTTTTTTTTATTTTTAAATCTGATGTAATTAGTTATACATGACAGCAAAATGCATTTTGACACATCATACATAAATGGAGTATAAATTCTCATTTGTGTAGTTGTACATGATGTACAGTTACACAGGTCATGTAATCATGTATGCACATAGGGTAATAATGTTCAATTGATTCTACTATCATTCCTATTCCATACCTCCCACCCTCCCTTCACTCCACTCTGTCTAGTCCAAAATACCTCTCTTCTCCCCCTACCCTCTTATTGTGAATTAACACCTGCATATCAGATAAAAAATTCAACCTTTGTTTATTTGGGATTGGCTTATTTTGCTTAGCATAATATTCTTCAGTTCTATCCATTTACTGGCAAATGTTATAATTTCATTCTTATTTAAGGCTGAGTAACATTCCATTATGTATATATTCCAGAGTTTCTTTATCCATTCATCAGTTGAAAGTCATCTAAGTTGGTTAAATAGTTTAGCTATTGTGAATCGAGCTGCTAGAAACATTGATATGTTCAAAGCGGATTGAAGACCTAGGCACTAAAACACAGAGACCCTACACCTAATAGAAGAAAAAGGAGGCTCAAATTTCCACCATGTTAGCTTGCAACCTGACTTCCTTAACAAGATTCCTAACACCCAAGAAGTAAAATCAAGAATCAATGATGGAATGGAATCAAACTTCACAGCAAAGGAAACAATCAGTAACATGAACAGAGAGCCTACAGAATGAGACAAAATCTTTACACAAGCATTTCAGATAAAGCACTAATTTCCAGGCTATATAAAGAACTCAAAAAACTTATACCTCCCCCCCAAAAAAAACCCCAAATAACCAAATGAATAAATGGGCAAAGGAACTGAACAGATACTTCACAGAAGAAGAAATACAAAAGATCAACAAATGTATGAAAAAATACTCAACATCTCTAGCAATTAGAGAAATGCAAATCAAAAACTACCTTAAGATTCCATCTCACTTCAGTCAGAATAGCAATTACCAAGAATTGCAATGCAAAAAAAAATGAATGTAATGAACTCCTCTATTGTGATGTATATACTAAATAATAAATAAATAAATAAATAATAATAAATATTTTGGATTATAAAAGGTTGGGGCAGAGGGTGTAGTCTAGCAGCCTGCCCCTTGGCCTGCCCGCTGGTGGGTCTGGACTGCTGGCTGGTGAATAAAGATGGTTCTGTCTCCTGCTTAAAAAAAAAAAAAAAAGAGTACAAGCAACAATAAATGTTAATGAGGACGTAGGGAAAAGGTACATCATACATTGTTGTTGGTAGACTTTTGATGGCACACTGTGACTTATTTTTTAATAAAACATGTTTCTTTCTTTTCCTCTCTCCCTCCTTCTTTCTAATCTTTCCCTCCCCCATCCCCCCCCACCACCAATCTTGAGGGAACAGGATTACCTTTCTTCCCCATCCTAGGATGAGTTATGTGTCCTTGAGCACACACCCACCACAGGAAGGAAGTGATTCATATTGTGCAGATGGCACCAGAAGATTTAAGAAATTATTTTCTCCCCAATTAACAAGTGGATTAAACTCTGGACAGAGTACACCTGGAGGGTAGCCTTTGAATCAGCTCCTTAAAAACCCCCTGTTTCCCACCATGGGCAGAAATACAGCCTCGGGGACAGGAGTCCCCTGTGCTTCTCCTTTGCTAACAAAGCAATAAGACTTCTCTTATCTTTTTCTAAAACCATGTCCTTATTATTAGATTGGATTCAGGGACAAAGACAGAGATTTTGGTCACAATATTCTTTTTAAAACTTTTCTGTCTTCTTTTTCTTCCTATGACAAAAAGTCTATTGAAACTTCTAAGAAAGCATGAATTGATGTTGCTATTTCACTAAGTCTTCACATTTGTGCAAGGTGGAATAAGAATTCCAAGAAGTAAAAGTAAATACCATAAAACTGACTTTGGCTTTTCAGAAGACTAAATTAATTACTTAATAATTAATAAATTTATTGATTCAATTAAATTAGATTGTGCATAGATTTTTTAAAAAAAAATTATTTGGACTTGATGCAGCACTTCTTCATGCAGCACTCCTCAGACACCATATGTGAAAAGAATTGTTTCATTTTTTTTATATATGGCACATTATCCATTATTATATATGTTACAACAATATAACATAATTATTATATTTATTTATTTATACAATATTCATCTAACATTCTCAAATTTGTCCCTAATCAGGACTTTGATGTGACTTACAAAGAAATGGATAGAAAAAGGTGATAATATAAGATTAAAACAAAACTCCATATGAGGAAAACTATTTAGTATCTAAATAAGATTTCCACAGCTCACTGGTAAGCATTTTTTGTTGTTGTTCTTTCTTCTTTTTCAAGGGCTTTCAATATTTAATGATATTTATGCCAAAGACAAATATTAAGAAACAGACCAAAAAGCATTATAGTCTAAGTCAGTTAATTGATTATTCCCAAATAAACTGTACTAAGTGGTAACATAAGGAAACTGTAAGTTCATAGATAAAGAGCTGGCATGTTTATTTTCAGTTATTCATTAACTTTAAACTTGGAATCCTATTCATCCCTCCCTGTATCTCAAAAACCACTTCTTCATGCAGCACTCCTCAGATACCATATGTGAAAAGAATTGTTTCATTTTTTATATATAGCACATTATCCATTATTATATATGTTACAATAATATAACATAATTATTATATTTATTTATTTATACAATATTCATCTAACATTCTCAAATTTGTCCCTAATCAGGACTTTGATGTGACTTACAAAGAAATGGATAGAAAAAGGTGATAATATAAGATTAAAACAAAACTCTAAAATAAAAACATTGAGAAAATCGATGTATTAAAGACAGTATGAATCAAAGTAGATAAATGAACAAAACGTGTGCCCCAAAGTAATATCTGATACTTTGGTTTATAATTAATTATTTCTGCATCCTTTTCTTTCATTGGATTACAATTTTATTGAAGATGGGAATTGTGTGTCATACATCTTCATGTCTGGTCCCTAAGAGGTAGCAATACATGTTTGTTGGATCCACGTTCATATGAATGGAAAATGTGACTAATGGTTACTTAGTCCTAAGACATTTCAGCTGAAAACAGTGAGCCACCATAATTAGGTATTGTGAAATTAGATTAGGATAAGGACATTTAACAGCTCTGTCTATAACTCAAAGCTTTGCAATTGGAAATATAAAAGTAGGCATGTAACATCTAAATGAATATTATCCATCAGAATTGACATTTATTAAGCAATAGCAGCACGCTAGGCATTGCTTTAAACACAAACTCTTTCCCAGTGAACTTAGATTTATCTGTGTTGGCTTTTTTCCTGAAAAAGACTGATGCAATTTCATGGCAGATAGTAAAAGAATACAGAAGGATGACTTTACTTTTAGACCAGCTTAAATCAAGTCCTTTGGAATCTATCATATTACCTGGACTAAACATTCCAATTATATTTCCCCTCCCTTGCTTTATTAACAGTTAATAGATGTATTTAATTAAATATCATACATCTATACTAATACTGTTGATGTTTCTTTGGTATTATTATTACTAAAACTATTGCACTTCTTAAGTAGTATGAGAAGTTCATTTATTTTTTTAACATCATGACCATAGTTTACTTTCTCAATATCCTTATTGGTTCAAATGAAGCTGCCTAGTCCTTAAGGATTGCATGGAAGTAAAACAAATCTTGGAGAAAACTTCTTTTGGGGACAACATTAATAAGTGAATGTTATAAGATGGAAATAATAATGTCATTTAAATAATTAGAGATAAGATCTTACTGACAATTGTGTGTGTTCTTGGCTTTCATGTCTTTACATGAGAGAATTTCAAGCAAGACAGAGACTTATTAAAGCTTAGCAAAGTTTGTTAGAAAAAAAGAAGAAGGGCAAGTACCCTCCAACCTTTAAAAGAGAGAGTGGGTCCTATCAGAGAAGAGAATGACAACTCACTTCTTTTTGTCTCACCTACCTTCAGGGGTAGGAGGGTGGGACATAGAAGGTCTGCTCCAGTCTCACCTTTGGGCTCTGGATTGACAGTCTATATTAGCTAATAACCTAAGGATTACTCTTGGTCATTTGGTTTGTGTAAAGGTCACAAAGGCCCTTTTTCATTGGGGTCCAGATTGGATCAGGTTAACTTGTGTTCTTTTTATCAGAGGCTTTCGGACCCCTATTCCTCAGTCCTAAGAAAGAAGAACAACACTGAAACTACCAAGATCTCTAGTCAAGGATTTTGGTGCACTGTTACCTTTTTAAACTGCAGTGGGTCAGAACAACATTTTGTGAGTTGCTTCAAAGAAAGATATGCTAATAATTTACAGGTAGACTAAGTCTATCAAATTAACCCATTAAACTCCAAGGTTCTTTCAATAGCTCGGGTCTACCTTCTACTTAACACTATGAATGATGTTAATAGAAATACATTCATTAGTATAGATTAAATTTAATAAGATTTGCTGTGTTGGTGAAATCAATATTATCAAATTTATAATTTACCATGTTATAATTGTAATATCTATTATTTGAATTTTGTTACCACTCATTTTTTTAACTCTATGCAATGATTTTTAATGTAATAATTTAGAAACTTTTAAGTACTGAACTAGTAGTTGGTTTGCTTAAAAATAAATTAAAATGGAAATTTAGTGAAGAAATCTTAGCCTGTCTTGTGGAAAATGAGGTCATGAATTTTTTCTAGATGTAAGACCAAAATTATGTGGGAGAAAAAAAAAAAGAGTACTCTCTATCTTTTCTTTTCCCAGCTCCATTCTTCTCTATTCTAAGTTAGAAATTTTAATTATCCGAAAGATTTATTTACTTTTTTCTTAAACAATATGGCAGGAAAAATTATTAGCATCTGCAAAAAATATATATATACCCCCCGATTTGTCAACACACACAAAAAAGTTTTTCCATTTACAAAATCATAGCCATTCTTTTGAAGGTCATGTCCTACTCCTGAACAAGTTAAATAAAGAAGTGGTATCATAGTGCATTGCATGAAATATTTCATAGGAACTGTTTAATATGTGAAATAGTATTTTAATTCAAATAGAAAAAAAAAAACGGGGAGTGAAAACAGTATGTGGTCAGAACCATTAATGGGGAATTCTGTGTTCCTTGTGTTGAGGGATCAACTGAGAACATTTATGCTTGGATTGGTTCGCTGGCCTCATGTATACAGAGCTCAGCAAATTCCTCATTTCCTTTAGCTTGATGCAGTGTAACAGCAGGGATAAAGATGATTAAAAATGAAGGAATTTCCTTCACATACAATTTCATTCTTCCCCAGGTAAAATTAGACTAGGCAACTTCTATTGGTCCATTATGGTTCCATTTGTAAATGCTGAAAAAACAGATTTGATCCATTAATAATGCTAAACCGGAATCATTACCTTGTCAGATACTTAACTCATCTGCTATTTCATGCTATAGACCTTTGGGAAACCTGTCAATTTTTTCAACATTGCCTTAAAAATAAATATTGTCCTTGTTTTAGGTTAAATTGGATCTATTCCATATTTTAAAAAGATGTATATATGGTATATAAAATTTGGAGCCTGAATTCCCTGTCTTTTCAATATTTTTCTATGAGGAAAACATATAATAACAACCCTTATAGAATTAATGGGAATATGAGATTTTTAGCACAAGAAAACTAAATTGATAGTTTGATAGCATAGTAAATGAATGTACATCAACTCATATATCCATCTTCATTTCAAACACAGTATCCTCCCAAGAAAATCAATCACATTATTAATATTAACTATAGCTATTTTAAAATTTGTGTCTGAAAAATCAAATATCTGGATTACTTATATGCTTATTATTTGTTATTTCTTCTCTTGAATTTTTGTTGATTGGATTTTATTTTCTGGTATATTGTATATTATTTAGTAGACATAGTGCATAGACAACTATAGTGTTTTTGAATGATTCTTTCTGTATACAGTCTCCTGTAGAGGACAGTAGGAGCAAAAAACTTTGGACATCAGTATATTTCTATTTTCACTTATTCAAATGATATGATCCTTCAGGAGACTCAACCAAAAGACTGGGTATTAACCAAGACCCTTTACTATTAACTAGACCTGAGTTTCAATTTTTGAATATCCAGAACCATGAGACTGCAACCAGTTTCTGTTCAGTTCTTTAAGAATTTCAACTTCTTTCTGCTTGATTTTTCTACTTCTAACTCACAGGATCTTAAGATTTAGTAAATAGTACAAGAGCAGCAACTTATGGAATTATAGGTTCTCATCTCTGATTTTACTTCTCTCCAGTGTTCTAGCACCTGAGTTCCATTTTTTTTTCTCTGTAGTCACGTGAGATTATCAGATGTTCAAGACTTAAAGGATGACCTCTGTGAATCATGAAGTGCTCCAGGAGTTACAGAGGATCAGGTTAATCTCACTTGACTGTACTGTAGCCTTTCAAGTGGAGCCTTGAAATTCAGACTGCCTTGCTGATCCCCAGTTTCCCTAAAAATCTGGGGGGAAAACTTGTTTTTGCTATAAATTTTGGTTGTTCCTGGAGGGGACTAACTCTGATACAAATTCCTTTGCCATATCTAGAGACAGATGTATTCAGTATTATGAATCCTTGAATATCAAAAAATGATCACTCATACAAAATGTTTTACAGAAGAGAAAATAGGTACATTTTAACATGGCATTATCCATTAATATCCATATGTATAACTATATAGATATCTACAGAGATATACATAGATACAGTTATAGATATATCACCTTATATCATCAGTGGAAATAGGAAAGGATTGTTATTTGCCACTAATTAGAATTATTACACAGCTTTTAACATTTTCATGACAGTACTAGAGGGAAAAACAAAGATTTTTCTTTTTAAATGACAAGCCATAAGGAAAAATAAAATTATATGTGGCAAGACTCATATAAAAATTAGCAGAATTTCATATAGAGTCCAATTAATAGAAGAAGATTTATTGTTTTGAATCTCAAACTTACAGAAAAGTTGCAATATGGGATTTTCTATTATAAAGACAGCTCAGGGGAAATACACTAGCATAGAACAAAGTATGGTATAGTATAATAAATATTATTTTAATGAAAAATTAAGCAAAAATAAGGAGCATTTCACCTTTTCACCTATTTTCTAGTGTTGACTTACTAATTATATTTCCTGATCAGATATATCTAGAAAACATAATACTAACTGAATATACAGGATAGAAGGAAGTGTCAGTCTCAATGAGTAATTTGAGGAGAGATATTTTTAATATTTAGCTAATCTCTTGGGTCCACAACAATATGATATCATAATAAGATGAAGAACTATTTAAAAAAATGGATGAACTAATCAATTTCAATATAACCTTTAGCATGTACCCAAGTGAACTTATTCATCTTAGAAGTTTTCTTCTACACCCTGAGGTCTCTACTATTCTATTAGGACAATCAATCGCTTAAACAGATTCTTTAAAGGAAGGTGTTTTTGTTTATTTGTTTATTTTGGTTTGGGGTTTTTTAAGCACTAACTTTAAAATGGGAGCTCATCAGGGGAACTCACACTATCTCCCTGAGAGCAGAAAAGCAGCTATTTTATAGGTTTATCAATATATTGAGGTAACGGAGTAGTATAAATTAAAATCAAATATAATAAAATATATGCTTTATTTTGTTTTCTGATTTTGAATATTGAGCATTGATAGTTTTTTGTTTTTTTTCCTTCCACAGAAGAACAATGAACATAAAGAGAATCATTTTAATGGCTCACATGTTATAAATCTCATATTTCAATTTGGTAATTCCTGTATGATATGGAGAACAAATATCTCACAGAGTGAAGCTGGTTGTCTGAATTTCATAGACACTGGTGACTCTATAATGCGATTCATGAAGATGCGTATTATTATGTACTAATCTATTTGGCCAATATACTAGTTTCACTAGCATCTTTCATTTCTGTTATTAACACTAGTTTTTAATAGTTTTAAAATATAGCATGCATTTTATGTTGAAAAACTATATTAATAGAGCCATTTATCTAACATTTTATTTCCTGTTTCTGTGTTTTTATCCTCTGTCTGCTCAGGAGTATGCGGTCCTACTAAGTTAAGACCTTCTTAGCTTGATAGTTGAAAAAGTATGTTACTACAGCGATTAATGTATTGAATATGCAATTAAGTATATTTTCAATAATATTTAGGCATTACCAATAATCCTAGCCTATGGTTTTTAATTCTCTTGAATCCATTTTCCTCTTTCTATAAAATAAAATTTGACTCTATACAAGTGATGATGTTATCAGGGGTTCACTTGATTCTTTGACTATATCCCTTGTTGCTTTGAAACTTACATGTTTTTTTTTTTATTTTTCCCAAACTTCTTCTCCCTGAACTTCTCCTCCCTGATCTTCTTTTCCCTAACCTTCTCCTTCCTCATTTTTTAATGATCTTCTTTCTGATCTCTCCTCTCTAATCTCATTTTATCTGAATCATTCTTTAAAATCCTCTTGTTCCTATGGATGGGCAGAACCACAGCCTTTGGAACAGAAGTCCCCTGTGTTTCTCCTTTGCTAGCAAAGCAATAAACCTTTTTCCTTTTCCTCAAAACTGTGTCCTTGTTTTGGATTGACATGGGGACAAGGACCAAGCTTTCAGCAACAATGAAACAAATGGAAATATAATTTGTAATACCAACTATGGCATTAATATAAAGTGTTATCATAATTCCATCTCCTCAATAAATTATTTCAAATCTTTCTGACAATTTTAATATTTATGACCAATTAGCATGGGTGCCTATTTAACATAAATTATTGAAATTATTATTATGATCTTATTCTTGAATTTCAATTACTGACATTCAGCATTTCATGTAATTTTTACATAAGAATTTTTTAATTTAAAAAAGTCTTTCTTATAAAAGTTTTAATTAATCCAATTTTTATTGACATATATAATAGTATAAAGTATGCAAACCATTAACCTGAAACTAATAACTTTTTACCTCTAACTATACCCACCTAATCACTACCACATCTAGAAAGAGAGCATTAATAAAACTCCAATGCAGGCCTTTGTAATCTTTCATATTGTCTGCCTCACCTGAAGTCATGGCTATTCTGATTCATATGTCTTTGGTTTTACAAATTTTCACAAATGGTCATGAAATAACCATCCTAGTCAAAAACAGCCATCAACACCCAGATTTTCTAATGGAGTGGTCTGGACTCAAGAATATTTCCTGCCCTTACACTGGGAGGCAGAGAGTTTGGTATTCTCCCCTTTCCCTCTGCCCTCACAGACTTACCACTTTGTTGTTTTAGAAAAGATGGAAACTCTTTCCCATAGCCATATCCTCTTCTACACCTGAAACACTTGTGGGTAATATTTATAGTCTCCCAACTCCATCTGCCTTCAAATATTTTCTGAACACCCTGTCCACTGAGCCAGGGGCAGCATTCTGGGAGTTCTCACATTCCCAGAATGACCTTTAGCCATTCTTTTAAAAGTAGTTGCATTCTTGTTCCATGCTTTTATGGCAGTCTGACTGCATCATAGGCTCTTACCTGGGTGAGCAGAGAGTTCACACACTCTCTGCTTGGAAGCATCTGTCTTCTTTTAGGTTTCAGACTTGCTAATTCCTTCTTCTAAATCCTTTTGTTAGTTCCATGATGGGGTTCATGAAAACTGATTTTTAAATTATTCACTTTTTCTCCTTTTTGTATAGATGAGAGCAACATTTTTCACTTCAAAATCTTATCCAAGCTCATATAATTTTTCTGATGGGAGAATTGATATGATACAATTATAACAGATACAGAATGCATTGGCTTATACTTCTCCTTTTTTTGTACATTATTCCGTTGCATAACCTAATTTTTTTACTGATTTTTTTGGGGGGGTCCTTTCTAAGTTTTTGATATTAGGAGTTTAATGCTCGAATGACCATTCACAGGTCATATTTTGTCATAGATTATGTTTTTACTATACCCCAGTGACAGCTTTTTTTGTGACCAATATACCTAGCAAAAACAACTTAAAGGATAAAAATGTATTTTGAATCAGTTTCAGAGTTCTCAGTTCAAGGTCGACTGGCTTAAAATAAAGGCAAAAAGATTGTGGCTGAGGGCATGGTGGAAGAAAGATAGGCTTGGGTTATGGTAGTGAGATAGCAAAGAGAAAGACAGGGCATAGCCAGGGTCAGATATATTTCCCAGGGCCCATCCTCAGTGACTTACTTCCTCTAGCCACACCCTACCTGTCTACAGTTACCACCCAGTAATCATTCAAATTATTAGTCCATCAAATGAGTTAATCCACTGATGAGGTTATAGCCCTCAAGTTCTAATCACTTCCTCACCACCTCTGAACCTTGCCACACTGGGGAACATGCTTTTAACACATGAACTTTTGGGGACATCCCTGATCCAAATCTTAAAAAATCCTAAACCTAAAAGCGAAATTTCTAGGGAATAGAGTAGATTTACCTCAAATTTTAGTATGAGCTTTCTGATGTAGTTGGTAATTTTTAACTTTGCTCATAACTCCACAAATGCAAACTGACTCCACCCTCCACAGCAGGTTTTCTCATGATAAAATTCAGGTTGTGTGCTTTAGCAAGTCAGGCTGCTTCTTCCCATCACACTCTATTAAATGGTGTACAGTTATTCAATTATTGACAATGTTCACTTAATTATTCACTGAATGGTGGTGAAGTACCTTCTTTTTCCTTTGTGCTTGTATTTTGTGAGAAAGTTTTTTGAAAATGTTTACATAGTACATTCTTCCTCATTTTTGTCTGTTAATTTCATATTTTGTTGGTTTGATCATTTCTGATATTATTTTTTAAATATAATTTTGTTGTTCAAAGTGTTCCAGATTTGGCAAGTGAGAGTCTTTCAAGCTTCCTTCTTTTCCCTTTGAACTGGTGCCATCCTTTCTCAAATTCATCCCAGCTCTTGTCTCTTTGCATCTCTGAGAAGAGACATGCCCTCCCCCCATCATAGTTCCTTTTAGTGAAGAGTGGTACACATGAGCCATCATTTAGGCAATGTAAAATTTAGTTTCAAATTTAATATAATTTGCATATAATACAAAAGTACTCACCTATTCCTCTATCAATGAATAATATCAATCCTTTTAATCCTTGCTAAATGAATAGGAAATACTAATAATTATTTTTCTATTTTTATTTCTTTAATTGTGGTTGATGTTCAGAATCATTTAAATTGGTCATGTATTCTTTTCTTTTGTAAAGAATGCAGGTATATTTTTGTGTTCATGTTTTCCCAAGATTGGGTCTAATACTTCCACGACAACATTAGACATTCTTATGTTCTAATGAATTAATCCATACAAGCAATTTTAGGTCAATGACTTTTGAACTCAGATCCCCCTAGTGTAATAACTAATAAAATTAATTTTCAGTACTTACTGACTGAATAGAAATATATTATTATGTTTATTATGTTGATGAACCACCAAAAATAAAGTTTTTTAATTTAGAGACATAATTGAGTTGTATTAGAAAACTTATAAGTACATTAATTGCAAATAAAATATATTCTAATACTTGATATAAAGGTTCTTCAAATTAAGCATATCTCAATTCAAAATTCTATGAAGAGTTTAAGTTGCAAATGTGAATTAAAATATCTACCACATAGTTTAAACTGTAAATTTCATTGAGCCCAGTATTTTATAACAAGATAATGAGGATAAACCTTTCTTTATTACTCTGTTAAAGAAATATATATATATATATATATATATATATATATATATATATATATAGAAAACACAAAATAAATATCTCTAAAAGATAGTGTAGTATTCTTGACAGCTTCTAAAAGTGTGCCAGTTTTTTAATTGACTTTGTAAGCTGTGAATTATCTGGATTATATTACTGATAATGCAGTTATAGTCATTCAGTAGTTTTTTAAAGCGTAAATGCCACCTATAATAGAATTTTGGGTCAATATTTGGACATTTATGTTCTGAATATGCATACATATTTATAACAAAATATAATAAATAACTTAGTCACCGTGAGAATAACATCTTGATAAATCTTAAAACCTTAAAATTACCAACCAAAAAGAGTGTATAATGAGCCACAGTTTTCCACTAATCTCTGCTCTTCTTTCAGTAAACATTTATAGAATGTCTATATTGTTAAGTACTGTATGTAAAATTTAATAGAATAGCCCCTCATTTGGGAGGCCACTTTACATCAAGGTTGAGGGGGATATGGACATTAAACCAGTGGGGGCCAGAAAAAGGTGATTTAAGATGTAATATTTAGTAAGGGACAGAATTCGGAATCCAAACTGCACATGCATGCCAATATTTCTTTGGGTTTTGTTAATACAGCAGGGAAACCTTTCTGATACTGTTGGAACATTTAAGTCATATTCAAATGTCACCAATTTTTGCTTGATTAAAAGTCAGTCAAGAGAACAACATAACATTGGTGGGGAGTCAAGTTCATAGGAAGAAAATCAACATAAGAGTATTTGGCTTTATTTCTGCTTCCCCCTCAAATTTCCTACTAAAATCCAAGTTCAGATTCTCAAAAAGAGAAATTGGTTTCCTGAAATCTGAGTGCTATAATGTATATAATGAATCTGATAGTCTGCTTTTAGAGTTGTTGCCAGAATTAATATATAACGCTGAAAAATATCTTGTGTGGGGTCTGTTTCATAGTAAGTGAAGGGTGACATTATGTCTCCCCAAAATGTCCCACTGTGGTGTGAAAATTATTTTAAGCTAAAGGCACCTGAAAAATATCTTGTGCAGCTGGGCACTGTGGTGCAGTCCTGTAATCCCAGTGACTAGGGAAGCTGAAGCAGGAGGATCCCAAGTTCGAAGTCAAACTCAGCAAAAGTGTGGTGTTAAACAACTCAGTGAGACCCATCTCTAGATAATATACAAAATAGGGCCTGGAAATGTGTCTCAGCGGTCAAGTACCCTCAAATTCAATCTCTGGTACCAAAAAAAAAAAAAAAATAGATTCAAATGAACACTCTGTGGTCCCTGTACTGGAGAAAAGAAACATTCTTGTCAAGGGATACTAGAGAAAACACCCTGTGAAAGATGCCCTCTTTCTGTCAGGAGAAAAGACACATTCTTTTCACCAGAGACAGTTATAGCGGAGAAAAATCTGTACAAACAGGACTTGTTAAAATAATTCTTATCTTCCTTCAAATTCCCAGTACCTTTGAGCTACTTTTACACAAATTGCCACTCTTGGTTCCACTTACTGTATAAGAATTTAGGTTTCATCACTCTGGGTTTTCAGTTTTCTACAGAGGCTTTCTGTACATGTGATATTTGTGTGTTTTCTACTGTCAATTTATCTTATGTCAAACTAATTTTCAGGCCCAAATGGTCATTCCACAGGGATGAAGTTTTTATATACCCACTAGATACTTTAATAT
Organism: Marmota monax; assembly: GCF_021218885.2. Classification (NCBI taxonomy): domain Eukaryota; kingdom Metazoa; phylum Chordata; class Mammalia; order Rodentia; family Sciuridae; genus Marmota; species Marmota monax. Next base: position 12,407,885 of record NW_026695241.1, read on the forward strand.
CTTAGACATAGTTCTAACTTTCCATAACTAGAATGTTTGGATGTTGACTTTCCTATACTTCTGCACTGCCTTCTACATTCTTGAGAAAAATCTCTATTACTAAGTGCAGAATAGATCTGCCAGGTAGCTCATGGAAATGAGAACAGGCTAAATAACCTGCAGATTTGTTCCATGCATACCATCCCTGATTATTGGGTTTATGCTAGTAATGTAGCTAAGTTCATACCCAGATCAGAAAAATAATATATACTAAAAAAATTTCTGTTAATGTTGCCAAACATAATAACTAATACAAGATAATCAACACTGTAATAACTAGTTATTCTGTTTGAGAATAGTAGAAGTTCACTTGTGTCTCATCTGTCTGATTTGACTGCATAGATTTGGTTTAATATTCTTTACTAAATTGCAAACTTATGCAATGATAAATAAATGATGATTTCATAGAGAAGAAGGCTACACCTACAATGTTCGTTTTGAAGGTCAGCATACAATCTTGAATTAGGATTCCAGATAACATGAAAATTCAAAAGAAATACATTGATCAGAAAGAACCTCTTGATTTCTGGTTTCTAGACATTAATGTAATAGCACAGAGAAATAATTTTTTAATGTATTGAGATATTTATTTTTTAATGTATTGAGATATTTAATAGGAACAAAAAGACTGATTAAGGAGGTTATTCATTGCTTTATTTAATTCATATCTTCCCTGATATTTTATAAAGTGATGTCATGTGACTTTATAAAACTGTTTTGATTATATTTTAATAGTGTTTTAAAATTCTGAAAGTGTTCACTAATTTTGCAATTAACAAAATGAGACTTTAAATCACAATAAATCCTTAAAAATATTCTACAGTTCAAAATGTAAGATACTTCTAATTTCAAACTCAGTGAATATTTGATATTCTATAAATCAAGTTATGCCAGCCTTTATTTTAGGTATTGTTAAAAATATTTTCATTAACCACAGAAGTCATGTCATGTTGGCTTATAAATAAAGATACTAAGGGTCAGAGAAGTCATGTGGCATAAAATCACATGACTAATGGAAGAGAGCAGGGACATTTTACTCATTTTTAAAAACTTGAAAGTTACTGTGTTATTCCTTAATACTATATGTTGTCAATTGAGCCTTACATTTAAGTTATTTTATCTACTTAGAAACTACAGAGATGGAGTATATATAGACATAAGAAGATTTTAAGTATATACAATCAATTCTGTTTTTCTTTTAGTAATGAACTATGAGGCCACACATTGTATTCATTCTTCTTTTTAGCCTTGTGAGTATTATTTATCTTATGTACACCTCAGTTTCCTTATTTATCTCATAAGACTTCTTTTGAGTATTGAAACATTATGTTAAGAATGAAATCTCACACTGAATAAACAACTGGTAAATAGCTGCTGTTGTTACTGACTGATTTTCTGCTAATATCCAGACCAATTAACTTCTAGATAGTACCATTGCAAAAGTAAGAAAAGTTCTTTATTAAAAACAAATCACAACTGGGGCTGGGGTTTTGGCTCAGTGGTAGGGGTCTTGCCTAGCACATGTGAGGCACTGGATTCAATCCTAAGCACCACATAAAATAAATAAATAAAATATAGGTATTGTGTCCAACTACAACTAAAAAAATATTTAAAAAAATAAATTTAAAACAAACATAAAGAACAAAAAAAAAATTGGCACATAACTCATTTAAAGCTCATGCAAATTTGATAGTCCATTCTTCTGTGATATTTTCACATACTTCATTATGTAACTTAGTTATGATAGCATTTCTCTGAAGCCAGTGATTCAAAAAAATCTATCAACTGCCCATCTTTGCCGGCAGAAAGAAAAAGCAAAATAGACAATTGCTAAACTTGTGAAAAATGCATCATCCAATATGAAGGAAGATAAATGCACAACTCAACAAAGAAAACAAAATTAGAAAATATCTGATTCAAATATTTAATTTCAACATCTTCTTAATTTGATATACACTGTTATTAATTTTAGTGATCTTTAGACTTTAAACAATCATATTTATTAATCATTTAGAAGAAAATGTCCTTTCAAAATCCGTTGAAGTCATATTAGTTACCATTGACTTTAAACAAACCATTATGTGCCAAGTACTAAGGATTTTATGTGTAGGGTTTCTCATCTTTACATGAGCCTTGCATGAGGGAAATGAGCATTTCCACTGTACAGTTGAGCAAACAAACACAGAGAGTTTACATATTTTTTTTTTAATTTTTATTGTTGGTTGTTCAAAACATTAAATAGTTCTTGATATATCATATTTCACACTTTGATTCAAGTGGGTTATGAACTCCCATTTTTACCCCGTATACAGATTGCAGAATCACATCAGTTACACATCCATTGATTTACATATTGCCATACTAGTGTCTGTTGTATTCTGCTGCCTTTCCTATCCTCTACTATCCCCCCTCCCCTCCCCTCTTCTCTCTCTACCCCCTCTACTGTCATTCATTTCTCCCCCTTGTATTATTTTTCCTTTTCCCCTCACTTCCTCTTGTATGTACTTTTGTATAACCCTGAGGGTCTCCTTCCATTTCCATGCAATTTCCCTTCTCTCTCCCTTTCCCTCCCACCTCTCATCCCTGTTTAATGTTAATCTTCTTCTCCTGCTCTTCGTCCCTACTCTGTTCTTAGTTACTCTACTTATATCAAAGAAGACATTTGGCATTTGTTTTTTAGGGATTGGCTAGCTTCACTTAGCATAATCTGCTCTAATGCCATCCATTTCCCTGCAAATTCTATGATTTTGTCATTTTTTAATGCAGAGTAATACTCCATTGTGTATAAATGCCACATTTTTTTTTTTTATCCATTCGTCTATTGAAGGGCATCTAGGTTGGTTCCACAGTCTTGCTATTGTGAATTGTGCTGCTATGAACATCGAAGTAGCAGTGTCCCTGTAGCATGCTCTTTTTAGGTCTTTAGGGAATAGACCGAGAAGGGGAATAGCTGGGTCAAATGGTGGTTCCATTCCCAGCTTTCCAAGAAATCTCCATACTGCTTTCCAAATTGGCTGCACAAATTTGCAGTCCCACCAGCAATGTACAAGTGTACCCTTTTCCCCACATCCTCGCCAGCACTTGTTGTTGTTTGACTTCATAATGGCTGCCAATCTTACTGGAGTTAGTAAGTATCTTAGGGTAGTTTTGATTTGCATTTCTCTGACTGCTAGAGATGGTGAGCATTTTTTCATGTACTTGTTGATTGATTGTATGTTCTCCTCTGAGAAGTGTCTGTTCAGGTCCTTGGCCCATTTGTTGATTGGGTTATTTGTTATCTTATTGTCTAATTTTTTGAGTTCTTTGTATACTCTGGATATTAGGGCTCTATCTGAAGTGTGAGGAGTAAAGATTTGTTCCCAGGATTTAGGCTCCCTATTTACCTCTCTTATTGTTTCTTTTGCTGAGAAAAAACTTTTTAGTTTGAGTAAGACCCATTTGTTGATTCTAGTTATTAACTCTTGTGCTATGGGTGTCCTATTGAGGAATTTGGAGCCCGACCCCACAGTATGTAGATCGTAGCCAACTTTTTCTTGTATCAGACGCCTTGTCTCTGATTTGATATCAAGCTCCTTGATCCATTTTGAGTTAACTTTTGTGCATGACGAGAGAAAGGGATTCAGTTTCATTTTGTTGCATATGGATTTCCAGTTTTCCCAGCACCATTTGTTGAAGGTGCTATCCTTCCTCCATTGCATGCTTTTAGCCCGTTTATCAAATATAAGATAGTTGTAATTTTGTGGATTGGTCTCTGTGTCCTCTATTCTGTACCATTGGTCCACCCGCCTGTTTTGGTACCAGTACCATGCTGTTTTTGTTACTATTGCTCTGTAGTATAGTTTGAAGTCTGGTATTGCTATACCGCCTGATTCACACTTCCTGCTTAGCATTGTTTTTGCTATTCTGGGTCTTTTATTTTTCCATATGAATTTCATGATTGCTTTCTCTATTTCTACAAGAAATGCTATTGGGATTTTGATTGGCATTGCATTAAACCTATAGAGAACTTTTGGTAATATCGCCATTTTGATGATGTTAGTTCTGCCTATCCATGAACAGGGTATATTTTTCCATCTTCTGAGATCTTCTTCTATTTCTCTCTTTAGGGTTCTGTAGTTTTCATTGTATAAGTCTTTCACCTCTTTTGTTAGGTTGATTCCCAAGTATTTTATTTTTTTTGAGGATATTGTGAATGGAGTGGTTGTCCTCATTTCCATTTCAGAGGATTTGTCGCTGGTATACAGGAATGCCTTTGATTTATGTGTGTTGATTTTATATCCTGCCACTTTGCTGAATTCATTTATTAGCTCTAATAGTTTCTTTGTAGACCCTTTTGGGTCTGCTAGGTATAGAATCATGTCACCTGCAAATAGTGATAATTTAAGTTCTTCTTTTCCTATTTTTATTCCTTTAATTTCTTTCGTCTGTCTAATTGCTCTGGCCAGTGTTTCGAGAACTATGTTGAACAGAAGTGGTGAGAGAGGGCATCCCTGTCTTGTTTCAGATTTTAGAGGGAATGCCTTCAGTTTTTCTCCATTCAGAATGATGCTAGCCTGAGGCTTAGCATAGATTGCTTTTACAATATTGAGGTATGTTCCTGTTATCCCTAGTTTTTCTAGAGTTTTGAACATAAAGGGATGCTGTACTTTGTCGAATGCTTTTTCCGCATCTATCGAGATGATCATATGGTTCTTGTTTTTAAGTCTATCGATGTGGTGAATAACATTTATTGATTTCCGTATATTGAACCAGCCTTGCATCCCAGGGATGAATCCTACTTGATCATGGCGCACAATTTTTTTGATATGTTTTTGTATCCGATTCACCAGAATTTTATTGAGGATTTTTGCATCTAGGTTCATTAGAGATATTGGTCTGTAGTTTTCTTTCTTTGAAGTGTCTTTGTCTGGTTTAGGTATCAGGGTGATGTTGGCCTCGTAGAATGAATTTGGAAGTTCTCCCTCTTTTTCTATTTCCCGAAGTAGCTTGAAAAGTATTGGTATTAGTTCCTCTTTAAAGGTTTTGTAAAACTCTGCTGTATACCCATCCGGTCCTGGGCTTTTCTTAGTTGGTAGTCTTTTGATGGTTTCTTCTATTTCCTCAATTGATATTGGTCTGTTTAGGTTGTCTATATCCTCCTGACCCAATCTGGGCAGATCATATGACTTAAGAAATTTATCGATGGCTTCACTATCTTCTATTTTATTGGAGTATAAGGAATCCCAATAATTTCTGATTATCTTCTGTATTTCTGAAGTGTCTGTTGTGATATTGCCTTTTTCATCCCGTATGCTAGTAATTTGAGTTCTCTCTTTTCTTCTCTTCGCTAGCATCGCTAAGGGTCTGTCGATTTTGTTTATTTTTTCAAAGAACCAACTTTTAGTTTTGTCAATTTTTTCAATTGTTTCTTTTGTTTCGGTTTCATTAATTTCAGCTCTGATTTTATTTATTTCTTGCCTTCTACTTCTTTTGCTGTTGCTTTGCTCTTCTTTTTCAAGGATTTTGAGATGAAGTATGAGATCATTTATTTGTTGGTTTTTTCTTTTTTTAAGGAATGAACTCCAAGCAATGAATTTTCCTCTTAGAACTGCTTTCAATGTGTCCCATAGATTCCGATATGTTGTGTCTGTGTTTTCATTAATCTCTAAGAATTTTTTAATTTCCTCCTTGATGTCTTCTATAACCCATTGATCATTCAGTAACCTATTGTTCATTCTCCAAGTGATGTATGCTTTTTCCTTCCTTCTTTTATCGTTGATTTTCAGTTTCATTCCATTATGATCAGATAAGATGCATGGTATTATCTCTACTCCTTTATATTGTCTAAGAGTTGCCCTGTGACATAATATATGATCTATTTTTGAGAAGGATCCATGTGCTGCTGAGAAAAAAGTGTAACTGCTTGATGTTGGGTGGTATATCCTATATATGTCAATTAAGTCTAGGTTATTAATTGTGTTATTGAGTTCTATAATTTCCTTATTCAACTTTTGTTTGGAAGATCTGTCCAGTGGCGAGAGAGGTGTGTTGAAGTCTCCCATGATTATTGTATGGTGGTCTATTAGACTCTTGAACTTGGGAAGAGTTTGTTTGATGAACATAGCTGCACCATTGTTTGGGGCATATATATTTATGATTGTTATGTCTTGTTGGTGTATGGTTCCCTTGAGCAGTATGTAGTGTCCCTCTTTATCCCTTTTGATTAACTTTGTCTTGAAATCTATTTTATTTGATATGAGTATGGACACCCCTGCTTGTTTCTGAAGTCCATATGAGTGATATGATTTTTCCCAACCTTTCACCTTCAGTCTATGTATGTCTTTTCCTATCAAATGCATCTCCTGTATGCAGCATATTTTTGGGTCTTGTTTTGTGATCCATTCTACTAGCCTGTGTCTCTTAATTGGTGAGTTTAAGCCATTAACATTTAGGGTTATTATTGAGATATGGGTTGTTCTTCCAGCCATATTTGTTTATTTATATTACTAAACATGGTTTGTTTTCCTCTTTGATTATTTTCCCCCCTTTACTGTCCTACCTCCCACTGTTGGTTTTCATTGTTATTTTCCATTTCCTCTTCCTGTAATGTTTTGCCAAGGATGTTTTGAAGAGATGGTTTTCTAGCTGCAAATTCTTTTAACTTTTGTTTATCGTGGAAGGTTTTAATTTCATCTTCCATCCTAAACTTAATTTCGCTGGATACACAATTCTTGGTTGGAACCCCTTTTCATTCAGTGTTTGAAATATTTTATTCCAGGATCTTCTAGCTTTCAGAGTCTGTGTTGAAAGATCAGCTGTTATCCTGATTGGTTTACCCCTAAATGTAATCTGCTTCCTTTCTCTTGTAGCTTTTAAAATTCTCTCCTTATTCTGTATGTTGGGCATCTTCATTATAATGTGTCTAGGTGTGGATCTCTTATGATTTTGCACATTTGGCATCCTGTAGGCTTCTAGGATTTGGGATTCTGTCTCATTCTTCAAGTCTGGGAAGTTTTCTCGTATTATTTCATTGAATAGATTGCTCATTCCTTTGGTTTGGACCTCTATACCTTCCTGTATCCCAATGACTCTTAAGTTTGGTCTCTTTATGTTATCCCATATTTCTTGGATGTTCTGCTCATGGTTTCTTAACAGTCTTCCTGAGCTGTCTATGTTCTTTTCAAGTTGAAATACTTTGTCTTCATTGTCTGATGTTCTATCTTCTAAGTGTTCTACTCTGCTGGTAATATTCTCAATTGAGTTTTTAAGTTGGTTTATTGCTTCCTGCATTTCTAGGATTTCTGTTTGTTTGTTTTTTATAACCTCTATTTCCCTGTATAGTTGATCTTTTGCTTCCTGGATTTGTTTATGTAATTCATTGTCAAAGTGATCTTTCATTGTCTGATTTTGCTGTCTAATGTCTTCCTTGAGACTCCAGATCATCTGAAGCATGTATATCCTGAATTCTTTATCTGACATTCCATCTGCTTCAGCTATTACCTCTTCTAAAGTTGAGTTGACCTACATTGCTTGTGGTCCTTTCTTTCCTTGTCTTTTCATACTGCTCGTGTTTCTTTCTGCTTGGTGAATCTGTTGTGTTTTTGAAATTTTCCCCCTATATATTTATATTGCTCTTGTATAGTTGAAAATTCTCCCTTGCAGGGTCGGGTGGCGGCTGTGCTCCTTCTCCAATTGGGGTGATCTGTCTACCACGCTGACGGGCCGCTGGGGCTGTTCTCCCGGTCAGTCACAGGTCTGCCTACTTTGCAGGCACGGGCGGCGGCTCTGCTCTGCCCCTCCTCCAATTGGTGTGACGTGTCTACTACGCCCGCAGACCCCTGGGCCTGTTCTGCCGGTCGGTCGCAGGTCTGCCTACCTTGCAGGGGCGGGCGGCGGTTCTGCTCTGCCCTTACTCCAATTGGGGTGACGTGACTACCGCACCGGTGGGCCACTGGGCCTGTTCTGGGCGCAGGCAAAGGTTCTGCTCTGCCCCTACTCCAATTGGAGTGATGTGTCTACCACACCCACGGACCTCTGGGCCTGTCCTGCTGGTCAGTCGCAGGTCTGCCTACCTTGCAGGCGCGGGTGGCGGCTCTGCTCTGCCCCTACTCCAATTGGGGTGTCGTGAGTACCACGTCGGCAGGCCGCTGGGCCTGATCCACCGGTGGGTCACAGGTCTGCCTACCTTGCAGGCGCGGGCGGTGGCTCTGCTCTGCCCCTCCTACCACGCCCGCGGACCACTGGGCCTGTCCTGCTGGTTGGTCGCAGGTCTGCCTACCTTGCAGGCGCGGGTGGCAGCTCTGCTCTGCCCTACTCCAATTGGGGTGACATGACTGCCACGTCGACGGGCTGCTGGGCCTGTTCCGGGCGCGGGCTGCGGCTCTGCTCTGCCCCTCTGGCTTGATGACAAAGTGAGAGAGACTCGGATGTTTGTGACTCACTTTCTTTACCAGGAGACCAACTGTTTCTGTCGCCGCTGGTATCGATGAAGTTCTCTCCTCCGCCGCTTTCTGATGACATCAGATCTCTGCCATGTTGGTATCCCATGCGAATGGCAGCATTTTGTTCCCTTTGCTGGGTGACCAAAGCAACGGGTGAGTCCTGACCGGCCCTCACAAGCCCCGTCTCAATCCTGTTGCCACTGCCTATGAAGGATCGGTTGGTATTTACCTCCACAGTATTCAGCAGGACCCGGACCGAGAAGCAGTTTCCGCGGGTTCTTTAGCCCTGGGCCAGAGCAGTTCCGAGAGCCAGAATTCGGCCGCTCCGGGCTCGGTGTATGTTCTGATAGGAGTAGGCTACAAGAAGCAGTTTCCATGGGTTCCTTTGCACTGAGCCTGAGTAATTTGTCTGCAAGACGCAGGTGAATGGCAGCCTGAAATTACCTGTTCTATGGCTGAATGAGCTCTAGTTTACATAATTTTGAAGAATGAAGAGGACAAGGGTTTAGAGAAAAAACTTGACAATTGGACTGACCTGGTTTAAATTCTGCTTTTTATAAATTTTATAAATCTATAATATATTATGTTGAAGTGAGAATTATGTGTGATAATGTCCATAAATTCCTTAATTTATTATAGGGCGTATAGAAAACATTATACATGGTTGCTTATATTATAATTAAGCTAACTTATAAATTTTATGTAAGTCTATATTATACATGAACATTTTTCTGAGTCTAAAGATCACCATAATTAATAACAGTGTATATCAAATAAAAAAAGATGTGGAAATTAAATACTTGAATCATATATTTTCTAATGAAGCTTTAATTCTGTAAATTAAAGGTCATCATATGGACAACAGGTGCCCACAGACCACTTTAGTTCTATGTTTTTCTTTCAAGAATAAAAATGGCTGGAGGAAAATTTTTCTTGCAATTTTTGATGTACTATGAAGCAGTCTTTCATATAGTGGGTAGACTATTATCCACAGGAGATTAATACATCATAACACCAAATCAAGAATGACATATTCATATTCACACAAAAAGCATACCAGCAGTATTTATCATGAAGAAATGATTGATTTATGCTAGGTAGAAGCAATTTACATTTTTATACACATGCAGGCACATACACATAAATTTTCAAAACTTTAACATAATTATCTTCAAACATATTTATGATAAATAATATGATATAAAAGCAAGAATAGAGAATGCAACTATGATATATTTTATTTTGTTTTACTAATTAAATAATTACAAAAATATTCCTCAAGCAAATTTAAATCAAAAATTCTATTTTGAAGAAATCATGCTGTCATCATTGGGAACATTACAGGCTTCTATGACTAGTATTAAAACTACCCGTTACGTGACTTGCCAATGCCATTTTATTTATAGTGGCAAATCTCCAGGATTCCTCCATCAGTGACTTGAATTCAAAATACTCAGATTTAAGTATTTACATCTCAACAGTTTAATTTGGGGGTATTGGTTCATACATTACAAAACATAACACACACTTTTTTTTAAATGATTTCAACTCTTTAGGTCACAGATGGCACCTTTTCAATAATGTTCTATCTCTTGAAAAATTCAAGTATTTCCCTTCCACTGACTGTTGAAGTTCATCCCTTTTCGGGTGCATAGCGAATACAAAACACTGCATAGTGATGACTGATCCTGGATTGTCCTATTTAATAGCATTTTCTTTTTTTTTTTAACTTGTAATAAAGGGATGAGGTTAAAAATTTGGAACGCTTTTTTTTACTAGATATTTGTATGTGATAAGTGCTTTATTATGTGTTGAAAGTGTCAACATAAATAATCTATGGTCTTTACCCAACATTTTCTATTTAAATTAGTTAATTGTATAAGGGAAAGGAAGAGAGAAAAAAAAAATAAATTCAAAATATATCCAGACTGGTAAAATAAAAATCTGCAACAAAATTTAAATATATAAGTGTGTGTGACTTCCAACTAATTAAATCTTATTATGCAGTGGTTTAGAGAAGGGCAAAAGTGTAGGAGGACTGGAGACAGAATGCTCAAATTCATTTGTTCATGATTTCAAGAATCCAAATGAAGCATCAGCTGTAAAAGGTAAGTGTGTCCATCACAGAAAAAGTGTTCCCTCTTATAAATTTCACTGCCAAAGTACTAGTCAAATTTCCAAAATATTGAAATGATGTAACACTTTGATTTGTCAATTAGCTGAAATTATTGCACTTAATGTTGCAGCTTTCTGATTCCTTTAATTTTTTTAACCTCTTTGTTTTATTACAGTTACTCTTCCACTAGTCCAAGGAATCAAATTTCTATGAAAAATATGGAGAATATACATGGTCGTCATGAAGAACATTCAGATACAAGGAAAGGAATCAAAGCAAATAATGAAAGGAAAACAGATGACACACTTAAAGAATTTGATTTCTCTTTCTTTTTTTAACTAAGGGATTTTGAAGAACTAATTATCAGAAAATACCTAATACACTGCACAGCCATGACAGGAAAATTAAACCATGGTATTTGTTCTTAAGTAGTTCATTTGCAGCTAATAAGTCAGGAAAAAATTTTTTTATGTTAAAAGATACACTATTAACAGTGGAGAAATAAAGAGAAAACATATGTAACCTAGTCCAGAGCAGAAAGAATTTAGTTTTGGGAAAGAAAAAAAAAAAGGGGGGGGGATTTTCACAATTTTGAAGTTTTTACAATTATTTCAAATCAAACTGGAAAATGATGTGTCATATACAGTTTTAGGTAAAATGTTAATATTTCCAAAGAACCAGAGAACTTTGTTCATGGAGATGCCTCCACAATGAAAGAGAAAAACTAAAGTAAAAAATGTGTTTCTGAAATACGATAGCTGTGGTAAATGGACCCTACAACTCAGTAAACACATTGGATTAGTCAACAAAAAAAAATATATATAAGGTAATGATTTGTTTGAGTACTTTGCTTTCCTTGAATGGGTCAAATGTTTAATATACCACAGGAATACACTCACTGCTCCCAATTCACCCTCCAACCTAAACTTTGAGAGGTGTGTAACATTATGATATTTCTGAGAACACTACGTGCTCTGTTCTCAAGAGGGTAGACATTGCACATCACCATATTAAACATTAGAGTCCCTCAGCTGAGTTGACATATATTAAATGGCACTTGACATGATCTTATTGATGATTTGAACATTCTCTGATTATGAACACACTATGGAACCATTATTTTGTGAAGGCTCTCACTGATGGAAGGACATGCGTCGTGCTTGACATTGTCCATCCTTCCCTCCAGATTGACTCCATTCTTTCATATTGTTACGCCAGATTGCTGGCCAGTTCTTCCTGGGAGAGTCGCTTTGTCCTGTAACTTCAAGTTAGTCAAGTGTTGGTACCCACAGGAACTGAGAGAAGAGGAGAAGCATCCAGTATGTATTATTATCCTCGCTCTCACTGCAAGATTCCTGCAAGCTAGCTGAGTTCCAAAGCACCTGTCTGGTAACATTCTTCTGCAGGCACTTTCACTATGCACTACATGATAACCTTCTTTTTCTCTGTTTAGATCATAAGAAGTATCTGCTGTCCACTGTTCTTAGATCCAGGATGTTTCACCACTATGTCTATTAAGCCTTCTCATATTTTTTAATAGTTCATTTGACTAAGCAACCTCTTTCCTGTTGAATCCATAAATAACCACAGAAAACATACATCTAAAATGAGATGCTGGGATTAAATTGCTCACACATTCAAGGATTCCCTGGATAATCCTTTGCAGATTAGAAATAAGACACTCTGCCAGATATCACAATTAATCCAATTATCACTAGTTTTGGCATAGGATAAAGGATAAATAGTTATTGGAAGAGCATCTGCTGTTATCCTCAGTCACCATGAACTGTGAATCTGGTATTTTATTCTTCTTCTTAAATTTTCTGTTTTCACACCCTACACTGGTCCAGGATTAAATACAAGATCCTTAGGTAATGTACATGGACTTTGATCCATGTACATAACTTCAATCCATACTGGTTTCTTAAAAGTATAACATATTTCTCTTCCTGGGAGGGGCAACTTGCCTTGAAAAGTGACTCTATTTTTTTCAAAGGATGCTCTGCATGTGCTTCTCTCTGCATCTGGGTTCTCTTTCTCCACTGTCTTGAACCAGCTCTGCTGTGCTTATGCCTTGCTGCGGTCACTGCTTCTTCCTAGTATCTCAGCCTGCTGTGCATCTTTCTCTCCTGTGCTCCCTGAACATTGACAAACACCTCTAATGAGGCTGCACTGTGCTTTAAAAGAAAATAAGCAATTTATATTTAGTGTCAATAACATCCTCTGTAATGTAGGAGGACAATGAGAAAAAATGATTTCAATAATTAATTAGAATTTTTTTGATACAAGTCCTCTCTTTTTTTAATGGTTCTATGTGGATAAGTTTTCATTAGATTTAAAAATTCAAAGATACATAGAGAAATGTATGAAAATCTTCCTTTGTCTCCTCTCCTCAAAATTAACCTATGCTATCAATGTAACAATGCAATGAGATTTTGTCTAAGATGCTTTTCAGGAACTACTTAACCAAATGTAATAGAATGTAATATTTGAAAGAAGACACTTTGGGGCATTTTTCATTTGACTACCAAAAAAATCATAGATATATTAATACTGCTGTGATTTCAACAAGTTTTTTTTTGTTTGTTTTTGTCTTTTAGTACAACAGACCAAAATCTGCTATGTGATAAATAATTAATTTTAGTCTTTTGGTGCCTGGATGGATGCCCTACTTGTTTTGTGGCTGATTCAAAATGAATCAGGGTTCTCTATATACCATTACACTTCCTGCTTTTCTAGAAGCCTAGCAATATGTCCAAAGATGTGAACAGGCTGCTTTAGTAGCAGGTGTTTCACATTTTCCCTGGTTTTCCAAAAATATACCATTAAACTTAGCAATTACTACATGTAAGCATGTTTTCATACTTTGTGAGTGGTTAAATGGGTAACAAAGCCAAATGGCTTTTTTAGGTCTGTAAAAGCACAGTGGGTAAAGACATGTATAATGTGACACATGTTTTGTTTTTGCTGTGCTCACATACCACGTATTAAACATGGAAGGAGTAAAGACAGAACCAAGAAATGAGAGTTTCCACTTTTATTTGGTGAGACATTTCCATGTGCATTTTGCTGTAGAATACTTGAATACTGAAGATATCTCCTTTAACTGATACAATATAAAGAAGCATAATTTCCCAAGGTATTTCTCAAGAATATATAGGAATTTAGTATATTTATGTTTGAAGATTGTGAGAGACACTGTTAACTGAGCAGAAAGCAAGAGGCAGCTCAATCGACCACTTTAACTTGAAATTCTGATTTATGTCTCATTCTCTAATTAAAATCCAAGGATCCCAAAGCTGAGATATATTATGTATAAATTTACTTTAGCAATGAGATGTCTATTCAATGACGTAAATGTCACGGTGAAATTGGAGGACCTTTACTTCAACATGAAAAATGGAATTAATCTTTAGCACAAAGTGGTCCAAAGCTTTTCCAGAGGCCAAACAGAAGGTCCTAAGGAGCATTCCCTTAGAATGCAGGCTATATCTTGGTTTTATGTTCTGTTAGCAAGGAGAGCCAGCAAAAAAAGAATCCATATTTTTTGCCTCAAGCCCTAGTTAGGAAAAAAGGTAAGCAAATGTTCTGGTAATAATGCATCAGCCACGCTAAAATCCTCAGGACAGTATCCACTGAAACCAACATGTTGGCCAAGTCCACTGTTCTAGTGAAATGAGTAGTTAGCTCTACAGGGCTTGATTTGTTTAAAGTTATTCAGTTAAGTCTTTAAATACGAAAGGAAAGAAGCATGAGTCATAGAGAAAGTGATTTAAAATTAAATTTTAAACTTTAATCTCTAAATTGTTTACCTCTAACTTGGGATAAGGAAGATGCAATTTATAGCTTTAAAACAAGAATCTCAATTATATTTTTTATGGACTCCCACTAAGAGTTTAGCTTTGACTATAGATGGAAACAAAAAGTAGAAAGAAGAGAGGACATCAAAAACAAAGACCTTGCATTATAACCAAAGCAGGAAGTTTGCGTATATATCTGCACCATTTTTCTATAGTGACTTGTCTCTCATCATGGCTGGCTTATTCTCTAAGAATGTCAGATCTATAAGCCTGAGAGATTACTGGTATGTTCACTATTCAAATTAATTGTTTTTCATTATCTACAATATATTTGTTAAAATACAAATAATAAATCAATATATAAATAATAAATAAGCATATATATGAACATATGTTATATATTTTGTATCAGGGATTGAACTCAGGGGTTCTTAACCACTGGGCTACATCCCCAGGCCTTTTTATTTTTCACTTTGAAAGAGGGTCTTGCTATGTTCCTTAGGGTGTCCCTGAGTTTCTGAAGCTGACCTTGAACTTGTAATCCTCTTGCTTCAACCCCCCACTCAATCCCCCACCCCCACCCCCATCATCCTCCCACCCAGTCTACCCCCCACCCAACTTCCGTCACTGGACTACAGGAATGCACACCACACCTATGAAAATACAGGTATTTAAACATATATATATATATATATATATATATATATATATATATATATATATATTATATATATATTATATATATTATATATTATATATATATTTTAATATATTAAATATATATTTATAAATACATATACATTTATAGATAAATATATATATATATATATAAATGTATTTATAGATAGATACTGTGTGTATTTAGATTCTTAGTATATTTGCAAATCAAAGAAGAAATTTAAAAGCAAAGCATGGAGCTCTAAAAAGCAGTTACAAAAAAGAAAAAAGAAAAGAAAAGAAATCCACAAATGTAATAGACTAAAGCTTGCAGATATCACTTCATGACTTGAGTCCTCAATCACAGACAATTTATTTGGACGCATGAATCTGACGCACAGAAGATGTTCAATACACATTCACAGGTTCATCTTTTCAATAAAGCCTTCGTTGCAACTTCTTTTTTGTAATAAACTTTATCTCAAATGCTTTACATTAACTACACTGCCAGGCATACTGTGTCCTACACAGACATCATAACTAATATTTGTTAACAATTTAATACTTCAAAAGCCATTTCATCTGCATTATCTTGTATATGAGTTTCACTACTCAGGGAGTTAACTAACATTATCCCCATTTTGTTGAATAAGTCACTTAGAGTCAGAAAAGATTGATTTACCTGACTGCTTTTATTGAATTGCAAACTATGGTATCAAATAAAGCACTTCAGACTCTGAATGTCATTTTCTTTCTCATATATTATCCATCAAAAAGTGATTATTTAATGATCAAAAATTATTTTTTCGCTGATGTCACTTTCTCAAAAGTTTACCAAAAATACAATATACACAAGTCATGAACCTTGCTGCTGCTACAAATATAAAAATAGTGATGAGGCATTTTCTCTACTTAATAAGCTTAGACTCTAAAGAAGGCATTATCAGGGGTTCACAGAATTTGTATCAACGGTTTACTGTATCTCCCCACCTGCCCTTGAGTAGCTAGTGGGTTATCTTACCAAAGTCACATGTCATAACATGATCCCCTGGAAAGACAGATCAATTTCATCAATGTAAATGGTAAATACAATAAAGAAATTATGTTTATTAAGGTAAACAAAAATAAATATCTCTGTGGGATACCCCATGAGGTTGAAAACAACCATATAACAAGAATTGTGTTTATATAACTATATCTAAATATGTGAAAGGAGTTTGTACAATTGTGTGATGACTTAAGGGAAGACATTAACTTGTTCTGTGTATATAAATCATCATATTTTTACTGGAAGCTCAGAAATAAGATGACAGGTTCAAAAGTGAATGTAAATTCTTTGATCCCAGGTAGCATCTGAAGTTTCACAGACCTAATTCAATACCAACTGGTGTTTGGAATGAGTTTTCTATCTATGTTTCCAACCTGGTCTTATTTTCCGTTACATGACAAAATAAAAATTGAATATCTGTGTTCTGCTTTGGAAATCTTCAAATGCACTCCTACAAATGCTAAACCAAAAAGCAAACAAACAAACAAAAAGTATCTAACACAAAATAAAGTATCTAACACACACATACAAAAAACAAACAAACAAACAACAATAAAAACTACCTAGGGGCTCTACCTACCTCATACATAAAAGCAGGGACATTTTCTGACAAATAGTTGAACCCCAGAAAATGAGTATGGTTTAGAATGAGTTGTGCATTCTGTATGGATTTTAGCTAGTGAGTAGGACAGAGTCAGCTTTCCAGAGGGCATCAGAAATTTAGAAAGAAAACATAGAGTCTTTTTTCTTTAAGTATCAAACAAAATGACTCAAGGAAACTAGGGTCAGAAAGTGAAAGGCTAATCCTGGAAGAAACAGGATTAGAGAAGGTGAACCCTAAATTCTATGTATAAACTCTCCTGATATCATGACAGAAGTCAGAAGCAAAAGCATGGGGTAGGTTACCAACAACTTTTCAAAAGACAACATAACTAAATGTAATTAGAAGCTAAATGATGTTTTCAAAATTATTTCATACGTTAATTGTCTTTTGCAAGAAAAAAACAAAAATACCAAAACTCTAGAGAAATAGTACAGAGCCAAGAGTGTCCCCAATGCAATATTTAAAATAACACAATGTAGTATACAACTATTAAGCATATTACGAACTTGGAAAGTGTGACCTATTCTCAAGGAAAAAAAAAGAAAGAGAAAAAACAATGGAGACCAACATTGAGATCACCCAGATGTAAGAATTTTTAAAGTAGGACTTTAAGCAGCTATTATAAATATATCTGAATAAAAAGAAAGAGAATAGTCCTATACTGGGAGTAAAAATTTGGATGATCCCCAAAAGAGATAGAGAAACAATGAAAAGAAACAATAAAAATGGGAATTTTAGAACTAAAAAGCCAATATCTGATATAAAAAATGTACTGGATGGTCTTAGCAGAAAGAAGAGTACTTACATTCCCAAGAGTCATCAAGTGAAAAGATATGAATAGAAAATGTCTTATCTGAAGAAGGCAGGAGAAAAGAATGAAAAAGAAAATGAGCGAAGCGTCAGGGCCTGGATAGATGACAAGAAAAACAATTTTTTACATGTGTGACTACAAACCCATAGAATTGATGATTTATCAGGAAAAAAAAATTCGAAGAAATATTGGAATGAAATTTTCTCAGATTTACTCAGACATAAATTATAGATTCAAAAAGCTCAGGAAATTTTAATCAGATAAACAAGGGAGACCACAACTAGGTATGTCATAGTCTGAAAAGAGAAAGAAAAAAAATATTTAAACTAGGCAGAAAAAAAAATAATGACCTTACAATGAGGGGCAAAATCATCTGAATTGTATGACTAGCTAAAGCCTTTTAATCAAAAATTTACTCAGCAAAATGCTGAATCTAAAACATGGCCAACGTAGAATTTCGTATTTGTACAAATACCCATCAAAAATGATGGTGTGACAGTTCAGATAGACAAAAAATACATGAATGTGTCAAGGTCAGACTTCTAATGTGAGAAGTATTAAAAGACATTCTTCAGAGCACAGGAATATAGTATGATAGGGAAATTTGCATCCTCAAGAAAGAATGAACAATGTCATAAAGTATAAACATTGGAATAAATATGAACAACTAGTTTTCTTCTTTGGTTTTAAAATACATATGACTTTCTAGCAAAATATAATATTAATTTGTTTTTGTAATGTATGTATGTATAGACACACACATATGTATATACATATATACATACATATACATATATATGTAATAATATTACACAACAGCATAACAATAAAACGTTGTACACAGTTAGTTATAAGCTGTTGCGGTTTTGATCTGGAATGTCCATAAAAAGTTCATGTTTTGATGGCTTACTTCTCAACTGGTGGTGCTATTGGGAGGTGGTGAAGGGCCTAGTTGGAACATGTTGGTCATGGAGGACATGTTCTTAAAAGCTATATCCTGTCCCTGTTCTTGGTCTCTTGCTGCTTCCTGACTGCCATGAGAGATGAGCAGATTTACTCTTTCACACCCTCCACATCATGATATTCTACCTCACCTCACATCCAGAATCAAAGGAACCAATGAGCATGGAATGAAACCAGGAGCCAAAATAAAGCTTTCCTCTTTTACTGTGTTTTTCTCAGGTATTTTGTCACAGAGACAGAAAGCTAATTAACACTCAAGATTTCTGCATTTTGCATGAAATAATAAAATATTAACTATTTCCCAACTGAAAATCTTAGGATGTATTATCCTTAGAATAGTACATGAAAATATGCAAAAACTAGTAATTCAGCACACTCACTAAAATGGAATACTTAAAAAATCTAAATAATGCAAAAGAAGGCAGGAAATGCGAATCAGAATAAGAAAAAAAAAGCCAAAGGAACCCACAGAAAGCAAATAATAAGAAGTTAGACATAAATCTAATTACATTGGTAATTAAATTAAATGTTAATGAACCAAAAATCCATTAAATCATCAAGAAAATCTGAATTGATTAAAAAATTTAACTTTACAGTATATTTAAGAGATGTATGTTATAGATAAGACTGAGAGTAAGTGAATAAAATACATACCATGCAAACAGTATGCATGAAAAGCTGAAGTGCTACCTTTAAGATCTGTAGCTGATATCAGATAAAGTAAATTTAGGACAAAATAATTACCAGACATATATGGTCATCCGATATTCATAAAACAGTCAGTTCCTGTGGAGCACAAAGCTATCAGAAATCTATATGTAACTGGTAACAGAAATGTAAAGTCATGAAGCAAAGCCTGACAAAATGAAAGGGACAAAGAAACAATTACATCAACAGGGTTAAAAATTTTAACACTTCTGTCTCAGCACTTGATATAATTAAGCAAACAAAAGAAAAGCAATAATGACAGATGATCTAAATAATATTGTTCCATTATCAGGACTTAACGGATATTTATAAATTAATATATACAACAATTATAAAGTATGCATTCTCTGCAAATATACTTGGTAAATTCATCATCATAAACTACATGCCGACCCATAAAAATAGTTTAAAAACATTTCCAAGGATTGAAAACACACATGGTATGTTCTCTAACATCAGTGGAACTAAATTAAAAATTAAATTTCCTTTAAATGTAGGAAAACAAATATTTGAAAGTTGTACAAATTATTTATAATCTATGTATCAAAGAAGAAAGCACAAAGGAATTAGAAATTGCTTTTTAACCAAATTACAAGATGTAACATGTTTAGTTTTGTGGGGTGCAGCTAAAATAATGCTTAGAAGAAAATGTATGGCTTTAATATAAAATCGATGACCCCAGGTTCTGGAGGGAGGCCTTTATGTAAAGACTAGAACGATATGAGTTCAGACAACCTGCAGGTTCAGATTAAGAAGGGCACCGTAAAATCAGCTAAGGAGTTTGAAATTTACACCGAATGCCCTGGAGAGCCATTGCAGTGTTCTAAGCAGGAAAGAAGTAGGATCCGATTTTTCATTTTAAAATGATTATTTTGAGAGCAGTATGAATTATGGATTCGTTTTAGAACAGCTTTGAGCAAGGAGAATACATAGCAAGAAGTCACTGTAATAATCTCACAACACATAGGACCAGATAGCCTAAGATGCTGTCAAGTGGGAACTGAGAGAAGTCACCCATGAGTAAATTAGGAGGCAGTAGTAACAGAATTTGATGACTGATTACATGTGGATGGTGAGCAAAAGGATGGACAACTCTTTGGCTTTGGTTAAAAAAGAAAATATAGAAATGCCAGAAAGAGCCATCAACATGAAAAGCAGGTGTGCAGGAGATTCAAAGGGAAAAAGGAAAAGAAAAAAAAAAAAAACAAGATTCACTAATTTTGAGAGGCATATTTATGGCCAGTTACAGATACTCAGTGTGTAAATTTCTATTTTGTTGATTTTTGCTCTTTATTATTTTACTCCTTGTTTGTTTAAGTTTCATTTTGTCATCTTTCAAAGCAATTCTACCTCAACTTTTTAATATTGGATGAGTTTTATAGAGCAATATTTTAAACTCTATGGGAATGAGAGGAGCTATAAGAAATTAGAAGCCGTTTATGAGGAATTATTGCACAACTAGAATACCAAAGACATTTCTCTTGTCAAGATGGCCACATAAATGAGATTTGAGTAGATGGCACAGTGGTTCACGTAACAGAAGAAGGACTCACATCTGATTGGGTAGCTATTCCATTATGCTGTTTGGAAGATAACTATATTTACAGTCTTAGTCTACTCAACATTTCCATTTTTGAGATTGATTTTACCTGCCTTATCCATAGAAATTGTTTTTCATGTATCTGTGAGTCTATTGTAACTCATATCCTCTAGCAACAGATGGAAACCTATCAATGGTCTGGGAGTTTGTTGATTCAAATTCTATTTCTAATATTCTCTCATCCTCACAAAAGAACAAAAATAGTATAGATTGTGTTCTCATTACAAAGTCACCTGTTAATTATGTTGAATTGATAAATAGAACATAAAAAATACCTGTTGAACACTCATTTTAAGTTATCATACTTATTATAAGAAATGAAAAAAACTATTTTCAAGAGTCTGGGAAAAAACATTCTGTAACAATACCTCATATTACTATATTAAATACTGAATTATTGATTCTAAAACAACTAGAAATATGAATACACTTTCTACTAATTTTCACACTGCATTATATTTGACTTTTACTATACTTGACATTATTTATCAAGTCCTTTTTGGGAAACTATACTAATATGATTGTCCTAATACTTCTCTTAACTTTGTTTCTCTGTTTCTTTGTATATTCCTACATCTTTTTTTGTTCTTTGTTATACTTGAACGGTTTCAATCAATTATTCCCAAATATACATTGTCTCATAAGCAGTTCTGCTGAATTCCCAGTCACTGCAACCAACTGACAGGTGGACGATCCACAAGGATATTCCATAGGACCTCAACTCAACTTTCCAAACACTGAACTCAATTGTGACTTTTTTCCCACCAACCTTCTGCATTCACTTAATCTTTTTTGGGGAGGGCGGTGAGGGTGTGGGGCAGAGTAACAGGGATTGAACCCAGGCGCACTCAGCTACTGAGCTACATTCCAGCCCTATTTCATATGTTTTTTAGAGACAGGGTCTCACTGGGTTGCTTAGCACCTCGCTATTACCGAGGCTGGCTTTGAACTTGAAATCCTCCTGTTTCTGTTTCCTGAGCCGCTGGGATTATAGGCATGAGCCACTGCACTAGGCACACTTAATCAATTTTTGACATAAATAACCATGCCTTCACTAAAACCTGGGAGCCATCCATTCAATCTCCTAAATCCTCACATTTAGTCACTCAAGTCCTATTAGCTTTACCTCTAAAAAAAGCCTGGGATCTGTCCACTTTTCTACTTTCATTTGTTATAATGTGAAATTACCACAATACTTTTGACTTTCCCCCATCAAACCCATTATCTTTTTACGTATTGGAATAATCAACTAAGGAAAAATAACACACATATACATATGCAAAACTGCCTAAAACTGCTCCTTGTTTTCGTTTTTAATTATTTTACAGCCCTCTATGGCATAGAAAATACTCCCATTCATGACACCAAGTTAGTTTAAGGAAACATTTTGAGAATGCATGATAAATGGTTGAGGGCCACAGCCTAGTCGGGATGACGCATGACATTTTTGCCAGAAGTAGTGGTTGAGAGGTAACGCCAGCGAGCCATTAAGATGATGACTTTTGAGTTCTCACGGAGTTCCCTTGAGTTCAGGTTGAGCTCTCCTGGGGATTCCTGAAGAGTTCTCGTTGGTTGGTGAAGTTCCGGTGGTGGGAGTTCTGGTTGGTGTGTGGTGTGTTCCTGGAGGAGCCGGGTGGGTGGTTCGGGAGAGTTCCCCAGGGAGCCTGTGTGGAGTGTGCTGGTGGAGTTCAGAAATAAAGTTTGTTCCTGCTTGAGTGATTTGTGCCCAGCCAGACTGCGGCAATAAATAAATAAATAAACCAACATGAAAAATTAATGCTAACTACAAATATGTCTAATTTTTTTCCATAATCTAATCATATAAAGGCATGGCTCTGAATTCAATACTTCTCTATTATTCAAGTTATTGAGTAGCTGATATTAGTCAGGCACTGTATCTCCTAGAAATACACTAATGAAGAAGGCAAAGTTCATGCTCAGGTGATACTCACATTATTTATATAATCAAAGATTAATTTCTAAGCATTGATACAATTCTAAAGACATAATATAAGTCACTGGAAACAGAGACTTGGAGTTATTTTTATTTTTATTTATGTTTTTAAAGAGAGAGACAAATTTTTAATATTTATTTTTCAGTTTTCTGTGGACACAACACCTTTATTTTATTTTATTTTTTATGTGGTGCTGAGGATCAAACCCAGTGCCCTGCACATGCCAGGCGAGTGCATTACTGCTTGAGCCACATCCCCAGCCCAATGGAGTTATTTTTAATCAGATTAATCAAAAAGAAATATTCTCCAAGGACATGGAATTTTATTTGATAGTTAAACTTTGAAAAGGAGTTACCCTGAAAGGAAGAGTCACATTTTTTTTTCCATTATCAGGGATTGAATCCACAGTCACTTGACTATTGAGCCACATCCCCATCCTTTTTTTTGTATTTTTACTTAGAGAGATTCTTGCTAAATTTCTGAGGTCCTCCCTAAGTTGCTGAGGCTGGCTTTGAATTTGCAATCCTCCTGCATCAGCTTTCCAAAATGCTAGATTTCCAGTTGTGTGCCAATGCACCTGGCCTGGGTCACAATTTTTTTTAAGCAAACTGTCCAGCAACTGAGAAGGTCTATAGACAAGAGTCATTCTAGAGCACATGAAGGACAGTAAGAGAGAAAATGTAGGTAGACAATGGCTGAGGAAAGAGCTCTTTCCAGGCAGGAAGCATGCCCATCAGACAGAGTCTTCCTGTGCTGACCTTTGGATTGTGTAAGACCATGTTTCCAGCTCTTCACCTTCAGGAGAGGAGTGCACAATTGCACTTACTTTTTCCAACAAAATGTTATTTCTCATGTGTTTTCACCAGTATGAGCCTATTATTTTAAAGTAAATAGAAAGAAAACTGAGCCTAATAGATTTATAAGACTTCTGTATAGTTTCCAAGAAGAAACAATTATAATTTAGGTCATTGTTTTCTTCTATCTTTTCCTTCACCTTTTTGAATCACATTGAATTTCCCTTTTCCCCTTTCATTAAGATCTCTCCATGGCTTTACATTATAAACATATTTGTAGAAAGATCTGGAATTCATTTCAACTAAACTATAAATTAATGATGGTTAACCATTTAAAGTTTCTAATCTTAATACATATACACACAAAAATATGATTTTATAAACTCCTAAAATATAAACTAAAAGGAAATTATGCTTATTGGTGGAAAATCATACTCATTCTTAAATGATGGCGGCCTCTAAAACTTTTTCTAGGTCTCCTTCTGCAGTCAAACACTTTAAGGTAACCATGGCAATACAGGTCATGGCTGCTGTGAGCATGAAATCGATTCATGTTATGATGGGTCATGACAGCTATGAGCATTAAGGTAATTACATAATTCTGACAATGTTCATGTACATCATTTCACATAAGTTTTCCTTGCATTCTAATGTAAAACCATTGCATGCAATGCATAGATTCTTACACCGCTTTCTAAGACACAGACCAAAACCACATTAAACAAGCCCCAGCGCTGTTTCGGGAAATTAAGTTTTTTTAGATTTTCAGACATCAGGGGAAACGCAGGAGATTTGTGTGAGTAACTAAATTTGGCCATAATCTCTGCCTCTTCCTATATAGCATTTTTAACACTTTGGCCCCTGGAGTGTCCTGTTTGATACAACCATGAAATCTAACAAAAAAGTCACCTTCTTCTGAAGGAGTTATTTGAGTAAATTACTGGGAGACCTTGTGATTTGTGAGTAAGAGATTGTGTGTGTGTGCTTAATTCAAGCCACAGTCATTAAGATTATATATTGCACAATCCAATGTTAGTGAGATATGTATGCTGCTCAGTCCGGATGTCCTTAGTCGTTTACAGAAATGTCTCTAACTCAGCAGTTTCAAGATTCCTTGCTAAGAATACTGCTCTCCCTCTTAGAAAAACCCTCTCTCATTTCTCCCTTTTATTTGAAATCCTATGAATAAAGTAGATGCAGAGAAAAAGACATTCATAAATCCCCATGAAGGACAAGAACAACTTAATTGATTTACACATCCCTCATTCAGCATACAGCTTTGGAAATACATCTGTGACCGCACCCCAAAGGTCTGCCTGGAATGTAACATGATAAGAAAATCTACTGTAAAATACCCAATAAATTGAAAAGGATGGAAAATAAATACTACCTAAAGTAGTTATATTTCTCAAAGACATTTGTAGGGAAGGCTTTCAAATGTAGAGCAGTTTCATTTTAGACTTGATTACTCCTTCTGGGCGCTAGTAATCATCTGAATAGCAGTTATTGCTTCTTAATAATGACCATTATGGTCTCTTGTTCAGTTCTTCTATTCTCACACACAGTGTTCAGAATGTCAAGGTTGACTGGGTCATGAATAATTCAAAGTGATCAGTTCCTGAATTGCCATTCCTGATCCAGGGGTGGGTTTCCATTGAAACTCCTTCACTGAGTAGCTCACCAGAATATATCTGAAAAGAAGCCAAGATTCTGGGTTTGTTTCTTTTTCATCTTTTTCTAACAGTGACATTGTAAAAAGAGACCGAAAGATACTGGGGCTCAGGGTAGATGGAGTTTCTTATAGAGAAAAGCTTTCAACACTAAGAGTGTAAAGCAATGAATGTGAATTTTTATACAAACAATCCCACTGCAAGATACCCAGGCTTTCTTCCCTAGAATTCCTTTTTAGGCAGAATGCCCTGGCAGTGTCTCTGTATGACCATTTTCTCAACCAAGGGTCTGCAGCTACAGACTCAGAACTAAAAAAAAAAAAAAAAAGCACTTACTGAAAAAGAAACCATTTCCAATAAAAGCAACAGGATTTCAGTGTACTGGGCCAAGCCAATTTCTGCTTTGTATAACTGCTCAGGTTCTAACCGTTATTTTTTATTTATTTTTTCCTAATAGATTGAAAGGCTTCTTTTTACTGCTGAGCTATAGCAATGCAATCCAGTGAAAATAGCCAAGTGTCTCTCTGTATAAACTTGTAATTTCCTTTTCTGTAAAGGTTATTTTTTAAATAAAAGAAAGTTATAAATCAAAGAAAACTATTAGGTCTTCTCCTTTCTCAGTCCTTCAATCCTAGTCAGTCCCATAGCTTTTAGCCCAATCTGATAAAATTCAATTTAATAAATTTCATTAAACGCTTAACACATAAGACTTCATTAAGTGTAAAATGTACTACGTCACCTAAACATATGAGTTTTAACATCAGATGAAAAAAGTTAAATTTGATTAAATTAAAAAAAATAATAAAATTTAAAAATGAGAAAAATAGCTCTGGTTACGGAGAAGTGTTTCAGAATCTGAAGCAGAGTTTAACAGCAGAGGTGGAGGAAGGCCAAGATGTCACTGCAGCTGAGAAATTTGGCTGTCATTGATCAGCTAGTTATCAGTGATGAGTTCTGCTTCCTCAAATGTTGACATTTGAACAGTAGGGAAGTGGTGGAAGCCAGCATAGAAAGCACGTTTTATTTAAAAATAGTAATACAGACTCTTCCTGGGAGGGAGAAGGGGACCATAGCCGGTGTCCTGGTATCTCAAGAAGTGAAAGCATCTTGCCCTTTTTATATATTTTAGACTTTCTTTGTTCTGTTGCTCTCTTCCCCTTATCTCTCTCCCCCTTATCTCTCTCATTCTTGCAAACTCAACTACACCCCAGGAGATGCCATTGGGATGGCCAAAAGGTGAGAAGCAGGTGGGCTGGAAGGGCCAAGGTGGAGGGAGCTGCTATGCAGGGGGCATTAATTAGCAGCTCCCTGTCTGCTAACTGGATGCTTCTTTAACAACCTTCTGGGACAGGAAGTATAGTAGGTAATCTTGGTAATCAAAGGCTCTGGAGGCATTAACATTCAAATCTTCTAGGTGCTGTCTCCAACTTCCAGGACCCAAACCAGCCTTTATTTTCTCAATCTGATTACCTATGTACCCTGACTGCCTATCTTTAATTCTTGCATCATCATCAGAATTCCATTGTTTCTGCTTCATTAAGCAAGATTGTTTTCTCTTTCTGCAGGCCAGCCTCCTTCAACTGTGAAAAAAACATTCTGTAGACACCTCCCCAAGCAATGCCTAGTTTTAGTGCCCCAGAAAAGGGATCAATTGGTTTATCTGAGATCAGGTGCCCATGAAATTTAAGTCAAAGGAAGGTGAATCAAACAACACTGTAGCTCCTAAGAGGTATCTTTGGTTGACAGTAGGGAGGCAGGTAGGGGTCCTTACAGAAGAAGCCATTGTTGGCATAAAGTTATAGGTATTTATGAGTTATAAGATTACCCATTGTGTTAAAAGTATATTTGAAATGCAGTATTCTGAAATAAAGTCCAATTGAAAAGAAATTGCAAAATCAATCAAATCAACAACTAAGGATGGCTTTCTCTTAGAGAAATATTATGCAATATGCTTCTCAGTTCAGAGAATAATTGTTAATCTTATGGATTTTCAGGTATTGGTTCTCACTGTTTGCATCACACCAGCTGCATTCATGAGATATACAAGTAGAATAAATTTGACTTCATGAAGTGATATTTTTAGGAATTTCAGAAATAATAATTAGTTTAGTAACAATAGTAAAAAAATAACAATTGAAATAACCACCTGATATTGTGTTATGCATGTTTGAATTTTCACATATACTGTTTCAATTTTTCTTTCAGCAAACTGAAGAGTTTTATATTATTATCTACAATTTAAAGATGAGCTAAATGAAATCCAAGAAAGCAAAATAAATTATCCCAAATGATCCAAGAATAGAGACAGGATTTAAACTCCCATCAATCATTTTCAAATCCTCAGTTCTTCCAACCATATAATACAAACTGTCTCTGCTCAACCTCTAAATGGGATTCAAAACTGATCTATCCCCAAATCTCATTAAGGCATTTTATTTTCCAAAAAGCATATTTCTTAAAAATATGCTTTGGGATAATAACAACTTTAATTGTATGTGAAAATACAATTGACTAAAAGCAAGTCTTAGCCTAAGATGAAAGGCAAGTTAGAACTAAAACTAATGCAGCCCATAAGAGAAATCCAAAAGCAAATAGTGACACCACCCAAAAAAACCTTAAAATTTTAGAAACAGCCTAGAAGAACACATCCTTTTAACAATAGGTAAGGTACTGCACCCAAAGGAAAGGAGAACTACCACTTTTACACTACTTTTAGACCTGTCAACAGAGACCAGTAAAGGGTAACAATGACAGAAAGTCAGCAGGTACCTGGCTTTCATTTGCTATCACTAATAAAACAATCTTATATAACCTTAACTAAAAAAATAAATATTTCCGTGAAATAATTTCTTACATTTTTTCAGGTAGCTGGTGTGAACATATTCCAATACCAAGATAAAATGTGCCCACAAGTGTCATACTATAGGATTAGACAGGAGAAGATAACTACTTTTTAGTTTGAATCCACATGGATCACTTAATGGTTATATAAATTTGAAGATCTGCTGCATCCCCTTTACCCCAAGTGAAGAAACAAAAAAAATTAAAATTTAAAATATCTTTAGAGTTCTCTTTCCTTAATTAATGTGTTAATATGTATATGTTTGTGTATTTATAGAGCTATTAGGAATCAGAATATGACACTCCAAAATATGTCACCTAAAATTTTGAAAAAAAAAAAAAAACAAAAGAAGAAGGAAGATCACCCTATGAAATTCTCCTTTCTTTCTGTGTGAGCTGGACATAAAATAATTCTATGACCTACCTCCCTGAAAAGGTAGGTCACCAGAACTTTCAGTGATAGCCGTGACAAGTGTTTTGCCTAATACTAGGAGTCCAAGAAGATCTCAACAGACAGGCCTCACCTGGCTCTTTGCCACCTCACCAGGTTATTACTATTAGATCAGATTCTTTTTCTTTGATCATAATTCTATATTGTCCATTCTTTATCAAACCTAATAATAAAACACAGTGTTCCCTAGGTCTTCAGGTTTTCTTACTGAAGGCAACTGTGTCATGTAAAATTTTGGTTAAATAAATTCTTCATGCTTTCCACTTTTTTATCTGTCTTTGGTTATAGGGATGCCAGACATCACGCTTGTGATGGGTAAGGAAAGGATTACTTTTCCTGCCATATAATATCGCTAGCTGAATCTATTAAAAATCAACCTTATGGACTGAGGATATAGCTTAGTTACTAGAGTGCTTGCTTTGTATGCACAAAGCCTGGGGTTCAATCCCCAGCACCATACACACACACACACACACCAAAAAAAAAAACAAAAAAAACAAGCTTACATGAATAGAAAACTTCCAAAGTTCTGTGAGAAAAGCCACATGTCTCAAGGGAACTAAGTGATAAAAATTTATTTTTCAATAAAATCTTTAACTTTTCTCTTTTAATTTCTAGTAGCAAATGAACAAATAAACACTTCTTCCATTCCTCATAAATAGAAATATTAGCTGAAAAAATACCAAACCTACACAAGATAATTTTTTCATTTGTAGTCAAATATCTATATTAATAGTAATTACCTTTCTGTATTATTACAAATTCTTCTAATTGTCAATCACTAGAAAATCATCAGATAAATCTATTGAAGAAATGGGAGAGATGCAAAAAATTGTAGGTCAAGGTCCCTATCTCCAGGAAATTTCCCTAAAACAGAATTTGAGAAATAATACGCATCAGACCATCTGACTATGAGCAGTGGTAGAGTGCTTACCTAGGGTGTGTGAGACTCTGGGCTCATCCCCAGCAATACCTCTCCTGCCCGCTCCTCCACACAAAAAGCCCACAAATAAACAAACAAACAAAAAATCTGATAGTGAATGTAATTGCATAGAAGAAATAATTTGACTGGCATACTTGGAGACATTATTTAAATGAAGTTTGGAAATTGAACCAGCCATCACTGGCTGGATAAGAATTCACTATGTAGAAGGGAGGGGGGTGGGGAAGCACAGAATTTAAGGAAATAGCCCAAGTGCAAGCTTAAGGGGAGAATCAAGCAATATAACTACAATTAGGTCCACTTAAAATCAAGCAAATGATGGCTTTTCTTATACCATGGAAAATCATGCTAAATTGGTTAAAAAAGTTAGGTACAAAATGTGTTAAATATCATCTGAGTCAATCTTGCAGGTAAATGGGAGGTTTCTTAGAAGGTAACTGTTAATATCAGTAGTAGGCACCAATGTGATTGAAAAGATTTTGGAAGCATACCAGGGAAGGAGACTATTTTGGACTTAGAGTACAATTACATAGACCAAAGCATCATGTTGCTATTCTTTATCTTCTTATCAACAATTACAGTAATACTAACAATTTCAATGTGAGATTGATGTGATTCCCATATTATGTTCAGATTCTGAGTAACAGAAGATGATTTTTTTTATAATTAAAGGAAATTGATATTATTAGATTTCTCCCCTAAATTGATATATCCTTGTTAAATTTTCAAACTTGATAAGCAATATTATGAATACTAAAGGTTTTATAAAGCCATGAAAACATTCAATCACACTAATATTCTACTTTTGAAAACTATCTGGATCATTTTACTTTAATTAAAGTCTCAAAGACAAGCTATTCTAATTGTGAATATACATTCACTGTCTTTCAAGGATGTGAAATGGTATCATAAACACAGAATATAAGAGGGCACTAGCAATCTGCATATATAAAATGAAGAAATGCAGAAGTTAAAGCTGGAGAATTCTCAAAATTATAAAACTTCATTAAATAATCTTACTCTGGAAACATTAAGCTGAAGTTTTTTATTTAACCTGTTCTTAATAAATGACAAAACTGAAGCACAACTATTTTGAATGATTTGCTACTTTATTTCAAAATAAGAGAAACTAGTGCTATGTTCAATGTTTTATTCATTAAAAATAATTTAGCACCTGCTAAAATTACAATACATTCTATGTACAAGAATTATATATGTAAGTAAGACGTGCTTCTTGTTCTTACATTTACTAGGCAACATAAACAACCAATGTTACCAACATAATATAGTGATCATTTTTTTTTGTTGTTGTTACCAAGAATTGAACCCAGAGTGCTTAACTGAGCCACATCCCCAGTGTTTCTTTTGCTGATTTTTTTGATATATATCTTATTTAGAGACAAGGACTCATTGAGTTGCTTAGGGCTTCAATAAGTTGCTGATGTTGACTTTGAACTTGCAATCTTCAAGTGACTCAGTCTTCCCAGCCACTGAGATTACAGGTGTGCACCACCGTGCCTGGCTGTGATCATTCTCAATATAGGGCTAAACCAAGATACTAGGAAAGCCTAAGTAGGGGAACCCAGCTTGAGAAGATAGGGAAAAATATTCTCTTACACATTTGCTACATGTTACTTTAGGAGAGATTTGTTGAAAATTATAGTGAACATCTTGAAGGTTTCAAAGATTTCAACAATTATAAAAACACTGTTTTCAAAGGTTACACCTAATTTAGTGAAAAAAGTTTAGGACTACTAGGGGGAGAGCACGTGGTAAATTAAGAGTGAATACAACAGGAAAAAGTGCTCAAAAGATTATGTTATTGGGTCACATGTTTTTACTTAGCATATGTTTCAAGAGTTACTATTATAATTTATAAATGAGTCTTGTTCTATTCAATGTAGCACTCAAAAGAAACTATAACTACAAATGGTAATAAAAACACAATTTTGTTTATTTTTATTCACTTTAAAATATAGGTTTACTGAAGGAGTTATCAGTTGTTAAGCATAAGTGAGTTGCTATGGGCCTATTTATTTAAGAGGTGAATAGCTTGTTCTATATTGCTTAGCCTTAAAATATGTTTTATTTTATTTATTTTTTTTAAAGATAGAGTGAGGGGGGGAGAGAGAGAGAGAGAATTTTTTTAATATTTATTTTTTAGTTTTCGGCGGACACAACATCTTTGTTTTGTATGTGGTGCTGAGGATCGAACCCAGGCCGCACGCATGCCAGGAGAGCGCGCTACCGCTTGAGCCACATCCCCAGCCCTTAAAATATGTTTTAAATAATGAATATCTAACACAGCATGTCTTATGATAGCATCTTATTTAAATGCAGTCATTAACTAAACAACAATTATGAAAAACATATTTAATGAATTAGAATCAGTGTTTTCCAAAGATTATCTACAATGGTGGTGTAAGCTCATGTGTCATTGTTTTTCTTTTTAAAACAGTAGGGCATATTTATACTACTTTGCTTATTCTATTACATCTCTAACAAATCTCATTTCAGACAACCTCTTCCACCACAAATCAAAATTAAATAAATGGCTAAATCTGAGAAGACGCCTTTTGGAGACAGACATACTCAGTGCCTGAAATTAGACCTTGGTTTTGTTTATAGCAGTGATGTCAGTTCTATTTCATGATGTTACTGATTGCCATTCTACCCCTGGAGTCAGATTCTGGAAGGGCACAGTACACTTACTGTCTGTGTTGCTTTTGTGAGCTTCTCACTCCTTACAACATGGCTTAAGACAGTGATCACTTTATGTTTACTGGAATAAGTATCTTTTTTTTTTATCCAATATCATACCTACTATTGAGATAACTCATTTCAGATAGCCATTTGAATAATACATAGAAAAGAAAACAGCTAACATTATCAAACTGAGCCTAGCAGGAAGTAAAGTGGGAAGAGAGTAGGATGATTCAGATGTACCTTATCCTGAATGTGCAGAGTAAACCAGGGATTTAGATAATTCCATTAAATATGTATGCAGTCATCCTTCAAGATCTGCAGGGATTGCTTCCAGGACTCTTTCCCTGTTGAGTACCAAAATACACAGATGCTGAAGACCCATGTAATATGTTATAGTACTTACATATAACCTAAGCACAAACTCCCATATACTTTTTATATTTGTCCTTTTTAGTTATTAATGACTATAGAATATAATTTGACATATTTATAGAAACATAGTGTACATTTAGTTAGGATCCCAGTGTTGTGGTTGTACATAATGTAGATAATTTTTATGATGTAAACCCTACGTAAATAGTAGTTATACCCTATCAATAAGATAACAATGACAAGAAAGTCTTTACGTGTTCAGAAAAAAGGCAATTTAAAAAATATTTTCAATCTGGTTAAATCTAAAGAAGGTAATATATACTCATATGTATATACTCATATATATTCTCACAAATAAATAGGAAGCTATGTTTGTATATAAAATCTCATCTGTGGGCTGGGGATGTGGCTCAAGTGGTAACGCGCTCGCCTGGCATGCACGGGGCGCTGGGTTAGATCCTCAGCACCACATAAAAATAAAATAAAGATGTTGTGTCCACTGAAAACTGAAAAATAAATATTAAAAAATTCTCTCTCTCTCTCCCTCTTCTCTCTCTCTCTCTCTCTCTCTCTCTCTCTCTCTTAAAAAAATCTCATCTGTGACCTAAAATAACCATAAAATTTGATAGATGATCTAGCTTGAATGCACAGAGGTTGTCCCCTGACAAATTCAATAAAGTAGGCTTGCTACAAATCTAAATTTATCTGATTAGGATTTTAGTAATTAGAGAACAAGACAAAATCCATAAGGATGTTTCTGGAGTTGAGACAATAAATTTACTACCAGTCTGATGGATTTAAAGTAGTCTAAGTTTTAAAATTATGATACTGACTTCTGAGTATATAGGAAATAGTATACATAAGAGACAAGAATGGAGAAGAATGGCTAGCAGAATTCTAGATGGCCCCCATGATCTTTGCCTCTCTTATATGATTATATAAGATGTTAGATGGTAAGAGGGATTTTCCATGTGTAATTGAGACTGCTAATACAATGTCCTTACAATAGGTAGATTATCTGATTGTGCCTGATTTATTCAAATTAATTCTTTTAAAAGCAGAATTTTCTGGTTCCTCATGAAAGGGCAAGGCACAATAATACCACTATGTCTTTACTGAATTGAAAATGAAGGAGATCATGTAAGAAGCTATGCAGATGAGTCCCCAGAAGCTGAGAGTGACTTTCTACACTTGATTATAAGAAAGAACACAAATACTGCATTCCTACAACCACAAGAACTAAGTTCTATCTACAAGTTGATGAGGTTGGGAGTATAGTCTTCTCCAAAGTCTCCAGGTAAGAGCTCAGTTTGACTGACACCTTTGTTTTGTCTTCTGAGGCCCTAATCAGAGAAAACTGAGGGTCATCATATCAAGTTCTAGAATTTTAAATACTCTCCTTCATCACAAATCTACATCTCTAGTTTTCTAAAACTGTTATATAATTTGTGAGCAGAGAATATTTTATTTTAAGGTGTAGTGTAGGAAGTTACAAATGAAAACCTTCCATTTCATTTGGACACAAAAGAAGTTATTCAAGAGTAGTTTCACTAGTATTGTAAATATTGAATTCTATTTGCAGTAGGTAAAAGAGAATAAAACATAAATAATTGATAGCTTACTACTTATTGCAGTAATTCTAGGGAGGTAGTAAATGAGAGCTGAAGGACCCTTTATTGAATGCTCATTTTCTTTGCCATATCTGGCAATATTTTTTGAGCCATTATAAAAATAAAAATTTTACATAGTGAACCCATCACCAAACAGTTTCATTTTTGAATTTTGGTAGTATCATTTATCCTGTGTTCTTTCATTAGTCATTTTCATGTAGTTGAGTCACAATTTAAGTACACTCTAAGACTAATATCAACCTCAAAATGCTGCTGTGAAATTAAAGGAGATTGAATAATCAAAAACATAATTCATAATGTATATTCAATCACATGTAAGTTCATCTAGAAATATGGCACAAAAAATCAAATCATTTGTGTTCCTAGTATGACTAATGACACGTCCACCCCCACCCCCCCAAAGAAAATTCAGGAGGACCTAATTTTAAATTTTTGCAGTAGTTTCAAACATTGAAATTTTAAATCCTGTTTAGACAAATGTATACGCTTTCAGGAGAAGATAAAAGCTAGATAAATTTTCTAAGTCATCCTAAAATTCCAAGAAGACCCTTTAAATTCTAAAATTATTATGCATCTAACTTAAAAATCTGATATGGATGATCCCAAGAAATTTTTCTTTGTAGTTAAAAAGTTGCATTAGCCCATATCTTGCCTGGATGTATAGCTTCTGACAAATTTTCCAAATAAAAATAAATTGTTGAAAGTTTATGAACAGTAAAGCAGTCCTTAATAGTACTGGAGAACTGTTAATACAACAGGGAAGAAATAAATCCTCTGAGAAATCAGAATAAAGACAAGGCAGAGAAATATTTATCATTAAAATTCAAAAGGAGGAAAGCTTCTAGGATCATAGATAAGATTTTTTTTGTGTGGGGAAAAGGGTACTGGGGATTGAACCCAGGGGCACTCAACAACTGAGCCACATCCCCAGCCCTTTCTTATATTTTATTTAGAAACAGGGTCTCACTGAGTTGCTTAGTGCCTTGGTTTTGCTGAGACTGGCTTTGAATTGCCTTGGCCTCCAGAGCTGCTGGGATTATAGGCATGTGCCAACATGCTTGGCTAGATAAGGTTTTTATAAGATCTTTGGATCTAAATATTTATGGAGGGCATTAAAATTTACAGTTTATCATCTATTTAGGACTTTTGGATGTCTGTTTATGGTGGAAATGAGTTAATCTAATGCAAATGGCCCTAGAAACATGTGGATTAGGTGGGGGGAATGGTGATGACTTCTCATTACAAGAGGAACATAATGATTTTCCTCCTTTTTCTCTAAATTCTACTATCATCTTTTGTTTAGCTAACAATGATTGACAGCTATATACAAATCCTGTGTGAAATGGCCCTGATTTCACAGTCCTGGGCTAAAGTATTACTAAATACTAAAAAGGGGTAGTATTTACCTATTTTGTGCTGACAAATTAAGTAGATTTTCTCCATATGTGTAAACTGATATTTAAAATTAAACACATTTATCTTGAAGCTAAGAAAAATCTCCAAAGCACTCCTTAAAAAGAAAATATTCTCAATTCTTATATTTAAAAACATATACATTTTGTCCTTAAATAATATAAGAACAATAATGTGCCATGCTTTTGTCAAAAGTAAGTACTTAAATTGTAACTGCTTCCTTCCATAGAGACCAAGTTCCCAAATCAAGTCTGTGACCTGCATGTTAAGTCTCAGGACTATTGCCAGACAGAGTTTTCTATTTAAATTTGCCTCTCTCATTGTGTGACACTGATTAAGTAACTTACTGTCTATATTTGAAAAATATTGCAAATATATAATATCAAAAGATCTACATGATATTGCAATTATGTAAATAAAACTTTTACTGTCTGCTCATTTTACAATTTTAATGCTAAATCTTCCTTGAATTTCCAAATGGCTGACAGGGGAATGCTTAGGGGGGAGAGAGTTGTGGGCCTAATCACTCATTGGCTCAAATCTGCCAATTTGGGGCGGAGGGGGTGAGGAGAAAAAAACTGTATGAATATTCCAAAGTCAGGTGCAGTGGTGCATGCCTGCTAATCCCAGCAGCTGGGGAAGCTGAGACAGGAGGATGATGAGTTCAAAGTCAGCCTCAGCAATGATGAGGAGCTAAACAACTCAGTGAGACCCTGTCTCTAATAAAAATACAAAATTGGGCTGGGATGTAGTTCAGTGGTTGAGTACCGAGTTCAATCCCTGGTACACACCTGCCCCCCCCCCCAAAAAAAAAAAATTCTAGTATTGTATTGGGAATTTACTTTAACATTTATGAATTTAGAGGCTATCCATCACCAAACCCTTCAATGACATAGGCCACCTGTCCATGAAATACAATCTGGCTGTTCTTCTGGCACTATTCACCAGAGAGCTGCCAGCCCAGCTCTACCAAGAGCAATCATTCTCAAACCAGCTAGTGCCTCCTTTAAAATGGGTAGAAATTGAAGAGGAAGCTCAGGAACTAAGCTGTGTTGGAATTACACAAGGAAATTTTTGTATTTGGTTTTGCCATTAGAGACAATTTTACTGATGTCTCTTTTAAATTTTCATTGCTCTGTTACAGTGCCTAAGAACTCAAAGAAATGGATTAGGACTGTTTGTTCAACAAACACACATCAGCTCTGTCCCACTCTCCAAACCCTGTGCTTCTTGGTGAGGACAGCCCCATCACAGTCAAGCCTGTCAGTCTGTAAGTACATTGGACTCTCCACCTGTTGATTAACCATCATGAAGACGGTGGGTGAATGACATTTCCTAGTTAGAAATAAATTCTTAGTTATTCTTTCTAAACCTATGGTGTTATGGTTTAGATGTGAGGTGTCCCCCAAAAGCTCATCTGTGAGACAATGCAAGAAGGTTTAGAGGAGAAATGACCAGGTTATGAAAGCCTTAATTCAATCAGTGAATCAATCCCCAGATAAGATTAATTGGGTGGTAACTGTAGGTTGGTAGGGTGTGATTGGAGGAAGGGGTTCACTGGGGGGGTGCTTTTGCTGAATAAATTTTGTCCTTTTGAGCAGAGCGTGCACTCGCTCGCGCACTCTTCTCTCTCTCTCCTTCCTGATCATCGTGCCCTGAGGCACTTTCCTCTGCCACACACTTCTGCTGTGATGTGCTGGCTCAACTCAGGCCCTGAGGAGTGGAGCTGGCCAACTATGAACAGATCTCTGAAACTATGAGTCCCCAAATAAATGTTTCATCCTCTATTATTTTTGGTTACAGTGTCAAAAAGGTGAGCAAAACACATGGCTTTCACCAAATTACCACCTTCCAAATTAACCGTTTTCTTCTGTCCTACATTCCTGTACTTGTTTGTGAGTAATGGTGGTTCACTTTATGCTTTGAAAATGTAACCCTTGTTGCTCTGCCACCATGTCTTATTTTTAAAAGAACATGTTTATTTTTCTTCTTCTCTCACTCCTCCTCCTCTTCTCTAATCCCCCCTGCTCCCCTATCTCAGGCGAAACAGGATTACCTTTCTTCTCTATCCTAGGCAGGTATGTGTCCTTAAGAAGAAACCCGCCACAGGAATGAAGTAATGCAGAACTTGGAGACGGAGAAATGCCTATCTCCCAAGTTAACAAATGAATTGTAACTCTGGACTGAGAATACCTGGAATATAGCCTTTGAATCACCTCCTTAAAAAACAAAACAACAACAACAAAAAACACTGTTTCCCCTGATGGACAGAATCACAGCCTCTAGGATAGGAGTCCCCTATGCTTTCCCTTTGCTAGCAAAGCAATAAGACTTCTTTATCCATTTTCTTCAAAACCATGTCCTCCTTATTGGATTGATATCAGGGACAAGGACAAAGCTTTTGTTGACATTTATGTTATGGTTACCCATCAAGGTATTCTAGTATTTTTAACATGACTTTTTTTTTTTTCAATTACATAAAGTGTCTTAAAGGTTCAAAATTTTAGTGCCCTGCTCTGTATTCTTGCAGTTGTTTTTTGATAGGACTAGGTGCTCAATGAATGACTATTGCATAATTACACAAAGCACGAGCACGTCTCAGGACTTTTTCCTCTGTAGGATGTTAATCTTCAATTTCAAAATACATATTACTGGAAAAAAATGCAAGAAGATACATTGTTTTTCTCATGGATTATTAGATCATAAAATATTTAGAGACCAAAAAACACTTGTATTTGGAAACCATTTTCATATTTAGAATTGCTTTCTCCTTTTTGTTCAAATATTTAACATTGTTTAGAAAGGCTAGAAGTAGTATTTTTCCATCACATATACATCAGTGAGTTTATTTTTGTTACAGTGATAAAATAAAAACTTATCATACTCAAATCTGGTAGTAATGCTCTTCTTGGTGTTATCTCTATGGTTGAAGACTGCACTGTTTATATAATTAAAGCTTCTAAAAATATTATTTCTTTCACACTGGTGGAAGCATTTCACTAAGACATCATATCCAAAAGAATATTTTTACTGTTCTTTTTAAATGGATTTTAAGTAAATTGTGACTTAAATATATTTGTTCTGTATGTATTTATCAGCAATCATTATTGCTCCTTGAGTATAATGTATGAGCATTTTTTGAACTTTTTATATTTTGAACCAAAGTTTCAAGGCTTATGCTTAATATACTGCTTACTAATTACAAAGCAAACAATTAATATACATTATCCCATTTATGTTTTATTCTAAAAAATGTGAGTTGCAGAGTTAAATCACTAAAAAATTGAATTAGGTATTTTGGAGAGATGTCTTCCTGTTTGGTACCACTACATTTTTTTAAAAATGGGATATAATTCTCATTCAATAAAGAGAAGATTTTTATGGCTGTAGATTATAAGGTATATAGACCATGTTGAATTTTGTAGGAAACTGCCAAATTTAGAAAATGATCATACGATTTTATAGTCCTACCATAAAACTATGAGAATTGAAGCAACTCTATATTCTTGCCAACATTTGACAGGCTCAGTGTTTGCATTGATCTCTTTCCAAAAGTTTGTTTACAATAAGAAGACAATAGAAAGAAATTATCATGTTTTTTTTTCTGAAAAATAATTGCATTGAAATGTTGCAATGGATTTATTGACCAGTCAATAAGTTGACATTCTTTTGTAAAACGCCTCTTCTCTTTAGTATTTCTGCACATTTTTCTTCTTCATTTTGCTGTTTAATTGTAAGAATTATTAAATTCATTTGAAAATACAAGTTGTTAATCAGATTTAAAACAAGTGATTCTTTTTCCAATAATTCTTTTTTTGCGGGAGAGGGGTACCAGGGATTGAATGCCTGGACACTTGGTCACTGAGCCGCATCCCCAGCCCTTTTTTCTATTTTATTTAGAGACAGAGTTTCATTGAGTTGCTTAGCACCTCGCCATTGCTGAGATTGGCTTTGAACTTGAGATACTGCTATATCTGTCTCCTGAGCTGCTGGGATTACAGGAGCTTGCCACCACACCTTGTTCCAATAATTCTTTATAGATGGATAAATAAATTTTTCTGTAAGTATATCCATTATTGTTTCTCTTACTTTGGAGTTCATTGAGCCTATGCATGTTCAGATATCATCACTGAATATATATCCATACATTAAAAATGTAATGTCTTGAATTTGTAAACTTTTGTTTAAATGCAAATATACAGCAAAAATCATAATGCAATTTGCTTTTTAAATAAAATGTCTTCAGGGCTGGGGTTGTGGCTCAGCAGTAGAGCTCTGGCCCAGCAAGTGTGAGGTCCTGGGTTTGATACTCAGCACCACATAAAAATAAATATAATAAAGGTATTGTGTCCAACTACAACTAAAAAATATAGACATATTTAAAATAAATAAATAAATAAAATATCTTCAGTTGGAATTAATTATAATGTCACCTGTAACTCTAGTTGATTAATCTGATTACTTTTCAATACTTTTTCATTTGCATTTACTATTATGTTTTTATTTATTCTCTAGTTAATAGATATTTTGAGACTTCTTCAACTTTCTATGTTACCAAAAGAATGTAATATATATTTTCCCCTACATGTTTATGTGACATTTCTACTAAAAGTATAATTTTATTGTGAAAGATATTTTCCTTTTAAAATGTAATGCATATTCCCAAATTTTATTTCAGATGTTTAAGAGAACAGAAAATATATATTTTCTCCATATTTTCAATAAAATTGTGAGGAACACAGATTTGACTATATTGATATAGCATATTATTTAAATATGATTTTAAATTGTATAATTATTATTTAAGAATCTATTAATATTTTTGATCCTTTAACTTTTTATTAAATTAATAACAAATTGTATGCATTTTTAAATGTACTGGTCTCACTGACTTTTAGACAGTTATTTTAAAATATGAACATTAATCATTCATTGGTTAATGGAGAGCAAATATATTCTCCTAAAGCTTAACTACATTTTTTAGGAAGTGTTTATGGTCTCTATGGAAGTACAGTTGTTTCCACTTCAATTTTACCAAATTTATCTTTTCCTTCTGCTTTAAACTTCTTGAGTTTTGCTTGAAGAAATTTTATTTAACCCCAGAGTTATAAAAATCCCTTTTCTACATTTTTATTTGTGGTTTTAGAATTCACTTTTCAAATTTATTCTCAAAGTAAAATTCACAATTCTTTTTGTTTCTAATATGATGTAGAGACCCAGATTTATTTTTAAGCACATCTCTTCTCCACTAATTGAAATATTTCCTCTGACATACATAAACTTTATGTGGACATATTAGTCTTTCCCTCTCTGTACTAATAACGTATTTTGACAAAACTAATGCATTTCATATTCTCTTTAGAATACCAAAAGTTTCCCTCTTTCATCTCCTCTTATATTTCCTTCAAAATGTGTTATTTGTTGAACCAGAGCTACATGCATATTTGTATCAATATATCAAACTCATTAAGGCATTGTTATCTGTGAAAATCTTCTATTATATCTTCCAACATATATATATATTGTTGGTAATTTGTTCTATTAAGTTTTTACATACCTTGTATTTGAGCTTTATACTTTTATTATTTCATGGGTAATTTATACTCTTATTGTTTTTATAAATACCATCTTTTTATTTCTACTATACTTTCTATTTGTTATTACTGGAGTATAAGACTACTATGATATTTATGTGAATCTTGAATCTAGAAGACTTAACAATTTAAGAAAATAATGTTGATAGCTTAATTTGTTGGTTTTTCTGAGTATTTTTCAAAGAAGTTGATAATATCATAAATAGGAACAATTTCCATTTCTTTTTGCATTGTTTATTTCTTTTAATTTCTCTGACTCAATGTCTAGGAAATGCCATTACAAGGATGAATAAACTCTGGTTTTTGACTTGGACAAAAGAATACGTGTATCAGTATGGACAGGTTTTACCAGTTGATTGTAGAATTTCTCTTTCAGCCAAAAACCACTGTTATGGTTTAGATATGAAGTATTCCCCAAAAGCTCATGTATAAGATAATGCAAGAAAGTTTAGAGATGAAATGATTAGGTTATGAGACCTTCATCTAATCACTTGATCTAAATCAACCATCTAGGAATTTTCATCATCAGTTAATGATTGAAATTTACTAAGTATCTCACCTCATTCTTTGGGGAACCTCTTTTCTTTTTCTCACCTCCAAATTTTGAAGCATAGTATAGTGATCATTTTCTCTAAAATTGATAGTTCTTTGCATTCCTGTAAATTTGTTAAAATAGAGTTTACTTATGTGCATATGTTCATGTGTATGCTTATATTTCTTTAAGGAATTTTAAAACATACATTTTTTTATTAACCATAAGCACAATGATATGCAATAGATCTCTTGAATTTCTTCTTCCTGTGAAACTGATATTTTGTATCCTTTGTGTGTTTACAATATTGAACTCTATTTGCTACTATTTTAATTCAGATTTATGCATATCAGTTTTTTAGAGAAATTGGTCTCAAATTTTTCTTGCTGTTCTTGTTCAGTTTTATTTTTAAGCTTATACTAAGTTTACACCTTAGTTGTCATGTTTATTTGATTAAGCCTCATAAACTGAATTGGATAACTTACTTTTTTGAAAAATTTATTGTTAGAAATTGTATAAAATCAGGAACATACGTTCTTCTAAGATAAAGTCATCTGGGTCAAGTATATATTTAGGAAGTTAATAGCTTATTATTACAGATTTAATTTTAACTTGTATACTTTTGGATATATTCCCATTTCTTGTTATTTTTCAGTACTTTTTAAAAGTTTTCTATTCCGTGATATCTATTATTTATTCAAACTTATTTATATTTTGGAAATTGATAAAAATGGCTCTAAATAGCATCTTCTGAATTTTAGATAGTTTACAATAATTTAACTTATACATCCTTTTTGTTCCAAACATATTTGTGACTTTTATTCCCTTATCAGAATTGCTAAAGTAATACTTAGTTTTTTCCCTATTTTCTTATATTAATTTATATCTTTGTTATTATCATTTTTTCTCCAGGTTTCTACTATAAAGACTAGGCTTTCTTTTTTTCTTTATTTTTTAAAATTCTTTAGCTTTTCCTAACTTTGTTTCTTCGAAAATTTTAAATACATTTAAATATACAAATTTGTCTCCTGTACTTGACACCTCAATTTATTATTTTTTCCATTTTTCTTTCTTTTTTTCTTTTTTTTTTTTGGTACCAGCAATTGAACTCAGGGCCACTTAACCACTGATCCACAGCTCTAACCATTGTTTGTATTTTATTTAGAGACAAGGTCTCACTGAGTTGTTTAGGCCCTCCACACGTTGCTGAGGCTGGCTTTGAACTTGCAATCCTTCTGTCTCAGCCTCCAGAGCAGCTGGGATTACAGGTGTGTGCCACCACACTGAGCCTCAGTTGTTTTTAACAAAATTTGATGGCTACATTTTCAATTTGGTTTCATATTATATATATTGTATAATTGTCCATTGGGTTTTACTTTAACACCATGAGATATTTAGTGTTCAT
Organism: Marmota monax; assembly: GCF_021218885.2. Lineage (NCBI taxonomy): Eukaryota > Metazoa > Chordata > Mammalia > Rodentia > Sciuridae > Marmota > Marmota monax. The sequence goes on from NW_026695241.1 coordinate 12,450,958, forward strand.
TTAATGTCTTCAAACCTACTTTTTGCTGTTTCTCATTGTATTCACACCTCATTGAGATATAGTTATATATTATATTGGCTCTTTTATTGTAAATATAAATAAATTAACACAAGGTTATTAGTATGTTTTTCCATTTAAAAAGGGTCAGATTCTATGTCAACTTCAAATATGTTATCCTTTTCTGTTAAATTATTCTCAACATATACTAATTAAATTTTTCTTGTGAATTTATCAATTTCTGGATATAAAAAGCTTTCCCACCATTGCTGATTTGTTAATTGTTTCTTGAAGATTTTCTTTTTACCTCATGCTTCATGTAGCTATATATTATAATATGAAATGATTACATACTCATTATTTTATATTACTTTAGAATTATTTGCATATCTTCCTTTAATATTATGTAATGTCAGTGTCATCCTTAATAAGTTCACAATAAAGCACCTCATTTTTGTTATTAATATTACACTGCCTGCTTCATTAGCCAACATTTACAAGACATATGAGCTTTCATACCTGCATTATCACCTTATATTTGTTTATTTTATGTGTCTCATAAGCAAAATATAGCTCATCTTATATTGCTGATATCGTTCTTAATCCAATCTGATAATGCATATTAGTATGAAAATATTATAAGTCAAAATTATTTTACATCACCTTTGAAAAATTGATAAAGTTCTTGATATACTTTCTTTCCCTCTTTTGGTTTGAAGGATGGAGAATTTATTTCAATAATTTCAAGGATTATTTTTTTTCCACATAATAGAATTAGCTTTTATTCCCACTTAGAATAATTAAAGAAACTTCAGGATTTTTTGAATACTGATGTTGTATTGTCTTCTTTCTGATTGGTCTTAGAGAGTTTTAGTTTTATATAATTTTAACCATGAAATAATTATGATTTTCAGTTACTTTCTTGATGTTAACTAGTATACATGGGTGCTTCTTGATTTTTTTTTTTGTGTGTGTGTGTGTCATTTTCCCTACCCCATTCTTATTCTTGAAGTATTTTCTTTATTAGCTCTTTTAGTGCAAGTCACAATGTATTAAAATCACTTATGTTTGTATGTCTAAATATTCTGCTTTTAATTTTGAGTGGCAGTTTGAATGGTCTATAATCTTGGACTTATGTTCTCTCAGTTTCACCAGGATGTTTACTCTTTATTGTCTGTCAGGTGGAAAGTCTGTGGTCATCCTAATTTAATTTGCTTGCACATAATCACTTTCTTTCTGATAGTTTGTAATAGCTTCTGTTTATCAGTAATGAAATTCAAATTTACTATAATAATGTGTGGTTGTAAACATATCTTCCTTATTTCTCAGACTAGGCTATCTATGAATTACTGTCTTAAATTCTGCATATATCCAGCTGCTTTCTATACAAATATTGTGTTACTTTATTTTTCATAGTAATTGGAACATTAACGTTCATCATATTTTTATCACTCAGGACATTTAGGAGATGGAGAACATCAAGAACTTTTTGAAATTTGTCATTTTTTCCTTCTATGTTTCAAGTCACTGTTCATTCCACCTACCATGTCTGCACGTGTTTATTAAAGGCTTTTTTTTTTTTTTTGCCTAGAGTGAATTTGTGTTATGGTCATTGATTTTGTAGGTTATTTCTGTTGCATTCAAATAATGCCATTCAAATATCACCATTATAATATTTTGTTTCTTGCTGCATTTGAGTGGTGTTTGTGTGTTTGATATGTTTTTCACACATTTTTTCAGCTAACTTTTGCAGATTCCTCAGATTGGATGTCTGACAACCAGTCCAAAACTAAGATGTGCAGTAGCATTTGTGGTTTATCCTCTATAATAATCTTGGATCTCTCTCCGTGCTCTTGACTCTAAGTAATACCAACCCTCTGGGGTAAAAGTAAATGCAGGGATATTTTGCATGTTAATGGATTATTTGATTTTTCTCTTACACAGTGATTCCAGAGTAACTGGAGTTCCCCGATCTGGCTCCTCTCAATGATTTCAACCAGTTAGAATAACTAATAGAGAAGCATTCTGAAGTAAGTGTCTAACACATCAGTTCAAAAGAGCCTTTTCATAATTCATCATTTTACTTCTTATTCTGTCTGAAACACAAATCTCTCCTTTATTCCTTTTGAATTCTCCCCACAAGGTAGAACAGGTAAGAGTAATTGCTGGTTTTGTTAAATTTTTAATTAAAAACTCATATAATTTTATTAGCAAAAGATGTAGTCAAAGTCAACATAAAATATATTATTGAGTAAAATTGTCTTGTAAAATTTGGGAAAAAATTAAAGTCTGCCTTTTCAATATTTCATCGCTTATTTTTACTCCGTTCAATCTGTACATTATAAAAATACACATTATTTTATAATTCTGCTTGATGTCTCCTTTGGTATTGGTGGTAGTTGGTAGTGACTTTTCTTTTACATTCAAAATATAGTAGCTTTTGTTGACCTTTAGTCTTTTTTAAAATTTGTTCTAATTAGTTATACATGACATCAGAATGTATTTCGATTCATTGTACACATATGGAGCACAACTTTTCCTTTTTCTGGTTGTACACTATGTAGAGTCGCACCATTCAGGTAATCATATACATACCCAGGGTAATGACATCTGTCTCATTCCATGCTGGTGACTTTTAATTATTTTTTTTTCCTTCCACCTGTCTTTTTTATTGTCATATAGATTGCTGACCATAAGGGCTTCTCCTGGAATCAGCTACCTTAAATTCTTTAGCTACTACTAGTTTACCTACTTCACCCACTCACTTTCTCTCCTACTTAATATGAATCCTCCTATGAACAATATTTTCTACTCAGAAGGTGACATTGAATCACAGATTCAGGCACATAGCTAGATGATTGTCTTGTTCAGTTCTTTGTAATTGGCTATGCATTCATTTGTATACCATTTCTCTAGGCTCTGAGTCAACTTAAATCCAAAATTCAAACCACAGCCTTTTTTTTTTTCTTCTTCAGTCCATAGCTTAGGATATCCACCTTACCTAAATCTTTGGCCCCAAACACTGAGTCTCAGGTGGACTCACCCCTTTAGTGTGCCTTTATTCTTTGTCATCTGTATTCCCTTTACTTGGGAAAACCGAGTTCCTAGACAACTCCTTCAGAGTTCAACAACCCTCACGTTTAATACATTTCCCTTTCAAAAATTTCTGATTCATGGAACTGTGTGAGATATTTTTTCTGTTTTGATATTTATCATTGTTATGTGTATGAAGCACAGTGTCTGTGCTAAAGGATGAGCCAGATACCCAGAATCCCCAGTTCAGATGACTTTCAACGTCTCTTATTATTAGTTGCTTGTTTATTGATTTTTAAAGCGTCTACTCACAGTTTTGCTACCTTTGAACACTTTCCTTTTCTGATCTCGAATCCATAGCATCCTTTCTTCTGACTATGGATACTATATAAAATATTTCCTTTACATTTTCTATTTATGCCCATAATTCTTTCTCTTTTTCTTGAGCTCTTGACTTTATGATTGGATGTTTAATTTAGTCACAGTGCAATGTATTTACACACTTATATAATTTATATCCCATAATATACTTGTATAATCCAAGGCCTACATATAATTTAACTGTATAAAACAATTTTGAAATGCGGTTTATATGAAATATGTTACACACAATGAAGTTATCTTATTTTGTATAAAGCCAAGGATTTTTTCCCTTGACTAATGAGTCTCACTATGGACTTTAGCTCATCTGGGCTCATAAATACTTACACTCATAAAAATTGTTTGTCTACAGTTACTAATATAAATCTACGTTTCTCTATAAACATTTTGGCCCAATGAGAATGGTATGTGTCTTCCAAAGTATTTGTCATTGTTGCTAGTGATTTGGGAAATAATCTTTTTGAAAAGGTTATTTTAACATTTTGCATAAGAAAGGAAAACTTTAGAAAGTGGATCAACCTTTTTATAAAGACTTAATGCATAAGGTTGAGAACACTCATTGACATTTAAAAATTGTGAAAAACCTAATTTTATGTTTAGAACTTTTACCATTATTTTCTAAAACCTTTTTATAAATGTCACCTCCTACTGATGTCATCTTTTACTAGTATTTATTAACAATTTAAAAATAACTAGGTGCATATAAGTTTATTACCCAGTATACTGACAATCTAAGTATAAAAAAATACAGCACCTCTTGGAGAATGTGGGAGATATATATATATATATGTGTGTGTGTGTGTGTGTGTGTTCCTGTTTTTCTGGAATGCACCTGTTTTATGCTATTGTCATCTGGTATATTTGTGAGATTTCTCTAGCTCTAGATTTCCTATTTCATTTTAAATTTAAATATTAAAATATAAAAGACAAATCATGTAGCTTATCCTTTATACATCTATATTTCATATAAATACTTGAAAATAAACATTTTAGATATTCAATCTATCTATCTCTCTCTCTCTCTCTCTCTCTCTCTCTCTCTCTCTCTCTATATATATATATATATATATATATATATATATATATATATATATACATTTTGTAAGGCCCATATTATAAGGATGAAATCTAATTTTAGCAGACTACTTCAAATCTGAGAAAAGTATTTCATTTAAAAAAAATACTAATATCTCAAATACAACATATCTTTGTCTATTATGCTAGTCCTCTAAAATGGTTACAATTCATCTTGATCTCACTGTTTTGGATAAAGGAAATGGAATCCAGCATTACGTGCAAAGATGCAGCCAAGTTTTGAATATAAAGCTGATTTTATTTTTTTTCTTTAATTTTTATTGTTGGTTGTTCAAAACATTACATAGTTCTTGACAAATCATATTTCACACTTTGATTCAAGTGGGTTATGAACTCCCATTTTTACCCTGTATACAGATTGCAGCATCACATCGGTTACACATCCACTGTTTATAAAGCTGATTTTAATGGCCATGTTTTTCCTTGATAAAAGATATCTTATAAATAGTTTTGATTATACAAAATAATATGAAGATTATGTCGAAAAGAAAAAGGAAAGTCATAGTTCAAGATCATCTGTCTGCTGACCTCCCGTCCACCATGTCTGCCCTTCCACTCTTTCAACAGCTGAGGTCACATTATGTGATATTCATCAAATATATTCTCCCCAAGTGAATGCCATTGCTGCCTCCTAAAAAGCTCTTCCCACAGATTTTCCTGTCACTATTTTACTCCATCATTTAGGTCTTTTTGTCATTATGGCATCATCATAAATTTGGTCCCCATTCTATTAAAAATAGTTAATATCATTAGCACATGTTTACCACTGTTTTAATTTTTACAATATTTACTATTTTAAGAAAATTTAATATGCTTTCCTTCTTAAGTATTTACTGTATAACTTTCCCACTACAATATAAAGTCCTAAGAGAATATTGACTCATTGTTGTATCCTTGAAGTAATGTTAGGTCCATAGTGTCAATCAGTAAATTGTAGTCAATCAGAAAAAAAAATGTAACCATTCCTAAGGAAATTAAGATTTTCCACTGATCAGATCCTTTGCTAATCCTTTGAGTTTTAATTACACAGTCTCCATCCCCCAAAATATTCTTCTTCAAAAGGAGGGACAATAAAAAACAATATCTAGACTGCTTATTTTCTAGAGTTCTTTCAGGCCTATAATGAGATAATTATGGAAAAGTGTCTTGAGAATTGTGAAAAAATATAAGCATATAAAATGTCATTGTCCAGATTTGCCATCAACTTGCCGTGTGTCCTGTCATCATTTCCAGAATTTACAATTACACAGTTTTGACTGCCATTGAGCTACTTGCCTCTTGAGGATGACAAATTCAACCATTATTATTAGATCCAACTTTGTTGTATCTAACTTTTATATTAAAAGATAATGTGCAAAACAATTGGACAGCAATGACTAGGAATATATGAGAAAGCTGGGTGCTGTGGAAGAGCAGCTTTGAACTTTTACATTTGATCAGTAGAACATTTACTCACCACAGAGGTATTAGCCATATATCTAACATATGAGTTTATAAAACCAAGTGTATATGATATATTTAACAAGCACTCTTCCCTAAGAGATAAAGAGTTAAATATATGTATACAGTCATTTTGATGTAATACATGCACAGGTATTAGCAGAGGAAAACAGCAAAATATATAAACAAGCTAAGCTTCAAAAAGTAATTATTTCCTGTTATACACAATGACAACTCTAGATTTAATTGTATAGGACTTGATGGGGTATATGTTGCACAACTCTGCTGACTCAGACTTTTCTAATTCTTATATAATATTGTTGACCAAAGTAGAAAAATTAGCTTCATAGAAAATATTGATTACAATAGTTTTTGTTATGCAACATGCATTGTTATTGTATGAATGAATCACTAGAAAAGTTCAATTTGAGGAAGATTAAGTACACACTATTTTTAAAATATTTTTTGTAGATGGGCACAATCTCTTTTTTATATTCATTTATTTTTATGTGGTGCTGAGGATCGAACCCCGTGCCTCACCCATAAGAGATTAAGCGCTCTACCACTGAACTACAACCCCAGCCCTAAATACACACTATTTTTTTAAAGATTAAATTTTAATGATAAATTAGCAAAGAAAGAGTAAACATTGTTTTTCTTTTGGTGAAGTATCCATTATTCTTTCACTCAGCATATTTCAGTTAACATGACTCTTTATATATTGTTTTAAACTAACCTATTTTAGTTAGTAGAGTGCTCTGGACCAAATTATCCCTGTATCCATATTAAATCAAAGGCTTGCAGCACACATTGTCAATAACCAAAAAAGAGATTAGAAATGTTTGTTTGTATTCCATTTGGATAATGTGAGTACTTTCATGCCTCAGCAAAATGCAGTCACACAGGTTAGTTATAGTCTAGTATCTACTCCAATGTCTCCATTATAAACAACAAGGTGAAAAATTAAACTATTTTTCAATTGTATGTGTTTCCCAAAACTGTCTCTTTAATTTAAACTTCAAAAGTGTTATTATTCACTGTTTCAAAGAGGTTATGCTTCCTGTTTCGCCAGCTGTGGCTGTCATGTGGAACAGCTTTATCTTGAATATTGTGTCTCTTATTTACCTATAAAAGTTATTGTGAAGCAAAATTTAAATTTACTAAATTTTGTGAACCTTTTTTCTTTTTCAAAAAAAAAATCAACATCTGACTCCTGTCTTTCCATATGGAAGATGTTGATAGTTTTCTTTGCCAAATTAAATATTTTTAATCCTTTTCTCGTTAGTAGAGTACAAGTAAAAGTTCACCTTTCCAATGAAGTAGCTTTTGCTGGTATTTATAACAAACATGATGTAAATTTGAACTCTACTTAATAAGTTCTATTTTCAGAGAAGAAAGTTTCTCTTTGTAATCAGAAATTATTCAATTAAAACTTCTAAGAAAAGCCCACTTTAATAATATTGGTCTAGGTCTAGAAAAAACTATGGAAGCCAGAGAGGATGGTGTTGCACACCTGTAATCTCAGTTCCCTGTGAGGCTGAGACAAGAAGACCGTGAGTTTGAGGCCAATCTGGGCCACTTGGTGAGACTATCACAAAATAAAAATAAAATGATATAAAAGACTGGGTATGTAACTCAGAGCTAGTACAATCCTTTGTTCAATCTCTAGTACCAAAACGAAACAAACAAACAAACAAACAAAAAAGTGTAGTTTTTCATGGGTTCCATCAGGATCTGGGGAATCTAAAGAAAGAGATGGGCATTTTTACTGGTGACTCAAGCCACAATGACTGTGCACAGTCTGGCTGGGCACAATTCAGGAGCCACTTGTCAAAAGAAACGAACTTTATTTTTAGAACCACACATGCCAAACAAAACAGCTCCTCAGGAAAAACCTTCAGAGCCCAACTGCCACCACCGGCTTCCCACAAGCCTCTCCACCTCCCCCACTCCTCCTGCTCTTGAGACTGATTGGCTGGGTCACGTGGGCAGAGCCAAAAAGTCCCCCAATGAACAGCTCCATGGTCTGAAAGGGCGGGGGAAACAGCCCAATGAGCATCACTGCAGAGGAGCCAATCAGTTAGCAGCTAGAAGTTTGCTGGGGCGGCTGTGTGCCAATCATCAACTGGCAGCTGGAAGTTTGCTGGGACCCCTTCGGCTGTGGCTCTCAACAAATGACAGCTATCAGAGGATGGAAAATATATAGCCTGATAACTTTGGTTTACTTTAAGCACATTCATCTGACAACATTCTCAAGTGAGCTCTAGAATTCATGTATAATTATCTATTAAACCCTAACTAAATGCTGGGTTCAATCCTCAGCACCACATACAAAATACAAAATAAAAAGATGTTGTGTCCACCGAAAATTAAAAATAAATATTAAAAAATTCTCTCTCGTTAAAAAAAAGAATTGTAATGCAAAAAAAATGTACATGTATAATGGTATAAATTGATGTGAACATACTTTATATACAGATATACGAAAAATTGTGCTCTATATGTGTAATAAGGATTGTAATGCATTCTACTGTTGTCATGTATTTAAAAATAATAAAATCAATTAAAAAAATGAAAAAAAAAATAAAAAATAAAATAAAATAAAATAATGAATATTGGAAACAAAATAGTGACTCCGAGAGGCAAGAGAGTCCTCTGCAGTCACAGGCATTGAAGGCTGTCCACTTCCTGGAAGAGGGTGAATATTTAGGAAGGAAAGACTAAGGAAAGGTAAACATACTGCTGAGAGAAATTTCACAGAGATCAATATATTTGTTAATCTCATAAATTATGTCTGCTTCTAGTAGTACCAGATTGAAAGTGATATGATTTTGGAGTATATCCTTTTATGTTCTTACGCTATGTTTATATTTATATTCATTAATTTATGTTTCATAACCTGAAATATTAATTTTGAGTATTTCATTAAGTACAATCTAAGAAAAGAATCACAGATGAATGTAGAAATATTGGCCTTGTTTCATGTTTAAAACTATCAAATCTATAATCTTATTAAAACATTGGTAAATACTTTGCATCATTACTTTTAATGTTTTATCATTTAAAGCATATTTTTACTTAGTAATTGATATATTACCTTCCTTCGATATACTCAAAAAACACAAAGTTACACATAAACTTTATAAATAAAAGAAAAAGAATTTCAACATTAGCAAACATTCCACATATTGTTTTGAACTCAGAAGCTTTGAAAGGCCAACCAGTTACAGGAATAAGCCATAGTGGATGACCAAAAGAAAACAATCGTACATGAAAGCAACAGCCTTCAAATGGTGACTTGTTTTTCCTAAGAATGCTAATGAAAGTTGTTAGTTGGAGAAACAAAGGCATATAATCTGATACTTTATAAGCATGTTTTAAAAGTGATGATTATGGTACATTTGCAGTTATGAACTCAAATGCAAGCTGAGTATACAATAAACAGTGAAAACTATCACTCAGTATTTAATCATTCAATATTTAAATAACAAATTTTAAATCTATTTGCTCCAGGGTCTTCTAATATTCATTGTGTCTGTTGAGATATAAACTACCTGATTTTATTATTGCGACTTTAAAATCAACAAATCTTTCTATCTATACTCACCTCTATGATTTCCTTTCTGTCTTTGGCTTCTAATAGCTCAAATATGCTGTGCTGAATGTAGTTTATTTTAGATTACTTTTCTTTAGTTTTCTCTCTTAGGTCCTTTTAGAACTCTAAATGTACAGAGCTCACACTCAGAGTCTCATGTGTCTCCTATGCTTGTGATTTTATGTGTGTGAGTGTGTGTGTGTGTGTATTTGTGTGTATGTTCGTGTTTTAATATAGTTTTAGTTATTTTAGATTCAGCCAGGATATTGTCTACCCTCTCACACTGCAATGCAACACGGTTCTGCTGCTAATCTATCTATACAATAGACACAATGGATTCCTTTGTTGTTAAGTCCACCTGTTTCTTTTCTATTTTTTGGTATGGGGGATTGAATTCAGGGGCACTCAACCACTGCGACACATCCACAGCCCTATTTTTTATTTTATTTAGTCACTCAGTTATTTAGCCCCTCTCTGTTGCTGAGGCTGCCTCTGAACCTGTGATCTTCCTGCCTCAGCCTCCTGAGCCTCTGGCATTACAGATGTGCACCACTGTGCCAGCTTCATTCTATTTCTTTTTTCAGACATGAGAGTCAAATCTAGTACCTCATGTGTACTAGACAAATTCTTTACCTTTGAGTTATATAATTGCATTGTGCCTGGATTCTCAATCATTGACCCCATGACAAGAATCAGTAATAAGAAAAGAGAATAAAGAATATGAACTTTACTACATGATCTTGATTTCTAAGGCCCTGACTGCCTCAGCAGCCCTCTGATGCATATATAAATGTATATATATATATTTTTTTCCTAGTTTTTAAGTCATTTCCAAAGGGCATTTAGTTTTACCAAAATTAATCCATCATAGATGGAAAGAAATATTCTTAATTTAATTATTTATGTCTCATGAAGAAATTTTCTTTAATTTTTATTTTATTAGCGTATTATAGTTATACATAATAGTTGGATTTTGACAAATTTATATCCTCATGAAATTTGATCTTCTTTATTTCAGTCCCCAGCGCCCTCCCCATCCTGCATCTCCTTCCTCTGCTCTACTGGCCTTCCTTATACTTGTTTATTTATTTATTTTTGATAGGTGACTATCAAAAATAGATTTATTTCCATTGTTCTGAAAAATACCAGCCAGAGGAGAGGGCTATGCTTATCACACCTGGGCAGACAACGATTGAACCGCTGCTTCATGTTTCTTAGTTGATTGAAAAAAAAAAATGCAAAGTCACCCTTTGTGGCTGGGAGATGCTAAGCAAATCTAGTGGCACAGTGACCAGGCCAACTCTTGCACCCTCACTGTGAGGGCTGGGGCAGCTGCTGTCCTGAGCCCTGTCATTGGCAGAAGGTGAGTGGCTCAGTGATGTGAAAACTGGATGCTGGAGGAAAGCACCAAAGAGACAAGAGCCCAGTAGGTCAATGGTGAAAGAGAACTGCCCCGTTCAGGGATAGTTCTGCACCACCTCTGCTTGTCCAGTTCTACTCAAGTGTCCTCACACCCTTGTTCATATCATTCATAGCTCTTTTCTTGGTGCTGTCCAATAAAGCAACCACTAGTTGCATGTAGATATTTACATTTAAATGTAAATGAAATAAAATGGAATAAAATTAAAATTCAGTCCCCTTAATCATGCTAGCCATATTTCAAGGGTTTGACAGCCACACACGGCTAGTGGCTACTGTGTTGGATGGCGTGAGTTTAGAACATCTTCCTTGCTGCAGAAAACTCTGTTTTAAAGATCTTTAATCCCTGCCCCCAAATATCTGAGGACTAGTTGCACCCTCTAAGCCACACAGATTTTGTGTGCCTCCTTTGCCTTCCAGTCTTTCCACTGGGAATGTGATTGGCTTCAGGGGCATGCTGCCCATCATGGCAGGACAAGGTGGGCAGAGAGATGCAAATGCCCCAGGACAGAGTGGAGGCTATGGGATCCTGATCCAGCTACAGGTGTTGAGCGATAATACAGTGTACAGCTCAGCTGTGTGCCCATGTAGGTGAGCACTCAGAGTACCTACCAGGCAGAGCAGTGAGGTTCCAGACGCTTGGAAGGAACATGACTCTGGAAACCTGGAGAGCTAATGTTGGAAGTCCAGAGGAAGACTGGCCAGGGCTTGGGGTACCCGTCACCTGGTATGGACCCCCAGTCACTGGACTCAAGTTTAGTAGGCCAGGCAGGATACCTGAGAAATTCCTGATGGGATAGTGGTCACAAGATTTTCTCCATGCCACACCAAGACTCTTCTCCCTTAATATCCACCTGGCACTACGAGGCTGGTTTTACTACTTTCATTTCCAGTCTATTTTATATGTAAGGAAAGGAGGCTCAGAAGTACCAGTGCCCAGGGTCATGTAGTCAGTAAGACACAGCTGGATCCAAACCAAAGTGCCCACCTGATTTCACCTGCTTGTGCCCACCACTTCATTCTGTCTCTTTTGCTCTTTTCTTTCCTCTTTCTAAAGGGGCAAGGCAGAGCCTCGCTTTTACGCTGGATCTTAACATTGAGACCAGAGAACTGCCAGGGAGACAGGAGTAGGGAGCCCTGTTGTGGGTCCAGCGGTGGTTGAGCCCCTGTTGTCTCGGTGAGATCCATCTAGAGGGCCAGGGAAGGGGGCTGCAGGGTCAAAATGATGAGTCTGTAGACCTCTCCTCAATCTGCATTTAGACGTACATAAAGGTGAAATTCACTGTGACACAGTTATATATGTTCACAGTGTAGTTTTCTTAAATTCACTCTGTACTTCTTCCCTTTTTTCAGTCCCTCCTTCTTTCTTGTTGATTTCTATCTTCTATCCACTAATCTTGCCTGCATCTCTATAATATCTAATTCCCCTCCCCAGTTTTATCCTAATTTTTCTCTAGCTCTGCAAGAGAAATGACAGAAAGCATTCAACCCTTGATTTTTCTGAGGGAGCTTATTTCACTTAGCATGGTATTCTCTAGTTCCATCCATTTACCAATAAATGGCATAGTTTATTGTCTCTATGACTGAATAAAACTTTAGAAAGAAACTTTCATGTGAAGGTAGAGGGATAGGAAGAAATTTAATGGTGTATGAGAATCTATAATGTGTTATGTTGCATCTCATTTAATCATATTTCATTTATATCTTTAATCCCGCTAATTTTAGCAATAGTGTTCCCATTTACAGCTAAAAATGATGACACATGTAAATCATTCGTCTATCAGAAGTTCATTCAGGTAATATCAGAAGCCACATTGCAATCAAATATGCCTGACTTAGTCCTGCATGCTATTCAATGCATCATAATTTAAATTTTACCAACTCAAGGCATACTAATTCCAGAAAATATGCTTCATCTGTATCTAAAGCACTAGAACCAACCTGAAAACGACTTTTATTCACATGGAGGGTAAAAAAGATATTTTGTATGCATTTGTGAGTCACTGACTTTGTTATATTAATCCTATTTAAATGTGATTTAGCTTAAAGAGTTATTTGTCTCCTATATATTAATGAAGAAACTATAAATTTTACCCCCTTTAAGTTTCTTGTTGATTTTTTTCATTCATCTTATGTTATAAGGTTAAATTTTATAAAAAATTTTTTCAACCAATCGTCATCCTTTTTGCTTTGCTTATCTATCAGTACTTTTTAATTTGATTATAGAAATGACAGGAAGCCCATTTAAAGTATTAGAAAGATTAATACTAACTCCAACACGAAGTAATTTTATAGTTCATTTACTAGAGGTCTTATATTTTGCTTTAAAATACTACTAAAATTTATCAGTTAGACTAAAAATTTGTAACAATTCTTAAAATCTAAGTAATTATTACTTAGATCTCTTTGCCCAAGTTAGAAAACTATAGGAACATCTGTCTCATACTTTTGGAATCACAACTTAGAGAAATGACATAAACAAAATTATATTTCATTTTATATATAACATGACTTTTTAATATTGAATTACCAAAACAAATTACATATTCTTTTAGCTAAATTTCTCTGTATCTTTTTATTAAGGATAAATTTATAAAGAATAGTAGCGTCTGACAAATGAATATACCATTATTAACTTAAAATAGGTTGTAGTCCTGTAGCCCCATCATAAAATAAATTGACTTTCAAGTGGATATGATGGAGTATCTTTTTTAATTTTATTGAAATATTAGTTTCAAATACAGATTTAAAGAACCTGTCTGTTTTTTCTTTACTTTTTTCTTTATTCATTATCATCATGGTCAAAGTAGCTTATATCCTAATAGGAAAGTCTTAGAACACTGTAGAGCAGAGTTAGATGACCAAAAACAAGGCAACAGAAAAATGTCTCATCTGAAGATTTCCTTTCCTAACAGCTACATTTGAAACAATTCTGATTTTCAACCAACATATACTTAAATCATTTTAATTAATTACTTAATTAATTAAATTTATATATAACAGCAGAATGCATTACAATTTGTATTACACATATAGAGCACATTTTTTCATATCTCTGGTTGTATACAAAGTATATTCACACCAATTCGTGTCTTCATATATGTACTTTGGATAACAATGATCATCATGTTCTCCCATCATTTCTAACCGCATTCCCCCTCCATTCCCCTCCAACACCTTGCCCTATCTAGAGGTCGTCTATTCCTCTCACAGTTCTAGTATTATCAATTCTGAAGCTAGAAGTAGATATAGAATAAATGTTCAGAAATGTATTAAATAGAAGATTGGTACCCTTATAATTTTCACAATTACCCAAGTTTACATGTAAAGACCTTTTAATAAAATAGAAAACCATGTCCTGATCTTTGAATTAACTATTACAACTCTTCCAATACACATAAAATAATATTTTAAACCAACCATGTTGTCTTTCTGAATTTTATAACAGAAGACATTAAAAATAATGCTTTGAAAAACAAATTACTTTTATCACCGTGAAGTTGAAAGAAACTAAGGAACATTTACTTAGTGCCTACTTAATTTAAGATTGCACAAATTGAGGAAAAAGATAGAAGTGACAGAAGGAGGAGAAGACAAAGGAGGAAAAAAATGTTTAAGACACTTTCCATTCCAGTGAAGTACCCACATATTACTCAGAATCAGACATGAAATTTTACAATATGACAAAAGCCAGATTATTTAATGTATAAAATGCTACAGGAACATCATGGAGAGTAGAATTACTATACTAAAGAAATTTAGAAAGATTTAAAAGAAGACAAGGTATTCAAGCTGGTTTAAAAATAAGCATCTTAGTTTTCTGCAAACTACATAAATATACAAAGGAATGAGTCTAAGATTGAGATCTGTGAGGCAAGAGAGAATTCATATCATTCATCAGGTACTGAAAAAAATCCCCACTATTGTTATACAATACCCATCATTAACAGTTTAGGGAATTTATATAGACAAAAGGTATGAGGATAGTATCTTGGTTATATCAAATCTGCTTTTGAATACCATGCTATTGTAAGCACAGAATCCACCCAAATGATTTTCTTGAATACACTATTTTTTCCAAAGATAAAAAAATAAGAATACATCTAAAACTAGATCAGAATTAAGAAAACAAACATGATGAACAGCCTTCATGACTAATGCAATATCCTAGTCATTACTCTTAACTTTCACCAAGGTCTTATACAGAATAAAGATATGAAAAGTGGCATGCTTGCCATTACTAGAATAATCTAGGATACAAATCTCACCATGGATGACCTCTTAACTGTCTTTCTTCGAGACATTATTCAACACATTGTTTTTATGAATCAGGGTGAGGAACTTTCTCAATTCCTTGTAATAAGGGTTTTAGTTTGCAACCAGTTTAGAGGTATGCAAGCAGAATTTCTGAAATGGATGTTAAGAAGAATATACATGATGACGTTGCCCCTCTGTGACAAGTGTTGTGAACCTCGAGCCATGTCTTGAAAACATCAATTTCAGGTCATTTTTAGAAAGGAAGGCAATAAGTTGAAACATTTCCAAATAAAAAAATGTGTGCCTTTTATAGCAGGTTAGTAGATCTCACAGCATGCTAGGTGATTAACAGCATGTGACAAAATGATGTAAGTGTCGTGAATGTGTTTACATACCATAATGTCAATACTCTATACTGCTGGTGCCTGGACAAAGAAATCAAGATTTGGAGTGTGTCCATTCTGGTTTTCAATTAGTTTTGGCTATTTATCAAAATCTTGTTTTCTCAATAAAATTTTTGACTCAACCCACTTAAATATTTTCATTTTATCCACTGATACATATATGTATGCTTTCATCTAATGTACCTGTGAATGTAAATATTTGCTATGAAAAAATCATGGAATTATATTATTTCCTAGATTCACAACTTTCAGTTAAGAGTAATAAGGGAAAATGACATTATTATCTTCTTTGTCTAATGATTTTCCTTTTCTTCTACTTTATTAATGTTGAAAAATTTCAGCATCCATTACTTTGCTCTCGATGTAGTTCTCATATTTTAAAATGCCCACCGTTTGTCTCCCTGTGATTTAATCCTTAAAGCTTTCACCGAGGTTAGTGCTAAAAATAAGGGGTTTTTTTTGGGTGTGGGGAACTAGGGAGACTGTGGATTGACCAAATTTATTTTGTTTTCCAAAACTCTGCACAAGGTCTTCTGTCTTTAATGAGCCTGTTTCTCCTATTGTATGGTATCATTAGAAAACTGATCATACTAGTATTACTATTTCACTGTTTTCTGGTACTAAGTTGTCATAAAAAACCAATATGTTTATGTTTCTCTCCCATTTACTATTTTTTAATTCATTGGGAAAGAAATCTTCCAGAATAAATGTAATTTGACTAGGAACTCTTCCAAGTTATTATTCCCAGCATTTTTTCAAGCTGGAACTAGAGAGAGATTTTGTGTGCGGTAGCCCCAGGAAAACCAGCCGGAAGAAATAATGGGCATTGATTTGCCAATTAAACCTAGCATGTTACCTGATTTTTTTTTCAGTACAGAAATGATTCAAACTAGTAGCAAAAGTATGAAAATTCCATCCCTTCTTAATCTTCTCAACAGCTTAGTTTCTGGGGAAAAGATCAGTCTGATGACTGTAATCCAACTCTCAGAGGCATTTCTTGTATTGTGTGGGGAGAAAAGGTCTCACTGTTTCCAATAAATACAAAGACATACCAGGAACCTAGAAAAAAAAAATAAATTGAATTCAGCTAGTACTATCAATTGGGTAGCAATTTTTTTTTTTTTTGGCCAAAATTACTTTAGAATTATTCTCGTATGGAGTAGTGGAAGGAACTATAAAATGTGAACTTTTAAGGCACCAAACTCTTTCAAATATTCTTTAAAAAGCTGTAAAATGTGTGTCATTCACAATAAAATTAAACTGAAGTGATGTATGCATACACATATGTATCAGCAATTTTATAAATGTACATTTCCTGTACATTTTCTTATGAAATTGTACATCATAGAATATTAATATGCATTTTTCTGTGAGGGAAACAACTCACTTTTCACCTATAATAAACTGAACTCGTTGGTTTATTATAGAAGTAAGTAAATTATAACCTCCAGGAGAAAATCTTATTTAAAAAAATTGTGAAAAGAATAGATATTTCACATTAATGTAGATCTTTTCTCATAAAAATCTATACTTGATGTTGACAGAATTATTGGAAATTTTCTATCATATAAGTTTTATTTTATATATAAAGCTGATTTCTGTTTTTATTTTTTATGCCTTAAGTATTTGTTAAAATGCATTACATAGTTCACAGA
Organism: Marmota monax; assembly: GCF_021218885.2. Lineage (NCBI taxonomy): Eukaryota > Metazoa > Chordata > Mammalia > Rodentia > Sciuridae > Marmota > Marmota monax. The sequence goes on from NW_026695241.1 coordinate 12,468,234, forward strand.
TTTCACACAGCCTCAGCTGAGGGATAATTCGCTCACATTTGTATCATTAACTGCTGTGGAAAGTCTAGTTCTTTGGCTGCCTTTCGAAGGGTTTATGAGTGTTTTATGATGTTTCCTGGTTATGCTGTATTTTTACAACTGTTGCAAATAGACACAAATGTCATAAATTACTGAAAAAAATTTATCCTCAATCCTTCTGAGTTTAATGAGGAACAGTTACAGAAAAGGGAAGTTTGAAAGTGCCACTAAAGTTGGCTTGATGGATTCCACATGTAGAATAAGTTCAGATCTCTGAGTCAGATTTCTTAAACTTCTCATGCACTCTTTATTTTTGTTTTTTTTTTCCTCCATTCTAGCATTGTTTTAAAGGTACCCCTAATTCTGAATTAAGTGACTGTTTTCTAATGAACATGGCGATTTGTCTCAGCTAAATGGCCCAAAATGCTTCTCTTTCCAGATACATTGAAGAAGTAATCAGATCCACCTCCAAATCAGGACATTTCTATGTCCAGCAATTCTCCACACTGACATCTTTAGAATTTATTAGCATTTTGAATATTGTATTTCACATGTGCTGTAAACTTAAAGCATAGCCTGAAATATAGAATTATAATTCTATACATATAGATACATATCTACTATTAGTACCAAACATTTATTTAATGTGAAATATATGCCTACAACAGGGATAAATAGTATAAATTCAAATGGCTATAAGGTGAAAATCATGAAATAGTGAAAAACGTAACTATTAATAAAATGTAATTCTAAGCACTTAATTCATGCTACTACTAATAAAAGATATTATAGAGAAAAACAACCTAGCAAGAGTAATACCTTTGAGAAACAAAAGATTTGGAATATAAATTTTATTAAAATTATTAATTAACATTCTGAGCAGCGCATCATTGGTTGATTTCATTGTTATTGGAAATACACAGTGCTCTTACACTGACCTGGATTGTATAGCCTATTATGTACCTGGGCTATGTGGTAAATATCATCATACATGCTGACCATCAAGCACCAAAATGTTATTATGAAGTGCAAGGCTATTATTCGAAAAAGGGTTCAAAGAACTATATCCAAGTAGGATATCCACAGTTTTAGCAAATAAGTCTACATGAATGTTGAAAAACAATTCATAGAGTATACTCTGCACCACATTTTACAAAGCAGTGAGCACCTAGGGATAATTTGAGAAACTCAAATGGATGACAACAAAAATATCACCAAATTCCCCAGGATTCAGAGGTCTAGTCTATTTATTTTTAACTCTTTCCTGAATCCTGTACTAAGTAGGAGGGGCCAATGGGTTACAATTGAATTTTCTTTCCTTTCTTTCAAAATTCTTCTGAATTAGGAATAATTTAAAATGAATACCAGAATGGAGTGAGGTAGAGACTAGATAACACAAAATACTTAATTAACTATTTGCTCTGAAGCAATTGAACATTGTTAGCTAAGACAGGAAAGTGAACATTGTGTAGAATGCATTAGAAAATCTCCTGCAGCTCATTACTAGAGATGGCATTATTATTACAGCTTTTTAAATTATAAAATTGAGCCTTAATTAGGTTAAACATTTGCTAGAGGTCAGAGGTAGTAAGGTGATGGAGAACCACCTGAACTGATGAAGTCAAACTCTGAGGCCCACATTGTTCACAAACACTCTGTCATGGGATATACTTTTAAACATAGGGCCTCCCTGATTTCAAGTTTACTACTAACTTTGAATCTTTCTATATATTCTCTTGTACTCAAGGATTTGGATTTTATCTTTTCCTAATGATTACAAAATTGATTCAACAGGAATCCAATCCTATATTATTTGTGAACTTAATTGTTAGTGGAAAAACACATTAAATTTAGACAAGAATGAGAGTACTTTTAAAAAATAATATCTGAGACCATCACGTAAAATTAATTTTAAATAAGGATTACATTCTTTTTCTTAAATGCGTCTAATATTTTGGTAAATCTACATCAGCTGAAACTTTGGATTCAATTTATTGTCTCGTCCATCTGTCATATATCTGATTTTGTAGGATATACATTTAAAACAAATTTGTAAGGTTTTGGAAAAGATGATGCTTTGAAAAGTTAATTCATTTTAACATTAAAATAGGAAAACTTTCATTTAAAAATATTTTTTTATCAGAAAATTTAAAGTAGTATATATATATGGGTATATAATCTCATATATATATATATATATATATATATATATATATATTCTACTAAATCTCCTTTCTATTAATTGAGCATTTTAAATTTTGAATACATACTCTTGACCTGTCCATTAATATAAATAAGTAATTATAACTTATGTACCAATATTTCTTTTTCCAACTTTGGTACGGTTAAAAAAAAAATTGACATCTTATTTTAGAAAAGTTAGAACTTTTTAAAGAATGCAAATTAGACAAACACACATCACTGAAATTAGACTGTGGTTTAATTTGTTTGTGGGAAGCCAAAAAGATGCCTAAAGGTAAATGCAGTTTGTGTCTCTTTCTGCCTGTCATAATTGTGTTTTGTTCTAGTGCTCTACGTATTACCATTATCAAACTACTGTATATTTGATGCTTGCCTATGGCAATGCAGTGGCCCCAACTAATAGAAGACGGAGCAGCATCAGGACTACATTAAGAAAGGAATGTTTTATTTAAGGACTCGGCTGGTAACACACTACCATATTTCCCTTTACAATTTGCTCACTCTAATTGTTAAAACATTTCCTGCTATTTCAGAAAAGCAGAGACCACAAAAGCCTATAGATGAAGCACCACAAGGTTTACACTGAAGGAACAAATTTGTTTTGCAGCCTTCATTCAGAAGCTGTTTAAACATGTCTTGTATGATCTCTTTCTTTTCTTTCTCTTTTCGTTTTTCAGAATTGAACACTTGAACTTCTGTTGGCTTTAAAAAGAATAGTTAACGAAGGATTCATGTTAGGAAACTTTTGAAATGAAAAGTCATTGAGAAAACATGGACAACTGAACCAGGAAGAGATGTACCCAAAGACGTACAGTTTGAAAAACTTCTCACCCAAATATGGATTTGCAACATTGGACTATGTTCTCTTGATTTATAGGTAATTCTAGTCTAATGAGTAAATTCTCTATCACTTTTAAATATCTGGAATAGCTGAGGGATATATTGCTGTTGACTACTGGGAATGATTTTTTTAAAAGGTTAGTTGGTAAGGAAAAAATAAAAATGCACTGATCAGGTATACAAAAATAAATTATATTATAAAACCTCTTAAAGGGATAATTATAGTCCTAATATTAATATATTTCCAGGGAATGTTTGAGATATATTATTCTTCATTCTTGGCAATTATCATGTGTATTAAGGCACCTCCAAATTCTCAACTACTCTGTGAGCTCACTTTCCCTTTACACAATTTCAAACATGATAAATGTAAATAAATTAATATTCAGATAAACCCGCATATTTTTATCAAAGGAAGTACAAATATTCATTTCTAAATATCATATGCTTATTTCCCATGCATTCAATATCAGCAAGACATCAAATATTTCTGAGGGCTTATAATTTTATTTGGGGGCATAATCTCAGCTGTAAAAGTTTTTAGCATCACAGTCACTAGAATGCCTGTGAGAAATATGGTTTCCTGAGCATGGCCTCATGCTTGGTAAGTCTATATTATAAGAGACTGGAACTATAACAATTATGACTAGAGATTTGTTGTTTGATTTGCTTTTTGTCTTTGTTTCTGTGATGCTAAATCACCTGCTTGACTAAAGCATTCTATTTGTAGCTGTGATTTTCAAACTCCATCATGTATCAAAATTTCTTGGGGAGACAACTGTGATTTTTAAAAGTTATTTACCATTCTATATATGAACACAGAAAATTTCATCATTCCAGAATAGTATGCATTTCCATTTGCAATCAATCAATCTCCACCAGAGATATCCACTATTAGTTTTACCCATTCTAAACTTCATATAATTCTACTCCATGCATAGGTTTGCAAACTACCAAGGGAAAAAAAAGATTTTTTTTCCATACCTAAATTATTAGAGGGTTTCAAAATCAGGTGAACAGCTATCTTGTGGGATCTTTTAAAAATAAAAGTTGCCTATCCTTAAATCTCAATTATTTGGCAGCATTTTTATGTGGATTCAAGTACTATATTAATCTCTTTTGAGAAATTAACCATAAATCTGAATGCACCCAACTTATGAACATTTCGAAGAACAGATGAACCTTTGTGAAAAAAAATTGCCAATTCAAAAACTCTATTCAAATATAAAGAACTATTAGAATGTGCTTATTACATGAGTCTCTTTGTAATAATGAAACTCTTATCCTTTCACTTTATAGGGAGGTAAAAGTTATTCAGAATAACTTCAGAATAAGTCTTCAGAATCCCTGGGCACATGCTAAATTCAATGGACCCTTTATGTCAAGTACCTTTATGTTTCAAAGTCTTACTAGACAGAAGAAAAGAACATTTGCCCCCTGCCTTCTTGTCCAGTTCCACCTCCTGTCTAATTTATTTTCTGATTGCCGTTTGTGCCCCCAGGGACTTCACACACCGATCTACCTTGAAATGTCCCACTCCTTCTTTTTTGGAAAACCAACATCTCATTTTCCCAGTATCTGTATTCACATCATCTCTTAGAGAAGCCTGTCCTGACCATTCTCACTTCTATTTTTTACTCTTTTAGACTCCCCTCATGACTTAATTCATAAAGCCACCCTAATGTCTCTTGGTCCATACCCTTTATTAGACCATGAACTCCATGAGGCTAATGACAACAGGCTTCCTGCTTACTTTCATATGTTCAAAGTCTAACATTTTGACTGAAATATTTAAAATCCTCAAAGAAATGAAGGCTTTTCCAAGTAAGAGAACAGCAAGCTTTATTTACTAAACATTACTTGATTGCAGTGCAGTCTGAGTTCCTAGACTCTTCTCCCATGTATCATCTGCTCTAGGTTCAGAGTCATGGGGTTTCTGTGGAAGATCGAAACTGCTTATTGAAGCATTTCTTATACATTAACTCTAACATCATGGTAATGATGAGGCTCGCAGTAGTATTTATGTTGTCATGCTATAAGGGGACTGAGAAAAACACCATCTAATTTCTCCCATTAAATACAAGAAAGTATTTCTTCAGCAAGAGGAAATTACCCAAGCATTTGGGAGCTGTTTTCTCCTCAATTTTCGACCCCTGTGGATGTCAGCTTTTACTCCATTTTCTTCAGGTGTTTTATCTCTCTCATATCAATTAATCTGAATGAAGAAATGAAGAAAGGGGCCCTTGTTCTTTTAAAGAAATGAATTTTAAAAACCTGTAAAACTATCAATACTATCTTAAACTCAGCTTCATAATATGTCAATTGCCTTCACTATGGTGGAGCACAAAAATCCATCTCTTGGCCACTTTTCAAGTTTGTACATGTGCCTAAGTTCAGGAGACCTTTGACACCATGGACAGAAGCACAACAGGACAAGCAGTATGAGAGGTCCACTGAAGGAGGATGTTCCTTGCAAGTATTGCTCATTTTTATTTCATCGCATGACATGAGACAATCAAGCACTCTAATGCACTAAATTAGAAACAGAAGGCAGAGGAAAGATCTACAGTTTTTTTCTTAATTCCTTAAAAATTGGAAGAGAAACATACTTGGGCCATTTTATTCAATGAGAAGGCTGTTCTTTCAGTGACTGTATTGTGGTTCTTAGCCCAGAAGTACTACAGCCAGTGGTGGAGTGACTACTGCTATATTAGTTATAAAATACCTATGAGAACTCCAGATGTTGCCTATGAGGCCAGTGGTTAATGGGGCAAGAGAGGATTCATTCCATGCCCATTTTCTACTCTGGTGCTGAAATGCGAGCTAGTCTAAGGTCTAGATCCCACCCACATGCCAACATGCACCTGCAAAAGTCTTCAATTTGAGGGCTTTTAAATCACAAACAGACACACTGATTTAGCCTTTCATATTAAAAATTCCAATAGCAGAGAAAAATACTCCAAAAACTCACAGCTCTAATTCCTTAATGAATTATATTCATGGTGAGGGCTGTACAGACAGACATGACTTGATTTCCTGTTCAGAATACTGGAGAGCACATTGGAACGTGGACCAAGTCTACTTTGGGGATAGTATTTCAGTCCCACTAGTGAGTAAAGCAAAATGTTATCAAGATTTGTTTTAATTGAGGAAATGGGGAATTTCAAACTATTAATAAAATATCTCTGAGAACACATAAGCTCAAGATGAAAATGCACTGCTCTCTATATATTGACTCTGTGGGTCTTCGGAGACAGAGTATATGTGAATAAACAGGCACAGACTGACGGCCATATCTGTACAGATTCTGCAAGGCTTTCCTTCCCATATACATAGAGGCATCTCCTGAAATCACAAAGTTCCATTTTAGACTCCCAGTGAACCAGAAACCCAAAGCTAAAGTCATCTATAGTCACCAGCTTTCTTATGCTTTTCACCTGGAGTCATAAATCTTTCCTTTATATCCTTTGGGAGGGAGAGTGAGTTTCCCTGGAACTTAGGCCAAGTTTACCTGACACTTCTCATGAGCCCCATTAAGGATTTACCTAGAAGAAAGAAAAAAAAAAGTCAAACCAAAATGATTTTTACCAGTTTTAGATTTCATTTGGAAAACACATAGACACATGTGCAGTATCCCAAGTCACTTATTTTAACACTAATCTGGAAGACAGTAATGACATCAGTTTGGACTGACAGGACTTTTCTGAGAAACACACATAAGACTAATCCATCTCCCTAGCCCTATGTTATCTCTGAGAATGAGGCCAAAGGACATTTTATGGTAGGACTTAAAAGCACATGTGGGCACTTAGTAATCAGTTATGTCATTATTATTCACCTTCATGTAAGCACCATTAAACCTGATATTTTCAGTCCATATAAGCACAAAAAACAGTAATTGTACTGACTATGATTATCAAAGGTTGGTTTCAGGGTACTATGACTCTGAGATCAGTGAAAGCTCACAGCCATAGGGCAGGGACTTGGTCAAGGACCCTCCAGTAGAGGGCCCCAAAGGCAAGCATTATCTAAGAAATGGTCCTCTAATTCCTAGAGAGGTTATCATCATTGTTCTTCCTTTGAACCTCAACTTCCCATCCACCTCCACTGAAAACTGATACCATTGATAGATAAAATGTTAAAAGAGAGAATTGAGAAGCCACACCTCTGTTTATTACCTATATCAGATTAAGTTAAGATCTCTCTGGGGAGGAAGGTGTGGTTGGTAGCTAGGTAAGGGCACAAAATTTAAAGGTAATATCCTATTTTTCATCTGGTTTGTAGTCATGTGGGTGTTTTCAATTTATGATGATTTATCAGCTTGATTCATGTGTGATCTTCTATGTCTGCTATACTTTTAAAAATGTTCACTGAAAGTATGTATTTTTGAATCAAATGTATTGAGTTCCACACTATATCTAAGTGGAAAAGCAACACAAAGATGGTGGACAGGGTTAATTTGTAGACCCAGAGAAAACTAGGTGTGGCACTATGCAGAGCAGGACATGAATTAAAGTGAGATGGAGTCAGAAATGGGAAACATCCCATGAAAATGAAGAAATTGACTAAAGCCATGCTCACTGCATGACATTTGGGATGGGGAAAAGGCTGAAAACTGTTCCCTCTCTCTGGATCCACAGTCTATGTAAAATTGTTTACCAGGGAGGCAAGAAGAGAAAGACAAGCTCCCTAGCCAAGGCCTGCATTACAGTGCTTACATCTCATAGGTGGAATCTACTCTACTCCAGTAACATCAATAAAGTAGCCCAAACCTGCAAAATACAGTCTGGGTCTTTACTTAGAACTACAGTTGCAGAAACTGAAAATCTGAAGGGAGTAGTATGATGATAGACCAAAGACAACAAAATTGACCTTTACAGCTAGCAACAACAGCTCACTGAAAGTGCATCTGAACTAATAGCCAATAAACAAACAAGTCTATACTGATTCTTCCCTTAATGAAACATCAGAGCGAAAAGATCAAACATAACTGAGCAATAATTAGACAAGATCTTTTCTCCCCAGGAATAATACAAAGAAGATAAAGGACATCTTTTCAAAGTGTTTATGGAAAATTGTTGTCCCAAAAGAGTATACTAAAGAAAGAATATTTTTTTTTCATTATGTATACATATTAAGAGATTTTTTTTTCTATCTGGATAAATGTTGCTGAACAGCTAATAGAGAGCTACTGAAGCAAAAAAAAATAACTGAATCTTAAGGAAAGCAGAGCAAAAAATAAACAGGTTATATCTTTCAATTAAACATTGTAGTATACTAGAAGGATCTCCAATTCTTATTTAATAAAATTTTGAAATTCAGTTTTCAGACTCCACTAATAAGTGGTAGACCTAATGTTTTAGTTAGCTTTTCCCCACTATGACTGAAAATCTGAGAAGAGCAATTTTACTTTACTTTGGGGCTCATAGTTCCAGAGGTCTCAGTTCATAGATGTCCAACTCAGTTACTTTAGGCCTGAGGTAAGGCAGAACATTTTGAAGGAGGAGAAAAGCAACTCAGGACATGACAATTAGAAAGCCTAGAGAGCTCTCCCTCACCAGGGACAAAACATACCTTGAAGACTCACCCCAAAGACCTCCTCCTGTTACACCCTTCCTTCCTACACTTACCACCCAGTTAATCCCTATTAGTGAATTAATCCACTGATTAGATTAAGGCTGTCATAACCCAATCATTTCACCTCTACACTTTCTTGCCCTTTCTCACACATGAGCTTTTGTGGACACCTCAGATCTAAACCATAACATGTAACTTTGATAAGTAGTTAGATTATATAAGAGCTTTAATTTGTTTGAGAGAAGGATGAGTAAAAGACTAAACAACTATAAACTTTATTAGAAAAAAAATGTATGTCCCATCAATCAACAAAAATTTACTAAGCACTATGGAAGGTGCTGAAAGTTTGTCTGAATAGTTCAAAACATCTGCAGGCCATTGTGGGCTTAACAGATTAGGTGCTGGGAGGTAGTAGTAAAGGCAGTTTGAGAACATCTCAGAGAACCAGCCCCTGGGGAAGATAGAAGCATATTCTTCTTAAGATGAAGAATGAAGAGTCTGGCTGAATATTTTTTTTTTTTAAATACTGAGGACTGGACCCAAGGGTGTTTTATCATGGTGTTATGGTCCATTTTATATTTTTATTTTGAGACAGGGTCTAAAGTTTCCCAGACTGGCCTCAAACTTACAGATCTCCTGCCTCAGCTTCATGACTTCCTGGAATTATAGACCAGCACTACAATATCCAGTGTGACTCCATTTTTGATGTTTGACTGTTGTGAGCTTTATGCCTTACCTTTGCTTCATTCCTTTCTGCCCCACATCTGGACAACGTGATAACAAAACTCTGGTGGATCATTTTTTGGCTGGTAGTAATTTCAAACTTCACAAATTCTCCCCAAAACAAAACCTTAAAGCCCAGTCCTATATCCAATCAGGTCTTGTCTATCTGCACTCCCATTGGATATACTTAAAGTGATAGTGTATATTATTTTATACTTCTTTTATGTTTGTGTTTATATTTTCAATGATTTTTAAAGTCTTATGATTATCATTCTATTACATGAGCATTATTTTATAATGAGAAAGTTATTATAATTTTAAAAGATTATTATGACCTGGCAAAAGTAATTGAAAAAAATTTACTTTGTGATTAAGCATATAGCAAATTATTTATCAAAAAGCTGCTGAGTAAGTTATTATAATATCCTGTTAATGACTATATTAGTTTTCTAATAAATTCATCATAAACTTTTTAACTTAAAACAGCACAAGTTTGTTTTCTTATGATTCTGGAGATTAGACATGTGTATGGATCTCACAGGGCCACAATCTAGTTGCTCTCAGGGATGGATTCTTTGGGAAGGCACTAGGGGTAAATCCTTGTCCTTGCTTTATCCAACGTCTGGAGGCCTGTGCACATTTCTTGGCTCATGGATTCAAAGCCAACAGTTGCCAAACCTATCTCATGGCACCATCCTATACTGACTCTTTTGACCCTCTCCACATTTCAGAATCCCGTGATCACTTGTGCTTATTCAGATAGTCTTCTTATTTCAATGTCTTTTGATTATAAAGCATTTGTGCATGCTATCTTAATTCTTATTTGCTGTGAAACACAAAATATTCACAGGTGAGGGAGGCAGATGTGTGAGAGACCATTATTCTCCCTATCCCCATAATAGTTTGGTTTGATTTTGCATTTTTTTCATGATAATCATTGTGTCATAAGAAGGAACTTGAAGTTTGTAAGTATATTACAGGTAATTCATCATTGCGCTACAAATTATGAACGGAAGGTTGTACACTTATGATTGATCTCAAATAAATGTGGCTTTTGGACTATAAATTAGATGTTAAATTATTCTTAAAATTTGGAAAGAAAGGAATATTAATTTCTGAAGTCCTATATCCTTTTGTATATTTCTAAAATAGAAATTTGTCGAGAATGGAGCATCAATTTCAGTAATATTTATTCCAGTTTCTGAAATAAATTTATAGGAGAAAATTTAAATTTTAGGACAGGAAGTACAATCTGACCAGACACCAAATAAAACAGTATGTGAGCTTGGACTTCCAGGTCTCCAGAACTGTGACATGAAAAATAAATATTTGTCATTTATACAACCTAGTCTGTAGAATTTTTTATTACATTAGCCTGAACAGACAGAAACAATATTGTACTAAATCAAAATGGAAAATATATATGCAATAAGTAGTATGCTTGAGTATATAATCAACATAATTTACATGGGATATTTTAAAGTAAATGTGTGAAATACATTTAGCACTGAAACTATAAGAAAAAAAGTAAGTAAAATCCAGGTGATTTTCTATCTTACAAGGTTAAATACCTAAAAAAGGGATTAGTTTCCTAGTATAGGTCTCTTATTAATTTTAAGCAAGATCATATTGACCAGCTAACACTACATGGTAGGCAAGAGTTCTTCACTGCAGTCTTAAATTGTCTAGCCATTGCTTGCGATGTTACTTTAATGTGAAATCAATTATCGCACATTAGAATTTACTACACAAAATCCAATTATAGATGACAAAAAGAAAAAAAAAGCAGTCTTAATATTTTTCTTCTATCAGGACAATCATTAAACAGATTCAAAAAAAACCCAGATGATTCTATAATAGCCATTCTGTCTGGCTCCACAAAATAGCTATTTGTGTGTGTGTGTGTGTGTGTGTGTGTGTGTGTGGTGCCAGGGATGGAACCCAAGGCCTTGTATATGCGAGACAAGCACTCTATCAACTGAGCTATATCCCCAGCCTGCCATTTAATACCTATCTGAACATACCATTGGATTCTACCCCAGATGCCATCACATTTTGAGTGTGAACACAGAATGAGCCATCACAGTTCACTTGACTCATCAACAGAAAGTTTAATGATTTCTTCAAGTTCATAACCAAAATTTTTAGCCTTGAGAAAAAACTTTGAAATATAATATAAGGTTTGTACAAAACAAACTTATGAAGTAACACTAGCTCATATTTAAAAATACGTATCAGTACAGGGGGATGAAATATTTATCATTGGCTTTTGTTTTGTTTTTTAGTACAAAATATAGGCTGGACTACATTTGGACTTCAATTTCATGAGTTACTTTTCTCCATGCCTTTTCTTGGCATCATGAGCTTAAGAAACCAACCAGCTGCTCTCAGTGTTATTGTTTAAGATTTAGAGAATGAGGCAGAGTTGTTACTGAAAAATACATGAATCCATGTTGAAAAACATGGAGCATTTAATATACTTGCAAACTTTATTTAAAAATAGGACAAGACTACAAAAATATTAACAATTATTACAACAGGATAAGTTAAATGGGGAATTGGTAACAGACATAGTGGGGTCATCTACAGCAATTTGAGGGATATGGTCATGCTACCAGCCAAAGATATCAAATCAGTGGAATAAAAGGCTCTAGAAACATTTTTGTACAAACCTGTGTTCAGGCTCTGGTGTGTCACTTACAATATTTTACATAAGATGTCATTTATAGCATTAAATAATAGTGTCATTAAAGGTAAAATTGTAATCATAACATAATATATTTATATTATATATAATGCAGTTTTAGTACTATTGATATCAAGTGTATACTCAGAAAGGGTAATTATAAGTACTGATACTAAGAAGTTTTGGGTTTTCTTTTTTTTTTTTCTTTTTCTTTTTTTCAAATTAGAAGAACAAGTACTTAAATGAGAGGCAAATAACCTGGATAAGAAGATTTTGAGAAATACCTCTCTGGCACAATGAGAATACCTATCTCAGCAAAATTTGCTATTAAAAATTGATAAGTATTTATTCATTCCCGTTATATTTTTTCTCTTTTTAAATGCCAATAATTCTGGGAAAGATAGGAGGTTTGAAGCATTTTCTAGGTCTTTAACTTAATCATAAGTTGTTAACTAAGTATGGCATTAAAATAGCAGATTATATTTTGTTTAGAGTTTGAAAGATTCCTGAGCAACTTCGCACATATCATCACAATGATTTTTTTGCATATCAGCAGACACTGTCATTACCCTTACTTTTCAGCAGAGGAAGCAAAATAAAATATTCAAACCCGGAGAGTAAGCAGTAAAACTTGACTTGAACACAAGGTTGCGGGTTCCAATATCTAGAACTCAGACTCATCAGGACTAGTAAGAACTTATTTTTGGGATGCAGAGGCTGGAAAAGACAGGCCCAATGTAAGAAAATGACATGAGGGATGATATTTGGTATTTGAGTAGCTATTTCTGGCAAATGGCACTGAGTGATAAATAGAAAGGAATGGAAGGAAAAGGACACACTGAAAAATGCGGATTCAGATCATAAATGAAAGACAACTATTCCAAGTCATTTCCAATCCTTTTGGCCTTGCCTCCTGCTGTCACCAGGGCTGCAGTGACCCTTTCCTTAGAAGAGTTATGCTTGTTTCCTTCCCAGGCCTTCTCTGAAGCTGCCGCAAGGAAAACTCAATTGAAACATCTTCAACACCTGCATATGCAGAACTCAGAACCCTAAGGATGCTTAGACTAGTGGGGTCTTCATTTACACCTATGGGAAAAAAGAAAAAAAGTCACTGATTTCCTTGACTGAAAAGATTTGAGATGCTTGGTTGCACAAGGTGATTTCAGAGGTCACATGGATTGAGCTTAGCTTGGCTTTTCTTCTTTCTCCATTTCCCTTTTTCCCCCATCACTCCTCTTGCAAGATGCCAATCTAGCAGAAAATATGGTCTCTTCTCTGACAGGAAATTATTCATGCACTGAAAAAAATTATAAGACCACCAATAGGTGTCAGAAAGAAACAAAAAAAGGTGCAGTGAGTCTTGTGGGTACTGTTCCAGGGGGTCCAAGTATAATCGGGGAGTTATTGGACTAGAAGCACTTGGGACCTGTCTTTGATGGGATATAGTTTCACAGCATGGACACAGCAACTGTCTAAAGTGTCATTATAAACCAGTAGCATGAGTTTCGCCCAGCAGCCGCTTACAAAACAGTTCCATTAGGTGTATTTAATCAAAATCTCTAATTTACCATGACCTCAGATGATGTGCATATTTAAGTTTAACATACCCTGGCCAACTAAAAATGAAATACAAATGGTTTAATAGAGTATTGAGGAAGGAATTAGAGGAATCAAAAATAAAAAGAAATGACTCCCCTGAAAGAAAGAATAGTCATGTGGGGAAGAAGTCATGTATTTTCTCATCCATCACCAGGTTCATGTCTGAAAGCTCTGTGACAAAAGATAAGTAAGAGGAAACCACAACACATTTATTTAATACAAGTTTTATATAACAAGGGAGCTTTCAGAATTAAAGATCCAAATGCAAATGAAAAACTTGTGGACAGTTATGCAGCAGTGTGATTGGAAGACAAAGCAGTATGATGGCATGGTGATAAAATGAAGAAGGAAATGAACAGGGCCTGTTGGTTCAGATTCTTCTTGTCATTGCTGTCTTCATTCCTTTCCTCTTTGGATAGAGAGTAGTTCTCTGGAAGAGGGTCTTATGGCTTATTTTAGAGGAAGGTCAGAAATGTCTTCTTTGGACTGCTTGAGGGGAAATTGGTGGAGAAACCTTCCTAATTCTCATGTTTTCCCACACACCAAGTTACCATTTTGAGGTAACATTTGCTTAATTCTCTCAGTCAAATAAAAACCAAATTTGACTTGGGTAATGAGAAATTTTATTTAAAAATACTAGTGTGGTAGGGAGACTAACTATCCTTTTATCATGTTGGTGGGAATTTGTTCAGGTAGGTGAGTGGGGACAAGCAATTCAGTTAATCACGTTGAGAGAAAGGGTGCACATTTGGAGGGTCTGTGTCTGGCCACATCATAGGTAAATGAAGTCAGTTGTTCAGGATCTTACCTGGGTCATACCAGGATGGTTGTTTGAAGTAAGCCCTTTCCTACAACACAAAGTGGAGATTTTTTGACAATTGCTGTCCACCAAGAGCACAGGGCTCATGTTCAGTCCAACATCATCAATGGTCAATGCATGGTAGAAATGTATCCTTAAATTGCCTTTCTTTTTTTCTTCTTTTTCATGATCCTTATCTCACTCCTGCTCCTTTTAGTTACTTTCTAAGTAAAATTCCTGCATGAAAACTTTCTTGGGCTGATTCTTATTTTGTTTTGTTTTAACTAGGCTGAAAAGATATGTCAGCAAAAGCAATCCTCATAGCAATCCTTATATTAATGTTAAATAAAGAGTCAATGTTATAATAGGATCAGCTAGACTAGACTAGGCTTGGGGAGAACTGGTTTGCTTTAAAATACTCCTTGGTGCTAGAGAGCTTTGTCAATAAAGAAATGCCAGCTCCCTGAGGACCTTAAGACCTGCATTTGAACTACTTATAAGTTGTCAGAGTTAAGAAAAAAATGTTCAAACTTTCAGTGTTCCAAATGTTCATCTAGTGAAGTACAAGCAACAACAACTGATTCACAGGTTATCATTAAAATTAAATGTTCTAAATTAGAGAAATGGTCCTTGACTTTCTTTTTTGTAGAAGTCATCATTTGTTCCTAAACCAGTTCCTCTCTTTAATTGTTTAATATTCATACTTCATGACTAAAGAGGTGGTAAAATAAGGTAAAGACTGAGAAGCTAGCAAAACAAAGAAAATTAACTTTGATGAAAGGAATACCACGTAGTTGGGCACTACCAGCTAATAGTATGTGGCCCATAATGGTGCAAGATTATATATATATATATATATATATATATATATATATATATATATATATCCAAAAAAATTTGAAACTGGCATTCCTAAGGCAGTTCTAGAACCAGCCTCAACATGACCCTTGGTAGCAGTATACCACCTGGCATTGCCACCTCTGCAGCATCCTAGCTCTACAGGTTCCTTTCTCTGAGCTCCTAAATTGCAGTATCAGTTACAAAATTCCCAGCTGTAGACTTGTGTCTCTGATCAAGGATTCCTTCTTCCATAACAACTAGGTCCTTATTTGTTCAAGTTTTCTTCCATCCATCAAGCTACTGTGATTGTTCATACCACTATCTATCTCCTCCAGCCACCCCCTACCACTTCAGTTACCACTTAGATAACCCCTATCATGGGATTAATTCACTGATTGGGGTAAGCCTCTGACAGCTCAATCACTTCTCCTCCGAACTTTCTTGCATTGTCTCAAAATCTCAATGTGAGATTTTGGGGGACACCTCACATCGAAACCCTAACAACTTTTTAGCTACATTTTACTGTTCCCTTCATTTTCCTGCTTAAGTTAGTAGTCACTTACTTTCAATGAGAATAAAAATCTTTGGCTATCTGAATATCACTCCTTTCCATAGGAATGAATGCTCCTTCAGAAAGAAGATACTTTATTTTTAAAATTTGTCTCACATGCTCTGCTTGTTGAATCTGTATTTTGTTTATTGAAGGATTAAATACATTCATGAAGAATGTTTCATGCCTTTCTGGAAATTTGGTCTTCCTACTTTGTATTTTTTGGAGGAAAAGTTGCTTTCTCTTGTGATCTGGGACGTAAAAGACAAAGAAAATCATTTGCCAGTTGGATTGCTTTTACTATTGCTGTTGTTTTCTAGGTAATATTCACTAAAATTTGAAGCTGTGTAATATCATTTTAGGGAAAGACAACCAGATTCAGAGCCAACATTTTGTGGGGGAAAAAAAAAGGAGAAAAACTGAAATCCCTTATTTTATACATATTAACTATTTCAAAATAAATACCTGATTAAAGAAAAGACTCTTCAAACCAATTAGGCCAAATAAAACATATTATCTGAATTATCTGCATCACATTAGGATCTCAACTTGAAGACTATCTTCTTTAAATTTGTACTAATAACATTTGTACCATTTTGTAGCTGCTTCTGCCAGCATCCTCAATACTTCAAAAATACATTCAGTTGCTTCATTTCCATGTTACAAAAACATTTCTGTGAAGTTATTTACTTATTGACTTTGAGACAGGAAATATTATCCTAATAATATCATCACTAAAAATAGTTTATTTTTTTAATAAAAACTAAAAAGAAAAGCACCTGATGCCACTGGCTCAGTTTAAAATTCCAGACCCTGTATTTTATTTAGTGATGAAATATCTCAAACTTTTCTTTTGCTTTTTTCTGTGCCAGATGTATGAGCTTTAAATATTATATTGGTGTTTTTCACTGCTGTTAGGTCATAGCTGTCATTAGCTAAGAAATCCTGGAGAAAAAAAATAAAACTTATCAAGGGAAAACTAAAAAACTTAACTGCAAATGCTGTCCAAATATTCAGTTTGCTCAGGTAGTCTTTCCTATGAAAACAGGTTCCAGGTTTTGGGGGAAAAAAGCCAAATACTAAGAGACTGGTCTGAACATTGCATACTGAACCAAAAAGCCACAGATGTTTCCAGGTTTAGTTCTGAAAATCTGGAAAGATGAATGATTTATATATTTTCATTTTTATGATGGGGAGAGTCAAGTGAATTGTGCTATGAGTAACAAGTCATGAGATGTTGGAACATATGTTGAAAAGCTCAGTGAGTTAGACTCTGAAGTTGGCTACCCTGCTTTATCTTCACAACTATACAGATTAACTTCTAGGTGATGCATTTCCAATACTTGATACCATTTTCGATATTTTCAGACAATAGACACATGACGAGTAGCTGTGACCATATATTACTAAATTGAGAGTACATTTAGGGACTGTTCCTAGTTGAAAATATTATGTATACAGATAAAATTAGATTTATAATAAAAAATTTCAATATATAGTTTTTGAAAATGTCTTTAAACTATTTATAAGGAAAGGTAAATACAAGGCAATGACACTACTTCATCTCTGATTATTTTCTCCACTTAAATTTGACAATGTAAAATGAAATTCTTAAGCTCTCTTGACAGCTGCTCTATCTGAAGGCTGTTTTTGATGTTCATGGTGAATTGTCTCACGGATCAATAAATATAATCATTATATCACAATATATAATCATTAAAATCACTATAATATTCCTTTAACATGTCTCAAAAGTGTTTCTGTATTGAACTCATTGACCTACTTTGGGGGATTACTTTTTCCTAATTTCTTTCCTTATAAGTATGCTTTCCCATCTCTTTGTTTCACATCCAAATTAGGCGAGCTGCTTACTTCAGCACTACTCAGTTCCTAAAGACACACCTGAAAAATCCATCCACTCTAAAACGTCTTCCACAAGGGTGGTGGCCTTAATATCTATCCAGGGTTTACCAAAGATAAATTCATCTCCAAATACGGATTAATTATTTGGTATGGCTAATTTTATAGAAGTATTATGTTACCAATAGGGGATAGTCACAGCTGCAGAAATCTACCAGGGTTCTGTCTTCAGTCTTTCTCTCACTGTATACAATTCCTCATTTTAAACACACATTTAAATACCACCTGTGCTACAGTCCTGCTCGGAATTCCAAACCTCACCATTGCTATTTTTTTTTTAATAAAGAGAAGTTACTATGAAGAATTTGTTAATTAAATGCAAAATTGTTAAATAGGTAAATGAAAGCACAAAAAAATCATGAATTAGTTATTTCAGGAAGTTGCAATCCGTCTATATCTAAAATGTTAAATGTTTTATATGAAAAAATTGTCAATGATCTTCAGCTTACTTTGCAGTTGTCTCCCCTTTGTGGGAGCTAGCTCATCTAGAGTTCTATGTAAACCTTAATATGTATGTATATACATTTAAAAAATCTTACCTAGCCTTTTCTAATAGATGAGAATAAGCATCAGTCTACCATGATACAGTTTTCTGTTTTTCGTTTTTGGTGAGAAGAGCAAGCTGATACCCTCCTAATGACATCCTTTAGCACAAAATAGGCATAGTACTAAAAGTATATGCTATTTGTATATTAAATAGGTTTACATGTCACATACATACATATTAACTTCATATGAATATTTTATTCCATATTTCTTATGGGCTGGATATGGGATAGAACACCAGCATAGAGTTAATATAAATCACACAGAGTTGACATGAACCTCTAGACAAGATATCCACTTGACAAGTTCTGATCTGTTTTGATTTTCTGAACAATAAACCTGACTGGTCTCCACTCCTGTTTGATTATCTCATAGGCATCAAAAGTGCAATAACTTCAGAAGTAAATTCTCTCTTTCAATTTGACCCATTTAAAGTACTACATTTTTCTTAGAATAAAGACAAAAATGCTTAGTAAGGTATATAACCCCTCCATTAGTCCATCCTTGCTGCTCTGCACCTGCCTCATCACCAACACCAACCCATCTGTGTTAGCTACAGGGACACAAGTTTCCCACTGTGTGTTTCGATGGCCATACCAACATTTCTTCAGTTTATCATGTTGACTTGGGGATAGTTTCCACCTATTTTTATGAGAATATTTTCCATATCTCCATAAAATAGAACACATCTTTTTGATATGTGTTTATTTGACATAACCAGGCATTGATATACTGTAGTTTGCAATAGGAAATTTACTCTTTATTATTTTATTATTATTATCATCATCATCATCACCATTATCATTTGTTTCTTCTATAAAGTGGAACTTTTTTTTCTTTTTCTGAAAGTGGGCACCTCTTTTTGGTTTTGTTTTGTTGGTGGTGCTTTCTTATAATATTGCTTAAAACAATGCCAAGGCATTTATACACACTCAGCAGACATTTGTTGAAGGAAAAAAGACAGAGAAGGAAGGAAAATGGATCAGTAAATTGCCGTTTATTATGATTTGAATGTGACTTCAGTGCATCAGTCTTAGTAGGTCATGAGAGATCTGCCCTCACATGCAGATCAACGCCATTGTTACAAGATTGCAAGAGGAAGCTTGTTTTCTTTCTTTCTTTAATCATGAGAGTAGGTTCCTAATAAAAAGAGGA
Source organism: Marmota monax (assembly GCF_021218885.2). Lineage (NCBI taxonomy): Eukaryota > Metazoa > Chordata > Mammalia > Rodentia > Sciuridae > Marmota > Marmota monax. The sequence continues at coordinate 12,487,689 of NW_026695241.1, forward strand.
GTTCCCCGACTTCCCTGCTCTTCTACCTGTCCTCAAGGCATGATGCACTGAGACAGATATAAGCCTTTAACTTTCTACACTATGAATCGTACGAAATAAGTCTCTATTTTTTTAAAGTAACTTAGACCTAAGCATTCTGTTATTGCAGCAGAAAACATATTAAGCCAACAAGAAAAACATTCTTCACTAGAAAACATCTAGTAAAATTTAGAACATTTAAATAATTTCAAACTTCTGTCAATATTAAGAAATTATAACCTGAAAGATTGTATTCTAATTTTACTGTAATAAATAATAGCCATGTTCTAATGAAGATTGATTGAAATAGTTCAAAGAATAATAGAAACTAATTTCATGACTTCTAAATATTTGATAATTTTTACACAAAGTTTTGTATATCTTCCCATACTTTTATCACAAGATTTCCTAATTTATATTGGCAGTTATTTATGAATTTTGGAAATATAACCTACTTTCTATAAATTTAAATGTTATTTTTAAAATCTCAACCAAAACAATGATCTGCTTTAAGGCAAATTGTATTCATCTAACTTAAAATTTCTTAAAATATGTGCCATTTTGAAGAAATAATATGGCACTTAAAATCTAATTATAGTTCTTTGAGACCTAATTATATTTTGGCTATTCATCTTCACATGCAAAGGTTTAAGTCTGCTCCTATAGAGGATCACATGATTATTTTCTATAGACAAACTGTACTTCAGTGGGAACTAGACTTATATCACAAATAAGTAACTATCTTTCATAGACATGGTCCCTTATCTATCTCTTTGAAAAATATTTATCAACATGACTTTTTAAAAAAATAATACAATTCATATTAGAGTTTATAGATAAGTATTTTCCTCTTCTAGGCTGGCCCCATTTATCACAGTGCATAGACTATATACAACAATTTCTCTTTATAAAATAGATGACTGTATTATCGTCAAAGCTATGGTCTCTCGTGTTCTATAAATAGGTTTTGATTGTTACTAAGACCTTATATTTAGAGTTCTGAAGAAGTAAGTTGCCTATGTGAAAGTAGTGATTACAAAATCTGTCCTTAGAAAGCTAAGATATACTTCTTAAAATAATTTAATTCTATCTTTACATTTCTTTTTTTTTGGTGGGGGGTGGGGAGAGAGAGGAGGTACAGGTACCAGATGATAGAATCAAGGGCATTTAAGCAATGAGCCATCCCCAGCCCTTTTTATTTTTTTTCATTTGGAGACAGGGTCTCTCTAAGTTGCTTAGGGCCTTGTTAAATTGCTAAGGCTGGCTTTGAAATTGCAATCCTCCTGTCTCAGCCTTCAGAGCCAATGGGATTATAGGCATGTGCCACAGTGCCCGGCCCACATTCTTATTTCATCCAATTATCATGTTTACATTTTTGCACACTGTGGGATTGTGTAATATATCATTATTTTGACCCTCTTTCCTTTTTTGTTCTATTATTCTACTTTATTACCAGGTTTTCCTATAAACACTTCTTAATAAATGGATCTCAAATAAGTTCTGTTCTTACAAACTGCTTCTGGGAAACTTGATGTGAAAAAAAAGAGTATTAGTAACAAAAATTAATAAACTGGTTAAAAAAAACTTTTTTAATCTCAAAATTAAAAGAAATCTTATGGAGGTTGTTCATAGTTTCCAGGTTAGGTTTAGCTAAAAGTGGTAGTTATGGCAACTTTGGATGGAACAGTGAAGCAGCCACCATTAATCTCTGAATACTATTAGAATCAATGCAGAGGTGTATGGCAACTTTCTACTTCTCCTCACACTCCTCTGTTTCTCATTTCGTTCTTCTGTCCAACTGGTAGCACAGTTGACCACAGCAAGTCCAGGAGATTCACTAAGAAGTTGACTAGACCCACAAAAATCATAGATATAAAAGATCATCAGTTCCCACAACCTGCTACAAGATTTTTTTCTCTACCACTTTGGAAGCTACAAGACTTTAGTTTCTCTGAATCATTGACATCTCTCATTCTCTTCCTCCTTTAGACTATCACTTCTTCTGATCCTTTTGTAATTGTTCATAATCTAATTTTTATTTACTAAATACATCTGATGACTTACTCATATTAGTCATGTTATAAATAATTAATAAATTACGATGGTGATTTCTTTGGAAAAGGTAATTTAAAAGGCAATTGAGAAATTATCTTTTCCAAATATCACACACTTCCTTATCAATGATAAGATTAATTTAACCATAAGCTCTGAAGATAATTCACTAAGCTTAAATATTCTTAAGATGTTCAGAGAATTCAGAGTAATTATTTTTTAAACTGAGAAAACTGAAAACCTAACGAAATGGATAGAAGCAAAATATTCGCATCCCCAGTTGATAACCCAAATTGATCATTTAGCATGGAAATCATTATCAGTCTAATTGGTATATAGATAAATGAATACAAAGAAAACACAATTTGATGTCTCTACAAATAAATTGTACCATTGGAAATTTCTTTTTTTCTGCTTTTGTAGCAGAAAAAAAGAAATGTATTTCCAGATACATATACAGGAAACACTGTGTAAGTAATCTGTGGTTAAATATTTAAAATTTTGTTCATGGAAAACAAAAATTAAGCCTTTAAAAACAGAAGAGTTTGGGTACTGTATTTGCTTAGAAAAATTCACAAGTACCACTTGTTTTATTCAGGTTTGAAATGAAGAACTGAAGTAGAAATCACAATGAATTTTAATGTAGGGCTTCAAGTAGCCAAGGTGTGTAACAATGGAAAAATTGAAAATAAACAATCAGGCTGGAGCCAATGATTTACAGTATATGTAAGAAACTTTTTAATGTAATGAAAACTCATAAAAATAATTATTTTAAGGCAAATTCTTAAACTATTTATATATCAACTGTTAATACTGTCCTCGTCATTCATTCACAAAGTGTGATAAATTTTAGTGGACACATTAAACATACTATTTCCAACTCACAATAGCTTTTGCTTTTGTTATTTTAATTACACTGCCAAGGTTTACTCCTACTGCACATCTCCCACCTCTAATAATGTTATTTCTAAATTTGTTTTTTTTCAGGAATAAAAATAAATTATTGTATGTTTATGTACTAAAATATTGTTATAAACTCTTATTTGATTAAGCGGTCAAAAATTCTGAATCACGCACTTGAGGGCCTCAATGTGACCGGCAAAGAGACTTCAGATATTAAGATTTATGGGTGATTCTGAGATGAAGTCAGTATTTCAAATTATCTTTTGATTACCATAGAGTGTTCTGTAGATATGGATAGGTATAGATAACTACCTCATAAGCACTCAAACAAGAAATAAAAATCTTTTAAGAGTTAAGCAGTAGTTAATAATATTTCCACATGAAGTAAATTCTAGGAAATTCCAGCTTCATCACCTACTAAATGTGTGACTTTAACTTAATTTCTTCTAAGACATGAGTTTTCATAGACATAAATCAGAGAAATTATTTGCCAAGTTTACCTCAAAAGCAGTCTTGAATTTCCATGATCTTGAATTTTCCATGATTTATAAATCCTAAGCCTTGTGAAAAAATAGACTGTTATAAGCACAGCTAAAAAACAAGCAAATATTGTGAATTATACCAAGTGTGTGTGTTCCTTTATCTTCCTTTTAGAGTTCCCCACTCTTGCAATATTATGGAGCTCTTGTGCCTTCTCTCACACTCTCCCACCACACTTTGAATAGAATCAGGCATTTTTCACCTATTTGGGACACACTGATATACCAATAGTATCCATCTCAAGAAACGATTGTGTATGCAACACCTTTGTGGATAATGGATTTTGATACAGAAAACAAGAAATTGTGCACAATGGCAAAGGCCACCAGAGGGAGAAAAGTGTGCATATGAAACAAAAATGGAAATAACATATGATAGGTCTCCAGAAAACAGAGATTTGTTTATCAAACAAGAAGTTGCTATCGATATGGATGTGGCAGAAACTGCTGGGAGGCAGGAAAAAGGACCATAGGGTTGGCAAGACCCTCTTGAAATGATTGACAACATTAGTAGTAATTTTTGTTTCAGCCTTATTTATTTATGAAAAGAAAACTATTTACAGTTTGGTCATTATTTACCAATTATGCTTAAGGGGTTCATGATGTGTTGTGGCAATTATCTGAAATATTAACTTTCTGTAATATACTGTGGAAGTTGTAAATGTGTATATTTCACACAAAAAATATTATGGGGGAATGGAAGAAAAAGTAATCATATTTTGTTTCTCCTTTTAGCAAATAAACTGTCTTTGTGGTGTGCTAGGTGGTATGGACTTGCCGCTTAAGGAAGGCCCTAGTCATTGTTGCTCACAGGCTAGCAGGTAGGCCTGCCCATAGACTTAAAGTTGAAAGTCCTGGACCATTTGCTTCTGGTTAGAGGGAGAAATCTGTAAGGGTTGAGAAAGTGAAAAGAGAAAAGTTTGGGCTGCTTTGCTCGTGGTTCTCCCCATGCCAGACCAGGTGCCTCCCTCTCTAGCACCCCTTGGCTCCCAACCACAGCCATTCCCTGTAAGTGTAAATCACCCTATGTCCCTCTACCTCATCAAGAACTCTTTCTCGGGCTTCTTCCTGCTGAATCAGGTCAGGGTTTTCTATTTTCTTTAACAATTGAATTATTCTACTATTTCCTAATAGCTTTAATAAAATTCCCTTTACTAAAATTGTTTTGCAACATGTATGATTTTCTGAGTCCCTTAAAACACATATAGTACATAAAATACATGATGAGGTTTGCTCGTTATTCCTAATTGTTCCTTATTAATACTAAATACTTTTAATTTTGAAAATAAAAAAGGCAAATAAGAAAAACCAACAAACTGAAAGATTTATTATTTACAGAAGGGAAAATAACCTAACCAGCACAATTTTCATTCTCTCTTAGTGAAAAGAAAAATAATATGTTTTCTATGTCCTCTGATTTTTACAATAAAATCAGCTGAATAGCCATAGAAAGGGTACAGTCTTTGAAATCAGAAAAACCTTTGCTGGACAGAGAACTGTTTTTCTCTATTTTATTAACTGTTACGTCTTATTATATTCATTTTTCTCATTTGAAAATAATAATTGCTTGAGGTTGACCATTGGAAATTTTTAGGGCCGGCTAACAGGAAAGATACCCCAACAAGTGTAGGTGCTGCAGGCTTGAGTCTGAAGGCAGCCTGGGGGCAGAAAACCCCACTTGCATGAGACTAGTTCTGCACTAAAGGCCTTCAACTCATTGGACAAGGCCCACCCACATTATATAAAGTAATCCGTTTTACTCAAAATCTACTGACATACATTAATCACATCTAAAGAGAATACCTCCTGGCCACATCAAGACTAGCATTTGACCAAAAAACTGGCCACCAAATCCCAGTTGACACATGAAATTAGCCATTACAATAGAATTTCAATAAATATAGCTCAGTTGGTAGAGTGCTTGCCTTGCATACACAAGGCCCTGAGTTCAATCCCCAGCACAACAACAATAAGAGAGAGAGAGAGAGAGAGAGAGAGAGAGAGAGAGAGAGAGAGAGAGAGATTCAATAAATAAAAAAAAATGCCACAAACCGGAAAAGGGACAGTTAGAATTATCACAAGAACCCGTCCAATAAACAAAGTGTTCACACAGAGAATGAAGAAAATTAAAATGATCATTAAAAGGTAAGGAAGTATTGTGAACTGTTCATCTGACATGAAATTTATGTTTATAGTATATAAGCAATTAACAGAAAAAATAATAATTTGACTGAATTATGGAAATATTTTGAATAGGTATTTCTCAAAAGAACACATAGAAATGACCAGTAAAAAAAAATAATCAACATTACAATTCATCAAGAAAATGCAAAATAAAACCCCAATGAGCTATCATCTTCCCCCAGCTGGAATGGTCGCTATCAAAAAGACAAGGATGGCTGGGCCCTTGGCGCACACCTGTAATCTCAGCAGTTTGGGAGGCTGAAGAAGGAGGGTCATGAGTTCAAAGCCACTATCTGCAATGGTGAAGCATTAAGCAACTCAGTGAGACCCTGTCTCTAAATAAAATACAAAATAGGGCTGGGGATGTGGCTCAGTGGTCAAGTGCCCCTGAATTCAATCTCTAGTAACCAAGAAAAAAAAATGACAAAAGATAAAAATTCCCAGCAAACGTGCCGAAAAAGAGGCATTGTTATCACTTTGATGGGAATGTGAATTATAGCAAAGGCATTATGGAAAATAGGGTTCCTCAAATCAAAAAGTAGAATGACTATAAGATCCAGCAAACTCACTACTGCATGTACAAGGAAAAGGAAATCACAAAGTCAAAGAGAAATCTGCACTCTCACATTTATTTTTGCACTATTCACATTCTTCAATGTATGGAATAAGCACGAGTGTGCATCAACTGACAAATGGAAAAATAACAAGTAGTATGTATATACAATGGAATATTATCCAGCCATAAAATATCTGTGGTGACTTGTATAAACCTAGACAGTATAGGAAGTGAAATAAGACACACACAGAAAGAAAAATATGACATGTTCTAACTTGTATGTGGAAAGTAAAAAAGTTGTTCTCATAAATATAGAGAGACTGGGAAGGATGGGGAAAGGATAAAGAGAGGTTGATTAACATGTCCAAAAGTACACTTAGGAAAAAGGAAATTTTTCTAGTGTTCTATAACACTATGGGGTGACCACAATTAACAATGCTTTTTTTGGCTTTATTGTCTATTTCAAAATAGCTAGAAAAAAATGAATGTACCCTACATAAATAAATGATAAATATTTGAGATAATGAGTATGCTCATTAACCTGATTTGATCACCACACACTTAAAAGTATGTATCAGAATGTCATACTCTTCCCCATAAATACACACAAATAGCATTTACCACCCAAATATCAGAAAAACAAAAACTTAAGAAAACATTGTTCATTTCTCTAATGTAGGAGAATAAGGAAAAAAAACTATGAAATCAGTATTTAAGAATAATAGATGTGGTCATTTGCAAATTATTTCAAAGAAGGAAGATGAAGAAAGCCTGTAAGCTAGGGGCCAAGTAACATCTCACCCAGCCTATGTACACTGTACCTTGAAAGAGGAGGTTTTTTGAAACACCTGGGTATTATCTGGGTCCTTTATGTTAATTATGCTGAGATCAGCAAAGAGGAAATTCTCAAGAGAGCTCAGTTCAGAAGACAGGACATCCAGATGTTCATTAGATGAAAGTTGGAGGTTATCACAATTAAGTGATTTTTTTTTAATTTTAAAAACACAGTTTGGAAATCTTGCTACTAATATGTCATTGCAAAAGTCTACATTATCTTACAGCAAAAATTAGGATCTATAAAGGGCTTAGGACAACTGTTCAGGATAGAAAAACTGGAAGACTCTCTAGCTTTTAGAATTGGGAACAGGTAATTCTTTATTATAATCCATCCAAAAGTTTTCCCTAGAAAATTAGGAAAAAAAAAAAAAAAAACCTTTCCAGATGCATTATTTCTATTGGTCTTCCTTCACATTTCCATTTTAAATATAAAATGCTAAGTGAAGAGAGGGAGTTTCTTCTATTGTCGTTGTTACTCTAAAAAGCAGGAAAGGGACAAAGAGGGAAATTGGGATCCATGTTGCACTTTTTCTTAGTTTTGAAAGTATAGAATATGCTTATGAAGTTTAAAAAAAAAATATCCTAAAACTTTTATATGTCATAATAAAATATATTGTTTGCATTATTTCTTCATCAACAAATTGGAACATATTATCTCTAGCCTTAACATACTGATATTACATGAAATTTAATGTCATAAAGTCATGCATACTTTATTCATCTGGTATGTGCCATTCTCACAAAGGGCAGAGTAGTTGGAAAATGCCAGCTCTGAGCCAGGAAATTAATGTAAAAGAAGAAAAACAAAAGCACCAGCACATGGACTCTTAAATCAGCTGCTGTCGGGAGTGTGACAGTCCACTTTTTCCTCTTCTTGGGGTTTTGGCTTGCAGATGAACACCAAGTTACATTTGTGGACCATGAGGTTTCAGTTAAATAAGGAAAGAAATGAAGTTGGAGCACACATTTTAAAAAGTACAAGGAGAGCATGAACAAATGAGAATGGTCCTGGTCTATCTTTTATTAGATTCATCATTTGGTGATAATTTCTCCTTGTCTGAGCATCCATGTTTAGCCCTCTGAAAATTTTAAGCTCTGTTCTTTAGAGAAGAACTAGAATTGTGCTTCCAGTCAGGGTAGGAAAAAAAAAAAAGATGTATTGGTTCAGATTTCATTTATCCTTTTTTTTTATGATTGAGCATAATCTCTTGTCAATTTTCAATTTCAGAGAATATTTTAGAGTTATTTTCAAAATTATTGACCTTATAAAAATAAATCTGTGCAATAGTCAAGAGCAATAGTCAGGCACATTGGCACATGCCTGTAATCCCAGTGGCTCAGGAGGCCAAGGCAGGAGAATCTGGAGTTCAAAACCAGCCTTAGCAACAGCAAGGTGCTAAGCAAATCAGTGAGCCTCTGTCTTTAAATGAAATATAAATTAAGGCTAGGGATGTGGCTCAATGTATGAGTGTCTCTAGATTCAATCCCTGGTACCAAAAAAAAAAAAAAAAAAAAAAAAAATTCCTACAAGCTGTAGGAATTTTAGAAAGATTTAAAGTTGTTAGAATTTACAGTGGCCACAAGACTTGCCAGAAACTCCAAACAGTGAATTCAGTTTAAGACAACAAGTGAAAACACCATGGTTTCCATAAATTGAAAGAAATTTCAATGTCTTGCCATAGTGATAACAAAATTGAATACATGCAAATACCACATCCAAATTATTTCACACTTAATACCAAGAAATCATCCTGGAAGTGTTTTAAATGTGGCAGTTTCCACCACTTGGACACAAGTTTATGCACTCATTTTTCCTAGGCTAGCATTCTGGCTTTGGAAAGAATCAAAATACAGTATTTAGAAGAAACAAAACTTGTTTTAAAAAATCCCATTGATAACGTTTTTTAGCCTCTTCAGGCTATTATACAAACTTACCTTAGACTTAAGAAATCTTAATTTCCCACAATTTTGAACCTTGGGAAGCCCAAGATCAAGGTGTACTAATTCCATGGTGGTTAGGACCCCTCTTCTGACTTCTGCCATCTTCTCATCCTGCTCAAGGGGTACAAGAGGCAAGAGCTCCATGGGGTCTTTATAAGGTCTACATCTTATTCATGAGGGCTCACTTATTTTGACCTCATCACCTCCTGAAGTGCTATCTGTGGTAGCCCATTGCATTAGGGTTAGTTGCCAACATATGACTTTAATTGGGGAAGATATAAATACTCAGTCTATAGTGCATAGGGATCTTTTAATTTTTCTATATTTCTCTTCTTTCAGATTTTTTTCTTCCTATATTAATAATATACATGATTGCAATAACTTACAGTGACATCAAGTTTCATCCTGGGAAAAATATATATGTACATAATTCCCACAAGAACCACATGAGAGGAAAAGAGAGAGAGAAAGTATGAGCACATTGAGGAAGCCTTATTCTATGAAGAAGTCCCCCACCATAATTTTAAAACATGACTATTGCTGGTTTAAAGTATCAATGAATTCCATGCCCAAAATACTTTCATAAAGACGAAAGTTTTATATATTATATTTTAAAACCTACCACTGAATTTATACTATGAAAATAATGAAAGATATTGTTTCTCACTAGAGAAGTATTTATTTGACACTCCAACATTTGCAAAGAATGCTGTGAAATCTCTGTATCTCTATATCCACTTTACTATTAAGGCAATGTGGATCTGGAACTTAGTGAGACGAATAGAATAATCAGGTATTACTCTATTATCTATTTGGGTTTATCAAGTATCTATGTGGCTTAGAGTTGGAAACAGTTTCATGAAGATATGTGACTTGATATATGACAGAGGTACCATTGAGAATAAATGTAGAATTAACGGATAATTCAGTAGATTTTTTTTTCTTTCATAACCAACTAAACATGAGTTCTAAGGTGAGACCCTGAAAGACTCCAGAGTAAAGGAGTTATTTTCCTACTGTCACTTCACACTAAAGAGAAAAAGAACCACACAGACATCTACCCTACATCTTTGAGAAATCTAGATAAAGCAAAAACATAGAAAAGGTGCTAAAAACAATGAACAGGGTTGTGGAAGGAAGTGAGGGAGATCACACCTAGTTACAGAAACCAGAAAAGGGCGGACAAAGTACATGTCTTCAAAGTACAAAGGAAGAGAGATGGCCTGATAGATAAAAGCAAAATTCCTGCCTTTGAACTTCCGAAAGGAAGCAGGAAACATGGGCTGGTACCAGGAGTTTCCCAAAACAATTATGGTTTCAAGAATCAACCAGCACAGCTGATTCTACAGTCATTCTACCCACATCATCCTCTGTGTCAGAAATTCTGTCCCACCCATGCATCAGGAAATGGTGGATTAAATGACTTTTTGTTTGCTAATACAAATTTTAAAAGATATGAAAAGTTGCAAAATGTTTACCTTTTCTTAAAAATGGATGGATTTGAGCCTATGGACAATCATATTACTCTCTCACTGGAAACTGAACAAGACTGGGTGATGTTCTGCACATGTGAGTTCTCAGCCACCTGTGTCAGAGCGTAACAAATGATGGAAACCCATCACCCAGGGCTACTTTGCCTTTTATGTTCAGGGTATTAATGCCAGATGGCTTTCTAAGCAGACGTACATTCTGCAGGGTTCTACACCCATACATACCAGACTGTCTAAATGGACTTTAATCCTTTTTCCTCCAAGACTGTACCATGCAGGAGTGACCTTCTGAGAAGACTGGGAAATATCCCTGGCAATGACTCCTTTTGCAGAGGCTCAGCAGGAAAGCTGGGCATGTGTGTCCCTAACTTATTTCAAGAATATCCACAGGACCGGAAAAAATGCAAATTACTGAAAAAGGCTTTATTATTATTATTTCTTTTATTCTCTTGAAGTCTTCCTTTATGTCTGTGGCCTTGTGCCATGTTCCCCTGGGAGGAGACAGGCAGCTGTAGGGAAAAGTTAGCAGCCAAAGAATCATTTCTACAAAATGTCTCTCTGTCAACACTTTGATTCCAGCAGAGACAATTTCTGTTCCTCAAATCAGTGCCAGAGTTTGTGAGCCAAACCTAATAGTTGGACACCCAGTGCTACACACCTGAAAGGAAACCTTTGTCTTTGCTAAAAGAAAGGGGGGGGGAGAGAAAGAGAGAGAGAGAGAGAGAGAGAGAGAGAGAGAGAGAGAGAGAGAGAGAGAGAGAGAAAAAAAAAGAAAACAAATCAGGAATGTTTTCATTACATCTCACTGGGTTCCTTTAATTGGTTTATTGCTCACTCTTTTTCCATTGCTCTATTTAGTGTAGAAGGGAAAATTCTGGCAGGGCTGGTGGAAGCATTAATCTTTCATATCCATTCTAAGCGGCTGCCTTGTCTGACAAAAGGGTTTTATTCTGGGGAGGGGTGATGTTTTTGGTGTTTTGCTATTTGCTGATGTTCTTTTGTCTTTAGAAGACACTAACAGATTTCAGCAATTTCTCCAGCCACCTGAAACTCTTTTCATTATTTTTCTGCATTTGGTCTTCTTTTATGATTCTATGCTTCATGAAGAAATTTTGATATTGTGATTTTAATTTTGCCACTAGAATTTAACATAGCGGTGCTGCTTTGCTGTTCTTGAAGGAAAAATTATTTTTCAAAAAAAGATAAAAAATGATTCCTGCTAAGAATATCAGCCAAGCATATTTTTTATGCTCATTCATTTTATTTATTCATTTATTCATTTGAGTACTAGGATTAAACCCAGGATGCCCACCCACTAAGCTTCCCAGCCCTTTCTATTTGTCAATTTTAAGAGAGGGTCTTACTAAGTAGCCCAGGTTGTCCTCAAATTTGCAATACTCCTGCTTCAGCCCTCTGAGTATCTGGGATAAAAGGCATATGCCACAGTGCTCCACTGCTTTTTTCTATTTTTGTGTATTCTACAAATAATGTTCAGCTATGTCATAGAATTGAATGTATGAGAAGTCATTTTCTCATGCAAGTGCTTAAAATACTGGTAATGAGAGAGATGTATAATGTGTATACCTAATAAATTCAAAATAATAAGCCTAGAATAGGTGGGGGAAAAAGCCAAATAGTGGTGGAGATTCAAGATATCAAAAGACAACATTTCATTAGGTGGCTGTCATTGAAGGATACCATCAGGATGAGGAACCACAGGACAAGAAGTAGTTTTATGAGTTTATAAAATATGTAACTATAGATTCAAATGTCAACTATCTGCTGACTTGTTACAGTATCACAATTAAAGCTAGATACTTTAAAAACATGTCATTTACACAGCAGATTTGGAAGGAAGAATGCAATCATTTTTTAAAAAGCATTTCATAACTGAAAATAAACATATTTTCCATGGAAGAAATTGATAAAAATAGATACAAATCTGGAAATAACTTCAAAATAAAATAATACAATAATAAAAATAATGACAATGGTAATGAACATGACAAATTAATATTATGTCATGTTCCTGTATAACCTCATACCTTATAAAGGAGTTTTATTTTCACTTATTCTAGGTTTGGAGCCAAAGAAGGCCTTTCTTGGCTGACATCAACTCTCAGAGCCCTTTTTCCTTTTCTCCAGCTACCATAAACACAGGCATGGGAGTTAGACTCAGCATCCATAGCAACTAGCAGTGGCTGTGACGCATTGCTCATCCACGAGGAATTAATGGAAGCAGGCTGCAGTTATAGGTATAGGGGGAAACACAGATTTTCCTGGTAAAATGCAGTAGGAACCTCGGCAATATACCCCAGTTTCTCCCCTGCCTCAGTTGTGAACATGATGCTTGATGTAAAAGCACCTTGTAAAATCTTGCAAGAATGAAAAAGTGCAGGAGAATCTTAGTATCTCCAAGCTTGACAGTTGGGCTGCTGGACCAATGGGAGAAACAGCCCATTCTCATTTGAGCAAAATAAGTTGGGCTCAACTACTCTAAGTTATGTTTTTGATTATTTTAGTCATTGATGCAGAAGTGGAGACATGGGAGGGTTGCTTCAAGCGGACATTTATGGTCTCAGAACTGAGTATATTGGTATCTTGTGGCTAGTGGTAAAGAATGATGCTCAACATCCTACAATGCACAAGCCAGACCCCAAGACAATAGAGTATCCAGCCTATAATATCAATAACAAGTTTTTATTATTGAATTGAAAATAATTCTAGTTTGAAGACTTCTCTAAGGTATGTGATTTGCGAGCATTTTATTCTGTTGCATGGGTTTTTTTTTATTCTATCTATGGTGTATCTTTTAAAAATTTTAAGTATTTTTTTTATTTCTATAAAGTCCAATTTTTTGATTCTATCTTTGTTCTTTGTGCTTTACAGTTACCATATAATAGAGCAATTTCCCTCCTAAGTAATATCCAAGAAGAACAAAAACAGATGTCCACGAAAAATAAATATGCACAGCTGTTCAAAGCAGCATTATTCATATAAGCCAAAAAGTAGAAACAACCCAAATGTCCAACTGATGAATGAAACAAGAAAAAGTTTGTGCAACTCTAAAATGGTATAGTATTTATCAATATAAGAAATGAAATGCTGAGGGAAAAATGTCAATCATGTCACAGTGGAGAAATCTTGACTGAAGGAGTTATCTGAAGCCATTTAATAAAATATCTAACAGATAAGGTAAATGTAACAATTCTCCATTTTTATCTCATAAGGAACAAACCAGTGTGTTCTTGCACCACTCCAAACTTCCTACAACATGGTTCAGGAAGCACCTTCTATTACTTTTTTTTATTTTTGGCTTTTTATAACTGTAGTATTCCCATTTAACACTTGACACTTGTAACACTTAAGAGTTATAAAGTTTATAATTATGTGTTTGTGTTGGCTTAACTTTTGCCTGAGCTCTGGCACCTGCCTCTGGACTAGGAACATCCAGGGTGCTGTCTAACCTTCTTTAAAGATCAGCTAAGGGAAACTTACCAAATGTTGAAAATAGACCTTGGCTTCAAACTCTTAGGAAAATCGAAACAAACACACAACACACATATTGCAAATGGATTTTAACCATAAAAATGTGTTTGTAATAGTGCATTGTAATTATGAGTAAATTTTATTTCTTCTGCACTTAACCAAATCTAAACTCCTTCCTTTATGGTTATGGCTGAGTCAAAGTACTCCAGTGCTTTTTAATTTGTTTTGGTTTTCAGTTTTTCATTCTCTCTTGAAAATAGACAAATAGAATCAAAGAAATAGTTTTGATCTGACTTGATGTTGCTGTGAAATGAGAAAGCAAATTTAAAATATATATCATACTCACCCACATTATAATGTAATCATAATTTTTATGCCTGAAAATTTCCAAAACATTTTGTATTATCATTAATGAATCACAATCTAGATATTTTCTTAGAACATTTTTTTTCAAAATTAAGTGCCCTGGAAGTGAGAAAAGGTAAAAATTTGCACCTCAATTAATAAGGCAAAAATTAATTGACTGATAAAGATTGGTATTTCACTATTGTGTAAAAATATAGTATTTTGGAGTGCAATGTAATAGTTACAAAAATAATGCTTATATTAATAATGAAATGAGTCACTTATTGAGCAATAACATTGTAGCAGGCACTTTGTGGGCACTCTGCATATTATTTTATTTAATTCTCACAAAACCTTTGAGTAAGCCACTGTAATTATCCCTACTTTGAATTAGAAAATATTGTAAAACTCACCTATGAGTTTGCCCTTAGTGTGAAGTCAGTATCTGCATTCTTTTCACAACTGAACTATTGCATATAATCAAAATATATCAAATAAAAATGCAGAAGTAATTTTTTGAGAATCAGATGAGAAACCTTAGCCCCAAGGTATATGTGTCTCCTGTCTGAACTTCTGCTCTTTGTAGATTAAAAAAAAAATTCTTTTTCCTGGTAAAATGTTTCACTTTTGTTTTTATTCATTATAGTGATGTAAAGGATAGATCTTGAATTCTGACAAAACATCAAAATTGTAAGAATTTTGATTGGGATTCATCAAGTCTGCATGTGGATTTTGATTCTGACATTTATTTTTTGGGTGAGAACTCTGATGCTACTTTACATTCCTATGACCCTTTGCTTACCTTTTAAAATGGAAATCAACACAATTCTCAGTGGATGTTATTTGTAGGAAAAGATTCTGATACATTGCTAAGAATGTTGTTTCTAAGCAATATGTGGAAGCTATTTTTTTATTGTGCTTTCAGTTTTTGAATATTATTGTTCAGTTTCAGCATGACATTAATATTGCACTTACTATCTACTTATTTCCAATTTTACTCTGCGATAATTCCTATTTATCACATTGTTTAGTTACATGACTTATGATTTAACCAACACATCAGGAATATCACTGACTTACAGAAATTCATGGCTCATCTGTAGCTGATTCTATTGGCTCAAAAAAGAACATATAAGGTACTTGAGATGTATTTATGATTGATATTTGATATAAAGTATTCGGTTTATTAAAAATAAAAATATAACTATTTAGACGTTTCATAGTTCTGTTATATGTAATGAAGGTTTTTTAAATGTTTTAGATGAAAAAATATATACAAGTAAAATGTATAACCTTAAAAATAAAATGATTTTTTTGCTGGGAATTTACTATAAGTAATCTTGTAAAGTTGACTGCCCCTATTTTACATTAAAATTTAGACTACAGGGCAATTATGCTAAATAAATATACCAACTCATTTAGCTTAAATATGAGACTAATGAGGCAAATTCATAGGTTTAATTGCATTAAAGGTCAATCAGCTTTGCTTTGCTTCTTGGAAACAGATTTCATTCCAAGTACTATCCAGTCTTATCCAAATGAATGAAACTAATCATAAGAAATTGCAAGATATTAAAATATTTAAAGTTCATTATCATTACCAAAGTATTCTGGATCATGAATCAGTGCTACCACCTAAACAATGTACACTTTTCACAAATAGAATTAATAAGTTTAAATACTTTTCTAGTCCATAAAAAGTATATTTTTAGTGGGCGTCCATTACTAGGTATAGAGCTCTGTGTTATACATTATATGAAATTGGAGTGACTCTGCTGAGTATTCTGGGACTTCTCTGAACTGATTTCAAAGTCTTCTCTCATATTCCTATTTTCGTCCCTCCAGGGTCAACCTTGAACTGGTCATAGTTATACCTGGGCTCATCCTTTGCTTGACATTCTTGTCACTCTCCTTTCCCTTCAAAGGTCACAGTCTTTAGTGTTAATACATAGTCAATAACCATACAATTAAAATGAAATGTTTCTATACTTAAAAAAATATTATTATAAAATTTATTGGAGCCAGGTGCATGGTGCATGCCTGTAATCTCAGCTGCTCCCAAAGATGAGGCAGGAGAATTACAAGTTCAAAGCCAGTCTCAGCAATGTAGCAAGGCTCTTAGCAACTTATTGAGACCCTGTCTCAAAATGAAAAATAAAAAAAGGGTTGAAGATGTGGCTCAGTGGGTAAACATCCCTGGGTTCAATCTCTGGTACAGAAAAAAAAAAAAAAAAAAAGGACCTTTTTCCTCAAGTACCCAGCAGAATTAAATGTCACAGTTAGATTGAATGAATTCTAAGTCTGGAGAATTTAAAATACAATGGTGTTAATTGATTTTGTAATACTGAAGTTAATAAGCTCACCAAAGTCATCATGATTCATTTTTCTTTGCCATTTCCAAAATCTCATGCTTGATGACTTATGGCCTGTACAACATTTGGGCCTCCTTAAGCCTCTTCATGGTACAAGATCTTACATGTTGCTCTCGGGTTCTCTGTAGCCTGTGGATGATCTATCTGGGACACTGAAGTTAAGAATCACCTTGAAACTTCTATTAGATTCTCCTAAAGAGTACAGAATTTTCAAACAAAAAAGATTTCTGATACCACTTTTTTGTTTGTTTGTTTTTTGCTTTCAAATACTTATTACATATGTTATAAGTTTGTTCTGTAACCTGTGGACCAACTTTTTCAATGCAGTAGATTTTTTTTTCTAAATTTACTAAAATTTGATTCTGCTATCCACATTTTAAAATTCTGAATTTTCTTACCATTCAAACCCTTCATACTACCTTAGCAGGCACATCATATTTAGAGCATTTTTTTCATTGTTTCTTTTGAAACTACTTTATGATGTAGTTCAATATGGTTTCATAAGAAGAAAGTATGTTAGAAAAATCTGATGAAGAGCAATTCTTCTGTATGAGGATAAGCAATAGGGAGAATGGGTAAGTATAAATTAGAAATATAACAAAATTTACAAAAAATTCTTTGCACCCATTTAAAATTTATCATGAAAAAAAGGAATTGTAAAATTAAAGAAGGAAACTGAAGGACATAGACATTAATTAAAAGAAAAATAACCTACTCTAATTTCAGGGAAAACGTAAATATTATTTTTTAATAACAGACTTTTATGGGTGTGAGGGTATATGTGAATGTGTGTGTGTGCATATGATTGAGAGAGAAAGTCTGTGATTAAATTTGTCTAACATAAAACAAATAGAGCCAATGTATTCTTGAGAAATAAACATTTAGAGAAAAATAAAAAGTTTTATTTATTATACAATTCAATTACTTTTTCACTTAAAAATAGCTTCTCTTAGTCACACAGTGACTCCTCCTGCCCCTCAAAGGCCAAAGATATTAAGTTTCCATGAGGAGAAAAGTGAAGAGCAAGTTCATACATCACCCTTTCTTCCAGGAATGGGGAAAACAAAGAACAGGAAAAAAATTAAAAATTTCAGTATTGCAGTCTATTCTCTTGAATCAAAATTATACTGTCATTAAAAAATTATATATTAATTATAGTAGATACAAACATTAATCTTTCTATTTAATTTCAAATTCATGATAATCTGTTGTGGAGTCATGAGGATTTGATCAATTAATTCTCTGGTATGGACAAAGCAAGGCAGTGTTTACCAGCTTACAGAGAGCTGCTCCACAGGTTAAATTTATGCCTCTGTGGGGTACCTATTTGCCTATTAATCAACAACACAAAAGGGACACAGATATGAAATTCAATACTTCTAAATTGATGTCTTTTTCAAAAAATGGACTGTGTATATTATCAGTCCCTTCATATCTCTCTCTTTCTCTCTCTCTCCCTCTCTCTCTCTCTCTCTCTCTCTCTCTCTCTCTCTCTATATATATATATATATATATATATATATATATATATATATATATAATGTTAATCTAAATCAGACTAAGTGAAAACTATTGAGCTATCTGGCATATAGTTTGCTGTGCTCAGGATATATTGTAAATTCACAATTTTCAAGATGGATTTCAATGATAAAATGTAGTTATCATAGTGTTCAATGACCTACTAACACCAATCCTGCCTTCTAGGAAACTACATTCTAAAGAAATACAATATACTACTAAAAATGAAAGTATGTATATGTGTGTGTGTGTGTGTGTGTATAAAAAACAGATATTTAGGTGGCGATTGGTTGTATACTGTGTTTTTCTTATCTTTCCATTTTCATGAAGGAAATAAGGGAAGAAATAATAACATTATATTTATTTGGCTTATTTTTTTTTCCTGGAGCTGCTCATAAAAGAATCCAAGACAATTATTGCACACAATAAGTGTGCAATTATATTCTAAAGATGAATTTTCCTGACACCTTTGACAGTGAAACAATAAGTTGATGATAACAGTAAGAAATAAAAAAAGATCAAATGAGGAAGAAATTTGTCAGGTAAAAGTCTAAGTAATATGTGAAAGTTTGTCCAAATATTTACCTCAAAGCGTGCCTCTCTCCTTTCTGGTGAGCCTGAGGTTCAATTTAATCAACAAATATTTAAGTACTATTTACCAAGTAGAGCTTCAATTTTCTAAGGAACACTAACAGAGCATAGAATTCTATTCTTGTCATTACTGAATTAAAAATATGTGTTGTGAATACAGCATTAACTCAGATTCCATAATGAGGCAAATATATAATTATGTCATTATTAAAATGTTGTGTTGAAAAATAACAAGGCTTATGCATGGTAAGGTCAATATAATATATCATTACCCACATATACACAAGCATGAGGCTTTCCCCATTTACAGACTGCACCTTTGTGTTTTCCTCTATGTGCATTTCTCCACTCTATCTCTTCAAAATGTTGGCTCCATGTATGAGACTGTTATATTCCTCTAGATGGGCTTATTTTGGAAATTGTATGGATGGAAAATAATTTTGTTTGTTTGGGTAGCCAAAACCTGTGCTGTTTAGAAAATTAAACACCTGTGTAAATATTGGATAGTCAATTATGCAAATAAACTTATGTTTGTGTGGTTAAAGAATCCTAAAATTAGAAGGATATAAAAATCATTTAAATGATGTTCTATGTCATAACCTTATTGTGGAGCACTGAGAACCAACAATATAATATGTATATATGTATATATGCATATATATAGTTGAATAAAATATCTTTATACAAAATATAACGTGAAACTATATATTTGACACTTGTATGTGTGTGTACATATAAGTGTATGTATATGTATATGTGTGTGTGTGTATATATATATATATATATATATATATATATATATACACACATATATATGTATATATATGACAGCACAGAGGTGATATTATACTTCAGTCTAGTATATATATATATATATATATATATATATATATATATATATATATACTTCTATAAATTTCCAGAGTTCAGAACTACATTTTTTAACGTAATAAGCATGGTTTTAATATCCAATCATGTTTTCTGAGAATGTAATCAATGTCTTCCCACATCAAGCTCTGGGTTCAAGTATAAGTATTTATTCCTCATCACAGCTTGTGATATTAATTTTATCTTAAAGAGAGAATGAACTCTTTGGTTTATATATGGTTTCTAAGTATGCCTGATACCTTGTGGGCTTTTTTTTCTCATTATCATAAGACAGCTGCTACATGCCCTTGTAATTTAAACCTTGACAACAAGTGCTGAGTTATTTTAAATATCATTCATTGCATAGAATTGATAGATAAAACAGTAATTTACATGATTATGTAAAACATAGCATACATAGTTGATTTGCAAAATAACTCTGTTGATGAACTCTTCATTCAGGTTAGATAATATTAAGCAACATAATTTTCCTCAGTGAACTCATTATAATAGATTGAATTTATAAACCATCCGGTGATGCCTATTAAGAAATCAGAAAATTTGGCTTTTCAAGCCTGATCAGGTTCAAACATGAGAGTGTGACTACCTCCTTACTGATGAAGCATAATGAAATTTTGTGAGCTCAGAGATAATTAGAAATGAATGTCTGCTGTTTCTGTAAATATAAGCCAGTATTTTCTCATTCACGAAAACGTATAAAAGGAAATATGTCACCCTTACATTCTCTCTGAACATGGATTCCATAAAGTTAAAATACTACCTCCATTCTGATTATCTGTTATGGACTTCTTTGTGCACCTTACATCATATTTAGAAAATCATAATTTTGTACTGGGTAAGCATGTAGACATTTTAGCAACTATACTTGGCTTAGAATCACAGCTATGCTTTATGACTCTACAAATTCTCCAGACTTCAAATTCCTCTGCTGTGATTTGTAGAAAATAACACAAATGTTAGTGGATTTACATTCGTCAATAAATGCAAGAATTTGGAATAATGTCTGAAATCTAAATTAGATTACATATGATTAGCTAACTAAGAGACTAACAGACCTCTTGACACTTTTTTTTCAGAAAAAAATAAGGTGCGAGGCAATGACAAAGAACCTAGGTATATGTTTGTGTAAATTTGTGTGTTCTACATAGGTAAGAAGCAGTATAGAACAGCTAAGAGTGTGGTTTTAACCTAGATCACCCTGGTTCAATGCAGTATTGATTAGCCCTCTTACCAGGGAACATCACCCAGCAATTCCTACTTAGTGCCCTCATATATAAATGGGGTTTATAGTCTACCCATCTAGTAGACCTGTTCTGAGGGTTGAATAGTTGAGCATTCCCTGTGCAGATGGCTTTCTGGTCAAGGGTATGAAACTGTTTGCTACCATTATTGTATTATGTAACATGCATGTGTGGGCATTCTGGATCTTCAAACTTCTTTTGTGTTTATTTTAGTCAATATTGTTCCAACTCTCACTAGAGGAAAAAGGACATTGTGAGCTTCTATGAATCTATGTCCAGGATTGTTAACCATGCAATGATGTGACAGGAATTGTTCTAAACCTGGGAAAAAAGACACTTCTAAGTTTCAAGTTGACAAATGAGAAAAAAAAAGATTGGGCATGCTTCATCAAGGTGTTGCCAGGACAATAAATTAGGAACAGAAAAAAAATTAAAGTCACCACAACTGAAGGGAAGGTTGATTCTCTCCAAGTTAAGTATAAACAGTTGTGCTTCATTAATAGACAGTTTTCTCCTAGGACCTTTTAGCCTGAGGCCCTGTCTTAAAATAACAAAGTTGCTCATAGTCTTGTTTTAAAATACAAAAAGTCCTTTGGGCCTATCTTCTGCTTCCATCCTGATATAGATATTATTATTATTTTTGTTTTTTTATAAATTCATTTATAATTATAATTTTTGTATGAATATGGGTTTTCCTGAATAATCATATTATAAATTCCATATTTTAATGTTCCTTGAGTTCAGAATATTCTGTCATCATTGCTTTGTAAATATTTTAATACATGGAAATGTGCATTCTACTTGATTTTCAAGTATGGATATTATTTAATTATATTTTATTTTCATGATGTTAGTCTTAATTTGATATTGGTAAGCCACATATTCTTGCTTAATTTACCACCATACTTTTATTTTGATTAATATTACATAGATCTTAAAAAGAATTAGTGTGTTTTATTTGTTGCTTTTTTGTGTTTTGAATATAAAAATTTGATATTAAATGTCATTCATAATAAACTTTTCTTTATTCTTACAGATTTCTTTTGTCATTTAAGAAATAGGTTAGCATTTTCATTATTCTGAAATTGCTTATTTTACTTTCAAGTTTCTGCCCATTTGGCTTTTTGTTTTCAGAGGTTATGTTATTAGGACCATATGAATATATTATTTAATATACATGGTTTAATCACTTTTGTGTCATTTTGAGATATGCTTATTCACCTTATTAGAATTGCCATAAATTCTATTTTGTCTGATATTATTATACCTATTTGAGCTTCATTTGGGCTAGTATTTCTATACCTTTACATCATTTATTTTCTTTTATATCTTTTTATTTCAAGTGGTTTGTTCATTAGAAACACTATTTTTTTCCTTTCAAACACAGTATTACAAATTTTACTTTTTGATTAATTAATATGATTTTATGTAATTATTGACATGTGACCTTAAGGACAGTTTCTAAAGTTTTCTCATGTTGCTTTTATTAGCTTCTAACCCATTATACACTTGTCTATTCTGCCACAAATTAATTTTGTTTTTAGATGCATCAAAAAAGTTTGTATATACCAATATGACTCATCCTTAAACACTCAAGCATTTATATTTTATTACCTAAAGTTTAATATTTATAATTTCTTAAAATGTTTTTCTTTTTACTTACATACAACATGAGAATGCACCCTGACATTATCACAAAAGCATGGAACATAACCTGCTGCATTTCATTCCCCAGAACACCCCCCATCCCTTCACTTCATAGACTCCTCTTTAATCCTTTACAGTTTACTGCTTTTTTTTAAATTTAATTAGTGTCCTGTTGAAACATCCACTGCCCAACTTGGGGGCCCACAGTGCTACACCCATGCACACACAGTTGGACCAGATTTATTGCACTGTTCTTCCATTTTCCAGTCTCCCCTTTTTCCTCCTCAATCTCCTTCATCCACTCTACTTATATTTCTTCTAATTTGATTAAATTCCTTCTCCCTCTCTTTTTCCTTTTTTTCTCTCTCTCTGTTTGTTTGTTTTTAATCTTTCCTCCTCATTATTTTGGATGAGCTTCTGCATATCAGAGAAAATCTTTGACCTTTGACTTTTAGAGACTGGTTTATTTCACTTAGCATGATAATCTCCAGTTTCATCCATTTACCAGCTAATGCCATAATTATATTCTTCTTTATGTCTGAATAATACTTTATTGTGTATAAATGCCATATATATATATATATATATATATATATATATATGTATATATATATATATATCCCGTTCACTTGTTCAAGGGCACTTAGTTTGGCGCCATAATTTGATTACTTTGAACTGTACTTCTATAAACATTCTGTAGGCTTTCTCTTCACCCTCTTGTTTCCTTTGCTGTGCAGAAGCTTTGTAATTTGATACCCTTCTACTTTTTAATATTCATCTAATGTTTACTATTTTTATTGCTTTATATCTCCTTGTTTACTTATTTGTAAAATAAACCTATTATCTCTAATAGCTTAATAATTATGCACATTTTATTTTTCTTAAGTTTTTTGTAGATAACAAAATAAATTTTTGATAAATAAAGCTATCTAATGTTAGTATATTACTTTTATAACATTCCTACAATTCAGTGACTTTAAAAAACTTTACATCAATTTACATATTTCTTTTCAGTGTGCAATATTAATAATTTATTTTTAAATTGATATGCATTTTAAACACAATGGAAGATTATCAAATTGTTTTATTCATATTCAACTTTATATTACTTACTCATTTACTTTTATTCTTTCCTGTATCTCTGTGCATCTAGCTGGAATTATGCTTATGATGAACATTCTTTAATATTTTCTACATTAAAATTACATGGCAAATAGAAAATCTCAGAGCTTTTTAAATAGAAAATTGTTTTTATTTCATTTAAAAAAATATTTAAAATTTAAATTTAAAAGTAGAAATGGTGGTATTTTATATATCCAGAAACCCCCACCTCTGAAGGGCATTCCTGCTCTTTACCATACCACCACTAGCACTCATAAGCAACCACCGTTATGATTAATATTTATGTACAATAATTTTTCTTTCTTAATTTTCATTATGATATCATACAGTATACTCTTTGAATTCTATTTCACTTAGTCTAACAAGTATATGTATGATGTACATACATCTAGAAATATATATCAGTGTGGACATAGTAAAAGTCTTACTTTTTGTTATCTTTTTATTTTCCCCAATATTTTATCATTAATATTTTAAAAACTTATTTAAACTTTGTAATACTTTTGCTAATGCCTAGGCATATTCCCTTGATGAATGTATTTATTAATGTTTTTGTTATATTTGTTTCATTCATACATATGCATCTCACTAACCACCCATCGTTATATCTTTCATTTGATTGACTTCAATGAAAATTTCAGACAACTGTATAACTGTGAAAATTAATTTTAGGTGTCAATTAGGTTAGATTAATAAATCCCTAGAAAGTTGATGATTAGGTGTTTCTTGGAGTGTGTTTTCAGAGATAAGCACACAAGGCTGAGTGCACTAGGGCTGCTGAAAGAACAATACACCCCATTCTCATGCTTTCGGTTTAGACAAAAAGTTACACCATTGGCTTCTGAATGGTTCTGAGGCTGTCAGACTCAGGCCAAACCAACAGGAGCGAATACGGGGTCTCTACCCTGCAGATGGCCTGTTATAGGACTTCTAGCTGCCATAATTGCATAAGCCAATTCCCCTACTAATTTTCCTGATATATCTGTATATCTACTTCTTTATTAGTCTATGTTTCATATTGGTCTGTGTCTCTGAAGAAACCAAAAAAATACAAAATGCCTTAGCATTTATATTACTAGCTAGAGTTTAACACTCATTTACAGTTCTTTCTGCAGATAAATTATGTATACAATGATATAACTTAATTTAAAGTGTACAAAGCTAATTATTTTTATTAGGAATTAATATGTAAATGTTGGATTATCCATGTTGTTGTGTGTTGGTGGGAGATTGGGTTGCTTATAGTTTAAGATGATTATAAGTAAGTTATTATGAAGGGAATTGCACAAAGTCTCTTTGTGAAAGTCTTTATTAATTTATCTTTGGAAAGTACTAAAATTAGTATTGTGGGTTTAGAATATAGACATGTAAATTTTAAATTTTTAAAAAACAGGATAGTATCTTTCTCTTATGTAAACATCCGCATACATAGGCAAACACATAGGCACAAACACATGTGAATACACAGATTTTATAAGAAATACACTGTTATCAGAAATGGAATGTTGTAATCCATCACAATTTTTCTCCTTTCCTGGAACTCAGTATTGCTTCCACTGTGAAAATTACTCAATTTTATCTTAATTCTCCTATTATCATGTTTCATATCCTGAACCCATATTTTGCCTCCAGAGGAGAAAAATACTGCTTTTTTGAAACTAAGCCACTCTATTTGATATTTGTACATTTCCTAGAAGGATGATGCTTTGATCTTTCACCATTTAAGCATATTGATTTTTCCAATGATTTCCTGTCATCTCCCATTTTGGTTTCTAAACCACTCTTTCCTCCCTTATGACTTTCATTCTTGCAGTGATTAATATGTCCATTCTTAGGGAGAAAAGTTCTCTTTTCAGTAGCCTTATTTTCTTTTAACATTAAGTGTAATATTACCTTGAGTGTTTCAGAGAGAATACATTAATAATTTATCAATATATGCCCAAGTAATTAGAAGGCATTTTAGACAAATAATTATATTGTGAAATAGAATGATTAAAGGTAAAACACAAGTAAAACAATAAAATTAAGTATATAAAAAGTGCCTCCAGAGCTGGGGTTGTAGTTCAGTGGTAGAGCACTTGCCTAGCACATGTGAGTCTCTGCATTGATCCTCATCACCACATATAAATAAGGAAAACAAAGTTCTATTGACAAT
Source organism: Marmota monax (assembly GCF_021218885.2). Taxonomy (NCBI): domain Eukaryota; kingdom Metazoa; phylum Chordata; class Mammalia; order Rodentia; family Sciuridae; genus Marmota; species Marmota monax. The sequence continues at coordinate 12,513,577 of NW_026695241.1, forward strand.
TTAAAAAGTTTTTTTTTAGTGCCTCCAATCATCTGACTCTTAATTTCCTAATAATTATTTCCTGGAAATTAAAGCAGGGCCAAGAAACACAGGGTAACTTAACAAACTAGACATAATAATAATTACCCATTCATTTATCCACAAAGACATCTTTGTTCATGGTACAAGTGTTTCCTGTGCTGATATTTGTTATTGTTGGATGAAATGTCACTTTCATGCTAGAAGTCTCAAACACAGGGAATTTGATATTCTTATTCACTTATCTAAGACTTTCAATCAGCCTTGACTCTTTGCCCTAATTAGACTGGCTTATGTGTGGATACAGAGAGGTTTACATATAGAGTTAATTTTTTCTTATACATATGTTAACATCGTGCCAATCACATAGACAATCCCTAAATTCTTTGCCATTAAACATGAAGGAAGAATTTCAACTTGAAAATAAGCAATTGAAATTCTCATTATCTCTAGGGTCTCCTTTCTTTCAGTCTTATAGTTTCTTGATGGACCTACAAGGGAGTTTGTCCTGCCATGATCACCACCAAACAATTGGATATCCTGATATTTTGGGAGGAAGTATTTGGGAATGTGAAAATACATATTGGATACCAATTCTTGAAGATAAAGTTTTATTTGGTCATAATTTCATGAAATGCTGAGCTTGAGGAAAAAAAAAAGCAATGGTTCACCCATATCATAATATTATGGGTGGTACATATGCACATATGTACATAAAACAGGAAACTTGTTTATAACTCAAGTTTGGTAACCTGCAAGGCAAAAAATATTAAGAATAAAGTATATTAAATGTTCTTTAAAACTAAGAAAATTCAGTTAATTCAAGCAAATTTTTAGTTACTATAGCCACAGAGCTTCTAAGAGAAAAAGGTACACTACTTAACAATTCGAAGTAAACAAGCATTTGAAAAAGAAAAGTCAAAATGCTAATGAAAGTCTACCAAGAAAAAGGGATAAAATACAGCATACACATTGTACCCTCATTTTTTTCCATTATTGGGCTCATGGTAATATCTAGTAATTGCTTTTATCCTGATTTTCTTGCAATTTACAATAAAAAGTTGGGGTTCAGAATTCTTCCCAAATTTTATATTGCAAATATTAAATTTCTATACATATTCTTTCTTGGAAGTATTGTAAGTCTAAATTTGTACTGTTAAATGAGAACTGTTTTTCACTCTCTATTTTCTGTATTCCCTTAGGTAATGGGATCAATACATATCTGAACAAAGACAGCATCCTGTGTACATTCAGCATTTTGCCTTAAGGTGATCTAATTTAAAACAAACTTTGGAAGAAACCATGTCACCTATGTAAGGGAGCAAATGCACAAGAAAGAAAACAACTCTATTCATGCTGAGTTTTCTATAAAAATATTTTACACTAATGAAAAATTTCAACAGGAAAATAAGAAAGGTAAGAGTAATTTAGTCGAGGAAAGAGTTTCTAAACAGTTCAAAGTGATTTTCTAATGACCTTTTAATACGAATGTTTACAAAGTAGACATTTTAAAATTACATTTTTAGCAGCTGAATCCAAATTCCAATGAAATTTTTGAATTGTGAGTGTATGTATTGTAATAAAAAATGCAAATGTACAGTTAATAAGTCTGATTGCTGTATTTTAACATATTCTAATTCATGTGTCTTAATTTATTTTAAATAAATATTCTTATTAATATTATCTCATAACTGAATATATGTGTGTATACATAAGAATTTTGAAAATAGTCATCACAACAAAATCAGAGGTAAGAAATATCAGGGAATTAATAACTAAAATGATTAAATTGTTACTGTTATATGTCTTTTAACAAGTTAGTTTTAAAATGAGAGATACCTCTATAAATGGAGGAATGAAACATTTCTAGCTTTCCATTTGGGAACACAAATTTACTACCACACTGACTGCTAGTTTTTGACTCACAAAAGGAAGAAATCAAACTGGAGAGTCATTGATTTCCAGTTTGAACATACTAATCTTATTACTTCTCTCCTCTTTAATCAGCAAAGAGTCTTCTTTCTTGTCATTGCTTGAATCATCCAAATATTGTCTTGAGGGTCCCTTTTAGTTTCTTTGAGTATATCATATTGACAGTTCAACTTCATGGCAGTTAAGGAGAAGGAAAAAATGATTCAGGAAAATTTACTATTTTCTATAATGTATGTGTGTGTGTATTTTTACACACATACATAAACATAAATACATATATATGTTAATTTACATTAACATATATATGTATTTATGTTTATGTATGTTATATGTGTGTGTATATATATATATACATATATACATATGTGTGTGTGTGTATATATATATATATATATATATATATATATATATATATATATAATGCTGCAAACTGCAGTGTATGACATTGTGAGTCTTGAGACTTATAAACTTCTCATTTGACATATCTCTATCTAATCAACCTGAACTGATTTTGTTCAATTTTGTTCACTCTGAGATCTAAGAAATAATTTATGAAAACTCAATGTACCTTGAATATACATTTTCATTATTAGTAACTAAGGAGCATATTGATATTTCCACATCTTCTATGGATTTTCTCTTGTTAGTAATTGTTGCAGACACCTCATAATCAATGAAAATAAAGCCATCATGATTTCAAGTAGAACTTTATTTTATAATCATTAGTGTCCAGTACACAATGCACACATACATATTTGCATTTATAGTAGTTTATGAATAAATAATTATATATGTATATACATGTGAATTTATATATTATCATTTACAAGTACATAAAATAGCAGTATATCATGTTTATATAAACACATGAACTTATATACAGGAAAAAAACACTGTAAAGCTCTTTAAATCAATTAGAAATTGTAAGAAAAAATAACAATTGTTATTAAATCTAAAGATAATATTATAACTACTAATAATATGCCAATAATTTATAAGCATATAATCTCAATAAAATATTTTGTGTTTTTAATGATATTATATGGTTAGCCATGCATTTTATCAGTTTACTGTGGATCAATCAGGTAGATATTAAAAAAAAAATATTTATTAGACTGAAAAGGTTGGTAATATGGTTACATATGGAACTTACTGAATAAACTAAAAAAATTCTACTTATACAAAAATATTTGTTGAATGAATTATCACGTTAATAGGAAAGATAACTGACTTCCATATAAAACTAAAAAATTAATCTCATTTAAATTTTTAAGAAGCTAAAAGTATTGATATTATTTTTTATTAATATATATTCCCAGCATGGTTTTCTACATTTTTATGCAAAACTAATTGATTTGATATTATTCTTGTACTGTTAAAGGAACCATCAATACATAGTGTGGGAATTATGTTAATACCACATCTTAAGGAAGCCAATCTTTCTCACTCTTAAATTTAATGTGCTATACTTAGTATGTAATTTCTAAATCTTTTTTCTTTTATTCCTAGTGAGATGGTAATCCAACTTTCATGCTAAATGTAGAAAAATGTACAGATGCTACATTACCTTCTGCCTTTAGTTTATACAAATGGGTGAGCCACTATCTGATATTTATTATCTCCCTCCATAGTTAATTCAACTCTTCCTTTCATAGGCAAAATGTTTAATAATTGTGCATAAAATGTCATAAATGTTCAACAGAAAGTAGTAATCTTCAGGAATAATAACAAGATATTCAGAGACCTTTCTTAATCAAAGGGATCAACTTGTATTTTTCTAGTTAAATTAATTGGAACACTAATAAAAACCAAATCCACAGTTCTTAAAAAGAGGAGTCAGTGTTAATTGGAAACTATACTATACACACAAGATAGACACCCACACGCACACACCTATATAAAAGTGCAAAGTGCCACAGTTGCCCTATTCCTATTTCATATATGAAGATGAGCTGTAAGTGTCCATATAGAAAATATTTTCATACCAGATGTGGCATAATCCACTAAATTTTGGCCACAATAATTTTTAAACATTTAGATAAGTAGAAAACATTAGATTTGATATTGACACTCATGTATTTTGAAAAGCAGAATTGTCCAACTTCTACATTGACCGAACAGCATCAGTGGAGGTAGAATTCTACAGGCTAAATGTAGAACTAGAAAAGATACATATGAACAAAAAATTGTATACATAGCCACACACTCACAGGCATACATATAATTTTGCCCATCATTCTGTATTTCAGATCATTGTTTCTAACTTCTGACACAGATATTTAAGCCAATTGAATGTATGGTGTTTTATACATAGTGACTTTTTAAAATTCAAAATGAAAATGTCGTCCACATTTTTAAAATAAATAAATGTTACCACATTGACCATTGTTTAATTAACTGACACATAAAAGTATTTGAAAGCATTGGCTATTCACTAGGACTCCAAATATTGATGGTTAGTTGACTCTGCACCTGAGCAATATTTATATTCTATTTATTTTTCTAAATTAGAGAAAAATAGAGTGATATTTGCAAACCCTTAATAAAAGGTCTTGTTTACTAATATTTGTTAGTCATTTTCTTATGATTTATCACAATATAAAAGAGGCTTTAAATTTTTCAATCTTTGAAGCTTCCTTACATACCCACTTTTTGGTTTTCCATGAGACTTGAAATTATTCTGAATTCTCTTTCTTTCTCTCTCTCTCTCTCTCTCTCTCTCTCTCTCTCTCCTTTTTTCTTTTGTTTACAGTACTAGGGATTGAGGATTGAACCCAGGGGCACTTTACCACTGAGCTATATTCCCAACATTTATTTTATTTTTTTCAATTTGAGACAGGGCTTTGCTAAGTTGCAGAGGTTGACCTTGAACTCATGATCCTTCTGCCTCAGCATCTAAGTTGTTAATATACAGAGCATGTGCCACTGTGGATGACTAAAATTGATTCTTTTACAACTGTTTAATCAATGTACTATTTAATTACACTGACTACAGTCAAAATAAAAAAACAAACTTGATTCAAAGGATTGTAGTTTCTCAATCATTTTGCCTATTGAACATGATCATTAAAAAGTTATTTAATCAAATATATTATTCAAAAAAGTGAACAAAGACCATGTCCATTTAAATCAATGAATCTTTTATACCTACAAAATAAATCCCAGGGAAATTAACCATGAACTAATCCCTGAAGAAAGTGATTTCAGGAAAAATTCCATTATCCAATTAAAAAATTCCACTATCCATTCCAGAATCCAACTAAAACAATTTATATATATATATATATATATATATATATATATATATATATATATATAATATTGCATATAGATGTATTCATATAGAGTCACTATTTATTTGAAGTGTTCATAAATACCAGAAATGCAAAATCTATTTGAGCTTAATGTGTAAGCACTGATGTGATTTCACAAAGATGTCAATGTCAATAATAATTTTCCAGACAGTAACAAGTGAATCGGTCTCCGACCTCATTTTGTACACTGTGTGCCTATATGAGGAATGAATTCTTGTAATTCTTTCTTTTTCATCCTCCAGAATTATTAAAATATGATTTTAAATACTGTATGTATTTAAAATGTACACTGTGATGTTTTATTATATTCTTGCAAATAATAATCAAGCTAATAAACATAACTCATCACCTTACAGTTACCTCTGTATGTGTGTATGTATGGGCAAGTGTGTGTGTGTGTGTGTGTGTGTGTGTGTTGAGAACAGTTGATATTTATTCTCACCAAATTTCGAGTATATAGTAAAATTGTTGACTATAGTCACCAGGCTGTATGTTGGTTTTCCAGTATTTATTCATCTTATAAATGAAAGTTTCTACCCTTTAACCAACATCTCCCCTTTTACCCCATCCTCTAGTTCACGGTAACCACCATTCTATTCTCTATTGCTATGATTTCAATATTTATTATTCCACATGTACATAATAAGACCATGCAGTATTTGTATGTCTCTGGCTTATTTCACTTAGCTATGTCCTCAAAGTTTACTCTCTGAATGTGTGTGGCATTTTCTTTATCCATTCTTCTTTCAATTGTTTTCATATCTTAAATTTTTATTTTTTTTAAATTTTAATTTGTTATATATGACAAAAGAATGCATTACATTCATATTACACATACAGAGCACAATTTTCCATATCTCTGGTTGTACACCATATGTTGACTTTTGTAATTGCAATTAACATGGAAGTTCCTTCTTTCTTTAGTATGTTTCATTATTTCTGTCTTGAAGAACTTTATTAAAATTTATTATTAGCATTATTATTCCTTTACTAATCCTCATTTGCCCATTTACATGTCTTTGTGAGGTAATTTTCTTATTCTCTCATGGCTTTTTTTCAAGAAAACTTGCTCAATGGAATTTTGTTTACAGATTGGTAACACATTTTCTCTGAAAATGAAGTCCCAGAAGAGCTCCATTTCTCTGACATCCATAATCTGCTGCAATTATCTGTATGAATCTGTGATCATTTTCAGAGTCCTTTCTGCTCTTTTCATTTAATAAACTGTCTTTCTATTGTGGGCATCTGCAAATTTCTATTCTTTCCCTGCCTGTGACACTCCTGACATTAATTCTAGGTACAATGAGAAAAGCTATTTGCTTCATTTTGGAAGCCTAATTATTTTGGCAGGAAAACACAATTGATAATACAATTTTACAGGGAAACCAAAAATCTATTTCAGTGAGTTAACAGATACATATAACATGAAATTGACTCAATCTTCATATCAATTCTAAGAGAAATATATATTTACCACACTTTTTTTTTCAAGTGAACCAACTAAGTCTTGGAGAGGTTGCACAGACTGCTCAGATCACAAGAGCTGGGATATGATCCCAGGAACTTGTAGCTCATGCTTTTAAGCATTAAGTAATGCATGCTTCTTCAGTTAAATAATAGTTCATTTTAAGGACAACCTTCACTAAGAGAAACTTATCATTCATGAATACTTCCTTATAATGTCTCAGAATTATTTTATCAGAATTTTTTGTTAACTATACTCACAGAAATTACTCCTTCAGTTTTGTAATTATGTTCAATGCCAATGTCATGTAAACATTACCACAAATCGGGCTTAAAACAACATAGAATTTATTAGTGCATATTTTCCATTTGTTAAGAGTCCAGGCACAATTATCTGAATCATTTTCTCTGGGTTTCTGAAGTATAGTATCAAGTATTGGCTTGAAATAACATTTTTAAAAATTCTATACTTCTTTAAGTGTGTGATAAACATTGATTGGTAATGACATATGGAAAAGCTTTTCTTCTACATATTGTTAAAAGTCTAAAATATATTTGTCAATCATCCAGCTCATGTGGAGGCTTACATCAGAAAGAGTGGCTTCCATCTTTCCTCAGGTTATTGTCTAAATTCATTTTGCAAAATTGCAAAATCTTCACGCATTTACTGTGGTGCCCTCTGATCTTTTTCCTGTGGACCTATCCATATACAGGTCATAGCATGGACATTTGCTTCTTCCAGAAGAGCAAGAAAGTATTTATTTCTAATATGTCAAAAACAGTGCAGAATATACAATGATCATGGGAATAAGAAGACATCACTTCTGACATAACATAACTTAGTAAAAAGTGTAAGATCCCATCACCTTTGCTGTGTTCTTCTGGCTTAGAAGCAAATTTCCAGTCCTTTCCCAAATCAGAAAGAGGAGATTGTACAAAGTCCTGAATACTAACAGTAGGAAATCATTGCAGGCAGGATTCTCTCAGGTCCTTTTCACAAAATCATTATAGCCATTTTAAATACTAACAGTGAATTTTGTCCCTTGGTTTAGCTTAAGATGAAGAATTTGGGAAATAGTAATCTCTTTCCTTGATTTGTTTGAATCTCAGTAACTAGTTGCATAGTTTTGGGCATTCTTCAGAGAGATCAACATTATAAATTAAAATTACAGTATGAATCATTGGTTGATAATTCATTAAATTTCGTCTGACTCCTGTAAGTCTCATACTCCATCTGACCAACTCGTATCTACTCAGGAAAACTTCCTACTGAAATTCTGTTCCTCTGTTAGTCTTCCAAGTGGCAAAGCTGATGGGATTAATGATTATGGTTAGTTCTTAGAATACTGGAAACAAGAAGATGTAAGTGTAATATATTTCAACTTTGATTACTTTATTGACGTGAGCTCAGTGATCGACCTACACACAATTGATCTAGGCAGCCCCCACAGTAGTCAGTCTATGCATCCAATTGAAGTGTTAGTGAACAACTCTTATGTATTGAGCATGACTTGAAGAAAAAAAAGGAGGATCCTTCTTGAAATTGTCACCTATTGAATTTGAACTGATTCATGATACTACTTAAATTACTTTTTCATGCTATCTATATTTAACTATATGTCACTATCAGCAAAGTTGTTATAATTACTTCAGTTTTAACTTTTGTAAACTGTTTTTTCCTATTTATTGTAGCTTAAGAAATTCTTACAAGACTATGATTAAGAGAGTTTAAAAGCATTAACGAATGACGTATTACCAATGAAAAGTAAGATGCAACAAGATATGTACTTTCTGTGGGAGTGCACACACAGCAAAGAAAATAACAGGAAATTCTACATTTAAATAATTTAGTTTCTTTGAAAAGAAATGAGTGCAGGTACATAGGAATATGGAATTCAGGCCATCTAAAAAAAAGTAATGTGTTTGTGCTTTGCTCATACATTTAATGCTTAATATATTATTAAAGACAGCTCCAGGCCAAAGTTCTGCCTTAAAGATTAGAAAGGCCATTTCAGGGACCAAAAATACCTAGTGCGTAATTGGACATTGAGTACCCATCTGCTCAATCACAACTGGATATAATATTTAAAAAATGCAATACTTCTTTAAGTGTGTGATAAAGACTGCTTGGTAATAATATATGGAAAAGCTTTTTTTTTTCCCTACATGTTGCTAAAAGTCTAAAATGTACTGGTCAATCCTCTATGAAGCTTTCTGTCTGTGGTTTATGCGGTGCTTTCGAATGTAATAGTAAACAAAAAAGAGAACTAGAAATAGAAGTTGAATGTACATTGTGTTCCAAGAAGAGTTCACAGATCTAATCTCAGTAGAAATACAAATGAACTCTAGAAAATAGAGAGATAATTCTTTAATTTTTTTCTAAAACACATAAAAATAATTAGAGGCACCCAACATTTGAGGATGTAACTCAGATTCTACCAACCCCACCACAATATTTATTTTTAGGAAAACATAAATTACATTGTAATTCACCCAACAAATTTGGGGAATCATTTCCCAATATCATGTCAGGAAACAGCACAGAAATTAAGTGGATATTTTAGAAACCTACATAGTTGGGGAATGTGTTTCCAGAATTAGATCTGGAAAGTTGGTATTGATACTTACCATCCCTGTATTTTTATTGCCTTCTCTGTCATAAAAATAATAGAGCATCTATAACATAGTATTGATGTATGTCATGAGTTAGACTGTATTTCATATAGTAGGTTCAATTTGTAAAAAACTCATTGCTCAAAATATTGAGCATCATTTCAGAGCATGTGAGTTTGAAAAAACTGGCTTCCTATTAAATAGAATGTTGTTAAAAGCATAAATAAAGAATGCCATCATGCATCCTGAGGCTGACAAAGTAGGGAAGGACTATGAATATACCAATAGGTATTGCTCTGAGTAAATGCTGTAGCCTGGAAAAAAGATCAAAACAAAATTATTCAAAAGAGAAAAAGATTCTACTCTTATCTCTCAGGACTCTCAGGAGTATATTGTGTATTATTGGATAATAAAGAAAGGAAAATTCATTATTTTCTCCTATTTTGATCTCCAATATAAACTTATTTGAACTACATAAATGAGAGCCTATTATATAGTTGTATCTACACGTAAGACCTAACCCCAGAGTGTGTGTGTGTGTGTGTGTGTGTAAATATATATTTGTACAGATTATGGAGATGAGCAAATATTCAGCTTCTTTAGCTACAGTGTGCATTTAACATTATTTCAAGTATTATTTAATCATAACATATGTCTATATAAATGTTAGCAGTATGATTAAAATGTATTAAGTACTATATTTTGATATAGTTCTCACATGTAGGTTTAGTCTATCTCAGTTATACAAACTAGCTTTGTGACTTAAATGATCCAGTATCTTTTAAAATGTGTATTTAATAAATTGTTTTTTACTTTTCCAGGACCCATCTTGAGGCAAGAGCTATTATTATACACTGATATGAGATATAACAAATGTATCATAAATGTTAAAGAGAAAAGAGAAAGGAAAAGGAATGATAATAGTGATCCTATCCTCAAGAAATTTATTGAATGGTACTGTATACTATTACAAAGTTATGTAACTTTTCACTGCAAAATTATGGGCACATTTTTGTGAAAACTAGATAAGATATGTAATTAGTCTATGGAAGTGGAAATGTACTCAAGAGAAAAGAGATATTAATTAAGCTTTTTTTAAAATTAATTAATGATTGCTATTATTCTGCTTGTGTATGTCTAGATGTGTATTCTCTAGAATTTTCTCTGTAAAAATTATATCATCTGCAAATAAAATTAATTTGTTAATTACTTTTCCATCTAGACACTTTATTTCATTTTCTTTCCTTATTGCCCTGGCTAGAACTGTATCACTATATTTATAATAAATGACAAGAGAAGACACTCTTATGTTGTTCTCGATCTTAGGAATTAACTTTTTAGTCCTCTAACATTAAGAATGTTAGTTGGGAATTTATCATTGGTGACCTTTAATCATGTTGCAGTGTTTGATAGCTGTTCTTAGTTTACTGAGTGTTTTATCATGAGAAGTGCAGGATTTTGTCAAATTATAATTATCAATTGTGTTTGGTTATAATCTTTCTGTAATCTATTAATATGACTTATTAAGTCAGTCGATTCTTTCTGTACTGAATCATACATATGTTCCTGGAATAAATCCCACCAGAGCATGGTATACAATTATTTTTATATACAGCTGGCTTCACTTTGCTATTATTCTGTTGAAAAGTTTTGTATGTATATTCATAAGTGATATTCTATAGCTTTCTCTTCTTGTAAAGTTTTTGGTTTTTGTATAATGGTATTATTGGCCTCAGGTGATGAATTACTAATTGTTCTTCCTCTTCTTCCTTTTGAAAGCGCTTGTGAAAAATGGGTAAAAATTCTTTAAATGTTTGATACAATTTATAAGTGTAACTCCCTGTAACTGAGGAATATTTTTTTGTTGTTTTTGCTATTTTTCCTTAAATCACAATTTTACTTATTATAAATTGGTTCAGATTTTCTGTATCTTGTCTATTTAGCTTCAATAGATTGAAATTCCTAGAGATTTGACTATTTCAAAAAACTTTTTATTTTTTTTCAAGGTGAGTAGAAACGCTCTCTCTTTCATTTTTAATTTTAGTAGTTTGGATTTTCTCTAATATTCTTCCCTTCTTTTCTAGATAAAGGTGGTCAGATTTGTTGATCTTTATGCAGATCTAAATTTTGACTTTTTTGTACTGTTTGCTGTTTTTCAATTCTCAGGTTAATGTATGCTGAGGCGCATGAATGTAATCCCAGCAACTCATGAGGCTGAGGCAGAAGGATCATGAGTTCAAAGCCATCCTCAGCAATTTAGTGAGGTGTTGAGCAATTCATCTCTGAATTGTAAATAAAATGCAACAAAGGGCTGAGGATGTAGTTCAGTGGCCGAGTGTCCCTGAGTTCAAGCCTTGGTACCCCAAATAAATAAATAAATAAATTGTGGTTTTCATGTATATCTTTTTCTATTCTTTGTCCAATTTTTGTCTTTAAATTTAAAGTTTAAAGGAGACAGTGTACAGTCAGATCACATATTTTTAACATTCTGACAATTTCTCTTTCAATCAAGAATTTAAATCATTTATATTAAGTTGAATTACCATAATGTGGATTTACAACTGATATTTTACAAAATTTTGTTCTGTGTGTCAAATGAATTTTTTTTATCCTTGATACACCTATTACTGACTTCTATTGTCCTTCTGTATTACTGTTTGTTCAGTGATTAACATTTATGTCTTAATTTATCAAAATGTTTGTGGACCAATACCAGCTTAATTTCAATAACATGCAAATTCTTTGCCCTGTCTACAATCTCTTTTATGCTTTTACTCTATAACATCTTTACACAGTGTGTGCACTTTTCATATGTTTATTATTATTGCTTTATTCAACTGGCTTTTAAATAAGACAAGGAGCCACAGAAGTAAACCACACTTACACTTTTATTTTTATCTTTATAGTTACCTTCACGGGTACTCTTTATTTCTTTCTGTGGGTTTGGGTTACTCTACAGAGTCCTTTTCTTTTAAGTTGGTCTTTAGAAATAGCTCTCTCAGTTTTGATATACCTTAAAATACCTTAATTTCTGCTTCCTTTTTGAAAGATAGTTTTGCTCCTGAATGAGTTCTTAGTTTACAGTCCTTTTTTAAAAAAAATCAGCATTTTGAATATGTCATCTCACTTCTTGTTAGCTTTTATGGTTCTTTATAAGAAATAAGCCGCTGATCTTACTGAGGATTATAGCCTGCATTTTGTTGATTCATTCTGGTTTCTTGTTAGTCTCTATCTCTATCTCTGTTTTTAACAATCTGGTTATGATGTGCCATATATATAACTCTCGGAATTTATCTAACTTGAAGAACTTCTTGGAGGTGAAAACTTTTATTTCTTATTGGACACGGGAAGTCATTTCTCCTTTATTTTTGCAAGTCTCCTTTATGTTTCTTTCTCTCCACTCCTATGGATCGTCCATTAATCATATGTTGGGATACTTGGTGGAGTCCCACAGGTTTCTGGTGTTCTCTGGGTTTTCCTTCATTTTGTAAAAGATATTTCTACTCCTCAGATGATAAATCACAGTTGACCCAGTCTTCCACTTCAATTGTTACTTTTTTCTACCCAATACTGCTATTAATTAATTTTTCATTTAAATTATTATTATTTTAATTTTCACACTTTCGTTGAGCTCTTCAGACATGGTTCTCTTAGTTCTTTGAGTATGTTTAAAACATCTGATTATAGTCTCTGTCTAGCTTTCCAACAGTGCTTCCTCCTGAAGGTTTTTGCTTTTTGTTTTTGGCTTCTTCGCCACCCCTGTGGTGTGCACTCTCTGCTGGTTGTAGTTGCCACTTGTTCAGTGATTTTTCAGAACCAACTCTACAAAGCATGTGTTTTTGTCATGTAGACACACCACAGTTTTTGTCTGGTACCTTAATGGTCAGCTCGTGATAGGATAGAAATAATCTCAAGTGATTAAGTCAATAAATTCCCTCAGGTTGTTTCCAGTGTATGTGTATGTCATGCTTTCAACACTCAGCCTGGTCTTTTACTCTCTGCCATAGCCTTCCATTCTTCCCTGTTCCCGAGTTTCAACATCCACTAAAATGTGCGCTTGGAGCCTTTTCACTTCCTTCTTCAGTGTGCACATGGCCACACAAGTGTTGAAGGAATTCTAAATTCCCAGAAATATGTTTGAGCTGTTCACTGAATGTAACATCTGGTGTGGACTCGACTATACAGTCCACCCCCCATTCGTGTGCTGAAGCCCTAGTTACCAAAGTGATTGTATCTGTAGAGAGAATAACTATGGTTCATAAAATTATAAGGATGGGACACTGATCTCATCAGAAGAGGGAAAGAGAAAGAACCTCTTTCCACCCCTTTAGAACACAGTGAGAAGGCAGCCATCTGGAAGCGATAAAGTGAGCATGGACCAGGAACAAATGATGGCAGTACTTGGACCTCAAACTTCTAGTCTCCAGAACTATAAGAAATGAATTTCTGGTGTTTAAGTCACCTAGTTCATCTTATTCTGTGATGGCAGCCAACATAACATAAGCTTCCTCAGCTTTTTTTTTTTTTTTCAGCTTTTTGATTAGTCTATTATTTTACAATTCTTTATCCTATGGCTTTAGCAACTACTACATTAAAACACTTGAATATAAACATTTTTGACAAATGCCCCTCTGGAAAAGTATTTAGTACAATGTAAGTTTGAATTATATCAAAGAAAGGCAATCCCTTCGTGTAGGGCATTCCCAGGAATCCACTAGACAGGTCAAATAATACCAAGTTATTTATTTTTATTTTCATGTTTTTGAGAATCAGGCTTTGAAAGAGCTGAAGCTTTGCTGTATTCTGTTTGATGTCAGGAATATAGTGGTCTTGTGATGGAAAGCCAGGAATGGAAAACGCCATAGAGTTCATTGTGATTATCAATATTTAGCCCTTTATAAAAATAACTGTTGGGCAATATCTATCACAGCATGGGGATGGGATGATTCCCAAGACTTAAGACCAACAAAGATACCAACATCTGGTTTCTAGACTTGGGGAGCTGGAGTTTGTAACCCAGACACAGAGATGACATTGCGGTAAGACACTGTAAGTATCCTGCCTAGAACCTTGGGGACCCAGTTTCTGCCTGGAAGAATTTCAAGGGCAGAGCTTCTGCCCCAGGGCATCTGGAATTTGAAACTTCCTACTCCAAGGAATCTAGAAGATGAGATTCTCAATCTGGAAGGCAGGAACCCTCCTTTCAAGAAAAATCAAGGTTGTCATTACCTAGCAGTTGTCCATTTTAGGTAATAGGGGGGATATGAAACCATATATTTAGCTATTAATGAATTTGCATAAAGTACATTTCCTCTCTGTTGAGAGCCACAGTTTAGTCGGAATGACACCTGTCATTTTGCTAGAGGGAAAGGTTAAGATGAAGCAGCTCCAGGATTAGGGCGGATCCTGCTGCTTCAGGCAACTGCTACTTTGAGTTCTTGCAGGGTTTGGAGAGAATTGGTGCCCTGAGCCGGTGGAGGGAGTGTGTTCCCGGGAAGTGTGTGTACAGGGCTGGTGAGAGTTCGGGAATAAAGAGTTGCTGTTTGAACCTACAAGGCTTTTTGGAGGCTCGGTTATTTGGTTATTTGTGCACCTCTCTTTATTTACCCATCATTCAGATTTGTGTTTCATATTCAAATAACCAATGTCCTATGATCTGAATATTTGTCCCTCCCCAAAATTGAAAATATAACCCCAAGCTGATGAGATTAGAAAGTGATTTTTTTTTTGCTGGAGGTGATTAGATTATAGGGACTGGGCTTTAACAAATTAGATTAGTGCCCTTGTAAAAGAGGTTCAAGATACCTCTTTCACTATTTCTACCATAGGAGGACACAACAAAGAACTTCCTTGTATGAATCAGGAATCTGGCCCTTACCAGGCACTCAGTCTATCAAGGATCAAGGAATTGTACTTCCAGAACTGTGAGAAATTAGTTTGTTTTTATAAGCAAACCAGCCTTTTTATACCTTCTCATAGCAGCTCAAACTGATGAGCATACTGTGTATTTGATAAGTCTTATCCCAGTAATTTAACTTAAAATGATTCTAGATCTGTAAATAAAATGATGATAAAGGAAATTATATTAAAAGCAAATCAAATTTAACACACACCCACTTTTTCCATGGCTTTTCTAAAGAATGACCTCATAGTAAATTTACATATTGGATAAGGAAAAGTTCACCCAAATCAACACTTAGTCAAACAAAATTAATACTAAAATTTTCTCTTAAAATACTTAGCTTTAGAAATTGTAAAAAGTAGATATTGATGTAATAATATGCTGAATATTTTAAAGGAATAAGAAAGTCTTGCATATATGAATAATAAACACTAATATTTAGATTTTAAAAGAAAAATAAATTTGATTATTAATTATTAATAAATAATATTACTAAATACACACATAATGCACATACATATATGTACACATACATAATGAATGAAATTAGTATCAGAAGTATAGTAGAATTAATGAGATGGGATTTGGATTTAAAAAGCATAGCACATTTCAGGACAGAAAAAAAAGAAATAAAAAACATGATAAATATTGATAAATGGAATTACAACAGAGTTGGATAAATACATTTTAAATTCAATTTTCAAAAAACAAAAAAATTCAAATGCATTATTAAATCATTAAGCAAGAAAATATCAGGATTATTGAGAAACGCCAATTCTTATTCACATAAGTAAAAAGTATGTTTTTATTTGTAGCATACCAAGAAAAGCAAAATCACATCAAGAATAAAATAATTAAACAACAAAATAAGAATGACTAAATATCTGTGAAACATGCAGGAAAAAATGTACCCCAAAACCCATGTAGTAGAGTTGAACAGTTTTGGTTGATAGTTGATTTATTTATAAAATAAACAATAGCCACTGGGAAAGAAGAACAAGTGTCTCTTACTTTAATGAATTTGCTCATGCAAAGAACAGAAACAAGTTTTTAGTTGATGGTATCAAATTTTGTTTGATTTTGCCATAAAAAATTTTACATTCAATATAGTTGATGCCACTGTTTTACACTCAGTAGAGGTGATGGCAGAGTTTATTACTACAAATAATAAACACTGATATTTAGACTTTAAAGTAAAAATAGATTACTAATAACTTTGGGAAACAGTACACATATGAAAAAATAGAATCAGATTAACTTTTTTATAAGAAAGTATAAAACTTATGAGAATTTACTGTAAGAGAATAAATTTATATTTATATTTACTATTATATGAACATTTAGAATACTGAAAAACATGTGTAAATTGTAACATAGTTTATCAAAATATTATACCATCACTAAATATAAAAGTAAGATAATATGCTGACATACAAAATATTTTTCTAAGTAAAAGATACAAATAAAATTATGTAACTGCAACATTATTATTATTTGATTATAGAAAAATATCTAAATAAGGTCTGAGAGACAAAAAGAAAATTTAATTTTTTTTATAACTTGCATCACATTATTTTCTTTTTATTTATAATTCTTACATGCCACTCCATGAACTTTTCTTTTTGTAAATATTTTTCATCAAACAAGTCAATCATAATCAGAATACCTTTTAAGGAATGACAAAGAATTCATAAGACTGCATTACATTCCATCTGTATTTGAAATAAATTATAGTTTATTCTATGAAGTATTTATATTTCAATGAGGACCAAAAAAATGATCAAAACATACGGATGTTTGAAATTGAATGATTTATTTACAAAGTTTCAGAAAAAAATTCTGCATAAGTTTAATAAAAATAGAATTATTAGAATTATTTAGGAGGAACTTTTTAATATAAGAGAATGTTGAAGAACCATTTGGAGATGGACAACATCATGAAGGTAGGAGGCATGGCAAGCAAATTGGTTTTCTATGGATCACTGTTATAATAGAGTACTACAAATTCAGTAGCTTAAAGCAACACAATAATTTTATGTTATATTCCTATATTTAAAAAGTCTAAAATGTTCTCGCCAAGGTAAAAATCAAGGTGTAAAAATTGAACTATTTTTTTTATGGAGGTTAGAGGGGAGAACTTATTCCCTTTCTCTTTTGATCTTTGAGAGGCTATTCAGGTTTCTTTTCCATAGCCTTTCCCCTGCATCTTCAAAGTCAACGACAACCAATGTCTTTCTTACACTCTAACTCCTCTGCTTCTCCCTCTTCTGGGTCCCTCTTTTTTTTTTATTGGTTGTTCAAAACATTATAAAGCTCTTGACATATCATATTTCATACATTAGATTCAAGTTGGTTATGAACTCCCAATTTTACCCCAAATACAGATTGCAGAATCATATCGGTTACACATCCACATTTTTACATAATGCCCTATTAGTAACTGTTGTATTCTGCTACCTTTCCTATCCTCTTTTAAGAACGTTTCTGATTATGTCAGGTCCACCTGCATTACCTATGTAGAGATTCTGGGGATTAAGACATGGAAATCTTAATTGAAGGGAAAGAAGATCATTGCTTTTCATTCTATTAAAAAAACCTCAACACCACTGTGAGGATACTCCCACTGAAATGGATCAGATCTTTTTTTTTTCCCCCTGTATTTCCCTACAAGATTTGAAATTTAGGAGAAAAATTACAATTAACCTAAGTTGGGTCATTATTACTCGTTTTTTGGCTATGGAATGAAATTCTTCTCATCAATTCTATGCTAAGGAAGTGAATTTCTTCAAGCAAATTCAGGTGCTATTACCATACCAGCTTAAGGAATAAATGCAAGCTGCTATGAAACAGCAAATTGCCAGTATTACTAATAAAATGCAAACAAATAAGCAAACCTGGCATAGAGAACGATATCATTCAGCCAGTAGTATAAACATTTATTCTCCAAAGTGTATTCCTTAGTACATCAGTAGATTGATTTGACTTTATGCAAAGAAGAAAAATGTTATTGTTTTAATGTCATCTATTTTTAAAACTATTATAAGCATATAATTTCCAGGCATCTTTTAGTTTACAAAATAAATCAGCAAAATAAATCATTATAAAATTTTGTAATGAAGAAATATGAACATGATTTTTCCTAAATTATTTGAACAGGAACCTGTAGTTTATTTATTTATTTGTTGATTCCAATAAAATACCCAAAAGGATATGCAAGTGCTTGGAGAAAGAATCCCTCAGAGTGACTTACTTGAGTGCTAATGAATGATAAAACATCAGCCCATTGATAGCGAGTCTGTGAAAACTCATACTGTACATTTAAAGCAAAATTTTAGGTATAATACTAGAAATAAAGTTGAAAAGTTTTAAACATGTGCAAATTAAAGAACACACTCCTAAATGATGGATCATAGAAGAAATAAAACAGGAAATAAAAAAAGTATCTTGAGACAAATGAAAACCAAAATACAACATGTCAAAACTTTGGAAAAAGTTTTCTATGAGGCCATTTTAGTGATAAATGTCACATTAAGAAAGAAATTTCAAATAAACAATCTAACTCTGAAACTCAGGGAACTAGAAGAAAAAACTAAGTAGAAAATCAGCAGAAGGACAAGAATAATAAGTAGTAGAGTATGATTAGATGAACCAGATATGAAAAAAGCAATCGGAAATTCAATAAAATGGAAAGTTTTTTTTTAATTAACAAATCTTAACTAAACTAAGAAAAAAGGAACTCAAATAACTGAAATTAGAAAAGAGGAGGCATTGCAATTGACAGCAGAGCAATGTCAAAAATTGGAAGAAACAACTATGAGCACTTATGCAAAAATTATTAAGTGCCTAGTCACTTTCTACAGTTTGATCACAATGTACAGGAATGGTGACACTGGACTTATGAAAAAATAGAAAATCAGAATAGAGTAACAATAAGTTATGTTAACAACATAACTATAGTAACAAGGAGAATGTAACAGTAATGGAAAACCTCCTAACAAAGAGAAGCTCAGGACATGACTTCACAGATGAATTCTGCCAAACATGCATGGAAGATTAAATATTAATCCTTCTCCAACTCTTGCAAAATTTGAAAAGGAGAGAAGACTTCCAAACTCATTTCACAAGGCCAGCATTATACTGATAGCAAATCAAACAAGGACAGAGGAGGGAGAAAAGAAAGGAAAGAACAGAAAAAAAAATACAAACCAATATCCCTGATGAACATACATGCAAAAATCCTCAACTAAATACCAGCAAACCACATGTATCAATGTATATACAGAATAAATAGGTGTAAAGGTATTTTAGGGGTGTGTGTGTGTGTGTATGTGTGTGTGTGTGTACATATATATAAGTACACACACAACATATAAAAATATGCACATACTCATATATAAATGTAATCTACCTATTCATATACATAATGAAATACTTTCCACCAATCCTAAAAGCAAGGTTTTTCTGCCATTTGTGACAGCATGCAAGACACTGAAATATAATATGCTAAGTAAATATTGTTCAACCTGTGGAAACAGAGAGTTGAATAATGATTATCAGTGACTGGGGGCATATGAGTGGATGAGGAGATGCTGGTTAAAGGCTGTGACATTTCAGTTAGAGAGCATGAATGAATTCTGCAGATGTAATGTACAACTTGTTGACTATTGTCAATAACAATGTTTTATGTACTTGATGTTATCTAAGAGTAAATTTTAAATATTCTACACACAAAAAATTCAAGTGCATGAGGAGAAAAATACAATAAATAGCATCATCACTTCATGATGTATACATATATTAAAACAGTAAGTTGCATACTGTGAATATATACAATTCACTTGTCAATTATACCTAAATGAAACAGAAAATCCAAAATATGGTATCAGGGAGTCAAAAATAAAGGAAAAACATTAATGTCAAAATATTTTGATTAATGTGAGCAGGTGTGATATCAATGAGAGATGAAGTAGTTTTAATGAAAATATGATCTAAACAAAAATGATTATACTATGGAAAGTACTGTTTGTGAAAAAAAAATAAATGTAATTCATAAAGGTAACTGTTACTTTCTCTAATGGATGCTATCCACATATTGTAACAACGTTTCCTTGATTTTGAAGACTCACTGAGGTGTGTGTGTGTGTGTGTGTGTGTGTGTGTGTGTGTGTGTGTGTGAGAGAGAGAGAGAGAGAGAGAGAGAGAGAGAGAGAGAGAGAGAGAGAGAAACCCACAGAAGGTCACTGAGGTTGCCTTAAACACATATAGGCCATAACATTTATAAACTCTTACAGTGAATGTAATTATAATATATTCTTCTAAATTAACAACACTTAATTAACATTGACTTAATTTGCATTCTTGGATATTATTTGTTATTTAGACTATGGAAATAGATGCACAGTAGGAGAAAGTGAAAGAGCAAACTCAGCGGCATGAGATGTTAATTTTAGTTTATTTCATTGTTTTGTAAATTGAAGGCAGTCCAGGTTTTTTTCTTTGGGGAAATTGTTTATCAAATATTTGGTATATAGGTTATGCATGAAGCACTGACTTGCATGTGGTGCTTGTGGGGATTATAATGATACAATTACTGTGATGAAGAGGGTTGGACCTAAGAAAGACAATGAGAAGAGGGATCAGTTTGTCCAAGATGAGAGAAGGTACAATGAAGTTTTAGAAGCAAAAGTGTTATTTTTTATTGTGAATTGAAGGAAGCGTCACTGAATACATCATGCGTGGTTAATTGGATTTTCTTTTCTTTTTTGAGACAAGGTCACTCTTTGTTTATGTTGCTCGAGCTGGTTGCCTCAGCCTCTTAAATAGTTTATTCCCCTCTTCTCTCAATTTTTTCCTCTTCCAGTTCCTTTCTCAGTTATTAGTATTTACTCTTATACTTTTATGCCATCTTCTTTTTTTTCTTTCTTTTTTTGTTAGTGCCACATGTGAGAGAAAACATGTGTATCTGGCTTATTTTCGTCAACATTTTCCAGTTCCATCCATTTTCCTGCAAATGACAGGATTTCATTCCTCTTTACACCTGCTTAGTACACCAAAGTGTGTCCACATCACTTTTTCTTAGCTGTTCACCTGTCGACAGGCACCTGGCCTGATTTCATATCTTGACTATTGTGAATGATGCTGCAATGAACATAGTATTCAGTTATTTCCTTTGAATACAGACATAACCACATAACCTGATTTGGTATAGCTGGGTCATATGGTAGTTCTGGTTTTAGTTTCAATGAGCCTCCTTACAGTCTTCCATGGTGACCGTACTAATTGATATTCCTACCAGAAGTGTATAAAGGGCTCCCTTTACCTATACAACCTCACCAGCATTTTTTTTTATTTGATGTATTTCCTCTATTTTTATTTTAGTAGTTTCAAATTTTCAGGCCTTACATTAAGATCTTCGATTCATTTTGAATTTGTTTTTGAACAGGCAAGAAATAAATGCCTACGTTCAATCTTCTACATGTTAAGATCCAATTGTCCCCGCCCCATTTGTTGAAGGTAAGGATAATGTACCATTCATCAATGGCAACAAGTTAATGTATAAATATAGAGGTCCTTACTCCAATGTATGATTTGGGCACCTTTGTCAAGAATCAATTGACTGAAGAGCTTGTAGACAATCCACTGAAATATTATATTTATACAACAAAAAGGTAATGAAAGAAAGAAAAAGGAAGGAAAAAAGGAAGAAAGTTAGTTCTGTCTCTGAGAAACCATTGGGAGAGCAAATGTTTGCAGAATTGGCATACTAATTGTAGGAGAAGAGCTGCATACTGGGGACATAGTAAACCTATTCCGTGAAATCTCAGCAGAAAACTGAGCTCTTGCTTCTCATCACAAACCCTCTGTGTCCTGCCTGCAAAACCCCCATAACTCATTATGATTTTGAATACACTGATTTTTTTTAACTTTTTGTCGTACTTCACCTCTATAATATCCTCATTTCTATTCTTAACTGGAATTCTGTGGCCCACCATCAAAATACTTTTCATCAACATACCTTCAAAATACCTTTCTTGCCTCGTGGTTCGTGTTGTTCTCTTTCAGTATCATACATATATACAGAAGAACCTCTGTAGTTTTACACTGTGACTTGTTGCCACTGATGTTATCATGTGTATACACACACAAACACACACACATACACACACACAAAATGTTATAATGTATGTGTTAACCTTACTAGAGCAAATAATTTTTCCTGCAAAGTCAATAGCTCATCTCCTCTTACCTATGCAAGTACATTTGTCTAACTTGTTCTTTTTTCAACCACCATTCTCAAGTTTTCACCAACTTCTGTTTTGCCCAAGAATGGGTGCAGTATAGAAACCATATAGCTTAAATTTTTGCTACCATCTCTATTGAATCTACCCTTATTAGATAACCAATCAACTCCATGTAATTAAAACCAATGTTTAATTATTAGTCAATACAACATTTGAAGTCTTTTTATTTGATCAATGTTGTAAGTCTCCTCACTCAGTTCTAAGGGTATCTCTGGTTTCTTTTCTTGTTTAATTAAATATTCTTAATTTCTTTTGCAAGTCTCTTATTATTGACACTTGATATTCCAGTGCACAATATGAAATGTCAATGTTTTCCTGGTAATCAACACGTGGAAAACATCTTGAAAATTAATATCTGTATTTCTGGCATAAGTACTACAGTGTAGCCTTCTACAAATCTTTCTTTTCTCTGTGGTTCTGGGGATTGAACTGAGGGACTCTGCCATGCTAAACATGTATTCTACCACTGAACTATGCCCTCAGCCATATCCCAAGTCTTTCTGAAGTCTGTTTTATGAGATGTAATAGGCATAACTGTTAATTTTTTTTTTTTTTTGGTATTTACCTGTTCATTTCCAAATCAAAGAATTAATTTGACCCAAAACATTGGAGACTGACCTTTTCATTCACTTTATAGTGCCATCGCCAAGGGGCTGTTACTGCCTGTTTAATGACATAGCCACTTACAAAATAAATGGAATTACAGGTTGCCACTTACCATTCAATTACCACTCCACCTATTGCTTGGTCTTTGGAGCTGCATTATACATTTTAAAAAGGTCCATTTAGTGAAGCAATATAATTTATTGAAGAAGGTTTTAAAATACACGTGGCATTTATCTCTTTGGAGTGTAGTGCATTGTATGTAACAGTAATTATAAACAAATGCCTACAACAAAAACCAGCAGCAGTTTGTAAGAGTTCATCCCCAAATCTATTTGCATAGGTTTCTTTGAAGAATAGAGACATCCTACTCAAAATAACGTGCAGTGTCTGCTTTCAAACCTTTCATGCGTTAATATCTCCCAACAAATTTACAAATGTGTGTTCCAGGATCCAAACAGACACTCAGAGAAGGTCACGGCTGAGGGTCTCCAGGCAGACTTCGGTGTTTTGAGACTGTTTATGAGGCAGCACTTCGAGTTTGGAAAGATCGCGTTGGCCTTTGTAGCACACTGTGTGCGCAAATAGGTTCCTTGTTCCAGTTTCTGCAACAAACTGTGGCAAAAGCTGCCTGCAAATTTGTTTCTAATAAGACAGCTTAAATGTGTCGCCACATGGGTATTCCTGATCCAGCTTTACAAGCACTCGGAAGGATGCTGCATAAAGAATCAAAGAATCTGCCAGCAGCTGTGAAGCAACCCCAGGAAACGTCAAAGGCAGATTTCAGGCTAATGTTCCGGTGAAACAGGGACATGAGCAGAGATGTGAAATCCATGTGTGTTGTTTCAAAGGATCCTCTGATACACTGGTTTTGTGCTTAGGGGAGAGACAAGTAACCAGAATCCCCAGGGTTTTCCCTTTAGTGTGTGTGTGTGTCTGCCTCTACTATTCTCCCAGGCCTGATGACGGGTTTGTGAGCAGGGCCTGCATCATAAAACTCACCCAGGGTTGTCGGCCACAGGAAATCCCTGAGGACAGCAGAGCCACAGGCACAAGCTCACACAGGTCCCCCTCCTGCTAAAACATTAAGTCCCCCCTCCCCTCCAGGGACACTGAAGTAAAATAACATTAAGTAGGGAAAATCTCAGAATTGTCTGATGCACAGGACATGTTTCCAAACAGGGCAAGACAGAGTCATTGGCTTAGTTTTTAGTAATGGTAAACAAGTGGGGATTAGGGTTTGGGTGAGAAGCCATGGGATGATGATGTGTTGACAGCCTTGGGGTATTTTGTTTCTCACATCAACACGCATGTTTGTCTACATGATTGGGAAGCTTCCAAAGTCCTTCAGGTACCCATGCTGAGACTGAGATTTAGAGCAACTAGCTAAATGCAAATGTCCTGCTCAAAGTAAAATCAACAGCAGCTGGTTTTGAATGGGAGCAATTACCTAATACACAAGGCAATGAAGAGAGGAAGGCTTGGTGTAACTGCAAGATGATGTTTTTCTTAAAATTGCTATTAAATGAAATAAAATGAAGTTACACTTCCCTGATGGCAATGGCATATACTGCTCTCTCTTCAACAAGCCACACTTAAATGCAAAGTGAGGAAGAGGATTACAAAAGGAAGAAGCAGACAATTTTCTAATTAAGGTAAATCGAGCACTTTCAAACGTGAAATCTCATGCAAAATCAGAGATCTGTGGGTATTGTCAGCTTTTTTTGCCACTGTGACCACAAGACTGGAAAAAAGAAAACAATAATTTTAGAGGAGGAAAAGTTTATTTGGCACTCATGGTTTCATAGGTCGAAATCCCTAGATAGGCAATTCCATTGCTCTGGGCTGAGTCAGCACCTCATGGCCCAGGGACATGGTAGAGGAAAGCAGCTCAAGAGTGCCATCAGGAAGCAGAGAGCACTCTGCTCACCAGGGACAAAATATAAACCCCAAATAACATCCCCAGTGTCCCACTTTATCCAGTTGTATTAATCCATTCAAGTGGATTAATTCACTGATTAGGTTAAGGACCAACCTTAAGTTTGTTGCATTGTCTCACACATGAGATTTTGGGGAACATCCCATCTAAACCACAACGTGTTAGTGTGTTAGTGTTAAAATGGCTAGTTTTTAAGATTTTTAACAACCTTATTTCTCAGATGGCTATTTCTTCTTCTGGTAATTCTGGTCTTTTTTCCACGTCATTATTTGATTTGAACTCTCTAATCTGTATGTTAATAATCACATATCACATACAATACATATGATATATATATATATATATATATATATATATATATATATATGTATATATATATATATATATATATGTATATATATATATATGATATATGACATATACTTGTACATGTCTAGTATCTCTCTATATTTTTTCCCTTAAATGTTGACCAACTGGCCAGGGATTTGGAAAGCCTTGGGTCCATCTTAGATAAGGTGTTGGCCAGCTGGTAAAGTCCTGAACCCCTGACTCCTGGTCTGAATAGTGAAGAGACTGTGCAAGACAAACTCTCACATTGGTTCCTAGTATCTTGTTACTTTGTGACCAACCTAATCTACTGTTTCCTGAGAAAATATGTAGGTATTCCTGATGTCCTTTTAAAGTTTAATCTATAGGTCACAATCATCATATCATTGGTGTGTGATCAGTGTTAAATATTTTTAGTTAACTGTTTTCACATACTCCTTCTTGTGGCAACTGTGAATGAGATTCAGGAGAGTAATTTTTTTGCTGTTTTTTTAAAGAGGATAATAAAGCACAGAATTAAGAACTTCACAGGATTTCTGTATATATATTCTTTATTCTAACTATGATTCAAGTATATAAGTAGCAACTAATTGCCATTAGCAATCAGTACAAAAATCTTCCAGGAACCTCACGTTAGAGTTTTTTGAAGTATATAGAATAACGCACATGCCCTCAAATGCAACTTACTAATTAGCCATACAGAAAGGATATAGTATTTTATTTTGTTTTGCTTTTTGAAATGGACCACCAAAATTTTGATTCATAAAGAAGGATATAGAGTTTTAACATAAGACAAATTTTAAGAATTAGTTTAACAAATGTCTATACTATTTTAAGTACTATATTAATTTTAATAAGCTATTTCATACCTTGGAAACAAACCTTGAAATTACAATGATTTATGCTGTATGTCTATCAACAGTATTCTATGGATTGTTCTGTAACATATTCAAAGATGTACTAAGTTGTTGCAACTTCTGTATAAATTTTGTCTGGGATCAGAGAGAAAATGGAGGGCATGGCTAAGTATGCATTGGCCTTTACCGGTTCTGCCCAAAAGTGATAAGTACCCTCCTGTTCACCTTTCATTAGTCTGCATGATTCATATGACTATCTGTATTTCACCTGTGTGGAAGGATAACAAACATGATAAAGACTAAAACAGTTTACCATAATTATTTTCCAATGCAAGCTAATATATTTAAAGAGATGATAAAAATTACGGAGCTACCTAGTTATTTAAATGTAATTTAAAGAGTGGAGAGGTATTGAATTCCAAGAAGTAGATATCAAATTATGTAATAAGAATTGCTACAAATCTTCTTTAT
This sequence comes from Marmota monax, assembly GCF_021218885.2. Classification (NCBI taxonomy): domain Eukaryota; kingdom Metazoa; phylum Chordata; class Mammalia; order Rodentia; family Sciuridae; genus Marmota; species Marmota monax. The sequence continues at coordinate 12,540,318 of NW_026695241.1, forward strand.
AAAAGCATTGTGAACACTTTGGTACAAAACTTGTACAAAAATCTTTGTTTCCAAAACTCGTGAAATTTACCAAAAGATGTTAACAATCCAAGAATACTTTTTTTAAAAAATGGCTACATCTCTAAATGCAAATTTAGACCATTTTAACTTGCCACAAATTTTTTAACTCCACTGTTATCATGTCATTGGTAATCTTGAAAACCAAGTATTTCAATTACCTTAGCTCTGTATACCAGCAACCCAGCAGTTTAGCAACCAGTCCAGGGGATCAAATGAGTTTAGAGCTCCTTAAGAGCTGCAAGGTCCCTGAAAAGTTCTATTCTTAGGACTTGTTTATGATGACATGACTCAGAGCATGCTTTAAGCAAAAACGCTGACTTCAAAGGCATTTGTCAAAAAGAATCACTGGCAATTATATAACAGGGCAGAAACCCAAAGTAATGATACCAGCTAAGGATAATAAGGGACTCACTAAAAAACCTTAAAAGGACAGTTGAACAAATAGATGTCAGTCATAGGATTTGAAGAGTTATGACATATTTCTGGAAATTCAGAAGGCCACACAAACATGCATGTTCCCAGAAAACACCCAGGAAAACTCCAACTTTTTCTATTCTGGCTGACCTTAAAACGTGGTGAAGAATGATGCAGAGCTGTAGGGGTCTGGTGCAAACTCTGTAAGGTGCAAAGGTATGTAAATAATCCCAATCAGGAGTTGACTACAAAGCAACTGGACAGATTTCAGAGACTGAACATGACAAAGAAGATGGATTTTACACAAATACTTCCAGCAAGCAAACAGAAAAATAAATAAACAAACAAACAAAAAATAAACATCTACAAGAATCCCTGAGTAGGTACATAAATCTTATTTTCAGAGTTGTCACAGTATGTTACTTAAAATGTCCTTTAAACAACAAAAAAATGACTCATAAAGAATCAGAATATTACAACCCATACACAGGAAAAGGTATTGTTATATTTATATGCTGAAATGTTAATTTGTAAAAATTGAAATAGTGATTCATTAAACAACATACATGAACCCTGAGACTAAGTGAGAGAGTCATATTTTAGTTTTATCATTATGATCATTTATGCCATTATATTATCAATATTAAACTTATCCAAATTTTCCAGATTGATTAAATTGTTTTTGGCAAAGTTTGTTTTCAGTTTATAGAGTAATACTGAAATTCTTAATTTGTTATTGGAAAGGGATTCACTAACATTTATTATTTGATATAATTATAACTGTTCTTCTTACTTTTATTCAATCACTTTGAGAGTTTATGCCAGATTTTTTGATAATTTAAAAGGAAAACAGCAAAACCTTAAAGTGTGACATAGTACAGTCTTTGTTGTTGTTGTTTTGTTTTTTAAACCATAGCTATTATACTGAACTGACTACTTATAATTTTAAAGTACAAAAAGAAATCAAACCAAAAATTTAAGATGTGGTACTCTATCCCCACCCAACACTAAGAAATTCTTAAAAGACTCTGCACTGCCAGAATAAATCTAGGGAATTTCAATTGTTCTAGGAACAAAAGGAAATCCTTTCCACATGTTGTATGCCTAAATGGGTTTAAGTAGGATTAAAGAGTTGAATGTAAAAGTAATTAAATAAATCTATAAGCTAAGTCATCAGACAACAAAAACTATATATATATATAATTTTTTTTTTCTTCCCTCACTCAAGCAATGTGTCCATCATGAATTCTGGGTCTGGGCAGCAGTTTTACCTTCACTGCAATCTAAACTGATGGATAGTTCCTCTTTCAAATGTTGTTTTTCATTGTTCCAGAGGGAAGGACTTATGAATTAAATCAAGAATTATGAACATGGAGGAACTGCAATAAAAATAATTTCAAATAGTTTTATGATTTTTGATAATGCATGTTTTAAAAATAGAGCAATGATAACAGACTACACTAAACTTATGAAACTGAATAAAATAAAAATCATGTTAACTAAATGAAAGTGCAATTAACTATTGGAAGAGGTTACATCATACAGGACCAAGTAGGGCCTAACATCCCTCTAACTATATTAACTGACGTTAAAATATTAAAACCTTAATAAAAAGTTCAAGGAATTTGGAGAGTCAGTTTACAAAAGAAATGAAAATGTAACTGAACAAATTAAACATTTGACATTATTAGTGAGTGATCAAACAAAGGAAATGTGAAGAATATAACATGAAACATTTTTTGATCTCATTGACAAAGATTCTAAAGTTTGATAACACAGTACCTCATTCCAGACTCTCTACTTTTTCATAATATTGTACCAATTTGTTTGTATTTTTGCATCTATGTTCTCCCGTGAGATTGTTTGCTTAATGTCAAGAAGTGCATTCATTTATTGCACTGTTGTTTTCTTTTCTGCCTGGAACAATATACGCACCTTAATAATCATACCACTTAGTATATGTTTAAGAAGAACGGAAAAATATCAACGTCTTCCATAAGGCTTCGTTTCTCAGTCACACTCTCTTCTGCAGGTTGTAAGACCTGCCAGGGTAGCAGTGCCTCTGAGTTGACTGGATTCCTCAGGCTGTTTTTTGTCTTTAAAGAATTCAAAATCATTAACACACACCCAAAATTGCTGTGGCAGGTAAGGAGAGAGGAAGGGAAAACAGATCATTCTATAATGTCCTGCCCCAGGAGTGATACACATGAGTTCGCTCTGACATTTGGTTTTTAACATTTTTAATTTTTTTTTCTTTCATTTTATTAGTTTTTTTTTTGTTATACATGGCAGTAGAATTCATTTTGAAATAATTATAAAGGCATGGAATATATCTTGATGTAATTCAGTCCCCAGTACGTTCCTTCCCTCCCCCATCCCCTTCTCCCTTCCTTCTACTGATCTTTCTCCAATCTACTCATAGCTTTTTTTCTTTTTAATTAATTTCTTTTACACTCAAGAAATACAAATGGTGAGATTCGCTGTGGTATGTTCATATATGTACAAAGAAAAGTTTTGTCAGATTCATTCCACTTTCTTCCTCCCATTCCAACTCCTTACCTTCATTCAATTTTGTCTACTCCACCGGAATTCTATTCATTTTTATTACCCACCTCCACCATTGTGAGTTAACTTCCACATGTCATGGAAAACATTTGACCTTTGTATTAGGGGGATTGGCTTATTTCACTTAGCATGATAGTCTCTAGATCCATACATTTACCAGCAAATGTCATAAAGTCATTCTTTATGAGTGAGTAATATTCCATTGTGTGTGTACACCACAATTTCTTTATTTATTCATTTGTTGAAGGGCACCTAGGTTGGCTCCATAGCTTAGCTATTGTAAGTTGTGCTGCTATAAACATTGCTGGGCTATATCACTGTAGTATGCTGATATTTAATCCTTTGGATGTATACCGAGGAGTGGGATAACTGGGACAAATGGTGATTCCATTCTAAGTTTCCTTGCTGTGAAGAAGCTTTTTTGTTTGATACCATCCCATTTACTGATTTTTTATTTTATTTATTAGACTTTTTTTAAGAGAGAGAGAGAGAGAAAGAGAGAGAGAGAGAAAGAGAGAGAGAGTATGTGAGGGAGAGAGAGAATTTTTAATATTTATTTTTTAGTTTTCGGCGGACACAACATCTTTGTATGTGGTGCTGAGGATCAAACCCTGGGCCGCACGCATGCCAGGTGAGCACGCTACTGCTTGAGCCACATCCCCAGCCCTATTTCTTAGACTTTACAAGACTTGATAAGGAAGTCAGTTTCTGAGCCAGTATATTGAAGTATTGAGCCTACATTTTTTCAAATACTTTTTCTGCATCTTGTTTTTCTTTTATGTTATTGATGTGGTGAATTATATTTATTTATTTCTGGATGTTGAACCAACCAACCAACCAACTTAGAGATGAAACCCACTCAACCATGGTTCACTGTCTTTTTAATGTGTTTCTGTATTGATTTTCCAGTATTCCATTAATAATTTCTGTATCTACATTCATCAGGGATATTGGTTGGAAATTTTATTTCCTTGATATGTCTTTGTCTGGTTTTAGTATTAGGGTGATACTGGCTTAATAGGATGAAAGAGTTACCTCCTTTTCAATTTCATGGAATTATTTGAGGAGGATTGGAATAAGTTTTTCCTTAAAAGTCTAGTAGAATTTGGCTCAGAATCCATCTGGTCCAGGGATTTGCTTTGATGGTTGGCTTTTGATGGCTTCTTCAATTTCAATACTTGAAATTGATTTGTTTAAATTTCTATAACTTCCTGGTTCAATTTGGTTAGGTCATATGCTTCTAGGAATTTGTCATGTCTTCAAAATTTTCTACCTTATTGGATCATAATTTTTCAAAATAGTTACTAATAATAATCTGGATTTCAGTAATATTTATGATGATATCCCCTTTTTATTGTGGATTTTTATAACTTGAGTATTTTTTCCCTTCTTTCTTTTAGTTTGCTTGGCTAAGTATTTACCAATTTTGTTTATTCTTCCAAAAGAACATTTTTTTGTTTCATTAATCTTTTGAATTTTTTCTTTAAATCTTACTTTCATTGATTTTAGCTCTGGTTTTGATTATTTCCTGTCTTCTACCAATTTTGTCCCCAAATTTCCCTTCAACTCTTCTAGGTGATATTGGGTTTTCTTGAATTAATTAACTTTCCTTTTGGACTATTACTTTCCCACCATTTAAATCTTACAATTAATTTTTTTTTCTTTGAAATAGTCTTCATGATTGTGTTTCATGCATTAGACCAGGTCTGTTATAAGCAACATATCTCTATCTTCATTACTTCATCTTTTGAATCAGATTAATATTCTGTTTTTGGTTGGGCAGCAGGTACCAGTGATTGAATTCATGGACACTCAATCATGAGCCACATACCCAGCCCTATTTTGTATTTTATTTAGAGACAGGGTCTCAATGAGTTGCTTTAGCACATTGCCTTCGCTGAGGCTGGCTTTGAACCCGTGGTACTCCTGCCTCAGTCTCCCAAGCCACTGGGATTACAGGCACGTGCCACTGTGCACAGCAGATTAATATTCATGTGTACATTTTTTTCTTAAAAAGTATCTCAATGAGAAAAACAAAAAGATATAATTATTTGTATTGGTCTGTATGTAAGGTAAGTTCATATTCAAAGATGATTGACTAAATCCTAACAAACAGCTTTCAACTCTACAAACCATAGATTTTTATATTTTTTAATTTTTTTATTCTAATTTGTTTTATGTGACAGCAGAATGCATTGGAATTCACATTACTCATATAGAGCACAATTTTTCATATCTCTGGTTGTATACAATGCATATTCACACCATTCCTGTCTTCACACATGTATTTAGGGTAATGATATCCATCTCATCCCACCATCTCTTTTACCCCCATGCCCCCTCCCTTCCGCTCCCACCTCTTTGCTCTATCTAGAGTTTATCTAATCCTTCCATGCTTCCCCTCTCAAACGCATTATGAATCAGCATTCTTATGGGGGTTTGGCTAACTTCACTTAGCATTATAGTCTCTCCAGCTTCATCCATTTACCTGCAAATGCCATGATTCTATTCTCTTTTATTGATGAGTAATATTCCATTGTATATAATAAACCACATTTTCTTTATCCATTCATCTACTTAAGGGCATCTAGGTTGGTTCCACAATTCAGCTATTGCAAATAGACTTTTATCTTAATGTATTCCTTTTTTTTTTCGTTACCTGTTGGGACCTTTTACCTCCCTTGGAACTGTGGCCATTACTGGGTGTTGGCTGAGGCGAAGACCTGGCTGGATTAGCGTTCGCGGCCCGCAGGGGCTTTTGACCTTAGTCCCGCCTAACAATTTAATCTGAAATCTGCCTAGGCCCCTTGGTGATAGTGAGGTAACTGCTCCTTATTGGTTTTTCCAATGGCTGGTGCTTTGGAGAGGACAGGCTGGTATCCCACATACCCTTGTCATGCCCTTGTCAATGGGGGGCATCTAGGTTGGTTCCACAATTTAGATATTGCAAATAGACTTTTATCTTAATGTATTCCTTTCTTCCCTTTACCTTGCAATATGTCAGTTTAGAAGTCTAATTTAACTGGTATGTAACATCAGGTAATTTTAGATATATCCAACTTAAAAGAAAATATGTAATTTCTAAAAATTCTCTTTTTCAACAAAAAATTCATGGATTCTTACATAACAAGTGATTTTTCTTCCTAGAATGGCAGATTCCATTATTTTGGTATTCTGTCAGAAGGAAATCCAATTTATTTATCACTGTTGAAATTAATTATTACTCTACAAATTGTGTGGAGATTTTATATTTCTTAATGATTCTATAAAATTAGGAAGAGATGCTATTATCTAACATTTTCTATAATGATATTCATATATTGCAGAAAACAAAACTTCATATAAAATTAGACATGATAAAGCAAAATTTCAACACAACTGTCTCAGTCCTATCACTCCTGTGGTTTAATTATGCATCTGTTTAATCTACATATCAACTCCCACTGTATTCCAAAAATATTTTTATTTTTAATAATTTATATTTATAAATTACATGGAATAAATTTTAAAGTACCCATATTAGGAAATACAAGATTAATATTTATTCGAGACTGATTTATTTTTATAAAATACAAAAACTCATTTTCAAGAAATTATTTTATTCAGTTGGAGATGGAGTTAGGAAACTTTTTTTTATAAGAAGGGCTTAATTCACATTTAGGTTTAGGGAAAACCTACCTATATAGAATATTTGTCCTTATGAATAAAAATATTTAGGGTTAAGTATAAATTGGCAAATATTCTTTATTAAAGATGAATATTAAGCAAATGAGGAAGTAATGTCACATTAAAATGTGCAGTACTCCAAGATCAGAAGATGTAGATTTTTGTCTAAGTCTGAGACAGAAAATATTCCACTATATTAAAATGGTAGGCTTTATGTGTAATTTTTCATTAACTTTAAAATTGGATTAAAGTAACTAACTATACATTAACATTTCATGAAAAGATTTTAGAAAAGTGAATAGAGTCTATTAGGCTTACTATAATTTATTTGACATGATTCTGGAAAACATAGAAAATAAGAGGAACAAACATGTCTTTAAACCTACTAATAATGTAATGGTGTGTTTGAAAATATCAATAATGTCATACTAAGCAACAGATAGAAGTAAGAAGTTCTTGTGTGGTTTTGCTTATTAGCGTGGCCGTAGATAATGAAATGATACTATATTGTATATTTCAAAAAGTTGGAAGAAACAATTTTGAATGCTTTCACCTTAAAAAAATGATAAATGTTTGAAGAGATAGATAGGTTGCCCTATTTAAACACATCATACAAACTTATATATATGTTGAAATATCACATGGCACCCTATGTTTAAATTTTATGTTTTTATATATTAGTGAAAAATAAATTCAAATAAATAAATCAAAATAACCAAATCAAAAATATTTCATCATGATGAGTCTTCTTTCAGTTGGAAAAAAAAAATATTCTTATGTAACAAACCTCTTGATAAAAATCCAGAAATGATATTCCTTTATCCAGAGGTATTTTGACCAGTTGATATTTGTGACATTATAAACATATATAGATAACTTATATGCTAATTTTGTCTAATGTGAATATTAGGTTTTTATCTTAGAAGAACTTTTGGATTCCAATATCATAAATTTCCCAGATATCTTAAGGTTACAGATATCCCAGTGATTAACAACACATACAGGGATAGAATGGGAGCGGATCCAAGATGGTGGGCCAGAGGGAGGCAGCATGTGTCACTCCATGACCCGGGTCCCAATAGTGGGAATACTGCTTTTCTGAGAGTTATAGAGGACCCCTCCAAAGCTATTCCCACACAGAAATTATGGCCACCATGCCATGCAGGGCCCTGGGCCTCAGCATTACAACAGGACTCCCGACTCCCTACTACTTTCCCACACAGGTCTCTTGGATGTCTTAGCAGGACCACTGGCATCAGCACTGGCGCAAAATTCTCAAACATTGCTCCCACAAAGGGCTCTCAGCTGCTACCCACATGCAGGAACTCTGGCCGCCATTCCCACGTGGACCCCCATCTACCAATGTGGGGCTCCCCGGTGCTCTCCATCTTGGTACTTGGCAGCTACTTCCATAGTCCCCTTCTCATGGTATCCTGCCTACACTTGGGGACATCACAAGCTCTATAGAAAGCTGGCAGCTGCAACACTGCCTGCCACAGAGCTCAAGTCTGAAAGCATTGCACAAGGCCATCGCGTGTCTGTCCCCACTGGGCCCCAAACCAAATAACTAAAAGCAGCTGCATCCATCTTGGATCACCTCCCTCACCATCTTTAGTTGGGGCAACTACAAGTTTGGAACACTGGATAGTCAAGTACCATAGTTTTCTAATTCCCCCCAATTCCCAGCAGCCACTAACTCTGCAGAATGACTGCCCAGTTCAAAACAGCCCTCCTCATCAGGTGCACAGCCACCAGAGTGCAACACACAAGACCTCCAGAGAGAAAGGTTCCAGATTAGGAAGTAGAAAGGGAGAAGGTGAAGGAGATACCCTCTAGAGACTAATCTAGAGGGCAGGAATTGTGAGGTCTACAGGTGAGATAAGACCTGGCACCCACATCACAGGAGCAGACCTCAAAAGAAGATCCTTGAGGTGCAGTCTCTCAAAGGGACCAGCAGGTGCCATACCTGATTTCAAGGTGCCCTGTACCCAAAACCAACCCTCACACCCTGGTAAGCCTCACTATCCTGAGGGCAAGATACTAACTAAGAACAGAAAACCCCACCTATTGGATGAGAAGGGAAGCAGGAAAGATACTGATCTCCAACCAAAACAATCTTTGTTTCTTCCTTCAAGATTTTTTTTTCTTTCTTCTCCCTCTTTATTTTCCTGTTCTCACATCTCCAACATACATGAAACCAAGTACTCTGCATGAATTAGAATATTGAGGATTGAGAGGACTGGATAGTACATTACAACTGTGTTGTATATTATTTTTTTTGTTTTCTCTCCAAATTTTACTATTGTAGCATTTTTAAAATTTTTTCTTAATATATATGTGTATTTGTTTTATATACTCTACACTCTTCCCTCTTAATTGTCTACCCCAAATCACTACCTCTCTATTCTACTAACCTTCTTCTTTAGATTTCTCTTACACACTTCCTAAGATATAATAACTCTCTATCCTCATCTCATACCTCCTCAGCATATATTCCTACACCTCACCCATGGTTCCTTGTCCACCATTAGAGACTTTAAACTCTTCCAAAATCTACTGACTATATTGTAGATAATAATTGAATTCACCATTTCTGTACATTGTGATCAAACTGTAAATGTCTTAATAAAAAATATTTATTTTTAGGTGATATTTTGTTTCTATTGGGATCTGTTAACATTGTCCTGCATCTCAAAGAAGAGGTACTGGAACATTACAGGGCCACTCTAAGCCTATAGAGTAAATATGGTAATGCCTTGGATCCACAGAACTAGAAAGGAAGACACATGTGCAACATGAAAAGCCAGGAAAGAAAGTGCCCCTAACAAATCAAGATACCACATTATTAAAATCCATGGCCAGCACAGCAGATAAAAAGACAGGGAAGGAGTTCAGGATGTACACAATTAAAATGTTCTGTGATTAAAAGTATGATATAAGAGAGCAAATACAGGCATCAAAATATCATTTTGAAAAAGAGCTACATAAACAAATACAGGAAGCAAAAGATTACATCAATAGGGAGATAGAGGTTCTAAAGAAAAACCAAAAAGAAATCATTGAAATGAAAGAAACAATAAACCAAATTTAAAGCTCAAATCTGTTGGTGATGAAAGCATCACCAACAGATTAGACCACTTGGAAGACAGGATATCAGGCAATGAAGACAAAATATATAATTTTGAAAAGAATGTAGATCAGAGTGAAAATGGCAAGATACCATGAGAAGAACATTCAAGAAATATGGGATAGCATAAAAAGACCAAATTTAGGAGTTATTGGGACAGAGGAAGGCATAGAGTTTCAAAGTAAAGGAGTGAGCAATCTATTCAATGAAATAATATCAGAAAATTTTCCAACTATGAAGAACAATTGGAAAACCAATTTCAAGATGCTTACAGGATACCAAATGTACACAGTCACAATAGATTCACACCAAGGCACATTATAATGAAAATACCTAACATACAGAATAAGAAGAGAATATTAAAAGCCATGAGAGAAATGAATCAGATTTTATATAAGGGGAAACCAATTAGGTTATGTGAAGATTTTTCAACCCAGATCCTGAAAGCTAGAAGAACCTAGAACAACATATATCAAGCTCTGAAAGAAAATGGATGCTAACTAAGAATTTTGTATCCAGCAAAATTAAGCATTAGATTTGATTATGAGATAAAAATCTTCCATGATAAACAAAAGTTAAAAGAATTTACAGCTAGAAAACCTGCACTATAGAACATCCTTGACAAAATATTCTGTGAAGAGGAAATGAAAAACAACAATGAAAATCATCAAAGAGAGATATTACACTAAAGGAAAAGTTAATCAAAGGAAAAACCAAGTAAAGTTAAATAACAAAAATGGGTGGGAATACAAATCATGTCTCAGTAATAACACTGAATGTTAATGGTCTAAACTCACCAGTCAAAAGACTTAGCCTAGTTGATTGGATCAAAAAATAAAAATTAAAAAAAAAAACCCAACAATATGCTGCCTCCAAGAGACTTCTCTCATAGGAAAAGACATACATAGACTAAAGGTGAAAGGTTGGGTAAAATTATACCAGTCACATGGACGGTGGAAGCAAGCAAGGGTTTTCATCCTCATAGCAAAGAAAGTAGACTTTAAGCTAAAGTTTATCAAAAGGGACAAAGAAGGACATTTTTCAGAAGGCTCAAGGGAACCATACACCAACAAGACATAACAGTTTTAAATATATTCCCCAAACATCTATGTTCATCAAAAAGACTCTTCTCAAGTTCAAGAGTCAAATTGACCACAATCTAATAATTCGGTGTGACTTTAACACACCTCTTTCACAACTGGATAGATTTTCCAAACAAAAGCTGAACAAAGAAACTATAGAACTTAATAATACAATCAATAACTTAGACTTAACTGACATATATAGAATATGCCATCCTTCAACGAGCGAACACACTTTTTTTTCATAGCAGCACATGGATCCTTCTCTAAAACAGACCATATAATATGACACAAAGCAACTCTTAACAAATACAAAAAAGTAGAGATACTACCCTGCATTCTATCAGATAACAATGGAATGAAATTAGAAATCAATAACAAAATAAGAAATAAAAAATACTCCAACACCTGAAGGCTGAATAATATGCTACTTAATGAACAATGTTTTGCAAAAGACATCAAAGAGGATATTAAAAAACTCTTAGAGGTAAATGAGAACACTGATACAACATATCAAAGTCTCTGTGACACTCTGAAATTCCTTGCATGGAGTTCATTCCTTAAAAGAAGAAAAAAGACAACAAATAAATGACCTAATAATTTATGTCAAATCCCTCGAAAAAGAAGAACAAATCAACACCAAAAGCAGTAGAAGACAGCAAATAATTAAAATCAGAGCTGAAATCAATGAAACTGAAACAAACAAAACAAAACAAAACAAGAAAACCAATTGAAAACATTGACAAAATAAAAAGTTGGTTCTTCAAAATAAATAAATAAATAAAACGGACAAACCCTTAGCCATGCTAACAAAGAGGAGAGAGAAAAGTCAAATCACTAACATACATGATGAAAAAGGAAATAACACCACAGATACTACAGAAGTACTGAAGATATTTAGAAATCATTTTGAAAACTTGTACTCTAATAAAATAGAGCATATCAAAGGCACTGACAAATTTCTAGAGGCATATGAGTTTCCCAAATTGAATCAGGATGATATACTCAATTTAAACAGATCAATTTAAAGCTAGGAAATAGAAGATGCCATCAGAAGCCTACCAATCAAAAAAAGCCCAGGACGAGGTGGATACAAAGCTGAGTTCTACAAGACCTAGAAAGAAGAACTAATACCTATACTCTACAAATTATTTCATGAAATTGATAAAGAGGGAGCACTTCCAAACTCATTCTATGAGGCCAATATCACCCTTATTCCCAAACCAAACAAAGACACATCATAGAAAAAAAAAAAAAAAAAAAAACTCCAGTCCAATATTTCTAATAAACATAGATGTGAAAATTCCCAATAAAATTATGGCAAATCGAATACAAAATCATATCAAAAAGATAGTGTATCACAATAAAGTGGGGTTTATCCCAAGGATGAAAGGTTGGTTCAACATGTGGAAATCAATAAATGTAACTCATCACATAAATAGACTTAAAGATAAGAATCATATGATGATCTAAATTACTGTAGTAAACACATTTGACAAAATACAACACACATACATGTTCAAAACACTAGCAAAATATATAACAGGAACATATTTCAACATTATAAAAGCTATTTATACTAAGCCCCAGGCCAACATCATTCTGAATGGACAAAAATTGAAAATATTCCCTCTAAAAACTGGAACAAGACAGGGATGCCCTCTTTCACCACTTTTATTCAACATAGTTTTTGAAACACTGGCCAGAGCAATTAGATAGAAGAAAGAAATCAAAGGGATACAGATAGGAAAAAAAGAACTCAAATTAGCACTATTTGCCAATGATATGATTCTATACCGAGAAGACCTAAAAAATTCCACAAGAAAACCTCTAGAACTAGTAAATGAATTCAGCAAAGTAGCAGGATACAAAATCAACACCCATAAATAATAGGCATTTCTGTATATCAGTGACAAATTATCTGAAAGGGAAATGAGAAAACTATCCTATTTACAATACCCTAAAAAAACTGAAATACTTGGGAATCAACTTAACAAAAGAGGTGATAGACCTCTATGATGAAAACTACAGTGTGCAAAAGAAAGAAAATTAAGAAGACCTTAGAATATGGAAAGATCTCTCTTCTACTTGGAAAGGAAGAATTAGTATTGTCAAAATGACCATACTACCAAAAGCCCTAAACAGATTTAATGCAATTCTAATAATAATCCCAATGGCATTCCTCATAGAAATAGTAAAAGCAGTCATGAAATTCATCTGGAAAAATAAGAGACCCAGAATAGTTAAAGCAATCTTTAGCAAGAAGAGTGAAGCAAATGGAGTTACTGTACCAGACCTTAAACTATTATTGACTGTAGTATATTTTTACTACAGTCAACAGTAAAAAACAAACAACAACAACAAAAACAAAACCAGCATGGTATTGACATCAAAGTAGAGTAGCTGACCAAAGGTACATAATAAAGAACACATAGACTAACCCACATAATTACAATTATCTTATATTAGACAAAGGCACCAAAAACATACATTGCAGAAAAGATAGCCTCTCCAATAAATGGTGCTGGGAAAACTGAAAATCCATAATCAACAATATGAAATTAAAGCCCTATCCCTAACCATGTACAAAACTCAACTCAAAATGGATGAAAGACCTAGGAATTAAACTAGAGACACTGCGCCTATTAGAAGAAAAAGCAGGCCCAAATTTCCATCATGTCGGGTTAGGCCCCAACTTCCTTAATAAGACTCCTATAGTGCAAGAATTAAAATCAAGAATTGATAAACAGGATGGGTTCAAACTAAAAAACTTCTTCAAAGCAAAATAAACAATTAGTGATGTGCATAGAGAGCCTACATCTTGGGAGCAAATTTTTACCACTCGCATATCAGATAGAGCACTATCTCTAGGGTATATAAAGAACTCAAAAAGCTAAAAAACAAAAAACAAATATCCCAAATCAATGAATGGGCCAAGAAACTGAAAAGACACCTCTCAGAAGATGGTATGCAATCAATCAACAAATATATGTAAAAATGTTCAACATCTCTGGCAATTAGAGAAATGCAAATCAAAACCACTCTAAGATTTCATCTCACTCTTGTCAGAATGGCAGCTATTAAGAATACAAACAACAATAAGTGTTGGCAAGTATGTGTGGCAAAAGGCACACTCATACATTGCTAGTGGGACTGCAAATTGGTGCAAGCAATATGGAAAGCAGTATGGAGATTCCTTAGAAAGCTGTGAATGGAACCACCATTTGACCCAGCTATCCCACTCCTTGGTTTATACCCAAAGGACTTAAAAGCAGCCTACTTCAGGGACACAGACACATCAATGTTTACAGCAGCACAATTCACAATAGCTAAACTGTGGAACCAAACTAGATGACCATCACTATAGATAAGTGGATAAAAAAATGCGGTATATTTACACAATGAAATATTACTCAGTAATAAAAGAGAATAAATCATGGCAATTGCAGGTAAATGGATGGATTTGGAGAATATAATGCTAAATGAAGTTATCCAATCCCCAAAAAACAAATGCCGAATGTTTTCTCTAATATAAGGAGTATGATTCATAGTGGAGTTGGGAGGGGGAGCATGGGAGGATTAGATGAACTCTAGATATAGGGCAGAGAGGTGGGAGGGGAAGAGAGGGGACATGGGAATAAAAAAGATGGTGAAATGAGGTAGATTAATCATTACCCTAAGTACATGTATGAAGACACGAATGGTGTGAATAAACTTTGTGTATAATCAGAGATATGAAATATTGTTCTGTATATGTGTAATATGAATTATAATACATTCTGCTATCATATATAACAAATTAGAACGAAAATAAATAAATAATAACACATAAGGGGATAAATGTCTCCTGAGTCACAACATCATGCATTAAATTTGAAGGGAGCTGCCGCAGTCTGGCTGGGCACAAAATCACGAGCCACCACACAGCTTGTAGATTCAAACAGCAATTCTTTATTCCCGAACTCACACCAGCCATCTACAAACACGTTCTGGGGAAATCCACGTTCTCTGCCCAAATCCACCTCCACTGGGCTTCTATCTCCCACAAAATACTGTCTGAATCCCGTGAGAACTCAAGGGGAACTCAGGCAGCAGGATACGCCCTATTCCCAGCAGGAATAATCTTAAACCTGGAATGCCCTAAACTGGAACGCCCTAAACCCAATTATCCTAAACCGAGAACACCCTAATCCGCCCTGGTCCTTGAGCAAGGTCACCTACATTCAATGTCACTGCAACATGGGGTACGCTGGCAAGGAAATTGTCATACCTACTTGGCTAATGGCTCCCAGCATCTCCCCCCTTCTGATTAATTAAACAACAAGCAATGTGGCTTAAGGACCGTGCCTGGTAGGTTGTCCAATTCAACATATGGTTCTTACCCATCATCGGAAAACTGACCTTTAGGCGTCAGCCTCCTGTCTTAGGTTGATACCACTGCAATTGAATCATACCCGTCACTGACTACCGGTCCAGCATACAGCCATACTTGTGGATAGGTCTATGCACCAGTGGGGGGGTGAGGTTCTTTGCCTCACCTCTGTTGGCCCCCAAATTTGGCCTTGGTGCCAGTGGGGGAGTGAGGTTAATGTGGCTTAAGGACCGTGCCTGGTAGGTTGTCCAATTCAACATATGGTTCTTACCCGTCATCGGAAAACTGACCTTTAGGCGTCAGCCTCCTGTTTTAGGTTGATACCACTGCAATTGGATCATACCCGTCGCTGACTACCAGTCCAGCATATAGCCATTGGCCCCCAAATTTTAGACCATCACTAGCAGAAGGGAGGAGGATACAGAAATGCCACGACACCAAGCCAATTGACGGCTCCTTGGGAAAAATTGCATCACTGGTGACACCATCAGCAAAGATATGCCAGCACTACCACAATTAACATGGGGTGCGCTGGCAAGGAAATAAAAATTGCATCACTGGTGACACCATCAGCAAAGATATGCCAGCATTACCACAATTCGCTGCACCAAACGATAGTTACATAGTCCAGGCAAGTTCTGCAAGCAGTTCAAAGTGGAGGAATCTATCAATATGTCCATTTCCTCCCAAAATCCGTTTCCTCCCAAAGTAAGTTGACTCCTTGATTGAGCATTACTTGTTGAGTTATATTCATTGATGCATCAGTTTATACAGTTTACTGTGATAGCTATCATAGAAGCTGTAGTTTGGTTTTATCTTTGTCTTCACCGGCACTGGGATGAAGATAGGAATCCTGGCAATGATGCTAAAGAGACATTATCCTGAAAAGAATTATTAAATATAATGAAAAGGAAAGGTGAAAGTAAACAAACAGATCTGTTAACCTACTTTAAAAACAATCCTTAACAGCTGTTTACCTAATTTAAATTAAACCATTTAAATCACGTGAATAAAAAAAATAATAATAATTCGGATCCATTTTTTCATGAGCGCTCCTCATATAAGACATATGGACATACGCACATACAGACATACAACACAAAACACAAGAGTGCACACAAACGTACAACACATAAGAAAATAGTAAAGGCCTTGTAGCTTTACCTAGGTGAAATCTCCATTGCAATGTTTAAAAACTTCACAGTTAAAAAATAAAACTGATCAGAAAAACATTAACCTAGGTTTGTATGAGCTCAAAAAATAAAAATAGAACCTTATGATGTGGAAAAATGCAATAATAAAATAGCTGTTGAAAAAAGCATCCTGGTTAATCACTGTCGCAGATGTAAGAATGGCCAAGCTGGAGTTCTGGATATCAGCTGTTATGGATTTGAGTCAAATCATCTTCTTTTCGATCTGTAGAAATTGTTTTAGTTAATCTCTCTGGAATCCAAATCGGCTGCTGTTCTCCCTGTGGAAAAACACAAACAGAACCCCGACTCCAGACAATCACTGGGTCAGGACCTTTCCATTGTCCTGTTAGAATATCTTTCCAAAGTACTTTAGGCTTATGTACATTTTTTGGATACATATGCCTTTCCGCAGCACTAAGTCCTGATGAATCCAAATTTAAAAAGTTTAGAGTAAAAAGCGTTATTTTAAGTTTATCTTTGGGGGATTTATCTTTTCAATTCCCTCTTTTTTGCTTTAATAAGTACATGTCTGTATCTAATAGTTGTCTTAGCCTTTTGCATTTTCTATCTGAAATACCTTTACTTGACATTTTCAACCATTTTATATCTTATTTCTATCGTCTAGTTTTTTTTTTTTTTTAAGGTTTGTACATTTACCCTTAGTTGCTTTTTTTTTCCTCTTAGTTTTCCTTTGTTTCCTATTTTGTGGGTTTAAAATTCTTGTCTTCCTACATCTTTTCTATCTTTCTACATCTTCTTTATCTTTTTTCTTTTTAACTTTCTATACTTCTGTCTTTAAAGTTTTTCACTTTAAATTTTTAATCTTCTTTATCTAAATATCTTTTATCCTATTATCTTCCCATTTTTTTTAAGTAATGCCTTTAAGATTAACTAGGCTTCGAATGATGCAATAAAGCAATCTTTTTTCCGCCATGAAGGTATCTCAACCACCTTCAATTTAACCTTTTAAAGCCTTTTAATTATCATCTATACTGTACTTTTAAATGCACTTTTTTGCCACCTACAACTTCAGTCTTTTAAATGAGGCTTAGATTTTGTTTAAATCGCTTACATGGCTGCCCTTCAACCAAAGGCCTTTTTTTTTAACTCCATTGAGAAGCTTTGTCTCAATCTGCCATGTACAAATACCTTTTTCTTCTTTTTTCCTTTCTCAAGCTTTTAAAGTAAGTCTAGTTTCCTCAAAATCTTTTTAAATGGCATTTTACAACTTTTTACTTTACCACACAGAGATTATCTCATCTAGAAACATTTTGTTTTCCTTTAACCTTTTATATTAAAATATATTTCCACATCTTGAATCTTTTTATATCTCTTTTTTAACCATTAACCCTTTTTATAAATTCACATTTTGAAACAACTCTTACAAAATTTCTGATTTAGACAAATTACTCCACTTTAATAAGATGAAAGACTTTCATGTTTCTTTTATTGTACTATAATACTATAATTGAAACCCAACTGAAAATTTTTCTACTCTTTGTATATAAATTACACATGATAGAATCTTAACTCTTAGTAACCTTGTTTTAGCAAAGACACAGACCAAAGCAATATTAAACCTTTTTTCCATTCACCAATTTATGAAAACACACATAATGTTTAAATATATTACCTTATGGAACTTAATAAGTAAAGAGTACTTGATTTCATATTTAGTGGTTGATAATTTTAACACTTTACCTTTGTAAATTAATCAGATGTCTGTAAAAAACAAGATCTTAGACAATTGTAGTAAACAGAACTAGCCATCTCTTTCTTGAAGAAAAATCCTTCTACAGGATACCATGATGGTCCCATTGATATACTTAATAACTCGTCTTTAAAAAGCCATGGGCTACATTTTTGTATTGTATCAACATATATCCTAACTGTTCTTGGTCTTACTGGGGTGCCTCTTTCCTCTAACAATTTTTCTTCCTCGGAGGCGAACAACTTCAAACCTTGAGTCAACCATTTTCCCCAGTTTGCCTGAGAAAGTTCTAGGAACAGGCAACTTGAAATAAAAACAAAATAAATCAAAACAATGACACATTGTTTTTTGAAATGTTCACCCATTCTTTCTCTCTTCCTCAAGGGTGAGAAATTTCACTTACCTCCAAGCTTCAGAAGTTCCCCGCACGGGACGCCAAATGCCGCAGTCTGGCTGGGCACAAAATCACGAGCCACCACACAGCTTGTAGATTCAAATAGCAACTCTTTATTCCCGAACTCACACCAGCCGTCTACAAACACGTTCTGGGGAAATCCACGTTCTCTGCCCAAATCCACCTCCACTGGGCTTCTATCTCCAACAAAATACTGTCTGAATCCCGTGAGAACTCAAGGGGAACGCCCTAAACTGGAACGCCCTAAACCCAATTATCCTAAACCGAGAACACCCTAATCCGCCCTGGTCCTTGAGCAAGGTCACCTACATTCAATGTCACTGCAACATGGGGTAGCTGGCAAGGAAATTGTCATACCTACTTGGCTAATGGCTCCCAGCAGGGAGCCAGAACATAAACCCTATGTGGTGAGGCCATTATACTTGGTCTTCCTCTTAAAGATATTTCAATAATTCTACAATATGATAAGTAACAAGGTCCTATTTCAGAAATCCATAATGAAGAAGGAAATACAATTATTTCATGAGAGGAAGGGTCAATTTGGAATCAGTGGGTGAAAGTAAATCTTGAAAGAACCAATCACATATCCTTTTAATTCATGAACTGGTTTCTATCTCCAAGCCTGCACATGATGTTTAGAGTTTGTATGATTTGGTTGTAGTACTTAAAATATTTATTTGTGATAGTGTATTCATCCTGATAATATATGAGGACATATTTCAAGTAGAGCAAAACTTTATTGCCAGGGTACAGAGCAGTTCACTCTTATGCTGAGAGTGACTTATAACTTAAATATTACTGCTTCTACCTTAGTTGTTGCATAGCAGGAGATTTATTCTAACAGATGAAAAGATCAGGACCCACAATTTTTAAAAGTAGCATTTAGATCTATTTGTAAATATTGATAGGCGATTGTACTCCTTATCTTCATTATGATTAGCTCAGCCATGTTAAATGTTATTTATTCTTTCTAAAATCTGTTTTTAAGAACATGATGAGGCTCTATACACTTCAAAATTTAACCACAACTGACAAAGCATACATAAAATAATATCCCATAGAATTCTTTAAAAAATACTTTTATCTAACATTCACCAGTCCTAATCAAATAGATAAGTAGGGCCTCATCTGTCACCAGAGGTTTTATAGGCCAATACATTCGTACTTTTAAAGAGCTATTATCATTGGGCTTTTAAAATCAAATCACTGTTATATATGATTTCTTTTCCATCCATTTACAACTGTCATTTTTAATTCATTTTTAGGTTGAATTTAATTGAGAATAAAATGCAAACCATGACTATCACAACGGGCCCATTAATTTTAAAGTTCACTTGTAGAAGATGTGTTTTTAATCATAGTGATTTTTCTTTTTCATCTCTATTTGCATTAGGGATGGGCAAAAGATCAAGAAGAAATATTGAGTCCATCTAACTTTTATTGATTAAGTTGATGTGAACAATTAACTGACTTTCATTAATTACCTAAACTTCTTACCCAGTACTGAAAAATATGAATATTTATGCATAGTATTTCATTGTTAACACATTTAAATAACTTGCACCATTATTGCAGATGCATAATGAGGTGATATCCTAAAATTATCATAACCCAAGTCACATATTTGAATTACATGCTTTTAATTGGGCAGTAAATAAATTTATAAAAATATTTGCATAGAGATGGTGAGGGAGTCATGCCATAAAGTGAAATACTTTAATTGAAACACAGATATAAACTATTCATATTCATTTTTAAATAAATCCATAAATCGTTTCCCAAAAGCTCTTAAAATAAAAGTAATTATATATGATTGTTCATCTTGTAGACTCTTCCAGCTCTGCATTCTGTCCAATTCACTAGTCTTATCTTATGTTACTTTCCAGATCTTTTTGAAGACTCCAGACATACAAGGATTCACACAGATCTATATTTCTTCAAATTTTTCATAAGTAATTTTTCCCTTTTTCTAAAGCATTTTCTTCATCTCACTCATTCTTTCGTGGCAAGTCTTTTGCCTTGGGTAACTCATGTGCATTCTGGAATCAGTTATATTCATACCAGTCATACTCGCACTGAAGTTAGATGTCCTCCATTATATACTTCTAGATCACTAGCAAATGGTATCAAGATACAGACATCTCAGCAGAAACATGGATTTGAATTTAGCCAAGTGTTGCTTATAAATCCTATGGATATCATTTTTATACAAGTAGATGAATGTATAGTTTTCTATTTCTTCTCTAATGAACTACTAAAAACTAAGCGGTATAAAACAATTTATTACTTATGGATTCAGAAGTCAGAAGTCTGGATTAGTCCTGTGGTTGAATTAAGGTGTCCACAGAATGCCTTTCCTTCTGGGGGCACAAAGGGAGCCATTTCTCGCCTCACCCAGTTTTCACAGGCTGCCTGCATTACATGTATCATGGCTACAGCCTTCCAAATGCTGCTTCCAAGGACATGGAATCCCACTCTCCTGCTCTCTCTCACCCAGATGGTTATAGAAATTAAATTAAAAAATTCATGAGTAATTAAATCATGGACCTAAGGTGGGGGGCACAATGGAACTTCAAAAAAACCTTTTGCAACTAAAAGGTGATTAAAATACCTCCTACAAAAGCTTTGTGAAGTGCAATAAAATAGAGTTTAGGCCAGAAAACAGAGCCTCATTTTTTTTCAGGTAAGTAAATATGAAAACTATATGAGTTATAAAAATAATATAATAAGCAAAACGATGATAAACAGGAATTAAAAACAGTGAACTAGAAAACACAGTAAAAACAGAAATGATGAAAGCAAAAAGAAAATTATTATTAGAATATATTAATAAAATAAATATTTAAAGAAAAAGCCATGGATAAAAATCTACGAAAGGAGAATTTAATTAGAAATATAACAGATGTTTAGCATTTTCAAATAGATATAATTAGCTTTATGCTCTGAATTTAAATGAAATGAAGAAATAGTAAATCATTCATCTTGCAGTAAACTGAAACAGAAATAAAAAGCATACAGAATTGTATAAGAATTAATAAACTATAATATGTTGAAATGTTAAAAATAACAAAAACCCCATGCTCTTAGAAATTTATAGTTGTTTTTTCCAATCTTCAAAGATAAGCAATTCTAGTCATAAAAAGTTGTATCAGGGAAAAGAAAGAGTTGAACTCTCACTCATAGCTTTAGAATAGTATCATGTTTTCACAAAAGGATTTGGAATTTAACATGAGAAGGGAAAATTACACCTCAATTTTATTTATCAACACAAATAAATATATCCTAGAAAAATAATATTTCAAAAATGATAGTCAGGTCCAATACAGATTAATCTATTTCAACCAAATTGAACATATTCCAATATGGATTAGTATCATAAAATTCATAAATGTAAACATTGATGTATCAACAGAAAAAAATACATGATTACATCAGCAATGAGGAGCAACAGTACACATTCATAATTAAGGAAGTAAACAACAAACCAAAATCCTAGAACACTGTTAATATAAGGTAACTTTCTTACACTATTAAATGATACCTTCAGTATCCTATAGCTAATGTTACTATCATTTTTTTTTAGCTTTCCATTTTAAAATGAATTAAATTAACTTTAAAATGATCATGTTCTTTATCTTCCTTACATGCTAAATTTTTATGTGATCATAGTAAAATTATCAATACAAGAAATTATCATAAATTTAACATCCATCTAATCTACAAATTTATAGACTTATTTCAATATCACCAATTATTTACTAATGTTATTTCTTTTTCTGGTCTAAGATGCAATCCAGTGTCACATATTGGACATTCTTTGATATTTCCTAGATCAATCTAGGACAGTTTGTCAGCCTATCTTTGTCTTTCATTAACTTCACAATTTTCAAGATGAGTATTTATTTTACAAAATGTACTTCAATTTGAGTTTTGCCAAAGTTTTCTCATGATTTTCTGTATTGATATTTTGGGAAGAATTTAACAAAGGGAGTGCTATCACCTTCTCATTGTGCCATATCTGGTGGCTTGTTATATCCAGGGATGCTAACTAACTTGACCATAATACTGTGATGGAATCTGCTACATTTTGAACTGTAAAGTGAATCACTTTCTCTGAAGTGTCATGTGGTGAGATATTTTGAGACCATGTAAATATCCTGTTTCCCATCCACTGATTCAGTATTCATTAAGGTTCTTCTTGGCAACAAGATTCTGTTATTTGCCAAAAGAAATATCATTCTTTAGAAATAATGTTACAATTTTAGAAACATTCCCATAAATTCTATAAATGTTGACAGTGTTTGTTTTTTATGGCTATCATAACCAATATCACAAAAACTGCATGGCTTAAGGCAACAGATATTTATTATTTCATAATTGTGCATGCAAGAATATTAAAATCAAGTTGTTGAAAAGGCCACACAATATCTGCATGCCTTACAGATAATTTATTATCCTTTTCTTTCTCTAGCTTCTAATGTTGCCAGAACTTCATGGTGTTCTGGATATGCCTCTTTGGTCTCTACTGCATCTTCACATAGTATTTTCTTCTATGTGCCCATGTCTCTTCTCCTTCTAGGCAATATTGTCCTATTGGCTAAGTTCTATCACAGAAGCCTGTTTTTAACTTTATTACATCTTCAAGTATCCTATTTCCAAAGAATTTCATATTCACAAGTAATAAGAATCACAACAAATTTGGGGGGAGGGGATTTAACCCATAACAATTTCAATAATCTTCATTTCTGTTAAAAGTTTAATTGGTTTTGCCAATGCATTACAACTAGTTAAAGAATTACCAGACAAGAAGAAATGGTAAGAATGTAAAGCTTGGAAAGAAAACAAAAACAAAAAACTTGTGATTAATAACTGTTAACATGGAAATCTTTTTTTTAAATCTATAGAAAAATTCTTGAAATTATTAAAAACAGTTTAGCAAGGTAGTTGATCAAATGATATAGCATAATAAATTTTACTTTTATAAATCACAGATAGTATATGCCATGTGACATATATACCATTTGCAATAATAAATATATTAATTGCAGGCTTTTCATTTCTCCTTTGCTGATCTAACTATGTTTGATGTATAGAGAGCTAGATACCATAGCACATGACTACAATCCCAGGTACTCAGGAGATTGAGTCAGGACAATCAGGAGTTTAAGGCCAGCTTCAGCAATTTAGCCAGATCCTGTCTCAAACTAAAAAAATAAAAAGGTGAAGTGATTTAGCTTAATGGTACAAAGAAATTTTTAAAATACTATTGAACATTAAAGACAGTCTAAATTATTACTGTGGAAGACTTAGCTTGTCTTGATAAATGATAAATGGAGAATTTTGTCCAAAATTTTGAAAAGGAGAATTATATTTAAAATTTTCATTTAAAAAAATTCTGCATAGTTCAGAGAACAAAGCAGAAGATACATTTCTGAAATTCCTAGTTAACTGTTCTAATCCTTTTCTTCTCTCTTATTCATCTCACAGTATGCAAGCTGAATGACTGTCATTCTCAAATTCCTAATGGGGATAAGTGTGGCCAAGCAACTACATCTCAAAAGAATGAATGTCTAAATATTATAGAGTACATACATACTAATGTTTACAGTAGTGTAATTCACAATAACCAAGATATGGAACCAGCTTAGGTGTCCATCCATAGATGACTAGACACTGAAAATGTTATATATATATATATATATATATATATATATATATATATATATATATATATACACACACACACACACACAATTGAGCTTTATTCATCCATAAAGAAGAATAAAATTATGTCATTTGCAGAAAAAATGATAGAACTTTAAAGCATCCTGTTAAATGAAAAAAGTTAGACTGGCTGCACATGGAAGCTGTAGAGTAAAAAGGGAAAATAAAAATGGGGAAGATTTCATGAAAGTAGAAGGGAGATCAATAGAAAAGAAGAAGGAGACCAGGGAGATGATGGAGGGGATGAAGATATGAGAATAAATTGGGATCAACTGGGAAATCAAAAGTTATGAAATAAAATCGACCTAATTATTCTCTGTTTACTATTATGTAGAATTACAATGCACCAGTAAAAAAATTTTTAAGTAAAATAAAATTCTCTCCGGTAAAAATAAATAAATAAATAAATAAGTGTGTGTGTGTGTGTGTGTGTGTGTGTGTACTTTGTTCTGGGCTTTTGGAAGGGTTTTCTTTGTGGCTAAAGAGACAGAGGCCCAGGTGGAGAAAGCCTTGCTGTCCTGCCTTGCATCCTGCTTTTGGACTCCGTGGAGAGACATGCCACTAGACTTGCTGCAGTCATCCTGTGAACAGACACTAAGGAGATGAATGACCAGCAGACAAGCTGACAGAGGAGAGAGGAGGATCATCAGTGGAATTTTTTGATCTGATGAAGTAGCACTGGAAGGATCTTTTAGTCATTCTACTAATTGAAAATTGTAATTCAGTTTATTGTAAGGAAATCTCTTACCTACAGAAATGCATCCTAAAATGCACATATGCAAAATATGATACTGTTATTCACTTAAGCATGCATAATTAATTTTAGCATTAAATGTATTTCAAAGGATGCGTCTGCCACATTGAAAGTATTAAAAAAAAGCCATTCCTCTATTATCTCCCTTAATTTTTGCAACTTCCAATACCAAAATCATCTGAAAAAATGTTTTTCTTTCTTTAGTCCTTTCTCTTATTTACCAAATTTCTCAGTGATAAAGAACAAATGACAGCATATCTCCATCCCTCATGTCTTTCTCTGAGGAAGAAAACTAGAGATGAAGATTCCTGGTGGCAATGGTGTTATATAAATGTGAGCAACCAACTGTAGGTATACTTGTGTGGGGTAAGATAGCATAGTTTATAAACTGGAAAAAACTCTACAGCAAATATTCTGAATGACTGATTTCCTCATATGTTAAGATGCACAACAAGTGAAATTGACACCAAAGCAGAGAAGCACATCTGTGTTTGTAACCTGGTCCTTCTGCCAAGCTTCAACAAAAGTCTCTCCAAAAGAAAAAAACCTGGATATCAAATGTGGTTGTTGTCACAATGTGGGGAGTTCTATTTTGGGAACTGAAATAAAGAACAACCCTCTTCTCTAACTGAACGAGTCAGCCAGTTTTGATTCAAGATCCTCTTATCAGTGGACAGACTGATAATAATTTACACTCAAATATTTAAGAAATTGAACAAAAGCAAAGAAATAAATACCCTAAGACCAAGACACAAAGAGAATGAAACAAGTGTTCCATTTAAGAGATTTGATGATATCTAAACATTTTTCTTTACTTCATTCTATAAAGAATAGTGATATCTCTTTAAAAATAGGTCTCAAAATAGGCCAGACATAATAGCTGTCAATAGCCTTGCTCATTTACATAACATAGCACAATAATATCTTTAAGTTTTAAAACCCAAGGGTTTCTATTTTCCTGTACCCACATGCATATAATTAAAGCACAGATTTAGGTGGTTTTAATCTCACTATTAATATCTTTTATTCCAAAATTATAACACAGATTCTTTGTTGGACCATTTTTTAGCTGGTCTCCCAAACTCTGTGTGTTTCATCTCGTTGCTAAAGTGCTCATGATTCATTAATGAGTTAGGAAATTTGATTGATTGTTGTGAAATGTAGAACAGCAGTATTCTGCTTTAAAATGGATGAGCATTCTAAGGATTATCCTGTGAGGTCTCCAGACTCACACTGGTCTTCAGAGAAACAAGCTTGCTTCTTCTAACCCTAAACACACAGTAGGGAGAACTGTCAAATTTTCATTAGTTTATATTTTGTTTGGTCCCTCTTTTACTCAGAATCAGTAGGATGGTTGAGAGAAGATTAAAATTTATTAAGTACAGATTATGCTA
Source organism: Marmota monax (assembly GCF_021218885.2). Taxonomy (NCBI): domain Eukaryota; kingdom Metazoa; phylum Chordata; class Mammalia; order Rodentia; family Sciuridae; genus Marmota; species Marmota monax. Next base: position 12,566,795 of record NW_026695241.1, read on the forward strand.
ACAAAATCCCTAGACTCTTTACACATAATAAAACTAGAAATGTGTCCATAAGCAAAAACAGACTAAAAACTAACAGGATCTTAAAGAAGCAAATGTTTTATTTTTATGACCATCCAAAAATTTGGAATCAGCAACCCAGGATTTGTTCACATGTTCAAGATGTTAATTAGATTTTTTGTTTTCCCTCCAACATACACCATTCCTAACACAGCCTGTTTCACCCTCATGATTGTATGAGGACTCTTTTGCCTTCGGATATTGTTTCTGTATTCTGGGCCGGAAGAATGGCAAAGGCCTAAAGCACAGGCCAACTGAGTATTTTTCCTAAAGGAAATGTTTCCAGAAATTTGACTTACAACTTGCCAGCAGAACTATGTCCACATCTAGATGCAAGGAAATCTGGAGAACTGAGTGGTTGGACTTTTCAACATCTATAAAAAAGTAAGGCAAAAAGATGGTGAGAATAATGGTTTGTATGTAACCACCTTTATGGGATGCCACATAGATTATTAAATTAATCCTGCCAACAGATCTATATAAGCTTAGTAGTCTACTAATTTATAGGTGATAAATCAAGCTCAGGGAGTTTAAGGAAAGTACTCGAATTCATGAATGAATTGACAATCAAACCCAAGTCTGTCCCGTGCCAATAAGGAAGACTATATGGAATTTTAGTGCATGAACAGTGTACTATTAGTATATAAATAAGGGCAAGTGGAATTAAAGCTGTGTTGTAAATACCATATTAATAGTAGACATTAAAACCATTCTTGCATTTCTCACCTAAAGACAGAAACAGGATGAGAGAGACACAACAAAATTACCTGGTAAAATATTTACTCTTTTTTTTTTAATCAGGTAATACACAGTGCTTTAAATTAGTTATGGCAGTACCAACCTGGGTTATCTGTGACATCATAGGGATTTCAAGAACCATTGTAAATTATTCACTTGAAACCAAGGCTTCAATCAGATCAATAGGATTTCATGAAATCCCTTCCCTGATTCTTTGATTATGATGAAGCAGTAAATAAAATATGAAGGTTTTGAAGTACGTTTATACCAATTAAAAGGGATAGGGAAACAAATTGTAAGAAAAATTTGAGTTAAACCCTGTTCACATTTTTTTTCATAAAAAGTTAAAAAATATAATTTAATTCATTTGTTTCACTCTATTTATCCTTCATGTTCTTTTTTCCTAATCCCTCCATGTATATTTTCCTTGACTAGCTGTTTGCATTTATCCAAAAGAGGTATTAATGTAGACTTTCCATTTAACTAAATAATGTCTGTGGCTATAGCTGATCTATGACAATGGATAGATTTATTTTTCAAGTTAAATATTAAAATCAAGTTATTTAAAGGTCACCAATATTTGTCGTTTTCACTTGTACACACACAGAGAAACACACATACACACACCAAAAAAAAAAAAAAACACAGAGAGGCAGAAAAATAAGATAGACATAAGAGCACAGTAAAGAGAGAGAGAAATCTACATGGATATTATATACTAGTTTTGTCAAAAAAAAGAAGGTACAATTTTGTGAACACACATATTTCAGAACACGTATGGTAACAATGAGAGAAGTGATGCTTATTCTCAGTTTTCTAAAGTGGTCAGCCAGCCTCTAACATTTGTTCTGATTTAATTTCACAGAGCAGTGCAGAAAAGATAATGATGTGATTGGAAACTCATGTCTGAGTCTTAAAACGCGAAGCTTCTTGTTATGTTTTGTCATCTAGACAAAGTCACATCCCTGGCATGCTACCTTTCTCTGTAAAGCTTTTCAAACCACTTAGACTCACTTTGCCAAATGAAATAACCATAATAAACTTTAACTTGAAAAATGTAACACATCCAAATGGCCTGTAATTTGTAGCACTTATTTCAGAGAAAGCAGATTCTTTAAAGTAATGTAATAGGGAAAAAGTTAAGACTTTCACTTTTCTGTAATTTATTTTATAAATAAATGTATCAAGATCATTGTAATATACAGAAAGCATTTTCATAAACTTATCTAAAAATTCTGTGTAGATAGTATTCCCCTTCAAAATATTCAACAGATGTACACAGAAATCATTAAAGGAGAAATGCCTCTCTTAAAACCATTTAAAATAATTTCCAAGTACATTGTTACAGGAACACTACAACATTGCTACCAAGGATTATGCAAATGCACTTCATTCTATTTTCCACTTGCTTCTGAAAATGTAATTTTGGAAATATCAAAGATTACAATCTCTCATAAATTTTATTTTCTCCTAGGATAAAATTTAAAATCATTCTCTTGGGATATACGTATTTTCTGATTCTACCCTGTCGCACCTGCTTCTCAATTTTTGTTTTGTGTAAACTCATAGATAAAATGGATTTTCATATTTGAATTTGCATTTATTTCCATGTTTTTTATGCGTTTTACCATATTTATCATGGTTTATCCCTGCAGAGGAATTCTTTACTTTTCTGTCAGGCCAGGGGTTTACATAGAGGACTAGGACAGATAAATGGTTGAAATTCCTAATTACTATCTTGGTAATGATTTTAAAAATGTATTGAAATAATTCTCTGTTTGACTGCAAAGTCTATAATATTATTATATAATGTCTATGAGAATATTTTTCTATAAACACATATATACAAATGTGCAAATACATGTATAAAATACTTTTTAAATAAGTATCATCCTCACAATCATTTTCCAACTTAATAAAATTTTAATCACAACCAAAGAATAGAGTTCATCATGTTTACAAACACTTTCACTCATTTGGTATTTTACTTACCCGTGCAACATAAAGTAGAAGTCTTTGAGGACACGTGTACTTCTTTCCAATCCTACCTCATTTCTTTCTCTTAAAATATCATCCACTATTGGGTTTCCTTGTCTGGTTTTAACTCCTCTTTGTCTTTATTAGATAGTTTCTTGTGTCTTGATCTTACTAAAACAAATTCATTTTTTGAAAAATTCCTTACAAGTTCATCCATTCTCTTTTTCAAATACATTTGTATTAATTTACTTACTTTAATAATAAAGTCTAAATTGTAGATATATTTCCTGTTCCTTCATTGCATATAATTATCTTAAATTCTTTTCTACTCCAAAATGTAACTAAATGGAAAAAATGATATGGAGGGGTTTTTTTCAGAGTTATTAGAATGTTTATAATACACACTTAATATTTCTTAAGGACTACTATATAGTAGGAGTTCTAAATATATGAAATAAGCCTGCTGGTCCTATGGCTATAGCAAAGCCTTCATAACATTTTACATATATAATGATGTTAGTTAATTTTATCATGCCGTAAATAAATTTTGTATCCATTTGTACTATGTATGACATCCAAAAACACACTGCACCTATCTCTTTAAATAAATCCAGTTTTCCTTCTCCTTTAAAAATCGTGTAAGTAGAGGACATGAGATTGAACTTAAAAGGTTTTCATGCTTTAATATGCAAATTTTTAAAATGGTTTTCTTAAAATTTCACATTATAATGACTTTCCTGTGGCAAAGTTCATTCCATTAAAGACTATAAAGTAATAACTGAATATTCAGAGGTCCCAGTCACAATGTTATTTAAAACCTGTGGGAAAGGACATCTTGTATGAAAGAAATGAATAAACAGTGTTAGCTTTTAAAATATTCTTCACAAAAGAAAGAAAATTTAGTTGCCATCTAAAATCTCAGAACTCACTTCTTCTAAGAGGAATTCCCACGTATGACATAGACCCGAGTCCATTCAGATAGATCTCATCACACAGTAAACCAGAAAGAGAGAGAGAGCGACCACCACTGTAAGACATTAATGACTTGGCCTAAAGAAAAAAAGCAAATAATTTTCACCATGCTTGAGCATTCTGCTAATTATGTTAATTGTATAAATGGTGCTACCAACATCTTTGTTAGTGGTACCAAGTTTTGAATGTTTCTTTACTCGTTTATCTCAAATTATTTATCTACTACTAAACTGGGAATAAAAATTTGCAATAGGCCCACCCCCTTATTTAAATTCACCATTGTATTAACATTAATTACATAACACAAATTTTAATACCATAATACAAATATAAGGTTTTGAAATATATAATATGTATTAACCATAAATAGGCACTAAACAGACAAGATAACAGCGAAAAATTCATGTATGTACATGCTTTAGCACAGAATAGTTTTTCTTATCATTTTCTCTTTAAAGGACCTCTATTCAGAAATAGGGTCTGCTCTTTCTACCTCTGTCATTATGTCAGATTTGATAATTCAAATTGCTGGTCTCTAATGTGGACAAAAAAGAAGATAAAATACTATCTGTATAGGTATTTACAGAAGTGACCAACTGAGTGAGCACCATGTAAACATGACTCTCTCCCAAGGTTAGCCATGATCTCATTAATTCCAACAGTTAATCTTCTGCCTTTTATTCATTTAAGTGCATAGAACAATATACAGTATATCAGAGTTGAATATGCAGTTTTTGAAATACGTTCTCCATGTGAAAAATTGAATTTTTTTTATACCTGGTACACACGGCTTTCATCATATGATATATTCATTTCTATATGACTACTTTCTCTGCCTAGTCTCTTAAAAAATAAAGCTTTTTTGAAGTGAATAATTAATTGACCACTGTTAATTCACTTCTCTGCAACTTCTAATGGCCAACTTAACTGAAATTTAATAAAGATTTCCAAACCATGTGTCTTCAACAAATAGTGAGATTTTTTTCTCTTTGTTTTTTTTCTAATTTTTTTTATTTTTAAATTATTTTATTTTAATTTTTTCCTTTTTTATTAGTACATTATAATTGTTTACAATTATTGGATTTGTTGTTACATATGTAACAGTGTATAACATGTAACAGGAGAATTCCTGGCTGCTTGAGGGCCCCCTCTCTCAAGGCTTTCTATCCTCATCCACTCTTTTGAGCACTGCTACTCACACAACACTGGCTCTTCAGTAGGTGAGTTCCCCTATCGGGTATCCAACTTCAGAAGGGCTACGCAGGGGCTTTGACCGTGATAGTCTGGCAAACCTCTGACGCCTAATCTGGAGGAGGGAACGCACCCCACCACGACCTTCACTATCAAGGTGGACTCTCTGGAACCCGGCTCATGAGCAGGAGGTCCTGAGGGGTGGAAGAACAGTCTCTCTCTCTCTCTCTCTCTCTCTCTCTCTCTCTCTCTCTCTCTCTCTCTCACCACCCTTGTCCCTCTCCTGGCCTAAATAAATTGAAAAGCCTGGTGCCAGGTGGTCCGTGACTTCCAGCCATTCTGGGCCTGCCCAGCTGGACTCTCGGGTGACGACTTGACTGTCCTCCCGGCCCCAACTCTCCTGAGTCATATTGGTTGAGCTCTCCTTGCGGGGACGCCTGTGAGGAGGCTCATCCAATTCTGTTCATTGGGGTTCTGACTGTCCTAGATTCTGTAGGAAGCCTATAGCCAGGGAACCCTCTGACCTCTGGGCGTAGCAATTGAAGATTGACAGAGCCTTGGGTCCTTGTCCCCTGCCTTAATGATTAATAAACCAGAACCCAGGGTGTGGATTCAGGTGGATGGGCGCAAGGTTGACTTTCTCCTTGACACCGGGGCTACCTTCTCAGTCCTGAAAGAATTTTGGGGAAAACAGTGCCATCCACCTCTCCTATTGTCGGGGTAGGAGGAAGGACGGACCATCTATCCAAAAAAGACTCCCCTATTACTCTGTTCCATAGACACGTTCCATTCTCTCAGGCGTTCCTAGCTATGCCCCAATGTCCAGTTTCTTTGCTCGGCCGAGATATTTTTTCTAAATTTAATACAACAATCAACATCCAGGCTCCTGGCATCAATCAGGCCCTAGAATTGTCCTGTTCATCTTTTCTGGCCCTTTTGGCAGAAGACTGGCCATTCTGCTCCACTTGTGAGACTGGCATGAAAAAGGACCCCTTCCCTACCAACCTGGTTGACCCAATTGTATGGGATACCCACACCCCCTCCACCATTTCCTGCTCACCAGTGAACATTCATCTCAAAGATCCTAACACCTTCCCCAATCAGGCTCAATACCCCATTCCACAAAAACACTTCTGGGCCTACAACCTATTATTCAGGACCTTCTTAGCAAGGGGTACCTCCATCCTGCTCATTCCCCTTACAATACTCCCATACTAGTGGTAGAAAAGCCCAACGGGTCCTATCACTTAGTTCAGGATTTACGACTCATCAACACTTCAGTTAGGCCCATACATCCTTTGGTTCCCAACCCATACACCCTGCTGTCTCAGATCCCCCACACTGCCACCCACTTCTCAGTCACAGATTTAAAGGATGCTTTCTTCTCCATTCCTCTTGCCCCCGAATCACAAGACATTTTGCCTTTACCTGGACAGATCCCACCACCAGACATTCTGGACAATTAACCTGGACTGTCCTTCCGCAGGGATTTCGAGATAGTCCACACCTCTTTGGACAAACCTTGGCCTCCGACCTCCAATCTTTTCACCCCCAGTGCCCCAAATCCAACCTCTTGCAATATGTTGATGATCTCCTCTGTAGCCCGTCCAAAGTGCACTCAACAGATGACACAGTTCTCCTGCTTAATTTCTTGGCCTTAAATCGTTCCTCTCCACAAAAGGCCCAAATAGCATGTAAAGAGGTCACATATCTAGGGTTCCCTATCTCTCAAGGGAAAAAGGCCATTACAGTAGACAGAAAACAGCTTATTGTGTCTATACCTACACCAAAGACCAAAGATGACATACTCTCCTTCTTGGGTTTGGCTGGGTACTTCAGGGCCTGGATTCCTAATTTCTCCCTCCTCGCTAGGCCGCTATATAATCTGGCCAAGGGCCCCCAAGATGAACCCCTATGCTCAGCGGTAGGGAAGCCCTTTACAATCCTTAAAAAGGCCCTCCTCCGGGCACCCGCCCTGCATCTCCCCGACCTCTCTGGACCCTTCACCCTCTATGTACATGAAAAACAGGGACAAAGTCTGGGCATTCTGGGTCAGGAATACAGCTCCACATTTGCACCAGTGGCCTACCTATCCAAACAGCTTGACTCCACCGTAGGGGCTGGCCCCCATGTCTCAGAGCCCTAGCAGCAGCCCATAACCTTCAGAAAGAAGCTTACAAACTTACCTTTGGCTCCCCGCTAACCATCTCATCTTCTCACCATCTAAAGGATTTTCTCACTTACAAGGGGCTACAGTCACTTCCTCCTTCCAGGGTTCTATCCCTCCTTGTCTCATTCCTTGAAAATCCCTCTATCTCTTTTCAGTCCTGCTCTTCATTAAACCCTGACTCCCTCCTCTCATCTTCTCTCTCACAAGATCCCATACACAAATGCCTGGAGGTATTAGAGATGACTTTACCCTGCCCTACCACCATTTCTGAGGGACCCCTGCCCTCTTTGGACCTTGTCTGGTTCTCGGAGGGTAGCTCCTTTACACATGAAGGGGTTAAAGTGGCAGGGTGTGCTGTCATTTCCCTCCCATCCATCATAGAGGCAAAACCTCTCCCACCCAATACCACCAACCAACAAGCTGAACTCATAGCTGCCACAAGGGCATGCGAGCTAGAGGAGGGAAAAACCCTCTCCCTATATACAGATTCCAAATACATCTTCCATATCCTGATCTCCCACGCAGCCATTTGGAAAGAAAGGTGGCTATTGACCACCAGAGGGACGGCAGTCAGTACTTATTTCTGGCCTACTACAAGCCTCCAGGCTGCCTTCCCAAATGGGAATAATCCATTGCAAGGCCCACCAAACTGACTCCTCCCTTACTACTATGGGGAATTCCAAGGCCGATCAAGCAGCTCAATCAGCTGCCCTCCAGAGCTTTACCTCTTCTCCACTACTCTTCCTTACCACCGGGGATCGGCCCAAAGATCCCCAACAACTCTTCCAGTTTTTTCACTCTCTATTCCATTCTAGTCCACAGAGTCTCACTACTTTCCTTCACTCCTTTTTCACCCTTTCCCCATGTGATAAGACCCTCCTACAACAGATCACTTCTACTTGTCAGATCAGCCAGAGAACCAATACCAATACTCCATTAAAACCTAAAACTTTCCCTTCTCATCAGGCCCGTGGTCATACCCCAGCTGCAGACTGGCAGATTGATTTCACCAACATGCCCGAGTAAAAAACATAAAATATCTTCTTGTATTGGTAGATACTTTTTCAGGATGGGTTGAAGCCTTTCCCACTTCTAATAAATGGGCCTCTACGGTAGTTGGTCTATTGCTTACTCACATAATCCCCCATTTTGGGATGGATGCCCACTTCTATCCAATCAGATAATGGCCCAGAATTCACCTCAAAGATAACTCAGGGACTGACTCACACGCTATCACTCCCTTGGCATTTCCATTGCCCTTACCCCCCCCAGGCTTCCGGAAAGGTTGAAAGGGCCAATCGGTTCCTTAAAGAGACCCATGGAATTAAGCCTGGACTGTTGGCTTTATTGCACACATTAGGGCCTTGCCAAAAAAGCCTTCTAATCTCTCACCTTTTGAAGTCATGTATGGCCATCCCCACGTTCCTCCCGGATTGCCTACAGAACCCCTACCCATCTCTGAAACCTATGCCCTGCCCCTCCTCTTCCATCTTTGCTCTGAACTCTGGCGCTATCAAGACTGGCTCCTTCCTGACCCCAGTCTCTCTCAAAACCCTACCTCCTTAATACCTGGTCAACTTGTTTACTATTGCCCACCAGGGGAAAAGCCTGGAAGGACCCTGCTCAGGTGATTATGTGCACACCCTCGGAGGCCAAACTCAAACTACGTAATAACCAACTTACCCCATGGATTCATATTTCCAGGCTTAAGCCCGGCTATCCTATACCTTCATCAGAAGAGTCAACAATCGTCACCTATCATTAAGTACTCTTGTCAATGCTCCCCCTCATTTCTGGCCCTCTTGGGTCCTCTCTTTGCCCTATGTCTGAAGATTCAAGGCAAGTGACGCTAAGGGCCCCCTCCAGCCAGACCCCCCTCCCCACCACTTGCTTGAATCTGGCCAGTAGTGGGACCGTTGTGTGTTGGCCTTCTGAAATACCACTTAGGTGACCCCTGAATAAGTGTGGTCATAAGAGAGCACTTTACCAGTTGCCTTCTGGGCCTATGGAGGAACATGTGTGTTTTGTTTACCCTCCCAGTTTTGTAAGAATTTCAAGTATCAGTATTTAAGGTCGAGATGTTTCACATAAAACCTGGAGAGATCTGACTGCTCTCAAAGGGAAATATGAAAAAAATAACAATGGGTCACCATCCTCCCTTGGCTGCCTTCGAGAAAGGCAAAGAGAGAAGCAAGCTGGTACACCCAGGTAGGAGAAAGTTTGAAGAGCAGCCTTAATAGAGAGGGGAGGGAGCTATATTGGACTAGGAATGAAGAGTGGAATTGAGGGTGTTAGGTGCAGGACAGGCTGGTCTACAGGGCATGCCAAACAAAGATAGCTGCAGAATGACCTGCCTTCTCAAACCCTCTGTCTGGTTCTATATCACCTGTTTGCTTCAAGCCCAAATGTCCAAGCCCCAGCTCAAGGCTGAACACTCAACCCTCTGCTCAAGGTTGAACACTTAACCTCCCTTGTGCCAACAAGGCAGCTTGCAGACCCAGAGACCCCATGAGATTTGGGCTATAAAAACTCCCTGTGCCTGTTTCTTCCCCCTATCATAAAGTTCATTCAAACTCAGGTGAGTAAAATTTCTAATCAAGCTTTTAACCAGCTTCTCCTCAGGAATTACCAACTCCTGGATACTGATGATACCTCCAGTAGAGACCTATGCCAAATGGACTGACATGATTATGGATCTGTGATGGCAAGGAACCTTCCTTGATACGGGTCTTCTCTGCCCTCCTGTGGGGGCTCCTTACTTCTCTGTCTCTTTCTCCCACACTGCCACATTTCAGCAGGAAGCAGCCAGAATGAGTCGACGCCCACTCTCATTTAATAACAAAGAGGGGGGAATGTTGGGAGTCGGCAGGGCTCCAAAGACTAACCTCCCCATCTCCGAGAAGAGCCGTCCAATGGTGAATCCTGCTGACTCACATGATCCTTGCCCACCAATCAGAAAGCACCCCATGCCAGCGTTGAAATCGTTAAACTATTTCAACCATCAGACCACCCCCGGCTCTATAAATATGCAGAGCTGACTCAATAAATGGGCATTTTCTCCGACTGCAAGCCTTGATCATTCTTTTACTCTTCACATTCCTAATTGTTTCCTTTGCTGTGAAGAGGTAGGTATAGTATTTAATTCTAACCCATTTATTACATGTTGGAGTTATTTTCTGAGCTTTACGGGTCCTACTGAGAAAGTCATTACTTGTGCCTCTGTGTGGAGTGTTGACCTTAGGTTTTCTTCTAGGAGTTTCACAAATTCTGGTCTAATACTTAGTCTTTGAGTTTGAGTGGACATTTGTATAGGGTGAAAGATAAATGTCTAGTTTCATTCTTCTGCACACAGATAACCAGATTTCCCAGTATCTTGTGCTGAAAATATTATATTTTATCCAAAGTATGTTTTTAGTACCTTTGTCAAGGTCAGGCAAGTGTAGCTTTGTGGAATTTTCTCTGTGTCTTCTATACAGTACCATTGTTTCATGTGTACGTTTTTATGCCAATATCACACAGTTTTTGTTGCTGTAGCTCTGTAGTATAATTTGAAGTCAATTGTGATACCTCCAACATTGCTTTTTTGTTTGTTTGTTTTCCTGGAACCAGGATTTGAATACAGGGGCACTTAACTGAGTCCTTTTTTTTTTGTTTTACTTTGAAATATTGTCTTGCTATTGCTAAGGCTGGCTTTGAGCTTGTGATGCTCTTTAATAAGCCTCCCAAGCCATGGGATTTCAAGTGTGCATGCAAAATTGCTTTTTTTGGCATAAAATTTCTTTGGCTATTCTGGGTTTTTATTTTTTATTTATTTTTTCTTTATTTTTAGATAAACATGACAGTAGAGTGTATTTTGACATAGTATACATACATGGAGTATAATTTATTCTAATTAGAGTCCCATGCTTATGTAGATCTTTTATTCTTCAAATGAATTTTAGTACTATTTTCTCTAGTTCTGTGAAGAATTTCATTAATATTTTGATGGAGGCTGTAATGAATCTATATATTACTTATGGTGGTATGACCAGCCATTTTAACAATATTACTTCTGCCATATCCAGAAACATTAGAGAATTTTTATTTTATGAAGTCTCCTTCCATTAATTTCTTCAGAGTTCTATAGTTTTCATTGTAGAGTTCTTTCACTTCCTTGATTAGATTTAGTTCTAGATTTTTAAAAAAGACTATTGTGAATGGAATTGCTTTCATGATTTCTTTGTCAGTAGATTCACTGGTAATATATAGTAAAACTAGCTGGGTACCATGGCATACTCTGGCACTCCTAGCAGCTTGGGAGGCTGAGATAGGAGGACCATGATATCAAAGCCAGCCTCAGCAAAAACAAGGCACTAAGCAACTCAGTGAGATCCTTTCTCTAAATAAAATACAAAATAGTGCTGGGGCTGTGAATCAGTGATCAAGTGCCTTTGAGTTCAATCCTTGGTTACGCCCCCTCCAGAAAGAAAAAAGGAAAACTCTTCATTTTTTTTCTTTTAATCTTTGATCCTTTTCAGATATACATGACAATACAGTGTAGTTTTGACATATTATAATTATATGGAGTAAAAGTTCCCATTCTTGTGGTTGTATCTGATTTGGAGTTATGCTAGTCATATATTCATATATGAATATAGGAAAGTTATGTCTGATTTATTCTACTGTCATTTCTAATCCCTTCCATTTTCCCTTCCCTTCCTTCACCATTGTTTAATTCAATGAATTTCTGTTCTTCTATCCCTGCCCCTTTATTGTGTGTTAGCACCCATGTATTCAAGAGAATATTTGGCCTTTGATTTTTTTTCATTTCATTGGCTAATTTCACTTAATATTGGCCAGTTCCATCCATTTACCAACAAATGCTATAATTGCAGTCTTTATATCTGAGTGATATTTCATTGTGTGTGTGTGTGTGTGTGTATTACATTTTTTTAACCATTCATCTGTTTAAGGGCACTTAGATTGTTTCCATAGCTTAGCTATTGTGTATTGAGCTGCTAAAACCATTGATGTGGCTGCATCACTATAGTATGTTGATTTTGAGTCATTTAGGTATATACCAAGGAGTGGAATACCTAGGTCAAATGATGGTTTCATTCCAAGTTTTCTAAGGAATCTCCATAATGCTTTCCACAGTGGTTGCTCCCATTTGTAGTCTCACCAACAATATATAAATGTACCTTTTCCCTCACATCCTTACCAATATTTATTGTCACTTGTATTTTTAATAATTGCCATTCTGAATAAAGTGAGATAAAATCTCTGTGGAGATTTTAATAAATAAACTCCAAATAAATTAGAGAATTGCCAAATAAACTCTGTGGAGTTTATTTGGCAATTCTTTAATTGCTAGAGATGTTGAACATTTTTCCATATATTTGTTAACAATTTGTATTTTTTCTTCTGTGAAGTGCCTGTTCAGTTTTTTTGACAATTTATTTATTGGGTTATTCATGTTTTTATTGTTAACTCTTTTGAATTCTTTAAAAATTCTGGAGACTAAGGCTGTATCTGAGGTGCATGTGACAAAGATTTTCTCCAATTCTCTAGGCTCTCTCTTCACACTCTTCATTGTCTATAGAAATTGTCAGTGGCTTCAAGATTTTCTATTTTTTAGAGTATAAATTTTCAAAATAGTTTCTGATTGTCCTCTGTATTTTAGTAGTTTCAATTATATTTTCTTTTTCATCACATATTTTAGTAATTTGAATTTTCTCTGTTTTTTTTTTTCTTCACTAAGTTAGCTAAGCATTTACTTTTATTTATTTTTTTTAAAGAACCACCTTTTTAATTATTTTTTTGAAATGTTTCATTTCAATTTTCATTGATCTAAGCTCTTATTTTAATTATTTCCTGTCTTCTACTGCTCCATGCAATCTACTTTCCTCTTAGAGCTACTTTCATCATGTCCTAGAGATTTTGATATATCATTTTACTCTTCTCATTTACCTCTAAGTATTTTTATTTCATTTTTTGTATTTGTTCTGATATCCATTTAATAACATATTACTTAGTTTCTAGGACTTAGTGTAGCTTCTACTTTTTATTATCTGGTAGATTTCTAATTTCATTCCATTATGATCTCATAGAATACAAGGTATTATTTATTTATTTATTTTGTATTTGCTAAGAAATGCTTTGTAGCCTAAGGTATGGTCTATTTTAGAGAAGGATCCATGTGCTGTTGGGAAGAAAGTTTATTTAATCATTAGTGGATGAAATATTTTATATATATGTCTGTTAAATATGAATCATAACCATTGTAATTTTTAGTTCAATAGATTATGTATTTACATTTTGTTTAGAGGATCTCTCCAGTGCTGAGAGAGGTGTGTAATTGTGTTGTGGTCTATTTGATTCTTGAAATTTAGAAGAGTTTGTCTGATTATTGTAGAAGCTCCATTGTTTGGGGCAAAAATGTTTATGATTGATATGTCTTGTTGGTGAATAATTTCCTTAAGCAGTATGAAATATCCTCTTTTGTCTTTTCTGATTAACTTTGTCTTGAAGTCCACTTTATTTGATATGAGGATAAAACCCCTGTTTGTTTATGACACCATGTGAATGATGTTTTACTTTCCCCCCCATCATTACCTTCAGTCTGTGGATATCTTTACCTATGAGGTCTTGTTTTTTAAACCAATTTGCCTGCCTATGTCTTTGGATTGATGAGTTTGGGCCATTTACTTTCAATATTATTATTGAGAACTTATTTTTCCCTGTTTTTATTATTTATTTCTGATTTTTTAATTTGCTTTAGTTTTTCCTTTGATTGACTATTTCTTCTAGTATATTCCCTCCCTTTATTGATTTTCACATTTATTTTTTATCTCTTCTTCTGAAATATTTTATTCAGCATGTTTGTAGTGCAGGCTTTCTAGTTGTGAATTTTTAATTTTTTTTTATCATGGTAGGTTTTTCATTGTAAAGTCTAAAACTTTATTTTATAGGGTATAGTATTCTTGGCTGGCATCTATTTTCTTTCAGAGCTTGGTATATATGAGATCTGGATTGATTTTTCTCTAAATATAACCTGTCATTTTTCTCTGACATCCTTTAAAATTCTATCCTTATTTTGTATATTATGCATTTTTATAATAATGTGACTTGGTGTGGGTCTGTTGTAATTATGTATATTTGGGGTCCTATAAGCCTCCTGCATTTGATTCCACATTTTATTCTTTATATTTGGGAAATGTTCTAATATTATTTCATTGAAAAATTTGTACATTCCTTTAGTTTTTATCATTGAGCCTTCATCTATCCTGATAAATTTTAAACTTGATCTTTTCAGGTTATTCCATATTTTCTGGAAGTTTTATTCATGGTCTCTTAACATCTTTTCTCCATGATCAACTTTATTTTCAAGATTATATATTTTGCCTTCCTTGATTGAAATGCTGTCTCTCAAGTGCTCTAGTCTGTTGGTGATGCTTTCAGTTAAATTTTTAATTTGGTTTATTGATTGATTCTTTCATTTTGAAGAGCTCTACTTTTTTCTCCCTTCAGGATCTGTATCTCTTTATTGAAGTGATCTTTTACTTCCTGTATTTTCTCTCAGATTTTACTCCTTTCATCATCCTTTACCTCACAGATCAGTTTAACTATGTACATTCTAAACTCTTTCTCTGACATTTCTTCTACTGTTTTATTGATAGATTCTGTTATTGAAGTATCTTGGTTTGTGGCACTTTGTTCTCTTGCTTTTTCATGTTGTTTGTGTTTCTACACATCTAACAGTATGGATCTGAGGCAGTAGTTTCTGCCCTATGAAATCAGTGTTCCTGAAGATTTTCAGTACCTCACTGTTTAGGGGGAGACAAATAATTACAACAACCAATAGAAAGAATATACAACATTAAAATCAATAGATCCTGCTATGATATCTATGATTTATTTGTCACAGAAATCAGAAATATTATGGTCATTTATTGTGTACAATATGATCTATAAGTTTGCAAAAGGGTCTACAATTTCAAATGGTGGACAGGGGGAGAGAAGTGATGCAGGAAGTGATGATTATGTGGGAGGAGGAGAGAAGACAAAATTAAAAGCTTAAAGGAAGTGTAAAATAGAAAATCAGGATAGGCTGTTAGCTAAATACACGAGAGAATCAAGGAAAAATATGTGATATAAATATATGTATATATGTATATTTTAAAAATTAAAAATAAAAATAATACAAAACAAAACTGAAATATACGAACAAATCATTTTTAAATACTCACTAATCTATTTGAATTTATTTAAATTTTTCCTATCTATGTTTAAAAATGATGTAGATCTTTAATTTCCTGTTCACATAGCATCTTTGCCTGGTGTTCATATTAAGATTGCATACAATGCAACTAATCAATTCAGGATCATTTTTATAAGATGAGATGGATTTTTATTTTGCATACCTAGTGTAAGTTACAGTATACTTTGTACAATTTTTCCAAAATGGCAGGAAAACATTTCACAATTTTAAGTTTCAAAAAAAGCATTAGTTAATTTAAAAATATTTATAATTAGAAATAGTGATTGTTATTAATTACACAAAGATAAATATTTGGTTATTGGCATATACAGAGTAGAAGGATCATCTTTTCCTTCCTCCAGAGTCCTCATGTAAATAATGAACAATGGAAAGAATGAATCAATAACAATATTTGAAAATAAAAAAATAAAAATAGTATATGGCCCTGGAGATCAAGGACAAACCAGGAAAGAGTTGATACATTATCCAGGGAATCTACTGCAGATTTCTCCAGGAGAAAGAACAGTTCTTTCTAAAGTGATTCTGAAAAAGGTATAGTTTAAAGTGAGAAAAATTTTATAAGGTAAAATAGATAGTAAATTTCAATTTAATTACTTGGTGTACTACTATTAGAACAGCAGTTGGTAGGTGGCAGTGGCTAGGTAATTGGTAGCGGCTCGGTAGTTGGCCCCTGAAAAAATTAATAATACCAGTTGGTAGCATGGACATAAAACATGGGAACTCTAGTTCATTGAGACCAGGAAGGCAAATTGTATAGCCACTTTGGAAGACAGTTTGTTCAATTTTCTTAGTTTCTTTAAGAACCAACCATGGTTTATCATCTAACTCAGCAATTTCACTCCTCCCTTTTAAGTAACAGCCTTTAACATTTATGTGCATGAGAAAACCTATACTTAAATGTATATGGCAGCTTAACTCAATTTTATTAAAAATTAGAAATAGCCAAATTTTATTTCAACAGGTCAATTAATAAATTGTAGTTCACCTGTAGATTTTTTAAAAAAGTATGTTTTGAAGCTGCATGGGGTGGCCCACACCTGTTAATATCAGCTACAGGGGAAGCTGAGGTAGGAAGATTGCAAATTTGAGGTCAGCCCCCACAGCCTAGTAAGATATCACTTGAAAATGAAAATACGTTGCAATAAAAAAGGATTACTAATACATAAATGACATGAAGTAAATTTTAATATATGTTACTAAGCAAAATAAGATAGTTTGAAAAGGCAGTATATAGTATGATTTCAGTTGTATAACATTCTGGGAAAAGGAGTACGGTAAAATAATCAGTGAGCAGAATGAGGAGGGTTGCATTCGTAAAACAAATAATTATTTTAGGGTGATGAAACTATTTTTTATAATATATAAGTTGTGAATAATAAAACAAAGACTATGTCAAAGCTTATTCATCTTGACAGCAAAGAACTTCAATGTATGATAATATTTTAAGTCTTTTAGGAAGTTGAAAGAATTTGAAGATGGAATGTAAAATATGATGTAACTGAACTGAAAGGGAGAAAAAGTGAACTTTGGAAATGAGTTTTTAATAGCATAACCAAGGATATATAATACCTCTATTCTAGTTAATAAGATTGTTTTCCATTGGTTGTACAAGCTAGCAATACTGATTGAATTATACCTGCATATTAGAATCGAACAATTAATTAAATGGATAGCAGATGATGGGAGGAATATTTTGAACTCTTATATACTGAATTTTTATTTTTATTTTTATTTTTACAGCAATATTAAATAATACATCTTAAATATGTGGGAAGTCACCAAAGTACAACTAGGAGTTTGATTTGTACCCTTGAAAACTATATATCTGAAATCAAATAAACATTGAATATTAGCCTGAAATTTAGTTGAGTGAAGCATTTTCTAAAAATATCAAAATTTACTACATGGAAAATTGACCACATTATTATTCAAATAAGGTGATTGTAATAATACTGATAAGGCAGAATGACTACAGAAAAGAATAATGTGACTAATGTATTCAAGAACTACCTTTAAAAAATACTTTTAAAAAGAAAATGCATTCAAATATAATGATTTAAATGAAGATCACTTAAAATTAGATATATAATATAAATAATGACAGACAAGATATGAGGACATTTTCATAAATTAATTTTTTGAAAAAAATATAGATTGCTTAATTTAGAATTCTAGTTATAAAATTTGCAAGAGAAAAAGGTAAAATGTTACTTGACAATAATATAGAAACATAAACATGTCAGAATTATTTTTAAAAGATTAATGTGTTCATAACTTATATTTATATTATTATTTAATATGTTATAGATACCATACAATTGCTTTGTGAACTTAACAAACTTACAGGAGGAGACTGTTGGACTTACTCAGAGTATCCTCCTCATTACTAATCTGTCCTGGGAGATGTCGCTCTACATATTGAAAACATCTTGGAACAGCTGCCCCAAGCAGAATGTTCCTTATTATGCACAATAATACAAGTATTCAAAAATATATTTAATTCTATAATACAAATTATTCAAAATAATTCCCATATCAAAATATAAATACAAATATATGTAAACATATTTTTAGTGAATTATCAAAACATTAATTAAGAATAAGCACTCAGTTGAAACCAATTATGCTCAGTTCAGAAATGCATGGCTCCAATTTTGTTTAAAATTATTTATGAACTATCAAGCTTCAGAGATGTTAAAAATGTCAAGGAAGAATGGAACAGAATGTTCCATCACTCATAATTTTAAAGAGATTAGTTTTGATGATATCACATTTTAAAATGTAACCTTTCTGTGATAGGCTGGAGAGTAGTGAAATATTATGAAATTAGAAAACATTTTAAAGTCTTGTAAATCTACCTGCAATTTCCACATCAATTTCTTTTTATTCAAGGGACACCAGAGCAAATTATTCAGAATGTAAAGTTTGTTTCCTAATATGAAAATGTCAATAGTATTCTTCTGAATAAAGGGTTTTATTAAAAAATGTAAACTGCCTTTGCTAATATCTCATACATATATTGCCATAAATGGTAGTATTGATCATAATACAGGCATTAGTCGTGTAAATATTAATTCACTTAACACATATAACTGAAATAAAATGGAATCCAGGTTTCCTGCTACACCTGTGCCCATAATTGCAAGCAAAATCTAGTATGAACTTGTCCTATAAAGTTTATACATTGTGAAATATAATAATAAAATCTACTTTTGCATGTTTTCCATTTTTAGAAAATGTACTATTAGTCTAATCATAATCCTATAAGAAAATATTATTATCTCCACTTAATAGAATAGACACCTGAGACATAGAAGGTTAACTTGAAAAACAGTAAGTAGTAGAAACTAGTAAGTAGTAAAAGCAGAATTGAAACTTAAGTTCCATAGCCCAAGATCTTAATCATGATTATACACCATTGATCAGAAAGGTTCACATATGTACAACAAATTTTATGTTCCAGATGTCAAGTGCAGAGTGTTTGCTAAAGAGATTTTACCATATATATGTGTGTGTGTACACACACACATTTGTATATACATATATGTATATAAATGTATATATTATAGTCATGGAAAAGGTCATGAAGTTTGGCTGAGCTAGGAATGAACAGCACTAATTTTTCTAGAATCCAATTTTATGTTTTCATCATGATGGTTACGTGAAGCATAGCCTATTCAAACACCATAAATAATTATCTAATCTACTGAAGATGTTCATACATTCTGCTTTGATCAGCTCAATTGATTCCTCTACAACTTAAATATATTAAAGAATAGAAGTTTTTGAATTGAACCCAGTGCCTGAACACATGTGAGGCAAGCACTCTACCACTGAGCCACAACCCCAGCTTATTTTCTTTTCAATTGCAAAAATGAATAGATGATTTGAAGTATTCACTTGGTTAATTTTCAGAAATATATTCAAACATAATCCTTTTGACATAATATAAAAAATCTTCACAATGTTTCTATGACACCATGTTCCCGTTATTCCCTTAGACAATAGTTTAGAAATAAAACACACAATTTTGGGACAGAATTGTTCTGTTCATCTGAAGTGCTAACTGGACAGCAATATCACAAATGCCTTTGTCCCATGGTCTTCATAACACAGTTACAATCTTAATAAGTGATCAAATAAATTAATTTTATCCTTTAGGAGATATTTTGTAGTTGTTTCATACTGTGCGATATTTTGGATCTTGTATTTCCCACAAAAGCTCATGTGTTAAAGGCTTGTTCCTTGGTTTGTTGCTGTTAGAATGTGTTGTTACTTGACAAAATCTTAAAGGATTGGGAAACTGACCTTGAAGGGGGATTGGGGATACCAGTTTCTTCCTCTTTCTTTGCTTTCTGGAGCCATGAGAGGAGCAGATTTCTCTGACACATGCTTTCTATCATGGTGAGGCTGCTTTGCTATGGGCCCCAAAGCAATGTAGCCAATCAGCATGGACTGTAACCTCCAAATGATGAGCCAAAATAAATACTTTTTCTTCTCAAGTTGATTCACCTCAGGTGAATGGTAATGGAAAGCCAACACACTCTGCTGAGTTATAATTTGATATTATTCTTTGAATTTAGGCGAAAAAAATAAGTCTGAAGCATCTAATATAACATAAAAACAAATCGTTCCCATTGATGAGAATTAAGAGTTTAAAGGAAAAATTACTATTTAATTAGGTAATGATAATATATCCACTTTATCCTTAGAATGCAATAAAAAGCAAAGTCAGTTAAAAACCTACAGACTAGAGTGACTTAAGATTAAAAAAATTAAATTACGTCTTGAATTATAACTATTAAAAATGTCAATTATTAATATACCACCTTGTTTTGGTTTTGAAATAATGGTCCTAAATTGCCTGAGCAAAATTTAGCATAACTTCAAAACCCTTGTGAATACTCTTGTGAATATAATAAATCGGTATACAAAAACCCATCATCATTTTATTTATTTATTTTTAAAAATTTTTATGGTGCTGAGGATTGAACACGGCACCACACATACTAAGCAGGTGTTCCACAGGTTTCCTCATCATTTTAATAGACAAAAAGTATAAAGGAAAAATTGGAAATGGTAAATAAAAAAAACAGCTGTATGTAGATAGAAGCCCCTTCTTGTCTTCTTTCAGACATTTATTACCAAAGGCAAAATGGAACACAGAATAATTATTACTTTTATTTTAAATTTTGTTAGAGCCTAGGAAAAAAATATACTCTTCACATTCTAATTAGCAGGCAGAAAATATTCCAAGCACTGAGACTGTAGATAATGTGATCATAGGAGATGGCAAAGGTTAATTCTGTGAGTGCCTCAGATCCCACCTCTTCCTGGGTTATTTAGTAACCTCTGTGCTCTGTTTGCCTTCTCAATTGTCTCCTGATATACTGCTTCTATTTACTTCCCTGACATACTTTCTTTCTCACAAGTGGAGCTGATTAGTTTTTTGTTGTGATTATATGACTTGATCTCTGTGGAGACTTTGGGGGAGTGGTGACATGTGCATAATAAAAAGATACGTTGCTTCTACTGAAATCACAGAATTAAATGTAATGCAAAGTTTATGCAGAAAAAATTCAATCACTTGAACCAGTTGAATCTAAGATGAAAAATAACAATTGGAATGTGGATGGTTATGAAGTTAATCTAAATTAAAATATATACCAAAATTAATTTTGTCTTCTCAAATAACATAACACACTTCTTTTTTCCCCCTGCTTGTTCTGTCTTGGAGTGTTGAATAATATCCTTGCTTTCAAATGCATGTGTCACCAGCTGAAACCATCTCCAGGAGGAAATCTGTTAGGCAAATGAATTTTCCCAATTGGTCTTCGCTGCCTATGGGGGTGAATGAGTCTCCACATGTGTTTATTAATGTGCATGATTGATAAGAATTATAAAATATACTCTATTTTCATTTACCATATGCATGAACTAATTGATTAAATGAAGCCTAGAAGAAATGTAGGGCAAATGGAATACTAACAGGCAAACTATGAAAATTAGTATTAATAATTTTTGTTTTTATCTTCAATGTAGCAGAGTTTTAAGTGCTTAACAAAGTCTTAAGTATTAAATAAATGAAAGTTACCCTTTTTTGAAAAACTTTCTTAGCAAAACAAACGATGAAGGCATTTAACTTCCTTTCAATCTTTATGATACTTCATATAGTTGCATCAAAATTAAAGAGATATATCTGTCCTGTTTAAAATATTAATTAAGAAACCTCATTTATATTTTTCTATCTACAGGTATACTATAACATCCTGGAAGACTGAGAAATTTCCTTATGGCATAAATTTCATTCCTTTTTACTTGCACAAACTGGATATTTAAAATATATTTTATACAAAATCAGTTGAATTGAATGATGAGCTCTCTCAACAGTTAACCTTCAATTTGTCTAAAATTAATCCACATAATTAATCAAAATTTTTCAAAAGCACCACTACCCCAATCTGAAATTACATTCTAATAAATCTTGTTCCAATATAGGATGGTATAATTTAGGTAAGTGTTTGTGCTCAAGGAAGTACACATGGAGAAACACCACACAAAGTGACTCAACCTACACAACATACCAGATGGGTGCTATTATCTCATTCATATGATTTATGCAAATCATTAATTATATGGCAGATATTTGGATTTGACATCCATCATACAAAAAGGAATAAAGCATCTTTAGAAATTTCATATGACAGTGCATTTGTTCCAATCCTCCTAGAAAGAATAAGAAAACATACAATTTATTTTTTAAATTACTCACTCTCTTGCTCCCTTTCTCTGCCTTGGAAACTTTATTCCTCTTTGCCAAGTTTACTTCAAAAAAATTTTTTTTCTTCTAATTTGTTACATATAACAGAAGAATGCATTACAACTCATATTACACATATAGAGCACTTTTTCATATCTCTGGTTGTAAACAATGTAGATTGACAACATTCATGTTTTCATATATGTACTTAGAGTAATGATGTCTCTCATTCCACCACCTTTTATACCGCCTTTTACCCACTTGCTTCCCCTCCCAAACCCAACTCTGCTGATCCAAGAACATGGGCGGTCTTTTCATATTCTAAGATCTTTGGGTTCTTTCTTCAGTGGTCTATAGTTTTAATTGTGTAGGTCTTTCAACTCTTTGCTTACTTTTTTTCCCCCAAGTATATTATTTTATTAATTATTTTTTAGGTTGTTGTAAATAGGATAGTTTTCCTAATTTCTTTCTTAGAAGATTTAATATTGAGGTATAGGAACACTATTTATTTTTGTATATTGTTGTCATATCCTGCTACTTTGATGAATTTGTCTGTCAACCATAGAAGTTTACTGGTAGAGCTTTCTGGGTCTTCTAAGGATCAGATCGTCAGCAAACAGAAATAATTTGACTTAAAGAGGTTCTACAGAATGGTAGAAAATAATCTCCTATAAGGGATTACTATCTAGAATCTATAAAGAACTCAAAAAACTTAACACCAAAAAACCAAATAACCTAATCAACAAATGTGCAAATGAACTAATCTGAAATTTCTCAAAAGAAGAAATACAAATAGTCAATAAATACATTTTAAAAAGGCTTTGACAGCCTAGGCAATTAGAGAAATGCAAATCAAATTATGTTGAGATTTCCTATTGCTCCAGTTAGAATGGCAATCATCAAGAATAAAAATAATAAAAATGATGGTGAGGATGTGGAGAAAAAGGTATACTCATACATTCTTAGTGGGGCTTAAAATTAATACAATCACTTTGGAAAGCAGTACAATAATTCCTCCTAACAGTAGAAATGGAATCACCTTATGACCAGATTTCCCACTTCATGGTATTTATCCCCAAGAATTAAAGTAAGCGTATTATAGTGATAAAAGCACATCAATGTTTATAACAGCAAAATTCCAAGTTAGAGAACCAACCTAGGTTTGACCCACAGGTCAATAGATAAAGAAAATAGATAGGTACAATGGAGTTTATTCATAAAAAAGAATGAAATTGTAAGATTTGCTGCTAAATATATGAAACTGTAGAACATAATGCTAAACAAAAACACCCAGGTTCACAAATTCAAAGGTTGAATGTTTTCTCTCATGTGTTGAAGATGGAGCAAAATAAGGAAAAAGAAAAAAATAGAAGAGAACGGAAAAGAAAAGAAAAGAAAAGAAAAGAAAAAGAAAGCAAATGGATGGAATGAGAGAAGATAATTCTAAGTAAAATTAGCCGATCCCCAAAAACAAAATGCCGAATGTTTTCTCTGGTATAAGGAGGCTGATTCATAGTGGAATACAGAGAGGGAGCATGGGAGGAATAGACAAACTCTAGATAGGGCAGAGAGGTGGGAGGGGAAGAGAGGGGGCATGGGGTAATTAAGGATGTTGTAATGTGATGATGATTATTATCCAAAGTACATGTATAAAGACAGGAATTGGTATTAATATACTGTGTATACAATCAGACACATGAAAAATTGTGCTCTATATGTGTAATAAGAATTGAAATGCATTCTGCTGTCATATATAAATTTAAAAAAAAGAAAAAGAAAAGAGGAGACAGGTTCCACAAAAATAGAAAAAAACAGAGATCAGTTCCACAAAAAAAGGATAATAAAACAAAATTCTATTTTTTTAAAAGAGGAAACTCTAATTGAAAAAATTATGGTAATTTCTATTTTCCACAGAAATAGAAAAAATAGCTATGCTTACTTTGATTTTTTGACATTAGATGATAGTTTTCCATATTCTAATTCTATAAATTAAAATGCTCCTATCTAGAATCTCTTCCTGATACATATGACATCTTGTATTCCATTATCCATTCTGAAATAAATAAAGTCAAACTATTTTAAATCAGTAAACTTTATAAATGAAGACATATAAACATTGTTTTCTGTTCACAATCAAATCATAAACCTCTCACAATCAAAACACTTGAAACAAATTGGCTCTTGGAAATTGTCTGTATTCCTGACATTCACATTTTAAAAAGCTCTGTTGAAAATATTTATTTTCATCATCATTCCCATAGAAGTAAATATTAAAACCTGGCATGTGTGTTTTTTAAGGGCAGTTGAAGCATATAACTTATATATAATACATATGATAAGTGAGTGTACGTAAGTATGTATAATAATATCAGGACTGCCAACCTCTATGGAGTATTGAGCCATTTTTCCCTATTACTGACAAACAACTTATGAAATCTCATATGATCTAATCTGATAGATCCTATAGTTATCCAATTTCAATGGTATCAAAAGGTATTAAACAGTACTCTAATGCTACATTTTAATGTCTTTCAATCCACGGTTCAAAGAATTCAGTGTCTGTAACAATTTTTTTGCGCAATCATACAATTATATATTGATCAAACATACCTACTCTGTACTCTTTATTTATTAGAAACTTAAATAAGAACATAGAATTCTAGTCAACTTTTAAATAATATGATCTCAATAAAAATCTATCAAATGTATTTTCCCTTTACTACCAAAAAATGTGAATAAAGAAGAATAAATAGTTTAAAATATTGGCAGCCTATTTGAATTCCAAGATAGTTAAACAAAGCCAGTTCTTTGTTGGCATAAAAGTCATGTTAGATCACAAGCAAAAGAAAATCTTTCTGACACATTCGGAATTAAAAAAAAAAAAAAAAACTATGAAATTCTGGATCAGATATTTCATGGAAAGACAGAGATCACCTCTGCAGAGCAAAATCAAAAGGAACAGATCTAGGTCTCTGTTATTAAAAAAATGTAGACTTCATCTTGAAAATATAACAAATTGATGGACATTAAAATTATAGAAACAAAAACAAATATTATGTCTTGACTTCTGGTTTCTGATAATGGTAGAATCTCAAAACTAGGACAATTTATTTTTAAAAAATTTAAAAAGTGGTGCTTAAGGGCATTAAATAAGTAAATAAGCAATAATCACAGGCAACCCATGCAGAATTTAGAGGGTGCAGATCATTGAAAGATGGGAAATACCCTGAAAAAAAATGTGGCAGTCCGCTGAAAGTGGTGCTCTTAATTCAGGTGACCAGAGTGATAGAAAGGTTCAGTTGACATAGAAGACAAAGCTTTGGGCTAGTATAACTAGAAAAGGGGAAAATATTCAGGAAAGGGGGGGGGGGGCTCCAAACTATTTATATATGCTCTGACCAAATCTGTGAATTACTGAGAAACTTTGAATGGGATAGGATATCCTCAGGGGTCTGGAGTAAATGGCAGAACTGGAACCTGAAAGAATTTTTGTATTTTTGAATTTGAAAACATATAGGGATTTCCTATTGATGGTTTATCAATTGCATTGAGGCTAAATAACGTTCAATTCAATGTTGATGATTTCATTTCTTTCAAGGCTGTGGAGATCAGTCTGTGACAACATATAATTGATTTGGGGTAAACATTTTATAATTCTTTAAAAAGTGTAAGTTTTAGAGTTCTTGGGGATAGTGCTCCCTTGGTATAAATTAGGCAATATTTATCTTATTCTTTAAAACTCCTATGTCAGTGTAATCATTATCTTTATTAGTTTTCTTTGTTTACTGAAAATGTCATTTTACTCTGATTATAGATTTTTATGTATGTTTATAGCTCTGATACTTGTGTTAACATTTGCTATAATTTTGAGCTGTCTTAATAGGTGTATACACTTGAAATAACTTTATTTTCTTGCTAATTAAACATTTAATAATTTTTAACTCTTCCTTATTTCTGGTAATATAGCTTGCACTGAAAGATGCATTTTTAATATTAAGATAGCAAAATTTTGTTCTTTTTTGAATGTGTATATGTTCTAAAACTTTAACTCTTGTGACATTTGGTTTTCCTCTATACTTCCATTGTAGGTGGGTACTTGCAAAATGTGTTCACTTCACTCCTTCCCCAGCTCAGCTATAGTTCTTTATTATATAATTTTATATTTAATTAAATGATTATTTCGTAAATATGAATCTTCATACTATTTGTTAATTTTTATTTTTTCTTCTTATTTTGCACCTTTTAATTGATTATATTTTGCTGTATAACATTTTCTTTTCTATTAATTTAATAGTTAATTGTCTTTTAGAGTGTAACAATCTGATATAATTTGTTAAATTTTGATTTTTCAATAAAATGTAAAATATAAAATTGCAAACCCATTTCTCATCCCCAGTGTATGTTGTTCTGACTGCCCTCTCTATATTTACCACTGAACTTTGCTAGGATACCTTATCCAATATGGCAAGTCCTGATTTCTTATATACTCACCCTGCAATTCTTCACTACCTTGTACTTTCCCCAGTGATTTTTCCTGCATCAGGACTCTTATCTGACATCCATATACCCATAGAAATTTCAAAGATAGGCTTTAAAGATTGGGTAGACTGAATAAAAGGTAGTTTCAGTGACATGTATTTTCAGTGCTTAGGTTCTATGAAAACCTGGATTTATCACAAATATAAAAGAAATTCAAATCATTTTTTGTTTTGTCTTTATTGCCATAAATATGCACATGAATTGCAATGGGAATCATGATTTCTGTATGGCAATTGTCTTGACAATGGATGTATAATGTTTTCCAAAGCTGAAGGGACAGCTTTCCTCTTTGAATCATGACATTGCACACCATACATCCCAGCTTTGCCTGGAGAACTCTTTTTATCTTACCAAACGAGCCAATCAGACCCAAGTTCACTGCTGCAGATTGAGCAAACTTGAACTTGCAGTTGTCAATTTTAAGTCTTTTTGTTAAATAGCATTTGGGCCTCGATTCCTGAACACCAAGATGTCTTATATTCATGCACAAATTAAAGAAAGAAAAGTAATTCTTATGAAATAAAAATTGTACAAAGTATGCTTCTCTTTTCTGAGTTTCAAAAAGCACTGATTGAGCTATGTTCTGCCTAATAGCAAAGGAGAAATCACAAAGATATTCTTAGCTAAGTAAAAGAATTTTAAATGGTTGAGGCATTCAATGTAAATTTAATACAACTAGTAGTCATAAATTCTTTTATTGAGAAAAATAAACTGATGCTTTTAATAGAAAATACATTATAGAGAAAGGACTTATCTAGAAAACTCATCCATGGATATTCAGGAAAATTTAAGAAAGAAGAAAAATTTATAGGCCAGTCTCTTACTCATTTAGCATTTTAGAAATACTAAATGCTCTCACTCCTCTGACATAACTTCTGGATTTGGGAATTCATCAACATATTAGTTGTAGGTAAAGAATGGGAGATTGGAACACACACACTTTCTCCTAATTACCCATAGATTCCAGAATTTAAGATCCTACTTGTCATCTTTCTTCCAGAAGGAAAAAAAGGGAAGCATGATATTATATAGTTAGAAGTATGCCAATTCTGTTTGATTCTATCCTCCTGGAATGGAATCTCTCCCTGTAATAACATGAGGGTAAATGACACCTTCTTACCAAATGGACATACAATATTCGTATTTGTGTGTTATGCCAGTGTTATGTTTGGATGTGAGGTGCCCCCCAAAAGCTCACTTGTGAGACAATGCAAGAAGGTTCAGAGGAGAAATGAGTGGGTTGTGAAAGTCTTGACCTTATTAGTGAATTAATCCCTGATGTGATTAACTGAATGGTAAGTGGAGGCAGGTGGGGTGTGATTGGAGCAAGTGATTTATTAGGAGTGTGGTTATAGGGTATATATTTTGTATCTGGACAGTGGAGTCTCTCTGCTTTTTGATCACCATGATATGAGCTGCTTCCCCCTGCTACATACTCCTCCATGATGTTCACTCTTATCTTGGGCCCTGAGAAATGGAATCTGCCTTCTATGGACTAAGACCTCTGAAACTGTGAACGCTCAAATAAACTTTTCCTCTATAGTTGTTTTGGTCAGATCCTTTAGTCACAGGAACAAAAAAGCTGACTAAAACAACCGGTTTTATTTCAAAGGTCACAGAGATGATCTGTCAGTCCCTGATGATATTAAGCTATCAATTGAGGCATTTAAGATAGTGAAACTTCACCTGAATTAGCTATACTTAAGATAGTTCTGTTGTCAATGGCTGCTGTAAGGAAGGGTTAATGGTAACTGAAGCAGAATTCCAGAAGTGGGGAGGGATGAGCCCTAGAAATTCAGTTCAATGGTCTTAGGGACAATGGCAAATATGCTTTAAATGATTTTTTGTGATCTCCTCTGCTTTATATTTAAAAATCCAGTATAATTGAGGTGGCGAACATGTGATGTATAAAGTACAAAAAGATAGGAAGAAATAAACAAAGGGAAACAGGAAAAAATAAATGAGGGAAAATAATGACCAGGAAGGTAGTATTTATTTAATGCTTATTCATGCACAGCACTGTTCCCAAGTTCTTTGTGCACATAATCATATTCAAAATTCATAGCCTCATTCATATACATTTGGGGTTATTGTGGATTAGTATGAAGACTAATATTATCAACATTTTCCAGATAGGAAGCCAGTTCCTTAGACAGGATCTGTGACTTGCTCAATGTTGTAGTTATAAGAGGATTCAAAACCAGATCTGACTGCTGAGTGTACAGGATTAGCTACTATTAGATGTTCCTCCTCCTTTTAGAAATGCTAAGCCAAAAGGATCATCTATTTTGGATCCAAAGAAAATCTACATTTATTTTATAAAATTTGTTTTATACAAGCTAGGTACAATAAGAAACTCAATTATAATCCCTCTAGGTCAGAAATCAGGGTGGACAAATCACAAGGGGAGCCAAGTATAAATGAATTCAGAAAACAAGCTACTTATTTTTTTCACACTGAAGCTTCTTAGGTGGGCTCTCTTCTTATATCTGTGGTCTACAGAGCAAGTCAGAGCAAATCAGGAGACAGATTAACTAGCTAACCAATTAAACTAATCAAATTCTTCCAAATTTACTATAGTCACTTTAAGGAATGATTTCATTTTTTTAAAAGAAGAAGAAATAGAACTAAATATATATAGTATAATCATCAGTTTTAATCAGAAAAACAAACTTCACAACCAATGAAACAGGCAGCTCCCACCAGGGCATACAGCTGGCATTACCCTAAAATTACCAGGACCCACAAATACAACCAGAAAAAGGAAAGTTCTCCTTTTAATTTTTCAATTACTTTAAAAATCTTATGCATGCAATGTCACTCCTCTGACGTAACCTCTGGATTTGGGAATTCATCAACATATTAGTTGTAGGTAAAGAATGGGAGACTGGAACACACACACTTTTTCCCTGATTATAAAGGATCCTTGCCCGTCACCTATAAAAGAAAGCTCCTTCCACCAGCCACCAGCCACCAGCGAATAAGCTCCAGGCCTGTCTAAAATATCCCTTCCTTTCTTCTTAGGAACAATATTCTTTTCACCCACACTCCTCCCTACCTCTGCCAGAAGCTGCCTTTCCCAAGGGTCTCCTTTGTCTGGGTTTTTCTCTCTTGGGACACCGTTCATCAGCTACAGATGTTGAAGGTGAGTTTTTTCACCCTTACACTTCACAAAGAATTTTTTGAACAGAGAAACTTTAATTACAGCCCTTAAGAGAGTCACTTGGATTATTCAGAATGACTTCTGGGATCTTCCAGTTTTTATCCACCCTGGCTATTGGAGCTTGTGAACTGTGGTGGGAAACACAGGTGCTTTGAAACAAAGAAATCTTTATAAAAAATCCCTCCTATGCCATTGAAAGCTGGTGACAGTGGATGAGTAACATCACCTGTCCTCAAGGAAAAAAAATGGAGAGAATAAATCCTGTGATACAGGGCAACTGGGAGATTTTGTAGAGGATGCATCTGGTGTGATCCTGGCATATAGTGGGAAAATTTTTTGGAACTCCTGGAAAGAAAGCTGGAACTCTGGGGCTTAGACAGAGGCTTTCAGCCATAAAAAAGGAGTAAAGATATCTTGTTCAATACAAGAAGGTAATTTAATAAGCAGTCGTGATGGTGAGATCATTTTAGGGATCGGTATATGTTCATGAGGAGACAAATTTTAGGATCTCTCCATGGCCACACAAGTATCCTTCTTCTCTAATTGTAAATCAGCCTTCCTGTCTTCATCAGTTACAGCTGCTCTAACAAATGGCTGTAGATTGAGGGGCTTATAAACAACCAAAATTTATCTTCACCACTCTAGAAACTGCAAGTTCAAGATCAGGGTTCCAGTGTGGTTGGTTGGTTGGGTTGTGATAAGAGCACTCTTAGGGCTACAGATTGCAACTTTCTTAATGGAAAGATAACATCCTTTCATAATGGAAAGATTGTGGAGGAGCTCTCTGGGGACTTATTTTATAAAGGCACTGATCCCATTCATGAAAGTTCTGCCCTGATGGCCTAGATCCTTCCCCCAAAACCCCTAGAGCAATCAACACCCTGGGACTTAGGATTTCAATATCTGAACTATGGAGGGACAAATATTCAGTCTATTGCTTTTCCCTATGGCTTTGGTTGCCTGCCTCAGCCACTGGAAGAGCCAAGATGGAGGATAAACTAAGAGTCAGCCAAGTGACACTCTACCTCAGCTTCCAGGATTCCTGCTTCATCCCAACAACCTCCAGCTAAATCACATTTCACTTTCACAAGGCTCATGGCTTTGCACCTGTAGAAAGACAACTTTGTTTTTATTTTCTGCAGTTTGTTTGGAAATGAAAAGATAGGGGGACTGGGTGACCCAATATCACCATAGAGATGTCATTGTCAGTTCCAGATTGGTCTGCTTTCACAGGTCTCTTGGCTAAACATCATTTGTGAAAGGAAAGATATACCACTCTTGTACCCTCTATTCATATTTATTTTTTGGAGAAAACTAATCACTTAAGTCATATAATGAATTAACGGTTATAAAAATGGTGGTAGTAACAATAATGACAATAATGATAGTTTTACAATAACAAAACAAACTATCATCATTTAATAACTGCTAGATAATATCTCGGGATAATTACTTCAAAAGCATTATTTTATTTAATTTTCATAAAGCACAGGCAAGTTCCATTTTTCCTATTTCATAGGTAAGATGACCAAGGCTTGTATTTGTTAGTTGATCTATGCCCAGGTTCACACAACTGCTTAAACTGCCTAGTGGCAGAGCTGAGAATCTAGAAAAGGTGTCATTCCTCCAACAGGATCTGAACAGATCATACAGGGACAAGGTTTGTGGAACTAACACGCTAAACACTATAATACAAAATAGGCATGGGAATCGTGTGGACCCTGTTCTGAATAGATTCATCTATTTTCTTTGACGTATGTATGTGTGTCGGGATGTATTTGGTATAATTTGGACACCATAAATTCAAGTGACTTACAATGATCCTATGATAATTCATTCCTTGTGTACTGATCAGGTGAATATAACACTCTGATGACAAAGTTATTACAGACACTTTAGTGGAATTAGACAGGTTTTCACAGCCCAACAATGGGACACAAGTTATGGTGTTGTGATAAATGCATAACAACAGGTCTCTGTTACCTGTAGAGTGTAACTACTCATCATGGCTAATTTCAGGCTCTAATATGGTGTCGCTTAATGTGTAGTCAGGAAGAAATACACACCATGCACCTCAGGCTGTTCCAAGCCAGCCCAGCACACCAGAAAAGGTCAAGCCATGAAAGAGGCTCCTTAATCTGAATGCATGGCAGGTAGGAAACGAGGTGTTGTGAAGTATTGCTACCTGACTTTAGTCAACAGAAAGCAAATATTGCTCCAAAGGGGAAAAGCCAAATTTCATTCTGTGAATATCTGAATATTAGACAACATCTACTTTATATTGTATCCAGTGCAGTTCAGGTTTTGAATCTTCTGGCCTCATTTAGTTGCTTCTGTGGTCACCTTTATAACATATCTTACAGTTTCTTTCTCTATAAAATTCACAAATTGGTATCAGTGCTGAATTTGACTTCTTAAAGAAAGTTGAGTCACATTCATCAAAAACGATGGGCTATATTGAGCAGATAAACTTATTCCTTTATTTCATTGCCTCAATCAATCATTCATTTGTGGAAAAGGACTTTAAGGACACCCTAATAATTTCACTTCCTCAATTCCACTAATATCAAATTCTCAACATTAAAAGTATTAAGAAGTAGCTCTGTATAAACAACATGAACCAAGCAAGGAATGGTTTCCACACCACCCATAGGAACACTTAATCAGGGCAGGTATCATGGTGCTCCAGAAAAATTGCTCTGACTAAACTGAGAAGTCTAATGATCCGACATGGCAGGACCATCACAGCAGATACATTTAACTGGGTTGAAAATGAGTTCCACTGACTTTTTAAAAAAATTATTTTCAACATATGTATTTATTAGATTTGGGTATTATGTTTTTGTTTTTTATAATGTCTTAAAGTTACTGTGAGACAGAAAATCCCAATTACATTGGCTTGGCAAAATATGCACAAAAATATTAGAACATACACTTAAGAGGGAGAGTACAGATAATATCAGGAAAAATATATTGAAGAATATACAGTACAAACACATGGGCTCTGTGAACTAATAAAACCTGGAGGTATTTATAAAGATGCCAAAATGCAACTGTGGATTTGAAATTATACCAGATACAAGGTTGGGAAAGCACTCCAGGTATAAGGAAAGGAGATGTGTTGATTATGTTGGAAGAATGAACTCAGCCCATCAGTCAGTAGTGAAAGGTCAGAACTCTTTGGAAGTGAGGCAGAGGACCGGGATCTCACACTGGGGTGTCTACACAGGCCAGGGAGGTTATACAAATCACCAAATGAGCCCAAGGTATGGGGTAAAGAGACCTGAGTTTTGCAGCAGTATCTTCTATTTTATTCCCATCCACACTCTGTTGACCTTTCATTCCTTTGACAAATAAAAAATGTATTCACATCTTTTTCTGAATGTTTCAAAAATCTCATTGGTTTCACAATCTTAAGTTATTCATCTCACAAACATTTCCCACAAAGAAATATACTCTCTTCCTTTCTTTAGGCAACAATGGCTGCCATTTTCTTTCTTTTGTTCTTTTATTTGTCAATATCAATAGATATATTTAAGTATGAGACATATGTAAGTATGAGACACAAATTTTATTCATGGAATAAATAAAATTTAATAAAATCAGAGTTTCCTGATTGCCAAATGCTGACTTTTATTGAATGTATTTAATAAATCATTCTAATCTTAATAAATTTCTTTGCTCTTGAATTGATAAAACTGATACACTGTGCTTACAAATTTTTAAATGTGACTATGTAAAGTCATAAGTATAGAACAAAAGTATAACTAAAAATAAATATTGCTTATTAAGTGAGGATGATATTTCTGTATATGTGTTTTGAGAGTCAAAGAATAAGTGTCATAATTTAGCATGGCAGAATTGTAGGGAATATTGGTTGATTTCATTCATAGATTAAGGCTTTACTATCAATCACTTCATATTGGATCTGGGGCCTCCAACATTTGTATTTTTTCTTTTAATTGGCTATTTTTATTTAATGTTTATGCAGATGAATTTTATAATCAATTTGATAATTTCATCAACAATAAGAACAAAAAGATTTCTTATTGCAGGAAGTTTTCTAGGGATTACAGTAGAATGTATAGGTAAAGGTGGAGATAATTGGTTTCTTTATACACTGTCTTTCACCCATAAATATTTTCCTTTTATTTAGGTCATATTGATTCTTTCTTAAGAATATTCACAATTTATTTTGAATAGGTTGTATTCACATTTTTCTCTAGATATTTAATTCATTTGACTATTTTGATCAGTTTAGATATATTAAGGATTTAAATGTTTAAGGTATTTAACATTTTTAAAGGAAATTTAGGAGAATATCTTTATGACTAAGGGTCTAGAATGATTTCCTATGCATGCCAAAAATTATTAACTTATACTTTAAAATGGAAAACTTGAAATCATAAAAGGAATTCCATTTATCAAGTGACACCAGAAATTGAATGAAAATAGAATACCAAACAATATAAGGTATCACAATATTCACAAATGATTAATATAAAAAGTTCATTGAAAGGGACAAGTATCTCAGTCTTAAAATGTGTCAAAGTTATAAGCAGGCATTAAACAGAAAATTAAACATAAATGAGCTACATATATGTGACAATGATGAATCACCTTGTCATTAACAAAATGAAAATTTTAACCAAATTAGATATAATTATGTACTTCTTGATTATCAAAAAATGTCTCACAAAATCAAGTGGAGGTAAAAATACATAATAAGGAGATCATTTAAGCACTGCTATCAGAAAGAGAATGATAAATAGCTGAAAAATCACTTCAAAAAATTAGCCACATGTATGGTAAGGCTGAGTATGAACCAGCAATTATACTTTCAGTCAGAGTGATTTTTGTTTATTTTTTAAAATTTGTTTACTTTTATATTGAAAGATACTACATATAAATTTGTGAAATAATTTTGATGTTATGAAGAGAATTTTGGAAATGAAATAGAATAGAGAAAACAAATATTTATCTAATGTATTGAGGGTAATAGCATCATAAAATCATTTGTCAGGAGAAGCATCCACCTGGGTCCCTGATTTCCCTGCATATACTTGATGGATGTGTCAAGAGTTTAAAACCCTGATCACTCTCTTCCCAGGCCACTCTAAGGGCTATGTTTGCAGTGAATGACCTTGAAAGATGAGATAATATCTCCCCCAAGACAAAGAGCATGCTTACTGTATAAACAGAATATCTCCTAAGCTCTGTGTTTTTCTCTTCTAACACAACCCACCACTGTATGTTCAGACATCTGTCCTGTGCCCTGTGTGTCATACCTGTGGGATTTAGGGACACAGAATATTGACACCAGCGAATGGGAAGCTGTGGTTGCTGCTTTTGCCATGAATATTGAAATCCTTTGTCTCTGACTTGGGAGTTTTGTGGCTTCTGTTAGCATCAATGAAATAATAGCATGTGAAGTTGTCGGTTTGCAAGGAAGGAAATATTCTACACTCTGCAGAGTTCTTCAAAATATTGTCCTGGCCACAATGTGATTTTGTTTTAGTTGTGCATCTCTATCAAAGACATTTTACTAAAGAAGTCTACCACATATGAACCAAGAGACATGCAAAATGCAGTTTATAGTAGTATTATTTGTAATAACCAAACTAAAACAAAACAAAAGCTGAAAACAACACGAATTTTAATCATTGGAGAATGGATAAATAAATTGTGGTAGAGTCATCCGTTGCAATATTTTATAGCAATGAAAATAAACAAACTTCAACCATCTGCCACTTAAAAAACATGAATTTCAGGAACAAGATTGGGCAAAATAAAGCCTGTAAAAGAAGACTAGATACAGAATGACATTATCGTATGAACCTTTAAAATAAGGGCAATGAGGTAATATGGCATACATGTCAGATAAAATTGTAACTTAAAAAAACTCAATAAAATTATAAACATAATATTGAAGGTAGTTGTTAGCCTTGAAAGAGTCAGGGTTTATACTTGGAGTAAATAAAGGTAGTTTAAACCCAAAGTATGTATATAGGCATCCTTGAATTATTTGCATTCATAAATTTTTAAATATTATTTGACAAACTGAAACAAAATATGTCACAAGTTCTGAACTAATCCAATCAGAGTTGATAAAGGAGAATGAGTGATTATGAACACTAGCAATAACAACACATATTTGTTTCAATCTTTAATGTAATTGCCATCAGTGGAGAGTAAAATAATTTAATTTCAAAGCGCATTAGGTTTTACTGCACAAAGCACAGACTATTAGGTGTTAAGAGGTGTTCTTTATGTACTGAATTTTATGTTAAATTCCATTTCATTTTGCATAACTGTGAAAATTGAAAACAAGACCAATAATTTTAAATTCTAAAAATGATACTTTGTTTCATAATTCGGGTTATTATGGATAATCCCCACCACCACTTTTCTTCATTGAAAATAAACTCAGGGAATATTCTCCTTAAGCTTTTGCCAATAACCTAAGAGACCCAATCACAAGAATAGGAGGAAAATGCTTGAGAAGCTGAAAGTTAAATGGATCAGTCTATATATACACCATGCTGAGCAAAATATAAAAGTAAATTAAATTCACAGAGGAAAATCTCAGCTTTCAAATGTTACAAGTTGTCTTCAGCTCCAATGCTACAAATAGAGATAAAAATTAAACTGAGCTATGAAGGCATGAATTTTCTTGATGATAAAGCAAAATTTCTAACTACTGTATCATATGACTGACAAACTGTTGAAGAGTGCAGAAAAGATGAAAATATTAAAAGTTATTCCTCCTGCATCACACTCACTCTATTACACACATTTGTTCACAAGAGTTCAAGTGTACAGAGCACAAATTTGTATCCCCTTTGTAAAAGTAAACAGATGAACAACAGTGACATAAGGAAAACACTCATGCACTGTTTTGTTTGTTTGACATATCAAGTTTACTCTTAATTCTGTTTGTGGGGTGCAAATGGAGTCTTATTAAATCTTTGACTTCTGGTATCATGATTACTTCTTTACAATTTATTCCATATGAGACACTGCATTTGAAATGTAAAATCCTTTATTTTTCTGGCTTCTCCGTGACTCTGTTTCTTTCCAAGGAAGCCAAGTCCATGGTTTGCAGGAATGACTCCTCAGCAGAGCCTCTCTGAGAAAAATATTTGCCTGGTCTGGAAGCTTGGGTTCCATATCTGTGAAACAGGCATCAATCAACCTTCTCTCTGCCCAGACATTTTGGAGAAACTTTGCAAGGTACATTTGGTCAGTCTCTCTTGCTATGGAGACAGAAGCAAGACATAAAAATTTACAACCCCAAATTAGCCTCAGGGTTTCAGGAATTTATGTCCTTTTGTCATAGCTGTAGGGCTTTACCTCTGGTAAAGTGTGGGGGAAATGGTTGGAAAGAATAGAACATGAAACCAGTGTGAATGTGTTATAGTCCTAAATTAATGCTGTGTTTGGCTCCAATCTGCTGAGGAAATTTAAGTCTTCTTAAGACTTGGACACAAGGTAGCAGAAACAGAACAAAAGCCAAAATAGCAAGATTCCAGATGGTAATGTTGAAATAGCTTTGAATAGAAAAGTCCACTGTCTCTGAGCTTGCTTGATTCTTCTTACATGTGAGCATCACTCAAATTATTAATCATGATATCTCTAGGGAAGAGAGCAGCAGATGGTATTAAACATTAGCCTGGCAGATATGAAAACATTTGTGGACCTATTATGTTTAAATAGTTGTTAGCACAAAATATCCCGTATTCATGTACAGGTTTTGGTAATGATATAGTAAGTTTAGCTCAGTCAATGTTCTTCTGATTCTGCTCCACACTCCTGACAATGGACAGTGTTACAGGGTTTTTCTACTCAATTCTTTTGCATTATAATGTCTTCAGGAATTGGTTCATGAGATAGATCACAGTGAACCCTGCCCTATTTAGGTGATATTTTCAGGGCTCACACTTTCTATGGCCTGAGCATGTTCCTATTAACACTTTCCCAAACAAGAACTACCATCTGCCCCTGAGACATCTTACTGTACCCCTCTATGTTGCTCCTCAGAGTTAATAGCCATTTACATCTTCTTGGATACAAGGGTAGAGACTGACAAAGAGGGTTTTGAACTTAGGAAGTTTGTTGCCCTTCTAAAACTATTTATTGGCTGTCATATGACCCAGTATCTGATAATGAATGTCTCCAAGCCTTAATTTCTTCTTAAACCCTTGCCTCATTCTAAATCTTGCTTAGGAAGGTTGAGCTGGTATTGTTGAAATATCAACTGGTGATTGGCACAGATTCATGGTACTGAAGATGGTGAATGCAAGAAGGAGGGAGAAGGTAATAACAAGAAATAATAAACATGATTATAAATCTAATTAATTTAAAGATCTCTCAATATCAGTATGTTTCCTGTCAGGCAGAAATACCTAGAACAGGACCTAGGACCATGCTAAAATACATAAGTTCAACGCTAGAAGTTAGGAGGTGTCAAGTTTAGAACAAAAATTCCTTTCAATGATGTTTCTATGCATAATAATTTTTTTAAGAGAAGCATGTTTGAGAAATGAAAAAAAAGAAAAAAAAAAAACTA
This sequence comes from Marmota monax, assembly GCF_021218885.2. Taxonomy (NCBI): domain Eukaryota; kingdom Metazoa; phylum Chordata; class Mammalia; order Rodentia; family Sciuridae; genus Marmota; species Marmota monax. The sequence continues at coordinate 12,605,191 of NW_026695241.1, forward strand.
GGAATGAAACCATTTGACCCAGTTATCTCACTGTTTCATATATATCCAAAAGAGTTAAAAATCAGTATACACAGTCACATTAATGTTTACAGAAGCTCAATTCACAATAGCTAAGCTCTGGAGCCAACCTGGGGCCCTTCAGCTGATGAATGTATAAAGAAACTGTGGTAAATATACACATATGGTGTATTACTCAGTCATTAAAAAGAATGACTTTATGACATTCACCAGTAAATGGAAGGATCTTATTTCACTTATCATGCTAAGTGAAATAAGCAAGTCCCTGGAAGCCAAAATTTGAATGTTTTCTCTGATATGAGGAAGCTAACTCACAATAAGTAGGGGAGGGAATAAAAATTCAGTAGATTAGACAAAAGGGGATGAAGGGAAGGAAGGGAGAGGAGCTAAGAAAAGAAAAGACAGTGGAAAGAATCTGACATAACTTTCCTTTCTAGACATATGAGTACAACACACTGAATCCTGACATTGTGTACATCCACGAGGATGTGATTCTAATTAGAATAATATATATTCCATGCTCATATAATTATATCAAAATGGATTCTACTGTCATGCGTAACTAAAAAGACTCCATAAAAAAGAAACTACATGTATACTATTGTGAAGCTGTAAAAATAATTCCCTTTATGATTTGAATTTGAAGCATTTTAATTAACTAAACCCATTACACATGCTTATGATGAAACATGACATACATTAGTGTGAATATTTCATTCTTTTTTTCATATTGCTTATACTTTAATTTGTCAAACGTGATCATAATTTTATTCCACCAGTTTTCTAAATTGTGTAACACTTCCTTTCTCAGATTTTGAAATATTAGTATTTACAACTTTTCATTCTTACCTAGAATGTCCTCAAAATTTAAGTCTTGTTCCACTTCTGATAGAAATGTGTTTTGATAATTTGGATAATAAAGAATGAGCCTTTCATATTAGTTTTACATAGTTCTAAAAAAATCATTAAGAATATGTGTGATAGAAAAGTGTAGAAGTTAATAGGTGGACATTTCCTGGGAGGAAACAGATCCAACACAGACACATGGACCAAAAGCTTGGAGTAGTTCCTTAGCAAATGGCCACTGGGATGCTACAGAAGCCAAATTTAAGTGGCTTACAATGAAAGACAATATTAAGTGGAAGAACACATGGGTATCACATCCAAACCACTGCCAACATTGTATTTGGACTTCCTGGATCCTGGAACAAGGACTGAAAAATCACTGAGATGAGAAGCTGTTAGGCTTCCCTCTGTCTCTGTATGAGGGAAAATGATTGCTTGTTTCTGATTGTCCTTGTGTCATATTTTTTATGTGTGGTTTTTTTTTCACTTTACATATCTGTTTTCTCTGCTTCTCTTTTACCAGGTCCATTATGACTGTTTCTAAATGCTGTCTCCAGGCTTATTTCAGCTTGGGTTACTGTCAATATCCAACTGGTCTCTGTCCTACTTTGGGAGAGAAAATAGAATTGACTCAGTTTGGTCCCTGATTTGTTCAATCAGCTTTGATTTTAGGGAGGAATAATGTACTGTGCTGGTCTACAACTCCCTGTTTCTGTGAGATATGCAATATACACAGGACAAAGTATGTCTTTTACAATATGTCATATATAGATACAGATATATAGATATAATGGGAAACAGGTATGAAATTACTTTGACTAGGAAAAGAGTATCCAAACATATATGTGGGGGCATGCAAAAGCATCAGAGGGCAGGGGTGGTAGGGAGGAGAGAGAGAGAGAGAGAGAGAGAGAGAGAGAGAGAGAGAGAGAGAGAGAGAGAGAGATTAGTTGATATTAGTTAAGTAATATTACATTATGTAACAGGTAAACCTTAAAATCTAAAGTAGATATATATTTCTGATTGATGTCTAATTGGTAGACATGTTAAAGGTATAGGAAGTTTCTCTGATGGAGACTCTGCCATCTTTAGTATGGGTCTTCCAAGATGATCCTTTGTGTTTTCATCCAGCAATAGGCAGGAAAAGATCAGAGAGAATCAAATGTTGGGATTTTTCCCTGACCAGTCCTGGAAATGAGGCACACCCCTCCAGATGAAGTGCCATTGGTTGGAACTCAGCTACATGAGCACACCTAACTTTGGGGATGTCTGGAAAATGCAGGATATATTTTTAAAATACATTTTGAGACTTTCATTATCAGTAAAAAATTGGGCATCACTCCTTTGTTATTGTGGAATTAATGAAGTTTTTATATTATTAATCTGAATTTAAATAAACAGTGGAACAGGTGATGTAATTTGACTCCTCAATATATGAAAGATGTATTGATACATTGAAAGTGGAGAAGATGAGTGACTTAAATTTATAAACTTTGGATCAAAAAGATTGTAATGGCACATTTTTATGGAAGTAATTATAATAAATACAGGAAAATAATTAGGCCTGATAACCAATGTCTTCTTAAGAACTATTTATCAGTAGTCTGGATTTCATGAGCTATATACAACTGTGTTTTAGTAGGAATGTGAGATGAGGAGACCTAGTTGGCTGTGGACCTAATTAGATAGTGATAAATATTGTGAAAAGCACAGAAATCTGTGAATATAACAGACTAACCAATATCATTCAGATATCAAAGTTTTGTTTTTGGGTGTGTTTGTGCATGTGTGCATGTGTGTGTTTAATTGAAATGTTAGACAGAACTTTACAGAGAGTAAATTTAGAAAAAATGAAAGAATTTGCACAAGAAATCCACATCTAGTGGGTAAGATGACGAGTTTAGAGTTGGAGCCACCAATGTGATTGATATCTAGGTGCATGTATCTATTAGCTATAGATACAGGGAGGAAATGATGGTAGAAATGAAAATAAAGTTGATGTATGATTTCAAACCACTCTAATGTAGCCTATCTGGAGCCATTTTCAAGGAATCCAGGCCTCATTTGCATCCTGCATAAGAGTGACAATTACATTACAATAGAGTTATAGCAATAACAACTATGTTTACTTTTTAAAATAACTGCAACAATTACAATTAAACGTTTAATATGCATGGGCACAATTGCCATTCTTTTAGAAATATTCTTTTGCTTTTCTGTTTCTGTTGGATTAGTCACATTACATATTTATGCATATGCACAGATAAATAAATATATATTTACATGTTAATATAAATTCCTAAATACTTCCTATATAAAAAGAAACAACTGTATATCTGAATATTTTTCGAAAGCCTCTATTGAGCTATTAACTAAAACATTTTTATGTCTTATAAATTCCAAATGTTTTTGAGAGTTCAGTCAAGATAAGTTAATGTTTAATTTTTAATCACTTATCTGTACTCAACATCCATAGCTTTCAACATCAACTCCTCACACTGAGAGGACTTTTGCCTGTGTTCTCCACATCTCATCTCCATCAGTCTCCTTTATTATCTGAAAAAGAGTAATACTTCTGGAATTATGACAGCTAAGCCACTTTTATCAAAGAACAGTCTTTGTCATTCCTCACCACCTATCTCCTTCCTTGCTGATCTTTTGCTCCCTCTGAATCAGAAGCATTCCTTAGATTTATGGGCATTTCCTGTCCAGTGTTCATTTGATTTTGTTGTTGGTTCTTCACCCATTTGGGTTCTGGTTCTCTAGTTCTGTTTTGCTTCCCCCCGCCAATATACTGGCTTTGAAGTTTCAATCTGTCATTAGTCTTTTTTTTCTGTATGTGTTCTTTATTCATTTGTGGACTAGTTTCACTCATTCATTTCTCTGAGCAGAGAAAATTCTCCTTTTGAATAGATAATGTTTTTGTTCCCTGTATTTTTCCTATATAGTCCTCATTTACTAAAGACCTACTATACTATATTCATTTACTGAAGACCTACTATAGTCCAACAGTACATATAAACAAAGTTATATAACACAATAACAGTAAAATTCATATCATTATGAAAATAAATGAATAGAATCTCCAATGGATTGTTAAAAGACTAAAGGTTATATAGCAGTCTTGAGTTGATTCTCCAAAAATTGACTTCTATTTTCGAATTCTAGGCATTGGGTAATATGTTGAAATAGAACAATAAATAAGACTTTTTTTTGGTACTGGGAATTAAACTCAGGGGCACTGGACCACTGAGACACAACATCCCCAGCCTTATTTTATATTTTATTTAGAGACAGGGTCTCAATTAGCTCAATTAGTTGCTTAGCACCTTGCTTTTGCTGAGGCTGGCTTTGAACTCGAGATCCTCCTGCCTCTGCCTCCAGAGCTGCTAGGTTTACAGGTGTGCACCATAGCATCCTAAATAATAGGGTAGATAAATCCCTGTAAAACATTATATGGGACAGAGTAAGTGTATAAATAATTGTGCAGTGATATATAAAATTGTACAGTAATATACAAAAAAAATTTAATATAAAATTTAAAATTTCTCTAACTTACTAAGGAAAAATAGTTTCTATTTTTCATTTAGTCAGACTCCAAAGCCAGGACAGGGTGAAAAAATATAATCAGTTTTAAAATTATAATTTGAATACATGAATATGTATGATCATTCAGTTGTTCATCTATAACCTTGAATGTAGTCTTTATTTAAATGTCAACCACCTTCTTGACTGCTGTGTTCCACAAACCTAAAATAATGGCAAATAATAGGTTTTCCATAAACATACACTGAATAAATGTATTCAATGGCCAAATTAGTAAATTCTAAAATTAAATAATTTTTCTACACAGTGAAATGAAATGGCCAACTTTCATTTAGGAATTCTGCAGCACACTTTAAAAATTGAGCTCCCTTGGGAAGATGATGACTCATTTACTCATTCAATGAGGATTTATTGAATACCTATGGTTTATAAGCTGAGTACTAAGGGGTCATCTCTTGAGTTCTTAGTAAAATATGTTTTGAAAACCAATTCAAAGCATGCCTACTGAATATGGCAGAAGCTATGCACTGCTTGCCAAGACCAATATTCTTTTCCTTTTCAGCTCACAGACTCACTTCTCCAGCAGTGAGATATAGTACCAGAATAGTTTGCTGGCAGAAGAAGGTGAGCTGAAGGGATATGTACCACGTACGGGCTTGTCTCATGAAAATCTCCCATGTACAGCCATGTGCTCTATTTTTCTTGTTACCAAGATGGGAACAACTTCCAGGGCATTTTTAGAAGCTACACCTAAAAGATCACAGAGTCTCCATCAGATTGGAGCCCTGAATGATTACATGGAGGAGAGCAGTTTGGCCAAGCTATGTACTCTTGGAGCTGTTCTTAGAATGCATTCTTGATTCAAGCCACTATGTATTTTTGGTGGAAATTCTCTAATTCACTCCACTATTGTACCCAAACTCATTGAAGGAATGGATTTAGGTTTATTTCCTAAAAAAAAAAAAAAAGAAGAAAAAAAAACTCAAACTTTTAGGAATATTTTTTCTTATGTATTAAAAAAGTAGCAATTCAACATTTTGATATCTCTTGTTTTCTAAGACTGCAACTGCAGTGTCTATATTAAGTACAATACACTCTTCTATTGGCTTTTTTGCTCTCAGTAACATAAAAGATTCTCACAGAAACTCTTCTATAAATTCTCACTAATTTTTTTTTTCTGAGCATCTCCAGAGGTTGTGGCACCCAAGCAGGGGAAGTTTTTGTTGTCTTGATCATGTGTTGATTTATTTCCTTCCCTTCAACTTCTAACAACCACAAACCATAGAGATTTCTTAGAGAGGCCTCCACAGTGCACATACTGTGAAAGATTCTTTTCAGCAGCCCCAGGCACCTGCATTGAGGCCTTCCATTAGGCACATCAGAGTTCCAGAAACTCTGGGAAAAATATATCAACATTCCCAGGATGTTCTGGGCCTCAGGGGAACAGCTGTGTGGTTGACAGAAGCTACATTTTGCAACAAGGTATCTCACCTCCCTCTTTTTGCTTTTTTTCCCCACTTGAGAATAAAAACAAAAACAATTCATAAATCTTTTCCTAACATTGTTTCCTCCCCTTAATGGTTTCAAATGAGATGCCCCTTTCTTTGGGGGATATAACCAGAACCAATGAATAATACACTCTATACTCAAAAATCCCCTTTCACACTGATAATTAAGGCTCAGCTACTGGCCCAAAGTATCTATACTTCTATATTCTCCTGTTTTTCCTTGGGAGAATTCTCTTTTCAGTGACTGATTAAAAAACATATTTAACCAAATTGACACAGGTTCACCAGTAAAGAACATAGTAGATCGACTCTGCCAACTCTGCGAAGCTCAAGACTCAAGGTTAGCCTCATTTTATAAATTAGCTGTTGCCTCGTGGCCAGCACCAGCCTTGTCACTAGAACAATGACTAGCCAAATACATATGGAAAATGATATATAGATAAAGGAATGGCCAGTAAAAGTTTTGAGTTTGCAGTGTTTGTTTAGTTGTTTTAGATAAGTTGTGTATAGTCTGCCCATCATATTGAAAATGATACCTTCTAATTCTGCCAAGTTTGTAGGATTTTTAAAAAGTTCTTCATTTAGTCATGACTACATAGAAACCTACCATTTATGCTTTAATTTTAATAAAGATAGCATGGTAAAATAAAGTTTCCATTAGCCTCATTTCAATATAGGTTCAGTGTAATGGGAGAGATGAATCTTTGAAGCAGCTGCATGGCCTCAGGGGAAGTTAGTAGTGAAGGTTTGCAGAACAGAAGTAGACCATGAATATGCTCATGGAAATTACCTGCTATTAATATACATCCTTTCTGAATTTGGTTTCTTAATCCCTAAATGAGGACACTGGTGCTTTTCACATTTATTTTATGAGACCTAGACATAATGTCTGCAAACTGAAATCTTAGGTACACAATAAATAAACACTTCTTTAGTTCTTAGAGAACAAATTTAGGCTCTGGGCTGTGGGAAAATGATTTAATCCCTCTAATTGCTAATTGACCCCTCTTTAAAATAACAATAATACTCTATAAAGTTGAGATAATGTATTCATTCCACTATATTGGTGGAATAATTAGTAATTTAATTAGATAATCATTAGTTTTACTGGAAATTAGATTACCTTTCCAAACATATTTAAAGTCAGTCATCTTCAGCATTAAGCATTTTTCCTATAGTTTTCCTTTTTTATTTTTAGAATAAGTATTAAATATTAAAATGCCTGGATCCCTGAATATGTTTTCTGTTTCTTTTTAAACTTTTTCTTCTGAAATAATTCTAGACTTACAGAAAATTTGAAAAATAATAAAGTTTTAGTAAACAGTTTCTCCTAAAATTAACAATTGGTAGGACCATAGTATGTTATAAAAAGTAGAAAATAAACAAATATATATATAATATATATATAAATACACACACACACATACACACACACACACACACACACACACACACACATATATATATATATATATATATATATATATATATATATATATATATATATTTTATAATTCAGTTGTTGAATTTTTTTCAAATGTCACCAAAACATTGTTTTACCATTATTATTGTAAAACATCAGGGGAAAACTTGTGTCAATATCTTAAAACTTAAATACTGTTTAAATGGGTTGGTCAATTAATGCTGCATCTGCCAAGTGTCTCCACTGTAAAGTTATCAGTTTTCCTTTTGAAATTACTAGGCAACCTGCAGGAAATTACTTCACGAGTATGAAAATATCCCTTATACTTTGGCTCACTAATTTTATTCACTATTGATAATTATTTTTCTGCAACTAATATAACATGGTTTTTGTCCAATAAAATTGTCAATTTCTAATTCTAGTTTTAGTTAATTATAGTCATCTTTCAAGGAAGAGCTATTGTTTCTCCCTAATTTATTTATTTATTGAGTAGTGAAATTTATTCCTAACAGCATAGGCTTATAAATATTTATTTTATATGTTATAATCTAATGTTATCTAATGCTGCTTAAATTTTTTCAGTTGACAGGGCCTTGGAAATAGTGGGTGCTTTAGTCCTTTTCATATGTTGCCATCATTAAAAGACAGACTCTACACCTGCAGAATATAACTTTCCAGGTAAGATTGGTTACTAGGTATGCTCATTACTTCTGGGGCAATAATATTACTAGACTACTCTAGTACAGCAAGCTAGGAAATGAATATACATTACATATAATATATGAAAAATATACATCATATATATTACATTTAATTATATATATTATGTAATTAAGTATATAGTATATGCCATACATATTATATACTAACTTATACATATAATATATAAAACATGATATGTAATATATTATACTAACTACAATTTGCATGTAATATATACAATGTAAATAACATATAACTCACATTATATATAGTGTTCATAATTTATTATACATGATATACAATATTGTATATATTACATTATGCATCATGAATTAATGCATACAAACATCTGGTTTTTTTGTCATTCATTTTTATACATACTGAAACCAATAACTTTATGTGCTATCAATTCCAATGCAATACCTAAGGTTCATTCTGGCTTTTCTCCTTTCTTTACCATTATTTCTTTGGTATGTAGAAACCTCGTTCACATCTACAATATATTTGTCTATTTGTTCAATTCCATTATACACCGAATCTAGTTTCATATTTTGTAAGAAATATCTCTGAAACACAGTGTTATCAATTAGAGTATAATATTCATATTGCTTCTTTTTAAAGCTAACCTTTTACTACACTGTCATAACACTATTTTCCAAAGTAACTTGGTTCTTAACATTTCACCCTCTTTATGGAGTTAATAATTGAGTTAAGTTTGTTACTTATTGAAAGTTGGATTGCCCTCGCATCCTGGGGGGTCTTTAATTTTTCATCTATATTTTTCAATAGTGAAGCATCATCATTGGTAGCTTTGGATTTGAGTTGAGGTTGTCTCCCAAGGGTTCATGTTTTGGAGCTTAATCCTCAGTGTTGCAATGTTAGGATGTGTCACTACCATGATGCTTTCCAGTATTGGTTCTTCACAAGACCTTAAACCAATGGGGACACCTGATCTTGGATTTTTTTTTATTGGTTGTTCAAAACATTACAAAGCTCTTGACATATCATATTTCATACATTTGATTCAAGTGGGTTTTGAACTCCCAATTTTACCCCAAATACAGATTGCAGAATCACGTCGGTTACACATCCACATTTTTACATAATGCCCTATTAGTAACTGTTGTATTCTGCTGCCTTTCCTATCCTCTACTATCTCCCCTCCCCTCCCCTCCCATCTTCTCTCTCTACCCCATCTACTGTAATTCATTTCTCTCCTTGTTTATTTTCCCAAAGCCTCCAATACTGTGAGATAAATAACCCTCTTTCCTTCATATTTAGTTTGTTGTGCATTTTTCTTTATAGTAATGGGAAACAAACTAATACAACCATGAAATTTAATTTCAGAGCCATAAAAAAAAACATACTCCAACAGTGACACTCCACCCAGATATGTACTAACCCACTTTTATTCTCTCCACCCAGTTTTAACACTCTCCCTGCTTGTAACTGATCTTGGCACTTTCTGGTTACCATTTTTTATCTATTCTCCACAAATAAGAATATGTAAGTATATTTTCTTATATGTATCATACAAGAGACACTCCATTGTACTTTGTTTTGTGTAACATACTTACCCTTATCACATTAGCAATATTGCTATCAATAATTCAGGATTAGAGCAAGATTATCTCCCTAAGGGCACATAAAACTTTCATCTTCTGTAAATTGAATTACATCAACATTCTTTCTTCATTCCTTATGCTTCAATAGGATATTATATTCTTTAAGTCTTAGAATAACTGTATGCTTTCCAGAATACAATAATACTTATATGAAAGCAAATGTTACTACCACTATTAATAATAAATCCTATTGAATAGAGAAATATTGTATACATTCTACTATGTTAATCAATATATTATTTCATTTAATGTTCTAACAACCCCATTGTACAAATATAAAAAAATTAAACTGAGGTGCAGAGGAAAGTTTAATATAATGATGAAAAAAAAAATCACACAGAAAGTGGAGCTGCAACTGAATCCTGAGAGTTTTCTGAATCTACACTGTACCAACAGAAATCATGTACACTGATAATTTAAACTAAAAGGGACATTTTTTTGTGTATTTGTGTATACTCTGAAAACAAACTAACCACTGGCTATTGAGCCTGAATTACACCTATGAATTCCCAAAATTCTCACAAAATCTCCATGAAAAGAGCACAACATTTTCACTGCTGACCCAGATTACCTAAATCTTATGGAAATGCATGGTCCCAGGGCCATCATTTTCCAAAAACTTTGAACCCTGGGACTGACAGATTAATTTCTAAGGCATTATGCATTGACTACAATCTATAATCATCTTCCCTTAGGTTTTTTAGAATGTGGTTGTGGACAAATGATTAAGCACACTGTGTTTTGTTTTACATTCTCATTAGGAGTTCAGGAAAATGTCATTCAAACTCCACTAAATGCCTTTGCTTTTTACCAGTATGAACACTGAGCCTCAGAATGATGTAGTAAAATCCACGTGTTCAAAGGATGATATATTGTGATCCCAGGACTGAAAACCCTACACCGAGTGTTGAAAGCCCCAAATTTAAATTAACTAAATTAATCACAAATATATATGTATTTATTTAAATCAATTGCAGTATATACATATATAGTAAATATATGTACATATATATGTATGTACTACGTATATGTACATATACATAGATATTTTTAAGGAGACATATTTTAAAAAAATCTATGAGTGCTCTTATTATTTGAACAAAGACACCTGAAGAATTCTGTTTCTTCAATATCTCAAATAGAAATCAAATGGTCCATTGCTAGTCTTGGTTTCACTAATTACCAGCTATGTGACATTTGCAAGTCCATTTACGTTTTAGTAACTGTTAATTGGAGTCGTGTCTACCAAGCACATTATTTTAGAGATATACAGTGAACTAGGAGACCCATCAAGAGCTGTTATTCAGACTACTATCAATTGCCTTTTAGGAAACTCCCTGGGGGAAAATCCATAGAAGGATTAACCATTTTTTTCAAAATATATCTAAGGAAGTGGACCTAAATAACACTTTGATTTACATATCTTTCTCATAGCATTTGTCTTATCTTCAGCTGATTCTGAATTTCAGCTTTGAGGAAAAAAAAAAGACTCAATTTATTCTGCTCATCGCATATGCTCTCTTTCATCTGGCTAACTTGTAATAAGTAGATGTCCTCATCTCATCGTTCATATCCCTTCCTTGTCGGCAGGATTTTTTAAAAGAAGATGAAAAGCAGAAAGAGCAATTTGTAAAGAAGAATGTAATAAAGTCCTCTGGTCCCCCCAGAAGTAACTTTTTTGTTAACAAGACCTTACATTGTCCCACTGAATAATGCAAAATTTGTTTGGTTGTACCCTGCAGGGCTCCAAGGCCCAGAAGCTAGGGGAAGCAGCAGTTCTAGGTTGGCACAAAGTAGCAGAAATGTCATTTTTTAATTATGTGGTTCTGAGGGGAATCTATTATCCACTGCTGAGATGCCGAAATCAGACAATTTATCTCCAAGGCAGCTCTGTCTACAATCTAGAATATATATCTCATGTCAGTGTAGGAAATAGAGGGAAAGGATATTTTTATTTCTGGTGCCTTATGTTTATAAATTTATTCTTTTAACTTTTGCCAGTGAAGGGGAATGATGCTGTAACATATTGCTTGATTCCACTCTGCCCACTTCTTCCTCCTAAAGAGTGTTCCAGAGATCCAGGCTCATAGCAGAGCCTCAGTTGATAACAAGCCTTCTGTGTCTCCCATCCAAGAAGTTTTTGAACAGCCTCCCTATCATATTCTAAATGCCCATTGCCAAGGTGAATAAAAGCAAATCTTCGAAAATGCCTAAGAAACATGAGGCATCCCCCTAAATTTATATAAATACAAATTGCTCTTCTGCATTTCAAACAAGATGCTGGAACCTACTTGAAACATATCCTTTTTTTTGCAATCTATATTCATTTAAATGTAAACTAATACTTATACCTACCAGCTTGTTCATAACAGTTCTTTATTATTTCTGATTTTTTTCCCTTAAGTTATAGAGGCAAATGAGAGAATTTAGTTCATATTCGTCTTTCCCCCTCACCCCCTAAAAAAAATCTGCTAAATTCATTACTCTGTGTGCATCAGGCTCCAAGCAATTCAGATCTATTAACCATCAGGTATAAACTAAGTGCTTTTAAAACAAATGTGTGCAGTTTATTTTAAATTAATGTATGCTTTCTATATTCTGTAACAGCATCAGGAAATTTGATCAAAATCTGGCAAAGCAGAATGATCATAGCTGCACTGCCCTCTAGTGCAGCATTTTAGGTATAGCAAGACAAATGCAGAGGGGTTTTGTAGTGTAGTTCTGTTACAAATGCAAGATCCGAGTGTGGGGTGTGTGTGTGTGCGTGTGTGTGTGTTTGTGTGTATTTATGTGTGTAGCTCTTCAGAATTAAACAGAAATAGTATGCCACCTGCTAGGCTTTTGAAGGGTCTTTATTTCCTTCTGGAATATATGAAAATTTCAAAGACATGGTTGATTTTCTAATGCCAAACATATACTCCAGTATTTTCAGCTATCCTTGCAACACAAAAAGTGGGAAAATGTGATGATCTCTACTGTAAATTTCATTGCTGTAAATATTAGAATATGAAAATTCCAATCACGATTTTCATTCACCCTGGGGGTTATAATATAAGCATATACAACTCAGTTTAGAGAAGAAATATGCTTCAACACAGTGTCATTTCTACTTAAATGTTCATGAAATAGCTCAAATAGAACAGAAGGAAATAATATTTGGAAATATTTGCCCACAGGTAGTACTTAGTTACCTATCATTTACACATGGCTCATTTCTACTACCAGAAAAGTTATATTTATTTAGGGATTTTATTCTAATCTTTCAAAGCAAGCATTCCTTGAAAAACCTTCCAGACTGTAACCAAGAATATTTGGAAATCGTGATATACAGGAAAACACACACACACATACACACATGGGGAGGGAGAGAGAGGGAAAGAGAGAGAGAGAGAGAGAGAGAGAGAGAGAGAGAGAGAGAGAGAGAGAGAGAGAACTGTTGATTAAACAGATTTTGTTATTTTTCAGCTTATATGGGACATTGCATCACAATATTAATGCATAAACATTATGGAATCTCACCTCAGCCTGTCTTTAATTCATGCAGATCATCCTGACCTTGCAGATTCTTTTGTACCCCTTGCTGCTCAGCTGGATGCTAATATCTCGGCCATACCAGTTCCCATTTCTTAGACTCTGAGGCACATAACCAGAAACAACTGGCTATGTTTTTCTAAGTGGGCAACAGTAAAAGCAGATTCCAGGGTCAGACATCATGCATTCAAATTTTATCTCTTACACAAGTGCTGTTATTTCTGGTGATTTAGTTATATAACATTCTGAACTTCAGTTCCCTGTCTCTGAAATGCAGATCATAAGAGCACCAACCTTACAGAGTTGTGGGGAGATAAAAGACTTAGGACATACATACCAACCAGCTTTATGTGTACCATATAGAGAAATCCATCAAAGAAGTTATGAGCCATATAAATACTGGTCAAATTGCAGAGCATGAATTAAGACAACCAGTTAACTCTGGAAATAGGGATACAACCCCCCAGAGCTGATAGCAAAGGGGAGAGACAAAAAGCAGGAAAGACTGCAGAAACTGAAGTCACCCATGAGACTAGGAGCAATACTAACATTCTGAAATGCTCTCATACAGTTACTAACAATAGCCAAACAGGGTGGCTGTAGAAAGTAACACTTAAGACACATGGTGAGTGGCAAAAAGTCCTCTGAGAAAATTCTGTAATTTATTAATGCACAGGAAAATATGTCCACACATAACAGCATCAACTGTGTCTGTCTTTACTCCACAGCAGTTTCCTCCTTGGTCTTAGGAAGGGCACATGGAAAGGAAAGTGTCGCTTCTGTTTTCTCCAATACATTCAAGGAAAATAAAACACCCCAATTTATTAGGGCATTGATGTTAAATACCATCTGATAGCCTGGAAAATGAATACGATGCTATAGTTCTCAGCGCTGGCTCCTGTCTTCCTGGTTAGCTACTAGATATTATTAAAAGAAATTTAACTTACACATTACAGGGGACCTGATTTGAGACAAAAAGGATTAGATCTGTCTTAATTCCTCACTTAAATGGTGAAATAGAACCTGACTCAGAAACCTGATTCCATCTAACATCATATAAATACACACATGCACACACACACACACACACACATATATACATCGGGGAGATTTTTGACATTAATTTTTACTTGATTTGACTCATGTCCTCTTTGTGAATATTATGATAGAGAGCCTGGTTTTCTATTTTCTATAGATTCAAAAACACTTTAACCAAAGATCAAAGAAATTGTAGTCTCTTGGGGGTGTTTTACCCTTTCTTTATCCCTTAATGCAAAATCTCTTGACATATATATATATATATATATATATATATATATATATATATATATATATATATATAATATGTGTTTGTATATATATATATATATATGTATATATACATGCATATATAAATATATACTCACAATCTTTAGGAGTAAAATAAACTTAGTACTAAGGAAATTTAAAATAATATACAAAGATAGTCAAGGTATTATAAATTCATAACAATTAACTACAATTTCAAGAGAATTAGGATTAGTTTGGAAAACAGAATTACTACCCAGAAATTAAATTGCATCTGACAGTCTGCTAAATTTGGTGCTTATAATCAAACTATTTTTTTTTCATAAAAATTCATATGAGGCAAGTGTCTTGGTTCTCAAAACTATGAAAAATATATCAAACATCATATTTTTAAGTGGTTCAGAGGTACTCAAGTAGCTATTGAATGTCTCTACAATTGGATAATTTCTATCAAATTCCAATTCCAATGTCACCATTTATGTAGGGAAATGTGTTCAAACAACCATACATAAACACATAGCTGACTAGTTCTCAAAGTTTGATTATTAAGCTGCAGTATATAACAAATTATATTAAATTATGTCCAGTATTTTCTTTATTTTTTACTTGATTTGACTCATATCCTCTTCGTGAATATTCTGATGGAGAGCCTGGTTTTCTATCTTCTATAGATTCTAAAACACTTTAACCAAAGATCAAAGAAAATGTAGTCTTTTCTTAAAGACTCTTGGGGGGTGTTTTACCCTTTCTTTCTCCCTTAAGGACAAAATGTCTTGACATATTACAAATTTGTTTCTAGTATAAAGTTTTCTTTATTGCAGAGAAAAATAAAAGAGGCTTTTTTGTAGCTTCTTTTTGATAATCATCAGGTTTTTCTTTTTCCACTTGACATAAATTACCTTTTATCTTCACAATTTTGAAAATAAGGCTAGAATGAAAATATCCTTCTCTATTTTTCTGAATAGTCAAAAGTATTCCCTATCCTTTTAAATAACAATTCGTGAAACATCATTCAGCATAGCTTTGTTTTATTCTATTTCATTTTAGTTTTATTTGTTTTTAATGCCCTTTCTAGTCCATTGGTACCATCATTTAACAATAGCAAAAATTTGCCTAAAATATGCCAGGTACTAACAGCCGGAACAGCTTCTCCTAAGATTAGGATGAGGTTACATAATAACAGCGTGTGTAGCAGATATTGGCTTTAAAATCAGAACTATGGCACACATCAAATTAGAGTGTGGAATTAGGAATGCTGTTGAACAATCTTTTAAAATGGGATAAAAAATTAAAACAGTGATTATTTGATAATATTTTATACTTATATCTCCTAGTTTATCTTTTCTCTAAAGTATACATAGATTTTTAATAAACAGCTTTGAAAATGGAAAACAGTAGTCTGTGTAGGTATGTGGGCATATTTTGAAAACTTTCTTTCTGTAGGGGGACTACCTTTGCTACTGTTGAAATGATGATTTTCTATTCCTTTTGAATTATTTAAGATTACTTTAAAGGAATATAAGCCATGGATTATTTATATTAAAACCAAGAAGAGACAGAAACAGATTATTCAAAAATGTCGATTTTATTTATGTATATTGTTATTTTAAGAGAAATGGTAGGACATCATGATATTCTTACTACTCTTTCAACCAAGTGTACAATATTTATAAGATTACGTCAAAACATAAAAATTATGCTTTATCAATTAAACCCTTATCGAAAATATGTTCAGCAACTCCATTCTTTATGTCATTGAGAAACACTTATTTAATCAAAAGCTAAACAATTTTGATGACATGTTATTCTAAATTGTATTTTGCTTTGATATTTTTGAACGGCAATTCCACATCTTTTCTTATTAAAATTAATGAATTAAAATTTAGCCGCATCAGTCTATCACACTGTAAGTGGACGAAGAACCATGAGAAAAATAGCTGCTGGTAATTTGAACATTTTCTATAAGAAAATATTGCTTTGGGCTCCTTGCTGCAAACTTTCTGAGAGTGAGTGCTGTGTTAAATGGAATATGGAAAAGAGGAAGAGAAAAATTGTGGGCCATTACAACTATAGAAAAAATTGAGAAGTAAAATGAAACTGATCTATGCCAAACGCTTTTGCAAGAGTTTGAAGTCCACAGGCTGTCATCCCTGGGTTAAGCTGATGCCTCTGCAATTCAGCCATTTCATAATGACTAGAGATGCAATGAGAAAAGGAAATCTGTCCTGAAGGTTTTCCTGCAATGATGGATTTTGGCTTTCCTAACCAGAATTCAAAGGATTTGTTAAGAGACTGACCTTAGGCATGTACTTCCTCTTTATCTTGCTGAATAAATACCAAATTTTCAAAATATTCAGCTCACATCATGTAGCAAAATATATTTTGGTTGAGATCATCCCTGATATAGGTAAATGAAGTCAGAAAGAGGTTAGATTTTAAAACATACAATATTGTATTTTGAATCTGAGAAACTATATTGGGTCATGTTTAGATTACTATGTGCTCTTACTTCTTTGTTAGTGAACTGCTTATTCTCTATGCAAAAAATAAAAGTGTCAGGCATTCTTCCAGAATGTATTATAAATTCATACTATGTTGCTTAAAAGAAATTAGAATGAATTAGAATATGAACCTGTACATGTCAGTCAGTAAGTCTGATGTTAGAAAGGCAGCCCAGCCTTCCACAGTAACGTGCATCATTGAAGACTAAAGTCAATGGATGATAGACATGACCCAGCTGAGTACAGTTATGTCTTCTGGCACTCTTAAAAAGCTGATTCATGTCATTCATCTAATTTTTTATTGAAGGAATAATTACCAATCATCTACTATGTATCCAAAGCACAGCAGATGCAGTAGTTAAAAACAAAAATAAGTTTTGGCCTCCGCAGATTTTATATTCTAGTGGGGAAAGCTAGGAAATGCAGAAATGGGCAAAATTACTTCTAACTTCAGTTACTTAGAAATAAATTGCAATAGTGAAATAGTTAACTAATTGATGATAGGTGAATGGAGGTCTACATTAATGTGGTTGTGGAAATTTTTCCTAAAAAGGTAAAACATGAGCTTAGGTCTTATGAAAAGAAAGCATCCATGCCAAGATATAACCAGACAAATGAACAACAGAAAAGAGCTTTTTGAAGGTAGAAGACCCAGAAAGTTCAAAAGTCTTATGATGAATACAATTATCATGTTCAAGGCACAGAGGGAAAAAAAAAAACAGAATGTGAAGCTAATAAGATGTGGATGAGTGGGCTCAAATCAGAGCCACATGGGAGGGGCCAGGTAACATAAAAGGTGAGATCATCATTGTGATGGCTTTGGGATTTGTTCCAAATGCATGGAAACTAGTAGAAAGTTTTAAGCAATGCAGTGATATGACTTGGGTGGAGTTTGGGAAGACAACCTGTGGGTAATATAGACAAGAATAGAATGCACATGCTGAAAGAGGTAGGAGTGCAGCATGGATACACTCAGACTGTGAAATAGTCTATTTAAGAGATGATTGTGGCATGCTCCAAGATATTTCACTCAAGATGTTGCTAAGCTCTCTGAGTTGGGATTTATGATAAAACCAGAAATGATACAACTTTCGTGCAGGTTGCATATGCTTTGTAATAGGAAATTTTTTTTAAAAAATCCATTCTTTTTAATGTTATGATGTGAGCAAATGGTAAGTGGCTCCATTTACTGAATGGGAAAGTAAGTGAAGAAAAAGTTAACGGAAGGAAAGCAAGTTGTTTTACATATTTAACTTTGCATGCACATTATACATGGAAGAGTAACGTTGAATAGGCATTGGGTAAACAAAGTCAGTCTGAAAGCAAGGAGAGAATTTGGATAGAAATGATGATACATGGAAGTACTTTGCACCCAAATAACATTTGAAGCCATTGAACTGAATCAAATAAACTAAGGGAAGAGTATAAGTTAGAAAAAAAATAAGAGCTTTTATTGTGAAATACTTTAGAGATTTGGGCAAAGGACAAGATGTTATCAAAGGAAACTGGACAAGAATATTCCACGAAGAAGAAACACCATGAGAATGTGGTATCAATGAATCCAGAGATTAAAGTTGTTTTTTTTTAATAAGATGGTGATCCCATTTTTCAAGTTTCCTGACAAATAAAATGGAGAAAGAAAACAACAATTACTAAATATGGCAAAAAGCAACTTATGTTTTCTCATTGGAGTTTGGTGAAAAAGAATTCAAATTGGAGAAAGTCAAGAAGAGGAAAAGGGATAATGAAAACAGCAAATATTTACAATATTTTGGAGGATTTTTGCTGTGAAGAAGAAAGAAATGGAACATTACCTACAGGGTAAAATGGTCAAAAGACTTTACTTCTGTTTTATTTGTTATATATTTAATAAACTATAACCATCATGTCTCCTCATTATTACAGTACTCTTTCACACCTGTTCTATTCATGTAAGTATATTTCACCAAAGTATGTAGAATCCATTATTATCTCATTACCTCAACACTTGTGACATTTCATTATGATCAGCACCTGCTCTATTTGAATTCCCATTAAGACATGTTTCTCAAAGGAGATGGAATTTTATTAATCCCTCTGCTCCAGTGTCTAGGTAGTTGCTGGCACAGAGTAGCCAGTAAGTTCTGGATGAATGAGTAAATGAATAATTTATTAGTAGGGCCCCAGAATAATGTGCCCACTAAAATTTTGAAAGACCTTACAATGACTAAAATGTCCATGGTAACACCAATCCTACTAGTCAAAAGACAAGTAAAGTGTTAAAGAAGTGGCCTCATCTATTTATTTTACTTTATAAGGAAGGATAAAGAAGATTCATGATGACCAACAGCCATGAAATAACCAGCATTGCTCATATCTTCATTTAGATGGTAACATTGGAGAAAGAACCATATCCCTGAATAGGACTGGTATGATAATGACTCCTAAAGGAAGACCTTTACCTCATTTTTCTCTGATGCTGTATTTCCCAAGTTCCAAACTTTCAACAGCTTTTTTTACCAAGATGGCAGCACTGATGATTTGAAGTCATCATGTTTTAAGGACCATAGTGAACAACACTTCTTTCCACTCTTCTCTGGGCATACAGGCCTATTACAATCAATGCATACGAAACATAATATGTATAATGTTTTATACATATTAAATAGAAAAATACATGTATTAAATAAAAAATATCATACTTCATATCTCCTTTCACACTCTAATGATTTGTTCAATTCAATTATGCATTCTAATTAATACTTGATTTCTAACTTCTTTGCTATTCCAATGTCAACATATGTATAAGGCTCTTATTTTCACGCAAGTGGGATGTGATCACAATAGTATCCCAAGTAGGTGTATATCTAAATCATCTACATCTATGAGGCATTCTGTCCTTAAAATGTATTTCTGTCATTTTCAACTACCTAGTGAATGAAATCAGAAATTTTTGTATTTTTATTATGGTCCTTTGGGATCCACCTTCAGAATTTATCACGTAATTGGAGGAGTCAACATTTATTCAATTATGATAAAACAAAGAAGACTCTCTTTCCATGTCCCTAGTCCTTCCATCCAATGGAACTCATGAATCAAAATAATTTAATAGAATATCCAGCACTGTTTGGGGGGAGTAGAATTCCAGTAATCAGGTGAATTATGGTTTAGGAACACTCACTTGAATAATCCCTTCCAAGACCCTGAGGGAAGAGGAATTATGTATTCACAATTATGTGTATTTTTTTAAAATGTTAGTTTTAAAGGCTCTACCAGATTGTGTAAGCTACAAGATCATTTACTTGGGTCAGCCTTTATATTATGCATTATGCCCCCAAACAGTATGTTTTTGTTCTATAGAAGTCTTATTGTACTCCCTGTAGCACTCTAGCATATATGATAATTGATCTTTTGTTTTCATAGCTACTTGTTTGTATTTTATCTTCCAAGGATATGTATTCCTCGAAGTAGTATACCTTCTAATTGGTAGGCTCACACAGAGATCTAAATCAAAGTGTTTATTCAAAGGAATGAAATATTTTTCACCAGGTTCTATGGCTGAAACTTTTTTTCTTAAAATACAATGCAAATACTTTGGAGAGGAATAACTACCTTGACAACTTTTATGGAGAGATAGAAATGTATTTAAATGCAAAAGTCTAGGTTGAATAAAATCTAATTTACTTTTTAAAAGGTCCCTGAATTGTGTCATGAAAATTAATATCCCATGAAAATTAAAAGTTCCAAGCTTCTGAATGTTCTTCACTTGTTTGTATTAATCTGTCCTTTAATGGGAGGACTGGTTTTCTGTTTTACTTCTTCCTGTCTACATCAGGACTCATTTTTCATGTACTGTGTAATGCAAGACATTAAAACATGTCACTAAATCCCTATCAAATCTTGTGATCACAACGAGAATCATAGCTTTTCTCCAAAATGTCCAGTCACCACTGATACTTTTATATCTCATCCTTTTTCAACTGTAATGAATCATGCTCCAGATTTTCATCCTATTCTGAAAATGACTGCAAGGCACAGGGCATATTCTACCTTAAACTTAAAGTAGCTGTGTGAATTCCTGTTGTAAAACAGAAAGCACTATGTTAATTCATACTCCAGGATAGCTGACTTTGTTTAATTCTAAAATGCTCACTGCAGTGAAAGTGGATTAGTTTTATTTGGAGGAGTAAGAACATAACAACTAAATTTGGAGAGCTCATCTCTACTTATATAAAAGATGCTTGTGATTAGTTTTGATAAAAGGAACATCTCATTGAGGCTTTAGAGAAAAGGGGATGACACAATCTATGCAAACATGTCAGAGATAAAAAGTATGTTTTATACCTTTTCATTTGGACATCCATGGGAGTGTTTCTGATTTTTCAGGAGGAGAGATAACCTCATTACATATGACAATATATTTCATGATTGTGGACTCCTCAGTGATATTTAAACAGTTCTATTGAGACAATCCGACTTTGTAAATTAAGATCTGATAATCATATTCTGTGGCTCATCAATTTTAATTTCAACTCCAGACTTTGGGATACTGATATTTGACAAAGAGTATTCTCAAGAATGCCTTTCTTCTGAAGTCTCATGGATGAACTTCTTTGAAGTTTTGCCTCACAGATTCTTAGCATTTTTTCCTTATTCAAGGTTGTCTACACCTTACTCATATCTAACCATCCATTATTACATTCTCTACCCAGCCTCATTGCTGCTCCCTCTCAACCGCCCCCTATCCCCAAAACACATAGTTGATAAAGAGTCTCTTCAGGTAAAGTCATAGAAAATTTCCTTACCACAGAGTTTGTAGACCCACATTTTCACATACACAAAAAGCTTGAGATTTTCAATGGTGCAATGAATATAACTAAAAAACAGATTTGAAAAATTCACAATTTTCACCTTGGAACTGGTCTCACTGAAGATTAAACAAGTACATCTTGTTGATTTCTATATTTTTCTTTCATCCTCCACTTCCATCAGACAAAGTGTGCCTATTAGAAAGATCATTAAATACAGCTGTGTAGTTCTAGTCTATGAGGAAATGAGTCAATATGAGTATCATTTTAAATCTAAATATTTAAATTATTCAAAGTCTGATCCCATGTTGGACATCAGCAAAATCAGTTTGTATGTTGCTTTGTTAAGGTAACAATAGAATGATGGGTGTGATCTGACAGATTTTCCCACTTTTTTCCAGAATGCCTTTTCTACCACCTAAACTCATTGTCATTGTCCTTTATCTATGAACAGGAAACTGATTTTTCCAGCACTTTTTAGGAGTAAATTAGATAACTTATGTCTCAACAAATCTGTAATGTATAAATAACTTTTCTTTTAGTCACTGAAGTCTATGGTTTGAAAACTAACAACTATATCTTTGACAAATGTGTATGCAAAAGCTGTTTTAAACCACATGTATAAATGAAAACAAACCCAGATTTCCAAAATCAAAGGAAAACAATTCACATTTTGATTCAATTGTTCTCCTAATGGATGTCATGATGTTTCTGCACTGCACTGAACTTTTCTAAACACATGGTTGTTTTGAAAGGTCAAGTCAAACCCCTGATGTAGACCAATTACACATTGCTGCAAACAGGATAGCGACTGACAAGTTAGGAGGAACGGATGGTCTCCCCACATGGTTTAGCTCAGGAAGGGCAGAAATTTCTCAGTGCTTAATAAAGTTGATATCTTCCTCCTTAGGTATCATCTCTTTTGGGAAACTGTAACATTGATTCACAGCTCTGGAGCAATTGTAATTTTATGCAGTATACATGTATTGAGTATTAAATAGACAACCTCCCTGTGCTCTTACAGAAACCCAGATTGTATGCTTATTGATATTTCACAGACAATTTCATGTTGACTCTTTTGAAAAATATTGATTGCCTATTTTCACTTTGAATTTCAAGATATGTATTGCTCTTGTAAACACTTAATCCTACACTTACAAAAAGAAGCACACTAAACAGGAAAAGAAAAAAAAATGATTAAGGGAAATAATTTAAATTAGTTTGTTTTGCTGTATTCAGTAGAGAACAAAAATTAATAAACATACAATTATAGCAACAGGTGCTGCGCGCAGTGGCTCATGCATGTAATCCCAGAAGATGGAAGGCTGAGACAGGAGGATTGTACATTCAAAGCCAGCCTCATCAATGGTGAGGCACTAAGCAACTCAGCAACTCTGTCTCTAAATAAAATATAAAATAGGGCTGGGGAAGTGGTTCAATGGTTGAACGCCCCTGAATTCAATCTTGGGTACCAAAAAAAAGTATATACATTATATTCTTGGCATTGACTACATATCAATTGTCAAGTTTTGATTTAAGAAAAATGTGAATTCCTAGGCACCAATGCTAAAGTTTCAGTATCAGGGTTCAGAGGTGGTGACTTGAATCATTCTTATTTTTTCAGTATTCTGAATGATTCTGAGGTACAACCAAGAACTACACCTGCTGACTTACAAAGTAAGAAAAAGAGAGCTGAATCTCCATATTGATAAGTATAGTTGTTATGATTTTTCAGAACTTATTTCAATGTGAATTTTAACAAGAGCTAAAGAAGCTGACTATTAATAGTGTTCCTAGTAAAATAAAGATGTAATTCCAAAAATGTGATGCTGAACTCTAGGGTTTCAAAACAAAAAATACAGGCAAGAAGACAGAGGAACAACAACAACAACAAAGACTGAAGTGTCAGTCAGTTCTTTTGTGAGATATATTCAGTATGCTTTGTTAATTGTTTGGGCTACAGTTCCTAGTTATTCAAACACTGGTGTAGGTGTTGTTATTAAGTTATTTTGTAGATGTGATTCATGTTCATCATCAGTTGACTTTAAGAAGAAAATCTGGGTGAGTCTGATTCAACCAAATGAAAAGCTTTAAGAGTAAAAATAGATTTCCCAGAGAAGCAACAAATTATCTTGAAGATTACAACTTCAGCCTGCTTTTCCTATAAGCCTGCCCATGGGATAACCCAATATATTGCAATAAACCTCTAAAATATACATACATATATATATATATATATATATATATATATATATATATATATGAATGAACTTTGACTAATGGAATACTGTAAGATTATGCATTAGCCTTACTCACAAATATTTCCACTGATAATAAATAAATAAATAAATAAAATCATTTTCCATCAAGACTCCACCAAGTAGCAGGGAACCTGGGGGAGGGGGTCCATTCACATTATATATATATGACAAGAAGATGACAGAGTCTCAATCTCAGGAAGATGATAGAGTCTCAATCCCTACCTTCTCAGTGGATCATTCCCCAAAGTCAAGGGACTGTGGAAGACTTCTCTTTACTTCCAAGGCTTTCTGTATTTCATATGTCCTCTCTGTATTCCTTTCATAGTCCTTTTATGTTTCAAACATTGGCAAAATTATTCCTAAGTGCATCATTGACTTTTCTTGTGACTTGCATGTGCTTTTCCAGTTTCTTAAGCCCATGAGTTATGTGCAACACCCCATCATATATATATATATATATATATATATATATATATATATATATATATATATATATATATATTAAGCAGAAAACTCTATGCATTCTTTTTTTAAAAAAATTTTCTGCGTTCATTTTCAAGAATTATTTTTAATGAAATTATATTTACATTTAAATATTTGATATCAGGAAATAAATTATATATGTAAGATAATCCTTTTAAATTTATCAGAGTATTTCTAGATATACAGAAGGATCTTAATAATTATTTATAACATATAAAATCCTTTTAAAGTGGCTTGGTCTTTTTTTTTAACTTCAGAATTTATTAAAACAAGAAACTTGTAGACTTGAACAAAAGGGGAAAAGTAAGTTAAAAAATAACATCTCTAGGAAAACAGACCAAAAGGCATAGGTGCCTGTTGTGCCCTCCCAAACAGTAGAGCAGGTACGAGGAGTCCAAAGACCTGATGTCAACTCCGGGATGCTCTGCATGCATTTTAGACTACTGAATCTCTAAGCTTCATTGCACAAAAACACACTTGAAGTGTGTATCAAGATCACCAGCCAAAACAGCTTTTCAAAGCTGAAGGCTCAAAGCCCAAGTTTGGACAACTTCGCATTGTAGAATGTATACAACCTTGTCTTCCTGTGGGAGGATAGCAGTGTCCACAATGTGGTGCCTCTGCACTTGGGCTACTGATGACAGAATCCACCCCAGGAAGGCTATGACAGCCACTGAGTGACAGTAAAAGGGCACGTGTCCCTTTTCAAGCTGGTCATTGCTGAGTGGCTCTTAGTGTTTTTTTGTACTTACGTAATCAAGACAATCAACTGAACTTATCAATATTCTGGGATGAAAATGGAAGAGCACTTATTACAGAAGTGATGTTTTTATGTTTAGGAATTTAAAAACTCACTGGATTTTATAAATTTTTTTTCCAAAAAAATTACTGAATCTACAAAACAGTGAGAATTTCACCAAGAAAGACTACACATAAACCACAAAAGCAATTCATGGACAAGAGCTACTCCTATTGCAGGTGGCCAATAATACTGTTTTACGTCATGAAATTACTATCTCATGATAACTATTCAAGTGAAGACTGCATATTTTGGGGCACAATTGCACATTCAGATAAAGCACTACTGATCAGGGCACATAGAAGCATCCAGAGGTCCTTAAAACTTCTCCTCCTCATCTTTAACCTCGGAAATCCTGTCTATAGATTTAAGGATTTCAGCAACAAAATTCAGGGATTGGATTCAGAGCCTCATGCATGGTAGATAATTAATGAGACATATCCATATCCCCTATAATCAACCAAATTTTGACAAAGGCACTATGAGTAAATGACAGACTCCTCGTAAGTGGAGTATGGGGAACTGGAAATCCTCATGCAGAAGAATGAAAATAGAATCCATCTCTCATCACATATAAACATTAACACACAATGGATGCAAAGTTTAGATGTACCACCTGAACTATGCAACCATTAGAAGAAAACATAGGAGAAATGCTTTGTGACATTTATATGGGCCATGGTTTTGTGAATAAGACAGGCAATAGAAACATAAGTTGACAAGTGGGATTACATAAAACTGAAAGATTCTGCACAGCAAAGGAAAAGATCAATGGAGTAAAAAGACAACCTACAAATTGGGAGAAAATATTGGCAAACTATGCATCTGTCAAGAGGTTAATACAAAGAATATACAATGAATTCAAACAACTCAATAGCAAAAAATAAATAATCTGAGTTTTTGAAAGACAGACTAAAATCCTAAATAGATGTTTCTCAAAAAAATATATAATGATGGCGAATGAATACATGAAAAAAAACTGTTCAACATGACTGATCACCATGGAAATGCAAACCAGAAACATGATATCACCTCTTTCCCATTAAAATGGCTACTATTAAAAAACAGAAAAAAAGAAAAAAGTACAAGCATTGGCAAGGAATAAAATAAAGAGTCATTCTGACACACTCTTGGTAGAAATGGAAACTAGCATAGCCATTGTCAAAAACAAACAAAAAAAAACTTGTATTTGTAGCAAAACAAGTGACTATTTGATAAGTTGTTGTATATTTCAAAATATATAAAAGAATTTTGAACATCCTCATGAAAAAGAAATAATAATTGTTGGAAGAAGTGATAGATAACATAAATAGCTCTAATTTGATCACTGCAAAATATATACATGTATTAAAACATCACACTGTACCCATAAACATGCACAATTATATGTGAATTAAGAATAAAATTTAATAAAGGTGTTAGGTATTATATATAGGCAATTTTCTTGACCTTATAGAGGTCACATTGTAGTAAAGAAACAGTATGCATAATAAAATGACCAACTCAATGTTATAAATATTGGAATGATATAACTGTTGTGGGGGAAAATAAAGAATATAAGTCAAACAGGATGCACAGGACTCAGGGCCAGGGTAGGAATAGGGTGGTAGCATGTATTTTAACAAGGATTGAATGAGTAGAATGTAAGGCTTCACTGAGAAGGTGATGTTTGAGTAGAGCCATGAAGGAAATGAAGCTGTAAAATACATGGAAATCTTCCAGAATAGAATGTAAGCAGAGGGAATGACCTAAGGCAGTTTCAAGATATTTTCAGGGCAACCTGGCTGGAAAAGTAAGTGAGGGAGAAGAGCAACTAGAAGTATAGTTAGAAGGATGGGGGTGATAATATATGGTGTAGGGCATCAATGTAGGTCAAGGTTAGAACTTAGCATTGAACCATGAATGGGAGGCAGAAGCATCAAAGGGGATTTGAACTGAGCAGCATTAAGATCAGATTTAGATTTTAGAAATTTAGTGATAATGTTGCATTTGGAGCAGGGCAATGGTGGAGGAGAAGAGACAGATTAATAGGCTATTGCAATAATCCCAGAGGTGGCTCATGCCAGAGCAATGTGGAAGTGAAGACAGTGAGAAGTAGAGTTAAAAGCAGTTATCAGAATTTTCTGAAGAAGTGAAAATGAGCTGCAAAAGAGAATGAGGAAAGGGAATCCTGAAGCTCTTTTTCCAAATCTTCTATTACATAAAAGGATATACTGAAGATGGAAGTCACTGTTGTTGATACACTAAACTCAACTTGTTATCAGGACAATTTCATCCTGTAAGTAACACGAGCCTGTTAATGGGTTTCAAATTCAATTAATGAGTGTCATGAAACTAAATGTACTCTAATGCTCGCCAAAGAAATGTGCTATTAACAAAAAAGCTGTGAAATAAAATAAACTCTAAAAGTTTTAATCCATCCTGTTTGTGAAATAGGTTAAAATCAGGGGTGAACTGGAACTGGCTTGCATCAGCAGAAATAAAAACAACTGTGCAGATTTTGTCCTAGATGAGTGTTTAATGACATTATTGTATAGCTTAAAATTGGCATGACTGTGAGTATTCACAATGCTGAAATCATCAAATGTAATAGACAAACATTTTGTGTTTTTCTCCTTTCCAGGGTACCAGTTGTTAAACATTTACCAGAACAACCCTGATAGTAACATCAAAAACAATAGATTTTAATATTGAATTAAGATAAACCCAACCAGGCACAGTGGGACATACCTGTAATCTAAGCGCCTTGAGAGTTTGAGGCAGGAGGATCACAAGTTCAAAGCCAGCCTCAGCAAGTTAATGAGGTCCTAGGCAAGTTAGCCTAGTAAACAAACAAACAAATGGAAAATAAATGAGCAAATAAATAAAAGGGCTGGAGAAGTTGCTCAGTGGTTAGTGTTTAAATACCCCTGGATTTAATCCCTGATACAAAAAAAAAAAAAAGGAAAAAGAAAAAACCATAAAACTAAAAAGTGCTACATTCACTCTGGTTTCTAACATAACTACTCTCATTTATTTGCATTACTCTAGACCTTTTAGGAGGAAAATAGTTTATGAAAAACATTAATACTTTCACAAACTACTCTGTGGTGAGCAACAGGTAGTTTGACCAAGAACAACCCCTTTAAATTCAAGAAACCTAGAAAGTTTACTATTCTTTGGAATCATAATAAGGTACATTGAAATATAGGTTTTCCATTTTCTAGAGGGGGAGAGTACCCACTTTAGAGAACTGCTGTGAAAATCAAGAACATGGTAACTTACTACTCCACAGAAGGCACTAAAGGCATAGAGGTCCCTCCTTTCTCTGTCCTCGGAAACCCTCCTAACCAGTAACACATGCATGTCTACCAGGGGCTGGACCTCAGAATAATTGTACCAATATCTTCTTTTTTATTTTCTTGTTGCTCATTTATTTAAAAAAAAAACTGTGTTGAAATACCATCAATGCATATAAACTTCACCAAAGTGCACAATTCAATGAGCTTGATAGGCAGGCACACCTGCAAACCCTCAAATGCAGTCAGTCACTTCCAAGAATGCAAGAATGACCCCTGGTAGCCAATTCTAATCTCTAACCTCAAGAAAAATCACTCATATCCTTTTTGTCACTACAAACATGTGCATTTTATAAAATTTCATATAAAAAGAATTATATGGCATTTATCTGGTGTCTTGATTTTTTTCTCAGTATGATATTTTTGATATTTACCTGTGTGTACGTTGAGAGCCACAGCCGAAGGGGCCCCAGCAAACTTCCAGCTGCCGGCTGATGATTGGCTCACAGCGGCCCCAGCAACATCTAGCTGATTGGCTCCTCTGCGGTGATGCTCATTGGGCTGTTTCCTTGCCCTTTCAGACCACGGAGCTGCTCATTGGGGGACTTTTTTGGCTCCGCCCATGTGACCCAGCCAATCGGCCTCAAGAGCAGGAGGATTGTGGGAGGTGGAGAGAGGCTTGTGTTGGAGAGAGAGGCTTGTGGGAAGCCGGTGGTGGCAGTTGGGGCTCTGAGGGTTTTTCCTGAGAGGCTGTTTTGTTTGGCGTGTGTGGTTCTAAAAATAAAGTTAGTTTCTTTTGACAAGTGGCTCCTGATTGTGCCCAGCCAGACTGCGGCAGTGTGAGTTCTAATTGTTCCACCTTTTCTCTGACAGTTTGGGTATGTAGTCATTTTCACATGTCAGTAGGATAAAAGATGATAAATAATGTCATTTAGAATTAGCTTCCTTACTATTCTTATGTTGGTCAATTTTTCTAGAAAATCTGAGTTAGGTATATTTGCACATCTAAATAGGATGATAATGTTGTTAATTTCTCCCATTAGTTCTGAATTTATGCTATTGGGCATAAATAAAGACTTTTTTTCTGATTTATTGGCACTGTTGTCACTATTGAGTGTCCCACTTTATCTGTTGTGATTCTCTTGCCTGGCACTGTGCTTTGTCAGAATACATATGACCCTGACAACTTTCTTCAGCTTACTGCCTACATACTGTATAATTCATGTTGCTACTTGCAAGCTATTTTTATTTGTATTTAAAGTGTGTCTCTCTTGGACGATACACAGTGGACTCTTGCTTTTGTAACCAGTCTGAAAATTAGTGCTTTTTGAATGGGTATTTAGGCTGTTCATTATTAATACAGGTATAGTTTGATAGGCCATTTTGCTAGGTGTTTTCCACATTCTTTCTCATTTTTATCTATTCTTCATTTCCTGCCTTTACTCTATTAATGTGATATCTGCAGTATTCAATTCTATTTTCTATTTTTGCTTTCCAGCTATATTTCCTTGTATTGGTATTAAGAACTAGAATTATAGTATGTATCCTTACTTTATTACAGTCTACTTGGGGTTAGCATCAAATTATTTCTGAAAAAAATAGAGAAACTTTAAAGCAATACATTGCTATGTACTTTGTATCACTATTGTTATGTGTATGCTATCAATCTCTTAGTAGTGTATTAAAATTCTTCCTCTCAAATTTTAAAAGAAATTCAGAAAATAAATGGTAAATGTTGAATATCAAAGTACTGTATTTATCCACATATACTTATCACTCCGTGCGTGCCATTGCTTTATAGAATCCAAGTCACTTTGTGGCATCACACTCTACTTTTAGCATTCTTTATATAACCTGTTTGCTGGCTCCAGAGTGTCTCAGTTTTGTTTATTTAAAACTTGTCAAGGCCAGGTATCCTGGTGCATGCCTGTAATCCCAGAGGCTCTGCAGGCTGAGGCAGGAGGATCCAGAGTTCAAAACCAGCCTCAGCAACTTAGTGAGACCCTAAGTAACTTAGTGAGACCCTGTATCTAAATAAAATACAAAAATAAAATGGGAATATGACTCAGTGGTTGTGTGCCCCTGGGATGAATCCCTAGTACCAAAAAAAAAAAAGTCAGATATAGACTTCTCAATTAATATTGTTTTTCTTTCACTCATTTGACAACAATGTGTTAATCTTCTAACCTTCATAGTTTTCTTCTAAATTGGAAAGTTTTAAAGAGTAAACTTACTCTGACTTTTTTCATCTTTTAAATATCTTCCAGTTTAAGTACTTGGGTTTTAAAGTTAACACAGTTTTTATAATTATTATCTAAGGACAGGTTTGAAAAATTACTTTATTCTGACACCTTTACCAAGAGTCAGAAGGTTTCATCTTGAATCATTTCATACTTTTGCCAGTGTAGAGATGACACCTTACATGTAAAAAAATGTGTAAGACTTGATAAAATTCAATATGATGAACTAGGTTCAGTTCTAGATATAAAAATTATCTGCTTTGCAATAAAAATTTTAAAGCTATAATAGATTCTTTGGACTATGATAACATGCTTCACTAGTTTTAATTTCATTTTAAAGTAAAAATATATTTATTTTATATGTGCTTTTCAAGCTAAGAATATACTTCACTGAGGAGGGAAAGGAAGTGGGGAGGGCAAATAAAATTTTGGCAGAGAGAAAAGTCTGCATTTAAGAACATCTGTTGAGGGTATTTTAAACTCCTTTTGATAGAATTAGAATGTTCATCTTGCTAGGTTTAAAATCCAAAGGTCAAAGTTGAACTAATAGCTAGAATGACCTTGTCTTTACTTCTTTGGAAATTGAAGTGTGCCTCTATTGACAAAATGGTATTCTAATATATTTGGTGAGGGAATTCCTTCCGAATACTGCAGACTGGATAATTAAAAAACAAATAGAGGTTTATTTAGCTCACCGCACTGGAGGTTAGAAAAAGAGCATGGTGATAAGCTCTGGTGAGGGTTGTGCTGCTGAGTCATAACCTGGGGGAAGGCTTCCTATTATAAGAATGCCAGCTCCACTCTCTCCTTTCAAAACCACATCATCCCAGCTCCACCCTCTGACCTCATCTAATCATCTTTACCACCCAAAGATTTCACTGCAGATACCAAAAGCATCTGGATTTGTGGATGGAATTTTTAACACATGCACATTTAGGATACATATTTAAAGCATGGGAGGGAATGAGTAAAGGAAAGCATGAATGAAGGCAAAAAATGGGAAAGAGCAAAAGTGATTTATATCTATAAGGCTTTCAGATACTCAGATTATTTCGATTGAAATTCTTATTATTTTTTAAATTTATATTACATTTGCTTTTTAACTGATACATAAAAATGTTATTCATATTTATAGGATACCATGTAACATATACATTGTATAATCATAACTGTTTCCTCAGATATTTACCAGTACTTTATTACAAAAACATCCTAAGTCCTTTCCTTAGATTTTTGAGCAGACAGTACAGAATCTTTATCTGTAGTCACCCTACTCTGCCATATACTCCATTCCTCCATCCCTCCTACCTCTCTAGCCTCTAGTAACCATAATTCTATTCTCAACTTCTATGTGATCATAGATTATATATAGTACATATACACACATATATATGTATGTGTATATGTATATATATATATGTGTGTGTGTGTATATGTATGTGTGTGTGTATATATATATATATATATATATATATATATATATATATATATATTTTCTCCATGTATGGGTAAGAACACATGGATTACATGGTACTTGTATTTCTGTGCCAGGTTTATTGTACTTAATACCATGGTCTCCACTTTTATCCATGTTGGCGGAAATAAAAGGATTACATTTTAATGGCTGAATGATATTCCAAGGTATATATTTACTACTGCGTCTTCTTATCCTTTTATGAGTTGGTGAATACTTAAGTTTGTACCAATTCTTGGCCATTATAAATAATGTTGTAATAAATGTGGAAGTGCAGAAGTCTCTTTGGCATACTGATCTCTTTTTCTATAGATAAATATCAAAAAAAAATAGGATTGGTGTGTCGTATAGTAATTCTATTTTTAGTTTCTTAAGGAAATTTCATATTGTTTTCAACAATGCAGCACTAATATATATTCCCATCAACAGTGTGCATGATTTATCTTTGTCCACTTTCTTGCCACCATTTATTGTCTTGTGTTTTTTGATAATACCCATTCTTACTGGAGTGAGGAGATATCTCATTGTTTTGATTTACATTTCTCTGATGATTACTGAAACTGAGTATCTTTTCATATACTTGTTGAGTACTACAACTTTGTAACTTGTTGAAGTCAGGTAGTATAATGCCTCCTATTTTGTTCTTTATTGCTGAAGACATCATGGCTATGGGAGTGTGTGTGTGCTTCCATACAAATTTTCTAGTTTTGTGATGGATACCACAGTTATTTTGATCATGATTACATTGAATTTGTACATTGGATAGTATGGACATTTTAACAATATTGATTCTTCCATACCATGAACACTACATGTTTTTCCATGTGTGTGTATGTGTATGTGCATGTGTATGTGTATGTGTGTGTGTGTGTGTGTGTGTGTATCCTATTTAATGCTTTTTCTCAATGTTTTATGGATTTCATTGCAGAAATATTTTACCCTGGCTAAATTTATTCCTAGGTATTTTATTTTTTTCTCAATAGCTATTTAAATGGGAATGCTTTCTTGATTTCCAACTCAAATAGTTTGCTAATGAGGTACAGCACTAATTTTATATGTTCATTTATGTCATGTAAATTTGCTGTATTTGTTTATTAGCTCTAATAGTTTTTGAGTGGCATCTTTGAGATTTTCTACATATAATATGTCATCAGGAACTAGTGAATAGTTCACTCCATCTATTCCAGGTTGAATGTCCTTTATTTCTCTCTCTTGCTTGAATTCTCTAACTAGGACTTTCAAAACTACATTGGATAGAGGTGGTAAAAGTTAAGCATTCTTGTCTTATTCCAGATCTTAGACATTATATATTTATTATTATGTTTATTAACTTTCAGCATAATGTTAGTTGTTGGCTTATTATAAATGGTCTTTATTATGTTGAGGTTTGAGCCTTCTATCCCTAATTTGTTCAGGATTTTTGTCATGAAGTGATGTTGAATATTATTAAGTGTTTTCTCTGCATTTATTGAGATGATCTTATGGTGTTTATCCTTTAGTGTATTGATGTGGTACATCACATTTATTGATCTTCATATGTGAAGGCATACTTGCATCCCTGGGATTAACACCACTTGATCATGGTGAATAATCTTTTAAATGTTCTGTTTGATTCAGTTTTCTAGTATTTTGTCAAAGGATTTTTGCATCTATCTTCATCAAGATTATTAGCCTGTAGCTATCTTTGTTCATCTTGTTTGTGTTTGGTTTCAGTTTCAGGATGATGCTGGACTCATATAACATGTTTGGAAGAATTTCTTTTTCTTAAAATTTTGGAATAATTTAAGAAAAAAAATGGTATCAGTTACTCTTAAAGTGTTGGGCAGAACTCAACAGTGAAGGCATCCAGTCCCAACTTTTCTTCGATGTGAGACTTTTTTTAACTGATTCAGTCTCATAACTGGTTATTGGTCTGCTCCTATTTCCCCTTGTATTCATGATTCAGTCTTGGAAAGGTGTGCATGTCCTAAGTTGCCCAAAGGTCCTGCTCTAAATGCATCACAACAGAGTCTGATAGTGGTAGTAGCAGGGATTACCCTGAAGCTATTGTAATCTTTTTTGGAGGGAGGAGTAAAAATGTTATTTCAGAGAACCAAAAAAAAAAAAAAAAAAGCCTGAAGGTAAATAATAATAGGAAAAAAAGTAAAAATAAAGTAAAAATAAAGACAAGAATATTTACCACCAATAAAATAAGACAGGTTGGATTTTTATTCTTGACTCCAGCATTGTTGTAAACATGTAGCTGAACTTGTAGAAATTTATGTGCATGTTGTGTTAAGTTTTTGTAGTAGAGCTACATTGAAAATAATTGAGTTCTCTCCTCCAATTCTTTCTCTTCTCACTTTAATTTCTCCTCATTTATCCTCTTCAAAAGATAAGGTTGGGGGAAAAAATCTTTGTAAACTACTTTTTATTTCAAAACCTTTTTCTCTTTAAATATTAAATTTTATAAAGCATACAAAACAGTAGGTATAATGTAAATTTTAGATTAACTTATTTCAGTTAAACACTTATTATATTGTGGCATTTAGGTGATGTTAAGCATAGAATTCAGTAAATCCATTCACTTATATGTTCTCCTGAGGTGAAAGCTATGCTGTTGCACTCCCAGTAGGGACACACTGACTGGTGACAATTCTGGGCTAGAGTGAATTCAGAAGGTTCAGCCAGTGAATGTGGTGACCTCAGAGCCAGAAAAGAAAGTACATGAACAAGGCTGCGGGAAGCAGATCTTAGAAGATAATCTGAGAGAATTTGAGAAAATCATAAAATCAGTGAAAGCATCAAGGATAGTCAAGATGCTTTGTCATTCTTGGAGAAATGATGTAGAAATGTAAGAAGACAAAAATTCAGTAAGCTCATATTGGTTTAGGCAATATTGGTGTAAAGTGATGATTCCTAATTGAAGCTAGATGGGAAACAGATTAGATAGAGATTTTATGTATCTGCGGGAAGATTTTTGCTTGCACATACATATATTTCTCAGCTTTGGCAATCAAAAGAGTCAAAAGAAAAAAAAATCCAACCTCAGATTAGCAAATACTCTTCCTTCTAAAGGCAATCAGAACTCCTTGGTGTAATGGATAATTTATCTTGTGGTACATAATTGCTCAAATAATGATGAGGAGGTTTCAAAAGAACGAAAAAGATTTTTGAAGTTACTCCTACTGGTCAATCTTTGATGAATATCAAAACCAAT
Organism: Marmota monax; assembly: GCF_021218885.2. Lineage (NCBI taxonomy): Eukaryota > Metazoa > Chordata > Mammalia > Rodentia > Sciuridae > Marmota > Marmota monax. The sequence goes on from NW_026695241.1 coordinate 12,640,699, forward strand.
AGTGATAGACATAGATCACTAACATAGTTTTTAATTTCATAAATCAGTAAAATGACTAATGTACAGTGGGGGGAAGGAAGTCTCCGTCTTACAATAAAATGCTAACTAATAAATACAGAAGGTATTAGGCATTAGAATATCATCATTGATCAACTCTCTTAGTAATATTTTATTCAAACAAGAATCATCAATGAATACTAAATCAGTACATGAAATAGCAAAGTAAATTATTTACCGTGTCTCAAAGAATCTTTTCACAGAAATTCCTAAACTCCAATACTTTGCTATATTTTCTTCAAGTCTGTGTGGAATACATTGACCTATTTCCACTAAAGTAAAAAATAGGTTGCTGCATCTTGTACAAACAATCATCTAAAAAAAGACTCAAACTTCAATTTTGAGGCATATGTGACATGTACCTTCAAATCTGGAGGAAAAAAATATTTTTTTGCTTGATAATTTTCTTTCTTGTTCATTTATGTAATTATTTATATGTAAGTGATAATTAGATGTCATATTTCAATTTTATTAAAATTTAATTAGTTTTCCTGTTTTAAATGGTGCTTCTCCATCCTTGAGAACTGTTCTCCAGTTGTGGGTTCCATTTATCTATACCATCAAAGAGTAAACCTCCAGTATTCTATCTTGTTTGGAGAAGTATGTGGCACCCATTCATACAAAGAGGAGTTGTGTAAGGTTAACTGTTTTGTTTTTTTTTAATGTATATTTTAACACTATTACAAAAAGTTACAAATCTATAATATAAAACTATAGCTCACCATAATAAACCCAAGTATTTATATTAAGGCTTTAGTATCAAAAACAAGATAAATTTTGTCTTATCTATAACCCAAGATAACTACTTTCCCCATCATTTATTATAGAAGCAAAATCCAGGCATTATATTATTTTATACTTACTTACTTTGATACCAATTCTCAAATATAAAATTCACTTTTAATATAACTAAAATTCCATTATCATCTCTATGAGACAAAGGGTGAACTGAGAAGGCCTAGTTTGCTCAAACCTTGCACATTCTCGTGATAGGTCTATATTCAAGACTCAACCTTGTCTGGTTCCTGTAAAATACATCTTCAGCCCTTGAAATATTTGCCTTGATAGAAATTTTTTTGTATGGCTGAGTCTTTGGGCCATTGTAGCTCTATTACTGAGAAAAAATGCAGTGAAATCATTCATTCAGTTTTCCTCTTGTAACTTAATTTGAAGAAAAAAAATATTCAACAATTACTTTTTGTCATCTCTCAGAGAAGTAGATAACAAAAAGGATGCAGGATTTAGGTTCACTGAATTCGTTTACTGTAATTCTGCAATTGGTTCAATGATTCTTCCATTTCCTTCAATGATTATGAGCCCACACTGTGACATAATATTATTCTAGGGATGAACAGTTAAGCAAAATATGTAACAATGAGCTCCTAATTGTTGGGAAACTTATGTGGCATTATGCCAATATAAGAGCATTTTCTTAGTCCAGTGAAGCTGCTACAACAAAATACCATAGATTTAGTAACTCACAAACAACAGAAAGTTATTTTCACTGTTCTGGAAGTTGTGAAATCCAAGATCAAGGCAAGAACAGTTTCTGTATCCATCAGATATGCTTTTTTTGTTCATGTATGGAAACTTTTCACTGTGTCCTCATATGGATGAGGTAAGCTAAGCTAGCTCTCTAAGGATCTCTAATCTCGTTTGTGAGGACTTCATCATCATGACCTGATCATCCCCAAAATTAGTATCACCTTTCATAGTATTATACTAAGTTCTAGCATATGAATGGGGACATAAACTTTTGGACCACAGCACACATACACATAGACAGAAAATAAAAGATGTACTGCCAAAATAACTATAAAAATGTTTACACACAGAATGCACTTTGTTACTTTAATAGAAACAAAAATAAATATTTTAGTCTTACGAGAGAGAATATATTGATTTAAAACAAGTCTAAAATCTTCCCAAAATAAGACTAAAAAAAGGTGAGAAGCATTTTTTTGGGGGGGGGGGTATTGACCTCAGAGACACTCATCCACTGAGCTACATTCCCAGCCCTATTTTTTGTATTTTTTATTTAGAGACAGGGTCTCACTGAGTTGCTTAGCACCTTGTTTTTGCTAAGGCTGGCTTTGAACTTGTGATCCTCCTGCCTCAGCCTCCTATCCACTGGGATTACAGGCATGTGCCACCACATCCAGCAGGTAAGAAGTTTTACAGGGATCTTGAATCATTAGTACAAGATTGAAGGAGGGAAGCTTAAAAGATGAAAAGTCAAACAAAAATGTAAGTATAAGAGTAGAAAAGCCTGTTTAGTGTTACACTTATTCTTTAACTCAACCAATGGCTATTGCCTTCTCAGGATACGTTGGTCACTGTTCTAAATGGGGACATAGATAATCTCTGGGTGAGGTGAGCAACTTGACTAAATTAGTGATATTTAAACAAAGCAGGAATTGAAAAGACAGATCAAGGGCAATGTGAAGCTCTAAAGCTACTGAAGTCTGTGTTTCCTCCCCCTGCCTCACAATTTCTTTCTTGTTTTATCAACAAAGATATGTATGAAGGAACCATATCTATACTGTGAATACTCAGTATTAATGCACTTTTGGGTCTTTGTATTTCCTCATCTCATATTTGTTCAGTTCTGCACTTCTATGCCTCACGTGTCTCCTCTATTCTTATTTATGTCAAGTGAGTGTGATGTGTGCTCAGCTATAGAAAGCAAGTATCACTGCTCTAATGCTAAACATCGTATAATCCATGTCTTCATAACTTTTTATTTTCAGTCTCACTGCCGTTCCCCTCCAATATGGAGGGTGACTTTTTCTATTGGCTATTATATTGCAAATAACTGAGATAGTCATTTCACATTTCCTTTTAAACTACTTGCCTTGGGTAGAAATTCACTAACAGCTATGACTACAGATCAGACTTTTAAGGACATTTCTTTGCCTGCAAGTGTGATTTGTTCTAGTTTCTGCAGTTTTACTGTGTAGTGATGTTAGCGTCAGTGAAAGATTCTTCACTCTGCTAGGTGATGCAGGAGGTCAATGTTGAGTATACTTGCATGCTCTCAGGAACAGTATGATGTACTCTTTTGCATTCTTTGAAATAGGGATCTTTCATCTTAATGGGTAAACTGATTGAAGTGCTGCAGGAAGAGTTCTACAATCCACAGAATAACAACTCCTACTAAATCCTGTTCTAGCAACCACCCATGAGAAATTCCTGCTAGTCTCAGCAGAATTCCTTAGCAACAAATGCAAATGCTTCCAGTAGATAGGAGCAGGTGCCCTGTAAAACAAATCTGTAGCTGTATGGGTAAAAAACAAAAGAAATAGAGCATTGGAACATTAAGTTTTTTGTTGCTTTTATTTTTTTATTCTTTCTTTAGTCAGTAAAAGATCTTTTTTTGTGTGTGGAAACTCACTCCCATTATAATGCCACAGATTTCCTTGGGAAGAAACCACGTGATTTGATTTTCTCTTTAACTGTTAGGTGTGGTGAATGGTTAAATACCTGTTAGTTTTTTCTGTTCTTTAATAACTTGGTCTAAAAACAATATGGTGGATTTTGAGGTTTGAGTCTCCTCCTTCTCCCTGTCTCTGCTTTTCTCCCAAGAACACACTTGTGTTTGACAATTTCCACCACCACGTGTGTCTGCCTGTCTCTTCAGCTCTGCCCCTGTCAGCAGTGCCTCTCACTTTTCATCGGAATCACATTTAACATCTGCCCTTTGATGATCGGATGTGGCTATTAGCCTCTCCTGGGCGCCCACTTCACCAGCCTCCTTGGCACTGAGCTCACATTACAACCAGCATTAATATTGATTGTATTAATGCTTCCAGCCTCTGCTCTCACCTCACAGCAGTCTGTCCTCATTTCCCTCCAGTTCCCTGGTAGCAACACTTGTCACCATGGCTGCTCATCAGCCCTCCTTAGTCATTAAGCTGCAAATGTGCAGCCATAGCACCTGCAGGCTAGTCTCTCTGTTACCTAAAGACTTTACACAAGCCAGAATTCAATCACTGAGCTCGGAAGCCTTACCTACTGTTAGTGATTTCAACTTCAGTGTGGAATTGACTATAGTGGTGGGGAGAAAACTCAAAATACATGAATTAGGAGAAGGTCATATTCCATAATGCTTAAACCCGTTATCTTTGAAGAAAGACAGATAGGATTTTCATTCCAGGACCTGCTCTGAAATGAAGCCTTGGAAACTAGCACATGTCTGTATACCTTAGTTCCTCCATCACTATCAAAGAAATTAGTCCCTACCTCACAGGTATTAGTCAGAATGAAAGAAGGTATTGCCTAAGGATTAAATGTGAGTCACGCACTTGCTCAGTAATTGTACACCAACAGAAAAGAGCTTTGCCTTTTTATAGTAAAAGATTTTGGCTAAATGGACTGAGGGAAATATATTTTTATCAATATAGGCATTATTGATCTGTATCTTCCACAGTTTACCTACTCAATGCCCATTCTATTGCCTAAAAATTACTAGATATATAATAAATTTATTAAGCATGATTAGGAAATGGAATTATATTAAATAGGAAAATGCCACCCCTACTCACATGTTACATTTACTTCATTTCAGGCCCTTGTCATCTGCTAACAGAATTAATGTGACATCTGTCACGCTCCTTGATCTACTCTTGATAATGTTACCAAAGTGAGTAGCAAATCAGAACACATCAGTGTCCTACATTAAAGCCTTTCTTTATTAACTCCCTGTAACTTTTAGGATAAATCCAATTTATTTTTTAGTATGATTATACAGTGTGTCTGTGATGGGCCTCAACTGTCTTCTCCCCTTCACATGCACACTCAAACCACACAGGATTACACATTCCTGGGGTCTGTCAGGTTTTCTCTCAGCCCTGAGCTGTTGTAGTTTTGCCTCTCTAACACCATAGGTATAACTGGTGCTCAAACTGTTTGGTTTTTTTAAGCCATGCTGAGAACTTTTTTCTGAATCCCCAGCACCCCATTCACAATGCCTATTCTCAACAGTTCTTGTACTCCCCTGAATCCTTTAATATTGCCTTCAAGGTCTACAACGTTGAATTATTCCTCTCTACAGTTTCAGACACAGGCTTCATAGCTAGAACTTAGCATTATTTCTTAATATTTTAATAAAATGTAGCTTTAAATGTTACTTTATTTTATACAACTATTTTTAACATAGAAGCTATAGGCCATGACATTATAGAAAATCAACTGAATTAAAAAGAGGAAAGAACTCTTTATATTGACTACAATTCTAAAGAGAGTGGATGATTTATCTTAGGGTACAGTTTGATAACTTCTTTAAGCCTTAATTTGCTGATATTGCTAATTTATTAAAGACATCTCAGTTTTTACTATATTAGCAAGTTTTACAATTATGACTCACTCATTAAAATAATATTGAAGTCTCAAAAATTAAGATATTAGTATTTTTGTTCCCCAAAGAGAAACAAGGGTTACATTACTCAAATAATAATAGAGGACAAAAAAATTCAATGTGTTCTGCCTGAAGCAGGTGTTGAAATATCTGTTTCTTGAAAACAAGAAAATGCTTTTATCTATTGCTGGAAATGTGTTTTATGGTAGTAGCAATTTATATCACATTGTCTTAGGAAAGTCATTAAGAAAAAAAAAGCAGCAAGAAGTAATGTGACATAACAATCTACAATAACTTTTTATGTGTCAATAAAGGTAAACTTTGATGTCTGCCATTGTGAATGCATACAAATATCTAATGTGAAGTGTGTTTATTTTTTCACATGTATTGTAATGCTTATGATCTCAAATTAGGGACTATTGTGTTGACTTGATTGCTAACTTTCTGATATATTTGTCCTCAAATAATAGGGCAATGCTGATAAATATACATTGTATCAATCCAGTGTCAATATCCTAATTATTTTTTATCATTTGTTTATAAAGTGGCTGAACTATAAATTTTTTAAAAAATTAAAAATCTCTCTCTCTTTTTTTTTTAAGAAAAGTATGAATAAATGGTTTGGTGCAGTGGTGAACACCTGTAATTTCAATGAGTCAGAGGTTAAGGCAGGAGAATTGCAAGTTTGAGGCCAGCCTCAGCAACTTAGCAAGACCCTAAGCAACTTAGTAAGACTGTCTCAAAATAAAAAAATAAAAAGGGCTGGGGATGTGGCTCAAGGGTTAAGCTCCCCTGGATTCAATATCTGGTACCAAAATAAAAAAGTAAATAAATTATAATTAGTGAGATCCTCAGCCATTTAGGAAGACCCTATCTCATTAAAAAAAAAAAATACTGGGGATGTAACACAATGGTGGAGTACACCTGGGCTCAATCCCCAGTACTGGAAAAATAAAATAGAATATATGAATTCCAAATATGGAAAATGAACAAAGAACATTAATTCTGGTGATTTATAACTGGAGTGAAGAAAGAAGGAACCATGAGAGTGCAGGTTTATGCTTGCACTCAACAATTATAAAACAAGCCCTAATGTGGTGATGCAGGTCAATGTCAAGATCGGAAACTAATTTGGAGCAACCAGTGTTTATCTTTATGTCTCAAATTATCTTCCTAATGCAGTACATGTCTCAGGGAGGCTTATATTATAGTCGTATTTATAAAAATAGCAAATAAAAATTTGTGATCTACAACATGATGTTTTCAAATATGTATATACACACATTGTAGAAAAGCTACACAATACTCATTAACATGGAGTTATTTAATATGTAGAAATGTTTAAATATCTTATTGATCTTTAAATATAAATATGTTATTAACTATAATCATCATGTTCTACAATTTATCTCTTGAACTATTTTTCTTGTGTATCTTAAATCTTATACCCTTTGACCAACAATGACTGTCACCAGGGCCATGTAAGGAACATGGCCCTACCTACATGGCCCTGGTGACAGTCATTCTGCTCTTGCTTCTTTGTTCAACATTTTAGATTCCAAATATAAGTGAGATTATTTTTTTCTATAACTGGTTTATTTCATTTAATATGATGACCTCCATATCATCCATATTCTTGAAAATGGCAGGATTTTCTTCTTTTAAAAAACTGAATAATATTCCATTATTTATAAGTACCAGTTTCTTTATCCATTATCCATTTATCGACAATTAGGTCAATCATGATGATATTTTGAACTGAATTATTTGGGAATATTCATAGCAGGTGCATTAGCTCATTTGAGTTCATTAAAAAAAATGCTGACATGCTGCAGATTTGGGCCTATTTTTTCTTCTGTTAGGCCCAGAGTTTCTATTATAGTGCCTTTAATCCACTTTGAGTTGATTTTTATGCAGGATGAGAGATAGAGGTGTAATTTCATTTTGCTACACATGGATTTCCAGTTTTGCTAGCACCATTTGTTGAATAGGCTCTTTTCTCCAGTGAATATTTTTGGTGTCCTTGTCTAGTATGCGATAACCATATTTATGTGGGTTTTTCTCTGTGTCCTGTATTCTGTGCCATTGGTCTACAAGTCTATTTTGGTGCCAATACCATGCCATTTTTGTTACTATATCTCTGTAGTATAGTTTAAGTTCGGGTATTCTGTAACAATAACGTGAGGAGAGAGCCTACAGATTGGGAGAATTTCTTTACCGCATGCACCTCCAGTAAAGCATTAATCTCTAGGATATATACATAACTCAAATAACAACACAAAAAACAAATAACCCAAATAATAAGTGGGCTAAAGAACTGAACAGACACTTCACAGAAGAAGAAATACAATTGATCAACAAATATATGAAAAAAGTGTTCAACATCTCTAGCAATTAGAGAAATGCAAATCAAAACTGTTCTAAGATTTTACCTCACTCCTGTCAGAATGGCAACTATCAAGAATACAGGCAACAATAAATGTTGGTGAGACTGTGGGGAAAAAGGTGCACTCGTACTTTGCTGGCAGAACTGCAAATTGGTGCAGCCAATATAAAAATCAGTATGGAGATTCCTCAAAAAACTATTGCCATTGGCCACCAGCAGCTGGAAGTGCTTCCCGAGGGTCACTCACAGTGGGCCCTACTGATGGCCCTGGTGTCAGGACCTCTACTGTGGTGCCTGGGCTTTCTCTTGCTTTCTTTGTGGCTCAGTTATGCTCATTTCAGGTATCCTCCACAGGATATAGAAAGACAGCTGATTATTTTCCATGTGGCCCATAATAAATAACCTGGAAAACATTCTTTCCTAATTAATCCATAATTCACTTTGATATAAAGAATTGAAAAACCATTAAAATGCAAAGATGTTCACCTCAGTCTTATTTATTAAACAAAAATTGAAACATAGATAAACTTGTTAAATAATGATGACTCAAAAATAATGAAGTTTGCCAGGTAAGGTGACTCACACCTTAAATCCCAGCAGCTCGGGAGGCTGAGGCAGGAGGGTCATGAGTTCAAAGCCAGCCTCAGCAAAAGTGAGGTGCTAAGCTTCTTAGTGAGACCCTGTCCCTAAATAAAATACAAAATAGGGCTCGGGATGTGGCTCAGTGTTCGAGTGCCCTGTGTTCATTCCTGGTACAGAAAATTGAAATTTTAATATGATTCTAAAAATAATGTTTACTAAATATATTTATCTATAGAGGTAAGCAATGTATTATAAAAAGGTTATAAATTTACAAATTTTAATATCAATTTGGAATATGTACATACATACAAAAACAGAAGCATGTTACAATCCAAATAGAAATTTTGTTTGGGTGATGAGAATATCATTAAATTCATCCCGGATGTGACTCTTTCAAGGTTTATAAAATTAGGAAATTAGTTACTTACTTCTCTAAGGTTTGGGTTTTTGATAGCCAACTCAGGATATTTGCACCAACATTGGAGATCTTATTTCTGAGTATAAACTGTGATCACAAATATAAATACATGAGTAAAATCTCAGTTAAATTGTAATGATCATTTCTATATTTTCATATCTTTTTAAATGGTTATAAGGAACTTAAAGGTGTTAGTTTTGTTTATAAAAACAAGAATATTGGCATTATTAAACTGAACTCAAAACTATTTCCATTTAATATGTTAAACTAGACTGAGAATATAATTTTTATCATGAAAAATTTTAATTTTGATGAGTGGGTTGTGGAGACATATTTTCATATGATACTAAGAAAGAGTCCTGTTAATGTGGAAAAGGACATAAATAGCATTGAGGTTCCACTACTTTTTTAAGTATTGTGTTTTTTATTTGTTTTTTGTTTTGTTAGTTGTTGATAGACCTTTATTTTCTTTATTTATATGCAGTGCTGAAAATCAAACCCAGTGCATTATACTCGCTAGGCAAGCACTCTACCCACTGAGCCACAACCCCAACCCACTGAGGTTCTATTTTGAATGCAGCCTCTCCCCCTGTATTTTGAATGCTACTTACATCTGAAAGTGTGTTTTGCTCTTGTAATCTCTGGAAACTAATGATCATGGAGGAAACAACTAAACAGAAAATTGCTATGGATTATTTTTGATTTGTATGGACTTAAGTAACAGAGGTCATCAGATTCTTTTGTTTCTTCAATTACTGTCTACCTCATTTTTATCAGCTATGCTAAAGCTTCATTGACAATTTCAACTTTATTACTGGGGAAATATATTAAAAATAATATAAGAGGATTCCAACTAATTTACTTTCGATGCACTTTCTTCATGAGATAATATTGCTGATGCCTGCCTTTTTTCCTTTTTGTGTAACATCTGATTCCAGTCTATTTTTCACTTTGATTTTTATTTCTGAAAAGATCAGCTGAATGTTGTGAATTAGAAGTTAGACTTTCATAGTGATTCTTTTCAAAACAGCAGCACAAATATTGCCCAGGTGGCCTAAAGTACAGACTTCAGCCTAAGTCCTCATGTAATCAATACAGAAATTTGACTGCTTCTAAAACTTGACACTGCTCGTTTAATACATTTAACTTTATCCAACAACTGCACTGTAATTGGAAATGAGCATTCTTAAGATGTGAAAATAATAATCGAGTTCCTCACTACAATCCTGAACTTTAGAAATGCCTCAAAGGAATCATCAGGGAGAGAAAATAACACCTGTATTATTAAAAGGCTATTTGGGAAGGTAGCTCATTTGAGAGTGAAAATGGGTTTCTAAATTCTCCACATCTTACTCCCTTTTATGGCCATTTAAAAGTTCACTTACGAGAAAGTTTGATTCTGTGGAGCAGACACAACTCACAGTTGCTGAAATTGCTGCTTTTTTTTCTAGTTCAGCGAGGAAGAAAAAAAAAAAAGACAAACACCTGATTTCTTATGCTAAGGATGCTTAATAATTAATTCAACTCAGTCCAGAAATAGTCACCAGTGCTGCCAACCACAACCAAATAACCCTCTTCACCTCCACAAAAGAAGGCATCAAAAAAATGATGATGGGGTAATGAAGAAAACTTCCCTCCTCATAGAGAACAGAGGAGCAAGTACTGAACTCTATCTTCTATTATTCTGTCCATCTCAGCATAGAAAAGTTCCTGGGAAGGAGTCATTCCTCCCAATGATGACTCAGTTATTCTCATCTGCTCAATTTGAGCCAATCTCCAGTAAGCTTTCCAGATGTAATTTTAAAATAAAAATCAAAGGTCAGCTACTTTCCTTCTTACTAGGAGAAAGCAGGAATATGTCCTGATACAACCTAGTTAGGACTGATTCATAGATTTGTTCAAGTTCTTAGGACACAAACTAGTAAAATAATAATGATAATAAATAAAGAATAGATGAATGAGTGTTGAAGAAAGTTTATTTCCTTTCCTGAATATGTTTACACTGAATTTTATATGAAATACTGTGGAGAAAAAAAATGTCATAAAATTTCCTTTCATATATTCTCAGAAAAGAGAATTTGAAACAATAAATAAACCCGATTGAACATAGTTTAGTTTGGTTATTAATTCTGTGAAACATGAACTTATCAGCTTGACAGAATCATTTGCAGGCCCAACCTGAACACTTTTAAGAGGTGTAATCAGGTGCATGCAGTCTCCACAGGGGAAGAAATACAGGACAGTAACTGAGTGTGAATCTTACTTTTGTAATTATCTAGGATTTTTGTTTTTGTCCATGAAGCATGGATTATACAAATGAACACCAAAATTTTCTTTTTCTTTTTTTTATTTTTTATTGTTGGTTGTTCAAAACATTACATAGTTCTTGACATATCATATTTCACACTTTGATTCAAGTGGGTTATGAACTCGCATTTTTACCCCGTATACAGATTGCAGAATCACATCAGTTACACATCCATTGATTTACATGTTGCCATACTAGTGTCTGTTGTATTCTGCTGCCTTTCCTATCCTCTACTATCCCCCCCTCCCCTCCCCTCCCCTCCCCTCTTCTCTCTCTACCCCCTCTACTGTCATTCATTTCTTACAGAACTTCTATTCACATTTTTTTCCTAAAGTTTCTTGGAGTTCTGGAAGAATTATTTCAAGCTGCATTTCCTGCCTTAAGTGTGTGAGAGTGTATCAAAAGACTTATATGTAAACTTTCTTTTATTATATAACATCTCAACAACCACTGTGATGGTGGTTGCAAGCAATAGAAACACTCTAGCCAATTCAAGGAATGAAAAGAAAAATAGGAATTGATTACTAATATTGGAAATTTATAGATGGCGTTTCATGGTGTTATACCAATGAAATAAAGAAGTGAACCATCAGATTGTAGGAATTACTGGGTTTGGGGCAGCTTCAAGATTATAAGTATCAGAAGTTAAAGGAAAGCTACTTCAAGGGAAGTTTGGATGTTTTCATCCTGAGAAACTCTACTAAAGTTTTAAAATCAAGAAAGAAAACTGGTTTGTGCATGATTATCAAGTTCTAAAAGTATAGGTTAATCAAAGGAAAGTGGAATTAGCTTTATTAATTTTACACAGAGCAGACTTCAAAGTCAGGAAAGTTGTCAGGGATACCAAGAGTCACCACATAATGATAAAAGGGGTCAATTCTGCAAGAATAACCCTTAACCTCATGCACCTGACAATGGAGTGTTAAAATGTGTGAGCCAAAACCTGATAGGACTTCAAGGATATAAGCATGAATCCACTGTTATAGTAGAGACTGCAACATCCTTCTATCAAAAATGGATAGACGCCGGAGGCAGAAATTGAGTTAGCACATAGTTGCACCAGCAGTATCATCAATCAACTGGATAAAAGGGACATCAATAGACTACTTCATCCAATGGTAGCAAAATACACTTGTCTTCTCAAACTCACTTGGAGTATTCACCAATATAGACCACATGCTTGGCTATAAAACACACTTTAAGAAAAAATTATATATATATGTGTGTGTGTGTGTGTGTGTGTGTGTACATGTGCATGTGTTTGTCTACTCTCAAAACACAATGGAGTTAAACTAATAATCAATATAGAAAATTATTTAGGAAATTTCCAAATATTTGAACATAAACAAACTTCCAAATGGTGTTGTAAATCAAAGGAGAAAATCTCAAAAAAATTTAAAAACTATTTTGAACTTAAAGAAAACAAAAAATATCATCAAACTTTATGGAGTACAGTGAAAGCAATTGTTAGAGGGAAATAAAACACACTTCATGTGCAGAAAGAAACTAAAATAAAGCACCCGACATTATACCTTAGGAAACCAGGTAAAGAAGAACAAATTAATACAAATAAACACGAGGAAATGAATAATAAACGTTAGAGTAGAAATCAGTGATGCCCAAAACAGAAAATTAAAGGAGAAACAATCAATGAAACCAAAGGTGTTTTCTTAAGATCAATAAAATCAATAATATTATAATCAGACTAACAAAATATGAGAAAAAGTACAAATTACTAATATCACAATTAAAATAGAGCATCATGAGAGATTTCGTAGATGTTAAAATAACAAAGGAATTTTCTGAAAATTCTATACTCACAAATTTGATAATCTAGATGTAATGGATTAACTCCTTGAAGGATACAATCTTTCAAAACTCACACACATAAAACTTGGCAACTTCAATAGACCTATATCTGTTAAGGAAATCCAGCCAAGAATTAATAGTTTTCCACAACAGAATATGCCTAACCCAAATGGATTCACAGGTAAATGCTACCAAATGTTTGATAATAAATTATATCAATTCAAAAGATAGAAGCAGAGAGACTTCTTCCCAACTCATTCTATAAGATCCACATTACCCTAATGCTAAAACCAGACAAAGACATTATAAGAAAACTACAGACCAATGCCTCTCATGAATAAAGATGAAAAATACTCAGTAAAATATTAGTAATTTATATCCAATGATGTATAAATAATTTTACAGCAGATTCAGGTGTGATTTATCCAGGTGCACAAGGCTGGTTCGATAATTAAAAATCAAATAATGCAATTCATCACATCAGCAGGCTAAAGAGTAAAATTGACATGATCATTTCAATAAAAACAGAAAAATAATGTGATGAAACCTAACATTCATTCATATTAAAATTCTCAATAAACTAAAGATAGAGGGGAACTCACTTAATTTGATAAAAGATGTCTATAAAATTCCTACACATACTGGTGACAAACTAACTCATACCTTCCCCACTCACATTAATAACAAGCCAATGATGTTCTCTCTCACCTCTGCTATTCACCTTGCTGAAGTGCTCACTTAGGAGTGAAGAACTAAAATAGTCTCTGCTTACACATGACATGATTATCACATATGCATGTAGGAAATCCAAAAGAATAAAAACTTACAAACAAAAAACCCTGCTGGAACAAATAAGTCATTATAGAAAGGTTCCAGGATACAAGGTTAATATAGAAATCACTTGCTTTCTTATATATCAGCAATGAGCAAGTGAAATTGAAAATTTAAACACTGTATCATTTGCAATGGCACACCATAAATAAAACAACTAGGTATAACTAAAAATATGTACAAGATATATTTGAAGAAAATGGAAATATCTGATGCAAGAAATCAAAGAAATAAATTGAGAAAAGTCCCATGTTCATGGACTTAAAGACACAATGTCAAGATGTTGGTATTTCACAAATTTACCAATAGACTCAATGAAACCAAAACCATAATCCCTGGAAATTATTTGGTAGATACTGAAAAACTAATTCTACAATTCATACGGAAACACAGAAGACTCAAAATACCCAACACCATGACGAAGAAGAACAAAATTGGAGGACTGACATTGTTCATTATGAAAACTATTATAAAAAATTCAATGAGCTAGAATGTGTGGAGGGGCTGGGGTTATAGCTCAGCAGTAGAGTGCTTACCTCACACATATGAGGCACTGGGTTCAATCCTGAGCACCACATAAAATAAATAAAATAAATTATGTAAATATACTGTGTCCATCTTAAAAAAAAGTCTGGAAATGGTGAAATAACAGATAGATCATTGGAAAAGGCCAGAAATATATCTTTGTAAGAAGAGTCAACTGATATTTAAAAAAGAAGCAAAGACAACATAGTGGACAAAGTAACCTTAAAACATAGGATACTGGAACAACTGAATATCTACATGCAAAAAAATAAATAAATAAAGCTAAACATAGATCTTCCATCTTTCACAAAAAGTTAACTCACGATGAATTATGGACTAAAATGTAAAATATAAATTCTTAGATTATACAAAAAGTCTGGATAACTTTTAATGTTAATGATTTGTTAGATACAACACCAAACATGTAATCCATGAAAGAATAATTGGATTTCATTAAAATTTTCTTCTCTGTGAAAGATCGTGTCAGGAGAAGGAAAAGACAAGCAGGCTGTCAACTGAGAGGATACTTGCAAAAGCTTTATCTGATATAGGAATGTTATCTAAAATATACAAAGAACTCCTAAAAATCAACAATAAGAAAATAAATCTTCATTAAAAAACAGACAATGACCTTAACAAACAGACACCTCATAAGAGAACACATGCAGTTGGCAGTTAAGTATATGGTAAGAAGCTCCACATCCTATCTCATCAGTGAACTGTGAATTATTACAACAATAAGGTGTCACTATACATCTATTACAATGTTCAAATTCCAGAACTCTGATAATGCAGAATATGGAAGGCAATATATAACAACAAGAACCTATCTTTGGTGATGGGATAAAATGGTACACCTCCTTTGAAAGATGACTTGGTAGTTTCTTTAAAAGTAAGCATAGTTTTTACCTTATGATCCAATAATTGTTTTCCTTGATATTTATCCAAAGACCCTGAAATATCTGTGGCCACAAAAACCTGCACGTGGATGTTTATAGCAAGTTTATTTATAATTAACAAAAGTTGGAAGATACCAAGATGCCTTTCAGTAGAATCATGAAAAAAATACACTCTGGTAAACCTGGGCAATGGAGTATGATTCAGTGCCAGATATCAAGCCATGAAAAGACATTGAGGACTTAAAGACATATTATTAAATGAAAAAAGACAATCTGGAAGTTTGTGTGCTATATGATTCAAACTATATGACATCTGGAAAAGACAAAACTATAGAGTCATTAAAAACATCAGTGGTTACCAGGAGCAGAAGAGATAAAAAGGAAAACAGAGGGAGCACAGATGAAATTTAGTGCCATAGAATTACCTTGTATGGTCCTATAACAGTGAGTATATTCCATTTTAAATTTTTCCCAACCTATGGAATGTAGAATACCAAGAGTGAACTTTTATATAAAAGGTGATAATAATATGTGTCTGTAATTTCCATCAATTTTAACACAAGTACCCCACTGGTGGAAAATGTTGACAATAGGGGAGACCACCATATGCTGGCAGGTGATATATGGAAAATCTTTGTGCCTTCCTCTCAATTTTGCTGTGAACCTCAGATTTCCCTTTAAAAAAAAAAAAGATCTTTTCAGAAACATTCTCGTGCAGTGTTTCTACTTCAATATGACAGTGAATCCCAACGTCTTGTTTTTAAAGGAATGTTTCTTAATTAACTTATAGATGCTTATATTCAATTAGAGTAGTGGCATTTATATTCTCATTTCCTTGAGTACATTATAATTTATATTTGCTGTCCCAGACTGAATATTAATGGTGCCCTTGAGATAGAAAAACTGTACAACTTTTGATGACATATCATGTGTTCACTCAGTGAACACATTTTATTCCAAGGCACATTCAGTGATCTGTTGTTAATTTGAAATCAACCTTAATAGGAGTGGTTTATAAGATGGAAACTGATAGATATTCCATATTAGATCTTCCAACCTCCAAACTCCATGCCCCTGAAGTCCTAATGTAGGGGCACACCACTCTGTTCATTTGAAGTTGACCAATTGAGATCATGAGATTTGTTCTCTATGATTCACAACAAATATACTTTCTTTTTAATAAGTTGAAAAACGTGAAACAAAATTACCCTATGTGTTAACTACCCAATGGGAGACAAAAAGTGATGTTCTCTGAAGCTTATTTCTTTGTGTTTCATAGAACTGATCAAAAATAAATGAATACATAAATAAAATAATTAAAATAAAACCACTGCCATGGTTCTTCTTGAAGGCCTTGTTTATAACCAGCCATTCCCAAGGTTCAGTAGATGCCATTGTTACCATGCACCAACTAGCCCCTGCCTTCCTTTCTCTATGAATGAAGAGTGTCACAGACACTGGAAATATGTCTGCCAAAGAGTAGCCATGTTGCCCCCTGTCCATCAGTATGTGGCCTAAGCATGTTTTTTAAGATGGAAACTCTGGGGATATATGTTCTTTTCTAGGTGTCTATGAGTAACATGTTGGAAGAGAGCATTTTAGGTATTCAAAAGATTATGTTTGACGCTAATAAAAATTACACTTTTTCCTAGCAAGGAAGCATTTATATTTTTAATGAACTGAAATAATTAAAATTATAATTACCATCAAATATCAACTGCCCAAAGTTACCATGAACATATCAAGCAATTAATATTCACTACTTCATGTCAGCTTCCTGACAACACCTAACATCTGTCTAATCAGCTCCTAATAAATGAAAGAGAAAACTCCACAGCTTTCCATTGCAGAAACATTTTCAAAAGTGCATTCAAAGCTGGGTTTCCAAAACTAGGGTAAAAAGCATTAGGCATGGTTGTTTATTTATTTATGTACCTACTAATTTGTATCCTGAAAGAATCTGAACAAAATATTCTCTAAGGATCCTGAAAAGACTTTACTTTTTTTCTGATTTATTTGTTAAATAATATAAATGTGCAGTATATTACATCTATTATTTTATTGCAAAGGGAGTCTGGGTCGAAGATTCAGAAGACCTGTGTTAGAGTTCCAGATGTGTCACAACTCATCATGTGCTTTCAAAAGCACTTGACCACTTAATTTAAAATGAGCCTTTAAGGGCAAAGTGGTAATCATGAATTTTCCACAATCCAAGAACATATTTGTAAAGATTACAGATGGAGAATTATTTTGAAAAACTTTTGAACACATTTTTCTATGCACATATAAAATATTATTAAATTGTATGATGCAAGATAAATAAAAGCATAGTTTTTTTAGTTATATCATTCATTCCAGCCATGAAATTTGAATTCAAATTAAACTTTCCTTTTATCTTAAAGTATATAAAAATATATTCCAGCTAATTTCCTTCACTTCCAATTGTTAAATGGTGACTTTTCACTTTTTAAAATTTTTTAAAATTTTATGTTCTTCTCGTTTTGTTATGCCCTATAAATCTGAGAATTTTTAAGCAAAACTATATTGAAGTTTTCCTTGGATCTTGTAGCTTCTAAATTCTTTCAACTGAATCGACTATTCATTCTGACCCAAATTCTCATATCATTACTTGGTATATGACTTCCCAAAACCTATGGTAAACAGAGGAGATCTTGAGGCAGAGACCCTCTTAACACCTAATCATTCTGGTTGTTCAGCCTGTGTCTGTGGGTGGAGTACTGTAAAAAGGCCTGCACCTTAATTATATGCTTATTTTACATGCAATATGAATTTTTTGAGTCTTACTGAATGCCACAGTCTGGCTGGGCACACAATCACGAGCCACCACACAGCTTGTAGATTCAAACAGCAACTCTTTATTCCCGAACTCACACCAGCCGTCTACAATCACGTTCTGGGGAAATCCACGTTCTCTGCCCAAATCCACGTTCTCTGCCCAAATCCACCTCCACTGGGCTTCTATCTCTCAAAAAATACTCTGAATCCCGTGAGAACTCAAGGGGAACTCAGGCAGCAAAATACGCCCTATTCCCAGCAGGAATAATCTTAAACCTTAAACCTGGAACCTAAACCGGGAACGCCCTAATCTGCCTTGGTCCTTGAGCAAGGTCACCTACATTCAATGTCACTGCAAATGTCAGTAACATGGGGTACGCTGGCAAGGAAATTGTCATACCTACTTGGCTAATGGTTCCCAGCAACTGAAGTAGGGAATTTTATTTATTTATTTATTTTTTTTTTTTTGAGAGAGAGAGATATTTTTTTTATTATTTAATTTTTAGTTTTCGGCGGACACAACATCCCTGTTTGTATAGGTGCTGAGGATCCAACCCGGGCCGCACGCATGCCAGGCGAGCGCTCCACCGCTTGAGCCACATCTCCAGCCCTGAAGTAGGGAATTTTGACAGGAATAACAGAATAAAATAAAAATGACATTCAGAGAGAAAATAGTTTGTATTAGCAAAGGCCCAATTTCCCAATCACATGTGACTAAAAAAAAAAGAATTGAAAAATTAAATTGGGTAATGAAACCTATAGAAAATTAAAATTCAGTTTTTATTTTTAATTCTATGATCATGATACAAACAAATCTAAGTAAGTCATAAATAATAATAATTTAATTTTTTACTTCTTTTTTTAAAATGCTTCACTTCACAGCAAAGAGTCATACAGACCTCAAGTGTTTTCAGAGCAGGCAAAATTACCTTATATGTATCTAATAAGGAAATTATCAAAAAAAATCACTTTCCTCCAACTCATTTTTTTCTGGGATTAATATTTTGGATATTTTAAAAGTTAACTTTCTTAATTGCAGGTGTTTCCTTTTTATTATTTGATTCTATTTTTGTGCAACTTGATTGTATAACTAGGACTCACTGAGGCATTAAGAAATTTCTTCTGGCATTTTAAATTGCTCCAACAGATTCTGAGAATAACAATGAATTATGCAGAGAGTATTTTACAAGAATGTATTGAAACATTACCCTTGTCTACTGTCTTCTTACAGTAGAATGAAAATTTTAAGGAGATAAACATATAAGAAAGAGAAATTGCTGAGATTATCTAGACAGTAAGGAATTATACACATATTTATATCAAAAGCAAATTTTTTTCAAACACATTTAACATCTAATAAAATATTTTATATTTTTTTTATTCTCACTTCTTAGATAACTCTCCTAAGCCTAATATTAACCTAATAACTTTATAATAATTATTTGATATGTTACATTTCAGACTCTACATTATAGTTCCTTATAATTTGGCTTAAAAATACTTTTAAATAATAGCTTGCTATTTTCAGTCTTAACCTAATGATTCAATTTTTAAAATTGTTGACAATTTCAGTAATTAGTTTTTGGAATGTGTGGCATAGGTATAAATATGATTTTTAAAATACAAAATTAAAAGATACTTTGATCTATTTAAAATATCAAAAGAAATATGGTTATGAGTATAGATTTATATATTGCTGGAATAAACTCTAATATTTTGTAGTTTTGCTTTACATCACATTATGTATGTTTGTCTTGTGTTACTGACCATCAAAATATGTCAGCAAAAATTAATCTGATAATTTTGCTAAAATATTATCTGATGTTCATTCCAGTTAAATTAAAAATTAGGTCTATGATATGAAACTCAGATTTCTGTCTTTGAACCCTACTGCTGTGAGAACACAAGCAAAAATTAATCAAAAAATTACCAGAGGATCTTTCTCTAATTGGCAAGAACTTTTCAGTCCTTATATACTTAAATAATCCCATTTGCTTTCTTTCTCTTTCTTTCTCTCTTTCTTTTTCTCTTTCTCTCCTTCCTTCCTTCCTTCCTTCCTTCCTTCTTCCTTCCTTCCTTCCTTCCTTTCTTCCTTCTTCCTTCCTTCCTTCCTCTCTCTCTCTCTCCCCCTCCCCCCCAATACTACTTGTTGATTATCCTCTTGAAATGGTATCCATGGATTCTGCTCTGTCTTCTTTTGACCAGTATCCCCATATTTCATAAGGAAGGAAGTTGTCTTTTCAATTTTTTTCCCCTGAAAGACATATTTCCCATGGTCAGAATATTCTCTTTACGTTTTGCTTATAATCACGTGTTTCTAAAACACAAGTTGAAAATAAACTTGTCAAGGTTTCAAGGCCTAAGACTTTAGGCCTTAGTGAATAGTTCATTTTTGCCCTCAGAGAGTGTAGCTGGAAGGCCCATGTTAGTCATGCCTACTGTATAACATCCTGTAGTAGGACATTATCTTTTCCCTCAATTTTATGATACGAGATTAAATATTTGGTCTTTGTCCCTGGTCCATAGCACAAAAATATTCCTGAAGTCTTTGGAATCTTCTTTTATATGCTATTTAGATCATGCCTAGACAGGAGGACTTTAAGATGGGAACTGATCATCAGAAAGGCATAGCATTTGTTATAGGATTGGGACCTACAATGCCACCTATTGACTTCTGGGGAAGGGAGAGCGGCTGTACCTTAAGGTTAATCATCATTGGCCAGTGGTTTAACCAACTGTTGTATATAATGTAAACTCCATTCAGAACCTCAAAATGATGGTTCTTGGGTTGTGTAAGCACTGAAGAACATTCTGATGTGCTTGGAAGGCTGCATATGGAAGAGGACAAGGGAGCTCTGAGCTGTTAGGATTTGTAACTGTTATCTAAAGTGGGGGCAATGCTGCTGAACTGGGCATTTAAACTGTATCTAAATCATTGTATTGTTAGACCTTATTGGTGGTGGGAAATTGAAAAAAGAATGGGTTTTGGTGTTGAAAAAAACCCACAAAATCTCTGGCTTCACTTTTAAAAAACAATGGGAATATTTTATAGTTCTTCTCTTTGTTCCTGTAATATTACAAAGCAATGAAGGCAGAAAAGTGTATACCTCAAATGAACATAAACCATTTTTGCAAGCTTTTAAGTTGCCTGAGAACTATATCTACTGGTCTGCAATATTCATCTGCTAACCAGGACCTATAATCCCTAGCAAAACTCAACCCACTTTGAAGTATTTATTTGAATTCCCTGTATGTATTATGGAGAGTCTCACATTCCTTTGTCAGATACTATTATCATTCTTTAGTGTTCTTTTCCTGAAAACCAGAGTTTCTCTTGATGATCCAGATAGGCAGAAGTTCCCTGGAGGGTGCCACCTTTGATTGTCACAGCAGGAATACCTATTGCTCTGTTAATTGGCTCCACAGTGTAACACCTACTCCAGCTTTTTTACTGTACCCAATGATCACTGAATCATCAAAGCTTTATGGTGTTCCATGACAGCGCTGGGAAGAGTCAATCATTTATTTAATGTTGCAGTATGATCTTAGGAGTCATGAAGGATGAAAGCTGGGGTTTCAATGTATTCCAGAGCTTAATCAAATAGTATTTGGTAGGCTAACTGACAACCACCTTGTCTCAAAGACTTGGTTTTGCACCGCTGAACATAGGAAACAAACATAATTCTATAGAAGTCAGTGCTCAGAATCCATATCCCAATCCGTTAAGGATCCGTATTTCATTTCCACATGACATTCATGACTTGAAGTTACTTCTTTCCATAGGATTAACCCTCTCAGAGACACAGGTCCTGACCCCCTACAATCAAAATCTTAGTGGCCTATCATAGAAGTTTGTTAAATGCACTAAGATGAAGATAAACTTATAACATTATACACAACTTGAACATTGTTCCAAAGTTTCTTTAAGTTTCAAAAAATAGAAATATCTGGGAACTTATTTCACTATTTCACCAAAAAGTTCTTCCCTTTCTCAGTTCAACCTAGATTCCAGAAGGCTGCAAGTACACAAAATTCACTTTTATGTAGTAATGTTTGTGTTACATCATTTATACACATGACATCTTCACAACAACAAACATGTAAACAACAGAATATGTTTTTTTTTCCTGATAACTCATCTCTTTCAGAACTTCCTAAAGTATATTTACTAAAAATAAATAAGGAATGGCTGATATGGAAGGTCTTTGCTAGTTAGATTTCCTTCTCCAAATCGTCCAGCCTTAGATAACCATTATTTCAGTACTGAAGCTTTCGAGAAAGAACATCCCAAGGTCAGTGTGATCATTATTCTCTCTTATGAACCACCAATGTTTATTTTTAATTTGAGGCTGTTAAATAAAGCTTTAATAGGATTTTAATGGCATGTTGGACACACTTCAGGGTCCAGAGATGTGGCATCGTATTTGGGAATGTCATTATCTAGATTAATTATCAATACTGGGCAGTATCATTAAAGCAATATGAAAATAAGAAATGTTGCAAATAAATTTTTCTAAGCAGAGGAAAACAACATTTGATCTGCAACTATTTAGTAATTATTTTTGAGTGTTTTGTGTGTGTGTGTGTGTGTATGACATGTGGATTTTTTTGTTGCTGAAAAGCTGCATAAAATAATTCCAGAGAAGGATTTTACTTATTCAGTTGAATTTTTAAGGTCAATTTATTCTCCTTAAAAAGTTAGCTATGTGTCTAGGTGCCCTGGCACATGAAAAGAAAGAACATACTCTTCTCAGTTCACTTTTCTTTTCCTAATTTTATTATGTTGACATAAAGAAATGGTTGAAGTATGTTAAGGGAAGGGCTTTGAATAATTAACAAAATCCACTCACAGCTTGGTTCTGTCTCAGCATTTTTAATAAGTAACCAAAAATGACCACTGGAAAAAAAGATATCTTTAAAGAGAAAATATTTCATCCATTTATCAAGAGCATACCTACTCTATAATTCCTAACAATTTATATAGCACTTTTATGTTTAATTACATCTGTTTGCTTTTAAATACTACTATACTTCTATGTACTTGCACAACATTTTATATATATATATTAATATTATATATATATATATATATTAATATTATATATGTATATAATATTAATTTGGTGGGAAGTCTTAGAAATTCAAAGAATGAACAACATTATTATGCTTATTCTTTGGTTTGGGTACAAACATACCTATTCAATTTTGACAAATCTAAATGTCTAAATTTAAAAAAAATGCATCATTATTTTATGTTCACCATTGAAAAAGAAAGTAAATAATTAACCCATAGCTTTTAGTTTTAGTGATGAACCACAGGATAATGCAATGTCTTTGAAGGTATTTTTAATGTCAATTATACTCAACATCTGTAGTTTTAACAATGTACATAACTCAGTTGAGAGGTGACATTGAGATTGGCTATGGCCAAGTTTAATCACTGACAGGCAATGACAAGTATGTCACCCTTGTGTTCTAACTGAATGGGATCATAAAATGAATCCTGATTTTAGAGATGTAGATTTTTTTAAAAAGAAAGAAAATTAAATAAAATGATAAAATGAAAAAAATTTAGAAATGGTAGAAAGTAGTATTTCAAATCCTAGATTCATCCCTGATATCCTATGTGCTACTCTTATCTTTCTAAATGTCAGTTGTTTTTATTTGTTGAAATAGATAAGAAGGGCATCCCACACATCATATATCATGAAGATGGACTTTCATTATCTTTAAAAGCACATGGTAAAATTATGAGTTCAATCTGTGTATGTGTACAATTAATGAGGACTTTTCAGCAGCAGCAGCATATCATCTACAATATTTAGTCCGCTTATGTTAAAATCCTGCTCTGAAACTTATCAGCTTGTAAACTTGGAAAAGTTGGTTAATCTCCTTGTGCTCATTAAGGTTATCTCATAATAGTATATAAGGATGAAAGTCCTCCCATCTGACTTAAGTAAAATCTGTGCCTAGCTAAAGCAGCTGTGCTCCTTTGCTATTTTATTGCTAACTAGAGAATGTTCCTCTTACACTGCATATCCATCTGCAATGGCCTCTATAATGTAGAATATTGCCAGACTTAAAAATACGTATGGAATGATCTGGTCTTTAGTTCATGACTCTGGACATCTTAAAGGTAAAGGCTTGTAGATTAATTTGTGATATTTTTTTTTTCCTTCCTGTGCAATTTAGTGTAACATTCAAGTAAGTAGCAGTGGTTGCATATAGACGTATCATTTATATTTCTTCCTATATCCTTTGCTTTCTCCTACCCAAGTGTAGTGGTAGCATAGACAAAATAATGAAATTATATGGATTTTTTTAATATTTAGAGAGTAAACTGTAATTATTTTATAAGACAAAGTACATTTGGATAATACATAATATAAAATCATACTGGGTTATGCAATTAAGTTTTAAGAGCACTTTCTGAAGAGTTACCCTATTTATAGTTTGTGTTCTGCTGTATAAAACACATGATGAAGTGTCCCTGAAAAATTTACTATTTAAGTTCAAAGCTACAGATCATTGAATACAGGGCCAAGAAAATTAAATGTGTGCCCAATGAGCAAAATGCTGTAAGTGAATTTGAAGCCCTCTAGAGAACACATCAGTCAGCAATGTGCCATCAACTAAGCTCCAGTTTACTTCCTTGGCCCCTTATAAGAAAGAATTACTGGGGATATCAAGGTTAAGAAATGGTAGTTCTACTTTGGCAAAAGAGCAGCTTTATTGTGTTTATGAAGCCATCTTATTTAAGAGTCTCTTTTGAATATAAAGAGTTCTAAATTATATGTAAAACCGGTAATAGATTTATTCAGTCTTCATTGGACTTGGGGTTCAGAGAGTCTGTGACTTTCTGAAATTGTTAAGAAAATTATTTTAATATATACATTTGAGAGTTTCTCTGATTTCATCAGAACTTGAAAAATGACTTTGAATACCAAAAGGAAAATAAGTACTCTTACATAATTTCTATTTATGTGAAAGATTAACTATTTTAAAGTCAAGTACTTTATCTCATATATATTCAGAATTTTATTTTAATTGTTGCTTCATTGATGAAAAAATGAGAAAATGAATATATATATTGCACAAAATTGAAAAGCTAGTAGTTTGTGGATCCAATGGCTGAACCAGATAGATTTTATCCAAAGCCAATGAAGTGAACTTCTCTGTCCTTCAGGAAAGACAGGTCTGATGTGGAAAAAAGATTTCTGGCAAAGGAATTAGAAAACTCTGGATCGAATTCCAGCACTAGCTCCTCTAGTAATGGTAAAAAGAGTTAGGTTTTCTTCAAATGCCTTTTTTGTTTTAGTTGTTGGGCTTAGTAAGTAAAAATATAGGGTATTCTGTTGAATTTGAATTTCAGATAAATGGTATTTTTCAATATAAATGTATCCCAAATATTTCACAGAACATAACTATACTAAAAAAAAATATGCTTGCTGATGTTTTCTAAAATTTAAAATTAATGAAATATCTGCATTTTATTTGGCACCCCTCTTGGCTAGAATAAGGGGGCATAAAGCATCAGAAAGCAGATTTTCCTTTTCTTCCAAGAATTTATAATCATTGTTTAAAGTGGATAAGAAATACAAACACATGAAACATTTTAAGGAAATGCAGCCCCCTGAAGTAGGCTGGTGTGACTCATAGTCTTTCTTCTCTCACCTCGCATCTTCTTCTCATTACAGATGCATTTGGCAAATCTGGCACATGTGTGTTTTTAGTGAAATGTAGGATAATGCCTCTCTTCCATTGTCTACTTGTTGATTGAAAGAACATGAAGAGATTCAAAAGACTGCTCAAAGCGGATCGGTCAGAATTTCCTGGTGGTTTATAAAGATCAAAGATTATTCTGAAAGAAAAATGGTCATAAAATTTAGAAAGGCAGAGGGGATGGTTTCTGAAGCCAGATTCAGTGGCTATCAGGCTGCATGTGTTCTATGTCAAGGAATTGA
This sequence comes from Marmota monax, assembly GCF_021218885.2. Lineage (NCBI taxonomy): Eukaryota > Metazoa > Chordata > Mammalia > Rodentia > Sciuridae > Marmota > Marmota monax. The sequence goes on from NW_026695241.1 coordinate 12,666,630, forward strand.
AGGCCTCTGGTATATGGATGTAAAACAACTTAAGGGTCTTCCACAGAAGATGTGTTAATCGAACTCTAAATTAAATTCTAGAATGCAAAAATAGAGTAGTGCTGTTATATCTTGTGAAATGTTCTTATTTGAAAATCTGTGCTTGTACATTGCCATTTGTCTGTATGTATCTGATGAAATGGAAACTGTGTCCATACAGGCTCACGTGAGCATTAATGCATAGATTTGCCTTCAGACAGAAGGGACTGTGCCTCATTCTCAAAGCAGAGATGAAATCTCATTGAATGAAGAGAAGCCAGTCCCCAGTGGGAGGCAAATGTTTCAGGGTGGAGAAACTTTGAAAATTTTAAGAGTCTTTGCTTTAAGATACGTATATTTGATACCTGAGAAGTATGAAAACAGGTGGTTGTAAATATGCAAAATATAAAAGCAGAATACAGACCACATTTAAATTGTTCATTTCAAAAGCACCGATAATAAAACCTGGTATTTCAAATAGTGCAGGGAGGTTTTAAATCATTGTATTGAAAATTTTAACACATGGGAAATTCTCTGTACTAGGTAGGATATAAATTAGGCTATATTAACAACCCCCAAACTCAGAGATTAATAGAGCAAAGTCTATTATGGGTTTAGAAATTCTGTTTCATCCTAGTCACTCAGGATATCAAACTGACAGAACAGCCACCTTCTTTACTGCAAACAAGTAGCACACAAGGGAGAGAGAGAGAGAGAGAGAGAGAGAAAGAGAGAGAAATAGATATTGATTTCTGGAGATTTTAGCACTAATAAATGTACACTTTGTTGTGAAATTATACTTGTCATTTATCTCTAAATTCCTTAGATGGAACTAGTATCAATGTCAATAAAAACACAAGGAAATAAGGTAGTATAATCCCACCATAATGCTGGAAATTGAAGGGTGGAAAGTATTTGGCTAACAGTGATAGGACCAACCAAAACATCTACTGTCATACTTATTTATTTATTTTTTATATTGTAACAAGTATAGAACAATTTAGGAGAATACGTTCAGAAGTGAAATCTGTTGTGGGTGGATCTTAAGTCCAGTGAGAATCAAGAGAGGCCTATATTCATTTTAACACTAAAGCTTACATACTTAGGGAGAGGTGTAAAAAAGAACATTAAAGTAATTTAAAACTGCCATTGCTGGGTCCTATTTTTCAAAAACACACATTAGAATCATGTTTGATGCCAGGAACTCTCCTAGTCTCAAAGGAGACAGCAGTGAACATGGTAGACGCAGTCCTTGCCTTGTGGAACTCAGTCTTGCAGTGCTAAAATACTGCTTCTAAATCACTACTGAATATATTCTAAAGACAAAATACATATTCATAATTTATGTGTAGGAAGAAATTTCAAATGTGCAGAAAGAAGGTGGAAGAAACATACTAGAATCTTAGCAATATCTGAAGAATGAAGCGACCTCAATCTAAGAATAGAGGAAAATTGAGAAAACATAATCCCCTGAGCATTTGTCTCATGCCAATGTTAACGCAAGCCGGTAATATTCATTTATATATGTTTCACTGCTACACTATGTCTCAGTAAAAAAAAAAATAAAAAAATACTTTTCAAGTCAGCAAAATTCAATACTGCACATCACTCCTGAATAGAAGCTTGTATTGTGTGAATTGTGTACCTTCCTTAAACAAAACTAGTTGTTGAGACATGATCATGTGGAGATGAATACATCTGTGGAAACTTATTTTAATGATTTCTTATGTCTGATATCTAGCATCAAATTTTCATGGTGTGTTCTAGATTCCTATCTTCATTCACAAAATCAGTATTTAAAAACTCTCCTACTCTTAGAAATCAACTTTAGTTCACCAGTAGAAGTGGTCCCATACATGATCCACTTTTACAGATACCTAAATGATTTCTATTAAAGAACCCCCCATGTGAATGATCACAATTGTATTCATTGTTCTGATCATTGCTATTTCCTCATAGCAATTCTCTCTCAAATTGTAAAAAAAAAAATTCTTTAAAAAACACTAAAAAGACTAACAAATTAATTTGCACTCCTTTATATGAGTTTTTTTTTTTTTTTTTTTTTTTTTTTAATTAAGGGGAAGGGTGTTCAAGGATTGGCTTGTTTTCCAAAAAGACCAGGAAAGAAGCTTTGAAAATGGAGATCTGAATAAAAGGGTTTTTTAATGTACACCTTTGCTCACTACTTGGTCAGATTGTAAAGCATAGCTAATGCATTGAGGCAGGGATATCACATTTTGCAAGAGTCTAACTTAAAGTGGGACACACTGTTTCTTCAGGAGATGATTCCTTGGAGATACTCCAAACACAGCAGTGAATCCACTTGTTCACACCATGTAAACTGAATGTTAACCATCAATATCTCCCTCTTCTGCATTTATACAAAATATAACCTTATATTTTTAACATTATGAAGAAGAAAAATGAGATTACTTTAAAGGCTTTTTTCCTATTAAAATTAAAAAATTAAATAGTCAATGCCCCCCCCCAAAACAAAACAAAAACCCCAAAAACAATAGACATAGGTTCTAAAAGCAGGAGTATTTAATGAAGGTAGGTATTCTTCATACTCAAAACCAGAGGCAAAAGAGAAACATAAATTGAAAAGAATTAAAAAAAAAAGGAGAAGGACCCAAAAATTGAATGGAAAGGAAGATAAAGCATAAGGAAAAAAAATTCCAGTCATGATCTAGGGTTCTAGGTCTGTATCTCTTCCTTCCCAAGAATATAAATTGTCCAAAGTTTAATGTGGGAGACACAAAGTGTATTTAATATCATAAAATTATCCTTTCCAAAGGCTGAATATTATCATTTTATTTACAAGCTCAGTGCCTACTAGTCATTCGCAATCTGTGGGATGTCAAAACATAGGATCCAGTTATTAATTGCCCTAATTGAGTAGCAGTATAATTTATTGAGATATACACTCACATCGAGACAATAATACCTTCATGCTACCCAAAAGTTTTAGGAGAAAGAGTTTTCATTTTAGAGGAATGGATAGATGGCATCAACTTGGGCATACACTAATTATCAATAATGTCCTTCATGTCTGGCCAATGTGTCAAAAATTGTGTATTCCACAAATGGTGAAATTCAATGACAGATTCCTCTTTAGAGAGTCACCAAGGTGATACTAACCTCAGAGGAAATATCAGAATTATTCATAGAATAACCTGGACCTTAGAAACCCAGGCTCGTAGCCAAAATATATAGATGTGTTACATTGGGACAAGCTGAAGTAATAAACAAGCCCTAGGTCTCTGCTGGCTGTCACAACAAATCTTTATGACCAACTAATTTTACAGGTTGTACAGTCCTGTTTCAGAGTTACTCAGAAACTCAAATCAGTAGAGGCTCCTCTGTCTCAAACATTTGCTTCAGTTTGATGACGCAAGGGAAAGAGCATGCTGAGGACTCACACTTATTCTTCTGTGTTTTAACCCTAAAGTAAAGCATGTCCATTTTGTTCAGTCTTTAATTGGAATCTGTCCTGGTCTCACCTTAACTGCAAAGCTGAAGATGAACAATGAATAAAAATAAACTATGTGCCTCTATTATAGATACTCATTACAAAGTGACTTGGCAAATGGTGTTCCAGGTTCATATCCTTCTGAGGGCTCACCTGGGATTGGACAAGAGGCATCTACACAGTATCCACATAAACTGAAGGATCAGAGGACTCCTTGTGAATGTTTTCCTTTGGATCAATTGCCTAGAACATTTGCAAAGTTCAAAGGATAAAGAACAATCTGATAAGTCCTACGATTATTAACGTGTATTGCCCTACAGTCAAGAGTTCAGACTATGAATCAGACAGAATTTGATTAAAGAAAATACTGCGGTATTTTCTTACCTGCCTGAGACTTTGGAGTTCTTATACACTACTGTCAAAGGATTCCAGAGAATCTCCTTCAAAAATTAAGTTAAAAAGTTACCTCTGCTCACTCATGATTTGGCCCTCAGTATGGGGAAGAAGATATATTTGTTTATCAAAAGATTGAAATATAATGAAAAAAGTAATGAAAATATCTATTGAACACATGGGCAGGACAGAGTTGAATCCACTGGCCTGGAATCCAGTCTTCTTATTACTTGGAGAATGTCTGCAGTCAAGAAAATAAGTAAGTAACCAGTCTAATTTCCCTGTGGCCTGGACAACTGGAACTCCAGGAAATATGCACTAATGCTATTCTTTAATAGAAAATTTCCTATCTATGAAATGCTTTCCTCAGATATCCCAGGTTTAGAGATGCTTATCAGCATACCATCTATTAATTGGTTAGATAGGGCTCCTGGTTAAAATAATTTAAGGTCTAAACATTCTTGGATATATAATGATATGTTTCACAAACTATCTGTCCCTGCTGTGTGAGGGATTCTTCATCTCTTACTCTGGACCAGAGAAGGTATGTCCAATAAAGAAAGGAATGGCCTAAGGAGTCATGTGTGATGTTCCAGATAGAACTCTCTTACTCTGAGAGTTAGTTTACTTGTCCTTCAGAAAGTACACTGTCTGTTCCTCTCTCTACATATGTCAGGTTCTCTGCCTTTTACAAGGGACATTCCCAGAGTAAACCCCAGCTGCCGGATTCCTTCTCATGCTTTAGTATGCAGCTTCAATGTAATTTCCTCAAGGAAGCATTCACTGATAACTCCAAAGGTCCAAATGCCATAGCAAATATAGCCATAGTGCCAGGGTTTTTTTCTTTTGAGAATTTGAGATGTTTTTCACTTAAACAACTATTTGCTTAGTGTGATGCTTTACAATTTACTAGAGTTCCAAGACTTAGGGACTACACCTATTTTCTTTACTACTGAATTTCCAGAATCCAGTTGGTTCATTGCATGAAGTTGGTATATGATAAGACCTATGAGAATAGCAGGGTCAGTTATTCATAATACCTGGTAAGTATAAATTTCACTAAAGCTAGGAGTAACATTTATCTTTGTGCTAAGATTATTCAGCATCGACTTTCTTTTTATTTAAATTTGCTTTGGAACAGAAAATTGAAAAGAGAAATTTTCTCCCTAATTTCAATTGAAACTCTAAAGACAGGAAATAATATATTCCGCATTAGGCCTCTAATAAAGAATTCAAAATATGCTAAGAATTACAAAACTGTTCTGTGATCCCCATAAGCAACCTTTTACACTCTATAAAAGGAAAAAATTCATTTGGAAAAAGTTCACAGAATTCTGTGCTTCCTATTCTACCATCTCTCTCAGGCATGGAAGTCAGGCCATTCTCTCTTGTGTTAAACCAGGTGAGTAGGAATGCAAAGAGTACATTCATTCTGGAGTTTAGGAAATACCAGAAAATATCTACATCTTGCTTAGGTGATATCTTAATTAGACCCTTTGAAACTGCAATAAACTTATCCAATCCAGGCCTTTTCACTAATTTATATTCTCCATAGAATTTATTACATTCTTATATAGTATAGATTTGTAAGTCATTTTATTTCCTTTTGGATTTCTTAATAAAATATAATTTCCATAGGTCCAGAGATGTCTCTTTGATTAATTACTAAAACCTTAAAATTTAAAACATTGATATATACACAGTATATGCTCAATTACTATTTGTTAATAAAACGAAAGGTAAAATACAACGTTTTGAAGCTAGAATTATCTATCAACAAAAGAGAATACAAAATCTATACTGGAGAGTAAATTCATTTTTTACTGATGTTAGGGCAAAAATAAATGAGTTTGTTCATATATCTGTTAGACCCACAGCATTACCCCAATGAGAGAATTCCATAATGCATCACTTGTCAGAAAATGACCAGTAGCCTACAAGAACCAAGATCTGGTTAATTTTAAGGGAACTGAAGTTAATAGTCCATAAAATAACCAGAGAAACCCAACAATTATACATCTGTCACATGAGGACTCTTAACTAGCCAAGCAAAACTATATCCTGTTTCCGTAAACTTTGTTTTAAGTGAATCTTATTCCTGAGGGGCAATAAATAGCAGCAACTCCTAAAGAAAGAATTGGAAGGTAAAACAAAAAGAAAATAAATAAACAAAAAATGGCAGGTTGTTTAAAAAGTGAATAAAGACCTTTGATACCGACATACAGTTTCAAAATTCTGTCAAGGCCTTACAAATCTTCGGAGAAAAAGAAGACTATTAAAGAACATTATATTGGGACTATTAGTTTTGTATATAGGAGAAAAGAAAAGGAAAGGAAAGAAAATTTAATCCTCTTCCACACCATACACAGAAATTAATTCCAAATAACATAAGGACTTCAAATCCTTGAAAAGTTAAATATTTGTGCATTGTGACATCAAATTTCCATTTCTTTCTAAATATCCCACAGAGATTTTGAACATGTGTACCAGGATACTTCATATCTCATTGTTCACAGAAGGATGATACAACCCAAAACAGCCTAAATGTCCACCAATAGGAAAACGGCTAAACAAAAGTTAAGATATTTACACAACAGTATCAATTTTAAAAATGGAAGGAAGGAGACTAGAGGTGTAAAACATATGTCAATCTCAAAAACACGTAGGCTAAATATTTTTCAGAAGGCTAGACACACCTTCAGACTTACACATAGCTTATAAGTATGCGTATGCTGTATATTTGTATAGATACAAGTATGTCACTAATTAAAGAATGATTACAAAATATCTTTAAGGTTTACGAAATGGAAAAATGAAGTAAGATATATAAAACAAGACAAAGATAGTGGATGCTTCTGAGAAGGGTGTTAGACACCTGTGATAAAGGCAAATCCATAATAAAATGGAAGATTTAGTAAAATTTTAGTTCTTAGTTTGGTTGGTGAATTCACTTTCTATTATGTTTATAATATACATAAATGGAGCAGCTATTCTTTAGTAAGTCTGAAGAAAGGCTTAAAAAGTCATTTACGACAGATTGAAGTAAGATTTATTAGAGAGGAAAACTCAAAGTGCCCTGCTAACAACTACACAGTGGGACCCAAAGGAATCCTAAGTGTTTACGGGAAGAATGGGTACTTACGCCCTTTTCCACCAATGGGACAGTGGTTGCTTGATGGGAAGAAGCAATGCGGTATGGTGGATTTCCAGGAAGAAGCAGAAAGATGCTAAGGAAATGGAGGTAAAGGAAAGCAAAGACTCTTCCGGGAATTGCTAATTGTTCAGATGTGGCTGGAGAACACAGGGTAAGGATAAGAGCCCAGGGCAGCAGGCTGCAGGCTCTATGTCGCCAGGGCATTGCTTTGCCATGTTTTAATTTCTTTAGGGATTCATTTAACTTACAAAAGAGACAGAGATGATAAGTTCACACAGGAATCCAGAAATGCTTCAAGACAGAAATCTTAAAACTCCAAAAATAAAGCTGTTTCGGCATCAATATCAGGAGAGAGGCTGATTAAATATCTGATATTTGAAGTGACAGGACAGAAAAAGTTGAGTGCATGCTAGACCTTAAATGTCTGGATAATGCATAATTCTGAAACCTGAGTTAACATGCTACCGACCTTAGATTAATAATAAGGATTTAGTGAGAAAGCAGCTTTTGGATCAGTGCCCCATTATCTAAGCCCAGTTGTGCTGTTGCTAACACTCAAGAAGAAAGCTCATCATTTTGGAAGGAACAGGCTTCCATGTGTGTCATGGTACATGAAAGATAAATGGGAAAGGGGGAAGCAAGGAATTGATTCAAACAGAGCCTCAATTCATGACAGTTTAAAAGTACATTTAAGGATGTGGTTTGATGAACAATTAACATGCAAACCAGGTTCACCATACAGCATACTTTGGGAAGGTTACTCTTTAAAAATAAAAATCAACTAAAGGACCAAATGCAAAGATGGGTAAAGAGAACAAATGCCTTCACGAAACATGTAAGTATACAACATGGTTAAAATCACCTGTTCAATCAGCCCATGAAAGAAGTTAACTTTCAACATTTGATTGTGCAGCATAAATTTACTTAGAAACTTTAGTAAAAATTATTTTTGGTTTCTTGTCTTTTTAAATTCATCAGTGCAAATTGATACTAAATATTATGATTGTCAAATGTTTACTATCCACAAGTTTCCTATATAGCAAATGCATTCAATTCCTAAATAAATACTAATATTAGAAAATACTACATATTAGATACTAAATATCAGAATTGCCAAATGTTTGCTAACCACTAGTTTCCTTCCTACCTAGCAAATGCATTTAATTGCTAAGTAACATTCTCACATATCAGGATTTCAACAAAAAACTTAATTCTAAAGAAATAACTTACTAACATCATCAGTCAAAACATTGAGGATGTATCAGGTGGGGAAACAAAAACTGTGCTAATTGTTTCAGCAGAATACCCTGTAGTGCATTGGTTTAGGTAATATTAAAAGAAAATAAAAGAGAACTTTGAGTGAACATTGATATAGGAATGAGAGCAGTCCTAGCACTGAGGTTAAAAGGTGGGAGTTTGGATTTATAAGAATTTAGACGCTGAGAGGCTGGGCCTCTAGATCTGGGATTCAGATCTTTGAAGAAGGAGGACGGTATAGTTATTGGTGGTTCCTCTGAGGTGGGTCCTTGATATTGGTTCTGAGATTGGTAGAAGACACTGGAAACTAGAAATCAACTGGTGGTAACTGGTCTGCTGGGTGAAAAGTTCTTCCTAAGCAGAAGCTCAGAAGGTGCCAGCCTAAAGGGAAAAACAAATGCAGTTTGCAGAATCTCAGTGCCAGCAACACACAGCTGAGCACAGCAGGGAAGATTTATAGTTGAGAAACAACAGCTCCATGAACAGACAGGGGAAGAGCTGTTGCACTTTGAGGGCCTTTCTCATCAGAACTTGCAGTACAGACAAGCAGTTGGTAGTGCACTAGGTGGCTGGGCAATTTGTTCTGCTTGTTCACATGTGGGGCTTATTTCCAAGTCTCAGTTAAAGCAAGAATACCGAGTACATAAAGTCTGTTAACATAAAGGTAAAATTATAAATTCTAAAGCCCCCTGGCATTTGGTAATTTGGAACCACTCATGTAAGGAAAAGTAAATGAACAGGCAACGTCTGACTTTAAAATCATGAATCATTAAATGTAATAATGCCAAGGAGATCTCAATTCTAGCATAATCAAGGTATACATTACAAATTAGCTGCCAGGAGGCTTCCTCTTTGTCAATCAATCAACAACTAATGTTTAATTGAGTTGACAAAGTATTACTCCAAATTTGCTGCAGGGACCATGTATGGGGTCAAATTATGAGATTGCTGTTGTTATGGGTCAGAAATGGTCATGTATGGGCAGTTTCCTATGGTTCAACCTAATATATCAGTTTTACTTTGGAACATCAGCTGTGGATGAAATGTACACTTTATTTTAGAAAGTGAGTGGTTTCATGTACATTTGAAGAAGCTTGAGATTAACAGTTTAAAGCATTTTTTTTAATCATTTTTTTTCTCTCCTGGGCAGAGTTTGAACCACTAGACTTACTGAAAAGGAATGACCCAGGAAAGCCCTAAATGTTGTGGTTAAGACTCTAATTATGGAGTCAAAAAGATATATGCAGATACCTTCTTATTATTTTCTAGCCCCTTCCCCTTGGAATATTGTTTAACTGATTGAGCCTCAGTTTCCCCATTCACAAAATGGAAATGCATTATTTGCCAACCAAGATTGCTGTGGAGAGTGAATAAAATATGGAGAATTTAAAAAGCTTTAATGGGATCTATCATATAATAAAACACAGTAAATGGTCACCTATATATTTTATGTATCATTTTTTCTAAATGGAGATAAATAATAATAGTACCTATAACAGAGTTGTCATGATTACCAAATGAGTTATTTTATATAAAGTGTAGTGAATTGTTCTTGGACATAGCAAATGCCATGGGAAGATATATTCTTCTTAATCAATGTCACCTAATAACTATTGGTGCTATTATTACTAATAATTATTATTGCTGTCATTTTTATCACTATGGTACATTTTTCCTCAGCCTCAACTCAGAATTTGTACCCAGATGACAAATATGTTACAGAGTTATATGTGTTGTTCCCAAACAAACTAGATGTGGTGGGGGCCAGTGTGGATGTGTGGTGTAGGGTAAAGAATAAATGATGGGTACAAGTTATTCCTTGGTTAGCAGTTCTCACCCTATCTTCCACTTGGCAAATATCATATTCAAAAAGAAAAATCTGTGCCAGATGCTACCTTACTCCATTCTCAGTAGCAATTTGAATCTATACTACTATCATTCTGACATCGATTACTCACCATTTCTTTACTGGGAGATATAAAGTAATTGAGAACATAGAAAATGACAAATTACGTGACAATCACATAACTTTGGTGCTGGAAGGGATCTCAGAGATCCACTGAGGATTGGACTCAATTTTTACAAATTAGGAAACTGAAACTCAGAGAGATGAAATTAAAGATTTGGAATGACTCTGCTTTTGAAAGAATCCTAGAGGTAAAATACCTTTTGCACAAACCCCTCAGATAAATAAAAAAATCCCCAATAAAAGGCCATTTTGATTGTTTGGAAATGATCTCTGAAGGTTCTCATTACCTAACAGTGGAATACATTCTGTTTTCATGTAATTCCATCAAAAGTAACTCCTCTGATGTTTCTAAAATGTTTTCTTGCTGATCTGAACTGTATTGTAAAAACTAGTATAATTTCATCTTATTTATGAGAATTTCTCTAGGCTTATCTATGTATAGGAAAGTAATTAGTAAGAGAGATTGTCATAAAAATTGCTTCCCTCAAAATCAATCTAGTGCACATCCTATAACCTGAGGAGATAACCATTTTGTCACAAATCCATGTCACTACCAGTCAGTTTCTGTTCCACCTGTAGTAGTTTCAATAACACCAGAATTTTACATTATTCATGGATTGTCAAAACCTGTGGATAATTCATTACCAGCTTCACTTTACTCTCTATAGACCCCCAAATCCACCTCATGTGTTATCTTGCACATTTTCTCAGGTCAAAGTAATTTAAGTCAGCTCCTCCTTGTCTGTCTCCCTCCCATCCTAACACCCTTGACTAGATTTTTGTTGTCCCTTCAAATACAGTCATATTGATGTTCGTTAAGTTTAATAAAAAGCTATTTTCAAGGTTATAAACTTAATTTATTGTGATATAATTGTCAGTGCTATTAATATTTTCCATGCTTAATGTCATTACTTGTATTGCTACAAACATACTTTGCAATGCAAGAAATGACTCTGACATGTGAGTCTGTGGGTGTGCATTTAACACACCGCCTTCTCTAGCAATATATCACCACATGTGGCAGGTTTTGATGAAAAGAAAATAAGACATCAAGAAGGATTTCTGCATTATCTTTACCACATTCGTCTTCATCAGGGAGCACATTGTTAATGAAAGTATACAATGACAGCCCTGGAAAATGTCATATGCATTTTTCAGCAGAGAGAGCACTGAGTTGCAGAATGATATTTAACTACACAAAGAGTCAAGGATGCAGTCTTGTTTCTTTGGGTTGTGAATATAAGATGATGAAGCATAGACTCATTTAGTACTTTCTTAGGTTTTTGTTAAAAAATTTTAAGGTCAACCAAAAAATGAGAAGCACAAATGCTCTTCTGTGTCTCCAGTTTAGACCCAAAATGTTTTCAGAGGTTCAAGAGAATCAATGAACACATGCATTTATTAATTGAAATTAATACAAATACAGAATATATAGATACTCTTTTGGCAATTATTGTCACTCAGTAGGCAACATTCTTAATTCAAAAAGGCTGTTATGGAGAAAAAACTATGGAAAACTTTCCTTCTTTTAACTAAAATTTTATTGCTCGATCCCTACAAACTCTAATGGGAAGCAAATTATTTCGATGGACTAAACAGAGACTGTAATTTTTTTCTATTGGTCAGAACAAGGTCTAATTCAAAGAAATTGTCAATAATACAATCAAAAGTTTAAAGATAGATTTAAGGAAAAAATTGAGGGATAAGCAATTGATTTACTCCATTTTTTTTAGAATTTTAAAAATCTGTTCTAATTCTACATGACAGTAGAATGCACATTGACACATCATACATACATGAAGTATAATTTCTCATTCTTCAAGTTGTACATGATGTAGAATCACACTGGTCATGTAGTCATATATGTACCTAGGGTAATGATGCCTGATTTATACTACTATGCTTCCTTCCCCAATACCCTTCCCCTTTCTTCAGTCCCCTCTACCTAATTGAATGTAATTCCATTCTTTCCTAACCCCCACCCCGACCCTGCCCTTATTGTGAATCAGCATATCAGAGAAAACATTCAGCCTTTGGTTTTGGAGGACTAGCTTATTTCACTTAGCATGATTCTCCAGCTCCATCCATTTACTGGCAAATGCCATGATTTCATTCTTATTAAGGATGAATAATAGTCTAATATATATATATATATATATATATATATATATATATATATATGATATAACTCTATTGTGCAATATATATTTATATATATATACATACACACACTGTATACATACACACGTATATATATATATGTGTGTGTGTGTGTGTGTGTGTGTGTGTATCATATTTTCTTTATTTATTCATCCCTGAAGGACAACTAGGTTGGTTTCATAGCTTAGCAATTGTTAGTTGAGCTACTATAAACATTGATGTGGCAGTGTTACTGTAGTATGCTGATTTTAAGTCCTTTGGGTATAAACTGAGAAGTGGGATAGTTAGGTAAAATGGTAGTTCCATTTCAAGTTTTCTGAGGACTCTCCATACTGCTTTCCATAGTGGTTGCACTTAATTGGGATCCCATCAGCAACGTATGAGTTTAGCGTTTTCCCTACATCCTCACCAACATTGATTATTGCATGTATTCTTGATAATTGGCATTCTGAATACTGTGAGGTGAAATTTTAGAGTAGTTCTGATTTTCATTTCTCTAATTGCTAGAGATGTTGAACATTTTTTATATATTTGTTGATTGATTATATTTCTTCTTCTGTGAAAATAGAACAAAGAGGTACATTTCATTAAGAGGCTAATGAGAACTTTCTCCACCCTGGTTCTAATGTGCAACATTGTAGAGTCATTTAAAAAGACCATGTTGAAGGATAAAAAAAAAAAAAAACAGTAAAAATCAAAATCATGGGCTTTTCAAGAAGCAACTTCCTTGGTTACAAGGGCTTCCATTCACTGATCTTAAAATACAAGGAATCTTTTCAAACAATCCATTTCAATCATATAATCTTGCTTTGTGCTTTCAAATGGATTTTCTTCCTGAATGAACTATATAAGAAAGAATAATATTTCAAGGAGAAGAGAACTGTTCTATGGACATGGAAATAATGGCTAGCACTTTGTTCAATTTATCCTCCCATATCTAAGATGAACTTAAAATTCTCTATTGGTGCTCTTGGTAGTGAAGTTCAAAAACTACAACAAATCTAGAGAAATTTATTCATTTTATTTTTGAAGAACTAAAAAAAATTAAGTAACTTGGTCAAGATTACATGGATAGAAGTTGAACTAACACTAGAATAGGAAACAAATAGGAACATATGTGCAATTCTGCTCCTTTGTAGTTTTGTGTAAAGTGTTCATTCAGCATTAATAGTTCAAAATATATTTAGGACCAAATAGAAAATTTGCACTTTCTTTATATCACTAAGATGTCCTAACAACTTTAAGCTCTTTTGTTCTTATAAAAAATTTTCTAATCATGATTCATTTCCAACATAAGACAAACAATAGCAACCCAGTACTAAAATAGGAAGTATATACTAATTCAATTATATATTAAATATAGGTGGTACTAGCCACCTGATACTAGACTCAGTAGAAGATAAAAATTCCTTTCCCCAAATTATTTACACTGTTCATGGGGATATCTAAACAATATTATGAGAGAGAGAAAAAAAATGATTGTCATATTACATTTTATTTTCTATCGTTATTATACTATATCATGGAAGAGAATGTACAATCAGACAAGAAGGATTAATTGGGTATCTACACAAAACAAACAAATGTGTCATTTTGTACTTGAGGAAAACTATATTTTTTGTTTATTTTATTTTATTTTGTTTTGTTTTCTTGATGCTACAGATGAAGCTCCGAACCTCATACATTAGAAACTATCACTGAGCTACACTGCAATCCTGGAAGAGTATCTTAAAATATGAGATGCTAGGAATAGAAGTTTCACATAACCAAACCTGAGAGTATTGCCTACTGAGTGTCAGTAAATCTTGCACTTCAATGACATAAATAGTGAGAAGAATGTCCTGAATTTTTATTGTATTAAATTCAAATAACACAGGCATGTATGTGTTCATTGATTGTCTTTAACCTCTATGAGCAATGTTAATGATAATTCTATTATATTGGATTACTTGCCTGAAAAATCTTTGCATATTCCTTCATCAATATTGGAGGTTTGCAGGCTGAATAATATATTTTCCAACTTTCTAGAGGACTTAAGTTTGTAATTCAGTTTTCCCAACTAAATGTGGAAATTTTATATTCAAGTTCACTGGTATTTTCTGAAAACACAACATTCTGCTCTGACAAAAGTAGATTATTTAAAAAGAAGATGTTATTTATAGAATCCTTAAAAGGTTTCCTGACATTCGAATAGATTCAATAAATAATATCTTATTGATATCAATGTAAATAGTAAAAAATAAAAAGATTAGGTTTCCTTCAAAAACATGCTTTTGCAAATTAAAATTTAAAAAGTGCTCAGGAAATAAAAAAACATGATGCAAAATAATTTTGGAATAACTCAGCCAATTTTGAATCCCAATTGCAGCCAGTGGAATTTGCAGACTAAAAGTTCCTATCTAATGTAACTCAGAGAATGGAAAGACTTCAGTTGTTACTAATTAAGAATTCTAGTATCTTGTCAAATCTACATGTACTTTGAAAATTATTGGGGAGTTACATTTCACCAAATGAAGAGGTCTGCTTTGCAGTGAGCACATCTTTTTTTTTTTTTTTTTTTTGAGAGAGAGAGAGAGAGAGAGAGAGAGAGAGAGAGAAAATTTTTTAATATTTATTTTTTAGTTTTCTATGGGCACAACATCTTTGTTCGTATGTGGTGCTGAGGATTGAACCCAGGACGCATGCATGCCAGGCAAGCGCGCTACCACTTGAGCCACATCCCCAGCCCTGTGAGCACATCTTTAGTGTGGCCTCTGGATGAAGTCTGAGTTTTGCTTACCCTAGATTCAGACTCTAGCCTTGTGTGGGAAATTAGTGGCAGGAATTTCTCATGGTTCTTTAATGTAGAATTTTCCTGTTAGTTAGAAGATGATTCCAGAATGATTTTGTCATCCCACTTGCCTTCTAACTTTCTTAACAAAGATTTCCTTATGATTCTTCAGCAAAGTTTATCTTTAAAATGTGAAAAGAAATGAGGAAAATGTCTTTCACTAAAATCTCCATAAACCATAGGGAGCTGCATATTCAGGAAATCTGAAAGGAAGACATTAATGTACATTTTTAATCTATATTGAATTGTATTTACCTTACTTGGGCCTCAGTTAAGTTCAGTGCAAATGGAGACATGGAGCACTGAACATGAAACTCCTGTTTCTTGTTTATTTGTTTGTTTGTTTTTAAAATGATTTAATCAAGGTAAGCAACATAGATGATTTAGGACCACTTTATCATATATATAATTTAATTGCGTACGCTGATATATTTACATACACATATAGGTTTGAATATAATAACTGCAAACCTTTCTTCTTTATCTGCAGGTAAATAAACCTTTATTCTTTATTTACCTAAAATGCATTTATCCTGTTAGTGTTTCCATGACAAGAAACTTGGCTGAAACTTATATCCAAAAAACATGAATTCATCCTAATACATTTTCCCATACAGATTTCAAAATGCCTCTTTCATTTGCTGAGCACCACAAGGGCAGTCTCTTTCCCTGCATTGGATTTGATAGTGATGCTGGTATCCAGGTGTTCATGATCAGATACATATCATTCCAGAACAAAAGGAATCCCCCATTTTTTTAAGAGAAAAATAAACATTATGCAAAGACAGGGAACCTGTTTAATAATGGTCCCCAAGTAGGCATGTAAAATTTGCCCAAATATTTTGAAACTTATTTTTGTAAAAATTACTTAAGAATCTAAAATATACTTTAATGTTTACCTTGCAAGTGACATAATATCTTTTGCAGTAAAAATTTACAAACTAAAAAATCTCCATATTTCTTTTCTTTTTTCCCTTATATGTCCTTGTAACATGAAGGAGTAGAATTTCATTATTTTAATAGTAATTAGTTCGACAAGATGAGAAGAATACTTGAGGCCTTTCTACTGGACCTGTTAAAATAATAATGTTCAAATTTCACCATGCCAAATATTTAAAATGATATAATAAAGGCAGAAATAAGGTACAGGAATTAGGTTAAAATATTAATCATCTAACTGATAATCAATATTTTCAAATAATTTATAAGTACTTAAATTCTGCACTCTCACAGGTATTCTCATCATATGCCATCAGTTGAAATACACAAGAAAATTTTGTAAAGTAGAAATCAAAATAAGGTACCTCGTGTTTAGAGTATTTTGTACACTCAGCACTTACAATCAGCAGCTTTTATTTCAGCTATACTAAACAACTATTATCATTTTAAAAATAACCATTTTATAGGCTTGAGAGCCTATACTTTGTATTTGCATACATTGTCAAGCATGGAGCAGGGTTTGGTCATTTAAGTTTTCATGCCATGCCGAATAACTTGTGATTTGTACCAAGGCTCCCACCACGGGTAACAGAGCACTTGCAACTAACAATTCTCACTCCTGAGATAGAGCCTGTCTCTGAAGCTGCTAAAGATCACATTATATATAAGCTACTTCCGTTGTAAAGGCCAGTGGAAAGCTATAAACTGAAAGGTCATACCTCATGTGGCTCAGAGAATGAAAATAGTTCAGTTGTTGTTAATTAAGTTATCTCCTATCTTGTCAAATCTACATGTACTTTGAAAATTATTTGGGAGTAACATTTCACTAAATGCAGAGGAGTACTCTGCTCTGATCACATCTTTAGCATGGCCTCTGGCTTAAGTCTGAGTTGTACTTACCCTAGATTCAGACTCTAAGCTTGTCTGGGAAATTAGTGGCAGGAATTCCTCATGGTTCTTCAAGGTAGAATTCTATGAATTTTCCTGAAAGTTAGAATATGATTCCAGAATAATTTTGTCATTCCTCTTGTCTTCTAACTTTCTTAACAAAGATTTGTTTCTGACCACCTCAGAAAGGTTTATATGACAAATATTAAAAGAAATAATGAAAAGAAATCTTTCACTAAAATTTCCCCAAACACTAGGAGCTGCAGACTTTGGAGACCTGAAAATGGTAGATCTGACAACTAACAGAAATGTTGTCAGTAACTCTGAGGTCTCATACATAATAGCCTTGACATCTCAGCATGAGCATCAGTAATTCAGAAAGGGAGAATAGGTATGGAAGAAAATGATGGCAAGAAAATAACCTTTTAAATTTCCCTAAGATAAACAGTCATTATAGTTTTGTTTGGGACAAGAGGCATAGAAATTTGCATGTGGATAACATAGTTGTCTTTTTAAAGGACCCAGATATATGGAAACATTTATATATCTGCAGTGTACAGACTTGTTTTAGTCAGTTTTTTCACTGCTATGACTAAAAGGCCCCAGTCAGAACAATAGTAGAGGAGGAAAGGTTTATTTGGGGGCTCCCAGTTTCAGTGGTCTTAGTGCATGAATAGCTGGCTTCATTCCTTCAGGCTCAAGGTGAGGCAGGACATCATGATAAAAGCGTGTGGTGAAGGGAAGCAGCTCACATGATGATCAGAGAGCAGAGAGAGACTCAACTTTCCAGATACAAATATATACCTCAAAACCAGGCCCCCAATACCTCACCTCCTCCAGCCACACGCCACCATCCTTCAGTTACAACTCAATTAATCTCATCAGGCAATTAATTCAGTGATTGTGTTAAAGCTCTCATAGTGCAATAATTGCTCCTCTAAACCTTCTTGCATTGTCTCATATATGAACTTTTGGGGGATATCCTACATTCAAACCATAACAAAACTCTTGAATTCCAACAATGGTAAAAACAGCCTTAGAGGTGATTCGTGATAGTTTCTTCATGGTTAAGACAAGGGAATTAAGGCATTGATAGATTTACAAAGATTAATAGCTTTGTAAAGACCCCTGGTCACCTAGAACTTCAACTAACATCTAAGTCCCTTCTTCTTACCTGAGCTTCTTTTACTATTGTCATTACCTTTATTGAAATATTCAACTCAACCATTATTTGTTAATTCACTTTTGCAAGAAAGGGTGAAGCCTCATCCTTACCCATTAAGTCTCAAGGACGCAATGAAAATTGACACAAGTACATTAAAAGAGATTGGTACTAATAATCAAGAGCTTATATAGAAGTTATATTAATTAATGTTAATTTATATTAGTGTATTAAAATTTTTACTATTATTATACTGTATTATATATTTATATTTTGTATTATATGCAACATTTAAGTTTTTATCAATGCTTCAATTTGGGAAAATGGGGCAAAATTGGTTGTGTTATTTTTTTAAAATTTATTTTATTTTTTAAATACCTGACATCAGAATGCATTACAATTCTTATTACACATATAGAGCACAATTTTCATATCTCTGCTTGCATATAAATCATGTTCACACCAATTCATGTCTTCTTACATGTACTTTGGATAATGATGTCCATCACATTCCACCATCATTGCTAACCCCATTCCCCCTCTCTTCCCCTCCCACCCGTCTGCCCTATCTAGAGTTATTTTCTAAACTAAATGGTGATATTTTATAAGAAATTTATAAATTTAAGAGCCTGAAACTTTTCTGGTGTAAAGAATGGCTTTCTAGCAATTGTGAATTGTGCTGCTATGAACATCGATGTGGCAGTATCCCTATAAGGTTTTCAGGGAATAGTCCGAGAAGGGCAATAGCTGGGTCAAATGGTGGTTCCATTCCCAGCTTTCCCAGGAATCTCCATACTGCTTTCCAAATTGGCCGCACCAATTTGTAGTCCCACCAGCAATGTACAAGTGTACCCTTTTCCCCACATCCTCGCCAGCACTTGGTGTTGTTTGACGTCAGAATGGCTGCCAATCTTACTGGAGTGAGATGGTATCTTAGGGTGGTTTTGATTTGCATTTCTCTGACAGCTAGAGATGGTGAGCATTTTTTCATGTACTTGTTGATTGACTGTATGTCCTCCTCTGAGAAGTGTCTGTTCAGGTCCTTGGCCCATTTGTTGATTGGATTATTTGTTATCTTATTGTCTAATTTTTTGAGTTCTTTGTATACTCTGGATATTAGGGCTCTATCTGAAGTGTGAGGAGTAAAAATTTGTTCCCATGATGTAGGCTCCCTATTTACCTCTCTTATTGTTTCTCTTGCTGAGAAAAAAAAAAAAAAAACTTTTTAGTTTAAGTAAGTCCCATTTGTTGATTCTTGTTATTAACTCTTGTGCTATGGGTGTCCTATTAAGGAATTTGGAGCCCGACCCCACAATATGTAGATCGGAGCCAACTTTTTCTTCTATCAGACACAATGAATAAAAAAAAAAATGTGGCATTTATACACCATGGAGTATTACGCAGCACTAAAAAAATGACAAAATCATGGAATTTGCAGGGAAATGGATGGCACTAGAGCAGATTATGCTAAGTGAAGCTAGCCAATCCCTAAAAAACAAATTCCAAATGTCTTCTTTGATATAAGGAGAGCAACTAAGAACAGAGCAGGGAGGAAGAGCAGGAGGATAAGATTAACATTAAACAGAGACATGAGGTGGGAGGGAAAGGGAGAGAAAAGGGAAATTGCATGGAAATGGAAGGAGACCCTCATTGTTATACAAAATTACATATAAGAGGTTGTGAGGGGAATGGGAAAATAAACAAGGAGAGAAATGAATTACAGTAGATGGGGTAGAGAGAGAAGATGGGAGGGGAGGAGAGGGGGGATAGTTGAGGATAGGAAAGGTAGCAGAATACAACAGTCACTAATATGGCATTATGTAAAAATGTGGATGTGTAACGGATGTGATTCTGCAATCTGTATTTGGGGTAAAATGGGAGTTCTTAACCCACTTGAATCTAATGTATGAAATATGATATGTCAAGAGCTCTGTAATGTTTTGAACAACCAATAATAAAAAAAAAATTCAAAAAAAATAAAATAGGGATAAAAAGATAAAAAAAGAATGGCTTTCTATAGTACTCTATTTTCCTAAAATTATGACATCAGCTTCTTATGGTATTAAATCTTTCCCAATACAGCATGGTGAAAATCAGGAGATGAAGTTCTTGATGGGAGGAGGAAGTAACAAGAAGGTGTTCATACTTCAACAATAGTTGCCATCAGACAATGCAGGAAATGTCCATGTCAAATACATCACAGGACAGCTGCTGACACTGCATAAGGATGTGAATTTGCTCTTCTTCTGAAAAGTGCTTCGTCATTTTTTCCACGCACTTAAGAAATAGCCTTAATGCAGTCATATAAATTGCTCATTCTGCTTTGGGAAACAGATACCATTTAAATATTAATATTAACACCAGTCTCCAAATGGTACTGGCAGGTGGATATTTAGTCCAGAGAAACAAAAACCCTCCATGGCATGTTTTTACAAGTCATGCAAAAATTTTACTTACTCATTTAAATTTTTGAAAAATTTCATGGCTTTTTGATGCATTTTTTAAAATAGGAAATGTTTTAAATATTTTAGCTATTGAAGTATCTATAATATTTTAAAGCAACAATTTTAGCATACTTCTTAGATTGTGTTATATATTCCTATTAATTTTTTAAATTATTTCTGCCTGAATTTCTTTTTAAGTGCCCTCATTCATTTCTTCACCTAAATCTTCAGCCAGTCCTCTGTTTGTTTAGTTCATGACCTCTTCAGCAAGGTTATTGGGGCTTTCAAGAACTTCAGCACTCACTTTCCTTAGTTAATCTCACCCTCATAACCAATTCCCTCTTTACTCCACTTACTGCATATAAATGTTAGGAAGACATGTCACATTTTTTTTTTAATAAGTGCATGTGTATTATACAGACAACTGGGTTTCATTCATGTTTTGATCCAACCTCCATTACCCACATTCAGCCTTCACTCATCTCTATCCTTATCACTGATAGTGTCACTTCTACATTCATGCCATCTTTTCTTTAAAGTTTCTTAGATTCTGCATATGAAAGAAAACATGAGAAGCTTGTCCTTCTGAGGCTGTGTATTTGACTTAACATGATGATCTCTACTTCCATTCATTCTCCTGAAAATTTCATGATTTCAGCTCAGAACTGCTTAGTTCTTCTTTAAAGGTCTGGGAATATTCAAACATGAATTCATGTTTTGGGGACTTATTTGTTGGGAGATTTATTTATTTATTTGTTTGTTTATTATTGTGCTTGAGATAGAACCCAGAGATGCCTTACTACTGAGTCACATACCCAACGCAATATATATATATATATATATATATATATATATATATATATATATATATATATATATATATATAAAGAGAGAGAGAGATAGGTTTTCACCAAGTTGTTTGTGGCCTCACCAAGTTGCTGAAGATGGCCTGGAACTTGCAGAACTTGCAATCCCATTGCAACAGCCTCCTGAGTTGCTGGGATTATAGGTGTGCACCACTGCCCATGGCTGCTTGGAGACTGTTTTCTTATTGTTTCAGTATGACTGCTCATTATTAATCTCTTTGTGTTTTTATTGTTTTTGTTCAGTTTTGGTAGGCTGCATGTGTACAGAAATTTATCCATTTCTTTTAGATTCTACAATGTATTAAAATATAAACTTTCAAAATAGTGTCAAATGATTCTCTAGATTTCGGAGGTCTCTGTTGCATTAGCCCGTTTTCACCTCCAATTTTACTAATTTATTGCTTCTATTTCTTTATTTTGGTTAGTTTGGCTAAGGATTCATCAATCTTGTTTATCATGTCAGTGAACCAACCCTGATTCATTGATCCTTTTGTTGTTTTTTTTATTCTACATTTCATTAGTCTCATCTCTGATTATCATTATTTTCTTTCCTTCTACTGATTTTTTTGTTTGATTTGTCCTTTTTTCCCCTGTCTTTATTAACTTGACATGAATCATTAAGCTATTTATTTAAGTCAATCTAACTTTTTAATGTAGGCATCCAGCTATTGACCTCCTTCTTAGATCTGCCTTCACTGTATTTCACAGATTTGGGTATGTTAAGTTGTTTTTTCATTTTCATTGGGTTCTAGGAACTTCTTAATTTACCCTTTGACTTTTTTCAATGACTCACAGATAGCTCAAAAGTGTATTGTTCAATCTTTATGTGTTTCATATTTTCTATAGTTTCTCTTGCTATTGAATTCTAATTTCATTTCTTTATGAATCTGATAGGATGCAGGGAATTGTTTCAATTTTTAAAAATTTGCTGACTTGCTTATTGACTAAAATATATATTTGGGGAAAATCTCCATACATTTCTGGAAAGAATATGCATTTTCATATATCTAGGTGGAATATTCTATAGATGTCTACTAAGTTAATTTTATTTATAGTGTAGTTTAAGTCTTTTGTTTCTTTATTGATTTTTTGTTTGAATGACTATTAGAGTGAGTTATTAAAATCACCCACTATTATTTCTTGAGACCAAGAAAAATCCAATCAATGAATTTTAGAATGATTAATTTAGACAGAAATACAAAAAAAGATATCAGAAAATGAGACAAAGTTTACAAAAAAGTGAACATACAAAAAGAGTAAGATTTCTCCTTACCAAGGTGATTAAAATTATGAAACTTCTAATTTTATAATCCACCAGTTATAGGGGTGAGGTTTGTGGGACCAAATTCTTCTCAGTTTGTTTCTTCTGAGCTCTAATCCAAACATGATGGTGATTTTCACCCTTTCTTGTCTGTCAGCAAATATTGAAGAAACAGTGTAGGATGCAGACTTAAATTCACCCTTGACATGGCAGTTTTTTGCGCCCAGGGTGAGGGCAAGGCTAGTAGGAGCCATTAGGCTAGTCCATTGCTTGTGAAGCCTGATGATTTGTCTGGATTGTCACCCATCCCAAATCCTGAGATCCTCAGTTCCTATCCTCAGAGGCATGGCAAGGGTCGAATCCTCCAAACACCTCTAAACATGGTAGAGGTTGGAGGATCTGTGGAGTCTGTGCTGAGGTGGGGATGTGCCAGCATCAAGATTTCCACCAGACTCAACAGTAGCCCACCTGGATGAACTCCCTCACAATCCGAGTATAACTCAGCTCCCTCCCTGTCCCAAAATTCAAACTGCCAATTTCATATGGAAGCACCCTCAATTCCTCTCTATTTGGTAGATCAGCTGTCTAACTTATCATGTTTCTGCCACTCAGAGTTCTCAGTGGTTTATGTTACAGTTTCTCTCCTGGTTCTCCACTGACCTTTAGGTCATATACACACTGAACCAGTGGGGAAAAAAAGAAAATGGCCATTGGTTCTTGGAGTTAGAAGAAATGCCAGGGTTTCTGATGACCATGCAGAATGTCTAGACAAGCCCCTGTTAAAGTGGCTCCCTTTCATGCACTATCTGAATTTGTAGGAAAGTGCACAGAACCTCTTCCTGCTCCAGCTAGTTAAACAGAATCCAATTCTAAGTGTTCAGACTGCATGTTTGTCTGAGAGTGGAGTCTGCATTTTTTTGGTATTGCTGGGTTTCTGTCTTCCACTCCACTTAAAGGGTGCTTCTCCAGAAGGTACTGTACACTTGTCATTGGTAAAGTTTAATTATTCTGTTAGTTTTCTTATTATCCTAAAAACCAATATTTTTAGTTTCATGTTGTCACTGTCTCTCTCAAATTGTACTTCACCACTTTTGAATGGCATCCCGATTCATCAATGCAGCCTCACACTTGTTGATTTAATTCCACTTCTGGGAGCAGCTGGTACTTACTGAATGCATCTTGCCTGCCATTTTCTGTGTTCTTGCCAAATAGTTCTCGAATCTAAGATATAACCTAAAATAAACTTAAGGATTTTGGAGTAAATATTACCGCTAATCTTTATAAGGGAAAAGAACTTCATGAAATAACTGTAAAGTAAATATGAGTCACCTTATTTAGGAAACATGAATAAAAGCATAATTCAGATTATTATGTGCCAGGTGTGGTGGTGGATGCCTATAATCCCAGCAACTCAGGAAGCTGAGGCAGGAGGATTTTGAGTTCAAAGCCAGCCTTAGCAACTGAGCAAGGCCTTAAGCAACTCAGTGAGACCCTTTCTCTAAATAAAATACAAAAAAAAAAAAATGCCTGGGGATGTGGGGATATGGCTCAGTGCTTAAGTGACCCTGGGTTTAATATCTGGTACCAAAATTTAAAAAAAAATCATAATTATTTTGCCCTTCTTCCACAGCATAATATGGACCATATATATTACTCTTGCATGTTATAAAATATAAAAAAATATAAATCATAGCTTTTAGACAATTAAGTAGTTTTTTAATGAGACAGCTGAGAGAAAGAAAAAATATCAAAGTGAACACAGTAAGTATCTCTTCTTGTTGCCTAGAACCAACTTTCTAGGTTAAATAGAATGTAAACATAAACAGAGAACTCCAAACTAGCCAAGCAGAGGGGGATAAAGATTGAAGGAAGGACAGGGAGGTTAAAAAAAACTAGAATTTACAGGGTAGACTTTGAGAGAGACAGAGAGATCTGCAAAAAAAGAACTCAAAGTGTTTTGTTTGAGTATAGATTTCCGCATGCATGAAAATTTTGAAAGTAAATAATCTGAGCAGGGAAAAAAGAAAAACTATTAGGAAGCATTGGGCACAAAAATTTCCAGATTGTACCTACATTGGGAATAGTTTTTACTGCAATCAGTCAGACTTGAAAGACCATATAATCACAAGATGTCATCATCAGTGTACTTGAAGTGGTTATACCTTAATAAGGATAAGCTTTTCAGGACATATCCTAATTTATTTTATAAAAATATCTCATAAATATCAAATTGATTCCAAGTATTTTAACAGCCTCCATATTTAAGATCAATAATATTTAAAAGAATATGACAAAATCAACATTTATCAATGTAAAATCCATCACCTGGGTACATTCAAAAGCAGCCAGATACACAAAGAATATTCAACCCCGTGCATTTAGGGGAATGACTACAACAAAGTCAGTGTATTAGAAAAGAAAAACCATATGATCATATCAAAAATGATAAATAAAAAGTGGATTTAACAAAACTCAATAACATTTAGATTAAATCACTCACTTAGAATATTTAGAAGAGAAGTTATCCTCAATGTATTAAAAGTATCTTTAAAATATATATGATTAACATCAAACTTAATGGTAAAAGACTGAATATATTCTGGTGAAGATTAGAAATAAGGCATATATGTCCATTTAACTACTTGTATTCAATATTGTACTTGGAGGTTCTAAACATTAAAATGAAATAGTAAAAGAAACAAAAAATAAACATATTTTAAAGGAGGCAGTAAAATTATATTACGTGCAGATGACTTTCAAATGATTGCTAAAAACCTATCTATAAAAATATCTCCAGGATCAGTACATAAATATAACTTGATCACAAGATATAAAATTGATACACAAAAGCAAAATTTTCTTTTATACAATAGTAATTCACATTTAGTGTTGAAATAAAACAACAATTTTAAATAGCATCAAAAGTATGGAATAGCTAGAAAAAAATTTTTAAACGAAGAAGACCTATGTACTAGAAACAAGAATATATTGCTAAATGAGATCAGCAGTACTGGTAGAGTAAATTACTTTAAAAATGTTGTATTTCAGCAAAGCAATAAAGCTAGAAAACTGTGTAAAAATTGAACATTTTTAGAATTCTTCGATAGAAGCAGAGGCTTTCAACAATTCAAAGGATATTCATTCAAGATAAACACTTGAATCTCCCTAAGAACAGCTGAATTTTGGTAAGAGAAGCATGTTATTTAGCTTCATTTCTTCTCCTTGTCTCCCATTCCATATTTGCATGGATAAATAATGGCCTTGAAAACACACTGCAAATCTGAATATCCACTGTAGTAGACATCACAATTTTAGAACTTAAACATACATCTGGTAATTTCCTGGGAATCCTCATTCACAGAGTTTGTCTCCATTTAACCTCAATTGAATTTTCCTTGATGCATACAATCTTTTCCATAAGAATGTTTGTCAAAAACAATCAGTGACAATTGTTTACCAACTGTCTGACAATGAAAGCCAGAGGGAAAAATAAGAAATACCAAAAAAATTTAAGTGAAGCACAGGGAATAAAATATTCATAAAAAGCTTTGAAATTTTTTGAAATATTCCTAACAAATTGGAAGTTCACATACATGTTTCGAGTTATGCCCTGACCAGGGTTGTGAGCTTTCATAGCAGAGTCTCCAGAGAGCTTTAAACATTCACTTCTGATTGACTTTGAAGTTTTGCATAAGTATAAAGTGAAGAATAAGACAGAATTATTCACTCCTCAGGTGTATTTTGGTGGTTTGAGCTGACATCTATAGAGTCTGTTGACAAATTCTGGAAAATTCATTGATTCTAGGCATTTAGGAAATTTTTGCTCAATCAATAAATGACCACTAGTATAATCAAGCAGAGACTTCAGTGACCCCACATACTGACATTATTAAATTGTTTTAGGAAAACCACTAAATATACCAACAGCAACAAAAAATAATTTTAAAGAGTTGACACATTGTTATTTTAAATGTGAAGTTTTTAATGAACAACAATGTAAAATATTCAAAGAAACAAGAAAATGTTGTCCATATGCAGGAAAAGAAAAAGTGTTCCTACGAAAACCAGACACTGAAATTTTCAGATAAATACTTCAAGTTAGTTATGATAAATACATTCAAAAAATGGGTTAAAAACTATGAGAAAGCACATTAGTCAGGTTAGGCTTCCTAACAAAATGTTATAGACTTGATGACTTATATCATAAAAATTATTTTCTAGAGTTCTGAAGACTGGAAATCTGATATCAGGGAACTAATAGCGTGGCTGAGTGGGTAGTGTGATTAGGAGGTCTCTTCTTGGCTTGAAGTTGGCTATTTTATCACAGTGCCCTAACATGGTAGTGGAAGAACTCTGGTGCCACATTCTCTTCCTCTAAGGACACTGGTAATACTACATCAAAGATCCACCCTTATGACTTCATTTAACTTTAATTAATGACGTAAAGTGCCTATCTCTCATACTCTCAAGTAAATAGTTAAAGCTCCAACATGAATTATGAGATAACAAAATTAAGTTCCTAGGTTTATAATAAGACCTAATCCATCCCTTATTAGTTGATATTAGAGACAAATAGGATCATTTTATAATTATAAAATAATCAATTCATCCAGAATACATAAAATTATGCAGATATATGTTCTTAACAACAGTGCTCCAAAATACTTAAAGAAAAGAATGAGAGAATTGAAGAAATACTGAATTATAAATATTAGTTGGAGATCTCAATGCCTATTTTCAAAAATGTACATAAAAGTTTAGACAGAAGATCAAGTCTCTAAACAAAATTCAAGGGACTTGAATCCAGATTATAAAGACATCCTGAAACTAAAAATAAATAGTAAATAGAATGAGCACACTAAAATGCAGCTAGAACCGAACATCTATACAACACTATTTCTAACAGAAAAATACAAATTTTCTTAAAAGTATTTGAGGCATTTTCCAGGATAGACCTTATATTAGGATATGATTTGTTCAAAATAAATTTCAAAGAATTGAAATCCTACACAATGTTTTCTCTGACACCTATCAAATTAAGCTACAAATGAGTGGCAAAATGGAATTTAAGAAATTCTCAGTTGGATATTTGCTATGTGGAAATTAAACAGCAAACTCTATAAAAAATACAGTTGTAATTTTATAGACCAGCAATAAACAATTCAAAATTTATATTAAGAAAATAATTCCATCTAAAATTACACTAAAAGAATAAAATACTTAATAAATTTAATAAAAATGTGCTAGACCTGGACACTGAATTCTATAAAATGTTGTTGAAAGAAATTAAACAAGGAATAAGTACATAGGAAAACATGTTATGTTCATAGGTTGGAAGACTTACTACTGTTAAGATGACAATATGCACTGTGTGCAGTGGCATATGCCTGTAATCCCAGCAGTTTGGAAGGCTGAGGCAGGATTGTGAGTTCAAAGACTGCCTCAGTAAAAGCAAGGTGCTAAGCAACTCAGTGAGATCCAATCTCTAAACAAAATACAAAATAGAGCTGGGGATGTGGCTCAGTGGTAGAGTGCCCTTGTTGTCAATCCCTGGTACCAGAAAAAAAAAAATGGCATTACTTCTCAAATGATCTACAGATGCAATGTAACACTTGTATTAAAAAAAAAAAAAAAAAAAAAAAAAAAAAAATTCTAGAAGCCTTTTCTCCCTGTAGAAGCAGACAAGTTAAATTGAGGGCTTATGTAGAAATGCAAGATACCCAGAATAGTCAAAATACTCTTGAAAAAGAACAAAGCTAGAGGACTCGAACATATTAAATTCATCTGTCATGAGCTGATTATCAATAATTGTCCTCCAAGGACATTCATTGGGGGGAAAATGACTTTCTGACAAATTGTTCTGGGACAATGCATATACACATTCAAAACAATGATTTTGTAATTCTACATTATACTATCTACAGAAAATTAATTTAAAGTTTGTGAAAGTTCTAAATTTATGAGCTTGACCTGTATTTTGTTAAAAGAAAATAAGATTAATTTCATGACTTTAGGTAATGGTTTTTGAAAGGTGACAGCAAGACCATAAGTAACATAAAAAAAACGTAAATTGGACATTAACAAGATTTAAATCTCTTTTGTTTCAAAGACAACCCATAGGGCTGGGGATGTGGCTTAAGCTGTAGCGCACTTGCCTGGCATGCACAGGGCACTGGGTTCAATTCTCAGCACCACATAAAAATAAAATAAAGATGTTGTGTCCATCAAAAACTAAAAAATAAATATTAAAAATCTCTCTCTCTCTCTCTCTCTCTCTCTCTCTCTCTCTCTCTCTCTCTCCTTAAAAAAAAAAAAAAAAGACAACCCATATAATAGAAAACATGTATACAAAACATGTATCTGATAAGGGACTAGAATCCAGATTATAATGACATCCTGAAACTAAAAATAAATCTTTTCAACTTAAAAAGCAGTCAACATATTTTGAATAGTTATGCCTCCAAATAAGATGTACAAATGAAAAATAAGCCCATGAAAAGATTTCACAGCCATTAGAATGATTATAGTAAAAAAAAAAAAAAAGACAGACAACAACAAATGTTGAAGATTTAGAGAAAATAGATTTCTCTTACATTGCTTCAGAGACAGGAAGTGATGTGATGCAGCTGTTTGGAAAAGGGTTGGGCAGTTCATCAAAAAGTTAAAGACTGAGTTAGCAAGCAACTCAGCAATTCTATATACCCAAGGAAATTAAAAGTTTATGTATGCACAAAATGTACATGAATATTCACATCAGCATTATAAAGGGTAGCAAAAACTTGTATAAGTCAAATGTCATCAATTGATGAATAAATAAACAAATATGGTACATCCATGCAATGTATAATTATTCAGCTAGTCAGTAGTAACAAATAATAAATCACTAATTATGTGATTACATTGATGAACATTTTAAATAATTGAGGGAAGTCAGACTGCATAAGATGTCTAGAATATGCAGACTCACCAAGACAGAAAATAAATTAATGGTTTTCTAGGGTTAGAGTGAGGGGAATGGGAATAACTGGTAATGACATTATGATTTCTTTTGGAATAATAAAGTACTCTGAGTTTAGACAGCACTGATGGTTTCATAACTTTGTGAATATACACAATCCACTGAATTATTGACTTTAAAATTATATACACTTTTGGTATGTAAAGTGCAAAAATTCTTTTTTTTTTTTTTTTAAAGAGAGAGAGAGAGAGAGAGAGAGAGAGAGAGAGAGAGAGAGAGAATTTTTTAATATTTATTTTTTAGTTTTTGGCGGACACAACATCTTTGTATGTGGTGCTGAGGATCGAACCCGGGCCGCACGCATGCCAGGCAAGCGCGCTACCGCTTGAGCCACATCCCCAGCCCCGAGTGCAAAAATTCTTGATGAAAACATACAAGAAAATATTTTTATTTTCTTATAATAAAATTGTTGGCTATAAATGAAAGTAAAATCAAAATTTATGAAAATCAAAAAGTTAGCTCTTTAAAAGATAAAGTTAAGCTGGGTACGTTGGTACATGCCTACAATCCCAGCATCTTGGAAAGCTGAAGCAGGAGGATCATGAGTTCAAAGCCAACCTCAGCAAGTTATTGAGTTGCTAAGCAACTCAGTGACACCCTCTCTTTAAATAAAATACAAAATACGATGGGGGGTATCTCCCCACCCCAAAAAAGATAAAGTTCAAAGCAGTCACATTGTAGAATAGAAAATATTTACAAAATGTGTCAGATCAATGACTAATTTCTATATCAAATATTTACCAATTTTATAAATCAACAAAAATTAAACATCTCAGAAATCAAGATATACATGGTAAATAATCACATGAGAAGAGTTTCATTTCTTATTTAAGATCGGATACACATTCATGGGAATTGATAAAATTTAAAAAGACTGACCAAAAGCAAATCTAGGCAATTGTCGGGAGAAACTAGAACTCGCACAAACTGTTGGTGGAAAACAAAATGGTACAAAAAAGTTGGAGCACGGTTTCACTGTTTCTTACTCTTTCCATATGATCTACTCACTTGATTTCTAGGAATTTTTTCAAACTTCAATAAAATGCAAATCTATACAAGGACATTATTAAACTTAGCCCCAAAGTAGATACAGCCTGAATTATCTACTTGGGAATGTATTAGCAGATGTTGGTTTATCCATACATTGAGAATCACTAAGAAGTAAAAAGGAATGAAATATTGCTGTGGAAGTGTTAATGTATTTCACAAG
The DNA here is from genome assembly GCF_021218885.2 of Marmota monax. Classification (NCBI taxonomy): domain Eukaryota; kingdom Metazoa; phylum Chordata; class Mammalia; order Rodentia; family Sciuridae; genus Marmota; species Marmota monax. The sequence continues at coordinate 12,697,671 of NW_026695241.1, forward strand.
TCCTAGGCAAAATAAAAGCAGCCGGACAGAAATATGACATACTTGAATATATGAAATTATAGAAAATCAAAACTGGAAAAGGAAATTATATTTTTGGCTGTCAGGGACTTAGGATTTCAAAGACAAGGGGCATGAGGAAACTGTGTTCATGAAATGTTCTATGCCATCTTATGTAAATATGCAAGCTGAATATTGTAATTCTAAAATATTTGGTAGCCACATAAAAAGATAATAAGATGTCTAATTAAATTTAATAGCAACACATTTAATTTAATCTAATAAATTCAAAATGTTATCTTTCACCATGTTGTACTATCCACCTTTCCAGTGCTCAAACACTATACACATTTGGTTTTGCTGTTGTCTTCGAAAATGCAGTTCTCTATTATGATTTTAGTTATTTGACCTTATATTCAGTTGTGATAGATTTTACAAAACTCATTGAATTGTGAACTTAAGTTCACACATTTTATTATCTGTAAATTACACATCCAAAAACTAATTGGAAACAAACATAATAACATACAGCAGCAAAAATTATGATAAAAAATAATTAATTATTGGCATGCTTTCGGAATGTATACAATATATCCATTTATGTATCTGTATACATATATATTTGTATATATAAAACAAATGTATGTATCCAAGTATATCTATCCTTGTATCTTGCATTTGTCACAATTCAATGATTAATCAAATGTTTCAGAAACTATGTGCTCTGTATATAGAAAGTCAAACAGCAAAGTGAAAAATGGTATATATAGAGTTATTTTTCTGTAAGTAGGAACATACTGTATACAAAGATTTTTACTCTGCTTTCTGGATTTTCTCTAGATAAATCAGAGTTTCTGAAACACTTGTTTGACTATTGGGTGCTTAGAATTACAAGACATTATCATGATTCTAAGATATTCCTGAAAGAAGATAGTCAAAGGGTATTGGTGTTGCCTTAAGGAATACATATCCCATTATTCATTACGAATGGCAGCATAGAAACAACTCCAAGGGAAATTCTTTTATTATGGATTCATTTTTCAAAACAATCACTTCAACTGGATGCTAATTTGAAATTCAAGGCAGAAATAAAAAAACAACATCTTGTCATGTAGTTTCAGATAAATAGATTTTAGTCTAGACCTTATTGCCCTGAGACCTTACTGTCCTTTACTTCAGTGACCTTATGGGATAATTATGATCACCATTTACAGAGCTTACTGATTAAGTAATTAATAAATGATGATCCATGCAGGCATTCCTAAGCATGCCATGCGGCAGTGGCAGGAACAGAGCAGGTGTTGAATGCTCACCTTCCACCTGTGGACCAGCTGAGTCTAGAACATCAGCATTTCAACAGTCCCTAAAACTGTAGAAATTAAAGAGTCAGACATTTCCTTCCATCTGCTCTTGGTTTGTAGCTCTCTGATGCACTATCCAAAAAGCTATTTCAAACCACTACTTATCACAAACAAATGTGAGGCTGAAAAGGCTCAGCTCCAGCACATTTGCACACACATTTTTCTCATCCATTCTATGTGATCCTTATTGCCCTAACTACCCTGTTGTGACTGTTGGAAAACATTTTTCCCCTAAAAGTTCAAAAAAGGACATAATTTTAAAGAATATTTTATAAAATTTAAACCCAAGTAGCAAATGCTAAGAATTTTTTAAAATTTGTTTTAATTAGTTACACATGACAGTACAATGACCTTGACACATCACACATTTAAATCAGATGGGATATAATATCACATTTTTCTGAGTATACAGGTTGCAGAATCACAGAGATTATGCTGCCTAATAGTTTATTTTGGTTTTCAACTATTTATATATTAAACATGCATTTATAAGCAAGAAAGGCAATGTATATATTCAGTATTTCTGTGATAGCATAAATACTACTTTAATTATGGAAATTTATAAGCCAATCTTTAAAGCCAGCCTCAGAAACTTAATGAGGCCCTGTCTCAAAGCAAAATGGGTAGGGCTGTACCTCAGTGGTAAAGTAGCCCTAGGTTCAATCCCTAGGACAACCACCCCCCAAAAAATGTACATGATGTACTCTGTAGGCATGTACATATTTAATTTCTTATATCATACAAATGATGACAATTATTCAAACTGTACATATATGGTTTTAATATTAGATATTATCATTAATTTTATTTTTATTTAAGAAATTTATTAAAGCCATAGTGGTCAACTTTTAAACTGTCAATAGCATTATACTCCACATATATTTATTGAATTTTAATGGTCCTTAGCTCAGGTAATCACAAATGTTCTCTGCATACATGGATATGAACTCTATCCTTTCTACTGAATTAATTTGTTTTCTACATAATTTTAGAAACAAAATTAAATTACCAAAAAGATGCCAGTCTCTTCTGGTCAGATACTCTTGGACTGTCAAATTCAGAAACAACCACGGAGAAGACTCATTGAATACAGGAATATTGGAGTTCTCCAGAGAAACAGAATTAATAAGAAATTGTGTGTGTGTGTGTGTGTGGACATTCACAATGTATGTTTATATGTGTGTGTGTGTGTGTATATATATATATGTTATGTGTGTGTACCCAATGAGTTTTCACATGTATATACGGATGTGTACATGTAGGTGTGTGCACACAAATCTACTTTGGCTCACACAATTACAAAGCCTAAGAATTTCCACAGTGTACTCTCTGTAACCCAGAGACCTTAAACAGCTGAAGCACAGTCTAGTTCAAGTCTTCAGGCTTGAGGGCCAGAAGTTGCAAGTTCTAGTTTAAATGCAAGAGAAATGATACCCTATTTAGTTAAGAGGAGGAGAGAGTGAATTCTTCCTTGCCCTGCTTTCTATCCATTTATGCCTCTCGTGCATTGGGTGGAAAAATCAGCTTTACTGATTCTACCAATTCAAATGTTAATATCATCCAGAAATACCTTCAGAGATACAACCAGAATTATGTTTCACCAAATATCAGGGCACCCTGCCTCTCAGTCTGGTTGACATGAAATTAACTATGAAAAGTTAAAAATAAGACACCTATAGCCAAGATATTTTCCCCATGGCTAACTTCCAATGTGCACAATTTATTTTTTTTTAAATGCTACCTGGCAGGATGGTAGAGATAACCTACATATATTATCTAAATCATTTATTTAGGGAAATAAATGAACTTTTCCTATCCATGTCTCTTATTATTTTTAGTACTTATATTTGTCCTTTCTAAGACTGAAGAAATAGCCCATTCTGTCCTCTTAATGAAGAGTCATAACGTTATTTTAAAAAAGCAAATTAAAACTTGATTTTAATTAATATCCCAATATATACTTGAGTCTACATTTTGTGCTCTGCAAGTGGGCTCCTTCCTGAACTGAAAGAGGGACTATTTCTCCATATAAGAGGAAGCTGACTCAGAAATCTAATTTTTTAAAACTCTCAGTTTATAAATAATATCTACTACCCCGTAGGCCACAGAGGATGCTACTCAGTTTCTTTGTCCCTTTCCGACATCCAGTCATGGCTGTCAACAGTATATTGGGGCAGATTTCCTGATTCTGTGTAATGAAATAAGAAGGTCGAGAAATTCCAGGTACCTTCTAAAGTTGAAAGTGTTATGCTTTCCGGAAACTGGAAAATTCTTAAAAGATTTTTTTTTTGAAGGCTGCTGTTCCTCACCACCATTTAAAGATGTCTAACCAGAGAGGGAACTGCGTGGCGATGAGGTAATATCCTTACCAGGCAAAGACACCATGCAGAACATATCAGGCCTGCAAAGGGAGCTTCACAGGTCCTCAGTGTCCAGCAGACTCACCTCAGGACTAATTACAGTCCAGATCAGAATACACAGGCTTTCAGAGTAGTACTTGATCTTGGCCTCTTTTCTTCCTTGTTTCCCTCTCCAACATGGCAGAAACCAGAGAAAAGGGAAGCGAGATAGCACACACCAGCACCTAACCATGCAGAATTTGAGCCAGAAGGAAAGGGCAGAAGAGAAAGGCAGGAGATTAGTTTTGTCTTCTGAATTGTTTACTCTTATAAATTTCTGGGTATAGAACATGCTCAAGTCTAAATATCTTTCTGCTTTTAAGTGGGTTGACTGTATAATTTCACACCCAAACTGAGGCCCCATTAAAAATGAGAAAAATAAGAAAATGAGAGGGGTTGCTAAAAGTAAATAACAGATGTTAATCAGCCTACAATAGATGTAAATGTTTATGGTATAATCCATCCTAGCCACACCAGAATGTACAATGATGATCTTATTTTGTAAGAAAAAGAAAAATGAAAAGATGTTAATGTCTGTAATCTATTTTTGTCAGATTGTTTTTTTTTTATAAAGTTGAAATTTCCTTATACAATTATTACCTCAATAACTTTAGTAATAACTAAAGTGGGGCCAAATGCATGGACCAGGATTTGTGACCATATCCAATTTTTTTTAAAAAAGAGAGAGAGAGAAAGAGAGAGAGAATTTTAATATTTATTTTTTAGTTTTCGGCGGGCACAACATCTTTGTTTGTATGTGGTGCTAGCATAGAACCCGGGGCCGCACGCATGCCAGGAGAGTGCGCTACCGCTTGAGCCACATCCCCAGCCCAACCATATCCAATTTTTATCCCATTGCCAAAATTCCCTGTTGAATACAAATTCCCAACTGAGATAAGTAGAAATTTTATTCAAATATTATAGCAATAGAGAGACCCATCATCTCGGATCTCAGGATCTGCAAGCATCTCAAAATGAAAGATAAAAAGGTCCTTTTTTATTTTTATAGGAGGGGTAAGCAGAGCTAGCAGAAAATTTCATATTTAGGCTAATGTAAATATTCTGAGCAAGTCTAAGATAGGCTAGGGTAAGCCATCGTGTGCAGAAACTGGGCAAATGAAGAGGTGAATAGACAATATGATCCAAGTGGTCTGAGAGGAAATGTTTCCCATTCTGGTTAGGATAAGCTGGTATAGGGGATATTCTACATTTTAGTGCTTGTTCACACTTGGGGGAATAATAAAGCTCAGGGTCACCTTGATGAACATGTGGTCCAGCTAAAGCAGTGGGGAAAGAACAGGTGATAATGAGCACTGGCTCTCACTGTGGCTTCTCCATTTCCAGATACTTTCTTCATTCATTTCTCTTTTATCCATATCATGAAATACTTTAGTCTTATCAAAAATTCAAGAAACTAAGATGGCACACAATCATGTACCTTTCATTCCAGTAAATGATCCTTAGTCTGATGTTTTATTTGCTTTATGTATTTTAATTTTATGTTTTTATGAAGTAAAATTTTATAAGTACAGTTCTGCAATGCTCTAAGAACAATTCCTTAAGTACATTCCCTAGCCTACACCACAAAATTGTAATGGCTATTCCTAAATTTGTTGTGCTGTTATTCTTTAATGCAAATAGACAATCAACATTATTGCTCTCTTTAAAATTTTATAAATGTTCCTATACTCTCATAGTAATCATTGCACTACCTGCCTGTTTTCACTTCACATTGTTCCATAATTTCATGCATTCAATTCATGAAGATCTAGTTCATTAAATTCAGTTGCTGATTAGAATTGTACTTCATGAAAATTCCATAATTATTTATAAATTCCTTAGTTAGGATTTTTTGTGAATTTTTCATTACAGTTGATTCCTGACTTAACAATGGTTCAATTTACTTTTTTTTTTTTTGATTTGACAATAGTCTGATGGGAGTGATTCTTCAAATTTTAGAAATTTGATAATTCCCTGTTGCTATGGTTTTAGTCTCCCCTCCAAAATTCATATTGAAATATAATTGCCACTGTGACTGTGTTTGGAGTTGGGACCTTTAAGACATGATTATTTCGTGAGGGCACCATCATCATGCATGGGTCAAGTCCACTATCTAGCAGTGGTTCAGTTCTCATAGGAGTGGCTTTGTTATAAAACAAAGTTCAGCTTTTTCAGTTTTTTCTTCATCCTGCCCTTTTGCTCCTCAGGTGATGCTTTCTGCATGGCTATGACACAGCAACAAGGGTCTTATTGGATGATTACAGCTTGATAATGAACTTTCCATGGTCCAGAACTGTGAGCTTCATAATTTACTATTCATAAATTGCCCAGACTATGGCATTCTATTATTTCAGTAAAATGTGTGAAGATGATTGGATAAGTGATATGGTGGCTGTCTAGTGAGTCACAGCCCCAGTAAGCCATGTGATCATGAGGGTAAATAACCAGTACTCCTTGGTCCACTGCAGCCAGCTTTGTTTTCCATGCAAGTACTCAATAAATTACATGAAATATTCAACATTTTGTCACAAAATAGCCTTTCTGTTAGATGATCCTGCCAAACCTTAGTCTAGTGCAATTATTCTGAGCAAGTTCAAGGGAAGGTAGGCTAAGCTAAGGTGTTTGATAAGTTAACATATTAAAGTTATTAAGTTTATTTTAAGATTACAATATTTTTGACTTGCAATGGGTTTATGGAGTCATAATCTCATTGTAAGTTAAGAAGCATTTTGTGTTTTAAATAATAGGAAAATGAACACTTTTTCGATTTCCCACTGGCACTCCTGTGAAGGTTCTGAAGGTGACATATCCAGGTAGAAGTTGTGCTGAGCTTCAGTCTTCTCAGTGTTGACTGTGTTTGTCTCCCAAGTGTGACACCAGGCCATAGTCTTATTATCCCTTTAGATGTCTCCTTGATATAGCTTTCTGATGCTCAGCACAGTTGGACTCTACAAGAAACTGAGATATATAGAAAAAGTTATCATTTTCTCAAAAACCTTTTTGTAAATTTTGTCTTGAGGTATTTTTCTCCAAAAGATTACTGTATTCATCCTTTTATTTTTGCTACACAGTCATTTCATTTGAATCTACTTCAAAATATATTTAACTCATATATTTATTTTTAATAGAGACAATTTTACTACCATTTAATCTCTATTTTATAATTTAAGAAAGTATTGGTATAATATTATTTAATATTTATTTACATTTACTTTGTTATTTAATTGCAGTCAATATTTGTAAATGTCAGTGCATCCTTAAATTGAATGCATAATCTAATTGGTTAAGTGGAAGATTATATAAATGTATGTTAAAGCTATAGCTATCTACCATCTGCTCTCTCTCTACAAAAAATATTTTAACTTAATTCTGGAATTCATTACACTTACCAAATTCTGTCGCAATAATCATTTTTGATAGAGATATATTGGAATCTGCTATGTTTGTAAATTTTATTGATTTTGGTGTTATTTATGTTTTTGAAAATGTATTTTTGATGCAAAATATTTGTGATGCTTTATATTTACTTGGTGAATATTTTCACTAGTGATTCTCTATTTCTATTTAACATTACTTACTTACAAGATCTATTTTTTCAGTTATTACTCTTACATTATTAGCTTTTATTTACTTTTCTATTACTCATTTTTTATCAAGAATGAACATATGTTTTAATTAACATTATTTTGTTGTTGTTGTTACCAGGGATTGAACCAAGGTGGGGTTTACCACTGAGCAACATCCTCAGCCCTTTTTATTTATTTATTTATTTTTTATTTTGAGATAGGGTCTCACTAGGTTGCTTAAAGCCTCACTAAGTTGCTGAGTCCAGCTTTGATCCTGCAGTGATCCTCATGCCTCAGCCTCCCTAACTGCTGGGATTATAGGGATGCACCCCCATGCCCAGCCTTAATTAACCTATTTTATACTTACTGTCTGTAATAGTCTTAGGGTTCTTTTTCTAAGCCACATTTTCATAAAAAAAAATTGAAATCCTGTCTTTCATCTTCATTCTGTTTTGTGATTACAGATATATTTAATCATTTGTAGTGTCCTATGATATGTTTTCTCCTGACCAATTTTAATTTTGATATTGTCTCTGCCTTGCCCTGCTTGGCCCTTACCCTAGTACCCCTCCCTGCAGAAAGATTACACTTCTTAGTTCTAGCATTGTCAGTCTTGCCATGTGACTTGTTGTTTTCAATGAAGTTTGGGTGGAAATAACATCTATCATCTCTGGGCAGAAGAACATAGTCCATTGTGTGATGCTACCCTGTCTGAATATTAATGGTAGAAAATTTTTCTAATTTGCACAAAGTTTCTGTATACTTGGTAGGCTTAATTTCTCCCTCATTTTAGAAGTTTTGATTCCTATTATTCTTCAAGAACTAAACTCACATCTGCCACTACCTGCAACTCCATTCACCTCTGGTTTCATGTCCATGGAAACATAAATCATTTTCAGCTTGACTTTGGTTGCTTGACTTTCTCTTTCTAAATGTTACTTACCATTAAAATATGCTTACAGCATCTTATGTCTTCAAACATATACTTACCACACCACAATGAATGTTATTTGAATTCTCTTATAATTCATGTTTAAAACAATGCTCCTATTCCCTCTATGATTTAATGCCCCCATCATTCTCTTTTGGGAAACATCAGTGTGCCCCAAATTAGGTATCCTGACATTCTTGCACACCCAAAATATACATATAGGCTCTCTGTTTTAGGCAGTCATTATCAGGGACCTTCCTATGTCAGAGAGACCATTAGCTTTGTTTTGCAACTGGATAGATTCTGGTACTCTCAAATGAGAAATGATAATTCAGAATCCAGGTAATTTACTATACGATACTCATAATCAAGTTCATCATAAGTCATCTAGGCAAATACTGATACACAGTAAAAATTATTTTTTTTCAAAGAAAAACCAAACGTCTTACATGATGAAAATCTATTATTCTTACAAGTTTCTCTCTACCCACTCCCCCATGGCCGGAGGTGTATGTGACTGTATGTATGTGTGCACATATACAAATAAATATAATTCTGATATTATTGTGGGTGAGGTGGTGTTTCTCTACTTCAAAGTTTCTTTTCCTTCCAAGGATCTATATTGCCTAAGAATTTCTTGTTTGAATTGTCTTAAATAGACAGTACTGTTTTCAAAACAGCCTTCTTAGAATTTAGAACACCTAATGGCTCATTGGATCCTGTTCTATGTGAGGAGTGATTCATACCTTTTTAAAGCAGATAAAGAACCTACTTTAATACATTTGGAATATTCATCCTTTCCTTGATTTTCTACTGTAATATGACCCAATCTTTATAATTCCTACAGAATTTTCTTCTGCCAGAATTCCTTTATTCTATAACTCCAGAAAGATAATATTTCAGTTGTTTGCTCTAACTAGGCTTAATGGAAACATTGAGCCTACTGCAGGTGCAGTGCCCGATTTGGGTGGCTCTTTGTGAAAGGGGAAAACTTGTCTTTGAATGGATGAAAGTTTTCAGAACAATATGCAAAGCAGCCAGGGCATGTTGAGATAAGGCTATGTTGACCTGTTTGCAGAAACTAATTAGCCATCCAAGGAAATGAAGCTGCAAACTGCAGCTGGAGTCTCTTGAGTTGCAATCCACACATTGGTAACAAGCAATGATAAACATAAGAGGTCATTTTTGACATGACATTTTTTGACTCAATCTATTAGTGATTCAATGTTTCTTTTCATAGAAATGTAAACATAATAGCAAGACAAGTAGCAATTCTACCTTGAATCTCCCCTTAATAAGAATACAGATTTTACTGGCTCACTTTCTAAGTGGCATGATATTTTCCATTATGCCAACACATTTCCACACATTCTGTCAAGCTTTTATCTTGCCTTGAAAATACTTGGTTGATTCTACTGTCCTTATGCAATCTCTCTTTCTCATGGCATAATCCAAATCCCTGCCCCACAGAGCACTCCGTGTCTTTATCCACTCTCTTTTTTTTTCAAATTCCTTCTCTGTGAAACTTTTATGATACATATTTAACATTTAAAAATAGATTCTGACTTTCCCCCTCTTCTCTATTGTTGTATTTGTATAATACATGCCTCCCCAGCTTTATGACAGTCACATTTTTTTAACCTCCTGCCCTCCCCACAACATTTAGCACCTCATTAAGCTTTGCTGAAATTAACAAATGCATGTGTTACTCAAGTGTCATATGCTTGTTTCCCTAAGACTCTGAGCTTTGCAGAGTTCAGCTTACTTTTAAAATTTGTGTAAAAGGATTTGATTCTGATGATTTTAGAGACCTCATAAAAATAGAATCATATCTGTCCTTCTCTGACTGACTGGTTTTACTTAACAAAGTGTCTTCCAATTTTATCCATGTTGTTGTATATGGCAAGATTCCCTTCTTTTGAAGGCTCAGTACTATGTCACTGCATATATATATACTATATTTTCTTCAAGAGTAAAGTGGTAGTTGTCAGGACCTGTATTAGGCAGAAATTGTAGGTTATTGGCCAACAGGCAAAAAAGATGTGTCAGTTATGTAAGAAAAATAAATTATAGAGATCAGCTTTAAAATCTTGTATGTGTACTCTTGAGTATTATATTGCTCTGTTAAAAATTTGTTAAGAGGGAGAAAAACAATTGAACTCTGAAATCTTAATTGTGTTCTTTGCCTATTTTCCTTTCCCTTCCAGCATTTGGCCTAATATCTAGCTTTCACTGAATCCCTTCCCTGGGTCCAATACATATTGTCTGCATTCCATAAAAAGTTCTCACAGATTCATTTACTCACTATAGTATCCCAGCACATTTTTATTTAAAATTCTGGACAAAGGAGAAGATATTTATAAATTAGCCTCCAAAATTATATATTAAGAATGCAAATCTCTCAATTCATAAATATTGAAGACTATCCTACATGCAGTTTCACAGTCCCACCAACTCACTAAACTCTGTCCATACACTTGCATTTGAGATCGCTCTTGGCAGTACCATAGCTTTATTATTCAGAATAGATTATTTCCATAGAGCATCCTACTTCCTCATGACAAGGGCAGCCTAGTGAAATGCACACCAAATGGAGTTCATTATCTGTGCTTAATTTCGTCAGTAGGCTATTCTTCTCCCTAGCTACCCCAAATCCTCCCAACCCAAAGATGACTGTTTTTCTGCACCTGAAATCAAATCACATTCCTTGGCAAGGACTCTCCAGTCACCCTGTATTAGAAAGGAAGTAGCATGAGGATTTATGAGCCTCCAGTCAAAAGAGTAGTGGAGGGCTAGCTAGGTTTGTGGCTCAGTGGTAGAGCGCTTGCCTAGCATGTGTGAGGCACTGGGTTTGATCCCCAGCACCACATCAAAAAATAAATAAAAACAAATAAAATGAAGGTATCGTGTCTATCTACAACTAAAAAAGTATTTTTTAAAAAAGAGTAGTGGAGAGATGGTTCTTCCAATTTTATTTATTAGTTAAAATGAAATGCAAGCTATGGCCCTAAAGAAAGGTGAGATCCTCAAACTTATGACTAGAATAACTCCTTCAGTGTGGGCTGAATTCTTCTCTCCTTAAATCTTCATTTAGTGGAACAGCAACTTCAACTCTTGTAAAGAGGATTTGTTCACCAAGCAAAATCAGGAATGAAGTCCTGGGAATTTAATTATTCCTACAATAAAATTCCTGTTTTATTAAATATAAATAGGTATGCCTAGTTATGTTAGCAATTTTATAGTACTTAAATACCAATAATTATTCAAACAGATTTATTGAAATTTAATGGGAATGTAATAATAATGTTGGTTATGTTTTATATGCAATAGTTGTTACACCTCATTAAACAGGTTGGTAAATGATCCATTGCTGTTTAATTAACATGCAATGACTGTGTTATTAAATCTTAAACTGTAAATTAAATCCTGATTTAAGACACTTAATTTTAAAGTGTGATTGAAAACTTCTTGGGGCACGAGCCTCCAGAGTCCCTTTTATTTTCCAAGGTTCCTTCCTGCCCTGCTCATATCCCACAATATATGTTTGGAACTGGAACATCAGCTGCACTTGATTTGTGTTGCTGAAATTTTTCTCAGTGGAGAAAAGCATATCTTTCGAGGTGGTGGGCACATTTTGAATGAAGAAACATTTTTATTTCAGATCCAGCTCTTTTATAGGTAGAAAATTACTTTTGCTTTTAATTTTTAGGAAAAGAAGCCTTATATCCATTACTCATACCTTCCTACCAAAACATTGTACGAACATGAAAAGCTTCATTCTGCTAACTCAGAACTAAAAAAAAAAAAACCCATCTATTTACTAACAAAAGTTTCCATGGTACAAATAGATCCCTTCTACCTTCACTGAACCAACTGAATATTAAATGTCAGCTTGATGTTAAGTGGACAGTGATCATGAATATTTAAGAGGAAAAATCAAGTCCTGTAAAGGTTTTTTTTATGTATTTCACATTCAAGCAGAGTAGAGCTTTTCTGGAGCATGTTTTCCTTTTACATAATAGTTGCCCCCACCAAAGGACAATAAAATACTCTTCTTCAGGGGGTGTAACATTTTATATTATATCTTCTTTTATGCTTTTTGTACATCTTAGAACAAAAAAATGCATTCAAAGTTTTGGAATTTGTATTCTGTACAACGTCTCTCCATTGCTAACCTGTGATATCCTTCGATAATATTTTAGATTTCTTTAATGCACAGTATCTTGAAAATGGAAAAAAAAAAAAAACACATGTTTCTATAATGTCAAAAAGTTTCCAATATTTTGGCTTGATAGGACTGATATTTTCCTTCAATTCTTTGGACTATATTTTGTAATCCTAGGAGATGCATAGCATTTCCCTTTGAGTTTTTAAAAATATGTTAAAAGATCTTCAATAAATCGTATTGAGCGTAATGTCATATAATAAGGTAGTCTTCTTCTTTATCTGTGGGTTGAGAAAAATAGAGCAAGTCATTACAGGATGATAGCTAGAACATGTTGAAGACCAACCCAAATGAGTGCATGTTTTCATGAAATTTTGTAGATGTAAAAGTAAAAGCATTTCCTGGATTCCTCCTTCTTGAAAGTGTGCACATTTCTCACACTGCTTCTCCTGTCTCTTGAAAACTTTCAGGACCCTTTCCTGCTGCTATTGTCACTCCACGTGCCCTGTATGTCTCTTTCCAAAGTCAGCTCAAGTACTGCCTACTTTTTATAGAATCTCCCATTTGCCTTTAAGGAATCAGTTTCTTCCTCTTTGTGACTACTTGCCGTCCAAGCATTACAATGGTCTTCAGCTGTATGTTTATTTCCAAAGTTGACATTTCCTAATTTACTGTAGACATCTTGCAGCTACAACCCATGCCCTGTTCATCTTGCATCACTGGTCTAAGTAGAGAAGTGGACCCATAATAAGAGCTCAGTATTTTCATTGAAAAAAATATTTGCATTTATGAGACTACAAATAAACATCCCCAGAGTTACCGTTGCTGTGTCCTTCTTCCTTTATAGTATTGGTCCTATGGCTCCTTCCTATGAAAGTATTCACCATATTCATGCTTCCTTCCATGTTCTATTTTATCAAAAGCTTCTTTCAGGAAAAAGGGCTGCTGTTGGTTATTTTACATTGCTGTGATTCTTAAGTCTCTGTTACAAGAGATATTTGATACTTCATCCATCATCATGGGGCAAGACTTCCTCTAGGCAGGCTCTGAAATCATACCACTTGTGCCAAGCAAGGCCTTAACATTGTTAAAACTTAATATATATTTATGAATTATAGGTAGACTACAAGTTAGAATAAAATTAAATACTTTATTTCATCAGAACATAAATAAAAGTAATCCAATTAATGTATGAACCCCACAAAACAGTGCAATACTATGTTTAGATAAGTATTTCTAAGGGAACTTCCTTTCCTATATAGTTCATTCAAGGTACAGAAATCATTACTTCAGAAATGTGTTAATTTGAGTGTTCCCTCTTATCTCTGTTTAAAATAAAACTGGAATTGGAATTAAAACTCATGGTATTTTATGTAAAGTTAGAATTAAATTGCATTTATAGATTTATGTTGTTTTCTGTCTCTATCAGTCAAGATATATTTCATGAACATTTGAATCCTCATTGTTCAAAGTTGTCTGTCTAAAAGAGTGAACACTCAATAAATATTTGGAATCTATGAAGATTTTTTCCCCTCTTTTTATGGATACTAGTTAAACATATGATTTGTAGACACTTTGCATTTATATGGTATGCTTATATCATTGCTTTTGATCATGTAATGGCTCTGTATGGTACATAATTCAGGTTTAATTAATCTAATTTTACACATAGGCAAGCAGATAAATATTATGAGACCTATGTAAATTAGCAGGGACAGTTATTTATAGAGCTGGCAATGAAGCCAATTTGCCTACACTTTCAATTTGGAGTGATCTTTATGTTACCAAGATAAATAATTATAAATTTACTTAAATTTATAAAAATATGATTTGTTCATTTCTAACATCCAAATACAAAATTTGGTGAAGAGATTCTAAACATCAGAAACATCATAAGAAAATGATTATATTCCCACTTCATTCTTATTCTTCAAAATATTTTTCTATAATTAGTTCATAGGTACACATAGAAGAACACATACATACAAGTACATACATGTATACACACGTATAGAATGTGTATATATATGCATATATATATATATATATATATATATATATATATGCACATATACATTGTTATATTTTGATAAATTCCTCACCACTTTATATTCCTTATGACTGTCTTTCTTTTGATGAAATTTCAAATACTCAGGAAAGGATGATGTTGATTAACTACTTTCAAATATTTATCTTAGCATCTAGAGAGATTTCCACTGAACTTTTCAAGTCTACATTATATATCATGATAAAATTTCTACAAGTAATCCCTTCCTGGAAAAATGGAAAGAACACTACAACCAAATTTCCTGTATGTAGAAATACATGCATAATTAGTCTTCTATATGTAGGCACAGAAGATTAGTTAATATGATACCATGAGAGGTTTTGCTGACCTGCTTCTAAGTATAGGATACTATACTCAGATTATAAGAACAACAACTAAAGCCTCTAGAAATAATCCTACTATAATGATCCTGATCAAAAACAAGACGTATACTCATAAAAATCTATGAAAATTTGTTAGGAAAGTTGAGAGTCTGCTGTGTTTAAACTAAAAATATTTCCTCTCTCCTTTGTCCCAGATCAATGGACTAGAGATTCAGACTTTCTGCCAGTGACATCAGACTTAATCCCACTCCCAGGTGAAGTGCTTTCTTCTTAGAAGAAACAGACCTTCAAAGTTTTCTATCTAGTTCTCATCTACTCTTGCTGAGGCTGTCCCAGACAAGTATGAATGAGAGTTGTTTCTCTTCTGCCATCTACCTCTCTCTTGGATGTGTCCTATAGTAAATACTGTGCAACTGTGGCTTACACACCAGGAAGACCTCAGGTACCTGATCCTCTTGATTGAGTGTTCACCTCCTAAGAAGAGGTGTCCCTGGGAGAGTTGAAGAGCTGAACATAAGCAGAGAAAGAGAACCCAAAAAATCCCATTGTCTTTAAAGGGCTGTGGGCCTACCCAACTTCAATTTCCCAGAAGAACCACACCGATTGACCACTGGGACTTGGGCAGTGGTGAATAATGTTCACCAAAATAATGAAGTCATCCACTGAAAAAAATAATAAGCTATTAATAGTAGAAAGTCCAAGGGGAAAATACTCAGAGATGTTTCAATATATTAGTTAATAGGGAAAAAAAAACCTTGAGAAGTATAACTGATATAACCAAAAGAAAAGCAGGCAACACACACTGTCTATGAGAGCTACCAGATTTTCAATTTAACAACAGTAAACAAGAAATCAAAGTATCTCTCATAAACATGCTCACAGAATTAAATAAAAGCATGATAAAGGAAGCAAAAGAAGGTATAACAATGTCATTAAGTCAGAATATTAACATAATGATAAAAATAATAAACACTAATCACATGGAAATTTTGCAGTTAAAGAGTACAATAACTGAATAAAGTAAAATCATTAGAGGCACTTGCCAGTAGATTTTAACTGGTAGATTAGAACAAAAGAATTAAGAGAAATATAAAAGTTAGTGAACTTGAATATATATTTAAAGAAGTGAATTAAGCTAAAGAACAGTAACAACAAAAATTGAAGAAAGTCCAATAGAACATCTAAGAAATAAGAAAGCTGGATTTAAGGTAGTGGGATAACAGATTAAAAACGTTTAAAAACAACATAATATTTTACCTAGAATTCTATATTCAGTCAAATTAGCTTTCAAAGAGAGACAAAATTAAAATATGTATGATAAAGCCAAGAGCAAACACTGACATTTTTTTTCAAAAATCATACAGTGAAATAAGCATTAAAAGGGATCATAGACCTATATGTAAGTGAGAAATAATAAAACTCCTAGAGCTGGGTGTGGTAGTGCACACCTGTAATCCCAGCAGCTTCGAGGGTGAGCCAGGAGGAGCAAGTGTTCAAAGCCAGCTTTAGCAAAAGTGAGGCACTAAGCAACTCCATGAGACCCTGTCTCTAAATAAAATACAAAATAGGGCTGAGGATGTGTCTCAGTGGTTGAGTGCCTCAGAGTTCAATATTTGGTACCAAAATTAAGTAAATAAATAAATAAATAAATAAAACAAAATTCCTACAATATAACTTGGGAGAATATCCAGAGGCCCTCAGGTCTGATGAGGACAATTTATATACAATAGCAAAGGCACGATCAATGAAAGAAATAGTTGGTAAGCTGGACTTCATTAAAATTAGAAACTTCTAATTTATATAATGTAATGTCAGAGATGAAGAATATAAGTATAACAACTGGGAGAAGATATTTGCAAAATGCGCATCTGAGAGAGGCAGGGCTCAGGTATACTTAAATCATGAAGTTTGTTCCACGAAGAAGAAACTGCAACAGTAAAGACAGGTTTAGATAGTGGAGGTTTGAAAATAAAAGCATACCAAATGCAGGAAAATCTCAACCATGCAAAACCAGGAGAGGAAGACTGGAAACGATATTCATCCCAGGAGGAGGGGGAACACTGAGGAGGAATCCCAGGTGGATGAAGGACTACTTCCTTCACTTGGAGGAGAATGGAGAAATATTCATTTGATGTAAATAAAGTACAAGTCAAAAAGTATAAATCAGATACCTTTAAATAATTTATTTTATTAAAATATAAACCAAATGTTTGGCAGAGGATCAGAGTGTTCTTGGTGTAGTTTAAGGCTTAAGATCAGTAGGATGTTCAGGAAATAATGTGAATTTGAATGAGAGACTAATTGAAGATGCAGAGCTGACTTGGACAATTGAGCAGACTGTGGCTGCAAGAAAATACTGCCCGAATGAGGGGAAAAGGTCTGGCAGGGGGTGCTAGGATATGTCCATTCCTAGAAACTCTTTTCTAATTCATGATAAAGTATCAAATGAGCAAGTAATGGCCCTGAAAGATCCAAAATGAAATTGATGTTTGAATTTTGTTTAGGATCTATACTTTTAAGTGAACCTAAAGCATTCACCTTAAGATAAACAAGTGCCTTTGTCTTAAAAAAAAAAAAAAAAGTTAACATAAACTTGAAGACAGCATCACATAACTCCATATGACCTGGATCTAGACTATGATAAGGCATTCCAGAATCATGACATCTACATTCTGCTATAGAAGAGGCAGTCACTTTGAAAAAGCAGAATTTCTTTCCATTTTAGGTATATTGGCCATAGTCCCAAAGCTTAGGAACAGCCTAAATAGGTTGCCAATGTATTGACTGTGTGGATTTAATTGCCTAAAATTTCACTTTAGCCAAATGGGTTTTCTGAATCATAATTTACTTTGGACTTCCTATCTTGAAAACCTAGCTATCATTTTCTGGAAATTCTTAACAACTTGTCTGAGAGGAAAATTATAAATATAAGACCTGTGTCTAGATGCTCAGGTATTTAGGTAAATTGCTCCTTTCACAGAGTAATTCAAGTTGTTGAAAGGTAAAAGGCAATATTATATTTAGACTGGCATGATTTCAATATTGAGGACAATTCTCTTAGGTAGCTAATTTATAATGCTCGTGAATGAGAGATGAGCACAATCAGTCTTACCCCCGTTTATTGTAGAATATAGATAATATGCAAATAGGAAGGGAAGAAAGAGAATATCTTGCCTTTTGCACTTCCCTCTTTGTTACTGCTAAACATCAGACCATACACACTGTACTATTTCAATCCTGAATTTTAGAGTTTATAGGCTTAAGTCTTTTTAAATACTATAGCCACAGAAGCAGTTAGGTGGGCTGCATAAATAACACCTTCCTCCCTGGCTGCCTTGGTGGTGGCTACATAATGTTCCCGAAGCAGAGAAACCAAATGATACAGATAATGTAGAACAGTGTGGGGTTCCATCAAATTGATTTTCAACGGGTGCCAATTAACTGAAATAAATGCAGTTTTTGGCTTAAAATAGTTTTCTTTTGCATATTAAGGCAACTGACCTGATTCAATTGTTGTTTTTCTCCTTTGTGAGAGAGACCCAGTATAAATAGAATAATCATTTCAATCTGTACAGTTTGTGTTGTCAGTGCAACCTACATTTTTACCAGTAACAATTTCTAGGTTATTTGAAATTGTTTATGGGATATGCAGAAACAGGTGGTTTGGGCTATTTTAATAAGTTCCCTAATAAATGCATAATATAACCCCCAAGTATTATTATATTTAGAAATTAACACTTACTTAAAAAAACATGGTTTTATACACTTTGTTTATTTTTAATTCTCACTATAGATTTAGAAACATAATTCCTTTCTGTTAAGCTACTACTTTAATTCTAGAACTTCTTACATAAAAACTCATAAGTTATTCTTACATAATATCTTATGTAATAACTATAAAAATAGTTACTTTTAGTTTTCCACTTTTCATATTTGTATCTAATTCTTGCCATGATTATAAGCACACATAAAATTTCCATCCTTTACAATTAAATTGTTCATTTTTTAAAAAAATAAAACCAGAATCACTTCAACTTTGTGATCTTTTTTCCCAACAAAACTGGAAATACTTTGTTATACCACCAGGTATTTCTTAAAAAAAATCAATGAGGTGGCAAAGAAAATATTAAGAATTGTAATACTGTCCCATTCTCCTTTCTTTTGTCCCAACTCACTCTTTTGGCTACAAAACTGTCAGCCACAGCATGAAGTCTGCTAAAAATGAGTTCAGCTCAGCATCTTGTCAGATGTAGACCATGTTTTGTATTCTCTGATTTTCTAAAGAGAACAAACAAACCCAGAGCGTAGGAAGGTACTTAGATGGCTTCTAGGGAAGCTGTCATTTCCACTGTAGCTTTGTTCTTTACTGCAGAGACAGGCTGATACTAAAAACTGCTTAAAGAAAAGAGAAAAATAAAATAGCATTAAAGCAGGTTAATAAATGTTAAGTAGAGATAGATACTGGAACAGGAAGCACATTTGGTCATGGGTGCTGATACAGAAAGAGAAGACAATATTTAAATATTTCAATGAATCCTTGGAGCTAAGAAGACAGCAGTGTTAACCGGACAATATATACAAATATTTCATTACTGAGAATTATAGTTCACAATGTTTATCACTCTAAAGTTTTCCAATATTTGTCTAAAATTTATTGCTGTGAGATAATGGAGACGGAGACACAGAAAAGAGATGTGAAAAGAGATGTGTGTGAGTCTCTCATTTACTATGTGAAGGGGAAGACATTTTTAAATGCTGAAAATTTTATAGGAATCTACTTTCTACAAAATGCTGAACTGTAACCTGTGAAGTTATTTCTGTACATCACTACTTTTTTCTGTTTATAGTACTATCTCTCCTCATTGTTGGATGAAATTCTTTGAACATCTCCTAACACTAAGTGGTTCCCAATTTTGGATCATTATTTGCTCAAATAAACTCTGCTAACTTAAAGAAAAAATGCTTGAGCACATATATGCAAATATATGTACAAGGAAACTCAGAGCAACATTGCCAATGAAATAAAAATGAGTGTGTGTATGTGTGTGTATGTACGGGTAAGTGTTAAGTGTGAGAGAGAAAAAGAGAGAGATAAACTGCATAATATTCATAAATGGAACACTGTGCAGCCATTAAAATAATTGAATTAGATCTAATTTAGAAAAATATCCACTACATATTGTTAAATAAAATAGCAAACTACAGAACAATGTTCATGAGAGTCCCAACCTCTTCAAAAGACCAATACAAAATCCTATTTTAACATATGATGCATACTTATACACATAATTTCTCAAAAGTTAATAAACATAAAACTACTAACAGCAAAGAAGGCAGAGAGTGCTTACACCTTTTACTATATACACTTATAGATTGTTTGAAATTCTAAGACAAGGATTTTTGTTGTTTGACATAACCAAAGCAAAAGGATTAAAAATGCACACAGTATTTTCAAAATAAATGCATTTTTCATAGCTACGTGAGTTGGGTGGAGGTTGTCCGAATTCACAGTAGTTCCTTCCACTTACATTTCAGTACCTCTGGCTTTTTAAAAGGTAATAAATACAGGTAGATGATGGCTATGGAGTGAATTACTTATTCTTTACTGTTCACTTTGAAGTCAAGAAATATGGGTGCTTCTTCTCCACATGCCTCCTTTCTGCTTTCTACGTGGTCCGTTATTAAAACATCTTGGAATCACATAATAAAAGCCCAATATTTGTCTCCTGACTTTTAACTCCATGATTAAAAGGGGAACAAAATTATAGTAAAGATGGGTATTCAAGGTATGTACATGTGGAACATCAGCTCAGATGTGGTGCAGAGATTTCTAGAAAAGTGTGTCTCTAAAGCAAATGTAAAAAGCAAATGTTAAGTGGATTAGCTTAATCCAAAGAGATATGAGGAAGGCATTTATTTAATCTTCATTGAAGAAGTAACACAGTAGATGTGAATATAAGGTTTTAGGGTATAACTGTAGAATATTGGTTTCTGGACACCTTCAGAAACTCATAAATATTTGATCATTTCTCCCCTCCACCAAATGTCCTAAATAACAAATAGCACAGTCATTACCAGTGCACAGGGGAGTCAGACACTAACAGATGCTAGTTGCCACGTGAAAGAGAAATGTTTAAGCAAAACCTGACCTTGTGAGAAAGCACGTTGTGTTAAAGGGAATCTGAGGTACGTTTACCAAACTTTTAAACACACATTGGTTTGACTTATGCATCACTGAAGCTATATTGCCTCTGAAATAAATGCACATGGAGTTTTTCAAAAAAATCCACGTGGCACTTTCAAATGTGTTTTGCAACTTTTCCCATGTGGTTGGCAGGTTTTGGGCAGGAATAGCTTAACTACCCATGTGTTTGGCATACCATTACATATCATAGTTATGTGATTACAGGAAACAAATGAGTATTTCCTGCACTATTTTCAGATTGAATGAATTTCAGTCATTGGATACAGAAAAACAATAAATACACACAATGATTGTGTAGATTCAGCTATATTGTGGTTCAGATCATGTCTCAGGTGTACACCAAAGCCTCCTTAGTCCATATTTGACTATTGCCTTCTCTCTTTATTACTGATACCATAATTTGAATATCATCGTTATTAATTTTATTGATTAAAATGTTCGAATAACCATCTGTCTCATCTCACTCTTTCTAGTCACTTCTTGATTCCATGCATCCCTCTTGCCTGCTGAACTGAAAATTAGACGCAAGAGTCTGCCATCCATAACTCTTCACCTATGGAACTCAGCTTGCCATTCTTACCTTATCTCCTATTATATTTCTTCTTGCAACTTCTATTCTGCTTCTTATTTCTCAACACATACTATGCTTTCTTCTTTTTATTAACTTGATTTTAGATCTTTCACTGGAAAAACCCTCCGCCTTTCTTCACTTTTGGGTTTTGAAGTTCAACCAGTTTTAATTTGCACTCTATTGGCACAAAGCCCAGAGAATTTTTGAGTAGAGAAAGTTACTGAATTGAGTTTAAACTTCAATTTTTATAGGTCTGAAGTGGGAGTAAAATATCTACATTTCTGTGCAGTTAGAGAAGGACAGCTGGCACATAGTAGTTGACGAATATATGATGACCATCTACTCTTCCCATCAATGATCACGGAATGACATGTCTATTTTTACATGTTAATTTTCCATCTTATAACACTTGCTTCTTTCCCGTTCACCCATTTGCTCCCCAATATAGATATATAATTTTAATGGATAAGAATATAGAAGAAGATTCTGTTTGTTTAGTATGTCTGTTTTAGTCCAACTTTGATAAAGTCTGAATCTGGAAACAGATCATCCCTGCTTTCAGTTTATCAGCTCTTTGACACTTAGGAATCTTACATGAAATCCGTGCTTTCAGTTTCCTTAAACATAAATGAGAGAGTATCAGACTTAGCCTTCCGGGCTCAATTAACTCAAGAAAGTAATATACCTTAAATGCCTGGCACAGTGTAGGAAGTCAAAGGATATTAGTTAAAAATAATTAGGCAGCAGAAAATAATATCTGTGTTTCTCATTACATCATTACTCTGGATTTAGGTGTAATTTGCCAACAATGCTGACCTATAAAGGACAAAATGAGTGTTACTTAATAGAAATATAACTGAACTTGTGCCTGAGATGTTTTAGCTTTTAGAGAACCTTCTGGTACCATTGCCAACATTTGTCCAGCCAGGCAAATCACTTAATTCCTCTTCCTTAATTTTCTCATCTATTAAGACATTTATGTTAATTTGTCTCTAAGAGTTCATACAATGCTAAGACTTCACAGTCATGTATTAAATATGCACCCTGCCTAACTTCAGAAAGAACTTGAAACAGAAAATATTAAAGAGATAATATATCAAAACTATGGAAAACAGAAAACATATCAACAGAGGTTCCAAAAGGACACCTGATTTGTTGCTTTATACACAGGGACACCTTTCATTCTTTGCTTCAAAGTTTGCAAACACCTACTATTTGTCTGAAAGTTTGAGGGGAGCTGAGATTGTAACAAAACTGACACAGTTTTGCCTTTAAGAAGTAGTATAGTTGAGTGAAAAAATCTTCAAACTAAACATTACTTATAACATGATCACTGTAATGACTGAATGATGGAAATATTGAGAAGCCACACTGAGAAAGAAGTTTCAGGAAAACTTTTTTTGAAAAAGACACTATGGGAGATAAACCATAAAAGATGAAAAGGAGATGTTAAGGAGATACTGTGCAGAGGGAATATTTCTAATAGGATGAAAAAGTTCAAGAGATCTATGGTACAGAATGGGGACCACATGAGGTTACAGAGTTAGTCTTTGGCATGGAAGTAAAAGACTACATGAGGTTACAGAGTTAGTCTTTGGCATGGAAGTAAAGGTCTATTGGCCTTGAGAAGGTAGCTTAGAGTTTGTCTTGGAGGTTGTGGTGTTCTTCTTTTTATTTTCATAACAGAATACCTGAAATAATCAACTTTTAAATTGCAACACTTATTTTGGCTCACAGTTTCAGAGATTTCAGTCCACAGCTGCTTTGCCCTGTTGCTTTGGGGCTTGTTACAAAGCAATACATCACCTCAGGGAACCCACGGTGAATCTAAGTAACTTCTCAGTGCCTGAGAAGCAAAGAAAGAGAAAGCAAGACAGTGGGATCTCTCAGTTCCCTTTGAGGACATACCCCCCAATGACGTAAGGCCTCTCACTAAGCCTGCCTCTTAACTCTTCTACCACCTCTTAGAAGTTCCCTAGGTTGGGCACCAAGTCTTTAGCACATGAATCTTGGGGGACATTCCAGAATCAATCTATAGTGTCAGCGAAACTTTCAGTGTGGTCCTGTTTGTAATTTAGGGATAATTTATCTAGATGAAATGCAGAGGATGGAAAAAAGAGAAAGCTTCAGGACTGGACCATGTTGCAACCATTTGTGAAGAATCATCATCTGGATAATAATAGAAAATAATTCAGTGGTATTTTGTGCGTGCCAGACACTTTTGTGAATATTTTACATATATTAATTCATTTACAAAAGGAGAATATGAAAGAGAAATGTACATATAAACGGGAGAATGTTTCTCTCATAAAATGGTCATATTAAGGAATCTCTACCAGTAAAAATGTTGGCAGGTTGCCTCCCAAGAGATCAATGAAAGAGGAACATAGTACCTTGATTAATTCTACCTAGCCGAGAGGTCAGTCCTTAACTTCACACAGATAGAAGTGAATGGATAGATGCCAAGGGGACCAGAGTACCTTGACTCTTCTCTGGGGATTCCTCAGTCACTGATGACATTCTAATTACAGGTTCAGTTCACTGGTATTTCTACAAATTCCACTTTCCTTGATACGATCCAAGCCAGACTACTTTTAGGATCAAAAGATAATAATATTTAACACTACAGAAAAATGCAGAAACTGCTTTTACGTATGATTTAATTAAAAGTAAATTCTATTGGTGGCGATGGTAGCAATGGAGAAATGGAAATTATAAGCAAATGAAGTTCAGACTGATTTTGATGGCAATACTTTTGATAAAAGGATAGAATATAACATTTCTAAGGAAGCTGACAGAATGCATGTGTTGATATTGTCTTTCTTTCTTTTTGCCTCTCTATAAATGCTGGCAATTTTAAATGCTTTTCTGGCAAGAGGGTGCAGAAACATTGAGAGTTATATCTGAGGAGTATTGAGGTTAAAGCTTCTTCAGCAGAATTTCATACACATTTTAATTCTCCTCCCGCTACTTTCTTTAATGTTATTGAAAGAATATTTACTTTATTTCTTTACAATATTTAATGTTCTTGAAAAAATATTTTTCTTGAGAAACCTCTTCTTGAATTTGGTGACTTCTTTTCACTTACTGATTTATCTTCTTATTTATTCTCTAGAATTATTTTCTTTTTGGGTGGGTGGTACCGATGCTTGAACCCAGGGATCCTATTTCATTGAGCAACATCCCCAGCCCTTTATATTTATTATTATTATTATTATTAATTTTATTTTGATCCAGGATTTCACTAAGTTATTTAGAGCCTTGCTAAATTACTGAGACTGGCTTTAAACTTGCATCCCTGAGCCTCCTAAATTGCTGGGATTACAGGCATATGACACTGTCCCTAGCTAAAATTATTTTCTAAGGTTCACTCTCCAGCTTTTCCTCATCTCTGGATATTTTCTTGTTTCAAATACCATCCACCTCAGAAGATTTGTGGTTACCTCTATTTATATCCACCAAAATATGCAGAGTAATATTACATAAATAACCTGATACTGTAGTGATCTCCAACAGCATACGTCAATTTTCAAAATGGTACCTGCCTAACAGGAGTTACAGCTGTGGTCATATCAGTGTGGTGGCAGTGAGAGTGGTGTGAAGTGGGACAGGCAGAGGATGAGATACTAGATGTTATTCAACATCATTATCTATACACTGAGACTTAGACCTACACCGTGGGGAATATTTCTGCTTGATGTGAAGAAGAAAAAGAGACTGTGACCAAGCAGAAAATGACTCTTTAGTCCCTTCCTGGAAGTCCCACAATACTCCCCCTAGTACTGCACTGACCAAACCCAGTCATGTGGTCTACTCTCAATGGCAAGCAGAAGTATGATCCTCTCCAGTGATTATGTACAATAATTAACCTGTATTTGAATGACACATGACTTTTATTTCTATTTTTCAATGTTATTTTCTAGCCTCCCTCTTACTTTTCCCATTTCAATATCATAATGGTGCTTCAACCATTCATGATAACAGAACCAGAATCCATAAGCTCTCCAGAAAGCCAGCTGACCTTTCACTACCATAGAAGCAATAATTTCAGGATAATTTAAAATTCTTTGACCATCCCTTATGTGATCTCTCTTGAAAGCTGAATTGATTTCGTCTTTAAAAGTTTTTCTACATTATAACCTTTATTTTTAATTTTCCCATTTTCTTGGTTCCGTCTTATCTGCTCTGCTGTTGTCCACTTGGTAGTATAAAGTGAAATCAGTTGTTGTTTCCATTACTCGGAAGCCACATTGCCTAAAACTATGATTCAAACTTGTTAAACTGTAATTTAAAACTGCTAATGGGTTATCCCAACCCCAATATATCTTCATTACATTCAGGCATTCATATTTTGTTTCATCCCAATTATAAACTTCTTCATCCTCTGAACATGAAACTCAATTCAGATCTTTCACTTTCTAATCTCTTTTTTAGTAGTTTAAATACATTTTTCTTCTTTAGAGAGAGGTTTGCACATAGTAGTTTCTCAATTCCTGTTTAATAAGGAGAAGTAAAACAAGCTATATAATTTTAATGTACAAATTATCAATTGTTTGGTATTTTGCAAATACTGTGAAAGCATTACATCGTGTATTCTTTTTTTTTAAAGAGAGAGAGAATCTTTTAATATTTATTTTTTAGTTTTCAGTGGACACAACATCTTTATTTTATTTGTATGTGGTGCTGAGGATCGAACCCAGCGCCCCACATATGCCAGGCGAGCGCACTTCTGCTTGAGCCACATCCCCAGCCCTCTCGTGTATTCTTTACTCTAATATTATGAGTTGACAATAATTACCCTATTCCATGCATGAAGAAAATTCTGGCCCAAAACAAAAGTTGAAGAAGCAGGGTCAAAATACAAACTGTTTAGATAATGCTAAGTGAAGTTAGCCAATCCCAAAAAACAAATGCAGGAAGTTTTCTCTGATGTAAGGAGGCTGACTCATAGTGGGATGGAGCATGGGAGGAATAGGTGAATTCTAGATAATTATCTTCCAAGGGGTAGGAGGGAATGGGAGGGGGCAGGGGATTAGCAAGGATGGTGGAATGTGATAGACATCATTATCCAAAGTACATGTAAGAAGGCACAAATTGGGTGTCAAAATACTTTATATACAAACAGAGATATGAACAGTTGTGATATATATGTGTAATAAGAATTGTAATGCATTCTATTGTCATTCATTCATTCATTCATTCATTTATTTTTTAAATCAATAGAAAAAAATACAAGCTGTTTATTGAAAGTCAGCCCTATATCTATTTTTTTCTTCTAAACATTTGGAATTGTGAGAGATATATATTCATATAATGATTAAAAAGATTCAAAAAATTTGCAGATTTTTTTAAAATTTGAGAACATTCTAGGTATAGAACAAAATGATCCTGTAAATGTGTCCAGATTGCTCTCCAATAAAACTATTTTTAGGAAGAAATAGTCCTTGAACTCCTTGTCTTAAATTTGGGCATGACTGAGGTGTTCATAAGCCTCCAAATACAATGTTTCAGAATTTAGGTCATAGGATTTAGTATCGAACATGGTGACAATTTCACAGTCACTTTCTGAAAGATTTTTTAAAAAATTATACAAACTACATAAGAAAGAGGTTCACCATCCTCCATCTCTCAGTGACAATATGTAAATTTTCACGGCAAAAAGCCAGTGTTATTTTTTAATCTGCTTCTAACCTTCTATATTTGCAAAGATTTCCATTACCTAAACTTTATTTGAACAAAACAAAACATAAAAGACAATAGCATGTGCAAATTTTTCATACTGCCTAATATGGGAAACAATACATAGAACTAGATTATGGTGGGATAAATTGCTATGTATCAATAAGAAATTAAATGGTTTTCTGTATCTTGTAGATCTACTTTGTCTCTCCATCTGTTTCTTTCTAAAATAATGCCCTATGTACAGTAACTACATGGGAAAATATTCAAAAAATAATTAAAATTCAGCAGTGCTCCACTATTTTTCATATCTCAGTGACTTGATGTAAATATTCACTACAAGTCAGGACCATCAATGCTTCTAAGGGAATATTTTCCTGGTTTAAAAATTGTGGGCAAGAAAACTAGAGTGATGTGTACAAAAAGCCTAACATGGTTATACTAAACAGAGACACACAAAACATCCAACATATTAACTTAAGAAAGCTTTCTTTCTAGAATGTATATGACTAATTAATTTATAATTAAAGCCTTCCTGATGTTATTGGGGTGACTCCACCAAGAAAGTTAAACTTTTGTATTTTGCTTTATGTATTAAACAATCAGAGCCCACCCAGTTGCATTTCTTGGTAAAACTCAAAATAATGTTATCACTGATAATCAGAAACCAACATTCCCAAATATCTAGGCCTCTATTCAAACTTAATATAAAAATATTATTATGCCTTTCTATTTGAGTATCACAGTCATAAGTCACAGCTTGAATTGTGATTAAGCTTTAGAGTCTCTCTTAGACTAAGGAAAATAATTTATGGGCTTTGATGGAAGAAAATCAATGTTCACTATATAACTGAAATTTACAAAGGGTCAATCCTCATTGATGTAATCTACAATGACAGCTAAAGAGAATAAAAGATATTCTAATTGGGATTCTCTATTAATAAAATAGCCTGTGCACTATAGCCCCTAATAGACACATTCTTCTGTATATATTTAATGGCAAAATGGCCTAAAGCAGAAAGAACAGGTGGTAAAAGAAATTATTTTAACAATAGTTGAAAGAAACTGAAGGAAGACTATCAGACCCATCTAAAGAGGGAACTATTAGTATAAAGTTGGGCCTTATTCAGTTTTATAACTGTAATATCTCTTCTTAATGTTCTACTGCCCCTTAGCAATGGTTAGAGTACTGCTAATTTATTTTAAAGCCTACCCATACCACAGCACTACATATTTTCTTGACTCCTTATCTCTATTGCTAATAAGAACACTAAAGAAAGGATACTTTCCTTGGCTTTGAATTAGAAGAAATGTCTCAAGAGAGACCAAAAGGACCTATTCTTTTGGATTTTTGATTACTTGAAATAAGTTCTATTTTATACATTAACAAAGATGGAAATGAAGACACATTACGTTGTCTGAAACAAAATGTCCAGTGATGAAATTTTCCTAAGTGAATTTGAAGAAATACAAATAATGATACTTTTTCTAAGTCATTCTCCAAGATTGTGGTTATTCTCTTAAATATATACTGAGTATATTCAATTTAAAAAGAGAGAATCCTGCCATTCAGAGTTGTGATTGGATACCAAATAACTCCTATGACTCTGATCAAGAACCAAAATAAATTGTAAACATTACTTTGAAAGATGTCATATTTACCTTATTCTTATTAGCTACCTGTGGGAAATCCTAAACAAGTTCAGAAAAGCCTCCATGAACCAACTCGTCAATAAACATAATGAAACCATTTTAACATTTGTCTCCTTGGCAAAATGAATCTGGAATAGAAACCTCACTGAATTGTAATGAACTTTCCAGTCGGTATTTCATAGAACCTTCATCATCCTTATTTTCTTAATAAAGAAGGAACTGGAGTATGAGAGAGGTATGCAGACAGACAGACTGGAAGAGAAAAGAAGAGACAAAGCAATACCTTTGGAGAGGCAACCATGAATAAAATATGAGGCATTTCACATCTGTGTAAATACAAAAGGGTTCTATGAAGTCAAAATTCTCCCCAGCCTTGACCCAAAGTAAAAGAAAATTACTTTAGCAACTATCACCCAGGGCAGAGGGAATCCTTTTATAAATAGTTCCTTTGTGAATTCTATTACTCACCATGTATGAAACCTTTCAGTTGGAAAGGTAAATTTTGAGGTGTTGAAGCAACTTCAGCACGGATGTTGTTGCTTTTGGAGAAAAGCTGTCAGTTCCTCCATGGGTGCCGTCAAGTTCAAATTGTCAATACGAATAAGAGACTATGGAGGGGCTTCTAGGAGGGAGTGTGAGGGTGAAGGTTTGACAAAGTAACTTGGGGTTAAATTGATGGGAGCTCTATTTTTTCTTTTTAATTAGAAATTCCATCTACTAGTTTCTAGCCAAAGGGATTCTGAGGTCCAACATAGAGGAATATATTCATGAATGACTGAAATCTGTCGACTTGGGCACATAGCTATACTAACTAGATTTTTTTTTTTTAAGTTTGACTTAAAATTAGCGTCATTGTGCTTTAAAAGTTGACATCTGAGATTTTCTCACCCTCAGAGTTTTCCTTGTACTTTG